>NC_088345.1:25957500-27456250 GCF_036884655.1 Musa acuminata AAA Group | reverse complement strand
TCTTGGCGAGTTCCAACGAGCTTCTTCGGTAAGCTCCGATATTTCTCGGTGAGCTTCATGAACTTCCAACGAACCTTCCGGCGAGCTTCCGAAAAACCCTTCGGCAAGCTCCCTACTCATTCTCGGCTAGTTCCGGTAACATTCCCGACGAACCTTCGGACTTCCGTCGAACTCTCGAACTCGCAACAAATCCTTCGCGCTTGACTCTGACACTTTGCTTCGCTTTATGTCTTCATCGTTATCGTAGTTAATCCTGCACACACAAGCGAAAACTCTACTCCAATCAAGACAATTATTACAATGTGAGTTGACATTCTGTTGCCTGGCATGTCATTGGTTGGTGCTTCGTCCGATTCTTCAGCGCATCGTCCTCTCTTGCGGCTTGTTGCCCAATTGGCGGTTGACCTCCGCAACCCCGATATCCTTGGCGCAATTTCGCTCTTGGCCCGATGCCCGACGTCCGAAGCCTTCTATCATCCAATATCCTAACGTGATCTCCTCCGGCACAATGTCAATTCCTCCTGCGTTAACTATCTAATCCTGATTGAGTAGACCTGCATCACTCAAAATGTAGTTAAACATCTAAATACAATCAATTAGTTTCATCATCAAAATTTGAGATTCAACAAGCACAACATGATTTTTCATGTTTGAATTGTCTCATCCTGATCGAAGAATCCTACATCACTCAAACTATAGATTAAAATAGAAACAATTATCAATTAGTTTCATCATCAAAATATGAGATTCAACACCGCATAGTGGTAGTGCTGCAGGCGTTGGTACCTATTGAATCTCATATTTTGATGATGAAATTAATTAATAAATTAATGATATAATTCATGTGTTTTGATAAGTGTTGCAGGATTAACTATGATAATGGATAAGGTATAAAGCAGATATTGGGTTGGAGCAAAGATCGAACGATATGATGAAGATTCGGACGATGTGCCAGAAGCTCATTAAGAGTTCGTTAGGAGCTCATCGAGAGTTTATCGGGAGTTCGCTAAGGTTTCATCATAGTTTGCCAAAAGCGTGCCGAGAGTTTACTGGAAGTTCGTCGAGACTTCGTTGGAAGAAATATTGACATACTGGACAAATATTGCTTAGTTAATGCCTTAATTGTCATAGTTGGAACTTATATTGAGTTAGGATTGGGAGGTAATCCCATTAACTCAATTAGGGGTCAATTGGGCACAAATTAGGACTGAATTAGGCTAAGAGAGGCCCATTTAGTGAACCAAGCTAGGGCTGACAATGGCACTGCTTGAGACTCTGTCTCCCAAGTTATTTGGGTTGTGGTACCACCTAGACTAGGTGGTGGTACCGCCTGTAGTTAATGTTGTAAGGTAGTGGTACCGTTATAGACCAATCTCTAAGGCTCTATCAAGCAGTAGTACTGTGAGACTAGGTGGTGATATTGCCTAGTGTCAAAGTGTCAAGCGGTAGTACCACCCATTACTGGTGGTGGTATGATAGAACCCTTGCAGATTCTAAACTTGGGGTTGATCTCTTTAGGGGATCGGCCTCCTTGGAACTCTATAGGGGTTCCTCCCTCCAAGTTGCTGCTCAAAGGCTGCATAAAAGATTCATCTATTGCTTATGAAAAGAGGAGGAATACATAGCTATTTATAGGGCTTCTAAACCCTAACTCCTAATAGGACTCATACTTAAGACTCTTACTTCTAATCAACTCCTAATAGGACTCCTACTAAAGACTCCTATTCCCTTACAACTCCTAATTCTTTTCTAAGAAAAAACCTCCTACATGAATGTCCCTCTCAATTAGGACTCTCCTAACTAGAGTCATAACAGAATGTCCCTCTCAATTAGGACTCTCCTAGCTAGAGTCCTAACAGAATGTCCCTCTCAATTATGACTCTCCTAGCTAAAGTCCTAACAGTTTTATATGAATGTCCCTCTCAATTAGGACTCTCCTAGCTAGAGTCCTAATGTCACGCCCCCCCCCGAATATAATTCTCGTTCAGGAGGTGTGAACCTAATTCAAGATTAATAATATTTAATTCAACAAACAATCCAGGATCCAATCACACATTTGAGGTCACTAAGAAAAACATTCAAGCCATTCACCTCTACAATCCACAATTCACAAAACCTGTGCAGTTTATAATTATACATCATGTCACTAGATGATTCTTAAAATCCAAAACTCAACTTAACTAAACCATAACTATATCATAAATCCATAAGCGCGGCAATTAATGCAATCACAAAACCAACATATACTACATGTTTATATCAGTACACAGTTTAGACTTAACATTTCCAAAATCCTGACGTAAGAGGTTCTTTTCAAATATTTACAAGATACATCAATCTAGATTTGTCATTGATATTTCATTACACCCAAAAAATAACTTATACAACATCAACCTATCAAGTACAAAATATTTGCCCCAAAATCTTCTTGTCTTCCACTTCCTCAACCCAATTTACACATTTTAGTGAGCGATAAGCTATCCTGAAAAATTTATATAGCAACGGGGTGAGTATATAAAGCTCAGCAAATGACTAACATATCCATAGCAAAGAGGACAGTTTTCAAACAAATGAGGTATCAAAATACAAAGCAGAGATACAAGATGAAACAGTAGCATGTTTTGTTTGAATGCAGAATTACAATATCATATCGTTCGAAGCACGTTTTGTTTATACAATCGAGGAAAGGTAATTGGAGCATATCATTGGCATAAGGAGCATATCGATGACATATGGTAGCTTTCAAGGTATAACAAAGACTTATAACATTTCGGAAATATATATCAAAGAACAAAACATGAATAGAAGCTCAAATGTCACATGACGATGCATTCATTTCATTCTTATCCAAAGCATGCATAGAAACATAGCCAAAGCTTTGGATATCATATCAAACATACAGAAGGTGTAGTGGGATCATAACATAATATGGTCCATCCATTTCTGAATGACCACTACCCACATAGCGGGCAACAAGCGCATATCCCACATAGCGGGATCCCACATAGCGGGCAACAAGCGCATATCCTTTACCATTTCTGGCAAGGGTCCAGACAATCCCACACACCAGAGAACAAGAGGGCAGTTTTAACAATAAGCAGCATATATCGGAAGCACACGCGGAACAACAAAGCGTACATGTGCCTTTACGAGTCAATCCGAAGTAAGCAATAATCTTTCACAAGTATATTCAGATTTGAAAGGAAGCAAAAGCAAGAGCATACAAGGATTTCAAGAAATCACATATAGCTCAATTGAAATAAGAAAGTTAGGTGAATACAATGGCCAACGAAATGAAACTGGAAGAGGCACATTTCAAAAGCAAATGCGGAACAATGGGATGCATGTGCCGAATTACGATGCAATCATGAACTTTAGATGATAGCTGCAGATATACAAATAAATAAAGGACTAAAGTATACAGGAATTTAAGATAATAATGTAAAGCTTAACTGAAGTAAGAGTTTTTGCCAAAATCGAATTCCAAAGGAAAGTAACAAGGAAAGCCGAAATCGACCAAAGCTCGATTCTGGCAGAATTTGATAGGAACATTGTATGAACTATTTGGATAACCAATTATGCTCCAATTTATACAAAATAGGTGTCATTAGAAAGCTTTGTCAATCTAGTTTTATGCAAAGCAAGTTTTACAAGACTTGGAATTTACAACCGGGAGTTACAGATAATTTCGTAGCGAAGGATCTGAAAATATTAGCTCTATTTTATTGAATCCATAGGGTCGATGAAAGCAGGTGTTTTAGTTAGCAATTGTACTCCAAAAATTTCAAATCAGGTATATACAGAAAGAATTTTGAGTCAAGCTTCGAATAAAACATACTTTGTATGAATCTGAGTTCACAACAGAAAGTTATAAGTAGTTAAGCAACAAGAGGTCAGAAATTTTGGTCCTTATTTTGCAGAATCTGTAGGGTTAATTTAAACAGAAGTCTTAGTAGGCATTTAAACTCCAAATCATTCGATCTTTATATCAAAATAAATATTTTCTTGTCTACTTTCAAATGGAACAGGTTTTGTCTAAATCAGAGTTTATTACAAAATGTTATGACCGAAACATTGCATAGAGGTCAGATCACCGAAAAATTACAAATTCATAACTTTATATCAAAACGAAAGAAGGTCTGGTTCTCAGTTGAAATCTTTCAAATTTTACAGAATAAAAATGAAACCAGAGATTAAGGTTACTGTGGGATTGGGTTAGAACACTTGCCTTCAAATTATTTGAATCCCAAATGTGAGAAAATTGATGAAAAACCTCAAGCTCTTCTTCTTCTTCTTCTTCTTCTTCTTCTTCTTCTTCTTCTTCTCTCAAACTCACGTTGGCTGCAACTCTTCAGGTTTGTTTTCTTTAACCTTTCATCTAATTATTTAGGTTTTGGCTAATATAAAAGTTGCAAGGTGTCATGCATGCATGAAAGGGGCTAGGTGTCATCTTTAGAGCAAGGATAAGTGGCACCAACCTTATGTTAGTTAGTGACACATGTCCACTATATATATATATATATTTTTTTTTAAACTTAAATTTGAATCTTTCATAAATTATATCAAACTTCTAATATTTACTCTTAGGTCCCTAGCCATAAACCTTTAATATAATATCATTTAATATAAAATAATTATTAAATAATCCTTTTTTTTTTTATAAACAAACCTTTTACTAAATTTTTAAAAAATGGGGGATGTTACACCTAACAAACCCGCCCTCTTCAAATCAGCCTTGTCCTCGAGGCTGACGATTCATGAATTTTGGGAATTTGATCTTCAAGTCATCAAAGTTCTCCAAAGTGGCATCTTCTGTTAGTAGGTTTGCCCACTGTATTAGCAATTCAGTAGTGGATCGTCGTCGTCGAGTCATAATCCGTCGATCAATAATAGCACTTGACTGAGTCTGAAGTCCTCCTTGGGTAGTCATATTTGGTGGGTGGCTTTGGGCTATCTCCAAGCATCTATTTACAACTTCTGTTTGGCCGTCGATTTGTGAGTGATATGCCATACTCCTTTTCAATTTAGTACTCTTATAGTGTAATTCTTTTGAGTCCCAATTGTAATGAGCTACGGAGCTTGGTGCTTCCTCCAATTTTTTTATAATCTTACTAGTATCTGAATCTTCCTGCCATTCCATCTTAATATCCTCAAGGAAGTCGTTGGTCGGAAGTGAAACAGTCGAAACTTCAACTTGCTCGGGTAGCTGCGAAAGCGCATCTGCAAGAACATTCTCTTTTCCCTTTTTGTAAGTTATTTCAAAATCAAATCCAAGAAGTTTTGTTACCCATTTTTGCTACTCGCGGGAAGATATCTTCTGCTCCAAGAGATATTTTAGGCTTTTATGGTCGGTCTTGATTTGAAAGTATCGTCTGATCAAGTACAATCTCCACCTCGTTGCTGCGCGTACAATGGCGAGCATCTCCTTATCATATGTTGTTATATTTTGATCGGAGGGAGATAATGCCTTGCTAGTGTATGTGAGTTGTCGACCATCTTGCATGAGAATGGCTCCAATTCTGACTCCAGATGTGTCGGCCTCAATAATGAAGGGTCGGTTGAAATCTGGTAGTGTTAGCACCGGCGTCGTCGTCATGGTTACCTTAAGTTTGTCGAAGGCAGCGGAGGCTCTATCCAACCATTGGAAGACATCTTTTTCTAGTAAGGAAGTAAGTGGTGCACTGATCTTTCCATAGTTTTTCACGAACTTGCGGTAGTAGCCTGTTAAACCCAGAAAGCCATATAGCAATTTTATGTTTCTCGAGGTCGGCCAGTTTTGCATTGCTCCAATTTTGAAGGGGTCCACTGCCACACCTTCCTCTGATATGATATGCCCAAGATATTCCACCTTTTGTTGAAGAAAGCAAAAATTCGTGGTTGTTGTGTGTTCAAAAGGTGGTTTTCCGTATGTCTTCTTCGCATGCTCGTATTTGATAATACCCGGATCAAAGGTCCAGCTTTGTAAAGATTTGTGCTTCCTTTCATCTAGCAATTCATCTACTATTGGAATAAAGTATTTGTCCTTGATGATTATGCCATTGAGAGCTCGGTAATCAACACATATTCGCCTTGTTCCGTCCTTCTTGCATACAAGTAGCACCGGCGAAGAGTAGAGGTTGCAACTTGGCCGAATAACTCCTATTTCGAGTATCTCTTTTATAATCCTTTCTATTTCATCCTTCTGGAGATGTGGATACTGATATGGCTGAGCATTTGCTGAAGATTTGCCTGGAAGAATCATTATACAATGATCATGCCGACAGGTAAGAAGTAGGTTGCGCGGTTCGTCAAATTTATTTGAAAATTCAGTAAGCAAAGGAAGTAGATTTGGATCTTCAAATTCTGTTGGCTCTCCCTTAGTTTGCTGCTCAAGTTGTACCAAAAAGCCGCTGCATGCTTTATGCAAAACATTCTCCATTTGTTGTGTGCAAACCGTTGTTATGTCGCCCCCACGTTTCCCGTGCAATGTCACCTGTTTCTCCTTACTGTAAAATTTCATAATTAGTTTCATAAAATTCCAAGAAATATCACCTAATGTCATCAACCATTTAATTCTGAGCATGGCCTCATGATTGTTAAGAGGGAGAAGGAAGAAATCTGCAATTATCTCTTGGTCCTGCAGCAATAGTTTCTCCTGCAAGCACCTATGATCACAATTCAAAATCCGTCCGTCGGTGACCTTAACATCAAACCTGCAGCGATTCTCGATAGGTAATGATATCCGAACAGCAAGCTTACTATTTAGGAAGTCAGTAGTACTGCCCGTATCGATGAGAACAGTGATTGGTTGTTGTTTGAGAAGGCCTCCAATTTTCATCGTTTGCGGGTTTGAGTAGCTAGCTAGTGTATGTACCGTAACTCCTAATAGGACTCCTACTTAAGACTCTTACTTCTAATCAACTCCTAATAGGACTCTTACTAAAGACTCCTATTCCCTTACAACTCCTAATTCTTCTCTAAGAAAAAACCTCCTACATGAATGTCCCTCTCAATTAGGACTCTCCTAACTAGAGTCATAACAGAATGTCCCTCTCAATTAGGACTCTCCTAGCTAGAGTCCTAACAGAATGTCCCTCTCAATTAGGACTCTCCTAGCTAAAGTCCTAACAGTTTTACATGAATATCCCTCTTAATTAGGACTCTCCTAGCTAGAGTCCTAACATGATATTGCCAGTATCCTGGAAACCCGGAATGAGATACTTTTTGGCTCCAATTTTGAAGCAATTGAGGCCTATAAATACCCCATTCCTTTAAGCATGAAAGGACATCAAACTATGAACAAAATCTTGAAGTGTTTGGGTGTGAAAGAATTATAAAAGTGCTAAGTGTCCTCCTCTCTTTCTTCAGCTTTGTTATCATTAGAGAAGAGGTGTGAGGGTTGTAAGGGTTGTCTCCTAAACCTATGAAAAAGAGAAAGCTTTGTAAGAAGGTGGTTGGTCTTCGTCTATTGAATTAAGACGATTAATGGATGCTAGTGACCTCAACGGAGGAGGTATTGAAAGTAGATGTTGGTCACAACGACTGAACTACTATAAATCCAAGGTGTTCTTTCGTTACAGTTTTCTTTCACAACTTAGCGGTATTCTACACTTTGCATTTACTCTAAGTCATTATTTTCATTACTTTTTGATACGGGCTTTGTCGAAACGATTGTATCAAAAGAAATTTTTCGAATCAACAAATTTTTTATTACTGCACTAAATTCACTCCCGCCCCGCCCCTGCCCCCGCCCCCCCCGCCCCCTCTCTTAGTGTCATATTGATCATAACAATTAGTATCAGAATAAGGTTACTCTCTATTACATGTCTTTCCATGTTCAATAGGACGAATTACATATATTGAAAAACTAAAATGAGGATTTTTTTATTTCTATGTATTTTTTGTTATGGAACATTGTTGAAAACAGAATTCAAAAGTCTTCTCTTCCAACGAACAATTAGATTGATCTGGATAAGAAGACATTTTCTTTGAATGCCAAAGCTATGAATGCTTTGTTTTGTGTCTTGGATAAAAATGAATTCAATTGAGTTTCTATTTATGAGATGGCTTATGACATTTGGCATTCACTTGAAATCACACACGAAGGCACAAATAGGGTTAAGGAGTCAAAAATCAATCTTTTAGTTCATAGTTATGAATTATTTTGCGTGAAATCAAGCGAGACCATTGGAGACATATATACCCAGTTTATGGATGTCGTCAATGGTCTACAAGCACTTGGTAAAAGTTTTTCTAATTTTGAATTTGTTAACAAAATATTAAGATCCCTCCAAAGAGTTGGGATCATAAAGTAATGGAAATTCAAGAAGCCAATGACTTGAATAACTTTCCACTCGAATAACTTATCGGGTCATTGATAACCTATGAAATTAAGAATTTGACACTTGGAACTCAAGAAGATCACTTATGAAAAAACTAAGTGATGATGATGACTCTGCACTTATAACTAGAAATTTTAAAAATTTCATAAAAAGGAAGAAAACTAAACATGACATTAAAAATAAAAATGAACTTAAACTGGACTAAATAATGTGCTACGAATACAAGAAGCTGAGGCACATCAAAAGTGAATGTCCCCAAGTGAAGAAGCAATCGAAGAAGAAGAAAGTGCTAAAAGCTACTTGGGACGATTTAAGTGCATCCGAAGATGAGGAGCCAACCAACAAAGAAGTCACAAATTATACTCTAATGGCACTCATTGACGAGGTAAGTGACCTAAACAAATCTCATTTATCTTATAATGAATTACATAATGCTTTTAATGATTTGTTTGAGGAATGTAAATTAGTTAGTAAAAAGTATAAATAATAAAAAAATGAGCATGCTTCTTTTGTTAGTGAATTTGATAGATTAAAGATTAAGCATGATAATGAAATATTGCTTTCTTGTACAAAATGTGAAGAAATAGAGATGCTTAAAAAGGAGAATTTGCTACTACATGAAACCTTAGAAAAATTTAAAATAGGAAGAAAATCCTTAAACATGATCCTTGCAAAAAGGGATCATGCTCATAGAAGAGATGGAATCGGCTTTGTGAGTAACACTCACCAAAAGCCAACCATCTTTGTTAAAGGCCCAACCTTGCATGTTTCATCCCGAAACAATTGCACCTTTTGTTGCAAATTTAGACATTATGCTCATAAATATCCATTTAAGAGGTATACTCCACATAAGTTAATTTGGATCCTTAAAGGAACCTTAAATGATATAATGCAAAATGATAAGTTAGGTAGATCTATTTATGATGAACCCAAGGTAAAACGGGTAGCTAAAAGAAAACCCCCTTTCTTGTAGATATATCTATAATCTTAAGTTAGGAGCAAGAGATGGTACCTTGATAGTCGATACTCAAGGCATATGATTGGAGATCCAATACACTTCTATAAGCTCACTAGCCAAGATGAAGGATTTATCACTTTCGAAGACAACAACAAAGGAAAAATTATTGGAAAAGGAAATATAGGTAATAAATCAAACCTTTTGATTGAAAATATTTTGTTAGTAGATGGTTTAAAGCATAACTTGTTAAGTATGTTGAATCTCGAATTTTGATGATGAAATCAATTGATATGTTAGTCATCTAATGTGCGTTTAAGTGACACATGACTAGCTTCAATCAATGAGAGGCAAATTGATTAAAGTAGGAGTAATCAGACGTTGTGCCAAAGTAAACATGTCAGAAGATTGGATGTTGAGCCAAAGGATCGGTCGACGTATCAGCAGATGGCTTTGTGCTATGAGTTCGGGCATCGGGCCAAGAAGATTGGACATTACGCCAAAGAGATCAGATGTTGTGGGAAGACATCATGCTGATTGGGCAATATGCTGAAGGAGAGGACGATGCACTAAAGGATCGGACGAAGCACCGAATGAACCAATGACATGCCGGACAACATAAGATTCATGCTTGTAATAATTTGTCTAGAACGAGTTAGTTTAGGTCTAATTGAGTCGGTATTGGGGTGAAACAATGCTAACTCAATTAGGGACCAATTGGGCCTAAATTAGGACTGAATTGGGCGTATTGTTTAGCTCATTCAGGGTCCTATAGTAGGGTCTGACAGTGATACTACCGAGACTTGATAGTGGTACTACCTAGACATAATCTTCAATATTGTGTCAGGCGATGGTACCACCTAGACATAGTCTTCAAGATTGTGTCAAGCGGTAGTATCACTAGACTGGGCAGTGGTACCATCTAAACACAGTCTCCCAATCTATGTCAGGTGGTAGTACCACCAAACTAAGCGGTGGTACCACCTAGTGTCAGTGTTGTAGACAGTGGTATCACCTAGCATAGGCTGTGGTACCGCCAGTACCTAGGAAACCTTGAATGAGACTTTTTTTTGCTCTAATTTTAAAGTTATCGAGGTCTATAAATACCCTAGCTATTCCTGTGTGTAGTAGCAAGAATTGAGCACGAGTGTAAAAGGGTAGTTGATCTTTGCCTATTGAATAGAGGGGGAAAGAATACTTGAAAATTTGGGAAACTCTCTTAGGATTTAGGATCACTTCTTCCTAGTATTTAGAAGTTCGTCTAAAGAGAGAAGTGAGGTATAAGAAAGAGAGGCTTGTAAGGTTTGTCTCCTAAACCCGTGAAACGGAGAACGAGTGTAAAAGGGTAGTTGATCTTTGCCTATTGAAGGAAGATCATTAGTGGATGTCGATGACCTCGACGGAAGAGGAATTAGGAGTGGATGTAAGTCACGACGACCGAACCACTATAAAACTCGGTTTGCATTTACTTCTTGCAATTTACATTTACTGCAAACTACCTCACTTCCTTTACTTTCTCATTACACTCTTATAAATGCTTTCAAGCTAAATACATTTTTGTCTGAATCAAATTTTATCGTACGAAGATTTTTTAAACTGATGTCATTTTTATCCGCAGCACTAATTCACCCCCCCTTTTAGTGCCAACTCAATCCTAATAGTTGGCATCAGAGCCACATTCTTTATTGTTTGGTTTAACAAATAAGAGAAATGACTCTTTTCAGATTTCAAGAGGGACTTTCTATCATTCGTCCTCCTATGTTCAATAGGACGGACTACACATATTGGAAAACTCGAATAAGAGCTTTCTTGCTTTCTATTGATTTAAATTTATAAAATATTATTGAAAATGGATTTCAAAAGTATTCTCTTCCAAAAAATGATTGGAATGATTTGGAGAAGATTTTCTCTTTGAATGCCAAAGCTGTGAATGCTTTGTTTTGTGCAATGAAAAAAAATGAATTTAATCATGTTTCTATTTGCGAAACTGCACACGATATTTGTCACACACTTGAAATCACACAAGAAGGTACTAGTAGAGTTAAATACTCTAAAATTAATCTTTTGATGCATGATTTTGAGTTGTTTCGAATGAAGCCAAGCGAAACTATCATTGATATGTACACCCGTCTTACGGATGTCATCAATGTTGAATCTCGAATTTTAAACAAGAAATCAATTGATGGGTTAATTGATCTAATCCATATTACTGAGTTAAGTGTGCAGAACTAACTACGATAGCCTAAAAACATAAAGTAAGCCTACCAGAGACTAGTTTGATGGGTGTTCGAGAGTCCGAAGATTCGTTAGAGATGTTGCCGGAACCAATCGAGAAGAAATCGGGGACTTGTCGAAGTTTTCGAAAGTCCGCTGAAGAGATCGTCGGAAGTTCACGGAGATCACCGAGAAGGCTCGGCTACTCGTTGAACTCGCCACAAGATCGGGAGCCTGCTGGGAGTCCTTTGGAAGAAATCCGAGGGTATATTGGAAGTCCGCCGGAAGTTCACCGAAAAGCTCATCGAAAGGAAACTCGATGTTGCCAGTTAAAAACTTACTTAGGACTATGTCTTCATTTCATAGTTTACATGTAATTAGGGTTAAGATTAAGGGTTAATCCTATAACCTATTTAGGGGCTAATTGGGCCCAAGTTCAGACTAGTTTGGACCAAATTTGGAGCCCAACCAGTGAGTTAAAATAGTCTAGGCGATGGCACCGCCAACAAACTGTTGGATTGGGCGGTGGCATCGCCCAACACCCGAGAGGTCCGACGGTGGCACCGCTAGTACACTATCAGTGTCAAACACTAATAGGTGGTGGCACCGTCACTAACAGGCGGTGGCACTACTAGCACCGGGAAACCCAAAAGCAATTTAGTAGAGAACACAACTTTTGAGAAGCAAGAGATTGAGATAAAAGCCTTAGCAAAGTCTTGTTAGGATCGGAACGACACTAAGAGGGGGGGGTGAATTAGTGCAGCGGATTAAAACTTCGGTTTTAGAAAATCTTTCGTACGATAAAAATAATGTTTCGTATGAAATCGTCTTAATTGCGTTGAAAGCGTACGTAATAAGATGAGGGCAGTGAACTTAGCAAAGTAAAGGTTTGCAGAAAGATAAATGCAGTAATGAAATGCAAACCAGAGATCACGCTGATTTTAGAGTGGTTCGGTCAAATGACCTACTCCACTTGCGAGGCCCCTCTTCGATGAGGCTCTCACCTTCCACTAGCAACTCTCTTGAAATGGAAGGGCAAATACCCCTCTTACAACTCTTTACAAGCGGTTCACTCTCTTATAGATTTTCGAGAAGGAATGAGGTGAACACGAGCAAATTGAAAACTAGACTTTCTAAGACCTTTTCTAAGAGCTTTCTCTCAATCAATTGCTGCTCAAAAGTTGTATTCTCAGCTGAGTTTTGAGGGGTATTTATAGGCCTCAAGAGGATTCAAATTTGGGCTCCAAAATTTGGGCTCCAAATTTGAATTCTCTTTGGTTTCCCGATGCTGGCGGTGCCACCGCCCAGCCAAGCGGTGCCACCGCCCAGCGCTCGGGTGCTGGGCGGTGCAACCGCCCAGCCCAGGAGGTGTCACCGCCCAGCTCTCGGGTGCTGGGCGGTGCCACCGCCCACAGTGTTTTCAGCCCGACTACAGTGTTTTCAGCCACTAGTTGGGCTTCAATCTTGGCCTAAACTAGTCCGAACTCGGGCCCAATTGGCTCCTAACCAGGATATAGGATTATCTTCTTAATCCTAATCCTAATTACAAGTGAACTACATAACAAAACACATCCTAAGCAATTTTATCAATCGCGAACGTCAAGTCTTGTTCCGGCGAGCTTTCCGACGAACTTCTTCCGACGGGGTCCAAGCACGCTCGTGAACTTGTGATGACTTTAATGAGTAGCCGAGACTTCTTGGTGATCTCTGCGAACCTCCGACGATCTCTTCGGCGAACTTCCAATAGGTTCCCGATTCTTTCTCGGTTGGTTCCATCAGCATCTCCGACGATTCTTCGGACTCTTAAACGTTCATCGAACTTGACTCCGGTATTCTTGCTTTGTGTTTTCTGCTTATCGTAGTTAATCCTGCACACTTAACTCAATAATATGGATTAGATTAAATAACCCATCAATTGATTTTATCATCAAAATCCGAGATTCAATAATCTCCCCCTTTTTGATGATGACAATCAATTGATGACGGAGTTAAACATAACTCCCCCTATCTATATGCCATATTATGAGAAGATAAACAATACTTGAATTCCATCCCATTGGATTCAAGCATAACCCGATAAGTTCTAACCATAGAGCTTATCGTGATCCTTAATAAACAATAGTAAGTACGAAACTTCTATGAAAATCAAAATTTAAATGAAGATGGACGAATTTTACTACGACAGAAGATAAAGATTTTCAATATAAATTTTATGATGTAGATGTAAGGCATGCTTTCAATATGATCAATCATTCTTGTGATATTTTCAAGGATTTTGCAAGGCATATAAGTCATTCATATCACATAAGTTTTTGTGATCCATATAAGTCATGCTATCATTATGCTATCATTATGTTGCAGGTGATCACTTAGTCATCACTTCTCCCCCTTTGTCATCAACAAAAAGAGACAAGCCAGCGAATTTATGATCAAAAAAAAATTTAGCATTTAATAGTAAACAAGGTTCATCATTCAAATTTGCCAGAAATAGTTTATCCAAGAGAAATCATGTAGATCAAAACAGTAGTTATCAGGTATCGTTTAATAGATGACAAACTTGTTGTAGGTAATCCATAGTGCTGATATCTAAAAGCAAACAGAACAGAATAAAAAGATACATCAATTTAATCCTTAGGAGGTAATCCACAATGCTGATACATGATATCTATTTTTTAATTCATTTGTCGTAGTGTCTTCAAAATTTCAACTTGTTGATTTTGAATTTGTTCTTGCTGTGATTTGATCTGAGACAGTTCCGCCATTATGCGATCTTCAGAAAAGGAAATAGGAGCTAAAGGTGCTGCGCCAAAAGGACTAGGAGGAGGAGATTCATTTCCCACAAGAATTGGTGTTTCGGGCTGTTCGATTTGTGGAGGAATTGGATCCGTCCTTCTAGGCTGCCTAACCCATATGCCATTGCTAAAGGTGCACCTAAGTCTTTTCGGCAGGTTTTTATTTATTATGTTATATCTATCATTTTGAATAGATTCTTCATTAGGTGGGATGCAAATGTCATAGGCATGAAGAAATCTAGTGATTAACCTCCCATATGGCAACATAGTATCCTTGCCCATAATATCCTGCATGTGTTGCCGAATTGAGTACCCAAAACAATTATGCTGACCGGTCATTATCCAATACATGGTACTCAGCTCTATTTGACTTATTTCGTCAAGATGAAATTGTTTGGGGAATATGATGCTTGTGATAATGTGATGAAGAATTTTAGAGTTGAAAGGCAGTAAGTGTTCACAGCTCTTGGGTAGGAAGTCAAGGTTTGGATTTTCAAAAATTGTTTCTACGGCTTCGGTATAGGTTGCTCCTATTGAGTTGATGTCCCATTTACCTTTAAAATAGCATCCTCTATTTTTTTCAGTTATGCCAATTAGCTCACAAATGGTGCTGTCAAATATTCTAATGGGTGTTCCTAGAAGGTAAGTGTTAGGATCGGAGCGGCACTAAGAGGGGGGGTGAATTAGTGCAGCGGATTAAAACTTCGATTTTAATCAAAATCTTTCGTACGTTAAGAACGAAACTTGAGAAATTTAACTTGAAGGCGTATTCTTAAAGTTGCGCAGCAAGAGTAATACAAACTAAAGCAGTAAGAAGATTTGCAGTAATGTAAATGACAACAATAAAAAGCAAACCAGAGATTACGCCGATTTTTAGAGTGGTTCGGTCAAATGACCTACTCCACTTGCGAGGCCCCTCTTCGATGAGGCTCCCACCTTCCACTAGCAAGTCTCTTGAAATGGAAGGGTAAACACCCCTCTTACAACCTTTTACAAGCAGCTCAACCTCTTACAAATTTTTAATAAGAAAGAAGGAGGAGAACTCTCTAGCAAATTGAAAACAAGACTTGCTAAGACTTTCTAAGACTTTTCTCTCAATCAAAATGCTTCTCAAAAGTTGTAACCTCAGTTGAGATTTGAGGGGTATTTATAGGCCTCAAGAGGATTCAAATTTTGGGCTCCAAAATTTGAATTTTCTTAGGGTTTCCGGTGCTGGCGGTGCCACCGCCCAACCAGGCGGTGCCACCGCCCAGCACTCGGGTACTGGACGGTGCAACCGCCCAGCCAAGGAGGTGTCACCGCCCAGCACTCGGGTGCTGGGCGGTTCCACCGCCCAACTAGGCGGTGCCACCGCCTACAGTGATTTCAGCCCAACTACAGTGTTTTCAGCCACTAGTTGGGCTTCAATCTTGTCTCTCTAGTTCGCTGGTTTAGCTTAATTTTTAGCCTAAACCAACTATGACTTTGGGCCCAGTTGGCCCCTAACCAGGATATAGGATTATCTCTTAATCCTAATCCTAATTACAAGTGGACTACATAACCAAAACACATCCTAAGCAAATTTTCAACCGCGAACGTCGAGTCTTGTTCCGGCGAGCTTTCCGACGAACTTCTTCCGACGGACTCCCTGCAAGCTCCCAATCTTTGTGATGACTTTTAACGAGTAGCCGAGCCTTCTCGGTGATCTCCGCGAGCCTCCGACGATTTCTTCGGCGAACTTCCGACACGTTCCCGATTTCTTCTCGGATGGTTCCGGCAGCATCTCCGATGATTCTTCGGTCTCTTAAACGTCCATCGAGCTCGACTCCGGTATCCTTGCTTTATGTTTTCTGGTTATCGTAGTTAATCCTGCGCACTTAACTCAATAATATGGATTAGATCAATTAACCCACCAATTGATTATATCATCAAAATCCAAGATTCAACAATCTCCCCCTTTTTGATGATGACAATCAATTGATGACGGAGTTAAACATAACTCCCCCTATCTATATGCCATATTATGAGAAGATAAAAAACACTTGAATTCCATCCCATTGGATTCAAGCATAACCCGATAAGTTCTAATCGTAGAACTTTATCGTTATCCTCATTAAACAATAGTAAGTACGAAACTTCGATGAAAATCATAAGTTAAATGATACGGGACGAATTTTGCTACGACAGAAGATAAAGATTTTCAATATAAATTTCATGATATCAATCTTGTGATATTTTCAAGGATTTGCAAGTCATATAAGACATTCATATCACACAGAAGATAAAGATTTTCAATATAAATTTCATGATATCAATCTTGTGATATTTTCAAGGATTTGCAAGTCATATAAGACATTCATATCACACAAGTTTTTGTAATTCATATTAGTCATGTCATATAAGTCATCACTTCTCCCCCTTTGTCATCAACAAAAAGGAAAATGAGACTTGAAGCACAAATTTTGTCATACAACGATTTTATCATTGAAAATTAAGTATGCAAAAATATTTACGCAGAGTTCATTTTAGAGGAAAATTCAGCATGCATTCATATTATCTAATCTCTTCTTTCTATGAATAATAGAAATTGTAGATGTATAAGAGAGAGATTGGGATAAAAAATTCAAGTAGTAATTTCACGAAGTCAAGATCATAATTCGAATACAAACTCATTCAAATCGTCAAATTCATGAAAATCTCAACATTACTTTTTAATCATCACATAAGGCATTTAAAGAATTTTTGAAACATAGGAGAATGATGAATTTAAGCATACAATGTTTCAATCAAATTCAAGTCATGAATGCCAATACTTTCATATTTGTAAGTATCAATTCATGAATGCCAAGAGATATTATTTGTGATTCCAATTTTGCAAGATCAAGATTATGATTTAGATAAAACTTATTTAAATCAAATCGCTAACTTGAAATTCATAATCAAGTCATCAAAGTCGATTTCGAGATTTCACAACATGTCATATGGAATTTGAAGGAGAATGAGAGATGGAAAGAAGATGAAAAACTTTACGGAAAATCCAATCAAACAAGTTTATTGTTTAGGGACAATTTAACATACCTAATTCCCTTCTAATGAATTCAAATTGGTCTTCATTCAAGGCTTTTGTGAATATATCTGCTAATTGATGCTTTGTGTCAATGAATTCTAGAACAACATTATTGTTAAAAACATGATTGCGTATGAAATGATGTCTAACGTCGATGTGCTTAGTTCTAGAATGCTGAATTGGATTTTTAGTAAGGCATATGGCACTAGTATTATCGCATTTTATGGGAATATTTTCAAGGTGAATTCCATAGTCTTCTAATGTATTTTTCATCCAAATTACTTGTGCACAACATGCACTTGCAGCAATGTATTCGGCTTCCGCCGTAGATAGTGCGACTGAATTTTGTTTCTTAGAAGTCCAAGAAACAAGTGCATGTCCTAAAAATTGGCATGTTCCGGATGTACTTTTTCTATCTATCCTGCATCCGCCAAAATCGGCATCTGCATAAGCTATTAGATCGAATTTTTCAGATTTTGGATACCACAATCCTAAATTTGGAGTTCCTTTGAGATATCTAAATATTCTTTTAACACTCTTAAGATGAGATAATTTAGGATTAGATTGAAACCTAGCGCAAAGTCCTACACTAAACATAATATCCGGTCTAGTCGCAGTGAGGTAGAGTAGACTACCTATCATTCCCCTATATGTTTTTTGATCGAAACTTTCACCATTTTCATCCATATCTAACTTAGTCGTAGTACTCATAGGGGTGTTTATTGCTTTTGAATTATCCATGTTAAATCGTTTTAACAATTCTAATGTATATTTCGATTGGTTAAGAAATATACCATCACTAAGTTGTTTGATTTGTAATCCCAAAAAGAAAGTTAATTCACCCATTAAACTCATTTCAAATTCAAGACTCATACATTTGGCAAATGATTCACATAGTGATTCATCCGAAGAGCCAAACACAATATCGTCAACATAAATTTGCACAATAAGAAAATTATTTTCAAAATGTTTAATAAACAATGTAGTATCAACCTTGCCTTTGGTAAAATTATTTAAAATAAGAAAGGAACTAAGCCTTTCATACCAAGCTCTAGGAGCTTGTTTTAAGCCATAGAGAGCTTTAGTCAATTTGAATACATGATTAGGAAGAAGAGAATTTTCAAATCCGGGAGGTTGTTCGACAAATACTTCTTCGGAAATAAAACCATTCAAGAAAGCACTTTTAACATCCATTTGAAATAGTTTAAAATTATTACTACTAGCATAGGCAAGGAGCATCCTTATGGCTTCTAATCGAGCCACGGGAGCGAAGGTTTCATCGTAATCGATACCTTCTTCTTGGTTGAAACCTTTGGCCACTAATCTAGCCTTGTTTCTAACCACGATACCATTTTCGTCTTGCTTGTTTCTAAAGACCCACTTAGTACCTATGACTAAGTGGTCACATGGTCTAGGAACAAGCTTCCATACCTCATTCCTCTCAAATTGGTTCAATTCTTCTTGCATTGCAATGATCCAAAAGTCATCTTTTAAGGCTTCGTCAATGCATTTAGGTTCAATTTGAGAAAGGAAAGCGGCGTTAGCACAGAAATTTTTGAAAAAAGAACGAGTTTGAACCCCTTTTGATGTATCTCCTATAATTTGCTCTTTTGGATGAGCATCTACATACTTCCATTCTTTTGGTAAAGAAATTTCGGAAGAAGATGCATTCAAAAGGCTATTTTGAGGAGAGGGTTCATTTAAATTCAAATTATCAAAACCAAGATCATCATCAAAATCATTTTTCTTTAAATTGAAAATTTCATTAAAAACTACATGAATAGACTCTTCAATTACTAAAGTTCTTTTATTAAAAACCCGAAAAGCTTTAGAAACGGAAGAGTAACCAAGAAAGATGCCTTCATCGGATTTAGCATCAAATTTTCCTAAAGCATCCCTTTCATTTAAAATAAAGCATTTACAACCAAAAACTTTAAAATAGGAGATGTTTGGTTTTTTGTTATTACATAATTCATAGGGAGTTTTGGATAAGGATGGTCTTATTAGGACTCTATTCATGATGTAGCAAGCCGTATTTACGGCTTCGGCCCAAAAGTACTTAGGTAAACTATGTTCATTCAACATAGTTCTTGCCATTTCTTGTAGGTTTCTATTTTTCCTTTCAACTACTCCATTTTGTTGAGGATTTCTTGGAGTTGAGAAGTTGTGATTGTACCCATTACTTTCGCAAAAATTTTGAAAGTCACGGTTTTGGAATTCACCACCGTGATCACTCCGAATTGATGAAATCATGAAGCCTTTTTAATTTTGAGTGAGTTTACAAAATTTAGAGAAACACTTGAAGCAATCACTTTTGTGAGCTAAGAAATAGGTCCAAGTGTATCTAGAGTAGTCATCCACAATCACAAAGGCATATTTGCTTCCACCTAGACTTGTTGTATCAATTGGTCCAAATAAGTCCAAATGGATCAATTGTAATGGCCTAGTAGTGCTAATTTGATTTTTTGGTTTGAAGCTTGTTTTTATTTGTTTGCCTAGTTGACATGCATCGCATACTTTGTCCTTAATAAACTTTATATTTGGAATTCCTCGTACTAATTCTTGAGATGAGATCTTAGATATTGTTTTCATGCTTGCATGGCCTAATCTCCTATGTCAAAGCCAAGCATCATCATTTACGGCGGAGAAGCACATTTCATTACTTAGTTCATCAAGATTGATGGTATAGACATTATTTTGTTTTAAAGCAATCATAGTCATGTTATGATTTGGTTTTTCAATAATGCACATATTTGATTCAAATCTAACGATGTAACCTTTATCGCATAGTTGACTAATACTCAAGAGATTATGTTTCAATCCATCAACTAGTAAGACATCATCAATGGAAAAATTAAATTTGTTACCAAAAGTTCCCTTGCCAATGATTTTGCCCTTGTTGTTGTCTCCGAAGGTAACGTACCCTTCTTCTTTGCTAGTGAGCATAGAGAAATGAGATGGATCTCCAGTCATATGTCTTGAGCATCCACTATCGAGATACCATCTCTTGCTCCTAGCTTGTGGGTTTGTCTACAAAAGAGGATGATTTTTAGGTACCCATTTGATTTTGGGTGCCTCAAAAATTGACCCACTAACTTTGTTATTTATGATTGAATTCTTTATAGTTCCTTTAGGAACCCATATTAATTTTTGTGAACTAATTTTCCTAAATGGGCATTTGTAGGCAATATGTCCGGATTTGCAACAAAAGTTGCATTTCACATAAGAGGAAACATGTAATGTAGGTCCTTTTACGAAAGTGGTGGGATTTTGATGTAATCCTTTTACAAATCCAATTCCATTTCTATTTGCGATGTGACCCTTGTTTCCAAGGATCATATCTAATCCTTTGCTACCAACCTTAAACTTGTTTAAGGTTTCCTTAAGAAGCATATTTTCATTATTTATTGCTTCTAAGTGCTCACACTTAGAGCATGGAGGAGTTTGAAGACTATCAAACTTATCTTGTAGCAAAGCATGCTCTTTCTTTAAGATACTTAACTTCTTGCTAACAGTTCTACAATCATCAAATAATTGATGAAAAGCGATAGACAGTTCTTCAAAAGATAAATCTTCATTAAATAAATCACATACCTCTTCTCCTAACGCCATTAGCGCGTAATGAGCAACTTGCTCGGTGTTGGACTCCTCTTCTTCGGATGCACTTGAATCATCCCACGTTGCCTTGAACGCCTTCTTCTTTGATGTCCTCTTTTTGGCTTGAGGACAATCGTTCTTGTAGTGTCCCGGTTTTTTGCATTCATAGCAAATCACTTGGTCTTTCTTTTGTTCAAATTTATTTTTTGTATTATTTTTAAATCTGTTCTTTCTTAAATATTTTTTAAACTTTTGAGTCAAAAGTGCAATGTCATTGTCACTGTCCTCATCACTTGATGTTCCTTTCAAGTGGTCTTCTTGTGATTTGAGTGCCATATCCTTCCTGTTCTTTGGAAGGGGGTTCTCGAGCTCGTCATGAGCTTGACATGTCATTTCATAGGTCATTAGAGACCCAATGAGTTCTTCAAGAGGGAATGCTTTAAGGTCTTTGGCCTCTTGAATGGCCGTAACTTTTGGATCCCAACTTTTAGGGAGGGATCTTAAGATTTTAGTTACTAGTTCAAAGTTAGTAAAATCTTTACCAAGAGCTTTGAGTCCATTGATGACATCCGTAAACCGGGTGTACATGTCTCCGATGGACTCACTTGGTTTCATTCGGAAAAGTTCGTAAGAGTGTACAAGGATGTTGATTTTGGACTCTTTCACTCGGCTAGTGCCTTCGTGAGTGACCTCAAGAGTTCTCCAAAAAAAGCCGAATCACACATTGAAACACGATTAAATTCGTTTTTGTCTAGTGCACAAAACAAGGCATTCATAGCCTTTGCATTTAAAGCAAAAACCTTCTTCTCCGATTCATTCCATTCGCTCATCGGAAGAGAAGATTTTTGAAATCCATTCTCGACAATAGACCAAAGCTCAAAGTCCATAGAAATGAGTAAGATTCTCATGCGAGTCTTCCAATTTGTGTAATCCGACCCATTAAACAAAGGTGGTCGTGCAATAGAATGGCCCTCTTGCATGCCGGAGTAAGCCATCTCTCTTGGGTATTAAACCAAATATGAGAGATAACCTTGCTCTGATACCACTTGTTAGGATCGGAGCGGCACTAAGAGGGGGGGGGTGAATTAGTGCAGCGGATTAAAACTTCGATTTTAATCAAAATCTTTCGTACGTTAAGAACGAAACTTGAGAAATTTAACTTGAAGGCGTATTCTTAAAGTTGCGCAGCAAGAGTAATACAAACTAAAGCAGTAAGAAGATTTGCAGTAATGTAAATGACAACAATAAAAAGCAAACCAGAGATTACGCCGATTTTTAGAGTGGTTCGGTCAAATGACCTACTCCACTTGCGAGGCCCCTCTTCGATGAGGCTCCCACCTTCCACTAGCAAGTCTCTTGAAATGGAAGGGTAAACACCCCTCTTACAACCTTTTACAAGCAGCTCAACCTCTTACAAATTTTCAATAAGAAAGAAGGAGGAGAACTCTCTAGCAAATTGAAAACAAGACTTGCTAAGACTTTCTAAGACTTTTCTCTCAATCAAAATGCTTCTCAAAAGTTGTAACCTCAGTTGAGATTTGAGGGGTATTTATAGGCCTCAAGAGGATTCAAATTTTGGGCTCCAAAATTTGAATTTTCTTAGGGTTTCCGGTGCTGGCGGTGCCACCGCCCAACCAGGCGGTGCCACCGCCCAGCACTCGGGTACTGGACGGTACAACCGCCCAGCCAAGGAGGTGTCACCGCCCAGCACTCGGGTGCTGGGCGGTTCCACCGCCCAACTAGGCGGTGCCACCGCCTACAGTGATTTCAGCCCAACTACAGTGTTTTCAGCCACTAGTTGGGCTTCAATCTTGTCTCTCTAGTTCGCTGGTTTAGCTTAATTTTTAGCCTAAACCAACTATGACTTTGGGCCCAGTTGGCCCCTAACCAGGATATAGGATTATCTCTTAATCCTAATCCTAATTACAAGTGTACTACATAACCAAAACACATCCTAAGCAAATTTTCAACCGCGAACGTCGAGTCTTGTTCCGGCGAGCTTTCCGACGAACTTCTTCCGACGGACTCCCTACAAGCTCCCAATCTTTGTGATGACTTTTAACGAGTAGCCGAGCCTTCTCGGTGATCTCCGCGAGCCTCCGACGATTTCTTCGGCGAACTTCCGACACGTTCCCGATTTCTTCTCGGATGGTTCCGGCAGCATCTCCGATGATTCTTCGGTCTCTTAAACGTCCATCGAGCTCGACTCCGGTATCCTTGCTTTATGTTTTCTGGTTATCGTAGTTAATCCTGCGCACTTAACTCAATAATATGGATTAGATCAATTAACCCACCAATTGATTATATCATCAAAATCCAAGATTCAACAGTAAGTGCTTAGGCTATCATCGTCCTCATATAGGTTGGCATAGAACAATCTAACTAATCGCGGATAGATTGGTTCATCTAGTTGTAGTAGAGGTAGAGCTTCTAGGTGTGCAAAACACCTAATGGGATCTAAGTCTTCTAGTTCATCCAAATCAACATATTTTCCCTTAT
Source organism: Musa acuminata AAA Group (assembly GCF_036884655.1). Classification (NCBI taxonomy): domain Eukaryota; kingdom Viridiplantae; phylum Streptophyta; class Magnoliopsida; order Zingiberales; family Musaceae; genus Musa; species Musa acuminata. Next base: position 27,432,826 of record NC_088345.1, on the reverse strand, counting down.
GGATAACTCGTTTTTCAAATTTTGGAAAACTAAGGGCTACCTCTTTTGATCTAAAAAGATCATGGTCAAATGAATCTCCTTCAATCCTTTTTCCTTTTGATTTCTTGGGAGCCATTATCTAGACAAGATGATGATGAAATTGTGAAAAATAAGCAAGGGAAAGAGTGAGGAAAAGAGGGAATGAGATACCAAAAAGAGGGATTTCAAGTGTTACCTTATGGAGATTATGTTGAGAGATGGAAGGCTTGGACCACCAAGAATCCTTCTCCAATGCTTCTAAGAGGTAGAATGAGGGTTAGAGGAAATGGGAGAGGGTTTTGAGAGCTCTCTCTTCGGGTTGGGGGCGGTGTCACCGCTGGCCCTAACCCCTCGGGTTAATAAGGGTCGCTCGGTCGGTGCCACCGCCTGGCGCCCGAGCGCTCAGGCGGTGCAACCGCCAAATCTGGCGGTGCCACCGCTGGCATCCCGTGGAGGAAAGAAAAAAAAAATTTCTTCCTCCCCGTCCCTTTTTTTTTTTTTTTGTTTGCTTCCCTCAAGATAATAAGTTATACTTTAATGGATCATTTTGAATTGAAGAAGAAATTAAATCCACAAAAGAAAGGAAAATGACAAGTCATTTTTCGTGAAGCTTATTTTAGGGACAATTTAACATGCCTAATTCCCTTCTAATGAATTCAAATTGGTCTTCATTCAAGGCTTTTGTGAATATATCTGCTAATTGATACTTTGTGTCAATGAATTCTAGAACAACATCATTGTTAAGGACATGATCGCGTATGAAATGATGCCTAACGTCGATGTGCTTAGTTCTAGAATGTTGAATTGGATTTTTAGTAAGACATATGGCACTAGTATTATCACATTTTATGGGAATATTTTTAAAGTGAATTCCATAGTCTTCTAATGTGTTTTTCATCCAAACAACTTGTGCACAGCATGCACTTGCAGCAATGTATTCGGCTTCCGCCGTAGATAGTGCTACTGAATTTTGTTTATTGGAAGTCCAAGAAACAAGTGCATGTCCTAAAAATTGGCATGTTCCGGATGTACTTTTTCTATCTATTCTACATCCGCCAAAATCGGCATCCGCATAAGCCATTAAATCAAAATTTTCAGATTTTGGATACCATAAACCTAAATTTAGAGTTCCTTTAAGATACCTAAATATTCTTTTAACACTTTTAAGATGAGATAGTTTAGGATTTGATTGAAACCTAGCACAAAGTCCTACACTAAACATGATATCTGGTCTAGTCGCGGTAAGGTAGAGTAGACTACCTATCATACCCCTATATGTTTTTTGATCGAAATTTTCACTAATTTCATCCATCTCTAACTTAGTCGCAGTACTCATAGGGGTGTTTATTGCTTTTGAATTATCCATGTTAAATCGTTTTAACAATTCTAACGTATATTTAGATTGGTTAAGAAATATACCATCCTTAAGTTGTTTGATTTGTAATCCTAAAAAGAAAGTTAATTCCCCCATTAAACTCATTTCGAATTCATGACTCATAGATTTGGCAAATGATTCACATAGTGATTCATCCGAAGAGCCAAAAATAATATCATCAACATAAATTTGCACAATAAGAAAATTATTTTCAAAATGTTTAATAAACAATGTCGTATCAACCTTGCCTTTGGTAAAATTATTTAAAATAAGAAAGGAACTAAGCCTTTCATACCAAGCTCTAGGAGCTTGTTTCAAGCCATAGAGAGCCTTAGTCAATTTGAATACATGATTAGGAAAAAGAGTATTTTCAAATCCGGGAGGTTGTTCGACATATACTTCTTCGGAAATAAAACCATTCAAGAAGGCACTTTTGACATCCATTTGAAATAGTTTAAAATTATAACTACTAGCATAGGCAAGGAGCATCCTTATGGCTTCTAATCGAGCCACGGGAGCGAAGGTGTCTTCGTAATCGATACCTTCTTCTTGGTTGAAATCTTTGGCCACTAATCTAGCCTTGTTTCTAACCACGATACCATTTTCGTCTTGCTTGTTTCTAAAGACCCACTTAGTACCAATGACTAAATGGTCACTATGTCTAGGAACAAGCTCCCACACCTTATTTCTCTCAAATTGATTTAATTCCGCTTGCATTGCAATAACCCAAAAATCATCTTTTATGGCCTCATCAATGCACTTAGGTTCGATTTGAGAGAGGAAGGCGGCATTAGCACAAAAATTCTTGAAAGAGGAACGAGTTTGAATCCCTTTAGATGTATCCCCTATAATTAGCTCCTTTGGATGAGCATCTATATACTTCCATTCCTTAGGTAAGGAAATTTCGGAAGAAGGTGCATCCAAGTTGCTATTTTGAGGAAGGGGTTCATTTAAATTCAAATTATCAAAACCAAGATCATCGTCAAAATCATTTTTCTTAAAATTTGAGACTTCATTAAAGACTACGTGAATAGACTCTTCAATTACTAAAGTTCTTTTATTAAACACCCGAAAAGCTTTCGAAACGGAAGAGTAACCAAGAAAGATGCCTTCATCGGATTTAGCATCAAATTTTCCTAAGGCATCCCTTTCATTTAAAATAAAGCATTTACAATCGAAAACTTTAAAATAGGAAATATTTGGTTTTTTGTTATTCCATAATTTATAGGGAGTTTTTGATAAGGAAGGTCTTATTAGGACTCTATTCATGATGTAGCAAGCCGTATTTACGGCTTCGGCCCAAAAATACTTAGGTAAACTATGTTCATTTAACATAGTTCTTGCTATTTCTTGTAGGTTTCTATTTTTTCTTTCAACTACTCCATTTTGTTGGGGATTTCTCGAAGTGGAGAAGTTATGATTGTATCCATTAACTTCACAAAATTTTTGAAAGTCATGGTTTTGAAATTCGCCACCATGATCACTTCGTATTGATGAAATCATGAAACCTTTTTCGTTTTGAGTGAGTTTACAAAATTTAGAGAAACACATGAAACAATCACTTTTGTGAGTTAAGAAATAGGTCCAAGTGTATCTAGAGTAGTCATCCACAATCACAAAAGCATATTTGCTTCCACCTAGACTTGTTGTATCAATTGGTCCAAATAAGTCCAAATGGATCAATTGTAATGGTCTAGTGGTGCTAATTTGATTTTTTGGTTTGAAGCTTGTTTTTATTTGTTTCCCTAGTTGACATGCATCGCATACCTTATCCTTAATAAACTTCATATTCGGAATCCCTCGTACTAGTTTTTGAGATGAGATTTTAGATATTGTTTTCATGCTTGCATGACCTAATCTCCTATGCCAAAGCCAAGCATCATCATTTACGGCGGAAAAACACATTTCATTACTTAGTTCATCAAGATTGATGGTATAGACATTATTTTGTTTTAACGCAATCATAGTCATGTTATGATTTGGTTTTTCAATAATGCACATATTTGATTCAAACCTAACAATATAACCTTTATCGCATAGTTGACTAATACTTAAGAGATTGTGTTTCAATCCATCAACTAGTAAAACATCATCAATGGAAAAACTAAATTTATTACCAATAGTTCCCTTGTCAATGATTTTGCCTTTGTTGTTGTCTCCGAAGGTGACGTACCCTTCTTCTTTGCTAGTGAGCATAGAGAAATGAGATGGATCTCCAGTCATATGTCTTGAGCATCGACTATCGAGATACCATCTCTTGCTCCTAGCTTGTGGGTTTGTCTACAAAAGAGGATGATTTGTAGGTACCCATTTGATTTTGGGTGCCTCAAAAATTGACCAACTAACTTTGTTATTTATTATCGAATCCTTTATAGTTCCTTTAGGAACCCATATTAATTTTTGTGAACTCATTTTCCTAAATGGACATTTGTAGGCAATATGTCCGGATTTGCAACAGAAGTTGCATTGCATATAAGAGGAAACATGTAATGTAGGTCCTTTTATGAAAGTGGTAGGATTTTGATGTAATCCTTTTACAAATCCAATTCCATTTCTATTTGCGATGTGACCCTTGTGTGCAAGGAGCATATCTAATCCTTTGCTACCAACCTTAAACTTGTTTAAGGTTTCTTTAAGAAGTAAATTTTCATTTTTTATTGCTTCTAAATGCTCACACTTAGAGCATGGAGGAGGTTGAATATTATCAAACTTATCTTGTAGCAAAGCATGCTATTTCTTTAAGATACTTAACTTCTTGCTAACAGTTCTACATTCATCAAATAATTCATGAAAAGCGATAGAGAGTTCTTCAAAAGATAAATCTTCATTAAATAAATCGCATACCTCTTCTCCTAAAGCCATTAGCGCGTAATGAGCAACTTGCTCGGTGGTGGACTCCTCTTCTTCGGATGCACTTGAATCATCCCACGTTGCCTTTAGCGCCTTCTTCTTTGATGTTCTCTTTTTGGCTTGAGGGCAATCGTTCTTGTAGTGTCCCGGTTTTTTTGCATTCATAGCAAATCACTTAGTCCATCTTTTGTTCAAATTTATTTTTTGTATTATTTTTAAATTTGTTCTTCCTTAAATATTTTTTGAATTTTTCAGTCAAAAGTGCAATGTCATTGTCACTGTCCTCATCACTTGATGTTCCTTTCAAGTGGTCTTCTTGTGATTTGAGTGCCATATCCTTCCTGTTCTTTGGAAGGGGGTTCTCGAGCTCGTCATGAGCTTGACATGTAATTTCATAGGTCATTAGAGACCCAATGAGTTCTTCAAGAGGGAATACTTTAAGGTCTTTGGCCTCTTGAATGGCCGTGACTTTTGGATCCCAACTTTTAGGGAGGGATCTTAAGATTTTAGTTACTAGTTCAAAGTTAGTAAAATCTTTACCAAGAGCTTTGAGTCCATTGATGACATCCGTAAACCGGGTGTACATGTCTCCGATGGACTCACTTGGTTTCATTCGGAAAAGTTCATAAGAGTGCACAAGGATGTTGATTTTGGACTCTTTCACTCGGCTAGTGCCTTCATGAGTGACCTCAAGAGTTCTCCAAATATCAAAAGCCGAATCACAAATTGAAACATGATTAAATTCGTTTTTGTCTAGTGCACAAAACAAGGCATTCATAGTCTTTGCATTTAAAGCAAAAACCTTCTTCTCCGATTCATTCCATTCGCTCATCGGAAGAGAAGATTTTTGAAATCCATTCTCGACAATAGACCAAAGCTCAAAGTCCATAGAAATGAGGAAGATCCTCATGCGAGTCTTCCAATATGTGTAATCCGACCCATTAAAGAAATGTGGTCGTGCAATAGAATGGCCCTCTTGCATGCCGGAGTAAGCCATCTCTCTTGGGTATTAAACCAAATATGAGAGATAACCTTGCTCTGATACCAATTGTTAGGATCGGAACGGCACTAAGAGGGGGGGGTGAATTAGTGCAGCAGATTAAAACTTCGGTTATAGAAATTCTTTCGTATGATAAAAATAATGTTTTATATGAAATCGTCTTAATTGCGTTGAAAGCGTACGTAATAAGATGAGGGCAGTGAACTTAGCAAAGTAAAGGTTTGTAGAAAGATAAATGCAGTAATGAAATGCAAACCAGAGATCACGCTGATTTTAGAGTGGTTCGGTCAAATGACCTACTCCACTTGCGAGGCCCCTCTTCGATGAGGCTCTCACCTTCCACTAGCAACTCTCTTGAAATGGAAGGGCAAATACCCCTCTTACAACTCTTTACAAGCGGTTCACTCTCTTACAGATTTTCGAGAAGGAATGAGGTGAACACTAGCAAATTGAAAGCTAGACTTTCTAAGACCTTTTCTAAGAGCTTTCTCTCAATCAATTGCTGCTCAAAAGTTGTATTCTCAGCTGAGTTTTGAGGGGTATTTATAGGCCTCAAGAGGATTCAAATTTGGGCTCCAAATTTGAATTCTCTTTGGTTTCCCGATGCTGGCGGTGGCACCGCCCAGCCAAGCGGTGCCACCGCCTAGCGCTCGGGTGCTGGGCGGTGCAACCGCCCAGCTCTCGGGTGCTGGGCGGTGCCACCGCCCATAGTGTTTTCAGCCCGACTACAGTGTTTTCAGCCACTAGTTGGGCTTCAATCTTGGCCTAAACTAGTCCGAACTCGGGCCCAATTGGCTCCTAACCAGGATATAGGATTATCTTCTTAATCCTAATCCTAATTACAAGTGAACTACATAACAAAACACATCCTAAGCAATTTTATCAACCGCGAACGTCAAGTCTTGTTCCGGCGAGCTTTCCGACGAACTTCTTCCGACGGGGTCCAAGCACGCTCCTGAACTTGTGATGACTTTAATGAGTAGCTGAGACTTCTCGGTGATCTCTGCGAACCTCTGACGATCTCTTCGGCGAACTTCCAACAGGTTCCCGATTCTTTCTCGGTTGGTTCCATCAGCATCTCCGACGATTCTTCAGACCCTTAAACGTTCATCGAACTTGACTCCGGTATTCTTGCTTTGTGTTTTCTGTTTTTCGTAGTTAATCCTGCACACTTAACTCAATAATATGGATTAGATTAAATAACCCATCAATTGATTTTATCATCAAAATCCGAGATTCAACAATCTCCCCCTTTTTGATGATGACAATCAATTGATGACGGAGTTAAACATAACTCCCCCTATCTATATGCCATATTATGAGAAGATAAACAATACTTGAATTCCATCCCATTGGATTCAAGCATAACCCGATAAGTTCTAACCATAGAGCTTATCGTGATCCTTAATAAACAATAGTAAGTACGAAACTTCTATGAAAATCATAATTTAAATGAAGATGGACGAATTTTACTACGACAGAAGATAAAGATTTTCAATATAAATTTTATAATGTAGATGTAAGGCATGCTTTCAATAAGATCAATCATTCTTGTGATATTTTCAAGGATTTTGCAAGGCATATAAGTCATTCATATCACATAAGTTTTTGTGATCCATATAAGTGTCATGCTATCATTATGCTATCATTATGGTGTAGGTGATCACTTAGTCATCACTTCTCCCCCTTTGTCATCAACAAAAAGAGACAAGCCAGCGAATTTATGATCAAAAAAAAATTTAGCATTTAATAGTAAACAAGGTTCATCATTCAAATTTGCTAGAAATAGTTTATCCAAGAGAAATCATGTAGATCAAAACAGTAGTTATCAAGTATCGTTTAATAGATGACAAACTTGTTGTAGGTAATCTATAGTGCTGATATCTAAAAGCAAACAGAACAGAATAAAAAGATACATCAATTTAATCCTTAGGAGGTAATCCACAGTGCTGATACATGATATCTAATTTTTAATTAATTTGTCGTAGTGTCTTCAAAATTTCAACTTGTTGATTTTGAATTTGTTCTTGCTGTGATTTGATCTGAGACAGTTCCGCCATTATGCGATTTTCAGAAAAGGAAATAGGAGCTAAAGGTGCTGCGCCAAAAGGACTAGGAGGAGGAGATTCATTTCCCACAAGAATTGGTGTTTCGGGCTGTTCTATTTGTGGAGGAATTGGATCCGTCCTTCTAGGCTGCCTAACCCATATGCCATTGCTAAAGGTGCACCTAAGTCTTTTCAGCAGGTTTTTATTTATTATGCTATATCTATCATTTTGAATAGATTCTTCATTAGGTGGGATGCAAATGTCATAGGCATGAAGAAATCTAGTGATTAACCTCCCATATGGCAACATAGTATCCTTGCCCATAATATCCTGCATGTGTTGCCGAATTGAGTACCCAAAACAATTATGCTGACCGGTCATTATCCAATACATGGTACTTAGCTCTATTTGACTTATTTCGTCAAGATGAAATTGTTTGGGGAATATGATGCTTGTGATAATGTGATGAAGAATTTTAGAGTTGAAAGGCAGTAAGTGTTCACAGCTCTTGGGTAGGAAGTTAAGGTTTGGATTTTCAAAAATTGTTTATACGGCTTCGGTATAGGTTGCTCCTATTGAGTTGATGTCCCATTTACCTTTAAAATAGCATCCTCTATTTTTTTCAATTATGCCAATTAGCTCACAAATGGTGCTGTCAAATATTCTAATGGGTGTTCCTAGAAGGTAAGTGCTTAGGCTATCATCGTCCTCATATAGGTTGGCATAGAACAATCTATCTAATCGCGGATAGATTGGTTCATCTAGTTGTAGTAGAGGTAGAGCTTCTAGGTATGCAAAACACCTAATGGGATCTAAGTCTTCTAGTTCATCCAAATCAACATATTTTCCCTTATGGATAACTCGTTTTTCAAATTTTGGAAAACTAAGGGCTACCTCTTTTGATCTAAAAAGATCATGGTCAAATGAATCTCCTTCAATCCTTTTTCCTTTTGATTTCTTGGGAGCCATTATCTAGACAAGATGATGATGAAATTGTGAAAAATAAGCAAGGGAAAGTGTAAGGAAAAGAGGGAATGAGATACCAAAAAGAGGGATTTCAAGTGTTACCTTATGGAGATTATGTTGAGAGATGGAAGGCTTGGACCACCAAGAATCCTTCTCCAATGCTTCTAAGAGGTAGAATGAGGGTTAGAGGAAATGGGAGAGGGTTTTGAGAGCTCTCTCTTCGGGTTGGGGGCGGTGTCACCGCTGGCCCTAACCCCTCGGGTTAATAAGGGTCGCTCGGTCGGTGCCACCGCCAAACCGAGCGGTGTCACCGCTGGCATCCCGTGGAGGAAAGAAAAAAAAAATTTCTTCCTCCCCGTCCCTTTTTTTTTTTTTTTGTTTGCTTCCCTCAAGATAATAAGTTATACTTTAATGGATCATTTTGAATTGAAGAAGAAATTAAATCCACAAAAGAAAGGAAAAGGACAAGTCATTTTTCGTGAAGCTTATTTTAGGGACAATTTAACATGCCTAATTCCCTTCTAATGAATTCAAATTGGTCTTCATTCAAGGCTTTTGTGAATATATCTGCTAATTGATGCTTTGTGTCAATGAATTCTAGAACAACATCATTGTTAAGGACATGATCGCGTATGAAATGATGCCTAACGTCGATGTGCTTAGTTCTAGAATGTTGAATTGGATTTTTAATAAGACATATGGCACTAGTATTATCACATTTTATGGGAATATTTTTAAAGTGAATTCCATAGTCTTCTAATGTGTTTTTCATCCAAACAACTTGTGCACAGCATGCACTTGCAGCAATGTATTCGGCTTCCGCCGTAGATAGTGCTACTGAATTTTGTTTCTTGGAAGTCCAAGAAACAAGTGCATGTCCTAAAAATTGGCATGTTCCGGATGTACTTTTTCTATCTATTCTACATCCGCCAAAATCGGCATCCGCATAAGCCATTAAATCAAAATTTTCAGATTTTGGATACCATAAACCTAAATTTGGAGTTCCTTTAAGATACCTAAATATTCTTTTAACACTTTTAAGATGAGATAGTTTAGGATTTGATTGAAACCTAGCACAAAGTCCTACACTAAACATGATATCTGGTCTAGTCGCGGTAAGGTAGAGTAGACTACCTATCATACCCCTATATGTTTTTTGATCGAAATTTTCACTAATTTCATCCATATCTAACTTAGTCGCAGTACTCATAGGGGTGTTTATTGCTTTTGAATTATCCATGTTAAATCGTTTTAACAATTCTAACGTATATTTAGATTGGTTAAGAAATATACCATCCTTAAGTTGTTTGATTTGTAATCCTAAAAAGAAAGTTAATTCCCCCATTAAACTCATTTCGAATTCATGACTCATAGATTTGGCAAATGATTCACATAGTGATTCATCCGAAGAGCCAAAAATAATATCGTCAACATAAATTTGCACAATAAGAAAATTATTTTCAAAATGTTTAATAAACAATGTAGTATCAACCTTGCCTTTGGTAAAATTATTTAAAATAAGAAAGGAACTAAGCCTTTCATACCAAGCTCTAGGAGCTTGTTTCAAGCCATAGAGAGCCTTAGTCAATTTGAATACATGATTAGGAAAAAGAGTATTTTCAAATCCGGGAGGTTGTTCGACATATACTTCTTCGAAAATAAAACCATTCAAGAAGGCACTTTTGACATCCATTTGAAATAGTTTAAAATTATAACTACTAGCATAGGCAAGGAGCATCCTTATGGCTTCTAATCGAGCCACGGGAGCGAAGGTTTCTTCGTAATCGATACCTTCTTCTTGGTTGAAACCTTTGGCCACTAATCTAGCCTTGTTTCTAACCACGATACCATTTTCGTCTTGCTTGTTTCTAAAGACCCACTTAGTACCAATGACTAAATGGTCACTAGGTCTACGAACAAGCTACCACACCTTATTTCTCTCAAATTGATTTAATTCCTCTTGCATTGCAATAACCCAAAAATCATCTTTTATGGCCTCGTCAATGCACTTAGGTTCGATTTGAGTGAGGAAGGCGGCATTAGCACAAAAATTCTTGAAAGAGGAACGAGTTTGAATCCCTTTAGATGTATCCCCTATAATTAGCTCCTTTGGATGAGCATCTATATACTTCCATTCCTTAGGTAAGGAAATTTCGGAAGAAGGTGCATCCAAGTTGCTATTTTGAGGAAGGGGTTCATTTAAATTCAAATTATCAAAACCAAGATCATCGTCAAAATCATTTTTCTTAAAATTTGAGACTTCATTAAAGACTACATGAATAGACTCTTCAATTACTAAAGTTCTTTTATTAAAAACCCGAAAAGCTTTCGAAACGGAAGAGTAACCAAGAAAGATGCCTTCATCGGATTTAGCATCAAATTTTCCTAAGGCATCCCTTTCATTTAAAATAAAGCATTTACAACCGAAAACTTTAAAATAAGAAATATTTGGTTTTTTGTTATTCCATAATTCATAGGGAGTTTTTGATAAGGAAGGTCTTATTAGGACTCTATTCATGATGTAGCAAGCCGTATTTACGGCTTCGGCCCAAAAATACTTAGGTAAACTATGTTCATTTAACATAGTTCTTGCAATTTCTTGTAGGTTTCTATTTTTTCTTTCAACTACTCCATTTTGTTGGGGATTTCTCGGAGTGGAGAAGTTATGATTGTATCCATTAACTTCACAAAAATTTTGAAAGTCATGGTTTTGAAATTCGCCACCATGATCACTTCGTATTGATGAAATCATGAAACCTTTTTCGTTTTGAGTGAGTTTACAAAATTTAGAGAAACACTTGAAACAATCACTTTTGTGAGTTAAGAAATAGGTCCAAGTGTATCTAGAGTAGTCATCCACAATCACAAAAGCATATTTGCTTCCACCTAGACTTGTTGTATCAATTGGTCCAAATAAGTCCAAATGGATCAATTGTAATGGTCTAGTGGTGCTAATTTGATTTTTTGGTTTGAAGCTTGTTTTTATTTGTTTCCCTAGTTGACATGCATCGCATACCTTATCCTTAATAAACTTCATATTCGGAATCCCTCGTACTAGTTTTTGAGATGAGATTTTAGATATTGTTTTCATGCTTGCATGACCTAATCTCCTATGCCAAAGCCAAGCATCATCATTTATGGCGGAAAAACACATTTCATTACTTAGTTCATCAAGATTGATGGTATAGACATTATTTTGTTTTAACGTAATCATAGTCATGTTATGATTTGGTTTTTCAATAATGCACATATTTGATTCAAACCTAACGATATAACCTTTATCGCATAGTTGACTAATACTTAAGAGATTGTGTTTCAATCCATCAACTAGTAAAACATCTCGGTTGGTTCCAACAGGTTCCCGATTCTTTCTCGGTTGGTTCCATCAGCATCTCCAACGATTCTTCGGACTCTTAAACGTTCATCGAACTTGACTCCAGTATTCTTGCTTTGTGTTTTCTGTTTATCGTAGTTAATCCTACACACTTAACTCAATAATATGGATTAGATTAAATAACCCATCAATTGAATTTATCATCAAAATCCGAGATTCAACAAGTCTTTAGCAAGTTTTGTTTTCAATAGCTTGAGTGTTCACCTCCCTCTTTCTCTTTGAAAATTTGTAAGAGTATGAACCACTTGTAAAAGGTTGTAAGAGGGGTATTTGTCCTTCCCCTTCAAAGTGATTTGCTAGTAGAAGTTGGGAGCCTCATTGAAGAAGGCTTCGTAAGTGGATGTAGGTCATTTTGACCGAACCACTTTAAATTGGTGTGTTCCTTGAATGTGTGAGTATTTACTTTTCTGAAACCACTATTTACATAGCAGCAAGCTTTCAGTTTTCATCTTCTCACTTTACTCAAGCTACTTTCTCCAAGTCATTGACGAATTGAAATCTCTATGCATTTACGAAATCATTTTCAAATTTACAAGTTTTAATCCGCTGCACTAATTCACCCCCCCACCCCCCCCCCCCCCTCTTAGTGCCACTCCGATCCTAACAATTAGTATCGGAGCAAGGCTCACTCTCATATTTCGTTTAATACCTAAGAGAGATGGCTTACTCTGGCATGCAAGAGGGTCACTCTATTACATGTCCGCCTAAGTTTAATGGGTCGAATTACACGTATTGGAAGACTCGTATTTGGATCTTCCTTATTTTCATGGATTTTGAGTTTTGGAATATTATCGAAAATGGATTTCAAAAATCTTCTCTTCCGATGAGCGAATGAGATGAATTGGAGAAGAAGGCTTTTGCTTTAAATGCAAAGGCTACGAATGCCTTGTTTTGTGCACTTGACAAAAATGAATTTAATCGCGTTTCGATTTGTGATTCGGCTTCTGATATTTGGAGAACTCTTAAGGTCACTCATGAAGGCACTAGCCGAGTGAAGGAGTCCAAAATTAATATTCTTGTGCATTCTTATGAACTTTTCTGGATGAAACCAAGTGAGTCCATTGGAGACATGTACACCCATTTCACGGATGTCGTCAATGGACTCAAAGCTCTTGGTAAATGTTTTTCTAACTTTGAACTAGTAACTAAAATTTTAAGATCCCTTCCAAAGAGTTGGGATCCAAAAGTTATGACCATTCAAGAGGCCAAGGACCTTCAAATATTTCCTCTCGAAGAATTTATTGAGTCTCTTATGACCTAAAAAATGACGTGTCATGCTCATGAAGAGCTCGAGAACCCCCTTCCAAATAATAGGAATGATATGATACTTAGAACACAAGAAGACCACTTGAAAGGAACATCAAGTGATGAGGACAGTAACGATGACATTGCACTTTTAACTCAAAAATTTTAAAAATTTATAAGAAAGAACAAATTTAAAAATGACACCAAAAACAAACTTGAACATAAAAAGGACCAAGAAATATGCTACGAATGCAAGAAGCCGGGGCACTTTAAAAATGAATGCCCCTAAACCAAGAAGAAGCAACCGAAGAAGAAGAAAGCTTTAAAAGTGACTTGGGATAACTCAAGTGATTCCAAGAATAAAGAAGTTAGGAACAAAGAGGAGGCAAACTTTGCGCTAATGACTTTAGGAGGAGAGGTATGTGATTTAATTAATAAAGATTTATCTTTTGATGAACTTTCTATCACTTTTCATGAATTATTTGATGAGTGTAGAACTATTACTGAGAAGTTCAATCTATTAAAGAAAGAGCATGCCTTACTACAAAATAAGCTTGATAATCTTCAAACTCCTCCATGCACTAAGTGTGAACACTTAGAAGCAATAAAATATGAGAATTTGCTACTTAAAGAGACCTTAAACAAGTTTAAGGTCGGTAGCAAAGGCTTGGACATGATCCTTGCAAACAAGGGTCACATCGGAAATAGAAGTGGAATTGGTTTTGTGAGAGGATCTCACCAAAATCCTACCATCTTCATTAAAGGACCCACATTACATATTTCACCTCATTTGAAATGCAACTTTTGTTGTAAATCTGGACATGTTGTTTACAAATGTCCATTTAAGAAAATTAGTCCACATAAGTTGATATGGGTTCCTAAAGGAACTATAAATAATTCAATGATAAATGACAAAATTAGTAGATCAATTTTTTAGGCACCCAAAATCAAATGGGTACCTAAAAACCATCTCTTTTGTAGACAAACTAACAAGCTAGGAGCAAGAGATGGTATCTTGATAGTGGATGCTCAAGGCACATAACCAGAGATCCATCTCATTTCTCTATGCTCACTAGTAAAGATGAAGGGTATGCCACCTTCGGAGATAACAACAAAGGTAAAATCATTGGCAAGGGAACCATAGGTAAGAAATCAAGTTTTTCAATTAATGATGTGTTGCTAGTTGATGGATTGAAACATAATCTCATTAGCATTAGTCAATTATGCGATAAAGGTTACATCGTTAGATTTGAATCTAAAGTGTGCATTATTGAAAAACCAAACAATAACATATCAATGATTGCCTTAAAGCAAAATAATGTATATACCATCAACCTTGATGAACTTAATAATGAAATGTGTTTTTCCGTTTTAAATGATGATGCTTGGCTTTGGTATAGGAGATTAGACCATGCAAGTATGAAACTAATATCTAAGATTTCATCTAGAGAGTTAGTACGAGGGATTCCCAATACGAAGTTTGTTAAGGACAAAATGTGTGATGCTTGTCAAATAGGAAAACAAATAAAACTAGTTTCAAACCAAAAAATCAAATTAGCACCACTAGACCATTGCAATTGATTCATTTGGACTTATTTAGACTAATTGACACAACGAGCCTAGGAGGAAGTAAATATGCCTTCATAATTGTAGATGACTATAGTAGATACACTTGGACCTATTTCTTGGCTCACAAAAGTGATTGTTTCAAATATTTCTCTAAATTTTATAAACTTACTCAAAACAAAAAAAGGCTTTATGATTTTATCAATTCGGAGTGATCACGGTGGCGAATTTCAAAACCGTGACTTCCAAAGTTTTTGTGAATCAAATGGATATAATCATAACTTTTCCACTCTGAGAAATCCTCAATAAAATGAGGTAATTGAAAGAAAAAATAAAAATTTACAAGAAATGGTAACAACCATGTTAAATGAACATAGTCTACCTAAGTATTTTTGGGTCGAAGCTGTTAATACAACTTGCTATGTCATGAATAGGGTTCTAATAAGATCATCTCTATCAAAAACTCTCTGTGAATTATGGAATAACAAAAAACTAAATGTTTCTTATTTTAAAGTTTTCAGTTGCAAATGATTTATTTTGAATGAAAAGGATGCCTTAGGAAAATTTGATGCTAAATCTGATGAAGGCATCTTTCTTGGTTACTCTTCCGTTTTTAAGGCTTTTCATGTTTTTAACAAAAGAACCTTAGTTATAGAATAGTCTATTTATGTAGTTTTTAATGAAATTTTTAAGTTAAAAAAAAATAATTTTGATGATGATCTTAGTTTTGATAATTTAAATTTAAATGAATCCCCTCCTCAAAATAACAACTTGGATATATCTTCTTCTGAAATTTCCTTACCCAAGGAATTAAAGTATGTAGATGCTCATCCAAAGGAGCTAATTATAGGAGATACATCAAAAGGGGTTCAAACTCGTTCTTCCTTCAAGAATTTTTATGCTAACGCTGCCTTCCTTTCTCAAATTGAAACTAAATGCATTGACGAAGCCTTGAAAGATGATTCATTGGTTATTGCAATGCAAGAGGAATTGAACCAATTTAAGAGGAATGAGGTATGGAAGCTTGTTCCTAGACCTAGTGACCATTTAGTCATAGGTACTAACTGAGTCTTTAGAAACAAGCAAGATGAATGTGGTATCGTGGTTAGAAACAAGGCTAGACTAGTGGCCAAAGGTTTCAACCAAGAAGAAGGTATCGACTACGAAGAGACCTTTGCTCCTGTGGCTAGATTAGAAGCCATTAGGATACTCCTTGCCTATGCTAGTAGTAATGATTTTAAACTATTTCAAATGGATGTCAAAAGTACTT
Organism: Musa acuminata AAA Group; assembly: GCF_036884655.1. Classification (NCBI taxonomy): domain Eukaryota; kingdom Viridiplantae; phylum Streptophyta; class Magnoliopsida; order Zingiberales; family Musaceae; genus Musa; species Musa acuminata. Next base: position 27,417,094 of record NC_088345.1, on the reverse strand, counting down.
TCTTGAATGGTATTATTTCCAAAGAAGTGTATGTTGAATAACCTCCCGGATTTGAAAATTCTCTTCTTCCTAATCATGTATTTTGATTGACTAAGACTCTCTATGGCTTAAAACAAGCTCCTAGAGCGTGGTATGAAAGGCTTAGTTCCTTTTTTATTTTAAATAATTTTACAAAAGATAAAGTTTATACTACATTGTTTATCAAACATTTTGCAAATAATTTTCTTATTGTCTAAATTTATGTTGACGATATTATTTTTTGTCTTCGGATGAATCACTATGTGAATCATTTGCCAAATGTATGAGTCATGAATTTGAAATGAGCCTAATGGGAGAATTAACCTTCTTTTTAGAATTGTAAATTAAACAACTTAGTAATGGTATATTTCTTAATCAATCTAAATATACATTAGAATTGTTAAAACGATTTAACATGAATGGTTCAAAAGCAATAAACACCCCTATGAGTACTTCCACCTTTGATAAAAAAATATATAGGAGAATGATAGGAAGTCTACTTTACCTCATCGCGACTAGACCGAATATCATATTTAGTATAGGACTTTGTGCTAGGTTTCAATCTAATCCTAAATTATCTCATCTTAAGAGTGTTAAAATAATTTTTAGATATCTTAAAGGAACTCCCAATTTAGGATTGTGGTATCCGAAATCCGATAAATTTTATTTAATAGCTTATGCAGATGTTGATTTTAGCGGATGCAAGATAGATAGAAAAAGTACTTCTAGAACATGCCAATTTCTAGGACATACACTTGTTTCTTGGACTTCCAAGAAATAAAATTCAGTTGCACCATCTACAGCGGAAGCTGAATACATTGCTGCAAGTGCATATTGTGCACAAGTTGTTTGAATGAAAAATACATTTGAAGACTATGTAATTTACTTGAAAAACATACCCATAAAATGTGATAATACAAGTGTCATTTGTCTTACCAAAAATCTAATTCAACACTCTAGAACTAAGCATATCGACGTTAGACATAATTTCATATGTGATCATGTCTTTAACAATAATGTCATTCTAGAGTTTATTGACACAAAGCATCAATTAGCAGACATTTTTACAATAGCCTTAGATGAAGACCAATTTGACCTCATTAGAAGGGAACTAAGCATGTTAAATTGTCCCTGAGAATAAGCTTGATTGAATGTATTTTCCGAAGAGTTTTTCATCCTCTTTCCGTTTTTTCATGGATTTGATTTCTTCCTTTTCTTTCGATTCCAAATGACATCTTAAAGCGCAATCCAAGATCCTATCCTATCTTGAACCAAACATCTCTGAAAAACAAAAAGGGGGAGGAAAGAAATTTTTTCTTTCTCTTCTTTGGCATGCTAGCGGTGGCACCACCAGAACCGGTGGTAGCACTACCTGAGCGCTCGGTCGCTAGGCGGTGGCACCACTCGGATTGGCGGTGGCACCACCCGAGAACTCCCTTATAAGAGAAGGGGTTAGGGCTGGCGGTGGAAATGCCCCCAACCCGTGAGAACTCTCCCTAGAACTCCCACAATACTCTTTAAACCTCTCTAACCCTCATTCTAACCTTTAGAAGCCTAAGAGAGGGATTCTTATTGGTTCAAGCTCTCTATCTTCTAAGGAATTCTCCATAAGGTAAAATCTAAAATCTTTCCTTCGTCTTCTCATTATTTTGCCTACTCTTCACAGTTTCATATTATTGATCTATCATCTTGTTTAGATAATGGCACTTACGAGATCAACAAGAACAAAAGGAAATAGGGTGGAAGGAGATTCATATGACCAAAACCTTTTTAGATCTAATGAAGTAGCTCTTAGATTTTCAAATTTCGAAATAAGAACTATACATAAAGGCAAACATGTTGATCTAGATGAACTTGGAAACCTAGAACCCATTAGATGGTTTGCATATTTAGATGGCTTACCTCTCCTACAAATCAATAAACTAATTTATCTTAGTTTAGTTAGACTATTTTATGCAAACTTATGTGTGGACAACGATAGCCTAAGTACCTACCTTTTAGGAACACAAATTTAAATATTTGATAGTACTATTTGTGAACTAATTAGAATTACTGAAAAGGATAGGGGCTGTTACTTTAGAAATAAATGGGATATCAATGCAATAAGAGCAACCTACTCCGAAGCCTTAGAAACTATTTTTGCAAATCCAAACCTAGGCATGATTCCCAAAAGTTATGAGCACTTATTGCCCTTTAACTCTAAATTTCTTCATCACATCATGACTAGCATACTACTTCCCAAACAATTTCATCATGATGAAATTAGTCAACTAGAGTTAAGTACTATGTATTGGATAATGATAGGCTAACATAATTATTTTGAATACTTAATTTGGCAAAATATGTAGGACATAATAGCTAAAGACACAATGTTACCATATGGGGGGTTAGTCACTCGATTAATACTTGCCCATAATATTTGTATCTCACCCGATGAAGAAATAATTCAAGTTGATCGATTTACCACTATCAATAGAAACCTGCTCAAAAGACTTAGGTGCACCTTTAGCAATGGTGTTTGGGTTATGCAACCTAGAAGGACTAATCCAGTTCCCCCACTAGTCGAATACTTCGAAACATCAATTTTTAGGGGAAATGAATCTCCTCCTCCTAGTCCCTTTGGTGTAGCACCTTCAGAATCTGCTCCTACTTCATCCTCTTAAGAACTTATTATGGTAGAATTACATCAGATCAAATCACAACAAGAACTACTTAAATCACAGCAAGAGCAAATTCAAATTTAGCAAATTGAAATTTTGAAATAACTACGACAAATGAATCAAAAAATAGATGTCATGTATAAGAACTATGGATTTCCTCCTAAGGATTAATCGATATGCCTTTTTTTTCTATTACCTTGACATGCGATCCTTGTATAATTACTCTTAATGCTAAGTTAAAGTTTGCCATCTTCCTTCTTTTGTATGAAAGCCATACTGTTTTAAACAAATGCTGAATTTTTTAAATATGATAAATTTTGAATGAATGCTGATTTCTTTTACTAAGATAAATTTTGGATTCTGTTTAATAAGCTGAATTTTGTATAATCTTATGAATGCCAAATGATCAATCTTCATGGTGAATTTTCAATCATAAATTATATACTTAAAAGTCTCATCTCCTTTTTGTTGATGACAAAGGGGGAGAAGAATGAGTAAAATATTGATGAATTGTATGCCAATGTGATAGCATGACTTATATGACTTACAAAAGCTTGTGTTAATGCAAATGTCTTGTATGCATCGATAGCATGACTTATATCAATTGCAAGAGCCTGTATTAATGCGAGAAGAATGAGTAAAAGATTGATGAATTGTATGCCAATGTGAAAGCATGACTAATATAAATTGCAAAAGCTTGTATATTGCAAAGGTCTTATATGAATTATATGCATCGATAGCATGACTTATCTAAATTGCAAGAGCCGGTGTAAATGTCCTAAATACATCACAAAACTCCTTGAGAATATTACAAGTTTTTAGATTGCTTGATCATGCCTTACATTTATATCATGATATTTATATTGAAAGTTCATATCTCTTGTTGAAATGATAATTATATTTTATCATTCGACTTGAAAATAATCTTCATAGCTTAAAATTATGAGAAATATGAAGTTTCGTATTTGCTCATGCTTATTGAGAATAACGATAAGTTCAACGGATAGAACTTATCGACTTAGGCTTGAATTCAAAGAGATTGAATTCAAGTGTTTTTATCTTCTCATAATATAACATATAGATAGGGGGAGTTATGTTTAACTCCATTATCAATTGATTGTCTCATAAAAAAAGGGGAGATTATTGAATCTCAAATTTTGATGATGAAATCAATTGATGGGTTAATTGATCTAATCTATATTATTGAGTTATGTGTGAAGGATTAACTACGATAGCTTGAAAACATAAAGTAAGCCTACATAAGTCAAGTTTGATGGGTGTTCGAGTGTCCGAAGATTCGTCGGAGATGTTGCCGGAACCAACCGAGAAGAAATTGGGGACTTGTTGAAGTTTTTGGAAGTCCACCGAAGAGATCGTTGGAAGTTCGAGGAGATCACTGAAAATGCTCGACTACTTGCTGAACTCACCACAAGATCGGTAGCCTGCTGGGAGTCCGCCGGAAGAAATCTGAGGGTGTATCGGAAGTCCACCGAAAGTTCACCGAAAAGCTTGCCGAAAGGAAACTCGACATTGCCGGTTAAAAACTTGCTTAGGACCATGTCTTAATTTTATAGTTTACATGTAATTAGGGTTAGGATTAAGGGTTAATTCTATAACCCAATTAGGATCCAATTGGGCTCAAGTTCGGATTGGTTTCGGACAAGTTTGGAGCACAACCAATGAGCGAAAATAGTCTAGGCGGTGGCACCACCCAGAACCCGAGAGTTCCGACAGTGGCATCGTTAGCAAATTGCTAGATTGGGTAGTGGCATCGCCCAACACCCGAGAGGTCCGACGGTGGTACCGCCGAATTGGGCGGTGGCACCGCCAATACACTGTTAGTGTCAAAAACTGACAGGCGATGGCACCGCCACTAATAGGCGGTGGCACCGCTAGCACCGGGAAACCCAAAAGCAATTCAAATTTGGAGCCCAAATTTGAATCCTCTTGGAGTTTATAAGTATCTCTCAATTCTCAGTAGAGAACATAATTTTTGAAAAGCAAGAGATAAAAGCCTTAGCAAAGTCTTTAGCAAGTTTTGTTTTCAATAGCTTGAGTGTTCACCTCCCTCTTTCTCTTTGAAAATTTGTAAGTGTGTGAACCACTTGTAAAAGGTTGTAAGAGGAATATTTGTCCTTCCCCTTCAAATTGATTTGCTAGTGGAAGTTGGGAGCCTCATTGAAGAAGGCTTCACAAGTGGATGTAGGTTATTTTGACCGAACCATTTTAACTTGGTGTGTTCCTTGAATGTGTGAGTATTTACTTTTCTGAAACCGTTATTTACATAGTAGTAAACTTTCGGTTTTCGTCTTCTCACTTTACTCGAGCTACTTTCTCAAGTCATTGACGAATTGAAACCTCTACGCATTTACGAAATCATTTTTAAATTTATAAGTTTTAATCCGCTACACTAATTCACCTCCCCTCTTAGTGCCGATTCGATCCTAACAATCAATAGTTTAAAAATTCTTAGTAAATATTTTTCTAATTTTGAATTTGTTAACAAAATACTAAGGCCCCTTCGAAAAAGTTGGGATCCAAAAGTGATGGCAATACAAGAAGCAAAGGACCTTAACAACCTTATTCTTTAAGAGCTTATCGGGTCATTAATGACTGATAAAATGATGTGCAAAGCACATGATGAACTCGATGAACATAAGAATAATCCAAAGAACATGAAGGATTTGACACTTAAAACTCAAGTAGATCACTCGAGTGAAAGCTCAAGTGAAGATGACATAGAACTCCTTACAAGTAAATTTATAAAATTTATAAAACATGAAACTAAGAATAAAAATATACTTAAAAAGAAAAAGTTTCCAAAGAACAAAAAAGCACTCAATGTGACTTGGGATAAAACGAGTACATCCGAAGACGAGGAGCAAACCGATGAAGACGAAGTGGCGAACTTCATTTTGGTGACTCTCGACAATGAGGTAAATAACTCAAATGAAACTCCTTTACTTCATTTTAAAATTACTTGATGCTTTTTCATGAGTTGTTTTTAAATTAGTTAGTAAAAAAAATTTTATCATGAAAATTGAATGCTTTTATAATAAAGGAACAAAATGTTAGATTTAAATCTAATGCTTGTTCACATAATAAGATGAATTCTATGTATGTTTTTAAGAAGCAATAATGTGTGTCTTGATGATTTCCATATTGCTTTTCGATTTTGATTAAAAATGCTTTATGTTTAATGAAGTCATTCTTGATGAAATAATATAATGATGATTTGAAGTTATGCTTAATGAGTTTATATTTCGAAATTATGTATGATGATTTTTGTGATTTATGACTTATTGATCTTTATCATAATGAAAGTTACTTTTTTTTGTTTTAAATGATGATGCTCTTTTTTTGTATAAATGACAAATGCATGCTTGTATGAAATAAATCATATGAATTGAAACAAATATAAAGAGGAAAGCAGTTTTCTTGAAAAAAAAATTTCTCTATCTTATCAAATTTTGAATAAGAGATTTTGATGGTTTGATTAAGAGAATGCAATTAGGGGCCAATTGGGCCGAAGTTTGGGCTATGTTGGGCTAAGTGAAAGGCCCAAATAGTGACCTAATAAGTAGAACTATCGTGGCATAGTCTTTGAGACTATATCAGGCAGTGGTACTACCAGTTTGGGCAGTGATACCACCCAAACACAATCTCCAAGAGATTGTCAGGTGGTGGTACCACCCAAACATAGTCTTCTAGGCAGTGGTACCACCAGACTAGGCGGTGGTATCGCCTAGTGTCAATGCAAGCAGTGGTGCCACCAAGACCCGAGAAACCTGTGATGAGACTCTTTTAGGCTCCAAGCTTGAATCCACATGAGGCCTATAAATACCTCTCTCATCCTTAGTTAAGAAATATAAGATTTGAGAGCAAAAAAAAAGAAAAACGCTGTTGTAATCTTGTGAGAACTCCTCTAAAAGCTCCAAGTGTTAGTCTTGTTTAAGAGAGGAGTGTAGGGGGTTGTAAAGGTTCTCTCCTAAACCTATCAAAAGGAGAATACAGTATTAAGGGTAGTTGATCTTCGCCCATTGAAGGAAGATCGTTAGTGGATGTCGGTGGCCTCGATGGAAGAAAAATCAGTAGAGTGGATGTAAGTCATGATGATCGAACCACTATAAAAATATGGTTTGTATTTCTTCTATGCAATTTACCTTTACTACAAACTACTTTACTTTCACTATGCTTCTAAACACTTTTAAGTTAAACCTATTACCTATAGGGGCTTTGTCGGATATTGGATTTAATCGAAATGAAATTTTGAACCGTCGTTTTTATCGCTACGCTAATTCACCTCCCCTAGTGTCGACTCGATCCTAATAGTTGGTATCAAAGCCACATTTTTTTCTCGTTTGGTTTAACATATAAGAGAAATTGTACTTTACGGCTTTGAAGAAGATCACTCTATCATTCGTCCTCCCATGTTCAATGGGATATACTACATATATTGAAAACTCGAATGAGAGTTTTCTTGCTTTCGTTGAATCTTGATTTATGGAATATAGTTAAATTTGGTTTTCAAAATTCTTCTCTTCCAATGAACGATTGGAATGGGTTGGAGAAGAAGACTTTCTCTTTAAATGCCAAGGCTTTGAATGCCTTGTTTTGTGCTTTAAATAAAAATGAATTCAATCGAGTTTCTATTTGCGAAACGGGTTTTGACATTTGACATATACTTGAAATCACATACAAAAGCACTAGTAAAGAGAAAGATTCAAAAATCAATTTTTTGATGCATGATTTTGAATTGTTTCAAATGGAACTAAGAGAGACCATTGGAGGCATATACACCTAGTTTATTTTTAATTAGTTAGTAAAAAATAAAAAATCTATATAAATTATCATGCTACTTTTTCTAGTGATTTTATAAAAAAATTAAAAATTAAAGTATGACGATTCTGTGTCAACTCCTAGCACTAAGCGTGAAAAGTTAGATTCATTTAAAAAAGAAAAATACATTATTTTTAATGAAATCATGCTTGATGTTTCAATGATATAATGGAGTAATAATCTATATCTTGATGATTTCCATATTGATTTTTAATTTTGATTGAAAATGCTTTTTGTTCTACGAAACCATGCTTAATGAGTTTATAGTTTGAAATTGTGCATGTTATACCATGAAAACTTGAAACCATATTTTGGTATCATGCATACCCAAGTAATGACATTTTAAAAATTTTATTATTTTGGCATAATGCCTAAGGTAAAGATGATTTTCTTTAGTGATTTATGGCTTATAGATCCTTGTCATGATGAAATTTGATTTTTCGGTGTTAAACGATGATGTATGTTTTTATTTAGCAAAGGCATGCTTGTATGAAATAAAAAGGAAATACATCTCTTGAAAATTTCTCAATCTCTATCTTATCGAGTTTTCATCTTAGAGATCCTTATTAATGAATCTATTCATGTATTAAATTTTGTCAACTATAAAATTGATTTTGATGATTTCAATTTAATGGGTTTTCTCAAAATCATGATCTAGATTTCTCGAGATTTATAAATTGAAATCGTTTATGAATCAAGATCTCTTATTATGTATTCTTGTATCTTCTTATTTAGATTTATCTAAATGAATCATGGTTTTTCTATTGATTTCTCAAAATTTTTAACATAAGATTACCTTTGAAGATTATTGACTATTTAATCTCCTAAGATTTCTTTTTGTTATTTACTAAAAAGGAGACTTGTCAAGATCAATTATTTACGAATTGATCTTTCTTGATCTTTCATCTTTCATGTCATGATTTTCATATGATAACCTTTATATTTATGTGATGCTTAGAGCATTAATGAATTGCACCATTAAAAAATTCCCCTCTTCTTCTTTCTTGTTTACAATGAAAAAGGGGAGAAAGAAAATCGCTAGCATCTCAAGAGATTGATAAATTAATTTATGTCATTTTGAATCTCTTGAAAATGATTTTGATAATTTGATTATTTGAATCTAAATAAGATTTTTTTTTCCAATCAAATCATGAATCTTCTCTTGATTTCTTAACTTAAGATTTTCTTTTATGAATCAAGATCTCTTGCTCTTTATTCTCGTATGAATCATGTCTTTTGGTATTCAAATAATCTTTGGTATTATATCTTTCATGCCATGATTTATTTATGAGACTCCCTTATATTTATAAATTGTATACCTTATCACATTTGATTTAAATTTATCTTTGTCATTATGTGAAAATTGATGTAAAGGAAAATAAATTATAAAATTATATTCTTCCTTTTTTTTTAGAATAACAAAGGGGGAGAAAGAACTCACTAGCTTACATTTTCGAAAATGATGTAAAAATTTACTAGCTTGCATGATGTAAAACTTGCTAGAATTGCTAGCTTGAATATTGCAAAGGAAGCAAAAATTAAACTTCTCAAAAGAGTAGAGAGAACTGGTTGAATCTCATATTTTGATGATGAAACAAATTGATACTATTTATGATTTGATCTGCATTTTAAATAATATAGAAAACTTCGATCATGAAGAGACAATTAAAGTAGGAAGAATCACATTGAGACAGAGTGAACATGTTAGAAGATTGGACGTCGGGTCAGAAGATCGGTTGACGTGTTGGCAGAAGGCTTCGTACCATGAATTTGGGCATCGGGCTGAAGGATCGAACATTGCAGCATGGAGATCAGAAGTTGCGGGAGTTAACATGCTGATTAGGCAATACATCAAAGGAGAGGATGATGCGCCGTAGGATCAAATAAGCGCCGGATAAACCAATGATATGTCGGACAAAGGATTCATGCTTTGTCTAAGATCAAAGTAGTTTAAGGGGCTAATTGAGTTAGCTTTTGGTGTAATAATACTGACTCAATTAGGGGCTAATTGGGACTTAATTGAGACTGATTTGGGCTCATTGAGAGGCTCATTCAGTGACCCAAAAGTTGGGTCAGCTAGTGGCACCGCCAGAATAGTCGGTAGAACTGCCTGTGAGTTGGAAAACTCTAAAAGCTCAATCTCCGAGGCTATCAGGCGGTGGTACCACCTAGTGTCGGGCTACAAGCGGTGGTACCGCCAAGTGCAGGTGGTGGTATCGCCCGTACCCCGAAATCTCGGAGATTTGAATTTTGGCTCTAAGTTTTGAAGCCATTTGGGATCTATAAACACCCCAACTATTCCTACATGGACCAGTAAGAAAGGTGATAAAAAACTCTGTGTTTCTAAAGTTGAAAACCCTTGTAAAGTGTAGAATTCCTCCTCCTAAAGTTTAGAGCTATTATAAGGGAGAGTGTGAGGGAAGCTTTATAAAAAGGGGTTGTAAATGTTCTCTCCTGAACTTGTCAAAAGGAGAATCAAATTGTAAGGGTAGTTGATCTTCACTCATTGAAGGAAGATCATTAGTGGATGCCGGTGGCCTCGACGAAAGAGGAATCGGCAGAGTGGATGTAGGTCACAATGACCGAACCACTATAAAAATCTAGTTTACATTTATTTCTTGCTATTTACCTTTATTGAAAAAGAATTCTTACTTTCACTATACTTCCGCATGCTTTCAAGTTAAGCTTTTCCTATATCAGATTTTATCGTATGAAGAAATTTCAAACCAATGTTTTTATCCGCTGCACTAATTCACCCCCCCCCCCCTCTTAGTGCCAATTCGTTCCTAACAAAACTCACTAGATTGCATGTTCTAAAGTGATGAGAAATTTGTTAAATTCTTAAGCTTATATCTCTAAATATTGAAAGTTACACTTCTCTTTTTTGTTGATGACAATGGGGGAGAAGTATGATGATGTTATGCATGATTTTGTGATTACATGTTGCTTGGATTGTTGAATCCAAGAGTTCTATTAATACGACATATTGATAAGGGAAGTTAAGGTTAACTCCGTTATCAATTGGTTATCATCATAAAAAAGGGAGAGATTGTTAAATCTTAGATTTTGATGATGAAAACAATTGATATTTTTTGTGATCTAATTTGTGATTTAAGTGATGCATGACTAGCTTCGATATGGAAAGATAATTAAATAGGAAAAAACATGTTGGGCCGGAGTAGAACATGTTAGAAAATTGGATGTTGAGCTGGAAGATCGGTCAATGTATCTGTAGAAGGCTTCAGGCCATTGGATCGGGCATCGGGCTAAGAAGAGTAGAAATTGCTCCTAGGAAATCTGAGTTATAGAGGTCAACTAGCCGATTGGGTAATAGGCCGCAAGAGATGATGATGCATTGAAGAATCGAATGAAGCATCGATGAACCAATGATATGTCGAACAACATTTGATTCAAGCTTTGTAATAATTGCCTAGATTGAAGGAGGTTTTAAGTATGCAGTATTAACTATGATAGCGATTAAGGCATAATTGGGTTGGAATTGGGCCAACTCAATTATGGGCCAATGGGGCCCAAGTTTGTGCTATGTTGGGCTAAGTGAAAAGGCCCAAACAATGACCCAATAGGTGGAACTTATCATGCCCCCAATAAAGAATCATAATATTATAATTCAACAATAAATTTCATTCCAAGATCCAATCACATATTTGAGGATACTGAGAAAACATTCACAATCATTCATAACCATAATTCTCTAATTTATAAAACCTGTGCATTTTAAATTCATATACCACATCACTTGATGAACTATAAAATCTGAAACCAACTCATCAAAACAATAACTACCTCATAAATCCATAAGCGTGGGATTCTATACAATCACAAAACCAATATTTACCATATGTTCATATCAATACACAAATTAACTTAATACTCTAAAATCCTAACATGAGAGGTCCATTAAGCTTATACAAATCTCGTAAGTTCATACTTACCATCAATATTCTATTAGACACTAAGTGTACTTATACAACAAAAATATATCATTCACTAAAAGTTTGCCCAAAGTCGTCTAGTTTTCCACTATCATAGCTCAATTTAAATATTCTAGCGAGTGACAAGCTATCCTGAAAAATTTATATAGCAACGGGGTGAACACATAGAGCTCAGCAAATGACTAAATTATCAATGATGAAAAAGGGTAGTTTCAAAGTAGATAAGGTACTAAGTACAAGGCAGGGATACAACAGTTCATAGATAGCCACTCAACGAATGCAGAATTACAATATCATTTCATTCGAAGTATGTTTTGTTCATAACAAGGGAGTGAAGATTAGTTGGAGAAAATTATTGACGTAATGAAACATTTTAGAATATATCAATGGCAAATGAAATACTTCGGAACATATCAATGGCATATGTAGCATTTTGGAGTATATTAATACCATAGGAAGCTTTTCGGAGCATATCAAGGATGTATGAAATGTTTCGGAGTATATCAATGGCATATGAAGCATTTCAGAGCATATCAAGGACGTATGAAATGTTTCAAAGTATATCAATAAAAAATGAAATATTTTGGAATATATCAATGACGGATGAAATGCTTCAGAACATATCAATGACATATGAAGCATTTCGGAGCATATCAAATAACAAATATGAAACAGAAGCTCAAACGTCGCATATGACGTTGCATACATTTTATTCTTATCTAAAGAACATATAGAAGGATATAACCAAAGCTCTAGATATCATATCAAACAAATAGAATTGATGTGGGATCCTAAACATAATATGGTCCATCCATTTCTGAATGACCACCAAACATAATCTAGAGCATCGCGGGCTCTAAGCACATACCCTTAACCATTTCTGATAACGGTCCAGATAATCCCTTTACCATTTCTGGCAAAGGTCAAAATAATCACTTTAGTATTTCTAGCAAAGGTCCAAATAATCTCACAATCACCAGAGTATAAAAAGGTATTGTAAATAATAAATAGGGACATATCAGAAACACATGCGGAACAACGGAATGCATGTGCCTACACGTAACATTTCGATACAAATATGAACTTCACATAATAGATTCAGGTATATAAATAATTGAAGGACAAGAGTACACAGAAATTCAAAGTAACAATATAAAGCTCAACTAAAGTAAGGTTGTTGGCTGAAATCAAATTCCAAAGAGATGAAACGAGAATAGGTGAAATCGACCAAAGCTCAATTCTGACAGTATTTAAGAGGCACATTTCATGAATTGTTTGGATAACCAGTTATATTGCAATTTGCACAAAATAGGGGTCATTCGAAAGATGTATCAATCTAGATTTAGATAAATTAAGTTTTGTATGAATTAGAGATTTCAACATTAAGTTATCAACAATTTAGTTACCAAAGGTTAGAGAACATTATCTCCATTTTGCAGAATTTATATAGTTGATTTGAATAGATGATTCAATAATCATTTATACTCCAAATCATTCAAATCAATAAATACAAAATGATCTATGAGTCTATATTCTGATAAATTAAGCTTTTCATAAACCAGAGTTTCCAACAAAGAGTTATAAGCAAGATAGTACTAAAAGGTCAAAACTAATAGTCTCTGTTTTACAAATTTCATAGGGTTAGTTAAAATAACAGTTTGGATAGGCAAATAGGATCCAAATTTATCAATCTTGATATCAAAAGAAAGAGATGCGAGTCTATTTTCGGATATATTTGATTTTGACTGAATCCAAAATTGGTACAGAACGTTATGGTTAGAATAATACAAAAAGGTTAAATCAATAAAAAATTTTAGATTCACAGTTTTGTTCCCAAACGAAAGAAATATCATGTATGAAGTTAAAGTCTTTCAAACTTTTTAGGATTAAGATGAAATCAGAGATCTAGAGTTATATAAGAATGGGTTAGATGTTATGACTCTAGCTTGGAGAGTCCTAATTGAGAGGAACATTCATGTAAAACCTACCTAAGCTGACCCCTATTAAAGAGGGGAAGAGGCTGGCTAGGGTTAGGAGGCTGTTTCTTAGAGAAGAATAAGGAGTTGTAAAGGAATATGAGTCTTGAGTATGAGTCCTATTTGGAGTTGGTTAGAAGTAGGAGTCTTGCGTAGGAGTCCTATTAGGAGTTAGGGTTTACAAGTCCTATAAATAGTCATACATTCCTCCTCTTTTGATAAGCAATAGATGAATCTTTTCTGCAGCTTTTGAGCAGCAACTTGGAGGGAGGAGCCCCTATAGAGTTCCAAGGAGGCCGATCCCCTAAAGAGATTAACCCCAAGTTTAGAATCTGCAAGGGTTCTAACACCTGGTATCAAGGCAGCGTTCTTGGCGTCTCGCTGCCCTTTTACAGCCATCCATCAACCCTCCATAACTGCCCAAAATAATTCCCATAATTTCTTAAGAGATCATTGTCAAATTCCGTCGTCATCTCCACCACCACGGATCATCCTTTGATCTCCCCGTGAATTGCAACAGGTTATGGTTTTCCACCTTACTACTACTGCAATTTAATTATCCTTATTTGAAAATCTCAAAAAAATTATTCCTATATTGCTGCATAAACTTTTTGTCATAAAGTTTTCATCTCTATGATGAAAGATACATTGCAGAATTTCAACCGCATAGCACCGTCTGTTTGATCTTGCTATTGTGTTTTTTCTATCCAAATCTCTACAAAATTTTTATGACATCTTTGACATTTCCTGACAGCAAATTTCCTTTGGTTTTGTCAAAAAATTCTCAATATAAACCATTGATATTTTACGTCTAATCTGCTTTAATTGAAAATCTGCACTGTAAAATTTCAGCCGCATAGCACTGTTTGTTTGATCTTGATACTACATTGTTTCTATCCAAATCTCTACAAAATTTTTATGATAGCTTTGACACTTCCTAACAGTATATTTTCCTTTGGTTTCATAAAAAAATTCTCAATATAAACCACTGATCTTTTACGTCCAATCTGCTATACTTAAAAATCTGTGCTGTAGAAAATTTCAGCCGCATATTGTTGCCTTAACCCATCTATTTGCAATCTTTTTTTAATGAAATTTCTTATACACTTCATAGATCATCTTGGCTTCCATCTAAGATTGATCTATTAAGGAATTCATCTCTAAAAATGATTTTGTGTTGATGCAAATTTTCGTTGTAAACTGTTGAAATTTTTCGATGAGAATTATGCAATCGCAACTTGCACCAATTTCCTTGCTGCTATACTATCGAAATTTTCTTGATTAAATTAGACATCCTTGCTGTTATATAAACTGTGATTTTTCTATCAATTTCCTCCTCAATTCACTCAAGTTTTTGGTGGAAATTACGTCGAGAAACCGTTGTTTCTTCGATGACAATTCTACTCTTACAAGACAGAACATACTTGTTGCAACTTCCACTAATTTCTATCAAACCTTTGCTACCATCTACCACAGATCCAAAACTTTCATCCATAGCCCTAAAACTCCATCAAACCACACCCTCTAATTGCACCCAAAATAGCCACAAAACAAGCCTAAACCGTAGCCTACATCAACCAGTCCACTAACTCTTTCGACCATCACCAATCTCAACCAATACATGCCTTTAACCCGACAACAAAAGAGAGATCTTAACATCAGAGATTTGGCGGCATATACTATGGCATCTGAGGAGGTAATCAATGCTAAATTCAAAGCCTTTGAGGCACGAATGGATAATAAGATTTGGACGCTCTTTACCGAACTCAGATTAGGCCGACCACTAAGCTCGAAGAAATCACATCAAGGAGAGAGCTTTGCCCAATCGCACCAAGCCTGAAGATATGACTTTCAAGAGAGGGGAAGCTCTATGACCAACCCCATCTATCCATGCATGAGAATGGACTTCCTTAGATGGGAAGAAGGAGACCCGATTGGTTAGATGTCACGCGCGGAGCGATATTTTCGGTACCACAAAACCGCGTATGCATCTATGGTGAAAATTGCAGCTATACATTTTGAAAGGGATGCTATATAGTAGTTTAACTGGTTTGAACATACTTATGGAGTCCTTTCATGGCAACAATTCAAAGAAGGACTACTGATCTGCTTCAGACCAATCGATTACGAGAATATTGATGGACAACTAGCAAAGATCCGACAAACCTCCACCATTCAGGAGTACCTGTAACATCCCTCATTTCTGAATTTTCGTATAAGTTTCTAGTTGTAATGTAAGTATCTATTTTAAATTTAATAAAAGAGCCAAAGTATGAATCTGAGAACTTATTCATAAGATTTGGAGGATTTGTAAAAAAAAAAAAAAATCTGAGGACCTATATGAAAACCCTGAGGACCTAATCGTAAATATAATAATACAAGGACTAAACTGCAAAATATACAAAACTACAAATCCCACCATTTAAGCCTCTCTGCCTTCATTCTTAAGAAACCAGAGAAGGCAGCTGCGTGGATGAACAGAGAAAGAAAGAAAGAAGAAGAGGAAAAAAAAGGGGGAAGAAGAAGAAAAAATTTGGGGCTTTAAGGTTTCTTGCTCAAATCTTCTCATTTAGGGTCATAATTCTCAAAGGTAAGTTTTCTAACCCTATCCTATAGAAGTATTAGTCTTTGTTCTTATATTGATTCTGAAAGATTTCTGCTTAGAACCTAATATTTCTCTCTTTGGACATAAAACCAAGGATCTGAAATTTTTTTGGTAAACTGACCCCTATACACTTTTTCAGCTAGAATTTTTTAGCACCAAATGTGGATTTAGGCAGGACTTAGCTTGTTTGAAATTAGGCTCTTATATCTTTCTTTTGACACTGATTTTGTAGAATTTGGACACCGAATACTTACCCAAACGTCTGTTTTAAATGAGCCTATATACGCTGCAGAACATGGATCAAAATTTCTGAACTTTCGATACTAAAATACCTATAAGTCCCTGTTGGAAATTCTGATTTGGACCAAACTAACTTAATTCGAAACTAGACTTGTAGACCTTTCTTTTGACACATAGACTGAAAATTTGGAATTCAAATGCCTATCCTATTATCTGTTGAATCTGACCCTATGAATTCTGCAAAACAATGATTTTGTTTTTGACCTTGTGTTACTAAATCAAGGTAACTCCTTGTTGGAAACCATGATTCGTACGAAGTTTGTTTCATCATAAAATAGATTGATATATCTTTCAATAATAGCCTTCTTGAGGGTATTGGAGCATAATTGACAATCTGAAGATTTATCCAATGTGCCTCTCGAATTCTGTTAGAAATCGAGCTTTGATCAATTTCGCATCTTTTGTTTTCATTCATTTGGAAATAGATTTTATTCAGTTCCCTTCACTCAATTATGGCTTATATTAATGCTTAAATTCTCGATTGCTCTTATCTATAAATTATTTCCATTCCTGAATATATTGTGTAGCGTTTATGCTATATCACATTGACTTATATAGGCACATGTATATCCCATTGTTCAGCATGTGCTTTCGATATGTGCCTATTCTAGTTTCATTCCTTTGGATATCGAATTTATCTAACCTTCTTATTTGAATTGAGTTGTATGTGATTGCTTGGATTCCGTGTGTTCCCTTGTTTTCATTTCCTTTCAAGTCTGATTACAATGGTGAAAGATTATTGCTTACTTCGTATTGACTCGTAAAGACACATGTACGTTTGGTTGTTCCGCGTATGCTTCCGATATGTTCTATTCATTGTTCATACTATCCTTTTGTACTCTGGTGTTTGTGGGAAATTGTGAACTTTTGCCAGAAATGGTGAAGGGAGATATACATAGAGCCTTAGATGCTCTGCCGGCCCTTATGACTTCACTCAAACGTGGGTGGATGGAGCTCCCAAACGTAGGAGACCTCCCAGACGTGGGAGACTTATGTTTAGTGGTCATTCAGAAATAGATGTACCATATAATGTTCTGGTCCAACTTCACCTTCTGTATGTTTGTTATGGTATCCAGAGCTTTAGTTATGTGTTTCTGTACATGCTTTAGATATGAATGATATGAATGCAACGTCAAATTCGACATTTGAGCTTCTGTTTCATTTTCATCTTTGAAATGCTCTGAAATGGTCCATACGCCATGGATATGTTTCGAAATGTTTCATTTATCATTGATATGCTTCGAAACATTTCGTACGCCTTTGATATGCTCCAAAATGTTTGTTATTGATATACTTCGAAATGTTCCATAGGTTGTTGATATGCTCCGGAACATTTCATATGCTATTGATATGCTCCAATTACTCTATGCTCCACCTGTTATGAACCAAATATGTTTGATTGAGATGACATTTATGATTCTGCCCTAATGAGATTACGTCTATGAATTATTATATTCTATCTTGCGTTTTGAAACCTTATTTGTTTGGAAATTGCCCTCTTTTACCATGGATATGTTAGTCACTTGCGGAGCTTTATATGCTCACCCCATTGTTGTATAAATTTTTCAGGATAGCTTATCGCTCGCTTAAATGTTAAGGTTGGGCTGAGGCAGTGGAAAGCTAAAAGATTTTTGGCAGATCTTTATTAGTATATATGTTTTTGGTATATAAGCACACTCTGCATCTAATGAAATGTTGACGATGAATCTAAACTTGTGGATTTTGTATAAGTTTAAAAGACCTCTCGTGTTTAGGATTCTGGAATGTTAAGTTTAATTCGTGTAATGATATGAACTTATGGTAAATGTTGGTTTTGTGACTGTATAGACTCCCATACTTGTGAATTTATGTTGTAGTTATTATTTTGGTGAGTTGGGTTCAGATTTTATATATCATCGAGCGATGTGTTGTATGTTTATGAACTGCACAGGGTTTATAAATTTGTAGATTACAGAGGTGAAATTTTGATCTGAATATTTTCTCAGTGACCTCAAATGTGTGATTGGATCCTAGATGGATTTGTGTTAAATTTTTTTTAATATTATCGATAATTTGAGGGGCGTGACAGTACCAAACCAGGTTTGAAAGGTTATCTAATCAATACCATGATTGGTCTAAAAAATAGCTATTGAGGACCTTCATTGGGGGCTTGAAGCCGGAGATCCGAGGAGAAGTTAAAGCGCGACAACCGTATACGCTTATGGCAGCCATCTCTTTCGCACGACATCAAGAGGAGCAATTGAACCATGAAGCTCGGAGGACTAGGGTCATTCCTCAACTAGTAATATTGAATCCCTCAGTCCCCCCTACTATCGACCAAGTCCCTACACCAAAGAGGTTAATAAGAGAAGAGCTTCGGGAGCGATATGCGAAGGGGTTATTTTGGCATTGTGACGAGCCGTGGAGCCGTGAGCATCGCTGTAGTAAAAGGAGACTTCTTATGATTGAACCAGTAGAAGAAAAGGTCATTGGACATCTAGAAGAGAGCCATAAACATGAAGAAGAAGATACAGAAGAAGAACCACAACCGACCGAAGTTATGATACATGCACTAGCCGGCTACTCAAACCCGCAAACGATGAAAGTTGGAGGCCTTCTCAAACAACAACCGATCATTGTTCTCATCAACACGGGCAGTACTAATAACTTTCTAAACAGTGAGGTTACTATCCAGATGGCCTTACCTATCGAGAATTGCACCAGGTTTGACTTTAACGTCGTCGATGGATGGATTTTGAAGATGATCGTAAGTGCCCGCAAGTGAAACTGTTGCTGATCATGAGGCCTTACCAAGAGATAATTGCATATTTCTTCCTTCTCCCTCTTGATGATCATGAGGCCATGCTCATAATTAAATGGTTGACGACATTAGGTGATATTTCTTGAAATTTTATGCAACTAATTATGAAATTTTACAGTAAGGAGAAACAAGTGATATTGAACGGGAAATGAGGGCGACGTAATGACGATTTGCACACAACAAATGGAGAAGGTTTTGTATAAAGCATGCAGCAGATTTTTGGTAAACTTGAGCAGCAAACTAAGGGAGAGCCAATAGAATTTGAAGATTTAAACTTACTTCCTTTGCTTGCTGAATTTTTAGATATATTTGACGAACCGCACAACCTACCACTTACCCGTCGGCATGATCATTATATAATGATTCTTTCAGGCAAACCTCCAGCAAATACTCAGCCATATCAGTATCTACATCTCCAGATGGATGAAATAGAAAGGATTGTAAAAGAGATGCTCGAAATAGGAGTTATTCGGCATAACCATCAAAGATAAATACCCTATTCCAATAGTAGATGAATTGCTAGATGAAAGCGTGCACAAATCTTCATAAAGCTGGACATTCGATCCGGGTATTATCAAATACGAGTGTATGAAGAAGTCATACCGAAAACCGCCTTTCGAACACACAACGACCACTACGAATTTTTACTTTCTTCCACAAAAGGTGAAATATCTTGGGCATATCATATCAGAGGAAGGTGTGATGGTGGACCCCTTCAAAATTGAAGCAATGCAAAACTGGCCTACCCCGAGAAACATAAAATTGCTACATGGCTTTCTGGGTTTAACAGACTACTACCATAAGTTCGTGAAAAACTATGGAAAGATCAGTGTACCACTTACTTCCTTACTAGAAAAAGATGTCTTCCATTGGTCGGACAGAGCCTCCACTGCCTTCGACAAACTTAAGGCAGCCAAAACAACGACGCCGGTGCTAGCGCTACCAGATTTCAATCGACCCTTCATCATTGAGGCCGATGCATCTGGAGATAGAATGGAAGACGTTCTCATGCAAGATGGTCGACCACTCATATACATTAGCAAGACATTGTCTCCCCCCTATCAAAACATATTAACATATGATAAGGAGATGCTCGCCATTATGCATGCAGCAACGAGGTGGAGATCATACTTGATCAGGCGATGCTTTCAAATCAAGACCGACCATAAAAGCCTAAAATATCTCTTAGAGCAGAAGATATCTTCCCCCTAGCAGCAAAAATGGGTAACAAAGGTTCTTGGATATGATTATGAAATAACTTACAAAAATTGGAAAGAGAATGTTGTTATAGATGTGCTTTTACGACTACCTAAGCAAGCTGAATTTTTGGCCATTTCACTTTCGACTAGTGACTTCCTTGAGGATATTAAGATGGAATGGCAGGAAGATTCGAAGACTAGTAAGATCATAAAAAAATTGGAGGAAGCACCAAGCTCCGTGGCTCATTACAATTGGGACTCAAAAGAATTACACTATAAGGGATGCATTGTGCTTATGAAATATTCTACTTGTATCTTCATGAGCAGATTTTGGACAAAGTTATTCCATATGCAGGGTACTAAATTGAAAAGGAGTACGACATATCACCCACAAACCGACGGCTAGACGAAAGTTGTAAATATGTACTTGGAGATAATCAAAAGTCGCCCACCAAATATGACTACCCAAGGAGAACTTCAGACCCAGCCAAGTGCCATTATTGATCGACGGATCGTGACTCGATGATGACGATCTACTACTAAAGTGCTAATATAGTGGGTAAACCTACTAACAGAAGATGCCACTTGGGAGAACTATGACGACTTGAAGATTAAATTCCCAAAATTCATGAATCGTCAGCCTCGAGGACAAGGCTGATTTAAAGAGGGTGGGTCTGTTAAGACTCTAGCTTGGAGAGTCCTAATTGAGAGGGACATTCATGAAAAACCTACCTAAGTCAACCCCTATTAAAGAGGTGAAGAGGCCGGCTAGGGTTAGGAGGTTGTTTTTTAGAGAAGAATAAGGAGTTGTAAAGGAATAGGAGTCTTGAGTATGAGTCATATTAGGAGTTTGTTAGAAGTAGGAGTCTTGAGTAGGAGTCCTATTAGGAGTTAGGGTTTAGAAGCCCTATAAATAGTCATATATTCCTCCTCTTTTGATAAGCAATAGATGAATCTTTTCTACAGCCTTTGAGCAGCAACTTGGAGGGAGGAACCCCTATAGAGTTCCAAGGAGGCCGATCCCCTAAAGAGATCAACCCCAAGTTTAGAATCTGCAAGGGTTCTAACATTAGAACACTTGCCTTAAACAAATTTGAGTCCCAAAGGTGTGGAATTGATGCAAAAATCTCAAGCCAAAACAAAGCTTTTTCTTCTTCTACTTCAATTCCTCTTCCTTCTCTTCTCAAACTTACACTGTAGCTCTTAAGTTTTCATTTAGTTTCTCCTCTAATGTATTTGATTTGGCTAATAAAAGGATTGCAAGGTGGCAAGCATGCATGAAAGAGACATATGTGTCATCTATAGAATAAACTTAGGTGGTACCAACCTTAGTTTGGCTAGTGATACATGTCTACCTTTTTTTTCTTTTTTTTCTTTCTAAACCTAATATGAATCTTTCACAACTCATATCTAAATTTTTAATATTTAAATTTAGGTTCTTATATTACAAATAAGACCTTACAAAATTTTAAAAAATGAGGGGTGTTATAGAATCGTCGTGGCATAATCTTCAAGACTATGCCAGGCGGTGGTACCGTTAGTCCAGTTTGGGCGATGGTACTACCTGTTTAGGCGATGGTACCACTCATACGTAGTCTTCTAGGTGGTGGTACCGCTAGGACCCAGGAAACCCGGGATGAGAACCGTTGCCCAAACATAGTATTCTAGGCGATGGTACCGCCAAGACTCGGGAAATCTGGGATGAGACTCTTTTAAGCTCTAAGTTTTAATCCACTTGAGGCCTATGAATACCTCTCTCATCCTTAGTTAAGAAACATAAGATTTGAGAGCAAAAAAGATGAAAAATACTATTGTAATCTTATGAGAACTCCTATAAAAGCTCTAAGTGTTAGTCTTGTTTAAGAGATGAGTGAAGGGGGTTGTAAAGGTTTCTCTCTTAAACCTATCAAATGGAGAATTGAGTTGTAAGGGTAGTTAATCTTCACCCACTGAAGGAAGATCATTAGTGGATGCCAGTGGCATCGATGGAAAAGGAATCAGTGGAGTAGATGTAGGTCACGACAACCGAACCACTATAAAAATCTGGTTTCCATTTCTTTTATGCAATTTACATTTACTACAAACTACTTTACTTTCACTATACTTCCGTAAGCTTTCAAGTTCAACGTATTACATATATGGGCTTTGTCGGATATCAGATTTAATTAAAATAAAATTTTGAATCGACGTTTTTACCGTGGCACTAATTCACCCTCCCCTTTTAGTGCCGACTCGATCCTAACACAATGTTCCTTTCATGATGATCTTATTATATAATAATATTGAATAACCATTATTCTTAAAAACTACTTTATAACCATTCATTGTCCAACATGAAATAAAATAATATTTTTGATAATCAAATGAACAAAGTAGCATGCATCTAACGCAATAGTAGCTCCATCAGGTAGATATAAAGAGACCTCCCCAATAGCAACAATAGTAACTTTTGCTCAATTGTCCATCTTGAGGTCAATCTCGCATCTTGCCAATCTCTTAGGCTATGTTAGAACTTATAACAAATTGCAGATGTGATAAGTAATACAAGTATCTAATACCCATATGTTATCATAAGATTATAACAAATGAAGACTAATCATGAATGTACCTGAAGCTTCTAACGATGAGGTAATCGAAACTCCCTTAATTTATTTCGAAATTACATAATGCTTTTCATTATGCATTTTTTTTAGAATAATTATTTTTCTTGAAAATTACAAGTTTAAAAATGTAATGAAAATATAAAAAATTAGGAATCATGCTTATCCTTCTAGTAATTTGTTTTAAAAGGATTATGAAAATTGCATGATAAAGGAACAAAATGTTAGACTTAAATATTTTGCTTAAGATAAATCCTATGAATTTTTTAAGAAATATTAATGTGTTTCATGTTGGTTTATGTATTATTTCTTGATTTTGATTTAAGATACTTCATGTTTAATGAAACCATACTTAATGATTTAATGATGCATAATGATAAAAACATTAAAAGTTTTGATACCATGATTGACGATTTTATTCTATGCATGAGATTTTGAAGTTATGCATGATAGCTTTTGTATGGAAGGCTTAATGATTTTTGTAATGAATCTTGTCCTGGGTTTTCAATTTTAAACATGATGCATGGTTTTGATATAAGAATAAATATTTGGCCATGCTAATATAAAGTCAATCATATAAATTTAAACTAAAGAAGATTAGATATCTTTAAGAATTATTCAACATTATGTTCAATAAAGCCATACTTAATGTCTTAATGAAAATGTTAAGAGATTTGATATCATGCTTATATTTTGAAATTATGCATGATGATTTTTATGATTTATGACTTGTTGATCCTTGTCATGATGAAATTTTTTTTTTTTTGTTTTTGATACGATGATGAATGTTTTTATTTAGCAAAGGTATGCTTGTACAAAATAAAAGGGGAATACATTTCTTGAAAATTTCTCAGTTCCTATGTTATGAATATTTGAACCATGAAATTGATTTTCATTTTTCATTAATGAATCCATGTATATTATGCTTTTGTGAATCTCATGGATTATGAAAATAATTTAAATTTAATGGATTTTATCAAATTCATGATCTTGATTTCTCATGATTTATAACTTGAAAATTCTTTTTATAAATGAAAATTGTTTGCTATGATTCTTTCTTTTCACTATTTAAGTTATCTAAAAAGAATCATAATATATCTTTTGATATTCACAATTTGTCTTCATGACTTATATATCTCATCTCTAATTTTTTTTGTTATTCTTATATGAATGCATAAAACACTCATGATATTATTTTGATGCATGCAATGATGAAATATTCATGATGAAAAATTGTTTTCATATTCATGACTTGATTTTTCATCTTTGTTACCTTATCTTTGTCATAATTTGAAAATTGATGTACAGGGTCTTCCCTTCTTTTTGACAATGAAAAAGGGGGAGATAAAAGATGCTAGCTTGCACAATACAAGAAGAAAGTAAAAATTACTACTTGCGCATTGCAAAGAAAGCAAAAATCACACTTCTCGAAAGAGAAGAAAGAACTTGCTAAATTGAACATCACCAAAATTACTATCTTGCTAAATTGAACATTACCGAGAGATCATCGGAAGTTCGCCAGAAGATCGCTAGAAGCTCACTGGAAGAATAGACATAGGGACTTGTTTAGCTTAGCAAATGTCTTAGGATTTCAAAGTTAGCACATAATTGGGCTTGGATTTGGGCCAACCCAATTAGGGGCCAGCTAGGCCCATTTTAGAACTATGTTGGTCCCAATAAGAGGCCCAAACAATGTCTCAAGAAGTCTCAGCATCGTGGCAAAGTCTTCGAGGCTGTGTCAGGTAGGTACTGCCAGTCTAGGCGGTTGTACTGCACCTAGCAAGGTGCTAAGTGGTGGTACCATTAGTTTGGGCAGTGGTACCACCCAGCACTGCCCCCCAAGCGGTGGTACCGCCTAGGACAGTGTTAGTGTCAACTGACACTGGATGGTGGTACCGCCCAACGTAGGCAGTAGTATCGCCCATGCCCGGGGAACTCGGAAGAGAAAGTTTTAGGCTCCAAGTTTGAATCAACTTGAAGCCTATAAATACCCCTCTCATCCCTGGTTAAAGCACACAAGCACATAGAGTTTAAAAGTAAAGAATCGCTATAGAAATCTCTTGTGAGAATCCTCCTCTAGTCTAAGTGTTAGAATTATATTTAGAGAGGAGAGTGAGTGCTTATATGGATTATCTCCTAAACCCGTGAAAAGGAGAAGAGGGGTGTAAAAGTTGATTGACCTTTACCTATTGAAGGAAGGCCTCTAGTGGACGTCGGTGACCTCGTCGGAGGAGGAAGCCGGAAGTGGATGTAGGTTATGTTGACTGAACTAATCTAAGAATCTGGTTTGCATTTTACTTTGAGCAATTCATCTTTACTGCAAACTTCTTTAATAGCTCACTGCCTTCAATACATTTACGAACACGTGTTTCAAGTTAAACATTTTTGAATTCGGGTTTTATGGTTTGAAAGATTTTTCGAAACTGACGTTTTTATCCACTGCACAAATTCACCCCCCTCTTAGTGTCGACCCCGATCCTAATAGGAGGGGATCATTCCTTCTAGGTAGTCTAGTCTATTTACCATTTCTAAATGTACATCTCATCCGTTGAAGTAGACTTCTATTTATGATACTAAATCTATCTAGTTTTATAACTTCTTCGTCGGGTAGAATGGCAATATCATAGGCATGGAGTAGTCTTGTGATTAAGCCACCATATGGAAGGATCATGTCCTTTTTTGATAGTTCAATCATGTTTTATTGGATTAGGTAACCAAAATAATTGTTTTGTCCTTTCATAATCCAATACATGGTGCCTAGTTCCGTTTGACTTACTTCATCATGATGATATTGCTTAGGGAGAATTATACTTATCAAGATGTGATGAAGTATTTTGGTGCTTAAAGGTAGTAAATGTTCATAACTTTTTGGAAGAATCGCTAAGTTAGGATTGCCAAAAATTGTTCCTAAGGCATCAACGTAAGTAGTCTCAACTGTTTCATCATCCCATTATCCTCTAAAATAACACCCTCTTTCTTTTACCAGAATTCCTATGATGTTGCAAATTGATCTATCTGTAACAGGTATATAATGTCCTATTATATAGGTCGATACCTTTTCATCTTCATCTATATGTAAATTTTTGTAAAATAGCCTAACAAGTCTATGGTAGATAGGTTCACTCGTTTGAAGGATTAGGAGAATGTCTAGATTAGCAAACCATTGAATAGGTTCCAAATCAATTAATTCATCTAAATCAACATATTTACTCTTATGAACATGTCTAGACTCTATTGATGGAAATTTTAGGACATGTTGATTAGAATCGAAAAGTAGGGAGTCATAATTTTCATCTAATCTCCTCTTCCCTTTGTCCCTAGAAGATCGTCTAGAAGCCATGAGACTAAACACATAAATGATACCAAGAACTACATATAAGAGGCAAGGTCTATTAATAAATTGAGAGAAGAGGTTTGAGAATTACCCTTTTAGTAATCTTCTTAAAAGGTTGAGATTGATCATTGAATTTGAAGAAGAGTAGGGTTTCCTTGAGTTTGTAGAGGAGGATCAAGGAGAATGAGGGGTTGAGAGGTGTTTAGAGGTGTTTGGAGGAATGTAGGAGGGCTTGGGGTTGGTTCTACCACCGGCTCTAAGTGCCTTTTTATAAGGTAGAGGTTGCGGGCGGTGGCACCGCTAGTTGGGCGGTGCTACCACTTGCCACCTATGATAGCTGGCGGTGCTACCGCCAGCTGGGCGGTGCCACCGCTTACAGGCAGTGAGCACTGCTCACATTGGTGTGTGGTGCTATCATAGGTGATTTATGTTAGGATCAAGAGCACTAAGAGGGGAGGGGTGAATTAGTGTAGCAGAAAACTTTCGATGATTAAAATTACGTTCGTACGATAAAAATGATTTCGGAAAGAAAGTTGATTCGAAAATTACTTTAACTTAAGATTACGCAAAGTGTAGTTAAAGTAAAACTATGGAGGTAATTTGCAATTAAGATAGAGAACATAATGTAAATGCAAACCGAGATTCAGAGTGGTTCAGTCAATCTTGGCCTACATCCACTTTTGGCTTCCTCCTCTGATAAGGTCACCGACGTCCACTAGACGCCTTCCTTCAATAGGCGAAGGCCAACCCCCCTTTTACAGTTTCACTCATTTTGACGGGCTTAGGAGACAACCCTTACAGAATTTTCACTCCTCTCTTGAATGATCAGAACTTGGAAGAAAAGAGGGAAGAGAACTATTAGCCTTTATAACACTTTTGAGCTCTAAAATCAAAGAGTAAGATCAAGCTTTTGGTCCACTTTCATGCAGGAAAGGGTGAGATTTATATAGGCCCCAAACTAATTTAAATTTGGAGCTAAAAAATGTCATCTCCCGGATTTCTGAGGTCCTGGCGGTACTACCGCCATAACTGGGTGGTACTACCCTTCGGAGACTGAGCTCATGTAGTACCATCACTTGATAGGGGCGGTACGACCACCTGGCTTCGCTCGGAGATCGAGCTCAGGTGGTACCATCGCCTGACAGGGGCGGTACCACCGCCTAGTCTCACTCGGAGACTAAGCCTAGGCGGTACCACTACCTAACCTGGGTGGTTGTACTGCCCAGCTTTCCTAGAAGACTGAGCTCCTGGGTGGTGCTACCGCCGACCTAGGCAGTGCCACCGCCGACCAAGAAATCAAGGTCCGAATGGGCTGATCCATTTGGCCCAATTTGGGTCTATCTAGGGCTCAATTGCCCCCAGATTAAGTTAATGGGATTACCTCCTATTCCTAACTTAATCTATATGCTAACTACGATATTTCTCAAGACATTTACTACAACTTGCTCCTGTGTATCAATTGCTTCTTCCGGTAAGCTTCCGGCGAATATCCGACGAACCTTCAGCGATGCTACCGCGGACTTTTGGCAAACTCCTGGACTTGTGACGATCCACTTGGCGAGTTCCGATGAGCTTCTTTGGTAAGCTCCTGGACTTCTCGGATTTATTCTCGCAGAACCTCCGACGACCGTCTGGACTTCCGTCGAACTCTCGAACCCCCTATGTGATCATTGTCTTGAATCCGACGCAACTCCTACTGCATTTCTTACTTCCATCGTAGTTAATCCTGCACATGTAAAGCAAACTTCGATCTAGACAATTAATACTAAGCATTAATCAAGTTGTCTGGCATGTCATTGGTCCCTCGATGCTTCGTCCGATTCATCGGCGCATCGTCCTCTCCTACGGCCTATTGCCCAATCGGCCAGTTGACTCTGCAACTTCAATATCCATAGCAAAATACCCGCTCTTCTTAGCCCGATGCCTGAATCTACGACCCGAAGCCTTCTGTTGATATGTCAACCAATCCACCGGCCCCACGTCCAATCTTCTGACAGGTTCCTCCGGCCTAACATGATTTTTCATACTTTAATTGTCTCATCCTAATCAAAGCATCCTACGTCATTCAAAATGCAGATGAAAACATAAACACAATTATCAATTGGTTTCATCATCAAAATATGAGATTCAATAATCTCCCCCTTTGATGATGATAACCAATTGCTGACGGAGTTAAATTTAACTCTCGGAGTTTAAACAAACTCCCCCTATCTGTTAGTGTAAGTAACTTTTTTAGCCGGGGCCTCAGGGCCGTCGCGGCTTGGTTCGGGTCCGGAAGGCGGTGATCTCCTTGGGGGCGCTCCTCGGGGTCTCCCAGCAGCCGAGCTCGGTGGTTCGGGTCGGGAGGTCGGGTCGTCCCGGTCGGGAAGAAGCTCCGCCACAGCGCCAGGAAGAGGCGACACCGTCTCGCACCTGCACACAGGTCGGGCCGGGGTGCTCGACCCGACCCCTCCGACGATCAAGTTAGAGAAAGATGTGGAGGGGGTTTAGGAGGAGGAGAAACCTCCGTCTGTTGAGTGTGTGATCCCCCTTTTTCTAAGGGCTCGGGGGTATTTATAGAGGGGGTTTGATGTTACCTGATGTAGCTGTCTGCAGGGCAGGACTGTGCCTTTGGTTGCGTGTGAGGCCGAGCTGCTGCAGGGTATGGCGAGCCTCGGGCAGTGCGTTGGTCAGGGGGATGACGTGTCACATTGCCATTTTTTGCCATATCATATGCTCCCCCGAAAGGAGCTATGCGTCGGTTCTTGCATGCAGAGGGTCCGATGCATGGCTTTTTACTTCAGGTGGGCTGGTCATGCATATCCGAGGCGTATGACGTAGGCGGGCTAGCCGCGCGGACGTGTCTCGTGCAACATGGGGCCGAAGTGCGCAACTCAGTCAGGAAGCCGAGCAGGGTTAGATTCGGGGCCGATGGAGCCGATGAGGGCTGAGGAGCACAACGCAGGCGGGGTGACCGCGCAGGTGTGATCTCGGGAGGCGTAGAGCCGAGGGCCGAGGAGCACAACGCAGGCGGGGTGAACGCGCAGGTGTGATCTCGGGATGGCGTAGAGCCGAAGAGCCGAGGAGCACGGCGCAGGCGGGCAGGCCGCGCAGGCGTGGTCTCGGGTGGCGTAGAGCCGAAGAGCCGAGGAGCACGACGCAGGCGGGCAGGCCGCACAGGCGTGGTCTCGGGTGGCGCAAAGCCGAAGAGCCGAGGAGCACGGCGCAGGCGGGCAGGCCGCGCAGGCGTGGTCTCGGGTGGCGTAAAGCCGAAGAGCCGAGGAGCACGACGCAGGCGGGCAGGCCGCGCAAGCGTGGTCTCGGGTGGCGTAGAGCCGAAGAGCCGAGGAGCACGACGCAGGCGGGCAGGCCGCGCAGGCGTGGTCTCGGGTGGCGTAGAGCCGAAGAGCCGAGGAGCACGACACAGGCGGGCAGGCCGCGCAGGCGTGGTCTCGGGTGGCGCAAAGCCGAAGAGCCGAGGAGCACGACGCAGGCGGGCAGGCCGCGCAGGCGTGGTCTCGGGTGGCGTAAAGCCGAAGAGCCGAGGAGCACGGCGCAGGCGGGCAGGCCGCGCAGGCGTGGTCTCGGGTGGCGTAACGCCGAAGAGCCGAGGAGCACGACGCAGGCGGGCAGGCCGCGCAGGCGTGGTCTCGGGTGGCGTAGAGCCGAAGAGCCGAGGAGCACGACGCAGGCGGGCAGGCCGCGCAGGCGTGGTCTCGGGTGGCGTAGAGCCGAAGAGCCGAGGAGCACGACGCAGGCGGGCAGGCCGCGCAGGCGTGGTCTCGGGTGGCGTAGAGCCGAAGAGCCGAGGAGCACGACACAGGCGGGCAGGCCGCGCAGGCGTGGTCTCGGGTGGCGCAAAGCCGAAGAGCCGAGGAGCACGACGCAGGCGGGCAGGCCGCGCAGGCGTGGTCTCGGGTGGCGTAAAGCCGAAGAGCCGAGGAGCACGGCGCAGGCGGGCAGGCCGCGCAGGCGTGGTCTCGGGTGGCGTAACGCCGAAGAGCCGAGGAGCACGACGCAGGCGGGCAGGCCGCGCAGGCGTGGTCTCGGGTGGCGTAGAGCCGAAGAGCCGAGGAGCACGACGCAGGCGGGCAGGCCGCGCAGGCGTGGTCTCGGGTGGCGTAGAGCCGAAGAGCCGAGGAGCACGACGCAGGCGGGCAGGCCGCGCAGGCGTGGTCTCGGGTGGCGTAGAGCCGAATAGCCGAGGAGCACGACGCAGGCGGGCAGGCCGCGCAGGCGTGGTCTCGGGTGGCGTAAAGCCGAAGAGCCGAGGGGCACGGCGCAGGCGGGCAGGCCGCGCAAGCGTGGTCTCGGGTGGCGTAGAGCCGAAGAGCCGAGGAGCACGACGCAGGCGGGCAGGCCGCGCAGGCGTGGTCTCGGGTGGCGTAGAGCCGAAGAGCCGAGGAGCACGACGCAGGCGGGCAGGCCGCGCAGGCGTGGTCTCGGGTGGCGTAGAGCCGAAGAGCCGAGGAGCACGACGCAGGCGGGCAGGCCGCACAGGCATGGTCTCGGGTGGCGTAGAGCCGAAGAGCCGAGGAGCACGATGCAGGCGGGCAGGCCGCGCAGGCGTGGTCTCGGGTGGCATAGAGCCGAAGAGCCGAGGAGCACGACGCAGGCGGGCAGGCCGCGCAGGCGTGGCCCGGGTGGTGTAAAGCTAGAGGGCCGAGGAGTTCGGCGCGGGCAGGCTGGCCGTGCAGACGTGTCTCGGGGTTTATGGAGCCGAGGGGCACGACGCGGGCGTACTGGCGGCACTGGTCTGTCTCGGGAACATAGAGCCAAGGAGCACGACGCAGGCGGCTGGCGGCGCAGGTGTGGTCTCGGGCATTACGCGACCGAGGAGCACGACGCAGGCGGGCAGACCGCGCAGGCGTGATCGCAAGGGCCATGCGACCGAGTAGCACGATCAGGCGGGTAGGACGCGAGGACGTGGCCTTGGGCACCACGCGGCCGAGGAACACGACAGGCGGTCGGGCCGCGCCGAGGTGGGTCTCGGCAGAGATTGGCCGAGGTGCTCGGTGCAGGCAGGCTGCGACCGAGGGACGCCGCTTAGGCGGGCTTGGCAAGCATGGAGCTGCGGGGTTCGGCGCAGGCAAGCCGCGGCCGAGGGGCGTGAACCAGGTGGATATGGCCGTGGAGGTCGGCGCGGGCAGGCTGGCCGTGCAGACGTGTCTCGGGGTTTATGCAGCCGAGGGGCACGACGCGGGCGTACTGGCGGCACTGGTCTGTCTCGGGAACATAGAGCCAAGGAGCACGACGCAGGCGGCTGGCGGCGCAGGTGTGGTCTCGGGCATTACGCGACCGAGTAGCACGATCAGGCGGGCAGGACGCGAGGACGTGGCCTCGGGCACCACGCGGCCGAGGAACACGACAGGCGGTCGGGCCGCGCCGAGGTGGATCTCGGTAGTGATTGGCCGAGGTGCTCGGTGTAGGCGGATAGACCGCGCATGGGGCCGAGGCAGCGTGCAGCATGTTGGCTGCGCATGTGGCCGAGTGGCCGAGGCAGTGAGGCAGCGTGTTGGCTGCGCATGTGGCCGAGTGGCCGGGGCAGTGAGGCAGCGTGTTGGCTGCGCATGTGGCCGAGTGGCCGAGGCAGCGAGGCTGCGTGCTGGCTACGCATGAGGCCGAGTGGCCGAGGCAGCGTGGCAGCATGTTGGCTGCGCATGTGGCCGAGGCAGTGAGGCAGCGTGTTGGCTGCGCATGTGGCCGAGTGGCCGAGGCAGTGAGGCAGCGTGTTGGCTGCGCATGTGGCCGAGTGGCCGAGGCAGCGAGGCTGCGTGCTGGCTACGCATGAGGCCGAGTGGCCGAGGCAGCGTGGTAGCATGTTGGCTGCGCATGTGGCCGAGTGGCCGAGGCAGCGACGCTGCTTGCCGGCCGCGCATGAGGCCGAGCGGCCGAGGCAGCGTGCTGGCTGCGCACGAGGCCGAGTGGCCGAGGCAGTGAGGCAGTGTGTTGGCTGCGCGTGGGGCCGAGTGGCCAAGGCAGCGTGGCAGCATGTTGGCTGCGCATGTGGCCGAGTGGCCGAGGCAGCGAGGCTGCGTGCTGGCTACGCATGAGGCCGAGTGGCCGAGGCAGCGTGGCAGCATGTTGGCTGCGCATGTGGCCGAGTGGCCGAGGCAACGACGCTGCTTGCCGGCCGCGCATGAGGCCGAGCGGCCGAGGCAGCGTGCTGGCTGCGCACGAGGCCGAGTGGCCGAGGCAGCGAGGCAGCGTGTTGGCTGCGCGTGGGGCCGAGTGGCCAAGGCAGCGTGGCAGCATGTTGGCTGCGCATGTGGCCGAGTGGCCGAGGCAGTGAGGCAGCGTGTTGGCTGCGCATGTGGCCGAGCGGCCGAGGCAGCGATGCTGCTTGCCGGCTGCGCATGTGGCCGAGTGGCCGAGGCAGCGAGGCAGCGTGCTGGCTGCGCCCGAGGCCGAGTGGCCGAGGCAGCGAGGCAGCGTGTTGGCCGCGCATGAGGCCGAGGGGCCGAGGCAGCGATGCTGCTTGCCGGCTGCACATGTGGCCGAGTGGCCGAGGCAGCGAGGCAGCAAGGCAGCGTGTTTGCATGAGGCCGCTCGCTGGCTGCGAACGAGGCCGAGGGGCCGAGGTAGCGAGGCAGCATGTTGGCTGCGCATGAGGCCGAGGCAGCGAGGCTGCGTGCCGGCTGCGCCCGAGGCCGAGTGGCCGAGGCAGCGAGGCAGCGTGTTGGCCGCGCATGAGGCCGAGGGGCCGAGGCAGCGAGGTAGCGTGTTGGCCGTGCATGAGCCAAGTCTCTCAGGCGACGCCATATCTCTCCTCATGCATGCCGCGGCCGAGGAGCTACTTGCGCGTGCATAGAGGAAGTCTCGGGCAAGCCGTGGCCGTGGAGCTCTCGGGCATACCTTGGCCGAGGAGCTACTTAGGCCGCGTAGAGGAAGTCTCGGGTAAGCCGTGGCCGTGGAGCTCTCGGGCATACCTTGGCCGAGGAGCTACTTAGGCCGCGTAGAGGAAGTCTCGGGCACGCTATGGCCGAGGTGTTCGGCGCGGGCAGGCTGGCCGCGCGCATGGGACGCGGGCGGTTTGGCCGGTGCGTGAGGCGCGCGGGTTGGCCGCGCGCGCGCGGGACCGAGGGGGGTTTGGCCAGGAAGCCGAGGCCGACCCCAGAAGTCGTGGTGCAGGTCGGCTGGTCGCGCGCGTGGGACCGAGGGGTCCGAGGCGCGTGGGCTGGTCGCGCGCGTGAGGCTGACGCGGACGGGTTGGCCGCGCGTGTGGGGCCGAGTGGCTGAGACGCGCGGATTGGCCGTGCGCGTGGGGCCGAGTGGCCGAGACGCTCGGCGCGGTCGGGCCGGCAGCGCGCGTGGGACGCGGGCGGTTCGGCCGCGCGCGTGGGACGCGGACGGTTCGGCCGCGCGCGTGGGACGCGGGCGGTTCGGCCGCGCGCGTGGGGCCGAGTGGCCGAGAGGCCGAGGAGCCGAGACCGGCCCCAGAAGTTGCTGCTACTGCTGGCGTAGGTCGGCTGCAGCGGAGCAACCAAGGAGAAAGCTAACGTACCGTCATTTCGGGCCCTCCTTCTAGCGCCATTATGTTAGTGTAAGTAACTTTTTTAGCCGGGGCCTCGGGGCCGTCGCGGCTTGGTTCGGGTCCGGAAGGCGGTGATCTCCTTGGGGGCGCTCCTCGGGGTCTCCCAGCAGCCGAGCTCGGTGGTTCGGGTCGGGAGGTCGGGTCGTCCCGGTCGGGAAGAAGCTCCGCCACAGCGCCAGGAAGAGGCGACACCGTCTCGCACCTGCACACAGGTCGGGCCGGGGTGCTCGACCCGACCCCTCCGACGATCAAGTTAGAGAAAGATGTGGAGGGGGTTTAGGAGGAGGAGAAACCTCCGTCTGTTGAGTGTGTGATCCCCCTTTTTCTAAGGGCTCGGGGGTATTTATAGAGGGGGTTTGATGTTACCTGATGTAGCTGTCTGCAGGGCAGGACTGTGCCTTTGGTTGCGTGTGAGGCCGAGCTGCTGCAGGGTATGGCGAGCCTCGGGCAGTGCGTTGGTCAGGGGGATGACGTGTCACATTGCCATTTTTTGCCATATCACTATCAATATGCCATACTGATAGAACCTTGAATTCAAACTGAATTCAAGTCATTACAATATTCATCATAAATATTTGCAACACGTCATTATGAACTTATGCATAAACTTGTGCATAACATTATACTTCTCCCCCTTTGTCATCAACAAAAAGGAGAAGTTCCAACTCTAATGTGTTTGTAATATAAGTTCAACTCATTGCATGAAAAACATAGTATCAAATTTTATCATTATGCAATCTAGCAATTAAAGATGTGCAAGTTTAGCATGTTTGCTTTTCTTGAGATAGCAACTGTTTGCTTCTCTTTAGACTACATGCTAGCAATTTTTACGATATGCAAGTTTTACTACATACAAGCTAGCAAAAATTTCGAAAGCAAATGCAAGATAGCTTTCTTGTGTAAGCTCATGATTCTTGCTTCCTATTATAGTTTGCAAGTTTTGCTTCTTGAGATAGGCAAGATAGCACTTTTGCAATTTTTGTTTCTTAAGATATGCAAGCTTATGATGTTCAAGATAACAAGCTCTTTCTTCTCTTTCGAGAAGTTCCATTTTTTGCTTTTTTTGCAAAGTGCAAGCTAGCAAAATGCCAAACTAGCAAAAGATAATATTTTACATGAGGCAAGCAAACAATTTGGCAAGTGTTACATTTGCATCTTCTATAAGAAAGTAAAAGTTTTTGCATTTTCTTGACTTGTGGAAGCTAGTTAATTTCTCTTTAAGATGACCCTTTACATCAATTCAAGATAGCACATTAGCAACTCTTTCTCCCCCTTTGTCATTGGCAAAAAGAAGGGAAGACTCTTTACATCAATTATGACAAAGGTAAGTATCAATCTTATTTGTGCATCATTATATTTTCAAATTAAAACATGCAAATTTCAAAACCATATATTTCATTTTTCATGCATGATACAAATAAATCAATCATCATTATGAGTATATCATATATGATATTCAAGCATTCAAGATACATAATTTTGACAACATGATCATAGCTTTTTAAATGATGGTATCTAAATGTCAAAGTTCATTACATCCTATCATGCATGATCATTAACATCTCATTTGTATTTCATGCATAATTTCATTTTATCACATTAGGAATATCAATAATAATTAATTGTATGATCGGATAAATATTTCATGAATATACGGAATTATATAAAAATCATATCATGAGTGTTTCATGCATTCATATCATCACATAAGGAATATCAAGAAGAATTATTAGGTGATGAGATGTATTTCATATATTCAAAGAATTTTACATAACAAAATTCAAGTCATAAGCCTTAAAAGATGTCATTAGAGAACACATAAACAACCTTGATTTATAAAATGGGTACTCAAGTTATAATTTCAAAAAATCAAGAGAACCCGTGATTCATTTTAACAAATCTCCTCTTAAATAAATAACATAAAAAATTCTTAGGAGATCATGAAAAAGATAGAATTCATTCAATCTTGTAAGAGAACAAGATATTAATTCATGCATATAAAATCTTGATTTAAGCATAAGAAATCCCAATTTATAAATTTCAAAAAATCAAGATAAAGCTCATTTAAATCATCAAATCAAAATCATTTTCAAGAGATACACAAAAGTAATACAAATAGATTCATTAATTTCCCTTTTTGAAAATTCAGTAAAGTCGAAAAAATAATTTTTTCAAGAAGAAACCTTTCCACTTTTTAGTTGTTTTAATTCATGTGATTTATTTCATACATGCATGTTCTTTTCTTTTTTGCCAAATAAAAACATACGTCAACGTTTAGGATCGAAAAATTAATTTACTCATAAAATCCATCAAGACCAAATCATCATGTATAACTTTTAAAATTTCATACATAAAATCGTCAATCATGGTATCAAAACATTTAATATTTTCATTACATCATTATGCATTACTTCAAATCAAACATGATTTCATTTAATCAAAATCGATAAATAACAATGATACACATTATTACTTCTTAACCATATATAGCATGATTTCATAAGGTATTTTTAATCATTTTTCAATCAAAATTAGAAATCATCAAGAAGAAATTTTTCAAAAACATACATAGGATTATCATTATATTTAAATCTATCGTTTTGTTGTATTTTCATAAGACATGCAATTTTCATGATTATTTTTAAAATCACTAGAAAGGTAAGCATGATATAATTTTTTTTTTGCATCTTCATTACATCATAAAAAATGCAATCAAGAAAAATATGATAAGACCCTAAAGTCTTATCGTCGCTCTAATACCAATTGATAAGACCCTACGATCTTATCGTGGAAGAAAAGGGAGAAAAGGGAATGATAATGATCGCTTCGAGGGGATCAGCCTCTTTGATCGCTTCGAGGGGATCGACCCTCCTTGATCACTTCGAGGGGATCAGCCCTCCTTAATCGCTTTAAGGGGATCGGCTCTTGATCACTTTGAGGGGATCGGCCTTCTAGGGTTTGTCTACAGAGTGGAATAACATTTTATTGATTGATTAATCGATTTAAAGAAAGAATTACATCACTATTTATAGAGTTCCACCTAGAGTCTACCGAGACTTGGATTCTTAATAATAAATAAATATTAAATAAACTTCTATTCGACTCTAACTAAACTAAATAGACTCAATAAACAACTGGACTAAATAGACTCAATAAACATTATTCAAAAGCTCAAAAAAGGGGTCATAACAAATTATTTAATTTTCTTAGACTAAATTAAACTAAATTAAAAATAAGTCAGGAGAAGCATTATGTAATTTCAAAACAAACTAAAGGATTTTTTATTACCTCAACGTCGAAGGCCGTTAAGGCGTAGCTTGCCACCTCGCCTTTGTTGATTTTCTCCTCATCTTCGGAGGAGCTCGATTCATCCCACTTTGTGTTCTTCTTGCATTCAAAGTAAGTAGGTTCATTCGTTTTAAGTTTATTTTTGTTCTTTAATTCTTGTTTCATTAATTTTTTAAATTTCTTAGTGAGTTCTTCTTGTTCACCATCACTTGAGCTTATGCTCGAGTGGTCTTCAAATGTT
The DNA here is from genome assembly GCF_036884655.1 of Musa acuminata AAA Group. Lineage (NCBI taxonomy): Eukaryota > Viridiplantae > Streptophyta > Magnoliopsida > Zingiberales > Musaceae > Musa > Musa acuminata. Next base: position 27,379,768 of record NC_088345.1, on the reverse strand, counting down.
CTATATCCCAAATCCTTCATGTTCTTTGGAAGGTGATTTTGTTCATCATGTTCATCATATGCATTGTGCACCATTTCATATGTTATCAATGTTAGGATAGGAGCGGCACTGAGAGGGGGGGGGTGAATTAGTGCAGCGGATTAAAACTTCGGTTTTAGAAAATCTTTCGTACGATAAGAACGGAACTTGAAAAGCTTAACTTGAATGCGTATTCTTAGAGTTGCACAGCAAAGGTAATAAGTAACTAAAGCATGTAAGAAGGTTTGCAGTAATGTAAACAGCGACAATGAAAAGCAAACCAGAGATTACGCTGATTTTAGAGTGGTTCGGTCAAATGACCTACATCCACTTGCGAGGCCCCTCTTCGATGAGGCTCCCACCTTCCACTAGCAAATCTCTTGAAATGGAAGGGTAAATACCCCTCTTACAACCTTTTACAAGCAGTTCAACCACTTACAAATTTTCAATAAGAAAGAAGGAGGAGAACTCTCTAGCAAATTGAAAACAAGACTTGCTAAGACTTTCTAAGACTTTTCTCTCAATCAAAATGCTTCTCAAAAGTTGTTATCTCAGCTGAGATTTGAGGGGTATTTATAGGCCTCAAGAGGATTCAAATTTGGGCTCCAAATTTGAATTATCGTGGAGTTCCCGATGCTAGCGGTGCCACCGCCTGTCAATGGCGGTGCCACCGCCTGTAACTGTCAAACGTTGACAGTGCTGGGCAGTGCCACCGCCCAGCCCAAGCGGTGCTACCGCCCAACTCTCGGGCATTGGGCGGTGCCACCGCCCTGCTCTCGGGCACTAGGCGGTGCCACCGCCCTGCTCTTGGGCACTGGGCGGTGCCACCGTCCAGCCCAGGCGGTGCTACCGCCTACAGTGTTTTCAGCCCAACTACAGTGTTTTCGGCCCACTAGTTGGGCTTCAATCTTGCCCCAAATTAGTCCGAACTTGGGCCCAATTGGCCCCTACTTGGGTTATAGGATTAACATCTAATCCTAACCCTAATTAACATGCTAACTACGAATTTAAAGACATTTTCTAAGCTATTACAAAGTCCGTAAGTCAAGACTTCTTCCGGCGAGCTTCCGGCGAACTTCCGATGGTCTTCCGATAAACTCTCGGAAACCATTCTACGGACTCCCGGCAAGTTCCTAGACTTCACGATTTGATCTTGGCGAGTTCCAACGAGCTTCTTCGGCAAGCTCCGATCTCTCTTGGCGAGTTCTGGCAGCGTTCCCGACGAACCTTCGGACTTCCGTCAAACTCTTGAACTCCCAACGAATCCTTCGCGCTTGACTCCGCACTTTATTTCACTTTATGTCTTCATCGTTATCGTAGTTAATCCTGCACACACAATCCAAAACTCTACTCTGATCTAGACAATTGTTACAACGCGAATCGACATTCCGTTGCCCGGCACGTCATTGGTTGGCACTTCGTCCGATTCTTCAGCGCATCATCCTCTCTTGCGGCTTGTTGCCCAATCGGTGGTTGACCTCCACAACCCCGATATCCTTGGCGCAGTTCCGCTCTCCTTGGCCCGATGCCCGACGTCCGAAGCCTTCTACCGTCCAATATCCTGACGTGATCTCCTCCGGCGCAACGTCAATTCCTCCTGCGTCAACTGTCTAATCCTGATCGAGTAGACCTGCATCACTCAAAATGTAGTTAAACATCTAAACACAATCAATTTGTTTCATCATCAAAATCTGAGATTCAACAATCAATGAACTGATAAGTTCTTCAAGTGAAAAAATATTTAAATCTTTTGTTTCTTGTATTGCCGTTACTTTTGATTCCCAAGTTTAGAAAGTAATTATAAAACTTTACTAACAAGTTCAAAATTCGAGAAACATTTGCCAAGAGCTTTTAAACAATTGATGACATCTGTAAAACAGGTGTACATGTCAACAATGGTTTCGCTCGGCTTCATTCAAAAAAGCTCGAAATCATGCAGTAAAAAGTTAATTTTCGAATCTTTAACTCTAGAAGTGGCTTCGTGTGTGATTTCAAGAGTGTGTCATATATCGAAAGCTGTTTCGCACAAAGAAACCCGATTGAATTCATTTTTATTTAAGGCGCAAAACAAGGCATTCATAGCCTTTGCATTTAGAGAAAACATCTTCTTCTCCAAATCATTCCAATGGTTCATTGGAAGAGAAGACATTTCAAATCTATTTTCGACTATATGCGATTAATCAAGATTCAATGAAAGCAAGAAAACTCTCATTCAAGTTTTCCAATAAGTGTAGTCCGTCCCATTGAAGAAGGGAGGACGAATGAGAGAGTGACCCTCTTGGTTGCCAAAAAGAGCCATTTCTCTTGGGTGTTAATCCAAGTGAGAAATAACGAGGCTCTGATACCAATTGTTATGATCAAGAGCACTAAAGGGAGGGGGGGGGGGTGTTCAATTAGTGTAGCAGAAAACTTTCGATGATTAAAATTACATTCAAACGATAAAAATGATTTCGGTAAGAAAGCCGATTCGAAAATTACTTTAACTTAAGATTAGGTGAAGTGCAGTTAAAGTAAAGCTATGGAGGCAGTTTGAAGTTAAGATAGAGAACAGAATGTAAATGCAAACCGAGATTTAGAGTGGTTCAGTCAATCTTGACCTACATCCACTTTTGGCTTCCTTCTTCGATGAGGTCACTGACATCCACTAGAGGCCTTCCTTCAATAGGCGAAGGCCAACCACCATTTTACAGTTTCACTCCTTTTGACGGGCTTAGGAGACAATCCTTATAGAATTTTCACTTCTCTCTTGAATGATCCAAACTTGGAAGAAAAGAGGGAGGAGAACTATTGGCCTTTACAACACTTTTGAGCCCTAAAATCACAGAGTAAGATAAAGTTTTCGGTGCACTTTCATGCAGGAAAGGGTGGAGTTTATATAGGCCCCAAACTGGTTTGAATTTGAAGCTCAAAACTATCATCTCCCGGATTTCTGAGGTCCTGGCGGTACTACCGCCATAACTAGGCGGTACTACCACTCGAAGACCAAGCTCAGGTGGTACCACCACTTGACAGGGGCGGTACCACCGCTTGGCTTCGCTCGGAGACTGAGCTCAGGCGGTACCACTGCTTGACAGGGGCGGTACCACCGCCTAGTCTCGCTCAAACACTGAGCCCAGGTGGTACCACCGCCTGACCTTGCCGATTACACTACCAAGCTTTCCTAGGAGACTAAGCTCCTAGGCAGTGCCACCATCAACCCAAGCGGTGCCACCGCCGGCCAGGAAATCTAGATCCGAATGGGCTTACCCATTCGGCCCAATTTGGGTCTGTCAAGGGCCCAATTACCCCCAAATTAAATTAATGGGATTACCTCTCATTCCTAACTTAATATATATGCTAACTACGTGTCACGCCCCTAAAAATATCCATGATATTTAAAATTTTTCGTCACAACTAACCCAGGATCCTAACACACATTTGAGGTCACTAAGAAAACATTCAGATCAAGAATTTCACTTCTATAATTTACCAATTCATAACCCTGTGCAATTCATAAACATAGCACACATCACTCGATAATTTATACAATCTGAACTCAACACATCAAAATAAAAACCACAATATAAATCCACAAGTGGAGAAATCTATGCAGTCACCATAATCATCGATTTACCATAAGTTCATATCATTACACGAATTTAATTTAACATTCCAAAACCCTATACATGAGGGATCCTTTAACTTACACAAAATCCACCGGTTTAGATTCATAGTCACATTTCATTAGATGCAAGGTAGCTTATACACAACTACATATATGCTAACAAAAGTTCTGCCCAACGTCTTCTAAATTTTCCACTGCCTCAGCCCATTCTTAACATTTAAGCAAGCGATACGCTATCCTGAAAAATTTATCAACAAATGGGGTGAGCATAAAGAGCTCAGCAAGTGACTAACATATCCATATCAAAATAGTACAATTTCCAAAGAGATGCAGTTTCAAACACAAAGCAGAATATACGATTTCGTATACATAATATCATTAGGAGCAGAATCATAATTGTCCTTTTTAATCATACATATTTGGTTCCTGACAGATGGGGCATAGAGTAATTGGAGCATATCAAAAACAAAGGAAACATATCGGAGCTTATCAATGGCATATAAAATGTTCCAAATCACATCAACGACATATGGAACATTACGAAGCAAAATCAACAGTGAATGAAGCATTTCATAGCATATCAAACTCATATGTCGTACCAAAGCTCAAACGTCGTCCTTGACGTTGCAATCATATCATAACTATCCAGAGTACGAACAGAAATAACTCACCAAAACTCTGGATGTCATATCAAACATATAGAGGGTGTAGTGGGATCTCAGTCAGAATGTGATTCATCCATTTCTGAATGACCACCTGACAAAAGTCTCCCACGTCTGGGAGCTCCATCCACCCACGTCTAGGTGAAGTCAAAGGGGGCCGGCAGAGCATCGCAGGCTCTAATCACATACCCTCAAAGCGGGCAACAAGCGCATACCCTTTACCATTTCTGGCAAAGGTCCAGAATATCCCACATAACGGGACCCCACAAAGCGGGCAAATAGCGCATACCCTTTACCATTTCTGGCAAAGGTCCGGACAATCCCACACACCAGAGTACAAAAGGGCAGTTTCAACAATAAGTAGCATATATCGGAAGCACACGCGGAACAATGAAGCTTACATGTGCCTTTTTTAAAAACAAATGACGCAAGGATACAAATCTCTCACAAATGTAATCATTTTAGAAAGGAAAATGGAAGCAAGAGTGTACAGGGAATCCAATTATAGTTAGCTCAATTCAAATAAGAAGGTTAGACGATTTCAAGTATCCAAAGGAATGGAACAGAATAAGCGAAATCGACCAAAGCTCGATTTCGGACAGAATTCCAGTGGCACATCAAACAAATATTTCAGAATAACAATTATGCTCCAATACCCATAAGAAGACTATGGTCGAACCATATATCAATCTATATTCGGATGGAACAGATTTCATATGAAACAGGGCTCCCAACACAGAGTTACCTCAGATTTGGTAACACAAGGTCAAAATCACAATCACTGTTTTACAGAATTTATAGGGTCAGACTCAACAGATAATAGGATAGGAAATTGAATTCCAAAATTTCCAAACTGTATGTCCAAAGAAATATTTTCAAATCTAGTTTCAAATAAAATCAGTTTGGTACAAATCACAATTTTCAACAGGGAGTTATAGGTAATTTAGTATCGATAGGTCAGAAATCTTGAAGTCTGTTTTACAGCATCTATAGTCTCATTTGAAAAAAAGTGTTTGGGTAAGTATTCGGTGTCCAAATTCTACAAAACGGTGTCAAAAGAAAGACATAAGAGTCTAATTTCAAACAAAATAGTTCCTGCCTGAATTCACATTTTGTGCTAAAACTTATAGCCGAAACAGTGTATAGGGGTCAGTATACCGAAAATATTTCAGAAACCATGGTTTTAAGTCCAAAGAGAGACATATCAGTTTCTAAATAGAAATCTTCCAATTTATTTTGAATCAACATAAAAACAGAGTCTAATACTGCTGTAGGATGGGGTTAGAACACTTGCCTTTGGAAATTTTGACCCCCAATGAAAAGATTAAAGCAAGAACCCCAAAAGCCCCAATTTTCTTTCTCTTCTTCTTCTTCTTCTTCTTCTTCTTCTTTCTTTCTTTCCCTGATCACCCACGAGCTGCCTCCTCTGCTTCCTTAACAACGAAGGCAGAGAAGCTTAAGCGGTGGAATTTGTCATTTGGTGCATTTTGCAGTTTAGTCCTTGTTTTTATCATATTCACGATTAGGTCCTTAGGGTTTACATATAGGTCCTCAGATTCTTTCTTTTTCTTTTTTTTTTTTCTTTTTGAACAGATCTCCCAAATCTTAAAAATAAGTTACCTCTGATTCATACTCTATTTCTTTTGTCAATTAAAATAGATGCTTACATTATCACCAAAAATTTATACGAACATTCGGAAATGAGGGGTGTTACACTACGATATTGTTGAATCTCGTATTTTGATGATGAAACCACTTAATATGTGTTTATGATTTAAACTGTATTTTGAGCGATGCAGGTCTACTCGATCAGGTTTAGACAGTTGACGCAGGAGGAATTGACGTTGCGCCGGAAGAGATCACATCAGGATATTGGATGGCTGAATGCTTCGGATGTCGGGCATCGGGCCTAGGAGAGCGAAATTGCGCCGAGGATATCGGGGTTACGGAGGTCAATCGCCGATTGGGCAACAAGCCGCAAGAGAGGACGATGCACCAAAGAATCGGACGAAGCGCCAACCAATGACGTGCCGGGCAACAGAATGTCAATTCGTGTTGTAATAATTGTCTAGATCGGAGTTGAGTTTTGGTTTGTGTGTGCAGGATTAATTACGATAACGATGAAGACATAAAGTAAAATAAAGTGCTAGAGTCAAGCGCGAAGGATTCGTTGGGAGTTCGAGAGTTCGACGGAAGTCCGAAGGTTCGTCGGGAATGCTGCTGGAACTAGCTGAGAATGAGTAGGGAGCTTGCCGAAGGGTTTTTCGGAAGCTCGCCGGAAGGTTCGTTGGAAGTTTACGGAGTTCACCGAGAAAGATCGGAGCTTACCGAAGAAGCTCATTGGAACTAGCCAAGATCAAATCGTGAAGTCTAGGAGTTTGCTGGGAGTCAGCAGAATGGTTTTTGAGAGTTTATCGGAAGACCGTCGGAAGTTCGCCAGAAGCTCGCCGGAAGAAGTCTTGACTTATGGACTTTGTAATAGCTTAAAAAATATCTTTAAATTCGCAGTTATCACATTAATTAGGGTTAGAATTAGGTGTTAATCCTATAACCCAAGTAGGGGCCAATTGGGCCCGAGTTCGGACTGGTTTGGGCCAAGTTTGGAGCCCAACCAGTGAGCTGAATTGGCCTAGGCGATGTCATCGCTTGGCTGGGCGGTGGCACCGCCAGCATCGGGAACATAAGAGAATTCAAATTTTTGGAGCCAGCATCGGGATCATAAACCACTTAATATGTGTTTATGATTTAAACTGTATTTTGAGCGATGCAGGTCTACTCGATCAGGTTTAGACAGTTGACGCAGGAGGAATTGACGTTGCGCCGGAAGAGATCACATCAGGATATTGGATGGCTGAATGCTTCGGATGTCGGGCATCGGGCCAAGGAGAGCGAAATTGCGCCAAGGATATCGGGGTTGCGGAGGTCAATCGCCGATTGGGCAACAAGCCGCAAGAGAGGACGATGCACCAAAGAATCGGACGAAGCGCCAACCAATGACGTGCCGGGCAACAGAATGTCAATTCGTGTTGTAATAATTGTCTAGATCGGAGTTGAGTTTTGGTTTGTGTGTGCAGGATTAATTACGATAATGATGAAGACATAAAGTAAAATAAAGTGCTAGAGTCAAGCGCGAAGGATTCGTTGGGAGTTCGAGAGTTCGACGGAAGTCCGAAGGTTCGTCGGGAATGCTGCTGGAACTAGCTGAGAATGAGTAGGGAGCTTGCCGAAGGGTTTTTCGGAAGCTCGCCGGAAGGTTCGTTGGAAGTTTACGGAGTTCACCGAGAAAGATCGGAGCTTACCGAAGAAGCTCATTGGAACTAGCCAAGATCAAATCGTGAAGTCTAGGAGTTTGCTGGGAGTCAGCAGAATGGTTTTTGAGAGTTTATCGGAAGACCGTCGGAAGTTCGCCAGAAGCTCGCCGGAAGAAGTCTTGACTTATGGACTTTGTAATAGCTTAAAAAATATCTTTAAATTCGCAGTTATCACATTAATTAGGGTTAGAATTAGGTGTTAATCCTATAACCCAAGTAGGGGCCAATTGGGCCCGAGTTCGAACTGGTTTGGGCCAAGTTTGGAGCCCAACCAGTGAGCTGAATTGGCCTAGGCGATGTCATCGCTTGGCTGGGCGGTGGCACCGCCAGCATCGGGAACATAAGAGAATTCAAATTTTTGGAGCCCAAATATGAATCCTCTTGAGGCCTATAAATACCCCTCAAGTCTCAACTGAGAAAATAACTTTTTGAGCAGCAATTGTTTGAGAGAAAGGTCTTAGAAAAGTCTTTGCTAGTCTTGTTTTCAATTTGCTAGTGTTCACCTCCTTCTTTCTTACTGAAAATCTGTAAAAGAGAGAACTGCTGGTAAAAAGTTGTAAGAGGGGTATTTGCCCTTCCATTTCAAGAGATTTAATAGTGGAAGGTGGGAGCCTCATCGAAGAGGGGCCTCGCAAGTGGATGTAGGTCATTTGACCGAACCACTGTAAAATCGGCGTGATCTCTGGTTTACATTTACTTATTGTCATTTACATTACTGCAAAACATTTGCACTTTAATGCTCTACTTCTTTGTCTCCGTCTTACTTATCTTTTCAAGTTAAAACGCAATCAAAACGGTTTCAAACGAAAAGCTGCTTTTATCGTACGAAGTTTCCGAAAGTGTTTAAATCGTCAAAAGTTTATCGTACTTTACCGCTGCACTAATTCACCCCCCCCTCTTAGTGCCGCTCCGATCCTAATAGATATTTCTTAAGACATTTACTGTAACTTACTCCGGTGCGTCAATCGCTTCTTCTAGTAAGCTTCCGGCGAACATCCGACGAACCTTCGGCGATACTCCTACGAACTTCCAGCAAACTCCTGGACTTGCGACGATCCACTTGGCGAGTTCCGATGAGCTTCTTTGGCAAGCTCCTGGACTTCTTAGATTTGTTCCCGCGGAATCTTTGACGACCGTCTGGACTTCCATCGAACTCTCGAACCCCCAACGTGATCATGGTCTTCACTCCGGCGCAATATCTGCTGCATGTCTTACTTCCATCGTAGTTAATCCTGCACATGTAAAACAAACTTTGATCTAGACAATTAATACTAAGCATTAATCAAGTTGTCCGGCATGTCATTGGTCCCTTGACGTTTCGTTCGATTCTTCGGTGCATTATCCTCTCCTACGGCCTATTGCCCAATCGGCCAGTTGACTCCACAACTCACATATCCTTGGCGCAATACCTGCTCTTCTTAGCCCGATGCCTAAATCCATGGCTTGAAGCATTCTATCGATACGTCGATCGATCCACCAATCCGACATCCAATCTTCTGATATGTTCCTTCGGCCCAACATGATTTTTCCTGCTTTAATTGTCTCATCCTGATTGAAGCATCCCACGTCACTCAAAACGTAGATTAAAATATAAACATAATTATCAATTGGTTTCATCATCAAAATTCGAGATTCAACAATTTAAATTTTGTAAGATGTTTATTGTTGTGAACCACACAATCATAATTACTTTATTATGTAAAATTCGCATCATAAGAGGAGAAGATTCGTATTGAAGATTGTACGTTCATGATTCATCGTATAAAATGCATACCATACTCAAACATTGTATCAAACTTGAAAATGTATATTGTAATTTCATGATTCACCATATAAAATTTGCATGCAAGCATCGTAACAACTCATATGGAAAAATGCATATGGCTCATTGAGTATACTACTAGATCATGATTCTGGTGAGTAATCAAGAAAGTCCGAAAATAAAAATTTAACAAATTAATGAATTCGGACAATTTAACATCCCTAATTCCCTTCTAAAGAAATCAAATTGTTCTTTATTTAAGGGTTTTATAAAGATATCGGCTAATTGATGTTTCATACCAATAAACTCTAATATTATATCATGATTATTAATAAGATCTCATATAAAGTGATGTCTAATGTCAATGTGTTTAGTTCTAGAGTGTTGAATAGGATTTTTAGCTAAGTATATTGCACTAGTGTTATCACACTTTATAGGTATGTTTTTTAGGTAAATTCCATAATCCTTTAAAGTATTTTTTATCCATATAACTTGAGCACAGTATGCACCTACAGCTATGTACTCAACTTCGGTTATAGATAATGTAACCGAGTTTTGTTTCTTGGAAGACCATGAAACGAGTGCGTGTCTTGAAAATTAACGCGTTCCGGATGTGCTTTTTCTATCTAAACTATATCCAACAAAATCTGCATCAGCATTACCAAGCAATTCAAAGTTCTTACATTTAGGATACCATAATCCTAGTTTAGGATTTCCTTTTAGGTATCTAAATATCCTATTAATATCTTTTAAATGAGATTATTTAGGGTTAGATTGAAATATAGCATAAAGTCCTATGCTAAACACGATGTCTGGTCTAGTTACAGTGAGGTAAAGTAAATTACCTATCATACCCCTATAAGCTTTTTGATCAAAGCTTTCTCTACTTTCGTCATTGTCTAACTTAGTGGAGTTACTCATAGGAGTGTTGATAGCTTTTGAACTATCCATGTTAAATTTTTTTAGCAAATCTAAAGAATATTTTGTTTGATTAAGAAAAATACCATTGATAAGTTGTTTAATTTATAAGCCTAAAAAGAAGGTTAGTTCTCCCATTAGGCTCATTTCAAATTCTAGACTCATGCTTTTGGCAAATGATTCACATAAGGATTCATTTATAAAACAAAAAACAATGTCATCAACATAAATTTGAATAACAAGAAAATCATTTTTAAAATTTTTAATCAATAATGTAGTATCTACCTTGCCTTTAGAGAAATTATTATGAATTAGAAATGAGCTAAGTCTCTCATACCAAGCCCTTAGGGTTTGTTTCAATCCATAGAGAGCTTTAGTTAATTCAAACACATGATTAGGAAAGTTATCATTCTCAAATCTGGGAGGTTATTCAAAATAAACTTCTTCGAAGATAAAGCCACTAAGAAAAGCACTTTTAACATCTATTTGAAACAATTTAAAATTATTACTACTAGCATAGGCAAGGAGCATCCTTATGGCTTCTAATCGTGCCACAAAAGCGATGGTTTCTTCATAATCGATACCTTCTTTTTGGTTAAAACCTTTGGCCACTAATCTAACCTTGTTTCGAACCATGATACCAAATTCATCTTACTTATTTCTAAAGACCCATTTAGTACCAATAACTAAATGGTCATTTGGTCTAGGAACAAGCTTCCACACTTCATTTCTCTCAAATTGATTCAATTCTTCTTGCATTGTGATAACTCATGAATCGTCTTTCATGGCTTTGTCAATGCATTTAGGTTTAATTTGGGAGGGAAAAATAGCGTTGGCATAAAAATTCTTTAGAGAAGAACGGGTTTGAACCCCTTTCGATGTGTCTCCTATAATCAGCTCTTTAGGATGAGCATCTACATATTTCCATTCCTTCAGCAAAGAAGGTTTGGAAAAGATGCATTTAAGTTACTAGATGGAGAAAGGGATTCATTTAAATTCAAAATATCAAATTTAAGGTCATCATCAAAATCATTTTTCTTAAATTTGAAAATTTCATTAAAAACAATATGAATAGATTCTTCTATAACTAAAGTTTTTTTATTGAAGATTCGAAAAGCCTTAGAAATGGAAGAATAACTAAGAAAAATTTCCTCATTGGATTATGCATCAAACTTTCCTAAGGTATCTTTTTCATTCAAAATAAAACATTTGCACCCGAAAACATTAAAGTATGAAACGTTTGGCTTTTTGTTGTTCCACAACTCATAAGGAGTTTTAGAAAGTAATAGTCTTACTAGAACTCTATTCATAATATAGCATGTCATATTTATAGCTTCGACCCAAAAATATTTAGGTAGGCTATGTTCGTTTAACATGGTTCTAGCCATTTCTTGTAAGTTTCTATTCTTTCTTTCTACTATTCCATTTTGTTGAGGATTTTTTGGAGTAGAGAAGTTGTGGTTGTATCCACTAGATTCATAAAATTCTTGGAAATCATGATTTTGAAATTCACCACCGTGATTACTTCGAATTGACGAAATCATAAAACTCTTTTCATTTTGAACAAGTTTACAAAACTTGGAGAAATACCTAAAGCATTTACTTTTGTGTGTCAAAAAATAAGTCCATGTGTATCTACTATAATCATCCACAATGACAAATGCGTATTTGCTACCTCCTAGGCTTTATGTAGAAATTGGTCTGAACAAGTTCATATAGATCAATTGCAAAAGTCTAGAGGTGCTTATTTGGTTCTTAGGTTTGAAGCTATCTTTTATTTGTTTTTCTAGTTGACATGCATCACACACATTATCTTTGATGAACTTGACATGTGGAATTCCTCTTAAAAGTTCTTTAGATGAAATTTGAAAGATTAGTTTCATGCTAGTATGACCTAATCTCCTATGTCAAAACCAAGTATGATCATTTAAAACCAAAAAACACATTTCATTATAAAGATCATTAATATCGATAGTGTATACATTATTTTGTTTTAGAGCAATCACAGATGTGTTTTTGTATAGTTTTTCTATAATACAAGCATTAGATTCAAATTTAATAATATATCCTGTATCACACAATTGACTAATGCTCAAATGGTTATGCTTTAAGCCATCAACTAACAACACATCTTTAATAAAAAAGTTAGATATGTTACCTATAGTTCCATTGCCAATGATTTTACCCTTGTTATTGTCTCCGAATGTGACATATCCTTCATCTAGGCTAGTGAGCTTAGAGAACTGAGATGGATCTCTAGTCATATGCCTTGAGCATCCACTATCAAAGTACCATCTCTTGCACCTAGCTTGTGATGGTATACGTTTCTACAAAAGAAGATGATTTTTAGGTACCCATTTAACCTTGAGTGCCTCAAAAATCAATCGGCTTAACTAATCATTTTGCATAGAATTCTTTACAGTTCCTTTAGGAACTCAAATCAATTTGTGTAGACTATACTTCATAAATGTATAATGATAAGCTACATATCCAAGTTTACAATAAAAGTTACATTTATTTTGGGGTGAAATATGCAAGATAGGGCCTTTAACAAAGGTGGTTGGATTTTGGTGAGAGCTACTCAGAAATTCGATTCCACTTCTTTTATGAACGTGACCCTTATTGGCAAGGATCATATTCAAGGACTTGCTACCAACCTCAAATTTTTTTAAGGTTTCTTTAAGTAGCAAGTTTTCCTTTCTAAGTGTTTTTACTTCTTAGCATTTTGTATATGGAGCTAAACTATCATTATACTCAACTTTTAAGCTATTGTAATCACTAATAAGAGAATCATGCTCCTTTTTTAATAATTTATATTTTTTACTAATTGATTTACATTCATCAAATAAATCATAAAAAGTATTTAATAGTTCATCAAATGATAAATTTGTATTAATTGAACATGTTACCTCATCTCTAATGGTCATTAGTGTATAGTGAGCAACTTGCTCGGTGTTGGTTAGCTCATCTTCTTCAGATGCCTTGAGTCGTCCCATGTTGCTTTGAGAGCCTTCTTCTTTGGTGTCCTCTTCTTAGCTTAGGGACATTCGCTCTTGTAGTGTCCCGACTTCTTGCATTCATAGCATATTACTTGATCTTTCTTGGGTTCAAATTTATTTTTAGTGTCATTTTTAAATTTATTCCTTCTTATGAATATTTTAAATTTCCTTGTTAAAAGTGCTAAGTCTTCATCAAGGTCCTTATCACTTGAGTTTTCTTTCACGTTGTCTTCTTAGGTTCTTAGTGCCATATATTTTCATTTCTTTGGAAAGGTGTTCTCAAGCTATTTCTGAGCTTTACAAGTCATCTCATAGTTCATTAGTGACCTAATTAGTTCTTCGAGAGGAAAATTATTTAAATCTTTGGCCTCTTGAATGACCATGACTTTAGGGTCCCAACTCTTTGCAAGGGATCTTAAAACTTTATTAACGAGTTCAAAATCCGAGAAACCTTTATCAAGTCCTTTTAGACCATTGACGACATCTGTAAATCGATTGTACATGTTTCCAATGGTCTCACTCGATTTCATTCAAAATAACTCATATGTATATACTAAAAGATTAATTTTTGATACCTTCACTCTACTAGTGCCTTCATGAGTCACTTCGAGTGTTTGCTAAATATCAGAAGTCGTTTTACAAATCGACACTCGATTAAACTCGTTTTTATCTAATGCACAAAACAAGACATTCATATCCTTGACATTTAAAGTAAAAGTCTTCTTCTCTAACTCATTCCAATCGTTCATTGGAAGAGAAGACTTTTGAAAATCATTTTCAACAATGTTCCAAAGCTCAAAATCCATTGAAATTAGGAAGATCATCATTCTAGTAGTCTAATATGTGTAATCCGTCATACTAAACATGTGCAAACGTGTAATTGAATGACCCTCTTGGTTGTTGGCAAATGCTATTTCTCTTAGATTTCAAACCAAACGAGAGTGAATCTTGCTCTGATACCAATTGTTAAGATCAAGAGTGGCATTAAGAGGGGGGGGGGGTGAATTAGTGCAGCGAAAAACTTTCACGATTTCAAAAGTCTATGTTTTGATTAGAACCGATTCTGATGAAAATCGTTTCATAAGGAGTTTAACTTGAAAGCGTATGTGAGCGTAGAGAAGGCAGTAAGAAGGTAATGTAGCTTGCAGTAATGAATATTGCATAAATTAAAAAGCAAACCATAATTTAGAGTGGTAGTTTCAGATCGGTAGTTGCAGTTCAGTACGTGTCATCCATCCTACCAGACTATCGCTGGATACAAATAATTAAGACACAAGAGAGTCCGCCTTCCCAGGGGAGTTTCCTTGCTCCTGTTGCATATGATTAGACAGCCTTACGATGACAAAATTGACTAATACTAATCATAAGGGAGCGGGGGAGCTACACAAGGAATTCTACTCTGTTTGGTCTTTGTGACTTATATCCACTTTCGGATTCCTCTTCCGTCAAGGTCATCAGCATCTACTAAAGGCCTTCCTTTAATAGGCAAAGACTAACCACCTCTTATAGTGCTTTCTGCTTTTCATGGGTTTAGGAAAGAACCCTTACAATTCTCACACCTCTCTTGAATGATCTCAAAATTTAGAAAGGGAGGAGGAGAACTTTAGAACTTGTTTACAATACTTTTATACCCCAACAACTCTAGATTATCTCAATTCTTTCGTGCCCTTTCATGCAGAAAAGGGTGGGGTTTTTATAAGCCCCAATGGCTTAAAAAATAGAGTAAAAAAGTGTATAATCCCAAATTTTTGGGGTCCTGACAGTACCACCGCCTAACACATGACACTAGGCGGTACCATCGGTTGACAGAGCTCGGAGACCAAGCTCTAGTGGTACCATTGCCTGACAGGGGTGGTATCACCACTGGCAGCAATAAATACCAGTGGTACTACCGCCTAGTCTAGGCGGTACCACTGCCCAGACCACTTGGGGTGCTGCTTTCCAAGCGTTGCCACCGTTGGCCAAGAATTCAACATCTTGGTTGGGCCATGACTTCGGCCCAAACCAGCCTAACTTGAGCCCAGTTAGCCCCAAACAGAGTTGATGGGATTACCTCCCAAATTAACTCTAATTATCGTTCTAACTACGATTAAGGCAAGCATGGTCCAGCACATCGATTCTTCACTCAGCGATCTTCCAACGAACTCTTGGCTAGTCTTCCGGCGTGCTTCCAGCGATCTCCCGACAAGCTTTCGGCAAGTCTTCCAACATGCTTCCAGAGATCTCACGATGAATTCTCGGCGAGCTCCTGGTATATCGTCTAAGTCATCGACTTTGGCCCATCATCAACTTTACGCCTTACTAGTATCATAGTTGATCCTGCACACTTATCTCAACATATGGATTAGATCAAATAATTTACCAATTGATTTCATCATCAAAATCTGAGATTCAATAAGAACTACACATAAGAGACAAGATCTATTAATAAATTGAGAGAAGAGGTTTGAGAATTACCCTTGCAGTAATCTTCTTGAAAGGTTGAGATTGATCCTTGAATTTGAAGAAGTGGTGGGTTTCTTTGAGTTTATAGAGGAGGATCAAGGAGAATGAGGGGTGGAGAGATGTTTAGAGGTGTTTGGAGGAATGTAGGAGGGCTTGGGGTCGGTTCTACTATCGGCCCTAAGTGTCACGCCCCTCAAAATATCCATGATTTTTAAAATTTTCATCACAGACCAATCCAGGATCCAAACTAACATTTGAGGACACTGAAAAACATTCTATAAAATTCACATATATAAAACCTGTGCAGTTTATAATCATATATCACATCACTCGATAATTCACATTTATGGCAACCCAAGCCAACTTGACAAACATGAACAACACTTATAAATCCACAAGCTAAATAAATTATACAATCAGAACTCCAACTATTCACCACAAGTTCATATCATCATAAATTAGGCTTAACATTTTGAAATTCCAAATAAGAGAGATCTTCTAACACTTTTACACAGTATATCCATTTCGATTCATCAACAACATTTCATTACATACAAAATATGCTTATACAACAATAACATAACAACCAACAAGACTTGCCCATAATTTTGAATAGCTATCCACAGCCTCAGCCAAAATCAAATATCTCGAAGAGTGACACGCTGACCTGAAAGATTTATATAACAACGGAGTGAGCCAAAAACGGCTCTGCAAGTGACAAAACATATTCAGAACAAAAGGAACGGTTTCAAACGAGTAAGGTATCATAATGTAAGGCAGAATACAAGAATTCTCAAGGATACCATCTTATTAGATACAAAATCATATGTATCATGTCATTCAAAACATATTTGATTCATAACAAATGGAGCATAGAGTAATTGGAGCATATCAATGGCAGATAGGACATTTCAGAACATATCAGTTCATAGCAAATGGAGCACAGAGTAATTGGAGCATATCAATGGCGTATGAAATGTTCCAGAGCATATCAACGACATATGGAACATTTTGAAACATATCAACAGTGGATGAAACATTTCAGAGCATATCAATAACAAATACCGTACAGAAGCTCAAAGGTCGTATTTCACATTGCAAACATATCAATCTTATCCAAAGCATGTACAGAAACACATAACCAAAGCTCTGGATATCATATCAAACATACAGAAGGTGTAGTGGGATCTTAGTCAGAATGTGATTCATCCATTTCTGAAAGACCACTTGACAAAAGTCTCCCACGTCTGGGAGCTCCATCCACGCACGTCTAGGTGAAGTCAAAGGGGGCCGGCAGAGCATCGCAGGCTCTAAGCATATACCCTTTACCATTTCTGGCAAAGGTCCAGAATATCCCACATTGCGGGACCCCACATAGCGGGCAATAAGCGCATACCCTTTACCATTTCTGGCAAAGGTCCAGACAATCCCACACACCAGAGCACAAGAGGGCAGTTTTAACAATAAGTAGCATATATCGGAAGCACACGCGGAACAACAAAACGTACATGTGCCTTTTCAAGACAATATGATGCAAGGAACAAATCTCTCACAAATGTATTCAGATTTGGAATGAAATAAAAGCAAGAGTATACACGGATTCCAAACAATCATATATAACTCAATTCAAATAAGAAGGTTAGATGGATTCGATATCCAAGGGAATGAAACTAGAATAGGCACACATCGAAAGCAAATGCAGAACAATGAGTTATACATGTGCCTATAGGAGTCAATACGATACAGCTTAAACGTTACACAATAGTTTTCAAGAATGCAAATAATTTTAAGGACAAGAGCATACAAGAATTCAAAGCAGTATTATAAAGCTCAATTGAATAAGAAAGCTAAAGGATATCAATTTCCAAAGGAACGAAACCAGAATATTAGAAATCGACCAAAGCTCAATTTCTGGCAGAATACAAGAGGCACATTGAACAAATGATTCAAACTATCAATCGTGCTCCAATTTACTCAGAAATATATCATTGGATTATACTTTCAGATAAGACATGCTTCATATGAATTGAACTATCCAATAGAGAGAGTTACAAATAATTTGGTAAACAAGGGTCGTAGAACAAAATCTCTGTTTGGCAGAATTCATAATGTCAGATTCAATAGATAACTGGGCAGGTGTTTGGATTCCAAATCTTTCAATCCATATATCAAAAGAAAGATCTATGAGTCTGGTTTCCAATGAAATAAGCTTTTAGTAAATCAATGTTTGCAACAGGGACTTATAAGCAGTTTAGTATCAAAAGGTCAGAAATTACGATCCTTGTTTTGCAGAATCTGTAGGCTCATTTGAAACAGAAGTTTGGGTAGACAAACTTACTCCGACTTCTTAAAATAAGCTATCAAAACAAAGGTTTATGAGTCTATATTCTGATCAAATAAGTTTTGTCCAAATCAGAGGTCAATACATGAAGTTATAGCCATAACAAAGTAGAAGGGTCAGAATATCAGAAGTTGCATAGATTCGAATCGTTACGTCTAAACAGGAGATATATCAAATGAAAGGCTAGAACAATTCAAAGTTCCTCATATTCAAAACAAATATAACGGTAAAATTGCGGTAAGGAAAGATCAGGACACTTGCAATAGGAAAGATTAGAAAGCTTGCATTAGGAAAGATCAGAACACTTGCAATAAAAAATATCAAAGCAATTAGAGGAGAAACGATCAGGGAACTTGCCTTTCAAAGATTTTGATCCGAAGATCCAAAGAAGATGCTAGCCCAAATCCTTCTACTTTTCCTCCGTGTCCTCTCTTTGTTTCGTTTTGTGCTCCCGTTTTCTTCCTTTCTTCGCAACTACACCACGTGTCAAACATCGAGGCACAGTCACCTGCTCTCTCTTACTCTCATTCCTTTTTTTTCTTTCCCAAATGCAGTTGCCACAGCCGCCGCCGCTACCGCCGCCACAATTGCAGCCCCTTCCACCGCACTACCTTCCTTCCTCCTCTTCTTTCACAGAAACAGCTGCTGCATACGCAGTCGCTGCTGCTGTGGCCGCAATCCCTTCCGCAGCCCCTTTTTCCCCCTTTCCTTTCTTTTCTTTCCCAGCTGCAACTGCCGCAGTCGCAGTCGCAACAATGGCCGCAGCCACCACAGCCACAGCCTTTTCTTTCTCCCCTACTTTATTTCCTCTCCTTCTCTTCCAGCTGCAGCTGCCACTGCCACAGCTGCCTCTCCTTCTCCTCTTCCTCTCTTCTTTCCTTTTCCTTTCTCTTCTTCTTTCTTTCCTTCTCTTCTTTCCTAGCTGCACGGTTGCCGTCGCAGCCTCAGCCATGGCCACAACCTCTTCTTCCTCCCCTGCTCATCTTCCTCTCCTTCTTCTCTTCCAACTGCAGCTGCCATCGCAGCAGCCGCAGCCCCTTCTCTTCCCCTTCTCTTCTTCCTCCCCTTCCCTTCTTCCTTCCTCTTCCTCTTTCCCTGCCACAGCTGCAGCTGCCACAGCCGCAGCCGCAGCTACTTCTTTCCCTTCTCCTCTTCCTCCTCCTTCCTTTCTTCTTCTTCTCTTCTTCTCCTTCCTCCCCTTCTTCTCCCCGACGAACAGCACCTCCTTTCCTCTACTTCCTCCTGCAGGAAACAGAGGTGCCGCCTCTTCACCCGCTTCTACTTCTTCTCTTCTTCCTCACCATCTCTTCCTCTCCTTCTCTTCCAGCTGCAGCTTCCACCGCCGCAGCCGCAGCTCCTCCTTTCCCTTCTCTTCTACTTCCCTCCTCTGTTTCCTCTACAGGAAACAGAGGTATCACAACCTCTTCTCCTGCTTCCTCGTCCTCTTCTTTTTCTCTTCTTCTTCTTCTCCTCTTCGAACGCCCCACACCTCTCCTCTGTTTCCACCTGTAGGAAACAGAGGTGCTGTAGCCCTAGCTGCTACCACCTCTCGCTCCTCTCCCTCTTCCCTATCTTTTCCCTCTTCTTCTCCTTCTCTTCTTCTCCTCTTCCTTTTTTCCTCCCCAACGTCACACACCTCCTCGCTGCAGCCTTGTCGCAGCTATCCCCCTCTCTTCTTCTTCTTCTTCTTCTTCTTCTTCTTCTTCTTCTTCCCTTCTCGTCCCCAACGCCCCACACATCCTCTCCTCTGTTTCCACCTGCGGGAAACAGAGGTGCAGCAGCCCTAGCTGCTGCTGCTGCCTCTCCCTCTCCTCTCCATCTTCCCTCTCTTCTTCTTCTTCTTCTTTTCTTCTCTTCTCCCTCTTCCTCCTCTCTTCTTTTCCCTCTTCTTCTCTTCTCCCTCTACTTCTCTTCTTCTTCTCCCCACACCCCACCGCTTCTCTCTGTTTCTCGAAGAAACAGAGAGAGCGTGGGAGGCAATGGGATAAAACCGAAATTTTCGATTTTCTTTATTTTCTTCTTTTTACAACTTAACAGTTTAGTCCTTGAAATTTCCATATTTTCATATAGGTCCTCCGATTTATAAATAAATCTTTATTAATAATTTTTAAAAGTGAGGGATATTACACTCTCCCCTCCTTAAAAGAAAATTTAGTCCTCTAAATTGATCATAGCTCAATCGATGAAAAGATGAGGATTATGATATCTTTATTTCCTCCTCCTACTCTTAAATAGTTTCATCAATACAATACAATTACATAATTATCCACGAGTGACCAAAATATTCTCCTCCTTGATCCTCAAAAGACGATAACCCGACCTTCAATCAATTTCTAAAAATACTTGCGCACCCTGCAGTTAATCAAGCATGTCGTTACTTCAGAAAATACTCATTTTTGATGGTCACCTGATTCAATTGTCTATAATCATTACAAAGCCTCAATGTTCCATACATCTTTTTAACTAACACCGGAGCACCCCATGATGAAATATTATGCCAAATAAAATCCTCATTTAATAATCCTTGTAGTTGGTTTTCCAATTTCACTTACTCAAATGATATCATTCTGTAGAGAGGCTTAGATATTGGGATTGTCCCAAAGACCAAATCAAAAGCAAAGTCACGTTCGGAGGTAATCCAAGCAAGTCATTCTGGGATACATTAGGCAAGGAAATAAATCATGTCCAATACTTTCAAAATAAAAGATCGGCTGATCAAATGTACAAAAAGTGATCATTTGTTATATACCAATCCATACTGTTATGATAGGAACATAGTCAATCCATACCAAGTATAATATCAAAACTCCAAATCTCTAGGAGAACTAAATCAACGAAAAAGTTCAAGTTCTCCAATAAAAATCAGACAAGAGGACCAGATTCAAGTTCGTTATCAAGGAATCTCCAATGATCGTATTTTACATATATCACATATTACAGTGGTCTAGGTTGAATACCCAAGTGATAGGCAACATGTTATGAATCAAATCGTAGATAGGACCCATGATCAAACAAATATTTGCATTCTTTCATAAACATGCATAATACCTTCGACCACTAATTCAGAAGTCTTAGAATCATATTCAGTGATAGTATACACTCTAACATGGGCTAATGTTTTATGAGGCAGTGACTCTTTCTTCTTGTTCAAAGGACAGTCTTTTATTTTATGATCCAACTTTCCACAAGCAAAATAGACTCCAATCACCCGAAACTCAAATTTGTTTCATAATTTAACTTATAATTCACACATGATTGAGTCTTTTGTGGTGACTTCCCATTTCATATCCAAATGTCTTGACCCTCTTGTTATTACATTCTGATTCATTTCCAATCATACTTTTATTGCTAAACTTATCCTTATCATTCTTGCCACATATCTTCAAAAATTCTTTTCATTGCTGTCAATAATAATCAGCCTCTACTTCCAATATAAGGTAGCAAAAGAAATCTTTTGATCATTAGAACAATTTTGTATATCAAATATCTTCTCCATTTGCATCATCCATTTTTCTACCACCAATGAAATTAGGTTCATCATGCTTCTGTTGCGCCACTCTGATTCAATATCCCCAATCAATCCTTTCATTCCCCTTAATTAATCATAAACAAATGAAATAGGAGGACCAAATGTCCTTATCATTCCAGATTCCTAAAATGAATCAAAGAAAATTTTCACCAATCAGTATAGTTCATTAGACCTTAATATATTTTGCACGTCAACATATCAAATATTCTAGTAATCCTCAAACAATGCTCTGATACCACCTTTGTCACGCCCCTCAAAATATCCATGATTTTTAAAATTTTCCTCACAGACCAATCCAGGATCCAAACTAACATTTGAGGACACTGAAAAACATTCTATCAAATTCACATATATAAAACCTGTGCAGTTTATAATCATATATCACATCACTCGATAATTCACATTTATGGCAACCCAAGCCAACTTGACAAACATGAACAGCACTTATAAATCCACAAGCTAAATAAATTATACAATCAAAACTCCAACTATTCACCACAAGTTCATATCATCATAAATTAGGCTTAACATTTCGAAATTTCAAATAAGAGAGATCTTCTAACACTTTTACACATTATATCCATTTCGATTCATCAACAACATTTCATTACATACAAAATATGCTTATACAACAATAATATAACAACCAAAAAGACTTGCCCAAAATTCTGAATAGCTATCCACTGCCTCAGCCCAAATCAAACATCTCGAAGAGTGACACGCTGACCTGAAAGATTTATATAACAACGGAGTGAGCCAAAAATGGCTCAGCAAGTGACAAAACATATTCAGAACAAAAGGAACGGTTTCAAACGAGTAAGGTATCATAATGTAAGACAGAATACAAGAATTCTCAAGGATACCATCTCATTAGATACAAAATCATATGTTTCATGTCATTCAAAACATATTTGATTCATAACAAATGGAGCATAGAGTAATTGGAGCGTATCAATGGCAGATAGGACATTTCAGAACATATCAGTTCATAGCAAATGGAGCACAGAGTAATTGGAGCATATCAATGGCGTATGAAATGTTCCAGAGCATATCAATGACATATGAAACATTTCGAAACATATCAACAGTGGATGAAACATTTTAGAGCATATCAATAACAAATACCGTATAGAAGCTCAAAGGTCGTCTTTGACGTTGCAAACATATAAATCATATCCAAAGCATGTATAGAAACACATAACCAAAGCTCTGGATATCATATCAAACATACAGAAGGTGTAGTGGGATCTCAGTCAGAATGTGATTCATCCATTTCTGAATGACCACCTGACAAAAGTCTCCCACGTCTGGGAGCTCCATCCACTCACGTCTAGGTGAAGTCAGAGGGGGTCAGCAGAGCATCACAGGCTCTAAGCACACACCCTTTACGATTTCTGGCAAAGGTCCAGAATATCCCACATTGCGGGACCCCACATAGCGGGCAATAAGCGCATACCCTTTACCATATCTGGCAAAGGTCCAGACAATCCCACACACCAGAGTACAAGAGGGCAGTTTTAACAATAAGTAGCATATATCGGAAGCACACGCGGAACAACAAAACGTACATGTGCCTTTTCAAGACAATATGATGCAAGGAACAAATCTCTCACAAATGTATTCAGATTTGGAATGAAATAAAAGCAAAAGTATACACGGATTCCAAACAATCATATATAACTCAATTCAAATAAGAAGGTTAGATGGATTCGATATCCAAGGGAATGAAACTAGAATAGGCACACATCGAAAGCAAATGCAGAACAATGAGTTATACATGTGCCTATAGGAGTCAATACGATATAGCTTAAACGTTACAAAATAGTTTTCAAGAATGCAAATAATTTTAAGGACAAGAGCATACAAGAATTCAAAGCAGTATTATAAAGCTCAATTGAATAAGAAAGCTAAAGGATATCAATTTCCAAAGGAATGAAACCAGAATATTAGAAATCGACCAAAGCTCGATTTCTGGCAGAATACAAGAGGCACATTGAACAAATGATTCAAACTATCAATCATACTCCAATTTACTCAGAAATATATCATTGGATTATACTTTCAGATAAGACCGGCTTCATATAAATTGAACTGTCCAATAGAGAGAGTTACAAATAATTTGGTAAATTAGGGTCGTAGAACAAAATCTCTGTTTGGCAGAATTCATAATGTCAGATTCAACAGATAACTAGGCAGGTGTTTGGATTCCAAATCTTTCAATCCATATATCAAAAGAAAGATCTATCAGTCTAGTTTCCAATGAAATAAGCTTTGAGTAAATCAATGTTTGCAACAGGGACTTATAAGTAGTTCAGTATCAAAAGGTCAGAAATTATGATCCCTATTTTGTAAAATATGTAGGCTCATTTGAAACAGAAGTTTGGGTAGACAAACTTACTCCGAATTCTTATGCTATCAAAACAAAGGTTTATGAGTCTATATTATGATCAAATAAGTTTTGTCCAAATCAGAGGTCAATACATGAAGTTATAGCCATAACAAAGTAGAAGGGTCAGAATATCAGAAGTTGCATACATTCGAATCGTTACGTCTAAACAGGAGATATATCAAATGAAAGGCTAGAACAATTCAAAGTTCCTCATATTCAAAACAAATGTAACGGTAAAATTACGGTAAGGAAAGATCAGGACACTTGCAATAGGAAAGATTAGAAAGCATGCAATAGGAAAGATCAGAACACTTGCAATAAGAAATATCAAAGCAATTATAGGAGAAACGATCAGGGAACTTGCCTTTCAAAGATTTCGATCCGAAGATCCAAAGAAGGTCCTAGCCCAAATCCTTCTACTTTTCCTCCGTGTCCTCTCTCTGTTTCGTTTTGTGCTCCCATTTTCTTCCTTTCTTCGCAACTACACCACGTGTCGAACATCGAGGCATAGTCACCTGCTCTCTCTTACTATCATTCCTTCTTTTTCTTTCCCAAACACAATTGCCACAGCCGCCGCCGCTACCGCTGCCACAATCGCAGCCCCTTCCACCGCACTACCTTCCTTCCTCCTCTTCTTTCGCAGACACAGCTACTGCATACGCAGTCGCTACCACTGTGGCCGCAATCCCTTCTGCAGCCCCTTTTTCCCCCTTTCCTTTCTTTTCTTTCCCAGCTGCAACTGCCGCAGTCGTAGTCGTAACCATGGCCGCAGCCACCACAACCGCAGCCTTTTCTTTCTCCCCTGCTCTATTTCCTCTCCATCTCTTCCAGCTGCAGCTGCCACTGCCACAACTGCCTCTCCTTCTCCTCTTCCTCTCTTCTTCCCTTTTCCTTTCTCTTCTTCTTTCTTTCCTTCTCTTCTTTCCCAGCTGCACGGTTGCAGTCGTAGCCTCAGCCGCGGCCATAACCACTTCTTCCTCCCCTGCTCATCTTCCTCTCCTTCTTCTCTTCCAACTGCAGCTGCCATCACAGCAGCCGCAACCCCTTCTCTTCCCCATCTCTTCTTCCTCCCCTTCCCTTCTTCCTTCCTCTTCCTCTTTCCCTGCCACAGCTACAGCTGCCACAGCCGCAGCCGCAGCTACTTCTTTCCCTTCTCCTCTTCCTCCTCCTTCCTTTCTTCTTCTTCTCTTCTTCTCCTTCCTCCCCTTCTTCTCCCCGACGAACAACACCTCCTTTCCTCTGTTTCCTCCTACAGGAAACAGAGGTGCCGCCTCTTCACCCGCTTCTACTTCTTCTCTTCTTCCTCACCATCTCTTCCTCTCCTTCTCTTCCAGCTGCAGCTTCCACCGCCACAGCCGCAGCTCCTCCTTTCCCTTCTCTTCTTCTTCTCCTCTTCTACTTCCCTCCTCTGTTTCCTCTGCAGGAAACAGAGGTATCACAACCTCTTCTCCTGCTTCCTCTTCCTATTCTTTTCCTCTTCTGCTTCTTCTCCTCTTCGAACGCCCCACACCTCTCCTCTGTTTCCACCTGCAGAAAACAGAGGTGCTGTAGCCCTAGCTGCTGCCACCTCTCGCTCCTCTCCCTCTTCCCTCTCTTTTCCCTCTTCTTCTCCTTCTCTTCTTCTCCTCTTCCTTTTTTCCTCCCCAACGCCACACACCTCCTCGCTGTAGCCTTGTCGCAGCTATCCTCCTCTCTTCTTCTTCTTCTTCTTCTTCCCTTCTCCTCCCCAACGCCCCACACATCCTCTCCTATGTTTCCACCTGCGGGAAACAGAGGTGCAGCAGCCCTAGCTGCTGCTGCTGCCTCTCCCTCTCCTCTCCATCTTCCCTCTCTTCTTCTTCTTCTTCTTTTCTTCTCTTCTCCCTCTTCCTCCTCTCTTCTTTTCCCTCTTCTTCTCTTCTCCCTCTACTTCTCTTCTTCTTCTCCCCACGCCCCACCGCTTCTCTCTGTTTCTCGAAGAAACAGAGAGAGCGTGGGAGGCAGTGGGATAAAACCAAAATTTTCGATTTTCTTTATTTTCTTCTTTTTACAACTTAACAGTTTAGTCCTTGAAATTTCCATATTTACATATAGGTCCTCCGATTTATAAATAAATCTTTATTAATAATTTTTAAAAGTGAGGGATATTACACTAAGTGGCGTTTTATAGGCAGTGGTTGCGAGCGGTGGCACCGCTAGCTGGGCGGTGCTACCACCTGCCACCCATGACAACTGGTGGTGCCACCGCTTACAGGCAGTGATCATTGCTCACATTAGTGTGTGGTGCTATCTCAGGTGATTTCAATTTTGCAAGATTTTTATTGTTGTGAAGCACATAACCTTATTTATTTCATCATTAAAATTCGCATTATAAGAGGAGAAGATTCATATTTGAAGATTGTACGTTCATGATTCATCATATACAATGCATACCATACTCAAACATTGTATGGAACTCGTAAAAAAAAATGCATACTGTAATTTCATGATTCACCATATAAAATTTGTACGCAAGCATCGTAACAACTCATATGGAAAAATGAATATGGCTCATTATGCATACTATAAGATCATTATTCATGTGAGTGATCAAGAAAGTCCAAAAATAAAAATTTAACAAATTCATGAGTTCAGATAGTTTAACATCCCTAATTCCCTTATAATAAAATTAAATTGTTCTTCATTTAAGGGTTTTGTAAAGATATCCGCTAATTGATGTTTCGTATCAATAAACTCTAATACTACATCATGATTATTAACAAGATCTCGTATAAAATGATGCCTAATGTCAATGTATTTAGTTTTAGAGTGTTGAATATGATTTTTAGCGAAGCATATTGCACTAGTGTTATCACACTTTATAGGTATGTTTTTCAAGTCAATTCCATAATCCTTTAAAGTATTTTTCATCCATATAACTTTAGCACAATATGCACCTACAACTATGTACTCAGCTTCAATTGTAGATAATATAACCAAGTTTTGTTTCTTGGAACAAGAAATGAGTGCGTGTCCAAAAAATTAAGATGTTCCGGATATGCTTTTTCTTTCTAAACTACATCCAACAAAATATGCATCAGCATAACCAAGCAATTCAAAGTTCTTAGATTTAGGATACTATAATCCAAGTTTAGGAGTTAATTTCAGGTAACTAAATATTCTTTTAACAGCTTTTAAATGAGATTGCTTTGGGTTAGATTGAAATCTAGCATAAAGTCCTACGCTAAACATGTTGTCCGGTCTAGTTGTGGTGAGGTAAAGAAAACTACCTATCATACCTTTATAAGCTTTTTGATCAAAGCTTTCTCCACTTTCGTCAATGTCTAACTTAGTGGAAGTACTCATAGGAGTGTTGATAACTTTTGAACTATCCATGTTAAATCATTTTAGCAAGTTTAAAGTATATTTTATTTGATTAAAAAAAATACCATTGCTAAGTTGTTTAATTTGTAAGCTTAAAAAGAAGGTTAGTTCCACCATTAGGCTCATTTCAAATTCTAGACTCACGCTTTTGGCAAATGATTCACATAAGAATTTATTTGTAGAACCAAAAATAATGTTAATAACATAAATTTGAATAATAAAAAAATTATTTTCAAAATTTTTAATAAACAATGTAGTATCGACCTTACCTTTAGAGAAATTATTATGAATTAGAAATGAGCTAAGTCTCTCATACCAAGCTCTTGGGGCTTGTTTCAATTCATAGAGAGCTTTAGTCAATTCAAACACATGATTAGAAAAATTATCATTCTAAAATTTGGGAGGTTGTTCAACATAAACTTCTTCGGAGATAAAGCCATTAAGAAAAGCACTTTTAACATCCATTTAAAACAACTTAAAATTATTGCTACTAGCATAGGCAAGGAGCATCCGTATGACTTCTAATAGTGCCGTTGGAGCGAAGCTTTCTTCATAATCGATACCTTCTTCTTTGTTGAAACCTTTGGCCACTAATCAAGCCTTATTTCAAACCACGATACCAAATTCATCTTGCTTGTTTCTAAAGTCTCATTTAGTACTAATAACTATATGGTCATTTGGTCTAGGAATAAGCTTATACACTTCATTTCTCTCAAATTGATTCAATCCTTCTTGCATTGTGATGACCCATGAATTGTCTTTCATGGCCTCGTCAACGTATTTCGGTTCAATTTGGGAGAGAAAAGCAACATTGGCATAAAAATTCTTAAGAGAAGAACGTGTTTGAATTCCTTTCATTGTGTCTCTTATAATTAGCTCCATAGGATGAGCATCTACATACTTATTTTCCTTCGGTAAAGAATGTTTGAAAGAAAATTGATCTAAGTTGCTAGATGGAGAAAGAGATTCATTTAAATTCAAAGTATCAAATTTAATATCAACATCAAAATCATTTTTCTTAACTTCAAAAATTTCATTAAAAACAACATGATAGATTCTTCTATAATCAAAGTTCTTTTGTTAAAGATTTGAAATACTTTAGAAATAAAAGAATAGCCATGAAAAATTCTTTCATCGGATTTTGCATCAAATTTATCTAAGGCATCTTTTTCATTCAAAATAAAACATTTACATCCGAAAACTTTAAAGTTTAAAACATTGGGTTTTTTGTTGTTTCACAACTCATAAGGAGTCTTGGAAAGTAGTGGTCTTACTAGAACACTATTCATAACATAGCATGCCATATTTACGGCTTCGGCCCAAAAATATTTGGGTAGGCTATGTTCGTTTTACATAGTTCTTGCCATTTTTGTAAGTTTCTATTCTTTTTTTCTACTACTTTATTTTGTTAAGGATTTCTCGGAGTAGAGAAGTTGTGGTTATATCCATTAGATTCACAAAATTCTTAGAAATCACAGTTTTGAAATTCACCACCTTGATCATTTCGAATTGATGAAATCATAAAACCCTTTTCATTTTGAACAAGTTTACAAAACTTTGAGAAACATCTAAAGCATTCTCTTTTATATGCCAAAAAATAAGTCCATATGTATTTACTATAATCATCCATGATGACAAATACATATTTGCAACCTTCTAGGCTTGATGTAGCAATTGGTGCGAACAAATCCATATGGATCAATTGCAATCGTCCAGAGGTGTTTATTTGGTTCTTAGATTTGAAGCTACCTTTTATTTGTTTTCCTAGTTGACATGTATCATACATATTATCTTTGACAAACTTTATATGAGGAATTCCTCTTACAAGTTCTTTAGATGAAATTTGAGAGATTAGTTTCATGCTAGCATGACCTAATCTCCTGTGCCAAAGCCAAGCACCACCATTCAAAATCGAAAAGCACATTTCATTACAAAAATTATCAATCTCGATAGTGTATACATTATTTTATTTTAGGACAATCATAGATAATTTTTTTATGGATTTTCAATAACACAAGCATTAGATTCAAATCTAACGATATATCCTTTATCACATAATTGACTAATACTCAAAAGGTTATGCTTTAAACCATCAACTAACAATATATCTTCAATACGAAGGTTGGATTTATTACCTATAATTTCTTTGTCAATGATTTTACCCTTGTTATTGTCTCCGAAGATGACATATCCTTCGTCTAGGCTAGTGAGCTAAGAAACATAAGATTGATCTTTGGTCATATGCCATGAGTATCTATTATCAAGGTACCATCTCTTGTTCCTAGCTTGTGATGATACATTTTTCTACAAAAAAGGATGATTTTTAAGTACCCATTTGACCTTGGGTGCCTCAAAAATCGATCTACATATCTTATCATGTTGCATTGAGTCATTTGAGGTTCTTTTACAAACCCAAATCAATCTATGTGGACTACATATTTTAAGTGGACATTTATAGGCAATATGTCCGAGTTTGCAACAAAGGTTGCATTTGTTGTAAGGAGAAACATACATGGTCAACCCTTTAACAAAGGTGGTTGGATTTTGGTGAGAGCTACTCATAAATCCGATTCCACTTCTCCTATGAATGTGACCCTTATTTGCAAGGATCATGTTCAAAGATTTCCTACCAACCTCAAATTTTTTTAAGGTTTCTTTGAGTTGCAAGTTTTTCGTTTTAAGTATTTCTAGTTCATCACATTTCGTACAAGGAGTTAAACTACTATTATGCACAACCTTTAATATATCGAAATCACTAACAAGAGAAGCATGCTCCTTTTTTAACAATTTATATTTTTTAATAATTGATTTGTATTCATCAAATAAATCATGAAAAGCATTTAATAGTTCATCAAAGGATAAATTTACATCTAATGAACTTGTTACCTCATTTCCAATGGCCATTAGTGCATAGTGAGCAACTTGCTCGGTGATGGTAGGCTCCTCTTCTTCGGATGCACTTGAGTCATCCCATGTTACTTTGAGAGCCTTCTTCTTTGGTTGTCTCTTCTTGGCTAGGGGGCATTCACTCTTGTAGTGTCCCGGCTTCTTGTATTCGTAGCATATTACTTGATCTTTCTTGGGTTCAAATTTATTTCTAGTGTCATTTTTTAATTTATTTCTTTTTATGAATTTTTTAAATTTTCTTATTAAGAGTGGCAAATCTTCATCAAGGTCCTCATCACTTGAGTTTTCTTTCAAGTGGTTTTCTTGGGTTCTTAGTACCATATCCTTCATGTTCTTTGGAAGAGTGTCCTCAAGCTCTTCACGAGCTTTACAAGTCATTTCATAGTTCATTAGTGACCCAATTAGTTCTTCGAGAGGAAAATTATTTAGATCTTTGACCTCTTGAATGACCGTTAATGTAGGATCCCAACTCTTTGGAATGGATCTTAAAATTTTATTAAAAATTCAAAATATGAGAAACTTTTACCAAGTCCTTTTAGACCATTGATGACATCCGTAAATCGGGTGTACATGTCTCCAATGGTCTCACTTGGTTTCATCCAAAATAACTCATAAGTATTTATAAAAGATTAATTTTTTACTCCTTCACTCTACTAGTGCCTTCTTGAGTCACTTCGAGTATGTGCAAAATATCAAAAGTTATTTCACAAATTGACACTCGATTAAATTCGTTTTTATCTAATGCACAAAACAAGGCATTCATAGCCTTGGCATTTAAAGTGAGAGTCTTCTTCTCCAACTCATTCCAATCGTTCATTGGAAGAGAAGACTTTTAAAAACTATTTTCGATAATGTTCTATAGCTCAAAATCCATTAAAATTTGGAAGATCTTTATTCTAGTCTTCCAATATGTGTAATCTATCCCATTAAACATGGGCGGACGTGTAATTGAATGACCCTCTTGATAGCTAGCAAATGCCATCTCTCTTGGGTTTTAAACCAAACGAGAGTGAACCTTGCTATGATACCAATTGTTAAGATCAAGAGTGGCACTAGTGGGTGGGGGGGGAGGGGGGGGTGGTGAATTAGTGCAGTCAAAAACTTTCACAGTTTCAGAAAATTGTTCATTTTGATTTAATCTATTTCGAAGAGAAGTTGAACTTGAAAGCTTTCGTAAAAGTGCAAGAGAAGATTAAGGAGGTTTGCAGTAAAGTAAATTGCACAAATGAAAAGCAAACCAAAATTTAGAGTGGCTCCATCAAGGTGACCTACATCCACTTTCGGATTCCTCCTCCGATGAGGTCTCCGGCATCCACTAAAGGCCTTCCTTCAATAGGTGAAGACCGAACACCTCTTTACA
Source organism: Musa acuminata AAA Group (assembly GCF_036884655.1). Taxonomy (NCBI): domain Eukaryota; kingdom Viridiplantae; phylum Streptophyta; class Magnoliopsida; order Zingiberales; family Musaceae; genus Musa; species Musa acuminata. The sequence goes on along the minus strand of NC_088345.1, from coordinate 27,348,181 downwards.
GCACTTTCTCCTTTTCCCGGGTTTAGGAGAGAGCCCTTACAAGTCTCACACATCTCTTGAATGATCTCAAAATTTAGAAAGGGAGGAGGAGGACTCTAGCACTTATTTATAACATTTTTACACCCCAATAACTTAAGATTATAATCACACATCGATACCTTTTCATGCTGAAAAGGGTCGGGTATTTATAGGCTCCAATGACTTTAAAAAATAGAGCAAAAAAGTGTCTCATCTTGGATTTTCGGGGTACTAGTGGTACCACCGCCATTACTGTCCAATACCACTACCTGACACTTGACACTGAGGGGTACTACTGCTCAGTCTAAGCGGTACGACCACCTAACAAAGCTCCTAGATTGAGCTATGGTGGTACCAATACTTGTTAGGGTGGGTACCACTGCCCAGACCACCTGGGGTACTACTTTCCAAGCGGTGCCACCGTCGGCCAGGAATTCAGCATCTTGGTTGGGCCTTGACTCCGACCCAAACCAGCCCAACTCTGTACCTAGTTGGCCCCTAACAGAGTTGCTGGGATTACCTCCCAAATCAACTCTAATTATTGTTCTCACTATGATTAAGGCAAGCATGGTCCAGTACGTCGATTTTTCGCTCGAATGGTGATCTTCTAGCGAACTTTTCAGTGAGTCTTCTAGCTAGCTTCCGACGAACTCCTGACCAACTCTCTCGGCTAGTCTTCTGACGTGCTTTTGGCAATCTTCCAACGAGCTTTTGGCGAGTCTTCCAACATGCTTCCAGTGATCTCATGATGAACTCTTGGCGAGCTCTCGGTATATCGTCCGAGTCTTCAACTCCGGCCCATCATCTGCTTTACGCTTTACTACTATCGTAGTTAATCCTGCACACTTATCTCAACACATGGATTAGATCAAATAATTTACCGATTGATTTCATCATTAAAATTCGAGATTCAACAGATCCCACCACGTTGTCACGGATAAACTTCGAAACAGGTTGTTTGATGTAATGGTTTTGTATGTCTGTGTCTTTTGGTATGTACATACTTTGACTAGCATATAGAGGGACAACCGAAGGCTTAATTGTCTCATTTTAGTTCGGCCTATAGTGGACCATTTTACCCTTTGTTATGCAACTATTCAAAGCTTATAAAGTATGTTTGTAATTTGCATTGTCTATGAATTGTTTTCGGAGATGTTTGCTTGTGGATCTCGAGTGAGACATTTTCTCTATCCCGTTCTCTCTTTTGTGGGTCCTAAGGGACCATGGGAGGCTTCAGGGAGGCTAACCTTTGTGGACGGACACGCAAGGGTGTAGCACGACTTAGGAAAAACCAGCTAAGTCCGTGACAGATGGTATCAAAGCGGAACAACACTCATAAAAACACTTAGCATGCAAACGTGGGGGACCTAGCGGTACTGCGTTGATGGCAGTCAACACACGCATGACCGTTTGGGGGAAAACGGGCATAGAGATGTAGGAAAAAGGAGTCGCTCGGAGGAGCGGGCATCGGAAATTGGCATTCAAAGGAATGGCCAACCCTTTGTGCAACAGGCATCACGAGAACAGACAAGCTTGGAACAATGCGGAGCGCACAAAGGTTGGGATGGCTGAGTTTGAGCTACGGCTCAACGTTGACAACTATACTTGATGGTGTTCAAGGCAAGCGAGGTGCTTGGTAAAGGATGAGACCATCCAAGGTGGAATGAGTTGCTCAGCGACCGAAAGAGTTGTGCAAAGCTCACAGAGGTAAGGGGAATTGCTAACTCAAAGAATTCGGTACTCATGCATGGGCTTGTATGCAGACGATGGAATATTCGTGGCCATCCCAAGGCGACCGAAACTCAATGCCATGGAGCATTGAAACTTTCTCTTCGACATGTGAAGGATATGTTTGTAGGAGGCTGAAGTGTGCAACGAGTTTGGCATGTTGCTACGCCTTGAGTGGTGCAGCGGGGGCTGCATTGACGTGGAGTCATAATCTAATAAGTGTGTTTGCAGGAGGCAGAATAATGCATAGTTTGTTCAGTAGATCGGAGTAGTCCAAGGGGATGGTGGTCTCCGAAACGAAGTGAGATGTTGCTCCAATGGGATAGTTATCCAAGAGGGATAAGTCCAAGCTCTACAGAGGGAGAATCATGTGGGACGGACCTCATAAGTTGAGGAGGAGTACCTCAACAAACAACAACTCCATGAAGCTCAATGGACTGAGCAAGCGGCGAGGAGTCATTGCATGATCTCGCTCGAGAGAATGCATTGATAGATGCATTGCGAGATCAAGTGGGGGAGCGACCTAAAGCAACACAAATGAAGGCACACTTGGAGTCGATATAGAGATCGGACTCAAGGAAGGGTTGACCTATGGAATGATGGGTGTGAGGGCCACCATCAACTCAATGCAAAAACGAGGAGTAGAGCAACTTGGGTGTAACTTGGTGAAGTACCCAAGCCGCATGAAGGGAGCCAGCATAGAAAATGGAACATGGAGCGGAGGTATAGTGCTTTCCTTGGACAGAGGTCAAGGACACGAACTCTCGTAGAGGCAAGAACAGGATCATGTTATTCCATGGGTCATTCATTCGGACGGAGCAGACTCATCTTGCATGGTGCTAAAGACGAAGGGAGCTTCTGGGCACATGCAACTTATCTCGGAGGAGCATTTGATGGAGGAACTAAGGTGACTCAATTTGCGGAGGTGAAGTTGGGTTCAGAAGGCCTTAGCACGGGGCAAGAGGACGCAGAGGCAGGTACTCTTGAAGAATATGTCATAGTGTTGTCATTCAAGTTGCTTTGAAGGAAGCGGTGCACAGCGAAGATTATGCTGGTAGGGGTAGAGGCCTAGGATTTAGACAATGGTGCACTAATTGCAGCGAAGTTGGGGGACTTCGGGAGCTACTAGGTGATGGATTGTCCTAGAGTGGTGCTTCATCTAGGTGTGACCCAAGAGTGGGTGGATGAAGGTCGATTGCCAAATGAGCGAACAAAATCAAAGGTGGAAGAGACCCTGCGATGTATTGGCAGAGGCCACACATGAAGGGTTCACAATTCAAGTTCATTCCATAAGGATCATAATGCAATAAAGATGTCACCAGGAGGCGACATGGTGTAGCGGATCGTGGTGGAATAGTTCGTGGCAATGTGATACACTCAACCTAGTCCCGTCAGGGACTAGATCATACGGAGGTATGATCGGGAGCTACTGGAAGCTCCAATTCGGTGAACAACACGACGGCAAGAAGGGATATGGATTCAAGGAGTGAAGGCCATGGTACCGCAGAGGCGGGTCTTCCGTGCGTGCATTGAATTTTGCATCGGATGAAAGTCTTGGTCATCAACATATAGGGGCTATGTTCCACCAAGGGAAAAGTTCGAATGCAAGTACCAATAAGTCCCATGGGAGGGACTTGATCATGCAGAGGTATGATCGAAGCAACTGGAGAGTTGGACTGCTCCAGAACCCATATTCACTTAAGGTAGCCCGACAAGTCAGAGGACAAGGTCGAGTAAGCAAACGTTGCTACTAAGGAAGCTAAGGAGAATAGAATCGATGAAAACCCTACAACGTGATGGCAGAGGCCATGCATAGGAGTTGCAGTCTATCTTTCTATCGACCAAAGGGAGTTGCTTGGAGAACACAGAGGTGTTAAAGCAGGGGGTCGAAAGGGGCGAGGAAGCGATGACGATGTTAGGATCGAGAGCACTAAGAGGGGGGGGGGGTGAATTAGTGCAGCGAAAATCTTTCAGCGATTTAAAAAAAAAATGAAAGCTGCGTTCGTCCGATAAAAACGATTTCGATGTAAAAGTCGATTCAAAGATTACTTAAGATTAGGCGCAGTTTACGTCTAAGCACAGTTTACGTCTAAACTGAGTTTGCGTCTAAATACAGTTTGCGTCTAAACGCAGTTTTGCGTCTAAACACAGTTTTAGGTCAAAACACAATTTTGCGTCTAAACTCAGTTTACGTCTAAACGCAGTTTGCGTCTAAAAGTAGTTTACATCTAAAACACAGTTTTATGTCTAAACACAGTTTGCGCAGTTTGCGTCTAAACACAGTTTTGCATCTAAACTCAGTTTACGTCTAAACGCAGTTTTACGTCTAAACGCAGTTTGCGTCTAAACACAGTTTTACGTCTAAACGTTGTTTTACGTTTAAAAGAAGTTTACGTCTAAAATACAGTTTTATGTTTAAACATAGTTTGCGCAGTTTACGTTTAAACGTAGTTTTACGTCTAAACGTAGTTTGCGTCTAAACGCAGTTTTACGTCTCAACATAGTTTGCATCTAAAACAGTTTCAATGGGATCTAAACTTAGAAGCTAGTTCATAAAAAGCGCAGAAGATAGTTTTGCAGAATCAAAACACAAACGTAAGCTGATCGTACGAAAAACACAGATTTACGTTAGAATGTAGATTTGAAAAGATCAGCACTTAGAACTTGTTTGTAAAGGCACAGAGAGCAGTAGTTATGTAGGAGGTTTGCAGTAATGATAAGGTACTCGAAATAAAAGCAAACCAGAGATTTAGAGTGGTTCGGTCAGTCTTGACCTACTCCACTTTTGGCTTCCTCCTCCGACGAGGTCACCGACGTCAACTAGCTGCCTTCCTTCAATGGGGGAAGGCCAACTGCCCTTTTACAGTTTCACTCCTTTTGATGGGCTCAGGAGACAACCCTTACAGGACCATTCTCTCCTCTCTTTACAACTCAAGATTTAAAGAACAGAAAGAGGAGAACTTTAGGACTTTACACAAATTTGAGCTCTTAGAATCACAGAAAAGATCAAGAATTCGGTGTAGGTCTGTATCATTTCTGTGCTGAATGGGTGGGGTATTTATATGCCCCAACCCAGTTCAAATTTGGAGCTCAAAACGATCAAATCCCGGAATTCCAGGATCAGGCGGTTGCACCTCCTGATTGGAGAGGTTGCACTACTTGGCAGAGCTCGGAGACTGAGCCCAAGCGGTCGCACCTCTCTGTCAGGGGCGGTTGCACCGCTTGAGTCTAGCTCGGAGACTGAGCCCCAGGCGGTGCCACCTCTTGACTGAGGCGGTTGCACCTCTCTGCCAGAGCTCGAAGTCCGAGCTCTGGCGGTGCTACCTCTCTGTCAGGGAGGTTGCACCGCCCAGTCTAGCTTGAAGACTGAGCTCAGGCGATTGCACCTCCTGGCTGGGGCGGTTGCACCGCCCAGTCTCGCTGGGAGACTTAGCCCAGGCGGTGCCACCTCCTGGCCTAGGCGGTTGCACCTCCTAGTGCAATCAGGGTCCGAATGGTTAGCTCCATTCGGCCCAATTTCAATCTTTTCAGGGGCCCAATTGCCCCAAGATTAAGCTAATGGGATCACCTCCCATTTTCCAATTTAATCAACGTGCTAACTACGATTAAATCTAAGACAATTTCTGCAGCTTTGCTCCGATGCGTCAATCGCTTCTTCCGACGAGTTTCCGGCGAACTTCCGTCAATCATCCGATGAACCCTCGGTGATTCTTCTGCGGACTTCCGACAAACTCCTGGACTTTGCAACGATCCACTTCGCGAGTTCCGACGAGCTTCGCTTGGCAAGCTTCTGGACTTCTCGGATCTGTTCTCGCAGAACCTCCGACGACCGTCCGAACTTCCGTCGAACTCTCGAACTCCCAACGTGATCATGATCTTGACTCCGGCGCAACTCCTGCTGCTTGTCTAACTTTCATCGTAGTTAATCCTGCACACTTATCTCAACACATAGATTATACAACAAATGACAATTGACTTCATCATCAAAATCTGAGATTCAACAATCTCCCCCTTTTTGATGATGACAATCAATTGATAATGGAGTTATCCTTAACTCCCCCTATCTATATGCCATAGTTGAGATAAGTCAACCTTGAATTCAAGACCTAAGAATTCAAGTGACGTATTGATAAGTTAGATCAGTTAAACTTATCAATACTCCCATCATGATACCCATCATGATGTATCTCTTCAAGATGTCAAGGCTTGACATCATCAAGTTTGTATGATTGTGTTTGTAACTATTCATCATGTAATTGAATATTATCATATAAAGCTGCGAAGGACTATTACATGATGCACACATTTGAGATTTTCTAGCAAGTTTGCATTTACTTCACAAGATAGGATATCAACTCAAGACATAATGCAAACTATAGCACATGTTCATATATCTCTTGGTGATGCAAGGATGGCATAATCATAGCAGTGTTTATAGCATCACTCATAGTATTTCTAATCATGGCAGTGTTTATCAATTCATATATCTCCCCCTTTGTCATCAACAAAAAGCATAGTAATTATGATACCAGAAAAATAATAATAGCATGCTTATAGAGGAATTTTACATAGATTGCTTTAAATACGTCTTCCCCTTTTTGTTATAATCCATTGTCTGTGTAAAGATTTTGCAGGATGGAATACATACACATGAATCACTTCATCAAATCTATTTCAAAAACTTATTTTTCATGAAAGTGTACGAGAAAATCTGTTTTATAGCATTCGAATAAATTCGGACAAGATTTTGTTGCAGATTTTCACATATAATCATAGAAACATGACAATCAAGTGATTTGATCATTCAATATAGTCCGAAAAATAATTTTAACAAATTTATCTATTCGGACACATCAACATTCCTAATTCTCTTCGAATGAAATCAAAGCACAAGGTTTTCAAAACTTTTAGTTTCAAAGCACAACATTCTTAATTTGGACACATCACATACCAAACAGTAATGATACCATAAAAATCTGAGATAACTTTTACCACAAGGCGCAAGATATATGTTTACCACGATAGATGTTTACAGCCAACACATCAGAAGTTTACAACAACAACAGGTGTTTAACAAGTTCATTGATGAGGTGGAAAATTAAAGTGCTTAAACAAGGAGTCAAATTGACTATGAATTTGCTGCAGCTCAGATAGGATTTGATCTTGTCGTTGTTCAATCCGTTCTTGTCTCTGTTTGAATCGATCCATTCGGATCCCAATTTCTTCGATGGATGTATGAGTTTGCTCAACTGGATGTATTTCCTCAAAGGGAAGGGTCGGAGAAGATTGGGTACCCCTAAATACTGGTGTTTCCGGTTCTGGTTCAGGTTGAGGGTGATCAGTCCTTCTAGGGATTCTAACCCAGATACCGTTTCTATAGTAACATCTTAGTCGGTGAAGTAGATTTTTGTTTATTATGCTGAATCTATCTACTTTCATTACTTCTTCTTCTGGTGGTATTAGAATGTCGTAAGCTTTCATTATTCTTGTGATTATACCACCATATGGGAGCATCATATCTTTCTTAGATAATTCTAACATGTTTTGTTGGATAAGATAACCAAGACAGATGTCATGTCCCTTCATGATTAAGTACATAGTTCCTAATTCTAATTGACTTATTTCATCATGATGGTATTGTTTAGGAAGAATTATACTAGTCATGATATGATGAAGTATCTTAGTGTTCAAAGGCAGTAGATGTTCACAACTTTTAGGAATCAATGCTATGTTAGGATTGGCAAAGATTGTTCCTAAGGCTTCAACATAGGATGTTCCAATACTTTCATCATCCCATGATCCTCTAAAGTAAAGTCCTTTGCTTTTCATGGGAATGCCTATCATATCACAAATGAACCTATCAGTGATTGAGATGTGTTGTCCTAAAAGATAGGTGGACATCCTTTCTTCATCATCTATTTGTATGTTATTGTAAAATAATCTAACTAGCCTAGGATAGATCGGTTCGTTAATCTGCAAGATTGGAAGTAGATCTAGGTTTGCAAACCATTGGATAGTCTCTAAGTCTCTTAGTTCATTTAGATCTACGTATTTTCCCTTATTGATACTTCTAAGTTTGAAAGAGGGAAAATTTTCAGCATTATTTTTTGAATCGAAAAGGGTGAAGTCAAACTCTTCTACTAATCTCCTCTTTCCCTTGTCCCTTGAGGATCTTCTAGATCCCATAACTACTACTGTTTAGAGGGATGATGATGAGCAAGAGTAAATGAAGAACAAAACAGAATTTAAGAGCTTCTTTAGAGATTACCTTTATGAAATCTTCAAGAGAAGGAAGGATTCTTGAAGTTTTGCTCCGAAATGGGAGGTATTTGGAAAGCTTAGAGGAGTGAAATGAGAATGGAGGAGACTTGGAAGAGTAGAGGAGGAAATGGGAGTGAGTTGGGGTTGATTCCACCGTTGGCCCTAGCGTGGGTTTAAAAAGGCAGAGTTGCGGGCGGTTGCACCTCTGGCTGGAGCGATGCAACCGCTGGCAACCCGTGGTAGGAGGTGCCACCGCCAGCTGGAGAGGTGCCACCGCCTGCAGCCAGTGACCACCTAATGTGATTTGATCAGGGTGCCTTTGCCTTGAGGAGAGTTTTTCATTTTAGAGCAATTAACGTTTCTTACGTGATTTCGTATGAGTTTTTATTTAAGGAAGAAGATCTTGTATGATCAAGATAGATCTTTTAACGTGCGTATGTCGTACGTATATTGATAGTTTGTTTGGTATCCCTTTTAAGATCATGACATATTTAGTTTCTTCATGATACAAGAATTAATTCGTAGATGATAGAGTTAAAGGGTTCGACGATCAAGGGGATATGTGAATTTGGGAATCATATGTTTCTAATAAGGTTGTATCCAAATCGCATTTGTGATTTCATAACTACCACTTGTTATTTAAGCGTTGCGAGTTCCTTTTTGACTCTTGGTTTATGACTATCGAGAATCAAGGAGCAGAATATTATTTCTTGCTCCAGCCTAAAAGTTTAATGTTTTTATAGGAAGGGATGATTTTTAGGTACCCATTTGCTTTTGGGTACCTCACAAATAGATCTACATTTCTTATCATATTGCATAGAATTTGTCATGGTTCCTTTAGGAACCCAAATCAATTTGTTTGGACTTATTTTCTTGAATGGACAACAATGTGTCTTGTGTCCAAACTTGCAACAAAAGTTACATTTGCTTTGATGTCTAACATGTAAGATGGGGCCTTTTACGAAGGTAGTTGGATTTTGGTGAGGACTCCTCACAAATCCAATCCCACTTCTTTTGGGAACATGACCCTTATTTGTAAGGATCATGTTTAATGACTTGCTACCAACCTCGAATTTCTTCAAGGTGTCCTTAAGTAGCAAGTTTTCTTTTTGAAAAGTTTCTAGATCATGGCATTTTATGCATGAGTTTAAACTATCACTATGTTCAGCATTTAACTTATCAAACTTGTAAATAAGACTATCATACTCCTTTTTTAGCAATTTGTATTTACCACTAATAGTCTTACACTCATCAAACAATTCATGGAAAGCATTTAATAATTCATCGAATGATAAATCTGCATCTAATGAATTTGTTACCTCGTCTTCGATGGCCATTAGGGCGTAATGAGCAACTTGCTCGGTGTTGGTCTCCTCTTCTTCGGACACGCTCGAGTCGTCCCATGTTGCTTGAAGCGCCTTCTTCTTTGATGTTCTTCTTTTGACTTGGGGACAATCACTCGTGTAGTGTCCCGGCTTTTTGCATTCATAGCAGATCACTTTGTCCTTCTTGGGTTCAAGTTTATTTTTCGTATCATTCTTAAACTTGTTTCTTTTAAAGAACTTTTTAAACTTTCTTGTTAAAAGTGCCAAGTCATCATCACAGTCCTCATCACTTGAGTTTTCTCTCAAGTGGCATTCAGAAGTTTTGAGTGTCATATCCTTCCTGTTCTTTGGAAGGATGTCTTCTTACTCTTCATGAGCTTTACAAGTCATTTCGTAGGTCATTAATGACCCAATTAGTTCTTCAAGAGGGAAGTTGCGTAGATCTTTTGCCTCTTGAATAGCAGTGACTTTAGGATCCCAACTCTTAGGAAGGGATCTTAGTATCTTATTTACGAGTTCAAAATCCGAAAAACTTTTTCCGAGTCCTTTTAGACCATTGACGACATATGTGAAACGGGTAAACATGTCGCCAATGGTTTCACTCGGTTTCATTTGGAAAAGTTCAAAAGAATGCAACAACAGATTGATTTTTGACTCTTTCACTCTACTTGTGCCCTCGTGGGTCACTTCAAGTGTGTGCCAAATATCAAATGCAGTTTCGCAAGTTGAAACATGATTAAACTCGTTTTTATCAAGTGCGCAAAATAAGGCATTCATAGCCTTTGCATTAAGTGCGAAAGCCTTCTTTTCCAATTTATTCCAATCGATCATTGGAAGAGAAGACTTTGAAAATCCATTTTCAACAAGGTTCCACAGTTCAAAATCCATAGAAATAAGAAAGATCCTCATTCGGGTCTTCCAGTAGGTGTAGTCCGTCCCACTGAACATGGGTGGACGTGTAATAGAATGCCCCTCTTGGTTTCCGGCGTATGCCATCTCTCTTGGGTTTTCATCCGTTAGAGAGTTAACCTCGCTCTGATACCAATTGTTAGGATCGAGAGCACTAAGAGGGGGGGGGGGGGGTGAATTAGTGCAGCGGAAATCTTTCAGCGATTTAAAAAAAAAACGAAAGCTGCGTTCGTCCGATAAAAACGATTTCGATGTAAAAGCCGATTCTAAGATTATTTAAGATTAGGCGCAGTTTACATCTAAGCACAGTTTACATCTAAACTGAGTTTGCGTCTAAATACAGTTTGCGTCTAAACGCAGTTTTGCGTCTAAACACAGTTTTACGTCAAAACGCGGTTTTGCATCTAAACTCAGTTTACGTCTAAACGCAGTTTTACGTCTAAACGCAGTTTGTGTCTAAAAGTAGTTTACGTCTAAAACATAGTTTTATGTCTAAACACAGTTTGCGCAGTTTGCGTCTAAACACAGTTTTGCGTCTAAACTCAGTTTACGTCTAAACGCAGTTTTACGTCTAAACGCAGTTTGCGTCTAAACGCAGTTTTATGTCTAAACGTTGTTTTATGTTTAAAAGAAGTTTACGTCTAAAACACAGTTTTATGTTTAAACACAGTTTGCGCAGTTTACGTTTAAACGCAGTTTTACGTCTAAACGCAGTTTACGTCTAAACGTAGTTTTACGTCTAAACGTAGTTTGCGTCTAAAACAATTTCAAAGGGATCTAAACTTATAAGCTAGTTCATAAAAAGTGCAGAAGACAGTTTTGCAGAATCAAAACACAAACGTAAGCTGATCGTACGAAAAACACAGATTTACGTCTGAATGCAGATTCGAAAAGATCAGCACTTAGAACTTGTTCGTAAAGGCGCAGAGAGCAGTAGTTATGTAGGAGGTTTGCTGTAATGATAAGGTACTCGAAATAAAAGTAAACCAGAGATTTAGAGTGGTTCGGTCAGTCTTGACCTACTCCACTTTTGGCTTCCTCCTCCGATGAGGTCACCGACGTCAACTAGCTGCCTTCCTTCAATGGGCGAAGGCCAACTGCCCTTTTACAGTTTCACTCCTTTTGATGGGCTCAGGAGACAACCCTTACAGGACCTTTCTCTCCTCTCTTTACAACTCAAGATTTGAAGAACAGAAAGAGGAGAACTTTAGGACTTTACACAAATTTGAGCTCTTAGAATCACAGAAAAGATCAAGAATTCGGTGTAGGTCTGTATCATTTCTGTGTTGAATGGGTGGGGTATTTATAGGCCCCAACCCAGTTCAAATTTGGAGCTCAAAACGATCAAATCCCGGAATTCCGGGATCAGGCGGTTGCACCTACTGATTGGAGAGGTTGCACCACCTGGTAGAGCTCGGAGACTGAGCCCAGGCGGTTGCACCTCTCTATCAGGGGCGGTTGCACCGCTTGAGTCTGGCTCGGAGACTTAGCCCCAAGCGGTGCCACCTCTTGACTGAGGCGGTTGCACCTCTCTCTAGAGCTCGAAGACCGAGCTCAAGCGGTGCTACCTCTCTGTCAGGGAGGTTGCACCGCCCAGTCTAGCTCGAAGACTGAGCTCAGGCGGTTGCACCTCCTGGCTGGGGCGGTTGCACCGCCCAGTCTCGCTGGGAGACTTAGCCCAGGCGGTGCCACCTCCTGGCCTAGGCGGTTGCACCTCTTGGTGCAATCAGGGTCCGAATGGTTAGCTCCATTCGACCCAATTTCAATCTTTTCTAGGGCCCAATTGCCCCAAGATTAAGCTAATGGGATCACCTCCCATTTTCCAACTTAATCAACGTGCTAACTACGATTAAATCTAAGACAATTTTTGCAGCTTTGCTCCGATGCGTCAATCGCTTCTTCCGGCGAGTTTCCAGCGAACTTCCGTCAATCATCCGATGAACCCTCGGTGATTCTTCTGCGGACTTCCGGCAAACTCCTGGACTTTGCGACGATCCACTTGGCGAGTTCCGACGAGCTTCGCTTGGCAAGTTTCTGGACTTCTCGGATCTATTCTTGCAGAACCTCCGACGACCGTCCGAACTTCCATCGAACTCTCGAACTCCCAACGTGATCATGATCTTGACTCCGGCGCAACTCCTGCTGCTTGTCTAACTTTCATCGTAGTTAGTCCTGCACACTTATCTCAACACATAGATTAGACAACAAATGACAATTGACTTCATCATCAAAATCTGAGATTCAATAGACGAGTCTAGAGGGACTTAGCTATCCAAAATCAAGTATTAGTTAAAATGAAGGTGGACTCGGAGGAGTGCCACAAAGACATATCTACTGATTGTGAAGAAAAGGGGATGCAGATGTGAGGCGACGAATAGTAGTTCCATGGGCATGGCAGCGCCATGGTACCGCAGAGGCGGGAATTCCGTGAAAGTCATTAATCCCTTGCTCTTATGGAGGGAGAATGCTTAGTTGTGAAAGGGGCCGAGGAGGTGGAGCATGCAGAGGCAAACTCCAAGTACTAAGACAAGGCTGAAGGGTAGAGGCCAAGGAACTTCGTATGACCGGTGTCAACGAGCTTCTCATCAAGATAGCCAAAAGTGAAGGACTTCGGGTTAGGCAAGAGTGTATGACCAAGGAATGAAGTAGGTGCTAGTCATAGGTGCCCAGCAAGCCAATCACGTGAGTGTTGGCACGTGTGACTTGATACAGAATCTTTTTGCTTATTATATTTTGGCGTATATCACTTTATAACTATTGCATAAATGCATATATATTGTGATGTCCTTGGATTTGTGCAATGGGAATCGGATCGTGATGAGATCACGATAATGAGATCGATTCACCTTTAAACACATATCCTAAATAATCCCGGTCATAGGTTACTCGAGAGGGACATCGTGATAACCGGATAGACTGGTGTGCTGTATACCCGTCCATATGATGGATGCAGCTGGTCTCATAGCTGCTCGTGTAGGGACACTAGGGATACAGTACAGGTGCTCATTGGAGAATGAGTTCACTGATTGATCCGCTTACGGAATACTGGATGGTTGATGATGCCTTATTGTCAGACAACGATTCCGTAGTCCTAGTGGTGTATCTGGTTCTTAGACTTGAGACACCAAGGATGTCCTGTATGAGTGCTCCACTCTTTGATACCAGACTTATAGGTTTGGCTGTTCCCAGATCTAGTATAGCTGGTCATTGGGAGTGGTAGTCGACCTTACGAGGGCTATTGAGTGTCGATAGAGGATCATCCACTCTCGGTATCATGAGAGGAATATCCCATGTGTTCTTGCTCAGACAAATCCCTGGCCAGGGTCATTCGGGTTGAGAGAGAAAGAGTTCTCCGGGAGAATCCGATTAGAGCGAGACTCGAGTAGAAACCGTATGGGTCTGACAGCACCATGCTCGATATACGGTCTCTGAGATATTAGATGGATGAGGGACTATAGGTACATGGTAACTGAGGACAGACAGGTCCAATGGATTGGATTCCCCTGTATCGTCTGGGGACTACGGCGTAGTGGCCTAGTACTTCCGTAGTCGATGAGTCGAGTGAATTATTACAGAGATAATAATTCACTGAGTTAGAAGGAGTTCTGACAGGTATGACTCACGGCCAGCTCGATATTGGGCCTAGAGGGTCACACACATATGGTAGGCATTGCGATGAGTAGAGGTTCGGATATGAGATATCCGACGGAGCCCTTGTCTTATTGGATGCAGATCCAATACCCACTAGGGAAAGGACCCATTAGGGTTTTGACACGGGATCTCTATAAATAGGAGGGATTCACAGCCTCATAGGCTAGAGTCTTTGCTTGCCCTTCCTATTCTCCTCTCCCTCTCCCCTCAGAGTAGGCCTGGAGTTTTGAGGAGCATCGTCGCAACCCTGCTGTGTGGATCACCGCTAGAGAGGAGGACGCTTGACCTCCTTCACCCTCTCCTAAGGATCTGCAAGGAAACAAGGATATACGATCTCCCTAGGTAACACAATCTTTATACGCAGTTTTGTGTTTTGCGGATTTTTGCGCACCAATCTTCGCACGACGACAAACATCTTTTTGGAAATCGGGGATTTTTGTTTTCTTGTTCTTCCGCTGCGCATATGATGTCGCCCCCCATGATTTCCCAACAGTGGTATCAGAGCCAAGTTGTTCGTGCGAATGATTGGTTTTGAACTGCGTGTATTGTGTTTAGGAAGAATTTTGACGTCAAAATCGTTGACGCAAAAGCGAGGAAGGGCAGCAACAGTTGCTGCCCTCGATCTGCATGCCTGCAGCCACCTGCAGCGGCAGCCGCAGTCGCAGCCAGGCAGCACAGCGCCGGCGCATGCGCAAGCGCTGTGTCTGCAGCAGCCGGCCGGCGGCCTGCTTGCAGCAGGCTTGCTGCCGGCGGGGCTGGCAGCCCGCGGGTAGAGGCGCCTGCGGCCGCTGAGCCCGCGGGTAGAGGCGCCGCGGGGCAGCAGCGCGGGCTGAGGCACCGTAGGGCAGCGGCGCCTGTGGCCGCTGCTCCCACGGGCAAAAACCCCGCAGGGGCGGCCGCCAGCGAGGCAGCACCGCCTGCGGGCGCTGCCTCGCCGGCAGAACTGCTCGCGGAGGCGGCGACGCCCGCGGGGGCCAGCGGGCGTGCCGCCCGCAAGCGAGGGCAGCGCCCCGCCCCTCGCCGCACAGGCCGCCGCCGGCAGGGTGGCGGCGGCGGCAACAGCGAAAAGGGGAAAGGGCATTAGGGTTTTCTGGGAAAAAGATAGTTTTGCGCCTCGGAATTTGAGAAATTCCAGTTTCTGTCTTTTGTCCAAATTACGAAAATACCCTAAGGAATTGAGAAATTCCCTACATGTCCCTGATTTCAGAAAAATATTAATTAATTAAAAGGTTTAGTTGATTATTATTTTTATTATTATCTAGTAGTCCTACATGATGATGATTATTTATACATGTGATGTATAATGTGTGGACGGATGATCATGGACCGTGTGATGTGTGTACTTGTGATTATTATTATTGAGGTCTGCGAACCTCCATTATATTTCTCGTTTATTGTCGGGCCTGCGTGCCTATGATTAAGTTGTAATCACATGAGGAGGCGCAGCGGGAGCGTGGATGCGACAGCGGGACCCACGAGACGGACGATCGTGTTGCATGGAGATGCATCAAGATGTCGACGAAACCGACGAGGACGAGATGGACGATCACAGGGCATGGAGATGCACCGTTGCACACATAGATCTTGATGTGAGTGATTAGGCCTACTGGCTCGGGCCTAATCATATTAGGTTGTGGTCCATGATCATCTGGTGTGATTGCTTATACACATACTAGATATGTATATATATTTGCATGCGATGTAGATATATATTAAATATGTATATGTGTGACATGTCATATTAGGAGACCAAATCATAGAAACATCTCTCGATAAAATTAAGTCGGTAAACGTGAGGCAATTAGATTGACCCACGTGGCCTTCCATCGTTATGAGTAGGAACCGAATCCCGGTGTAGGTTGAGTTGGTCGAGTCCCTCGAGACTCACCTATATCGCGATTCGCTATCTTGCTTACGACATAGAGATGTCACCGGTGACCTGAGGGCATGATATGCTTGGTCGAGTCCCTCGAGGGTATATCATCAAATCAGACTCATCTTGTAACGAATGTGTTGACTTAACCGAGCATCATGGTTGGTCGAGTCCCTCGAGGCCATGGTGATTCGGAGGCCGAACAGGACGGGAATCACAAGGAGTTGTGATCGGCAAGAGTTGTCTACCTTTTAGGCTTAGTGTGATTGGTCGAGTCCCTCGAGGTTACACTAAGACGCTGATTGGATCCTGATCCCCACTAGAAGTCTGCCGGAGACTTCCGTTTTACGTGCTGAGGGTGTCGCGTGACTCGTTAGTAAAATAGTGGGAGCATATTAAGATAGAAGTCCATATCTTGATAGTTTATTTCTTGCAAAATCTGCATGTTATTCATTTTTTGCTACATCTTTATTTTCAGAAAATGTCGCTTTCAAATCCCTTACGTGGCATACTTGATGTCAACTGCCTCACTGGTCCAAATTATACGGATTGGCTCCGTAACTTGAGAATTGTTCTCACAGCGGAGAAAATCGTGTACGTCCTTGATACAGTGATGCCTACGCCCGAAGAAGGGGCAAGCGAGGATGAGATCGCTCGCTACGTGAAGTACATTGATGACTCCACTCTTGCTCAGTGCTATATGTTGGGCTCTATGACTCCAGAGTTACAGAGACAACATGAAAAGATGGATGCCAGATCCATTCTCCTACATGTCCGTAAATTGTTTGAGGAACAGGGAAGGACTCAACGATATGAGATATCCAAGAGCCTTTTCCGCGCTAGGATGACTGAGTGGACACCGGTTCAGAACCATGTCCTAAAGATGATTGAGTGGATAGAGAAACTCACAGGTCTAGGAATGGTCCTAGAGGATAACTTGTGTGTGGACATTGTGCTTCAGTCCCTACCAGATTCCTTTTCACAGTTCATAATGAACTTTAATATGAACAAGCTTGAGGTGACTCTCCCAGAGCTCCTCAATATGTTGAGGGAGGCAGAGAGTACTATTAAGAAAGAGAAGCCAGTTCTCTACACTGGTGAGACCAGAAAGAAAAGGAAAGCAGAAAGGTCCCTTAAGAAGGGAAAGGGCAAGGGCAAACAAGGTAAAGCAAAGGTTGCTAAGAAAGACCCAACAAAGGACAAAGGCCAGTGCTTCCACTGTGGTAAAGATGGGCACTGGAAGAGGAACTACAAAGAATACCTTGTAGAAAGGGCGAAATAGAAGCTTGGAGAAGCTTCAGGTATATTCATGATCAATCTCCAATTGGCAGATTTTTGTGATAATGCATTGGTATTGGATACCAATATTGCTTATCACATCTACAATTTATTGTAAATTCTAGCAAAGCCGAGGGGAGATTGACGAGAGGAATATTGCATAAAGGTTTGTTTATGCAAGACACTACTCCACATATCATGAATGTAAGTGTCTAAGAGGAAACGAGATGAGGTGAACAGTGCATACCTAGGCATTGTAGGCTAGGTCACATCCATAAAAGAAGGATTCAAAAGTTGCTAAATAATGGATATCTAGATCCATTCGACTATGTGTCTTATGCAACTTGTGAGCCTTGCATTCGTGGAAAATTGACCAACTCTCCATTTAATGGAACTGGAGAGAGAGCCACTGAGTTGTTGGAACTCATACATAGTGATGTATGTGGATCCATGTCAACTCATGCCATTGGAGGTTACTCCTACTTCATTATATTTACTGATGATTTCTCAAGGTATGGATATTGTACTTAATGAAGTACAAGTCTGAGGCCTTTGAGAAATTCAGAGAGTATAAGAATGAGGTGGAGAACCAGACTGGAAAAAGTATCAAAACTCTTCGATCAGATCGAGGAGGTGAGTACTTAAGTACAGAGTTTACTCAGTTCCTCAAGGACCATGGGATATTATCCCAATAGACACCTCCTTATACACCTCAGCTCAATGGTGTCTCTGAAAGGAGAAATCGTACATTATTAGATATGGTACGGTCCATGATGAGTTTCGCTGACCTACCCATCTCATTCTGGGGATATGCCCTAGAAACCGCAGCTTACCTTCTGAACAGAGTTCCAACTAAGTCGGTAGTGTCTACACCATATGAGATATGGAAAGGGAAGAAGCCTGATCTTAAGGTTGTTAAGATTTGGGGCTGCCCTACCCACGTTAAAAGACACAACCCCGATAAGTTAGAATCAAGGACAGGGCGATGTAAATTTGTGGGATACCCCAAGGAAACTTGTGGGTATTACTTCTATCATCTCGAGGACCAAAAGGTCTTTGTAGCTAAGAGAGCAGTGTTCCTTGAGAAGGAACACATTCTTGACAGAGACAGTGGGAGAATGATAGAATTGAGCGAGGTTGGAGAACCAAGCTCAAGCACCACTCTACAGCCCGAGTCTGTTCAGGTATCTAATACACAAGTTTTCAACTTTACGCAGGTCTGATAGAGTATCCCATCCTCCTGAGAGATATGTGGGACATATTAGAGCAGAGGATGTAGAGGATATTGATCCTCAGACCTACGAGGAGGCTATTATGAGTATAGACTCCGGGAAGTGAAAAGAAGCCATGAATTCTGAGATGGATTCTATGTACTCCAATAAGGTTTGGAACCTAGTTGATGCACCCGAAGGTATTGTACCCATCGGTTGCAAGTGGATCTTTAAGAAAAAGATCGGAGTAGATGGAAAGGTAGAGACCTATAAAGCAAGGCTAGTGGCTAAGGGGTATCGTCAAAGGCAAGGTGTTGACTACGACGAAACTTTCTCACCCGTAGCAATGCTAAAATCCATCAGAATTCTATTGGCTATTGCAGCACACTATGATTATGAGATCTGGCAGATGGATGTGAAAATCGCATTCCTCAACGGGAACCTGGAGGAGGAGGTGTATATGATGCAACCTGAGGGATTCGTGTCCAAGAACTGCCCAGATAAGGTGTGTAGGTTGCTTAGATCCATTTATGGACTAAAGCAAGCTTCCCGAAGTTAGAACATAAGATTAGATGAGGCAATCAGATCTTATGACTTCATTAAGAACGAAGATGAGCCTTGTGTATATAGAAAGGTAAGTGGGAGCGCTATTAGCTTTTTGGTGTTATATGTGGATGACATCCTCATCATTGGGAATGACATAGGAATGCTATCCACAGTAAAGGCTTGGTTATCTAGACACTTCTCCATAAAGGACTTAGGGGAAGCATCCTATATCTTGGGGATTAGAATCTATAGAGATAGATCCAAAAGGATGCTTGGCTTGTCCCAGTCCAGGTACATAGAAACCATTGTCAAAAGGTTTGGCATGGAAAATTCCAAAAGAGGTCTCATACCGATGAGACATGGGATATCGCTTTCTACGAGTATGTCCCCAAAGACTCCAGAAGAAAGGGCGAACATGGATATGATACCTTATGCCTCAGCAATAGGGTCTATCATGTATGCCATGCTATGTACTAGGCCTGATATAGCGCATGCTCTGAGTGTCACGAGCAGGTATCAGGCGGATCCAGGCTTGGAGCACTGGAAAGCAATAAAGTGTATCCTTAAGTACTTGAGAAGGACTAAGGATCTTTTACTAGTATATGGAGGTAATAGCCTTAAGGTTGAAGGCTACACTGACTCAAGTTTTCAGTCTGATGTCGATGATAGCAAGTCGAATTCAGGGTATGTGTACACCTTGAATGGAGGAGCAGTGTGCTGGAAGAGTTCCAAGCAAGATACCACTGCTGACTCGACCACAGAGGCGGAGTACATTGCCGCATTAGATGCAGCAAAGGAGGGAGTTTGGGAGTCGATACAGATAGCGACAAGTCGACTTCCTTATATTGCGACCACTATGGGGTGATTACTCAAATAAGGGAACCCGGGTCTTATCAGAAGTGTTCTGAGGAGGTTCCAGCTTATAAGAGAGATCGTAACCCGAGGAGATGTAGCAGTGGAAAGAGTTCCATCCGAAGATAACATTGCAGATCCACTGACAAAGCCGTTGTCTCATTTTGTCTTTGAGCGTCACAGGGGTCTGATGGGGATCAGACACATAGGTGATTGGTTTTAGGTCAAGTGGGAGATTGCTAGTCATAGGTGCCCAGCAAGCCAATCACGTGAGTGTTGGCACGTGTGACTTGATACAGAATCTTTTTGCTTATTATATTTTGGCGTATATCACTTTATAACTATTGCATAAATGCATATATATTGTGATGTCCTTGGATTTGTGCAATGGGAATCGGATCGTGATGAGATCACGATAATGAGATCGATTCACCTTTAAACACATATCCTAAATAATCCCGGTCATAGGTTACTCGAGAGGGACATCGTGATAACTGGATAGACTGGTGTGCAGTATACCCATCCATATGATGGATGCAGCTGGTCTCATAGCTGCTCGTGTAGGGACACTAGGGATACAGTACAGGTGCTCATTGGAGAATGAGTTCACTGATTGATCCGCTTACGGAATACTGGATGGTTGATGATGCCTTATTGTCAGACAACGATTCCGTAGTCCTAGTGGTGTATCTGGTTCTTAGACTTGAGACACCAAGGATGTCCTGTATGAGTGCTCCACTCTTTGATACCAGACTTATAGGTTTGGCTGTTCCCAGATCTAGTATAGCTGGTCATTGGGAGTGGTAGTCGACCTTACGAGGGCTATTGAGTGTCGATAGAGGATCATCCACTCTCGGTATCATGAGAGGAATATCCCATGTGTTCTTGCTCAGACAAATCCCTGGCCAGGGTCATTCGGGTTGAGAGAGAAAGAGTTCTCCGGGAGAATCCGATTAGAGCGAGACTCGAGTAGAAACCGTATGGGTCTGACAGCACCATGCTCGATATACGGTCTCTGGGATATTAGATGGATGAGGGACTATAGGTACATGGTAACTGAGGACAGACAGGTCCAATGGATTGGATTCCCCTGTATCGTCTGGGGACTACGGCGTAGTGGCCTAGTACTTCCGTAGTCGATGAGTCGAGTGAATTATTACAGAGATAATAATTCACTGAGTTAGAAGGAGTTCTGACAGGTATGACTCACGGCCAGCTCGATATTGGGCCTAGAGGGTCACACACATATGGTAGGCATTGCGATGAGTAGAGGTTCAGATATGAGATATCCGACGGAGCCCTTGTCTTATTGGATGTAGATCCAATACCCACTAGGGAAAGGACCCATTAGGGTTTTGACACGGGATCTCTATAAATAGGAGGGATTCACAGCCTCATAGGCTAGAGTCTTTGCTTGCCCTTCCTATTCTCCTCTCCCTCTCCCCTCAGAGTAGGCCTGGAGTTTTGAGGAGCATCGTCGCAACCCTGCTGTGTGGATCACCGCTAGAGAGGAGGACGCTTGACCTCCTTCACCCTCTCCTAAGGATCTGCAAGGAAACAGGGATATACGATCTCCCTAGGTAACACAATCTTTATACGCAGTTTTGTGTTTTGCGGATTTTTGCGCACCAATCTTCGCACGACGACGAACATCTTTTTGGAAATCAGGGATTTTTGTTTTCTTGTTCTTCCGCTGCGCATATGATGTCGCCCCCCATGATTTCCCAACAGTAGGCAGTATACGGTGCTGTACCTTTGTTACTCAATGGAGTAGGCGGCAAGGTTGATGGAGAAGACGGTATAATCCCAGAGGCGACCAAACCTATGAGAGAATCACTCCAAGTTGGGGTAAAAACTTCCTACATTCCAGAAGTTCGATGGCATTGAGAAGGTGAATCACATTAACTAACTCAACGCAAGGAGTGCAAACACTTCAAGTGCTTCATAAGTGTGCGCAATGAGCAGGCGAAGGCCAGTAACCAGCTCGATGCATAGAGTACAATCTCGAGGAGGCGGGCGAAGTCAAGTAACCTTTGCCTTCTTAACTCTAAAGAGAATGGGCGAAACCGAGTACCCTAATTCTCTTATCTAACAGGTAGAGGAGCTCTGCACATGTTTAAAGACCCTTCAAAAATAATGGAAGACAATAGTTGTCAAATCCTCACCAACGGTGATCAGTGCTACTGAGAGTAGATTGTTCGATTTATTTCCCAACGAACTGCCAATCGAAAGCGGAAGTGATGCAAACCTACTTGGAAGTGACAACTAAGTGAAAGAAGAGTCAATGGGCAAATTTTGTGGAGGAAGGACCCAAAAACTTCAAAAGTTTATGAGACAATGCTCGTTAAAGCTCCAACAAGCATCTACCTAGTTCAAGCAGCATGAGCATTTGAGAGACTGGTGCATAGTAATGATGGTCTTTTCCTTCATCTAGAGGATCCACAGGAATCAACATGGATCAACACAGCTCAGCCAACCCCACACTAGAGTCAGAGTCATTGGTGAGTTGAAGCAACAAGGCGGATCAAAGGTTCGATTACTCAAAAATAGCAGCGAAGAGCAGCTGGGAGCCAGGAGGCACATTGCAGCTGGAGCAGAAGATTGAAGACTCAACAAAGGCGAGGAGTTGTAGTGTCAGCAAAGGCTTCGATGAGGATGTCGAAGGAATAAGTGGGGGAGAATGTCACGGACAAACTTCAAAACAGGATGTTTGATGTAATGGTTATGTATGTCCGTGTCTTTTGGTATGTACATACTTTGACTAGCATGTAGAGGGACAATTGAAGGCTTAATAGTCCTATTTTAGTTTAGTATGTAGTGGACCATTTTACCCTTTGTTGTGCAACTGTTCAGAGCTTATAAAGTCTGTTTGTAATTTGCATTGTCTATGAAGTGTTTTCGGAGATGTTTGTTTATGGATCCCGAGTGAGGCATTTTCTCTATCCCGTTCTCTCTTTTGTAGGTCCTAAGGGACCATGGGAGGCTTCAAGGAGGCTGACCTTTACAGACGGACACGCAAGGGTGCCGCACGACTTAGGTAAAACTAGCTAAGTCCGTTACAACGTAGCGACCGCAACAAGCATCGATGCCTCTCACGCAGCGACCACAGCTACATCCTTGCATCCTCATAGCAACCCTTAATTCCCATAGTGCTGCCACCGATTGCATCACAACAACAGCATTGATTAAGGTAGTGATTGATGCCCTAGTCCTAGCACCAGAAAGAAGAGTTGAGATTACAAATTTGCAGTCTTATGCAATAGCCACCGATAACTTAATGAAAGCACAAATGGAAGCATTGGAAATCAGAATTGAGAACTGGTTGCAAGAAATACTTAATGATTTCAAAAAGATCCTACTAGAGAGCCTCAGCAAATTTCAACAAGATGGGGGCTCAAGTTCTATGTTGAACAGATCTAGAGATACAAGAAAAGGGCCCCAAGATTGTGACACAAACTATTTACACATGAAGGTGGAATTTCTGAGATGGGAAGATGGAGATCCGACTAGTTGGATCTCTAGGGCAAAAAATTTTTTCGATTTTCATAAAACTCCAGAAGAAATCAATGTGGAAAGAGCCTCAATCCAACTAAAGGGAGATGCAATCTGGTGGTATGATTGGTATGAAACTTGCCATGGAGTCCCCTTGTGGGAGCAATTTAAGAGAGGACTTTTTATTTGCTTTGGACCATTAGAGTATGAGAATGTTGATCAGTAGCTCGTCAAAATTTATCAGAATTCTACAGTGTTAGAATATCAGAACAGATTTGAATGATTGTCAAATCAAGCCAGAGATTGGTCTGAAGGACAACTGGTGAGAACATTTATCAAAGGACTTAATCCAGATATCCGATGTGAAGTTAAGGCTCGTCAACCTCGCACTATGATAGCTATAATCTCATTCGCACATCTACATAAGAAAAAAATTAGCAAAGAAAATTATGGAAACAGGAGTGACAACAACCAGATGATTAGCAAGCCACCCGCCCCATCTATTCCCAATTGAAACTATGACAACCAAAGACTAACCTAAGAAGAACTCAAGGAAAGATCAACAAGGGGTTTATACTATAATGAAAAGTGGAGTATAGAGCACTGATGCAAACAAGTGCAACTTCTGATGATTGAACCAATTGGAGAGGAACCAAAAGCTAAGAGGGTGGACTCCGATCATGAGGATATAGATTTTAATGAAGATGTTGGACCTACCATACATACAATGCATGTATTAACTGGCTACTCTAACCCATAAACTATAAAAGTTGGCGGAACTCAGGAACATCACCATGTTATAGTTTTGATTGATACTGGTAGCACTAACAATTTTATGGACAATAATACTAATGATCGATTGACCCACCACATTTAAGGCTGCGCCAGATTTGAAGTAAAGATCGCCGAGGGATTGATTTTAACTTATGATAGCAAATGTTCAAAGATAAAATTGATTATACAAGGCCAAGAGTTTCTTATAATGATTTCTACACTGAAAGACCGATCTGTTGCTTACACTATCAAAAAGTGGAGATCATACTTACTTGATCAATGGGTTATGATGCATTGCAGATATCCTTTGATTGAAGTGCTGAAAGAGAAGCTCCCCGAGTTTGATGCAGCTCAGCCTTGAGGACAAGGCTAATTTGAAGAGGGAGGAATTGTTAGGACCCTTTTTCTCATCTTTTGAATAATGTTTATTGAGTTTGTTTAGTTCAATTAGAGTCAGGTAGAGGTTTATTTAATATTTATTTATTATTAGAGTCCAAGTCCTAATGGACCCTAGGTGGTACTCTATAAATAGTGATGTAACCCTTTCCTTTCAGAGATAATGAAATATTATTATTCAGTCTTTTGACAAACCCTAGAAGGTCGATCCCCTCGAAGTGATCAAGGAGGCTGATCCCCTCGAAGTGATCATTCCCTTTTCTCACCTTTCTTCCATGATATGACCCTAGGGTCTTATCAAAGAGGAAGAAATGTTAGGAAAGAATCCATTAAGAACCAAATTTATGAAATGATTTGAACCAAGTCAAATTCAAAACAATAAATGAGTTTCATTAAATCATGCTTAAATTTTAACAAAGAGAAGGGATTCACGAAAAGGATCAAGATATCAAATCGCCATTCTTGTAAGTAATCATCACACACTAAAATTCATCTATCAAGGATCAAGATATCTATTGGAATTCAAAAAATTCATCTTTCATGAGAAGAGTAAGGAAGAATTCAAGGGAGAGGAGCATCAAAAATAAAACTTGATAAGTCAAATCCGTTTCTCATTAAAATTTCAAGAGTGAAATCCATGAGAGATGCTTTTATCAATGAATTCTATGAGTGATGTGATTAAGTGTATTAAGAATCATTAAGTGATGGAGCAAGGGCATGAAATAAATTTGATACCAAGTAGATTAGTATTCCAGATTTCATAAAGGCCTTAGATACAAAATAAAATAATTTCATGAAAGCCTTTAAAAAAAATCAAGAAAGTCTGGAAAAGATATACATCAAATTTATGTATTCGAACAATTTAGCATCCCTAACTCTCTTCTAATAATATCAAATTGTTCTTCATTTAAAGGTTTTGTAAAGATATCAGCTAATTAATATTTCGTATTAAAAAACTCTAAAGATATATCATAGTTATTAACATGATCTCTTATGAAATGATGCCTAATGTCAACATGTTTAGTTTTAGTGTGTTAAATAAGATTTTTTGTTAAACATATTACACTCGTGTTATCATATTTTATGGGAATGATCTTAAGGTAAATCTTGTAATGTTATAATGTAATTTTTATCCGTACAACATGCGCACAACATGCACTCGCCACTATGTATTCGACTTCGGTTGTAGATGTCACGCCCCTCAAAAATATTGATAATATTAAAATTTTCATCACAAACTAATCCAGGATCCAAACTAACATTTGAGGACACTGAAAAACATTCTATCAAATTCAGATCTATAAAACCTGTGCAGTTTATAATAATATATTACATCACTCGATAATTCACATTTATGGCAACCCAAGCCAACTTGACAAACATAAACAACATTTATAAATCCACAAGCTAAATAAATTATACAATCAGAACTCCAATTATTCACCACAAGTTCATATCATCAGAAATTAGACTTAACATTCCGAAATTCCAAATAAGAGAGATCGTCTAACACTTTTACAAGGTATATCCATTTCGATTCATCGACAACATTTCATTTCATACAAAATATGCTTATACAAAAATAACATAATAACTAACAAGATTTGCCCATAATTCTGAATAGCTCTCCACTGCCTCAGCCCAATTCAAAACATCATAAAGATTGGCAACTTGACCTGAAAGATTTATATAACAACGAAGTGAGCTAAAAACAGCTCAGCAAGTGACAAAGCATATTCAGAATAAAAGGAACGGTTTCAAACAAGTAAGATATCATAATACAAGGCAGAATACACGAATTCTCAAGGATACCATCTCATTAGATACAAAATCATATGTGTCATATCATTCAAAACATATTTGGTTCATAACAAATGGAGCATAGTGGAGTATATCAGTAGCGTACGAGATGTTCCAGAGCATATCAATGGCAAATAGGATATTTCAGAACATTTCAGGTCATAGCAAATAGAGCACAGAGTAATTGAAGCATATCAATAGCGTATGAAATGTTCCGAAGTATAACAATAACATATGGAACATTTCGAAGTGTAACAATAACAGATGAAACAAATAAAAGGTGAAATGGGATTCCAAACATAATATGGTCCATCCATTTCTGAATGACCACCAAACATAATCTAGAGCATCGTGATAAGACCATGAAGGTTTTATCGTCGCTCTGATACCAAATGATAAGACCCTAAAGTATTATCGTAGGCTCTGATACCAAATGATAAGACCCTAAAGTCTTATCGTGGAAGAAAGGGGAGAAATGGGGATGATAATGATCGCTTCGAGGGGATCGACCTCCTTGATCGCTTCGAGGGGATCGGCCCTCCTTGATCACTTCGAGGGGATCGGCCTCCTAGGGTTTGTCCAAAGACAGAATAGTATTTTTCATAGCTTACTGAAAAGAAGCAGTTACATCCCTATTTATAGAGTTTCACCCAGAGTCCATCAGGACTTGAACTCTAATAATAAATAAATATTTGATAAACCTCTACTTGACTCTAACTAAACCAAACTGACTCAATAAACAAATGGACTAAACAGACTTAATAAACATTATTCAAAAGCTCAGAAAAAGGGTCCTAATAGTTCCTCCCTCTTTAAATCAACCTTGTCCTCAAGGCTGAGCAGCATCAATCTCGGGGAGCTTGTCTTTTAGCACTTCAGTCATAGGCTATTTGTAACGCATCACAACCCGTTGATCAAGTAAGTATGATCTCCACTTTTTAATAGTGTAAGCAACAAGTCGGTCTTTCAATGTAGCAATCGTTGCATGAAACTTCTGGCCCTGTATAATCAATTTTATCTTTGAACCTTTGCTATCACAAGTGAAAATCCGTCCATCAACGATCTTTACTTCGAATCTGTCATAGTCTTCAATGTGGTAGGCCAATCGGTCAACAATCTCATTGTCCATAAAATTGTTAGCGCTACCAGTATCAATCAAAACTATAACAGGCTTATGTTCTAGAGTTTCGCCAACTTCCATAGTTTGCGGGTTAGAGTAGTCGGTTAATGCATGCATTGTATATATGGTAGGTCCAACATCTTCATTAGAATTTATACCTTCATGATCGGAGTCCACATTCTTAGCTTTCGGTTCCTCTCCAATTGGTTCAATCATCAGAAGTTGCCCTTGTTTACATCGGTGCTCCATACTCCATTTTTCATCATAATACATACCCCTTGCTGATCTTTCCTTGCTAATTTTTTTCTCATGTAGGTTTGCAAATGAGATCGCAGCTATCATAGTACGGGGTTGACGAGCCTTAACTTCGCACCGGATCTCTGGAATAAGCCCTTCAATAAATGTATCCAGAAGTTGTCGGTTCGACCAATCTCTAGCTTGATTTGATAATCTTTCAAACCTACTCTGATATTCTAACACTGTAGAAGTTTGATGAATTTTTGCGAGCTGGCAATCAACATTCTCATATTCGGATGGGCCAAAGCGAACAAAAAGCCCTCTTTTGAACTGCTCCCACGAAGGAACTCCGTGAAATGTTTCATACCAATCGTACCACTGGAGTGCATCTCCCTCGAGTTGGATTAAGGCCACTTCTACCTTGGATTCTTCTGGGGTTCTGTGAAAAAGGAAAACATTTTCTGCCTTAGAGATCCAATTAGTCGGATCTCCATCTTTCCATCTCGGAAATTCCATCTTCATGTGTGAGTAATTTGTGTCATAATCTTGGGGCCCTTTTCTTGTATTTTCAGATCTGTGCAACGTAGAACTTGAGCTCCCACCTTGTTGAAATTTACTAAGGCTCCCCAGTAAATCCTTTTTGAAATCATTAAGTACTTCTTGTAACCGGTTCTCAATTTTAATTTATAATGCTTTCATTCGTGCTTTCACTGAGTTATCGGTGGCCATTGCGTAAGACTGCAAATCTGTAATCTCAACTCCTGTTTTTGGTGTCGGACAAGGGCATCAACACTGTAGATGCGAAGTTGCCAAGGAGGTGGACGCCAAGGGCAGTGTTGCGGTCGCTGCGTTGGAAGAAGAGTAGCTGCCCTGTTTCTATCGAGGTGTGGGGTGAGAGCGTCGGGGTTGGAAGGCGACTGCGTTGATGTGGTTGCAGTTGCTACGACCCAAGGGGCGATCGTCGAGCAACGGGGTTGAGGCAAGGCAGCGTACTTGCTACGGTTGCTGCGTTCGCTGTTGGAGGGCGGCTGCTGCAGAACGAGGGGTTGGTCGTTGGCCGGGAGCGACAACAGTGGTTACAATCGGCGGCCGCGGCAGCCGAGGGTGCCACTATTTTTGTTGCTGCGTACTCTGTTTTTGTCGCACCACCGAAGGAGTTGGCCAAAAGGATCACGAGCAGTTGAGGAGAAGGCTGCGGTGACTGGCAGCAGCGGTGGTCGCTGGCCGGAGCGCAGCGTTGGCGGTGGAGAAGGAGGCAGTGAGGGTCGCAGCCAGGATCGACGGGGGCTGCAGTAATAGAGGAAGCTCTGTTTCTGCAACCATTGCAACGAGGGCTGCGGCAACCGGCGGCTGCGGCTGCGACCAAGGGGGGGGCATGGTGAGGGTTGCGGCTGGGAGGCGGGCGGCGGTGATAGAGCGATCGAGAACCAGCAGCGGCGGTGGAGAAAAAGGCAGCGAGCGTCATCGCTGGCCGGGAAGTTGCGATGCTGGAGATGGGAAACAGGGTGCTCTGTTTCTATCGCACCACAGCCGGCGGAGCTGCTGGCGATGCTGGCAATGGCGGTGCGACGGTGATCGTGCGGCCGAGAAGCAGCGGCAGCGGTGGAGAAGTAGGAGTCGGCGGCTGTAGAGGCGACCGACGCCTGCGGCAGTAGAGGGACCGGCGGCTGCTCTGTTTCTATCGCACCACAAAAACAGCGACACCAACAGATCGCACGGCCGAAGCTCCAACCAAGGGAAGCCAGCGATGGCGGTGCAGCTAGGGCAGCGTCGCCAACGATATAAGCGGCGATGGGTGGTCCGCTAGCTGGGAATCGGCGGCGGCGGCCCTTCTCGCTGGAGCGAGATGCGGGCAGCGAGGAGGCGAGGTGAGAAGGTTGCTTGCCGGGGCACAGCGGCAGCGGTGGGTGCTGACCGGGGAGCAACGGCGGCGATGGTCGCTGATCAGGAAGCAGCGCCGGCGGTGGAAGAGAAGGGAAGCAGGGGAAGAAGGCGTGCGTGGCTGCGGGTTCGTGGCTGAGGTTGCTGCTTCTTCTTTCTTTCTTTCTTTCTTTCTTTCTTTTGTTTTTGTTTTTTTTTTTTTTTGATAGCTTTGTTGCTCTGAGACCAAATGATAAGACCCTAAAGTCTTATCGTAGGCTCTGATACCAAATAATAAGACCCTAAAGTCTTATCGTAGGCTTTGATACCAAATGATAAGACCCTGAAGGTTTTATCGTCGCTCTGATACTAAATGATAAGACCCTAAAGTCTTATCGTAGGCTCTGATACCAAATGATAAGATCCTGAAGGTTTTATCGTCGCTCTGATACCAAATGATAAGACCCTAAAGTATTATCGTAGGCTCTGATACCAAATGATAAGACCCTAAAGTCTTATCGTGGAAGAAAGGGGAGAAATGGGGATGATAATGATCGCTTCGAGGGGAACGGCCTCCTTGATTGCTTCGAGGGGATCGGCCCTCCTTGATCACTTCGAGGGGATCGGCCTCCTAAGGTTTGTCCACAGACAGAATAGTATTTTTCATAACTTACTGAAAAGAAGCAGTTACATCCCTATTTATAAAGTTCCACCCAGAGTCCATTAGGACTTGAACTCTAATAATAAATAAATATTAGATAAACCTCTACTTGACTCTAACTGAACCAAACCGACTCAATAAACAAATGGACTAAACAGACTCAATAAACATTATTCAAAAGCTCAGAAAAAGGGTCATAACACATCGCAGGCTCTAAGCACATACCCTTTACCATTTCTGGCAAAGATCCAAATAATCCCACAAACACTAGAGTACAAAAGGGTATTGTGAACAATAATTTGAGACAATAGTAGATGAAACATTTCGGAGCATATCAATGGCGTATGAAATATTCCGGAGCATATCAATGACATGGAACATTTCGAAGCGTAACAATAATAGATAAAACATTTCAAAGCATATCAATGGGGTATGAAATGTTTCGGAGCATATCAATAACAAATGAAACATTTCGGAACATATCAATAACAAATACTAAACAAAAGCTCAAACATCGTATTTGATGTTGCATTCATATCATTCTTAACCAAAGCATATACAGAAACGCATAACCAAAGCTCTGGATATCATATCAAACATACAGAAGGTGTAGTGGGACTACAAACAGAATGTGATTCATCTATTTATGAATGACCACCAAACAGAAGTCTCCCACATCTAGGAGGTCTCCCACGTTTGGGAGCTCCATACACCAACGTCTAGGTGAAGTCAAAGGGGGCCGGCAGAGCATCACAGGCTCTATGCATAACTCCATTTACCATTTCTGGCAAAGGTTCACAAATCCCACAAACACAAGAGTACAAAAGGGTAGTATGAACAATAAATAGCTCATATCAGAAGCACACGCAGAACAACAAAACATACAAGTGTCTTTACGAGTCAATACGAAGTAAGTAATAATCTTTCACAATTGTATCAGATTTGAAAGGAAATGAAAGCAAGAGCATTCAAGGATTCCGAGCAATCACATATAACTGAATTCAAATAAGAAGGTTAGATGAATTCAATGTCCAAATGAATGAAACTAGAATAGGCACATAACGAAAGCAAATGCGGAACAATAGGATATACATGTGCTTGTATGAGTCAATACGATATAGCATAAACGTTACACAATAGTTTTAAAGAATGCAAATAATTTTAAGGACAAGAGCATATAAGAATTCAAAGCAGTAATATAAAGCTCAATTGAATAAGAAAGCTAAAGGATATCAACTTCCAAAGGAATGAAACCAGAATATGCGAAATCGACCAAAGCTTGATTTTTGGTAGAATTCAAGAGGCACATTGAACAAATGATTTAAACTATCAATTGTGCTCCAATATAATCAAGAAAGGTATTGTGGAAAGATATTTCCATCTATTTTCAAATAAAACAAGTCATATGAATCAAAATTTCTAACAAAGAGTTACAATGGATTTAGTAACCCAAGATCAAAGAACAAATCTCAATGTTACAGAATTCATAGGGTCGGTTTCAACAGAAAATTGGGCAGGCTTTTGGACTCTAAATCTTTCAATCCAGGTATTAAAGAAAGATCTACGAGTCTAGTTTCCAATGAACTAAGCTTTGAATAAATCAATGCTTGCAATAGGGACTTATAAGCAGTTCAGTATCGAAAGGTCAGAAATTACGATCCCTGTTTTGCAGAATCTGTAGGCTCATTTGAAACAAAAGTTTTAGGCAGATAAACTTACTCTGAATTCTTAAAATATGCTATCAAAAGAAAGGTTTATGAGTCTATATTCTGATCAAATATGTTTTGTCCAAATCAGAGGTCAATATATGAAGTTATAACCATAATAGAGTAGAAAGATCATAATCTCAAAAGTTGCACAGATTCGAATCGTTATGTCTAAACAGGAGATATATCAAATGCAAGGCTTTAACAATTCAAAGTTCCTCATATTCAAGGCAAATATAGAGATAAAATTGCAGTAAGGAATGATCAGGACACTTGCAATAGGAAAGATTAGAAAGCTTGCAATAGGAAGGATCGGAACACTTGCAATAGGAAGGATCAGAACACTTGCAGGAGAAAAGATTTAGGACACTTGTAGGAGAAAAGATCGGGACACTTGCAATAAAAAGGATTGAAACGTTTGTAATAGAAAGGATCGAAAAACTTGCAAGAGAAAAGAATTAGAAAGCTTGCAATAGAAAGGGTTAGAACACTTGCCTTTTAAAGATTTTGATCCGAAGATCCAAAGAAGGTGTCAACCCAAATCCTTTTACTTTTCCTCCGTGTCCTCTCCCTTTTTCGTTTTCTACATGTCTTCTCTTTTTCCTCCACAACTGCAGCTCATGTAGAACATAGAGGCATAGTCACCTGCTCTCTCTTACTCTCATTCCTTCATTTTCTTTCCCAAACACAACTGCCACAGCCACCGCCACTACCGCTGCCACAGTCACAGCCCCTTCCACCGCACTGCCTTCTTCCTCCCCTTCTTTCGTAAACACAGCTACTACATACGTAGTCGCTGCTGCCGCGGCCGCAACCCCGTCTGTAGCCCCTTTTTCCCCCCTTTATTTTCTTTTCTTTCCCAGCTACAACTACTGCAGTCGTAGTCGCAACCATGGCCGCGGCCACCACAACCGCAGCCTTTTCTTCCTCTCCGCTCTATTTCCTCTCCTTCTCTTCCAACTGCGGCTACCACTGCCACAACTGCCTCCCCTTCTCCTCTTGCTCTCATCTTCCCTTTTACTTTCTCTTCTTCTTCCTTTCCTTCTCTTTTTTCCCAGCTGCATTGTTGCAGTCGTAGCCTTAGCCACGGCCACAGCCTCTTTTTCCTCCACTGCTCATCTTCCTCTCCTTCTTCTCTTCCAATTGCAGCTGCCATCGCCGCAGCTGCCGCCCCTTCTTCCCCTTCTCTTCTTCTTCTTCCCTCCTCCTCCCCGGCATCACACACACCATCTCCTTTGTTTCCTCTGCTGGAAACAGAGGTATCACAACCTCTTCTCCTACTTCCTCTTCTTCTTCTCTTCCTCTTCTTCTTATTCTCATCTTCGAACACCCCACACCTCTCCTCTGTTTCCACCTGCGGAAACAAAGGTGCTGTAGCCCTAGCTACTACAGCTATCTCTCTTCTTCTCCCCACGCCCCCACCGCTCCTCTCTCTTTTCGAGAAACAAAGAGCGTGGGAGGTGGTGGGATAAAACCGAAATTTTTGGTTTTCTCTTTTTTTTTTTTGTAACTTAACAGTTTAGTCCTTGAAATTTCTATATTTACATATAGATCCTCTGATTTATAAATAAATCTTTATTAATAATTTTCAAAAGTGAGGGATATTACACTCTCCCCCACTTAAAAGAAAATTTAGTCCTCTAAATTGATCATAGCTCAATCGATGAAAAGATGAGAATTATGATTTCTTTATTTCCTCCTACTGCTCTCAAATAGTTTCATCAATATAATACAATTACACAATTATTCAAGAGTAACCGAAATATTCTCCTCTTTGATCCTAAATAGATGATAACCCAACCTTCAATCAATCTTTGAAAATACTTGTGCACCTTGCAGTTAATCAAACAAGTCGTCATTTTAGAGAATACTCGTTTTTTATGGTTACCTGATTCAATTGTCTATAATCAATATAAAGTCTCAATGTTCCATCTATCTTTTTAACTAATACTAGAGCACCCCATGATGAAATATTAAACGAAATAAAATCCTTATTTAATAGTCCTTGTAGTTTCTTTTCTAATTCCACTTACTCAAATGATGTCATTCTCTAGAGAGGCTTAGATTTTTGGATTGTCCCTAGGACCAAATCAAAAGCAAAGTCACGTTTGGAGGTAATCCAAGCAAGTCATCCTGGGATACATTAGGCAAGGAGATAAATCATGTCCAATACACTCAAAATAAAAGATCAACTGATCAAATATGCAAAAAGTGATCATTTGTTATATAACAATCCATACCGGTATGATAAGAAGATAGCCAATCCATATCAAGTATAATATCAAAACTCCAAATCTCTAGGAGAACTAAATCAGCAAAAAGTTCAAGTTCTCCAATAAAAATTAAACAAGATGACCAGATTCAAGTTCGTTATTAAAGAATCTCCAATGATCGTATTTACATATAGCACATAATGCAGTGGTCTCGGTTGAATACCCAAGTGATAAGCAAAATATTACGAATCAAATCATAGATGGGACTCTTGGTCAAACAAATATTTGCATTCTTTCATAAATATGCATAATACCTTCGACTACTAATTCAGAAGTTTTAGAAACATATTCAGTGATAGCATACACTCTGACATGGGCTGATGATTTAAGAGGCAGTGACTCTTTCTTCCTGTTCAAAGGGTAGTCTTTTATTTTATGATTCAACTTTCCACTAGCAAAATAGACTCCAATTACCCGAAAGCACAAACTTGTTTCATAATTTAACTTGCAATTCACACGTGATTGAGTCTTTTGTGGTGACTTCCCATTTCAAATCCAAATGTCTTGACCCTCTTGTTATCACTTTCTGATTCATTTCCAATCATATTTTTATTGGTAAACTTGTCCTTATCATTCTTACCACTAATCTCCATAAATTCTTTTGATTGTTGCCATTAATAATCAGCCTCTACTTCCAATATAAGGTAGCAAAAGAAATCTTTTGATCATCAGAACAATTTTGTATATTAAATATCTTCTTCGTTTGCATCATCCATTTTTCTACCACCAATGAAATTAGGTCTACCATGCTTTCATTGCGCCACTCTGATTTAGTATCTTCGATCAACCCTTTCATCCCCATTAATTAATCAGAAACAAATGAAATAGGAGGAACAAATTACCTCATCATCCTAGATTCCTAAAATGCATCAAAGAAAATTTCCATCAATCACTATAGTTCACTAGACCTCAATATATTTTGCATGTCAACATATTAAATATTTCAGTAATCCTTAAACTATGCTCTAATACCACCTTTGTCACACCCCTCAAAAATATCGATAATATTAAAATTTTCTTCACAAACTAATCCAGGATCTAAACTAACATTTGAGGACACTGAAAAACATTCTATCAAATTCACATCTATAAAACTTGTGCAGTTTATAATCATATATCATATCACTCGATAATTCACATTTATGGCAACCCAAGCCAACTTGACAAACATGAATAACATTTATAAATCCACAAGCTAAATAAATTATACAATCAGAACTCCAATTATTCACCACAAGTTCATATCATCATAAATTAGACTTAACATTCCGAAATTCCAAATAAGAGAGATCGTCTAACACTTTTACAAGATATATCCATTTCGATTCATCGACAACATTTCATTTCATACAAAATATGCTTATACAACAATAATATAATAACCAACAAGACTTGCCCATAATTCTGAATAGCTCTCCATTGCCTCGATCCAATTCAAAACATCTCAAAGAGTGACAACTTGACCTAAAAGATTTATATAACAACGAAGTGAGCTAAAAACAGCTCAGCAAGTGACAAAGTATATTCAGAACAAAAGGAACGATTTCAAACAAGTAAGACATCATAATACAAGGCAAAATAGAAGAATTCTCAAGGATACCATCTCATTAGATACAAAATCATATGTGTCATGTCATTCAAAACATATTTGGTTCATAACAAATGGAGCATAGAGTAATTGGAGCATATCAATAGCGTACAAGATGTTCCAGAGCATATTAATGGCAAATAGGACATTTCAAAACATATCAGGTCATAGCAAATGGAGCACAGAGTAATTGAAGTATATCAATAGCGTATGAAATGTTTCGGAGTATATCAATGACATATGGAACATTTCGAAGCTTAACAATAAAAGATGAAACAGATAGAAGGTGAAGTGGGATTCCAAACACAATATGGTCCATCTATTTCTGAATGACCACCAAACATAATCTAGAGCATCGCAGACTCTAAGCACATACCCTTTATCATTTCTGGCAAAGGTCCAAATAATCCCACAAACACCAGAGTACAAAAGGGTATTGTGAACAATAATTTGAGACAGTAGCAGATTAAGCATTTCGGAGCATATCAATGGCGTATGAAATGTTCCGGAGCATATCAATGACATGGAACATTTCGAAGCGTAACAATAATAGATGAAACATTTCGGAGCATAT
The DNA here is from genome assembly GCF_036884655.1 of Musa acuminata AAA Group. Lineage (NCBI taxonomy): Eukaryota > Viridiplantae > Streptophyta > Magnoliopsida > Zingiberales > Musaceae > Musa > Musa acuminata. Next base: position 27,312,048 of record NC_088345.1, on the reverse strand, counting down.
CAATGGGGTATGAAATGTTTCGGAGCATATCAATAACAAATGAAACATTTTGGGACATACCAATAACAAATACCAAACAGAAGCTCAAACGTCGTATTTGACGTTCCATTCATATCATTTTTATCCAAAGCATGTACAAAAACACATAACCAAAGCTCTGGATATCATATCAAACATACAGAAGGTGTATTAGGACCACAGACAGAATGTGATTCATCTATTTCTGAATGACCATCAAACAAAAGTCTCCCACATCTGGGAGGTCTCCCACGTTTGGGAGCTCCATCCACCCACGTTTAGGTGAAGTCAGAGGGGGCCGGTAGAGCATCGCAGGCTCTATGCATAACTCCCTTTACCATTTCTAGCAAATGTTCACAAATACCACAAACACTAGAGTACAAAAGGATAGTATGAACAATAAATAGCACATATCAGAAGCACACGTGGAACAACAAAACGTACATGTGCCTTTACGAGTCAATATGAAGTAAGCAATAATCTTTCACAATTGTATTCATATTTGAAAGGAAATGAAAGCAAGAGCATTCAAGGATTCCAAGCAATCACATAGAACTTAATTCAAATAAGAAGGTTAGATGAATTCAATGTCCAAATGAATGAAACTGGAATAGGCACATATCGAAAGCAAATGCGGAACAATAGGATATACATGTGCCTATATGAGTCAATACGATATAGCATAAACGTTACACAATAGTTTTCAAGAACGCAAATAATTTTAAGGACAAGACAATATAAGAATTCAAAGCAGTAATATAAAGCTCAATTGAATAAGAAAGCTAAAGGATATCAACTTCCAAAGGAATGAAACCAGAATATGCAAAATCGACTAAAGCTCGATTTTTGCAGAATTCAAGAGGCACATTGAACAAATGATTCAAACTATCAATTGTGCTCCAATATACTCAAGAAAGCTATTATGGAAAGATATTTCCATCTATTTTCAGATAAAACAAGTCGTATGAATCAAAATTTCCAACAAAGAGTTACAATAGATTTAGTAACCCAAGATCAAAGAACAAATCTCAATTTTACAGAATCCATAGGGTCGGTTTCAATAGAAAACTAGGCAGGCTTTTGGACTCTAAATCTTTCAATCCAGATATCAAAGAAAGATCTACGAGTCTAGTTTCCAATGAAATAAGCTTTGAAGAAATCAACGTTTGCAATAGGGACTTATAAGCAATTCAGTATCAAAAGGTCAGAAATTACGATCCCTGTTTTGCAGAATCTATAAGCTCATTTGAAACAAAAGTTTGGGCAGGCAAACTTACTCCAAATTCTTAAAATAAGCTATCAAAAGAAAGGTTTATGAGTCTATATTCTGATCAAATAAGTTTTGTCCAAATCAGAGGTCAATACATGAAGTTATAACCATAATAGAGTAGAAAGATCATAATCTCAGAAGTTGCACAGATTTGAATCGTTACGTCTAAACAGGAGATATATCAAACGCAAGGCTATAAAATTCAATGTTCCTCATATTCAAAGCAAATATAGAGATAAAATTATAGTCTGGAAAGATCAGGACACTTACAATATGAAAGATTAGAAAGCTTGTAATAGGAAGGATCAGAACACTTGAATAGGAAGGATCGGAACACTTGCAGGAGAAAAGATTTAGGACACTTATAGGAGAAAAGATCGAGACACTTGCAATAAAAAGGATCAAAACATTTGCAATAGAAAGGATCAAAACACTTGCAATAGAAAGGATCGAAACACTTGCGAGAGAAAAGAACTAGAAAGCTTGCAATAGAAAGGGTCAGAACACTTGACTTTTAATGATTTTGATCCGAAGATCCAAAGAAGGTGTCAGCCCAAATCCTTCTACTTTTCCTCCGTGTCCTCTCCCTGTTTCATTTTCTACATGACTTCTCTTTTTCCTCCACAACTATAGCTCCTGCAGAACATAGAGGCCTAGTCACCTGCTCTCTCTTACTCTTATTCCTTTGTTTTCTTTCCCAAACGCAGTTTCCACAGCCACCGCCGCTGCCGCTGCCATAGTCGCAGCCCCTTCCACCGCACTGCCTTCTTCCTCCCCTTCTTTCGCAGACACAACTGCTACATACGTAGTCGCTGCTGCCGTGGCCGCAACCCCGTCCGCAGCCCCTTTTTCCCCCTTACTTTCTTTTCTTTCCCAGCTGCAACTGCTATAGTCGCAGTAGCAACCATGGCCGCGGCCACCACAATCGTAGACTCTTCTTCCTCTCCGCTCTGTTTCCTCTTCTTCTCTTCCAGCTGCGGCTGCCACTGCCGCAACTGCCTCCCCTTCTCCTCTTCCTCTCTTCTTCCCTTTCCCTTTATCTTCTTCTTCCTTTCCTTCTCTTCTTTCCCAGCTGCACTGCTACAGTCGCAGCCTCAACCACGACCGCAGCCTCTTCTTCCTCCCCTGCTCATCTTCCTCTCCTTCTTCTCTTCCAACTGCAGCTGCCATCGCCGCAGCCGTAGCCCCTTCTTCCCCTTCTCTTCTTCTTCTTCCCTCCTCCTCCCAGGCGTCACACACACCATCTCCTCTGTTTCCTCTGCAGGAAACAGAGGTATCACAACCTCTTCTCCTACTTCCTCTTCTTCTTCTTCTCCTCTTCGAATGCCCCACACCTCTCCTCTATTTCCATCTACGGAAATAGAGGTGTTGCAGCCCTAGTTGCTGCAGCTATCTCTCTTCTTCTCCCCACGCCCCCACCGCTCCTCTCTCTGTTCGAGAAAGAGAGAGCGTGGGAGGTGGTGGGATAAAATCGAAATTTTTGGTTTTCTCTTTTTTTTTTTGTAACTTAACAGTTTAGTCCTTGAATTTTTTATATTTACATATAGGTCCTCTAATTTATTAATAATTTTTAAAAGTGAGGGATATTACAGTCGATAGTGCAACCTAATTTTGTGTTTTGGAAGACCAAGAGACAAGTGCATGACCTACGATTGACATATTTCAGATGTGCTTTTTCTATCTATTATACATCTAGTAAAATTCGTATCAGTGTAAGCAATTAGGTTAAAGTTTTCAAATTTTGCATTCCATAATCCTAGATTAGTGGTTCTTTTAAGATATCTAAGAATTTTTTTAATTACTTTAAGATGAGATAGCTTAGAATTAGATTGAAACCTAGCACAAAGTCATATGCTAAATATGATGTCCGATCTAGTTGCGGTGAGGTATAGTAAACTACCTATCATACCCTTATAAGCTTTTTGATCAAAGCTTTCTCCACTTTCGTCAATGTCTAAGTTAGTGGAGGTACTCATAGGAGTATTGATAGCCTTTGAACTATCCATACTAAACCGTTTTATCAAGTCTAATGCATATTTTGTTTGACTAAGAAAAATATTATCACTAAGTTGTTTGATTAGTAACCCTAAAAAGAAAGTTTGTTCACCCATTAAACTCATTTCAAACTCTTGGCTCAAACTCTTGGCAAATGATTCGCATAAGGATTCATTTGTAGAACCAAAAATAATATCATCAACATAAATTTGAATAATAAAAAAATTATTTTTAAAATTTTTAATAAACAATGTAGTATCGACCTTGCCTTTAGAGAAATTATTTTGGATAAGAAAGGAGCTAAGTCTCTCATACCAAGCCCTTAAGGCTTATTTTAATCCACAGAGAGCTTTAGTTATTTTAAACACATGATTTAGAAAATTATCATTCTCAAATATGAGAGTTTGTTCAACATAAACTTCTTTGGAAATAAAGCCATTAAGAAACACACTTTTGACATCTATTTGAAATAACTTAAAATTGTTACTACTAGCATAGGCAAGGAGCATCTTATGGCTTCTAATCATGCCAAAGGAGCAAAAGTTTCATCATAATCGATACATTCATCTTGGTTGAAACCCTTGACCACTAATCTATCCTTGTTTCTAACCATGATACCAAATTCATCTCACTTGTTTCTGAAGACCAATTTAGTACCAATAACTAAATGGTTATTTGGCCTCGGAACAAGGTTTCATACCTCGTTTCTCTCAAATTGGTTCAACTCTTCTTGCATTGCGATAACCCATGAATCATCTTTCAATCATCTTTCAAGGCTTTGTCAATGCATTTCGGTTCAATTTGAGAAAGAAAAGTGGCATTGGCACAAAAAATTTTAAGAAAAGAACGAGTTTAAACCCTTTTAATGTGTCTCCTATGATTAGCTCCATAGGATGACCATCTACATACTTCCATTCTATGGGTAAGGATGTATCAAAAGAATATGTATCTAAGTTGCTAGTTGAAGGAGAGGGTTCATTTTAATTTAAAGCATCAAAATGAAGATCATCATCAAACTCATTTTTCTTAAGTTTGGAAACTTCATTAAAGACAACATGAATAGATTATTCTATAACCAAAGTTCTTTTGTTAAAGATTCGAAAGGCTTTAGAAATGGAAGAGTAGCCAAGAAAAATCCTTTCATCGAGTTTTGCATCAAACTTTCCTAAGGCATCTTTTTCATTCAAGATAAAACATTTACAACCGAAAACTTTAAAATATGAAACGTTGGGTTTTTTATTATTCCACGATCCATAAGGATTTTTGGAAAGTAATGGTCTTACTAGAACCCTATTCATGACATAGCATATCGTATTAATGGCTTCGGTTCAAAAATATTTGGGTAGGCTTTTTAGGGTCAAGGGCGGCACTAAGAGGGGTGAATTTGTGAAGCGAAAAAATTACCCATTTCAAATGTCTTCGTTTCGATTAAACTCGATTCCAACGAAAATCATTTCATAAAAATTTTAACTTGAAAGTGTATGGGAGCATATAGAAAGCAGTAAGAAGGTAGAGTAGCTTGCAAGAAAGGTAAATTGCTCAAGACGAAATGCAAACCAGAATTTAGAGTGGTTCGATCATTGTGACCTACATCTACTTTCGGATTCCTCCTCCGATGAGGAAACTAGCATCCATTAATGTCCTTCCTTCAATAGGCGAAGACCAACCACCTTTTACAGTGCTTTCTCCTTTTCACAAGTTTAGAGGATAACCCTTACAAGTCTCACACCTCTCTTTAATGATCTCAACACTTAGAAAGGGAGTACTCTAGCAATTTTATAACACTTTAATACTTCAAAGACTTAAGATTATGCCAATAGTTTCATGCTCTTTCATACTGAAAAGGGTGAGGTATTTATAGGCCCCAATGGCTTCAAAATTAGAATAAAAAAGAGTCATATCCATAGATTTTGGGGTACTGGCAGTACCACCGCTATTACTTGGCGGTACCATCGCCTAACACTTGATAATGGGCAATACCAACACCGGACAAAGCTCGGAGACCAAGCTTTGGTGGTACCACTGCCTAACACCTGACACTGGGTGGTACCACTACCTAGTTTGGGTGACCACCGAGTCTAGGCGGTACCACCACCTAACAGAGCTCAGAGAGATCGAGCTCTAGTAATACCACCGCCTGACAGGGCGGGTACCATCGCTGGCAGCATTAACTGCTAGTGGTGCCACCACCCAGACCTAGACCACCTAGGAGACTAGGTCTCTCAAGTGGTTCCACCACCAGCCATGATTTCAAGTGCTAAATGAGCTATTCAATCCAACCCAATTCAGCCATGTTAAGAGTCCAGTTGACCCCTAACTAAGTTAGTAAGATTACCTCCCAATCCTAAGTTAATTTATGTTCTAACTATGATTAAGGCCAGAAGTTAGTTTGGAATGTCAAATTTTCTTTCGGCGAACCTCCGACGAACTTTTCGACGAAACTTTTGGCAAGCTTCCGGCGAACTCCCGATGAACTCTCAGTGATCTTCCAACGAGCCCTCGGCAATCTTACGATGAGCTCTCGGCGATCTTCCGATGAGCCTCCGGTGAACTCCCAACGAACTCTCGGTGAGCTCCCGACATACTTCCGATATATCATCTGAATCTTCGACTCCGGCCCATCATCTGCTTTATGTCTTACTGCTATCATAGTTAATGCTGCACACTTATCTCAACACATAGATTAGGCAAAACAATTCACCAATTGATTTCATCATCAAAATCTGAGATTCAATAATCTCTCCTTTTTGATGATGATAACCAATTGGTGAAGGAATTAACCTTAACTCCTCCTATCTATATGCCATACTTGAGAAAAGATATTCTTGAATTCAAGGCCTTTGAATTCAAGTATTAAACAAATAAGTTAGGTTCAATTAAACTTATCAACATGCATATCATGATTTCTATCATGATTTAACATTCTCAAAATATGATGCTACGTATTTATCAATGAAAATGATGTCAAGGGCTGACATCCATTTTCAAGTACAATGATAGACAATCATCATTTTTAAGTATGATATGAATTTCAAATATGAAATATAGCAAGATGACAAAGATAGCAATTCATTATAAGAGAGCGAGTTGAGCTCATGATATCTTATCAAAATGAAAGACATTTATCATGTATTCATGAAACATTTCAAGTATTTATGATAAGTATGTTGAATCTCAGATTTTGATGATGAAACCAATCAATATGTGTTTATGTTTTAATCTGCATTTTGAGTGATGTAGGATGCTTCAATCAGGATGAGACAATTAAAGCTGGAAAATCATGTTGGGCCGGAGGAACATGTCAGAAGATTAGACATCAGGTCGGTGGATTGGTCGACGTATCGATAGAAGGCTGTGGATTTGGGCATCGAGCCAAGAAGAGCAGAGATTGTGCCAAGGATATCAAAGTTGCGGAGTCAATTAGCCGATTGGGAAATAAGCTGCAAGAGAGGACGATGCGCCGAAGAATCGGACGAAGCGTCAAGGGACCAATGACATGCCGGACAATTTGATTAGATGCTTAGGATTAATTATCTAGATCGAAGTGTGTTTTATATATATAGGATTAACTATGATAGCAAGACATAAAGCTAAATGAAGTCCCGAAGTCAAGATCGAGATCACATTGAGAGTTCGAGAGTTCGTCGGAAGTCCGGATGTTCGTCGAAAGTTCTGCGGGAACCAACCGAGAAGTCATGGAGTTTGCTAGAGAAGCTCATCGGAACTCACCAAGAAGATCATCGTGACATCGAGGAGCTTGCCGGGAGTCCGCCGGAACATTGCCAAGAGTTCGTCGGGGGTTCACCGGAAGATCGCCGGAAGCTTGCCAGAAGAATTGACATAGGGATTTATTTAGCTTAGAAATCGTAGTTAGCATGTAATTAGGATTGGATTTGGGCCAACCCAATTAGGGTCTAGCTAGGCCCATTTAAGAACTATGTTGGGCCCAATAAGAGGCCCAAATAGTGCCCCAAAAAGACTCACCGTCAAGGCATAATCTTCGAGACAATGTCAAGTGGTGGTACCGCCAGTCTGGGTGGTGGTACCGCCCAACATAGCCTCCTAGGCGGTGGTATCGCTAGACTTGGGTGGTACCAGGTACCGCCCAACACAGCCTCCCAGGAGGTGGTACCGCCTAGGGTAGTGTCAGCCAAAATGACACTAGGCAGTACCGCCCAATGTAGGCGGTGGTACCGCCCGTGCCTAGGGTGTAATATCCCATTAGTCCCACATCGGAAGTGGGGAATGTGTGTGATTAGCCTATAAGGGCCTGATGAGTGTACTACGTAACTTCCCGCTTAAGCATTTTGGTCCACCGTTGAGGACCAAAAATGGAGTTATTGGCCAGTTAGCTCATCAGACCCGGGTCGTGACATTTGGTATCAGAGCCGACCTAGCATTAGGGCAGGGTGAGAGGGCTGCAGTAGGAAAGGGCTACCCGTGGATGGAGTCAGAGAACTCATCACGGCGTGGAGCCACCACTGAGTTAAACCTCACATGCACTATGCTAGGGTTCGATCTGGGATATGTCGGGCCTTGACGAGGACGTCAAGCTAATTGAGTTGGGGATAGTGTAATATCCCATTAGTCCCACATCGGAAGTGGGGAATGTGTGTGATTAGCTTATAAGGGCCTGATGAGTGTACTACGTAACTTCTCGCTTAAGCATTTTGGTCCGCCGTTGAGGACCAAAAATGGAGTTATTGGCCAGTTAGCTCATCAGACCCGGGTCGTGACATAGGGAACCCAGGATGGGATGTATTTAGGCTCCAAGTTTGAATCAATTTGAAGCCTATAAATACCCCTCTCATCCCTAGTCAAAGCACACAAGTATCGAGAGTAAAAAAGTATAGAAACGCTACTGTAATCTTGTGTGAGCTCCTCTCATAGTTCTAAGTGTTAGAATAGTTTGAGAGAGGAGTGAGTGGGGTGTAAGGGTTATCTCCTAAACTCGGTAAAAGAAAAATTGAGTTGAAAAGGGTGGTTGACCTGCACCTATTAAAGGAAGGCCTCTAGTGGATGTCGGTGGCCTCGACCGAACTACTATAAACAACCGTCACGATTGACCGAACCACTATAAACAGCCGTCTTCTCTGGTTTACATTTATTCTTGCTATTACTGTACTGCAAACCTCTTCAATAGCTTACTGCCTTCAATACTTTTCCATATGCTTTCAATCTAAGCATATTTCCGGAATCGATTTTCAACGTAAATGGTTTTATCGAGACAAAATATTTGTAAACCGACGTTATTTTATCACTGCACTAATTCACCGCCCCCCCCCCTCTTAGTGCCGATTGCTTTCCTAACAAAGTATTTACGATAAGATACATTGCATTCATTTGTCATCAATTTGCCACATTTTGGTATCATTTGATAAGATACATTGCATTCATTTGTCATCAATTTGCCAAATTTTGGTATCATTTCTCTCCCTTTGTCATCAACAAGAAGGAAAACATTTCAATAATGTAAGTGTAATATTCATACTAATTTATCCAATAGATATTGCATCATTGCATGGTAATATTCAAAAGTTCTCAACATCAAAAGTTATCAATATTAAAGAGAGAGATTTCATCTACATCTCCCCCTTTGTCATCAAAACTTTACATGAAGAAGAGGAAGGAAAGTAAGGAGGGAATCCATTAAGAACCAAATTTGTGAAATGATTTGAACTAAGTCAAAAACAATAAATAAGTTTCATTAAATCATGCTTCAATTTTGACAAAAAGAAGGGATTCATGAAAAAGGATCAAAATATTTATGTGAAATCAAATCCTCATTCTTACAAGTGATCATCTCATACTTAAAAATTCATAAAAATTCTTCTTTCATGAGAAGAGCAGGGAAGAATTTATGTGAAAGAAGCATCATATGAAAGATAAAAGGGAAATTCCATGAATAAACCTTCATAAATCAAATCTATTTCTCATTAAAAATTTGATACTTAGTAGATTCATATTTCGGATTTCATTAAAGCCTTATTTATGAAATAATTTCATGAGAGTTTTAAAGAATCAAGAAAGTTCGAAAAGGATCAAATTCATGCATTCGGACAAATTAACAATCCTAACTCCCTTCTAATGAAATCAAAGTTTTGTTAAGATATCGACCAATTGATGTTTTGTATCACTGAATTCTATAATTACATCATGATTATTAACATTATCTTGTATAAAATGATGTCTAATGTTAATATGTTTAGTTCTAGAGTATTGAATGAGATTTTTTGTTAAAAATATTACACTTGTGTTATCACATTTTATGGGAATGTTCTTAAGGTAAATCTTATAATCCTCTAAAGTGTTTTTCATCCACACAACTTGTGCACAATATGCACTCATAGCTATGTATTCAGCTTCGGTTGTAAATAGTGCAACCAAGTTTTGTTTCTTGGAAGATCAAGAGACAAGTGCATGACCTAAGAATTGATATATTTCGGATGTGCTTTTTCTATCTAATCTACATCCAGCAAAATTTGCATCAGCATAAGTAATCAATTCAAAGTTTTCAGATTTTGGATACTATAATCCTAGATTAGTGGTTCCTTTAAGATATCTAATAATTCTTTTAACTGCTTTAAGATAAGATATCTTAAGATTAGATTGAAACCTAGCACAAAGTCTTACGCTAAATATAATGTCTGGTCTAGTTGTAGTGAGGTATAGTAAACTACATAGTCTAATTTAGTCATGCCCCTATAAGCTTTTTGATTAAAGTTTTCTCCACTTTTGTCAATGTCTAATTTAGTGGAGGAACTCATAAGAGTATTGATAGCCTTTGAACTATCCATTTTAATCCATTTTAATAAGTCTAATGTATACTTTGTTTGACTAAAAAAAATATCATCATTAAGTTGTTTGATTTGCAAACATAAAAAAAGGTTAGTTCCCCCATCAAACTAATTTCAAACTCTAGACTCATTCTCTTTGCAAATGATTCACATAAAGATTCATTGGTGGAACCGAAAATAATATCATCAACATAAATTTGAATAATAAGAAAATTATTTTTAAAATTTTTAATAAATAATGTGGTATCGACCTTGCCTTTAGAGAAATTATTTTGGATAAGAAATTAGCTTAGTCTCTCATACCAAGCCCATGGGGCTTGTTTCAATTCATAGAGTGCTTTAGTCAATTTAAACACATGATTCAGGAAATTGTCATTCTCAAATCCGGGAGGTTGTTCGACATAAACTTCTTCATAAATAAAGCCATTAAGAATAGCACTTTTAACATCTATTTGAAATAACTTAAAATTATTACTAGTAGCAAAGGCAAGGAGCATCCTTATGGCTTCTAATCATGCCATAGGAGCGAAGGTTTCTTCATAATCGATATCTTCTTCTTGGTTGAAACCCTTGGCCACTACTCTAGCCTTGTTTCTAACCACGATACCAAATTTATCTATCTAAACTACATCCAGCAAAATCTGCATCAGTATAACCAAGCAATTCAAAGTTCTTAGATTTAAGATATCATAATCCTAGTTTAGGAGTTCATTTTAGGTATCTAAATATTCTTTTAATAGCTTTTAAATGAGATTGCTTAGGGTTAGATTGAAATCTAGCACAAAGTCCTACGCTAAATATGATGTCCAGTCTAGTTGCGGTGAGGTAAAGAAAACTACCTATCAAACCCCTATAAGCTTTTTGATCAAAGCTTTCTCCACTTTCGTCAATGTCTAACTTAGCAGAGGTACTCATAGGAGTGTAGATAACTTTTGAACTATCCATGTTAAATCATTTTAGGAAGTCTAAAGCATATTTTGTTTGATTAAGAAAAATATCATTGCTATGTTGTTTAATTTGTAAGCCTAAAAAGAAGATTAGTTCCCCCATTAGGCTCATTTTAAATTCTAGACTCATGCTTTTGGCAAATAATTCACATAAGAATTCATTTGTAGAAGAAAAAATAATGTCATCAACATAAATTTGAACAATAAAAAAAGTTATTTTTAAAATTTTTAATAAACATTGTAGTATCAACCTTATCTTTAGAGAAATTATTATAAATTAGAAATGAGCTAAGTCTCTCATACCAAGCCCTTAGGGCTTGTTTCAATCCATAGAGAGCTTTAGTCAATTCAAACACATGATTAGGAAAATTATCATTCTCAAACTTGGGAGGTTGTTCTGTTAGGATCAAGAGCACTAAGAGAGGGGGGGGGGGGTGAATTAGTGCAGCGGAAATCTTTCAATGATAAAACACGTTTGAACGATAAAAACGATTTCGGTGTGAAAGCCGATTCTAAGATTACTCTAACTTAAGATCAAGCGAGATGACGTTAAAATCAATCTATGAAGGCAGTTTGTAGTTATGATGAAAACCAGAATATAAGCGCAACCTGAAATACGACGTTCGTACGAAGAAGCTGATTTACGTCTAAAGACTGATTCGTAAAATACTTGATTAGGCGAAATGCAGTTTAAGCAAGGATATAAAGGCAGTTTGCAGTTATGATTGAACTCAAAACGTAAACGCAAACTGAAATGTGATGATCGTACGAAAAAACAGATTTACGTCTAAACGCTGATTCGGAAAGTGCAAAGCTTGAAACCCGATCGTATATGCGCAGAAAGCAGTAAGCTTTAGAGGAGATTTGCAGTAAAGATAATATGCTCAAAGTAAATGTAAACCGAGATTTAGAGTGGTTCGGTCAATCTTGACCTACTCCACTTTTGGCTTCCTCCACCGACGAGGTCACCGACATCAACTAGAGGCCTTCCTTCAATAGGCGAAGGCCAACCACCCTTTTATTGTTTCACTCCTTTTGACGAGCTTAGGAGACAACTCTTACAGAATTTTCTCTCCTCTCTTTACAACTCAGAAGTAGGAAGAACAGAGGGAGAAGAACTTTTGGCCTTTACAACAATTTTGAGCTCTAAGAATCACAGAAAAGATCAACAATTTTGGTGGGTATTTATAGGCCCCAACCCAGTTTAAATTTTGAGCTCAAAACTATCAATTCCCGGAATTCCCGGATCAGGCGGTTGCACCTCCTGACTAGAGCGGTTGCACTGCCTAGCAGAGATCGAAGACTGAGCCTCTAGTCGGTGCTACCTCCTGTCAAGGGCGGTTGCACCTCCTGACAGAGCTCGAAGATCGAGCTCAGGCGGTTGCACCTCCTGACTAAGGCGGTTGCATCGCCTGGCAGAGCTCGAAGATCGAGCTCAAACGGTGCCACCTCCTGTCAAGGGAGGTTGCACCGCCCAGTCTCGCTCGGAGACTAAGCATAGGCAGTGCCACCGCTTGGATAGAGCGGTTGCACCTCCCGGTCTCGCTTGGAGACTGAGCCCAGGCGGTGCAACCTCCTGCCTTGGGTGGTTCAACCGCTTGGTAGAAATCAGGGTCCGAATGGGTTGATCCATTCGGCCCAATTCGGGTTTTTCAAGGGCCCAATTGCCCCAAGATTAAGTTAATGGGATCACCTCCCATTTCCAAATTAATCATTGTGCTCACTACAATTTTTTCTAAGACATTTACTACAACTTGCTCCGGTGCGTCAATCGCTTCTTCCAGCGAGCTTCCGACAAACTTCCGTTGATTATCCGATGAACCCTCGGTGATGCTCCTACAGACTTCCGGCAAACTCCTGGACTTGCGACAATTCACTTGGCAAGTTCCGACGAGCTTATTTGACAAGCTTATGGACTTCTCGGATTTGTTCCCGTAGAACCTCCGATGACTGGCCGAACTTCCGTCGAACTCTCGAACTCCCAACGTGATCATTGTCTTGACTCCGGCGTAACTCCTGCTACATATCTTTCTTCCATCGTAGTTAATCCTGCACACTTAAAACAAAACTTCAATCAAGACAATTAATCCTAAGTAATTAACCAAGTTGTCCGGCATGTCATTGGACCCTCGACGCTTCATCCGATTCTTCGGCGCATCGTCCTCTCATGCAGCCTATTGCCCAATCAGCTAGTTGACACCACAACTCCGATATCCTTGGCACAATACCCGCTCTTCTTGGCCCGATGCTTGAGTCCATGGCCCGAAACCTTCTGTCGATATGTCAACCGATCCACCGGCTTGACGTCCAATCTTTTGACATGTTCCTCCGGCACAACATGATTTTCCTGCTTTAATTATCTCATCCTGATCAAAGCATCCCGTGTCACTCAAAATACAGATTAAATCATAAACATATATCAAGTAGTTTCATCATCAAAATACGAGATTCAACAATCTCCCCCTTTTTGATGATGACAACCACTTGATGACGAAGTTAAACTTAACTCCCGGAGTTTAAATAAACTCCTCCTATCAATATGCCATATTGATAGAACATTGAATTCAAACTAAATTCAAGTCATTGCAATATTCATCATTAATACTTGCAACACGTCATCATGAACTTATGCATAAACTTATGCATAACATCATACTTCTCCCCCTTTGTCATCAACAAAAAGGAAAAAGTCCAACTATTCTTGTGTTTGGAATATTAGTTTAATTTATTGCATGAAAAACATAATATCAAGTTTTATCATTATGCAGTTTTAAAGCCAGAAAATTTAGCAAATGTTACATCATACTTAGAACATTCAAGCTATCAAGTTTTAGATATGCAAGTTTTACAGCATACAAGATAGCACTTTTAGAACATGCAAGCTAGCAATGTTACAACATTTTAGAACTTGCAAGCTAGCAATTTAGAGATGTTCAAGAAGGCAACTCTTGCTTCTTGAAATAAAGTTGCAAGCTAGCAAATTTTTGCTTCCTTTGCAATGTTTGAGCTCGCAATTTTGCTTCCATTGCAAGGTGTAAGTTTAGCATGTTTTGCTTCTTGAGATAGGCATGATAGTACTTTTGCAATTTTTGTTTGGCAAGCTTGTGATGTTCAAGATAACAAGCTCTTCCTTCTCTTTTGAGAAGTGTCATCTTTGCTTTCTTTGCAAAGTGCAAGCTAGCAAAATGCCAAACTAGCAAGAGATAATGTTTTTACATGAGGCAAGCAAACAATTTGGCAAGTGTTACATTTGCATCTTCTCTTTAGAGGAGTGTTATTTTTGCTTTCATCTTGAATTGTGTAAGCTAGCAAGTTTGCCTCTTTTCATGATACCCACGCTAGAAATTCTTACTCCCCCTTTGTCATTGTCAAAAAGAAGGGAAGGCCCTTTTTTCTTTTAATTTTCAGATTATGACAAAGGTAAGTATAAATTTTATTTGTGCATCATTATATATTCAAATTAAAACATATACAATTTCAAAATCCTTATTTTTCATGCATGATACCGAAAAATCAATCATCATTAATGGGTATATCATATATGATACTCAAATATTAAAATTTTTAAGCATTTATGAACATGTTGATCATGATACCAAACATTCATCATTTAAAGCATTCATGATACATATCATATGTAATACATCATGTACATCATTGTCATAAGTATTGCATGCATCATTTCAAATTCATGAATATTTCATCATTGCATGCATCATGCCAAATCATAAAATATACAATCATCATTAATGCATGATTCCTAATCATCATTTATTTTGTAACATGATGGTACCAAATTTGTCAAATTACATCCTACCATACATGATCGAAACTTCTTATTTGTATCAAAACAAATTAATGAATATTTCATGTATTCTTATCATCACATAAGGAATATCAAGAAGAATTATTAGGTGATGAGATAAACATTTCATGAATACAAGGAATTGCATAAAAATCATATCATAAGCGTTTCATGTATTCATGTTATCACATGAAGCATACAAGACAACAATGCAAAGAATCACAAAAGCACTTTATTTTTGCATAAGAAATCTCATTGTATTATGATTTATACAAATCTTTGCAAGCAAAAACACTATCATTCATATTTCAAGATGGTATTTATAAGCTGGAATCATTTCATTAAATCCATTTCAGAAAAATATTTTTCATAAGTGTATGAGAAAATCCGATTGTTAGGATACCAATTGTTAAGCGAATCCAAAAATGAAATTAATACTTTCATGCATTCGGATAAGATTTTGCTATAGATTTTCAATTTCAATCATGAAGATAAAACATGCTCATGATCATAAAAACACATAATTTCCAACATGTTATTAAGACATGTAATAGTGTAAAATCATCATGGCAATTAAGTGATTTGAACATTGAATCAAGAAAGTCTGAAAAATAATCTTAAAAAGTTCATGCATTCGAGCACATTTTTGCCATAGTTTTTCAAATACACTCATGAAAATAACACATGCTTATCATCATGTATAGCTTAAAATCTCATACATAAAATTATTAATCAAAATATTTAATTTCATCATTATGTATTTCTTCAAATCAAACATGATTTTTTTAATCAAAATCGAGAAATAATAATGGAAATCAGCGTAATACCCATTATTACTTCTTAACCATGATTTCATATTTTCAATCAAGATCATTTTATTTGTTTATTATAAAATATGCAATATTATCATTTTTGAAATTACTTAGCATGATCATAATTTTTTTTTTAAATGTAATTTTTAAGAAAATTAATTCTAAACTAAAAGAGAAAATACATCTTGAAAGCATCAAGTAATTTCAAAATAAATTAGGGGGATTTTGATTACCTCATCATTGAAATGATTAAGGCGTAGTTTGCCACTTCACCTTTCTTGATTTTCTCCTCGTCTTCAGAGGAGCTCGATTCATCCCACTTTGTATTCTTCTTCTTTGGCCTCTCTCTTCGTTCAAGTTTATTATTTATTTTAGATTTTTGTTTAATAAACTTATTATGATTTAGTGTTCGAAGTTCAAGTTCATCATTGTCCTCATCACTTGAGTCATCGCTCAAGTGGTATTCATTTGTCCGGAGTTCCAAATCCTTCCTGTTCCTTGGAAGGTGATTTCGTTCATCATGTTCATCATGTGCATTGTGCACCATTTCATATGTCATCAACGAACCAATTAGTTCTTCAAGTGGTAAGCTGTTTAGGTTCTTAGCATCTTGTATTGCAGTTACTTTTGAATCCCACTTCTTAGAAAGAGAACGCAGAATCTTGTTTATGAGTTCAAAATCCGAAAAATATTTTCCAAGAACTCTTAAACTATTGACGACATCTGTGAAACGGGTGTACATGTCGCCTATAGTCTCGCTTGGTTGTATTCGAAAAATCTCAAAATCATGCAATAAAATGTTAACTTTCGAGTCTGTGACTCTACTAGTTCCCTCATGCGTGATTTCAAGTGTTCGCCAAATGTCAAAAGCCGTTTCGCACGTAGAAATCCGATTTAACTTATTTTTGTCCAAAGCGCAAAATAAGGCATTCATAGCCTTTGCGTTTAAATAAAAATACTTTTTCTCCAAATCCGACCATTCGTTCATCAGTTTAGAGGGAAGTTGAAAACCGTTTTCAATGATATTCCATAAATCCAAATTCATAGAAATCAAGAAAACTCTCATTCGAGTTTTCCAATAAGTGTAGTCCAATCCGTTAAACAACAGTGGACGAACAACTGATAAGCCCTCTTGAAAGCCATGAAGAGCCATTTCTCTCGGGTGTAAATTCGAAATGAGACAACCACCCCTCTCTTACCAATTATTAGGATCAAGAGCACTAAGAGGGGGGGGGGGGGTGAATTAGTGCAGCGGAAATCTTTCAACGATAAAACACGTTCGAACGATAAAAACGATTTCGGTGTGAAAGCCGATTCTAAGATTACTCTAACTTAAGATCAAGCGAGATGACGTTAAAATCAATCTATGAAGGCAGTTTGCAATTATGATGAAAACCATAATATAAGCACAAACTGAAATACGACGTTCGTTCGAAGAAGCTGATTTATACCTAAATGCTGATTCGTAAATCACTTGATTAGGCGAGATGCAGTTTAAGCAAGGATATAAAGGCAGTTTGCAATTATGATTGAAATCAAAACGTAAACACAAACTGAAATTTGATGATCGTACGAAAAAATAGATTTACGTCTAAACGCTGATTCGGAAAGTGCAAAGCTTGAAACTCGATCGTATATGCGCAGAAAGCAGTAAGCTTTAGAGGTGGTTTGTAGTAAAGATAATATGCTCAAAGTAAATGCAAACCGAGATTTAGAGTGGTTCGGTCAATCTTGACCTACCCCACTTTTGGCTTCCTCCACCGACGTCAACTAGAGGCCTTCCTTCAATAGGCGAAGGCCAACCACCCTTTTACAGTTTCACTCCTTTTGACGGGCTTAGGAGACAACCCTTATAGAATTTTCTCTCCTCTCTTTACAACTCAGAACTTGGAAGAACGGAGGGAGAAGAACTTTTGGCCTTTACAACAATTTTGAGCTCTAAGAATCATAGAAAAGATCAACATTTCGGTGTAAGTTCATGCTCTTTCAGTGCTGAATGGGTGGGGTATTTATAGGCCCCAACCTAGTTCAAATTTGGAGCTCAAAATTGTCAATTCCTGGAATTTCGGGATCAGGCGGTTGCACCTCTTGACTGAAGCGGTTGCACCGCTTGGCAGAGCTCGAAGACTGAGCCTCTAGGCGGTGCTACCTCCTGTCTGGGGCGGTTGCACCTCCTGACAGAGCTCGAAGACCGAGCTCAGGCGGTTGCACCTCCTAACTTAGGCGGTTGCACTGCCTAGCAGAGCTCGAAGACCGAGCTCAAGCGGTGCCACCGCTTGTCAGGGGCGATTGCACCACCCAGTCTCACTCGGAGATTGAGCCCAAGCGGTGCCACTGCCTAGCTGGAGCGGTTGCACCTCCCAGTCTCGCTTGGAGACTGAGCCCAGGCGGTGAAACCTCCCGCCTTGGGCGGTTCAACCGCCTAGCAAAAATCAGGGTCCGAATGGGTTGATCCATTCGGCCCAATTTGGGTTTTTCAGGGGCCCAATTGCCCCAAGATTAAGTTAATGGGATCACCTCCCATTTCCAACTTAATCATTGTGCTAACTACGATTTTTCCTAAGACATTTACTGCAACTTGCTCCGGTGCGTCAATCGCTTCTTCCGGCGAGCTTCCGGCGAACTTCTGTCGATCATCCGATGAACCCTCGGTGATGCTCCTGTGGACTTCCAGCAAACTCCTAGACTTGCGACGATTCACTTGGCGAGTTCCGACGAGCTTCTTTGGCAAGCTTATGGACTTCTCGGATTTGTTCCTGTAGAACCTCCGATGACTATCCGAACTTCCGTCAAACTC
This sequence comes from Musa acuminata AAA Group, assembly GCF_036884655.1. Taxonomy (NCBI): domain Eukaryota; kingdom Viridiplantae; phylum Streptophyta; class Magnoliopsida; order Zingiberales; family Musaceae; genus Musa; species Musa acuminata. Next base: position 27,293,607 of record NC_088345.1, on the reverse strand, counting down.
TCGAACTCCCAAAGTGATCATTGTCTTGACTCCGGCGCAACTCCTGCTACATGTCTTTCTTCGATCATAGTTAATCCTACACACTTAAAAAAAACTTCGATCGAGACAATTAATCCTAAGCAATTAACCAAGTTGTCCGACATGTCATTGGTCCCTCGACGCTTCGTCCGATTCTTCGGCGCATCGTCCTCTCCTGCAGCCTATTGCCCAATCGGCCAGTTGACACTGCTTTAATTGTCTCATCCTGAACAAAGCATCCCGCGTTACTCAAAACGCAGATTAAATCATAAACATATATCAAGTAGTTTCATCATCAAAATACGAGATTCAACATGTTTAACATAAACTTTTTCGATGATAAAGCCATTAAGAAAACCACTTTTAACTTCCATTTGAAACAACTTAAAATTATTACTTCTAGCATAGGCAAGGAGCATCCTTATGGCTTCTAATAGTGCCATAGAAGCGAAGGTTTCTTCATAATCGATACCTTCTTCTTTGTTGAAACTTTTGGCCACTAATCTAGCCTTGTTTTGAACCATGATACCAAATTCATCTTGCTTGTTTCTAAAGACCCATTTAGTATCAATAACTAAATGGTCATTTGGCATTGGAACAAGCTTCCATTATCACGCCCCCTGAATTTAATTCTCATTCAGGAGGTGTGAACCTAACTCAAAATTGATAATATTATAATTTAAAAAATAATCCAGGATCCAATCACACATTTAAGGTCACTAAGAAAAAATATTCAAGTCATCACCTCTACAATCCACAATTCACAAAATCTGTGCAGTTTATAATTATACATCATGTCACTAGATGATTTTTAAAATCCAAATGCAACTTAACTAAACCATAACCACATCATAAATCCATAGTTGTGAGAATCTATACAATTACAAAACCAACATGTACCACATGTTTATATCATTCATTATATAATTTTAACCTAACATTCCCAAAATCCTAATATGAGAGGTACTTTTCAAATATTTACAAAATACATCAATCTAGATTTGTCATTGATACTCATAAAAGGAACTTATACAACATCAACATATCAAGTACGAAAGATTTGCCCCAAAATCTTCTAGCTTTCCACTACCTCGACCCAAACTACATATTTTAGCAAGCGATAAGCTATTCTGAAAAATTTATATATCAACGGGGTAAGTATATAAAGCTCAACAAGCGACTAACATATCCATAGCAAAGAGGATATTTTTCAAACAAATAAAGTATCAAAAATACAAAGCAGAGATACAAGATGAAACAGAAGCATGTGTTGTTTGAATGCAGAATTACAATATCATTTCGTTCGAAGCATGTTTTGTTCATATAATCGAGGAAAGGTAGTTGGAGCATATCATTGACATAAGGAGCATATCCATGGCATATGGTATTTTCAAGGCATAATAAAGACATAACATTTCGGAAACATATCAAAGAACAAAACATGAATAGAAGCTCAAATGTCACATGACGTTGCATTCATTTTATTCTTATCCAAAGCATGTATAGAAACATAGCCAAAGCTTTGGATATCATATCAAACACATAGAAAGTGAAGTGGGATCATAACATAATATAGTCAATCCATTACTGAATGACCACAAAAAATAAGTCTCCCATGTCTGGAAGCTCCATCCACCCACATATGAGTGAAGTCATAGGGGGTCAGCAGAGCATCGCGGGCTCTAAGCATAACTCCCTTTACCAATTCTGGCAAAGGTTCACATTTATCCCAAAAATACCAAAGTACAAAGGGACAGTATGAACAATAAAATTAGCATATATCGAAAGAACATGCGGAACAATAAAATATACATGTGCCTTTCAAGACAATACGATGCAAACATAATCTTACATAAATGTATTTAGATTTGAAAGGAAATAAAAGCAAGAGCATACAAGGATTTCAAACAATCACATATAGTTCAATTGAAATAAGAAAGTTAGATGAATTCAATGTTCAAATAAATGAAACTGGAAGAGGCACATATCGAAAGCAAATTCGGAACAATGGGATGCATGTGCCTGTACGAATCATTGCGATGCAAACATAAACTTTAGATGCTAGCTGCAGGTGTACAAATAATTAAAGGAAAAAGTATACAGGAATTCAAGACAATAATGTAAAGTTCAACTGAAGTAAGGGTTTTTGCCAAAATCAATTTCCAAAGATAAGAAACAATAAGAGGCGAAATCGACCAAAGCTCGACTCTAGCAAAATTTGAGAGGAAGAATGTATAAATTATTTAGATAATCAATTATGCTCTAATTTATACAAAATAGGTGTTGTTAGAAAGCTTTGTCAATCTAGTTTTAGGCAAATCAAGATTTATAACAATTGGAATTTATAACAGGGAGTTATAGATAATTTTGTCGTGAAAGATCTAAAAACATTAGCTCTATTTTACTAAATCCATAGGGTTGATGAAAATAGATATTTTAGTATACAATTGTCCTCCAAATATTTCAAATTTAGTACATACATAAATCATTTTGAGTCTAGTTTCGAATAAATCATACTTTACATGAATCTGAGTTCCTAGCAGAAAGTTATAAGTAGTTAAGCAACAAGAGATCAGAAATTACAGTCCCTATTTTTCAGAATCTGTAGGGTTAATTGAAACAAAAGTCTTAGTAGGTATTAAAACTATAAATCATTCAATCTTGGTATCAAAATAAATATTATTGAGTCTACTTTCAATTAGAATAGGCTTTGCCTAAATCAGAATTTATTACAAAAAGTTAGGACCGTAACAATGTATAGAGATCAGATTACCGAAAAATTACAGATTTATGGCTTTGTATCAAAATGAAAGAAGGTCTAGTTCTCAATTGAAATCTCTCAAATTTTGCAGAATAAAAATGGAAATAGAGATTAAGGTTACTATGGGATGGGGCATATTTACAAACAAGCATTTACTAAATTTTTCAAAAATGGGGGATATTACACTCTCCTCTCCTTAAAAGATAAGTATAAGATTTCTTCATTTCTTTCTCACGGACCAAAATACTTAATTGAGTGTTAACATAATATACTCATCAGGCCCATATAAGTCAATCATACACATTGCCCACTCCCGAAGTGGGACTAATGCGATGTTACATCCATACCTCATTTCTCTCAAATTGATTCAACTCTTCTTGCATTGCGATAATCCATGAATCATCTTTCAAGGCCTCATCAATGCATTTAGGTTCAATTTGGGAGAGAAAAGCGGCGTTGACACAAAAATTCTTAAGAGAAAAACTAGTCTGAACCCCTTTTGATGTGTCTCCTATGATTAGCTCCTTAGGATGAGGATCAACATACTTTTATTCCTTAGGTAAGGATGTTTCAGAAGAAGATACATCTAAATTGCTAGATAGAAAAATGGTTTCATTTAAATTCAAAGCATGGAAATTAAGATCATTATCAAAATCATTTTTCTTAATTCCGGAAACTTCATTACAAACAACTTGAATAGATTCTTCTATAACCAAAGTTCTTTTGTTAAAAATATGAATGGCCTTAGAAATAGAAGAATAGCCCAGAAAAATTCATTCATCGGATTTTGTATCAAACTTTCCTAAGATATATTTTTCATTCAAGATAAAACATTTATTTGATTTGAAACTACATTTGATTTGTTTACCTAGTTGACATGCATCACACACATTGTCTTTAACAAACTTAATGTGAGGAATTCCTCTTACAAATTCTTTAGATGAGATTTGAGAGATTAGTTTTATGCTAGCATGACATAATCTCCTATGCCAATGCCAAGCATCGTCATTCAAAATCGAAAAACACATTTCACTACAAAAATAATCAATGTCGATAGTGTATACATTATTTTCTTTTAGGACAATCATAGATGTGTTTTTGTATGGTTTTTCAATAATACAAGCATTGGATTCAAATCTAATGATGTATCCATTATCACACAATTGACTAATGCTCAAAAGGTTATGTTTTAAGCCATCAACCAATAACACATATTCAATAAAGAAGTTGGATTTGTTACCTATGATTCCTTTGCCAATGATTTTACCCTTGTTGTTGTCTCCGTAGGTGATATATTTTTCATCTAGGCTAGTAAGCTTAGAGAATTGAGATGGATCTCCGATCATGTACCTTGAGCATCGATTATTAATGTACCATCTCTTACTCCTAGCTTGTGATGGTAAATATTTCTACAAAAAATGATGATTTTTAGGTACCCATTTGACCTTGGGTGCCTCAAAAATCAATCTACACAACTTATCATATTGTATTAAGTCATTTGAGGTTCGTTTAGGAACCCAAATCAATTTATGTGGACTATTCTCTTGAATGGACATTTGTACGTAACATGTCCAAATTTGTAACAAAAGTTATATTTGTTTTGGGGTGAAACATGCAAGGTAGGGCCTTTAACAAAGATTGCTGGATTTTGGTGAGAGCTACTCACAAATCCGATTCCGCCTCTTCTATGAACTTGACCCTTATTGCAAGGATCATGTTCAAGGAGTTGCTATCGACCTTAAACTTTTCTAAGATTTCTTTGAGTAGCAAGATTTTATTTTTAAGCGTTTCTAATTCATGGCATTTTGTACAAGAACCTAAACTATCATCATGCTTAATTTTTAGTCTATCAAAATCACTAACAAAAGAAGCATGCTCCTTTTTCAAAGAGTTATACTTTTTACTCAAGGTTCTACATTCATCAAACAATTCATGAAAAGCACTTAAAAGCTCATCAAAAGATAAATTTGCATCTAATGAACTACTTACCTCATCTTCGATAGCCATTAGTGCGTAGTGAGCAACTTGCTCAGTGTTGGTTGGCTCCTCTTCTTTAGATGCACTTGAGTCATCCCATGTTGCCTTATGAGCTTTCTTCTCCTTTGGTTGCTTGTTCTTTGCTAGGGGACATTCACTCTTGAAATGTCTCGACTTCTTGCACTCGTAACATATTACTTGTTCTTTCTTGGGTCCAAATTTATTTTTAGTGTCATTTTTAAATTTATTCTTTTTTATGAATTTTTGGAAGTTTCTTGTCAAGAGTGCCAAGTAATCATGAAAGTCCTCATCACTTGAATTTTTTTTCAAATGGTCTTCTTGAGTTCTTAGTGTCATATCCTTCCTATTCTTTGGAAGGTTGTTCTCAAGCTCTTCATAAGCATTGCAAGTTATCTCATAGGTCATTAGTGACCCGATTAGTTCTTTGAGAGAAAAGTTATTTAAATATTTAGCCTCTTGAATGATCGTTACTTTAGGATCCCAACTCTTTGGAAGAGATCTTAAAATTTTATTAACAAGTTCAAAATCCGAATAACTTTTACCAAGTCCTTTTAGGCCATTGACGACATCCGTAAATCGGGTGTATATGTCTCCAATGGTCTCACTCGATTTCATTCGAAACAACTCATAAGTATGGACTAAAAGATTAATTTTCAACTCCTTTACTCTACTAGTGCCTTCGTGAGTCACTTCGAGTGTGTGCCAAATATCAAAAGTCTGTTTACAAATAGATACTTGATTGAACTCGTTTTTATCCAAAGGACAAAACAAGGCATTCATAGCCTTGGCATTTAAAGCGAAAGTCTTCTTCTCCAACTCATTCCAATCGATCATTGGAAGAGAAGACTTTTGAAAACTATTTTCTACAAGATTCCATAGCTCAAAATCTATTGAAATTAGAAAAATCCTCATTCTAGTCTTCTAATAGGTGTAATCTATTCTATTAGACATGGGCGGATATGTGATTGAATGACCCTCTTAGTTGTTGAAAAATGCCATCTCTTTTAAGTTTCAAACCAAATGAGAGTGACCGAGCTCTGATACCAATTGTTAGGATCAAGCGCGGCACTAAGAGGAGGGGTGAATTAGTGTAGCAAAAAAATTACCCTTTTCAAAAGTCTTCATTTCGATTAAACTCAATTCCAACGAAAATCGTTTTGTAAATATTTTAACTTGAAAGCACATGAGAGTGTAGAGAAAGCAGTAAGAAGACAAAATAACTTACAAGAAAGGTAAATTGCTTAAGAAAAAATGAAAACCAAAATTTAGAGTGGTTCAATCGTTGTGACCTACATCTACTTTCAGATTCGTCCTTCATCGAGGTCACCGGTGTCCACTAATGGCCTTCCTTCAATAAGCGAAGACCAACCACCTTTTACAATGCTTTCTCCTTTTCACAGGTTTAGGAGATAACCCTTACAAGTCTCACAGCTCTCTTGAATGATCTCAAAACTTAGAACGGGAGGAGGAGTACTCTAGCAATTTTAGAACACTTTAACACTTCAAATATTCAAGATTATGCCAATACTTTTGTGCCCTTTCGTGCAGAAAAGGGCAGGTATTTATAGGCCCCAATGGCTTTAAAATTGGAGCAAAAAAATATCACAACCTCGGATTTTGGGTTATTGGTAGTACCACCGCCATTATTGGGAGGTACCACCACTTGACACCTAACACTAGGCGGTACCATCGCCTGATAGGAGCAATACCACCGCTAGCAACATTAACTGCTAGTGATACCACCGCCTAAACCACCTGGGAGACTAGGTCTCTCAAGCGGTGCCACCGTCGGACGTGATTTCAAGTGTTGAATAGGCTATTCAATCCGACCCAATTTAGCACTATTAAGAGCCCAATTGGCCCCTAACTAAGTTAGTGGGATTACCTCTCAATCATAACTCAATTTATGTTCTAACTATATTAAGGCAAGTAATTAGTCTGGTATGTCGATTTTTCTTTAGGCCATCCTCCGGTGAACTTCTCGGTAAAACTTCCGGTGAGCTTCCAGCGAACTCCCGATAAACTCTTGGCGATCTTCTGATGAGCCCTCGGTGATCTTCCGATGATCTCTCAATGATCTTCCGATGAGCTCTCGGTGATCTTTCTACGAGCCTCCCGTGAACTCCCAACGAAATCTCGGTGAGCTCCCGACATACTTCTGGTACATCGTCTGAATCTTCGACTCTGGCCCATCATCTACTTTATGCCTTACTACTATCGTAGTTAATCCTGTACACTTATCTCAACACATAGATTAGGTCAAATAATTCAGCAATTGATTTCATCATCAAAATCTGATATTCAATAAGGCTATGGTCGTTCAACATGGTTCTTGCCATTTCTTGTAAATTTTTTTTTTCTTTCTACCACTCCATTTTGTTGAGGATTTCTCATAGTAGAGAAATTATGGTTATATCCATTAGATTCATAAAATTTTTGGAAATCATGGTTTTGAAATTCGCCATTGAGATCACTCTGAATTGATGAAAACATAAAGCCTTTTTCATTTTGAACAAGTTTACAAAACTTAGAAAAATACCAAAAGCAATCACTTTTGTGTGCTAAGAAGTATGTCTAAGTATATCTATGATAATCGTCCACAATGACAAAGGCGTATTTGCTACATCCTAGGCTTGATGTATCAATTGGTCCAAACAAATCCATATAGATCAATTATATTGGTCTAGATATGCTTATTTAATTCTTTGGTTCGAAACTATATTTTATTTGTTTTCCTAGTTGACATGCATCATAAACATTATCTTTAACAAACTTAACGTTAGAAATTCCTCTTACAAATTCTTTGTATGAGATTTAAGAGATTAGTTTCATGCTAGCATGACCTAATCTTCTATGCCAAAGCTAAGCATCGTCATTCAAAACCGAAAAACACATTTCATTACAAAGAACATCAAGGTCTATAGTGAATACATTATTTTATTTTAGGGCAATCATAAATGTGTTTTTGTATGATTTTTCAATAATACAAGCATTGGATTCAAATCTAATGATGTATCCTTTATCAGAAAATTGAATAATGCTCAAAAGATTATGATTTAAGCCATCAACCAATAATACATCTTTAATCAAAAAGTTGGATTTGTCACCTATGGTTCCTTTACCAATGATTTTACCAATGTTGTTGTCTCCAAAAGTGATATACCCTTCGTCTATGCTAGTCAACTTAGAGAATTTAGATGGATCTCTGGTCATATGCCTTGAGCATCCACTATAAAGGTACCATCTCTTGCTCCTAGCTTGTGATGGTAAACATTTCTACAAAAAAAAGGATGATTTTTAGGTACCCATTTTACTTTGGGTACCTCAAAAATTGATTGACTTAACTTATCATTTTGCATAGAGTTCTTTACAGTTCTTTTGTGAACCCAAATCAATTTGTGTGTACTACATCTCTTAAATGGACATTGATAAGCAATATGTCCAAATTTGTAACAAAAGTTACATTTGTTTCGGGGTGAAACATGCAAACCTGGGCCTTTAATAAAGATGGTTGGATTTTTATGAATGTTACTCATAAAGCCGATTCCATCTCTTCTATGAACATGTTTCTTACTTGCAAGAATCATGTTTAAGGATTTGATACATATTTTAAAATTTTCTAAGGTTTCATGTAGTTACAAATTCTCATTTTTAAGCATTTCTAATTCATCACATTTTGTATAAGGAGCTAAACTATCATCATACTCAATTTTTAATTTATCAAAATCACTAACAAGAAAAGCATGCTCTTTTTTTAACAGTTTATATTTTTTATTAACTAATTTACATTCATCAAATAAATCATGAAAAGCACTTCATAATTCATCGAAAGATAAATTTGCATCTAATGAACTCCTTACCTCATCTTCGATAGCCATTAGTGTGTAGTGAGCAACTTGCTCTTTGTTGGTTGCCTCTTCTTTTTCGGATGCACTTGAATCGTCCCAAGTCTTCTTCTTCTTTAGTTGCTTCTTCTTTAGTTTGGGACATTCGCTTTTAAAATGTCTCAACCTCTTGCATTCATAGCATATAACTTGTTCTTTCTTGGGTTCAATTTTATTTTTAGTGTCATTTTTAAATTTATTCATTTTTATAAATTTTTTAAATTTTCTTGTTAAGAGTGTCAAGTCATCATCATAGTCCTCATCACTTGAACTTTCTTTCAAGTGGTCTTCATGAGTTCTTAGTGCTATATCCTTCCTGTTCTTTGCAATGTTGTTCTCAAGCTCTTCATGAGCATTACAAGTCATCTCATTGGTCATTAGTGACCTGATAAGTTCTTTAAGAGGGAAGTTATTCAAGTCTTTGGCCTCTTGAATGACCGTTACTTTAGGGTCCTAACTCTTTGGAAGGGATCTCAATATTTCATTAACAAGTTTAATATTAGAAATTTTTTTACCAAGGGCATTTAGACCATTGACGACATCCATAAACTGGGTGTACATGTCTCCAATGGTCTCACTTAGTTTTATGCGGAATAATTCATAACTATGAACCAAAAGATTGATTTTTGACTTCTTAACCCTACTTGTGCATTCGTTTGTGATTTCAAGTATATGTAAAATGTTATAAGCCATTTTGCAAATAGAAACTCGATTGAATTCGTTTTTGTCCAAAGTACAAAACAAAGCATTTATAGCTTTGGCATTCAAAGAGAAAATCTTCTTCTCTAAGTCATTCCATTCGTTCATTGGAAGAGAAAACTTTTGAAATCCATTTTCAACGATATTCTATAACTTAAATCCATAGAAATTAAGAAGATCTTCATCCTAGTTTTTTAATATGTGTAATCCGTCCTATTGAACATGGGAGGACAAGTGATAGAATGACCCTCTTGATTGCCGGCAAAAGCTATCTCCTTTGGATTTTAAACCAAATCAAGAGTAACCGAGCTTTAATACCAATTGTTAGGATCGAGTCGGCACTAAGAGGGGGGGTGAATTAGTTCAGCGAATAAAAAATGTCTGTTTAAAAATCTTTGTATGTTAAAAAACTGATCTCAGAAAATAGCTTGAAAGCATGTTTGTTTGTAAGGGTAGTGAGAGCCAAGTAAAGAGGAAGTGAGGCAATTGCAAAGTAAGTAAATGACAATAATATAAATGCAAACTAGAATTTATAGTGGTTCGGTCATTGTGACCTACATCCACTTCCGATTCCTCCTCCATCGAGGTCACCAGCATCCACTAATGTTATTCTTTCAATAGGCAAAGACCAACCACCTCTTTACAATGCTTTTTCCTTTTCACGAGTTTAGGAGATAACCTTTACAAGCCTCACACCTCTCTTGAATGATCACAACACTAGAAAGGAAGGAGGAGGCCTCTTTGCACTCTTACAACACTTTTAACACCCCAAGATTTCAAGATATTATTTACATTTTTTGTGTCCTTTCATACAAAAAAGGGTGGGGTATTTATAAACCCCAATAACTTCAGAATTGGAGACAAAAAGTATCATATCATCGGATTTTAGGGTACTATTGGTACCACCATCATTATTGGGCGGTACTACCGCTTGTAGACTGACAATGTGCAGTACCACCACCAAAACAGTGACCTAATAGGTGGCACCGTCGTGGCATAGTATTCAAGATAGTGTCAGGTAGTGGTACCACTAGACTGAGCCATGGTACCACCCAATAGCAATGTTAGGCGGTGGTACCACTAGTCTAGGCGATGGTACTGTCCAAACACAGTCTCCCAAGTGGTGGTACCACCGCCCAGTCTGGTGGTACCGCCAAACTGGGCGGTGGTACCACCCAGTGTCAATGCTGCAGGAGGTGGTATCACCCAACACAGGCAGTGGTACCGCCAGGATCTAGGAAACCTAGGATGAGACACTTTTAGGCTCCAAGTTTGAATCCACTTAAAGTACATAAATACCCCTATCATCTCTGGTTAACAAACACACAACTAAGAACAAAAACAAGGGAAAATTATGTTGTAATCTTGAGAGTTCTCCTCCTCTAGTTTAAAGTGTGATTTCTGTTTGGAGAGGAGGTAGTGGGGGTGTAAATGTTCTCTCCTGAGCCTGCAAAAGGAGAATAGAGTTGTAAAGAGGTGGTTGGTCTTCGCCTATTGAAGGAAGAGTAGATGCTAGTGGCCTCGACAGAAGAGGAATTAGTGGAGTGGATGTAGGTCATGACAACCGAACCACTATAAAAATCTGGTTTGCATTTCTTTTGAGCAATTTACTTTAACTACAAATTGCCTTCTTATTGCTTTAACTACACTCCCTTACGCTTCTAAGTTAATATCTTCCGAGATCGATTTTTAACGTACGAAAGATTTTTAAACCGATGCCTTTTTATTCGCTGCACTAATTCACAATGCCAAACCCCCCCCCCCCCCTCCTTAGTGCCGACTCGTTCCGAATAGGAAAGGCATTTAAACTTAAAAAATTTGCAATAGTAGTAATAAGCAGGTAAAGCAGTTGCAAAATAAGTAAACAAGTAGAGAAAGATAGGCACACCAATTTTACAGTGGTTTGGTCATCTTGACCTACATCCACTCTCGATTCCTATTCACTCGAGGCCACCATATTTCACTATCAATCTTCTTTCAACAAGCGAAGATCAACCACCTTATAACTATTGAATCTCAGATTTTGATGATGAAATCAATTGTAAATTGTTTGATATAATCTATATGTTGAGAAAAGTGTGTAGGATTAACTACGAGAGCAGTAAGACATAAAGCAGGGAGTCAAGATCGAGATCTCATTAGAAGTTCAAGAGTTCGTCAGAAGTCCAGATGTTTGTCGGAAGTTCTACCGGAACCAATCGAGAAGTCCAAGAGCTTGCCAAAGAAGCTCGTCGGAACACACGAAGAAGATCATCGTAAAGTTTGGGAGCTTGCCGGGAGTCCGCTAGAACATTGCCGAGAGTTCGTCGGAAGATTGTCGGAAGATCGTCGGAAGAGCAATTGACGTACCCGAATAAGAGTGCTTTGATTATTTCTTAGTTATTGTAGTTAGACAGTATATTAAGTTAGAATTGGGAGGTAATCCCACTAACTTAATTAGGGGCCAACTTGGCCCTTAATAGTGCTAAATTGGGCTGGTTTGAATAGCCCATTCAGCCCTTGAAAACATGGCCAACGGTGGCACCACCAGGGTCGACGGTGGCACCGCTTAGGAGACCTAGTCTCCTAGGTGCTCTGGGTGATGGTACCGCTAGCAGTTAATGCTGCCAGCGATGGTACCGCCATTGTCTGGTGGTAGTACCACTAGAGCACTATCTCCGAGCTCTGTCAAGTAGTGGTACTGCCCAAACTGGGTAGTGTTACTACCTAGTGTTAGAGTGCAGGCAGTAGTACTGCCCAGTAATGGCGGTGGTACCACCAACACCCCAAAATTCGAGGATGTGACACTTTTTTGCTCTAATTTTGAAGCCATTGTGGCCTATAAAAACCTCACCCTTTTCTGCATGAAAGGACATGAAAGTATTGGCATAATCTTGAGTATTTGAACTGTTAAAGAGTTGTAAAAGTGCTAGAGTCCTCCTCCTCTCTTTCTAAGTGTTGAGATCATTCAAGAGAGGTGCGAGACTTATAAGGGTTGTCTCCTAAGCCCATGAAAAGGAGAAAGCACTGTAAAAGGTGGTTGGTCTTCGCCTATTGAAGGAAGGACTTTAGTTGACGCCGGTGACCTTGATTGAGGAGGAATCCGAAAGTGGATGTAGGTCACAATGACTGAATCACTCTAAATTCTGGTTTGCTTCTCATTTGTGCAATTTGCATTATTGCAAACCTACTTAATCTTTTCTTTGTACTTTTACAAAAGCTTTTAAATTCAATCTCTCTTCGAAACGGATTGAATCGAAACGAATATTTTTTGGAATCAGGTTTAATCGGGAAAGTTTTCTACTGGACTAATTCCGTCCCCCCCCTCTTAGTGTGCTCTTGATCCTAATAATTGGTATAAGAGCAAGGTTCACTCTCATTTGGTTTAAAACCCAAGAGAGATGGCATTTGCCGGCAACCAAGAGGGTCATTCAATTACACGTTTGCCCATGTTCAATGGGATGGATTATGTTAGGATCAAGAGCACTAAGAGAGGAGGGGGGGAGGGGGGGGGTGAATTAGTGCAGCAAAAAACTTTCGACGATTAAAGCGACTTTCGTATGATAAATGTGTTTTTGATGAAAAACTATTTCGGAAAGATCTTCAACTTAAGATCAAGCGAAAGTATAGTTAAAGTAAAGCAAAAGAGGTAGTTTGCAGTTAAGATAGAGAGCATAATGTAAATGCAAACTGAGATTTAGAGTGGTTCGATCAATCTTGACCTACTATTAGAACCCTTTCAGATTATAAACTTGGGGTTGATCTCTTTAGGGGATCGATCTCCTTGGAACTTTATAGGGATTCCTCCCTCCAAGTTGCTGCTCAATGGCCGTAGAATAGATTCATCTATTGCTTATGAAAAGAGGAGGAATACATGGTTATTTATAGGGCTTCTAAACCCTAACTTCTAATAGGACTCCTACTCAAGACTCCTACTTCTAACCAACTCCTAATAGGACTCCTACTCAAGACTCATATTCCTTTATAACTCCTAATTCTTCTCTAAGAAAGAACCTCCTAACCCTAGCCTGCATTTTCACCTCTTTAATAGGGGTTGGCTTAGGTAGGTTTTATATGAATGTCCATCTCAATTAGGACTCTCCTAGCTAGAGTCCTAATAGACCCGCCCTCTTCAAATCAGCCTTGTCCTCGAGGTTGACGATTCATGAATTCTAGGAATTTGATCTTCAAGTCGTCATAGTTCTCCCAAGTGGCATCTTCTGTTGGTAGGTTCATCCACTGTATTAGCACTTCAGTAGTGGGTCATCGTCGTCGAGTCACGATCCGTCGATCAACAATGGCACTTGGCTGGGTCTGGAGTTCTCCATGGGTAGTTATATTTGGTGGGTGACATTGGGCTGTCTCCAAGTACTTATTTACATCATTCGTCGAGCCGTCGGCTTGTGGGTGATATGTCATACTCCTTTTCAATTTAATACCCTACATATAAGATAGAGAGCAGAATGTAAAAGCAAACCAAGATTTAAAGTGGTTCGGTCAATCTTGACCTACTGTTAGAACCCTTGCAGATTCTAAACTTGGGGTTAATCTCTTTAGGGGATCGGCCTCCTTGGAACTCTATAGGGGTTCCTCCCTCCAAGTTGCTGCTCAAAGGCTGCAGAAAAGATTAATCTTTTGCTTATGAAAAGAGGAGGAATACATGGTTATTTATAGGGCTTCTAAACCCTAACTCCTAATATGACTCCTACTCAAGACTCCTATTCCTTTACAACTCCTAATTCTTCTCTAAGAAAGAACCTCCTAACCCTAGCCTGCCTCTTCACCTCTTTAATAGGGGTCGGCTTATGTAGGTTTTACATGAATGTCTCTCTCAATTAGGACTCTCCTAGCTAGAGTTCTAACAGACCCCGCCCTCTTCAAATTAGCCTTGTCATCGAGGCTGACGATTCATGAATTCTAGGAATTTTATCTGTAAGTCGTCATAGTTCTCCCAAGTGGCATCTTCTGTTGGTAGGTTTGTCCACTGTATTAGCACTTCAGTAGTGGGTCATCGTCGTCGAGTCACGATCCGTCGATCAACAATAGCACTTGGCTGGGTCTGGAGTTCTCCATGGGTAGTCATATTTGGTGGGTGGCTTTAGGCTGTCTCCAAGTACTTATTTACAACTTTCGTCTAACCGTCGGCTTGTGGGTGATATGTCGTACTCCTTTTCAATTTAATACCCTACATGTGGAATAACTTTATCCAAAATCTGCTCATGAAGATGCAAGTAGAATTTGTTACAAGCACAATGCGTCCCTTATAGCGTAATTTTTTTGAGTCCCAATTGTAATGAGCCATGGAGCTTGGTGCTTCCTCCAATTTTTTTATGATCATACTAGTCTCTGAATCTTCCTACCATTTCATCTTATTATCCTTAAGGAAGTTGCTGGTCGGAAGTGAAATGGTCAAAAATTCAGCTTGCTCGGGTAACTGCGAAAGCGCATCTACAACAACATTCTCTTTCCTCTTTTTGCAAGTTATTTCATAATCAATTCCAAGAAGTTTTGTTACCCATATTTTCTACTCAGGGGATGATATCTTTCGCTCTGAAAAGTACTTGAGGATTTTATGGTCGGTTTTAATTTGAAATCGTCGACCAATCAAGTAGGGTCTCCACCTCGTTGCTGCGTGCACAATGGCGAGCATTCATTATCATATGTTGATATATTTTGATGGGAGGGAGACAATGCCTTGCTAGTGTATGCGAGTGGTTGACCATCTTGCATGAGAATGGTTCCAATTCTGACTCCAGATACATCGGCCTCAATAATGAAGAGTCGATTGAAATCTGGTAGTACTAGCACTAGCGTCGTCGTCATGACTGCCTTAAGTTTGTCGAAGGCAGCGGAGGCTCTGTCCAACCATTGGAAGACATCTTTTTTCAGTAAGGAAGTAAGTGGTGCACTAAGCTCTCCATAGTTTTTCACGAACTTGCAGTAGTAGCTTGTTAAACCTATAAAGCCATGTAGCAATTTTATGTTCCTCGGGGTCAGCCAGTTTTGCATTGCTCCAATTTTAAAGGGGTCTACTGCTACACCTTCCTCTGATATGATATGCCCAAGATATTCCACCTTCTTTTGAAGAAAGCAAAAATTTATAGTGGTTGTTGTGTGTTCAAAAGGTGGTTTTCGGTATGTCTTCTTCGCATACTCGTATTTGATGATACCTGGATCGAAGGTCCAGCTTTGTGAAGATTTGTGCTCCCTTTCATCTAGCAACTTATCTACTACTGGAATAGGGTATTTATCGTTGATGGTTATGCCATTGAGAGCTCGATAATCAACACATAATCGCCATATTCCGTCCTTCTTTCGTATGAGGAGCACCGGTGAAGAGTAGGGGCTGCAACATATGGCCGAATAACTCCTGTTTCGAGCATCTCTTTTACAATCCTTTCTATTTCATCCTTCTGGAGATGTGGATACTGATATGGTTGAGAATTTGCTGGAGATTTGCTTGGAAGAATCGTTATACAATAATCATACCGACGGGTAAGAGGTAGGTTGCGCAGTTCGTCAAATATATCTGAAAATTCAGCAAGCAAAGGAAGTAGATTTGGATCTTCAAATTCTGTTGGCTCTCCCTTAGTTTGCTACTCAAGTAATACCAAAAAGCCGCTGCATGCTTTATGCAAAACCTTCTCCAATTGTTGTATGCAAAACGTTGTTACGTCGCCCCCACGTTTCCTATTCAGTATCACATGTTTCTCCTTACTGTAAAAATTTCATAATTAGTTACATAAAATTCTAAGAAATATCACCTTATGTCATCAACCATTTAATTCTAAGCATGGCCTCATGATTATCAAGAGGGAGAAGGAAGAAATATGCAATTATCTG
This sequence comes from Musa acuminata AAA Group, assembly GCF_036884655.1. Taxonomy (NCBI): domain Eukaryota; kingdom Viridiplantae; phylum Streptophyta; class Magnoliopsida; order Zingiberales; family Musaceae; genus Musa; species Musa acuminata. Next base: position 27,277,425 of record NC_088345.1, on the reverse strand, counting down.
TTGGTAAGGCCTTATGATCAGCAATAGTTTCACTTACGGGCGCCTACGATCATACTTCAAAATCCAACCATCGGCGACCTTAACGTCAAACCTGCTGCAATTCTCGATAGGTAAGGCCATCTGGACAGCAACCATACTGTTTAGAAAGTTATTAGTACTACCCATGTCGATGAGAACAGTGATCGGTTGTTGTTTGAGAAGGCCTCCAACTTTCATCATTTGCGGGTTTGAGTAGCCGGCTAGTGCATGTACCGTAACTTCGGTCGGTTGTGGCTCTTTTTCTGCATCTTCTTCTTCATATTCAAGGCTCTCTTCTAGATGTTCAATGACCTCTTCTTCTATTGGTTCAATTATAAGAAGTCTCCCTTTACTATAGCGATGCTCACGGCTCCATGGCTCGTCGCAATGCCAACATAACCCCTTCGTATATCGCTCCCGAAGCTCTTCTCTTGTTAATCTCTTTGGTATAGGGACTCGGTCGATAGTAGGGGGGGCTGAGGGCTTCAATATTGCTTGTTGAGGAGCCACCCTAGTCCTCTGAGCTTCATGGTTCAGTTGCTCCTCTTGCTGTCGTGCGAATGAGATGGCTGCCATAAGCGTGTACGGTTGTCGTGCTTTAACTTCTCCTTGGATCTCCGACTTCAAGCCCTCAACGAAGGTCCTCAATAGTTATTTTTGAGACCAATCATGAGTTTGATTAGATAACCTTTCAAACCTGGTTTGGTACTCCTGAATGGTGGAGGTTTGTCGGATCTTTGCTAGTTGTTCATCAATATTCTCGTAATCTGTTGGTCTAAAGTGGATCAGCAGTCCTTCTTTGAATTGTCTCCATGAAAGGACTCCATAAGTGTGTTCAAACCAGTCAAATCACTGTATGGCATCCCCTTCAGAATGTATAGCTGCAATTTTCACCATAGATGCATCCGCGATTTTGTGGTACCGAAAATATCGCTCCACGCGCGAGATCCAACCAATTAGTTCTCCTTCTTCCCATCTAGAATATTTTACCCTCATGCATAGATAGTTGAGGTTAATCATAGAGCCTCCCCTCCCTTGGTACTCATCTCTTCGGGCCTAGTGCGATTGGACAAAGCTCTCTCCTTGATATGATTTTTTCGGGCTTAGTGGTCGGCCCAATCTGAGTTCGGTAAAGAGCGTCTGAATCTTATCCTCCATTTGTGGCTCCAAGGCTTCGAATTTAGTATTGATTGTCTCCTTATATGCCATAGTATATGTCTCCAAATCTATGATGTTAAGATATCTCTTTTGTTGTTAGGTTAAAGGCATGTATAGGTTGAGAGAAGTGATGGTGGAAAGGGTTGGTGGATCGGTGGATGTAGGCTACGATTTAGGCTTGTTTTGTGGCTGTTTTAGGTGCAGTTTGAGGGTGTGATTTAGTAGAGTTTTAGGGCTATGGATGAAAGTTTTGGATCTGTGATAGATGGCAGCAAAGGTTTGATAGCAATCAGTGGAAGTTGCAGCAAGTATGTGCTGTCTTGTAAGAGTAGAATTGTCGTCGAAGAAACAATGGTTTCTCGATGTAATTTCTACCAAAAACTTGAGAGAATTGAGGAGGGAATTGATAGCAAAATCACAGTTAATATGACAGCAAGGATATCTAATTTAATCAAGAGAATTTTGGCGATATAATAGTGTAACATCCCCCATTTTTGAAAATTTAGTAAAAAAAGTTTGTTTGTAAAAATAAGGATTGTTTAATAATTATTTTATATTAAATGATATTATATTAAAAGTTTATGACTAGGGACCTAAGAGTAAATATTAGAAGTTTGATATAATTTATGAAAGATTCAGATTTAAGTTTATATATATATATATATATATATATATAAATAGTGGACATGTGTCACTAGCTAACTTAAGAGTGCCACTTATCTTTGCTCTAAAGATGATACCTAGCCCCTTTCATGCATGCAACTTTTGCATTAGCCAAAACCCAAATAATTAGAGGAAAGGTTAAAGAAAACAAACCTGAAGAGTTGTAGCCAACGAGAGTTTGAGAAGAGAAGAAGAAGAGCTTGAGGTTTTTCACCAATTTTCTCACCTTTGGGATTCAAATAATTTTAAAGCAAGTGTTCTAACCCCATCCCACAGTAACCTTAATCTCTGTTTCCATTTTTATTCTGCAAAATTTGAAAGATTTCAACTGAGAACCAGACCTCCTTTCGTTTTGATATAAAGCTATGAATCTGTAATTTTTCGGTAATCTGACCTCTACACAATGTTTCGGTCATAACATTTTGTAAGAAAATCTGATTTAGACAAAACCTATTCCATTTGAAAGTAGACAAAAAAACATTTATTTTGATTCTAAGATCGAACGATTTGGAGTTTAAATGCCTACTAAGACGTCTATTTAAATTAACCCTACAGATTCTGTAAAACAGGGACCGAAATTTCTGACCTCTTGTTGCTTAACTACTTATAACTTTCTGCTGTGAACTCAGATTCATACAACGTATGATTTATTCGAAGCTAGACTCTATGGATTTGAAATGCTTTCTTTATATATGGACCGTTAAATGCTTTCTCTATGGACCGTTAAATGCTTTCTTTATATACCTGATTTGAAATTTTTGGAGTACAAATGCTAACTGAAACATCTGCTTTCATCGACCCTATGGATTCAGTAAAATAGAGCTAATATTTTCAGACCTTACGCTACAAAATTATCTGTAACTCCCTGTCGTAAATTCAAATTATTATTAAACATGATTTTCCTAAAACTAGATTGACAAAGCTTTCTAATGACACCTATTTTGTATAAATTGGAGCATAATTGTTATCCAAATAGTTCATACAATGTTCCTATCAAATTCCACCAGAATCGAGCTTTGGTCGATATCGGCTTTCCTAGTTTCTTCTCTTTGGAAATCGATTTTGGAAAAAAAACTCTTACTTCATTTAAGCTTTACATTATTACCTTAAATTCCTATATACTTTTGTCCTTTATTTATTTGTACATCTATAGCTATCATCTAAAGATCATGTTTGCATCGTAATGATTCAGCACATGCATCCCAATGTTCCGCATTTGCTTTCGATATGTGCCTCTTCCAGTTTCATTTCTTTAGACATTGAACTTATCTAACTTTCTTATTTCAATTGAGCTATATATGGTTTCTTAGAATCCTTGTATACTCTTGCTTTTGTTTCCTTTCAAATCTGAATACATTGTGAAAGATTATGTTTGTATCGTATTGACTCGAAAGGCATATGTACATTTCATTGTTGCGCATGTGCTTCCAATATATGCTAATTTCAGTATTCATACTGTCCCTTTGTACTCCAGTGTTTGTGGGATAAATGTGAACCTTTGCCAAAAATGGTAAAGGGAGTTATGCTTAGAGCCCGCGATGCTCTGCCAGCCCCCTATGACTTCACTCAGACGTGGGTGGATGGAGCTCCCAGACGTGGGAGACTTATGTTTGTTAGTCATTCAGAAATAGATGGACCATATTATGTTATGATCCCACTTCACCTTCTATGTGTTTGATATGGTATCCAAAGCTTTGGCTATGTTTCTATGCATGCTTTGGATAAGAATGAAATGAATGCATCGTTATGTGACATTTGAGCTTCTATTCATGTTTTGTTCTTTGATATATTTCCGAAATGTTATAAGACTTTGTTATACCTTGAAAGCTACCATATGTCATCGTATGCTCGTTATGCCAATGATATGCTCCAGTTATCTTTCCTCGATTGTATAAACAAAACGTGCTTTGAACGAAATGACATCGTAATTCTTGATTCATGATATCCAAAATGCTCCTTACGTCTTTGTTATGCTTTGAAATTACCATATGTCATCGATATGCTCCTTATGCCAATGATATGCTCCAGTTACCTTTCCTCGATTGTATGAATAAAACGTGCTTCGAACGATATTATATTGAAATTCTGCATTCAAACAAAACATGCTACTGTTTCATCCTGTATCTCTGCTTTGTATTTTGATACCTCATTTGTTTTAAAACTGTCCTCTTTGCTATGGATATGTTAGTCATTTGCGGAGCTTTATATGCTCACCCCGTTGCTATATAAATTTTTCAGGATAGCTTATCGCTTACTAAAATGTGTAAATTGGGTTAAGGCAGTGGAAGACTAGAAGATTTTGGGGCAAATATTTTGTACTTGATAGGTTGATGTTGTATAAGTTCTTTTTGGGAGTAATGAAATATTAATGACAAATCTAGATTGATGTATCTTGTAAATATTTGAAAAGTACCTCTTATGTCAGGATTTTGAAAATGTTAAGTCTAAATTGTGTACTGATATAAACATGTAGTACATGTTGGTTTTGCGATTGCATTAATTGCCGCGCTTATGGATTTATGATATAGTTATGGTTTAATTAAGTTGCTTTTGGATTTTAAGAATCTTCTAGTGACATGATGTATGATTATAAACTGCACAGGTTTTGTGAATTGTGGATTGTAGAGATGAATGACTTGAATGTTTTTCTTAGTGACCTCAAATGTGTGATTGGATCCTGGATTGTTTGTTGAATTATAATATTATCAATCTTGAGTTAGGTTCACACCTCCTAAATGAGAATTAAATTCGGGGGGCGTTACAGAGTGGTATCAGAGCATGGTTTGAGGATCACTGAAATATTTGATATGTTGACGTGCAAAATATATTGAGGTCTAGTGAACTATAGTGATTGGTGGAAATTTTCTTTGATGCATTTTAGGAATCTTGGATGACAAGGACATTTAGTCCTCCTACTTTATCTATTTTGATTAATTAAGTGAGATAAAAGGGTTGATCGGGGATATTAAATCAGAGTGGCGCAAAAAAAGCGTGGTGAACCTAATACATTTGTAGTAGAAAAAAAAAATAGATGATGCAATTGGAGAAGATATTTGATGTACGAAATTGTTCTGATGATCAAAAGAATTTCTAGAGATCAAGAACAGGAATAGCAAGGACAAGTTTACTAAAAAAAAAAAAAAGATTAGTAATTAATTAGATTGTGATAACTGTTGAATCTCGTATTTTGATGATGAAACTACTTGATATATGTTTATGATTTAATCTGCGTTTTGAGTGACGCAGGGTGCTTCGATTAGGATGAGACAATTAAAGCAGGAACATCATGTTGTGCTGGAGGAACATGTCAGAAGATTGGACGTCGGGCCGGTGGATCGGTCGACGTATCGATAGAAGGCTTCGGGCCGTGGACTCGGGCATCGGGCCAAGAAGAGCGGGTATTGTGCCAAGGATATCGGAGTTGCGGAGCCAACTGACCGATTGGGCAATAGGCCGCAGGAAAGAACGATGCGCCGAAGAATCGGGCGAAGCGTCGAGGGACCAATGACATGCCGGACAACTTGGTTAATTTCTTAGGATTAATTGTCTCGATCGAAGTTTTTGTTTTAAGTGTGCAGGATTAACTACGATGAAAGTAAGACTTGCAGCAGGAGTTGCACCAGGACAATGATCACGTTGAGAGTTCGAGAGCTCGACGGAAGTTCGGACAGTCATTGGAGGTTCTGCGGGAACAAATCCGAGAAGTCCAGAAGCTTGCCAAAGGAGCTCGTCGGAACTTGCCAAGTGGATCGTCGCAGTCCAGGAGTTTGCCGGAAGTCCGCAGGAGCATCACCGAGGGTTCATCGGATGATTGACGGAAGTTCGCCGGAAACTCGCCGGAAGAAGCGAGTGACGCACCGAAGCAAGATACAGAATATGTCTTAGGAAATAATCGTAGTTAGCACTTTGATTAAGTTAGAAATGGGAGGTGATCCCATTAGCTTAATCCTGGGGCAATTGGGCCCTTAAAGAACTCAAATTGGGTCGAATGGTTCAACCCATTCGGACCCAAGTTGCTGTGGGAGGTGCAACCGCCCAGGCAGGGCGGTAGCACCACCCAGGCTATGTCTCCCAGCGAGACTGGGCGGTGCAACCTCCTCTGTCAGGAGGTAGCACCGCTAGAGCTCAAGTTTCGAGCTCTGCCAGGCGGTGCAACCTCTCCAATCAGGTGGTGCAACCGCTTGAGCTCGGTCTTCGAGCTCTGGTAGAGAGGTGCAACCGCCCCTGACAGAGATGGCACCGCCCAGAGGCTCAGTCTTCGAGCTCTGCCAGGCGGTGCAACTGCCCCAGTCAGGAGGTGCAACCGCCTGATCCCGGAATTCCGGGATTTGATCGTTTTGAGCTCCAAATTTGAACTGGGTTGGGGCCTATAAATACCCCACCCATTCAGCACTGAAGAGATACAGAACTACATCGAATTCTTGATCTTTTCTATGAATCTAAGAGCTCAAATTTGTGTAAAGTCCAAAAGTTCTCCTCTTTCTATTCTTCAAGTCTTGAGTTGTAAAGAGAGGAGAGGAAGGTTCTGTAAGGGTTGTCTCCTTAGCTCGTCAAAAGGAGTGAAACTGTAAAAGGGCAGTTGGCCTTCGCCTATTGAAGGAAGGCCTCTAGTTGACGTCGGTGACCTCGTCGGTGGAGGAAGCCAAAAGTGGAGTAGGTCAAGACTGACCGAACCACTCTAAATCTCTGGTTTGCTTTTATTTTGAGCACTTTATCATTACTGGAAACCTCCTACATAGCTACTGCTCTCTGCGCTTTTATGAACAAGTTTCTAAGTTCTGATCTTTCCGAATCTGCATTCCGATTCTATTTATAACTGCAAACTGTCTTCTATGCTTTTACGAATGAGTTTCTAAGTTCAGATCTTTTCAAAACTACGTTTAGACGTAAACTGCGCAAACTGCGTTTAGACGTAAAACTACGTTTAGACGCAAACTGCGTCTTGACGTAAAACTGCGTTTAGACGTAAACTGCGTAAACTGTGTTTAGACGTAAAACTATGTTTTAGACGTAAACTACTTTTAAACGTAAAATTACGTTTAGACGTAAAACTGTGTTTAGACGCAAAATGCGTTTAGACGTAAAACTGCGTTTTAGACGTAAACTGAGTTTAGACGCAAACTACGTTTAGACGTAAAACTGCGTTTAGACGTAAAACTGCATTTAGACGCAAACTGCATTTAGACGCAAACTGCGTTTAGACGTAAACTGTATTTAGACGTAAACTGCGCTCAATCTTAAGTAATATTAGAATCAACTTTTACATCGAAATCATTTTTATCGAACGAACGCAGCTTTCGTTTTTAATCGCTAAAAGATTTCCGCTGCACTAATTCACCCCCCCCCCTCTTAGTGCTCTCGATCCTAACAATTGGTATCAAAGCGGGGTATTTCTCATTTCGGATTTACACCCGAGAGAAATGGCTCTTCAAGAGGGCTTTTCAGTCTTTCGTCCACCATTCTTTAACGGATTGGACTACACTCATTGGAAAACTCGAATGAGAGTTTTCTTGATTTCTCTAAATATGGATTTATGGAATATCGTTGAAAACGGTTTTCAACTTCCCTCTAAACCGATAAACAAATGGTCGGATTTAGAGAAGTATTTTTCTTTAAACACAAAGGCTATGAATGCCTTATTTTGCGCTTTGGACAAAAATGAGTTCAATCAGGTTTCTTTGTGCGAAACGGCTTTCGATATTTGGCGCACTATTGAAATCACGCACGAGGGAACTAATAGAGTCAAAGACTCGAAAGTTAATATTGTACTGCATGATTTCGAGCTTTTTCATATGAAACCAAGCGAAACCGTTGTTGACATGTACACCCGTTTTACGGATGTCGTCAATGGTTTAAAATCACTTGGTAAAAACTTTTCGGATTTTGAACTCGTTAACAAAGTTTTGCGCTCACTTTCTAAAACTTGGGATTCAAAAGTAACTTCTATTCAAGAATCGAAAAACTTGAACCAATTTCCACTTGAAGAACTAATTGGTTCATTGATCATATATGAAATGACGTGCAATGCACATGAAGAACTTGAGAACCACCTTCCAAAGAACATGAAGGATTTGGGACATAGAACATTTGAAGACCACTCGAGCATAAGCTCAAGTGATGGTGAACTTAAACTACAAATGAAACAAAAATTAAAAAGTAAAAAGGACGGAACTACTTGCTTTAAACGCAAGAAGAACAAAAATTAGGATGAATCGAGCTCCTCCGAAGATGAAGAGAAAATCAATAAAGGCGAGGTGGCAAACTACGCCTTTACGCCTTTCGACGCTGAGGTAATCAAAATGCCTTTAATTTACTTTGAAATTACATAATGCTTTTCATAATGCATTTTTCTTTTTTATTTAATTTTCTTGAAAATTGCATGTTTAATAATTTTATAATGATAATAGAAAAAATTAGGAATCATGCTTATCATCTAGTAATTTTGAAAATAATCATGAAAATTGCTTGTTTATGATAAATAAAATGATTTTGATTAAAAATACATTATGAAATAATGCTATATGTGGTTGAGAAGTAATGTGTATCATGTTGATTTCCATTGTTATTTCTCGATTTTGAGTATATGAAATCATGTTCAATTTGAAGTTATGATTAATGAGTATATATTTTTTAAATTATGGTGATTATCGATTTTCTTGATAATAACAGTGGCTTTAAAAAAAAAAAAATTGTTGATGCATGTTTTCATAAATGAAAAGGCATGCTAACATGAAATCGATCACTTAAAATGAAACACTTAAAAAGGGGGAAAATATATTATCAATGAAATCATGAATCTATTTATGTTTTGTGAGCCATAGAAATGATTTTGATGACTTAAAATTGAAATGAGTTTTATCAAAATCATGATCTTGATTTATCAAATTGAATGAATTAAAAATGAATAATGATTTTTCTCGTAATGATTGTGACTTGTATTCCTTGTATTCATGATATGATTTTTATGCAATTCCTTGTATTCATGAAACATTTATCTCATCACTCAATTATTTCTTTTCAATATTCCTCAAGTGATGATATGAATGCATGAGATATTCATGAATTTATTTTTTCGATCATCCATGGTAGGATGCAACGTGACAAATTAATACCATGATTATTTGAAATAATATGAATGATGATTTGGAATCATGCATATAATAATGAGTTTATATGTTTTAAAAAATGTGCATGTTTTAATTTGAAAATATAATGATGCACAAATGAGATTGATACTAACCTTTGTCATGATTTAAAAATTGATGTAAAGGGTTTTTCCCTTCTTTTTGACAATGACAAAAGGGGAGATAGCTAGCTTGCATAATTCAAGAAGAAAGAAAAAATTGCACTTCTTAAAAGAGAAGAAATTGCTATCTTGAACATCACCAAGAAGTGCTATCTTGCAAATTTCAAGACACACAAATGCAATCATGCAAAATTTGTAATTTTGCACATCATTAAAATTTATGATGCTTTGGTGATTATGCATGTTCTAAAATGTTATAAAATTCACTAGCTTCCATGATGTAGAACTTAGCTATATTGAACATCACCAAGGAATGCTATCTTGACTATCTCAATAAGCAAAAAGTTAACTTGCACATTTAGCAAAACTTATATTTCAAGAAGTAAGAGTTGCTTTCTTGAACATCTCAAAATTGCTAGCTTGCAGGCCTTAAAATGTTGAAATTTTTTGCTAGCCTGTATATGGTAAACTTGCTATCATACTACCATGATGATGAGCATGCCTTATCTTCATGATTATATTTGAAAAACTATGGCAAAAATATGTCCGAATGATTAAACGTGTTAAAATTATTTTTCGGACTTTTTTTATTAAATGATCAAATCACTTGATTGCCATAATGATTTTACACAATTACTTGCCATGTTGGAAATTATGTGCTTGAATACAAAAATTTCCATGATAATAAGCATGTTTTACCTTCATGATTGTAATTGAATATCTCTAGTAAAATCCTGTCCGAATGTATGAAAGTGTCAAATTTCATTTTTGGATTTTCTTGATCCTAACAATTGGATTTTCTTGATACATTATCCTATTCCGAATTTAACAAGCATATGTCATATCAAGTTTAATTCACATCATTGATTTTTGACATTTGGAATCATCTAGCAAAGGCACTTATCATGTGAAAAATATTTTTTGAGAAACATATTTGATGATTCCTTCTTATAAAAGGAAGATATTTTTACATACAAGGATTTGACTCACTTACTTATCTTAATCCTTGCAAAAATGAAGTGTGCTTTAATATCTTATCGATTTGAACTTCACATATGGCTTTCCTCCTTCATGTAAAAAGATAACAAATAAAAAGGAAGAAGCAATAAAAGCTATCTCCATGTCATGTTTTCCTCGAGATGTTTGCATAATTGGTATCCTATCACTCAGTGTTGAAAAATGACATGAACCAACTTATGGCATCGCACTTATATTTAAAATTTGCTTATATCGTTCTCCTTGTTGTTGATGACAAAGGGGGAGAAAAATATGAATTGATATGGTTGCTATTACTGATGTTATGATTAGGCCATACCTGCTATCACTGATAATGATATGGTTGCTATTACTGATGTTGATATGGTTGCTATCACTGATGCTATGATTAGGCCATACTTGCATCACCAAGAAATATATGATTGTTATATGCCCTGTATCAAGATATCAAACAAAAATTTGCATCGTACGAGCTGATATCTTACCATGTGATGCAATGCTACACTTGCTAAAATATTCGAAATGTGTACATCATGAAATGATATCAAAATCTTGCTTCACAGCTTTACATGTCGATATCATGCCATATGATGAAATGCTACAATTGATAAACACTTGAAAAAGTTGCGTTACGATATCAAAAGCTAACACTACAAAGGAAGCAAAAATTTGCTAGCTTGCAACTTGCATATTTCAAGAAGCAAGAGTTGCCTTCTTGAATATCTCTAAACTGCTAGCTTGCAAGTTCTAAAATGTTGTAACATAACTAGCTTGCATGTGCTATCTTGTATGCCGTAAAACTTGCATATCTAAAACTTGATAGCTTGAATGTTCTAAGCATGATGTAACATTTGCTAAATTTTCTGGCTTCAAACTTGCATGATGATAACAAAAGATATTATGTTTTTCATGCAATGAGTTAAACTTACATCACAAACACTTGATTGTAGTACTTCTCTTTTTTGTTGATGACAAAGGGGGAGAAGTATTTGATGACATGACATGTTATGCATAAGTTTATGCATAAGTTCATGATAACATGTTGCAAGTATTCATGATGAATATTGCAATGACTTGAATTCAGTTTGAATTCAAGGTTCTATCAATGACTTGAATTCAGTTTGAATTCAAGGTTCTATTAATATGGCATATTGATAGGGATAATTTGTTTAAACTCTGGGAGTTAAGGTTAACTCCGTTTATGATGACATGTTGCTTAGATTTCTGAATCTAAGAGTTTCTATCAATATGGCATATTGATAGGGGGAGTTTGTTTAAACTCCAGGAGTTAAGTTTAACTCCGTCATCAAGTAGTTGTCATCATCAAAAAGGGGGAGATTGTTGAATCTCGTATTTTGATGATGAAACTACTTGATATATATTTATGATTTAATCTGCGTTTTGAGTGACGCAGGGTGCTTCGATTAGGATGAGACAATTAAAGCAGGAACATCATATTGTGTCGGAGGAACATGTCAGAAGATTAGACGTCGGGCCGGTGGATCAGTCGACGTATCGACAGAAGGCTTCGGGCCGTGGACTCGGGCATCGGGCCAAGAAGAGCAGGTATTGTGCCAAGGATATCGGAGTTGCGGAGCCAACTGGCCGATCGGGCAATAGGTCGCAGGAAAGGACGATGCGCCGAAGAATCGGACGAAGCGTCGAGGGACCAATGACATGCCGGACAACTTGGTTAATTGCTTAGGATTAATTGTCTCGATCGAAGTTTTTGTTTTAAGTGTACAGGATTAACTACCATGAAAGTAAGACATGTAGTAGGAGTTGCGCCGGAGTCATGACAATGATCACGTTGGGAGTTCAAGAGCTCGACGGAAGTTCGGACAGTCGTCGGAGGTTCTGCGGGAACAAATCCGAGAAGTCCAGAAGCTTGCCAAAGGAGCTCGTCGGAACTTGCCAAGTGGATCGTCGCAGTCCAGGAGTTTGCCGAAAGTCCGCAGGAGCATCACCGAGGGTTCATCGGATGATTGACGGAAGTTCGCTGGAAACTCGCCGGAAGAAGCGAGTGACGCACCGAAGTAAGCTGTAGAATATGTCTTAGGAAATAATCATAGTTAGCACTTTGATTAAGTTAGAAATGGGAGGTGATCCCATTAGCTTAATCCTGGGGCAATTGGGCCCCTGAAGAACTCAAATTGGGTCGAATGGTTCAACCTATTCGGACCCAGGTTGCTGTGGGAGGTGCAACCGCCCAGGCAGGGAGGTAGCACCGCCCAGGCTATGTCTCCCAGCGAGACTGGGCAGTCCAACCGCCCCAGCCAAGAGGTGCAACCGCCCAGGGCTCAGTCTCTGAGCGAGACTAGGCGGTGCAACCTCCTCTGTCAGGAGGTAGCACTGCTAGAGCTCAAGTTTCGAGCTCTGCCAGGCGGTGCAACCTCTCCAGTCAGGCGGTGCAACCGCTTGAGCTCGGTCTTCGAGCTCTGGCAGAGAGGTGCAACCACCCCTGACAGAGGTGGCACCGCCCAGAGGCTCAGTCTTCGAGCTCTGCCAGGCGATGTAACCGCCCTAGTCAGGAGGTGCAACCGCCTGATCCCGGAATTCCAGGATTTGATCGTTTTGAGCTCCAAATTTGAACTAGGTTGGAGCCTATAAATACCCCACCCATTCAGCACTGAAGAGATACAGAACTACATCGAATTCTTGATCTTTTCTGTGAATCTAAGAGCTCAAATTTGTGTAAAGTCCAAAAGTTCTCCTCTTTCTATTCTTCAAGTCTTGAGTTGTAAAGAGAGGGGAGAAAGGTTCTATAAGGGTTGTCTCCTGAGCCCGTCAAAAGGAGTGAAACTGTAAAAGGGCAGTTGGCCTTCGCCTATTGAAGGAAGGCCTCTAGTTGACGTCGGTGACATCGTCGGTGGAGGAAGCCAAAAGTGGAGTAGGTCAAGACTGACCGAACCACTCTAAATCTCTGGTTTGCTTTTATTTTGAGCACTTTATCATTACTAGAAACCTCCTACATAGCTACTGCTCTATGTGCTTTTACGAACAAGTTTCTAAGTTCTGATCTTTCCGAATCTGCATTCAGACGTAAATCGATGTTTTCGTACGATCTTTACATTGCAGTTTACATTTATTTTTTGATTCTATTTATAACTGCAAACTGTCTTCTGCGCTTTTACGAATGAGTTTCTAAGTTCAGATCTTTTCGAAACTACGTTTAGACGTAAACTGCGCAAATTGCGTTTAGACGTAAAACTACGTTTAGACGTAAACTGCGTCTAGACGTAAAACTGTGTTTAGACGTAAACTGCGCAAACTATGTTTAGACGTAAAACTGTTTTTTAGACGTAAACTACTTTTAAACGTAAAATTATGTTTAGACGTAAAACTGCGTTTAGACGCAAACTGCATTTAGACGTAAAACTGCGTTTTAGACGTAAACTGAGTTTAGACGCAAACTACGTTTAGACGTAAAACTACGTTTAGACGCAAACTACATTTAGATGCAAACTGCGTTTAGATGTAAACTATATTTAGACATAAACTATATTTAGACGTAAACTGCGCTCAATCTAAGTAATATTAGAATCGACTTTTACATCGAAATCATTTTTATCGAACGAACGCAGCTTTCGTTTTTAATCGCTGAAAGATTTTCGCTACACTAATTCACCCCCCCCCCCCCTCTTAGTGCTCACGATCCTAACAATAACAAGAGGGTCAAGACATCATCGATTTAACAAGGGAAGTCACCACAAAAGATTCAATCCTGTGTATGATGTGAGTTAAATTATGAAATAAGTTTGTATTGGTAGGTGACTGGAGCCTATTTTGCTTGTGAAAATTTGGATCATAAAATAAAAGACTGCCCTTTGGATAAGAAGAAAGAATCACTGCCTCATAAATCATTAGCCCATGCCAGAGTGTATGTTATCACGGAATATGATTCTAAAACTTCTGAATTAGTGGTCGAAGGTACTATTCATGTTTATGAAAGAATGAAAATATTTGTTTGACCATGTTTCTCATTTATGATTTGATTCGTAATATTTTGCTTATCACATGGGTATTCAACCTAAACCACTGGATTATATGCTATACGTAAATACTGCTATTGGGGATTGTTTGATAACAAACTCGATCTGGTCATCTTGTTTGATTTCTATTGGAGAATACGAACTTCTTACTGATTTAGTTCTCCTAGATATTTGGAGTTTTGATATTATATTAAGTATGGATTGACTATCTTCCAATCATACCAGTATAGATTGTTATACAAAATGATCACTTTTTGTATACTAGATCATCCCATCTTTTATTTTGAGAGTATTGGGCATGATTCACCTCCTAGCCTGATGTATTTCCAAATGACTTGCCTGGTTTATCTCTAGATAGAGAGGGTGAATTTACTATTGATTTGGTCCCCGGGATAACCCAAATATCTAAGCCTCCTTACGGAATGGCACCACTTGAGCTAGAGGAATTGAAAAAGCAACTACAAGAACTATTAGATAAGGGTTTCATTCGACCCAGTGCTTCACCATGGGGTGATGATTGTGAGCAAAGTTTTCAAGAGTTAAAAAGGAGATTGACTAGTGCCTCTATTCTCACTATTCCAAGTGGTGATGAGGGATTTATGGTTTACACTAATGCTTCAAGAAAGGACCTTGGATGTGTTTTGATGCAAGAAGGGAAAGTGATTGCTTATGCTTCTAGACAACTAAAGAGTTATGAACTGAATTATCCAACTCATGATTTAGAATTGGTAGTAATTATTTTATTTTTTTCTAAAGATTTGGAGGCATTACTTGTATGGGTGAACATTTAAAATCTTTACTGATCACAAGAGTTTAAAGTATATTTTTACTATAAAAAAAAAAAAAGAGTTGAGGCAGCGGAGATGGATAGAACTTCGAAAGGATTATGATTGTAGCAGATGCCCTTAGTAAAAAAAAAAAAAATCTATAAGTTTTATGACGACTTTGGTTGTGAAGTAATGGAAGTTATTAGAAGAGAATTATAATTTGAATGTTATGAGAGAAGGGCAAGACTCAATGATATTAATAGCCTCCATCCAAGTGCAATATGATCTCATTCAACAAATTAAAGAATGACAACTACGAGATCGACGCTTGATCTGCTTAAGGAATAAAGTGGGAAAGGGATTGAAACTAAATTTTTGAGTTTCAAATGATGGCCTATTAAGATTTGGGGATAGAATATGTGTTCCAAATGACTCAGATATAAAAAAAAATTAAATCCTAAGGGAAGGTCATAATTCAAAGTACACCATGCAACCTGGTTGCACTAAGATGTATAGAGATATCCAAAGTCATTATTGGTGGGAAGGCATGAAGAAGGAGATTGCAATATATGTTTCAAAGTGTTTGACTTGTCAGCAAATCAAAGTAGAACACCAAAGACCTGGAGGTTTGTTGCAACCTTTAGATATTCCTGAATGAAAATTAAATTCGAGGAAGCGTGACAGAGTGGGAATGTATTACCATGGACTTTATTTTAGGACTACCCCGAACTTCTAGAAAGCATGATGTTATTTGGGTTATCATTAATAGGTTAACGAAATCTGCACATTTTCTACCGATCAATATGACTTATTCTCTTGATAGGCTTGCAGATTTATATATCAATAAAATAGTAAGACTTCATGGTGTTCCCAAGGAGATCATCTTTGATAGAGACTCCAGATTTCTATTTAGATTTTTGGAGAAGGTTATAGGAATCTATGGGCGCTAAAGTCAAGTTTAGCACTGCTTATCACTCTCAAACTAATGGTCAATCAGAAAGAACCATTCAAACACTTGAGGATTTGCTTCAAGCCTATGTTATGGATTGGAAAGGTAAATGGGATAAAGATATTTCTCTTATTGAGTTCACTTACAATAATAGTTATCATTCAAGTATTCAGATGGCTCCTTATGAAGCTATATATG
Source organism: Musa acuminata AAA Group (assembly GCF_036884655.1). Taxonomy (NCBI): domain Eukaryota; kingdom Viridiplantae; phylum Streptophyta; class Magnoliopsida; order Zingiberales; family Musaceae; genus Musa; species Musa acuminata. Next base: position 27,261,438 of record NC_088345.1, on the reverse strand, counting down.
GGCGAAAGTGCAGGACACCTATATGTTGGGAAGAAATTGATGATAGAAAGTTATTAGCACCAGAAAAAGTACAAGAGACTATTGAGAAAATTCAACTTATAAGAAAAATGTTAAAGACTGCTCAGAGTCATCAAAAGAGTTATGCTGATAACAGAAGATGAAATATTGAGTTTCAAATCGGGGATTTTGTATTCCTAAATGTCTCCCCTTCTAAAGGCATTGTAAGATTTGAGAAGAAAGGAAAGTTAAGCCCAGGATTTATTGGACCTTTTGAGATTCTTGAGAGGGTTGGTTCTACCGCTTACAGGATTGCCTTGCCACCATCATTATGCCATATCCATGATATATTTTATGTTTCAATGATCAGAAAGTATATACCTGTCCCCTCTCATATCATTAAATATGAGCCGATGGTGATTGATAAAGACTTGTCTTATGTGGAAGAGACCACTCAGATTATTGATAAAAAAAAAAAAAAAAAGATCTTGAGGAATCGGGTCATCCCTTTAGTTAAAGTGATCTGGAAATATCATTCTGAAGAGGAAACAACTTGGGAGTTTAGGAAAAAATGATGAAAGCTTATCCTCATCTTTTCGTTGAATGAGGTATGATAAATTTAGAGGACTAAATTTTTCTTTAAGGAGGGGAGAGTGTAACATCCCCCATTTTTGAAAATTTAGTAAAAAAAGTTTGTTTGTAAAAATAAGGATTGTTTAATAATTATTTTATATTAAATGATATTATATTAAAAGTTTATGACTAGGGACCTAAGAGTAAATATTAGAAGTTTGATATAATTTATGAAATATTCAGATTTAAGTTAAAAAAAATAATATATATATATATATATATATATATATATATATAGTGGACATGTGTCACTAGCTAACTTAAGAGTGCCACTTATCTTTGCTCTAAAGATGACACCTAGCCCCTTTTATGCATGCAAGAAGAAGAAGAAGAAGAAGAAGAAGAAGAGCTTGAGGTTTTTCACCAATTTTCTCACCTTTGGGATTCAAATAATTTTAAGGCAAGTGTTCTAACCCCATCCCACAGTAACCTTAATCTCTGTTTCCATTTTTATTCTGCAAAATTTGAAAGATTTCTACTGAGAACCAGACCTCCTTTCGTTTTGATATAAAGCTATGAATCTGTAATTTTTCGGTAATCTGACCTCTACCCAATGTTTCGGTCATAACATTTTGTAATAAACTCTGATTTAGACAACCTATTCCATTTGAAAGTAGACAAAAAAACCTTTATTTTGATACTAAGATTGAACAATTTGTAGTTTAAATGCCTACTAAGACTTCTGTTTAAATTAACCCTACAGATTCTGTAAAATAGGGACCGAAATTTCTGACCTCTTGTTGCTTAACTACTTATAACATTCTGTTGTGAACTCAGATTCATACAAAGTATGATTTATTCGAAGCTAGACTCAAAATGCTTTCTGTATATACCTGATTTGAAATTGTTGGAGTACAATTGCTAACTGAAACATCTGCTTTCATCAACCCTATGGATTCAGTAAAACAGAGCTAATATTTTCAGACCTTACGCTACAAAATTTTCTGTAACTCCCTGTCGTAAATTTCAATTCTTGATAAACGTGATTTTCCTAAAACTAGATTGACAAAGCTTTCTAATAATACCTATTTTGTATCAATTAGAGCATAATTGGTTATCCAAATAGTTCATACAATGTTCCTATCAAATTCCGCCAGAATCGAGCTTTGGTCGATTTCGGCTTTCCTTGTTTTTTCTCTTTGGAAATCGATTTTGGAAAAAAAACTCTTACTTTATTTAAGCTTTACATTATTACCTTAAATTATTGTATACTTTTTTCCTTTATTTATTTGTACATCTGCAGCTATCATCTAAAGATCATGTTTGCATCGTAATGATTCGGCACATGCATCCCAATGTTCCACATTTGCTTTCGATATGTGCCTCTTCTAGTTTCATTTCTTTAGACATTGAACTTATCTAACTTTCTTATTTCAATTGAGCTATATATGGTTTCTTGGAATCCTTGTATGCTCTTGCTTTTGTTTCCTTTCAAATCTGAATACATTGTGAAAGATTATGTTTGTATCGTATTGACTCGAAAGGCATATGTACATTTCATTGTTCCGCATGTGCTTCCAATATATGCTAATTTCAGTATTCATACTGTCCCTTTGTACTCCGGTGTTTGTGGGATAAATGTGAACCTTTGCCAAAAATGGTAAAGGGAGTTATGCTTAGAGCTCGCGATGCTCTGCCGGCCCCCTATGACTTCACTCAAACGTGGGTGGATGGAGCTCCCAAACGTGTGAGACTTATGTTTGTTGGTCATTCAGAAATGGATGCACCATATTATGTTATGATCCTACTTCACCGTCTATGTGTTTGATATGATATCCAAAGCTTTGGCTATGTTTCTATGCATGCTTTGGATAAGAATGAAATGAATGCATCGTTATGTGACATTTGAGCTTCTATTCATGTTTTGTTCTTTGATATATTTTCGAAATGTTATAAGACTTTGTTTTACCTTGAAAGCTACCATATGTCATCGTATGCTCCTTATGCCAATGATATGCTCCAGTTATCTTTCCTCGATTATATAAACAAAACGTGCTTTGAATGAAATGACATCGTAATTCTGCATTCATGATATCCAAAATGCCCCTTACGTCTTTGTTATGCTTTGAAATTACCATATGTCATCGATATGCTCCTTATGCCAATGATATGCTCCAGTTACCTTTCCTCGATTGTATGAATAAAACGTGCTTCGAACGATATTATATTGAAATTCTGCATTCAAACATAACATGCTACTGTTTCATCCTATATCTCTGCTTTGTATTTTGATACCTCATTTGTTTGAAAACTGTCCTCTTTGCTATAGATATGTTAGTCATTTGCTGAGCTTTATATGCTCACCCCGTTGCTATATAAATTTTTCAGGATAGCTTATCGCTCACTAAAATGTGTAAATTGGGTTGAGGCAGTGGAAGACTAGAAGATTTTGGGGCAAATATTTTGTACTTGATAGGTTGATGTTGTATAAGTTCTTTTTGAGAGTAATGAAATATTAATGACAAATCTAGATTGATGTATCTTGTAAATATTTGAAAAGTACCTCTTATGTCAGGATTTTGAAAATGTTAAGTCTAAACTGTGTACTGATATAAACATGTAGTACATGTTGGTTTTACGATTGCATTAATTGTCGCGCTTATGGATTTATGATATAGTTATGGTTTAATTAAGTTGCTTTTGGATTTTAAGAATCTTCTAGTGACATGATGTATGATTATAAACTGCACAGGTTTTGTGAATTATGGATTGTAGAGATGAATGACTTGAATGTTTTTCTTAGTGACCTCAAATGTGTGATTGGATCCTGGATTGTTTGTTGAATTATAATATTATCAATCTTAAGTTAGGTTCACAACTCCTAAAAGAGAATTAAATTCGAGGGGCGTGACAAATAGCAAGGAAATTGGTGCAAGTTGCGATAGCAGAATTCTCGTCGAAAAATTTCAGCAGTTTACGACGAAAATTTGCAGCAACACAAAATCATTTTTAGAGATGAGTTTCTCAATAGATCAATCTTAAATGGAAGCCAAGATGATCTATGAAGTATACAAGAAATTTTATTCAAAAAAGATTGCAAATAGATGGGTTAAGGCAACAATATACGGTTGAAATTTTCTGTAGCATAGATTTTCAAGTGTAGCAGATAGGACATAAAAGATCAATAGTTTATATTGAGAATTTTTCAATGAAACCAAAGGAAAATATATTGTTAGGAAGTTTCAAAGCTATCATAAAAATTTCATAGAGATTTGGATAAAAAAAATATTGTATCAAGATGAAACAAGTAGTGCTATGCAGCTAAAATTTTATAGTGTAGATTTTCAAGTATAGCAGATTAGACATAAAAGATCAATGGTTTATATTGAGAATTTTTTGGAAAAATTAAAGGGAAATCTGCTATTAGGAAGTGTCAAAGATGTCATAAAAATTTCGTAGAAATTTGGATAGAAAAAGCATAGTAGCAAGATTAAATAGATTGTGCTATACGGTTGGAATTCTGCAATGTATCTTTCATCGTAGAGATGAAAACTTTGTGATGAAAAGTTTATGCAGCAATATAGTAACAATTTTATTTTTTTTGGATTTTCGAATAAGAATAACTAAATTGCAGTAACAGTAAGGTAGGAAACCAGAACCTGTTGCAATTCACGGGGAGATCAAAGGATGATCCGCGGTGGTGGAGATGATGGTAGAATTCGACGACGATCTTTTACGCAATTATGGGAATTGCTTCGGACGGTTGTGGAGGGTTGATGGATGGCTGTGGAAGGGCAGCAATGTTAGGATCGAGAGCACTAAGAGGGGGGGGGGTGAATTAGTGCAGCGGAAATCTTATAACGATTAAAAACCAAAAGCTGCGTTTGTTCAAAAACTATTATGATGCAAAAGCAAATTCTCAGTTTGTATCTAAGTGCAGTTTGCGTCTAAGCGCAGATTGCGTCTAAGCGCAGTTTTGCGTCTAAGCGCAGATTGCGTCTAAACTCAGATTTACGTCTAAATGCAGATTTACGTCTAAACGCAGATTTACGTCTAAACGCAATTTTACGTCTAAACGTAGTTTTACGTCTAAACGTAGATTTACGTCTAAACGCAGTTTTACGTCTAAATGCAGTTTTACGTCTAAACGCAGTTCTACGTCTAAACGCAGTTTTACGTCTAAACGCAGATTTACGTCTAAATGCAGTTAGACGCAGATTTACGTCTAAACTTTGAAACTCGTTTGTATACTCGCAGAAGGCAGTATGCAGTTGAAACCAAGACGTAAACGTGAACTGAAATCTGATGATTGAGCGAAGAAAGCCGATTTACGTTTGAATGCAGTTTTACGTCTAAATGTTGAAACTCGTTCGTAAAATCGTAGAGGACAGATTGCAGTTATTAATAGGATTAAAATGTAAGCGTAAACTGCAAGGAAGCTCGTTCGTAAAAGCACGGAAAATAGTTCTGCAGAATCAAACGTAAACATAAACTGTACTGTATGAAAATACGAGTTTACGTCTGAATGCAGATTTGGAAGAGCAGCACTTAGAACTTGTTCGTGAAAGCGCAGAGAGCAGTAGTGATGAGGGAGGTTTGCAGTAATGATAAAGTGCTCGAAAATAAACGCAAACTAGAGATTTAGAGTGGTTCGGTCAGCCTTGACCTACTCCACTTTTGGCTCCCTCCACCGATGAGGTTGCCGACGTCAACTAGGTGCCTTCCTTCAATGGGCGAAGGCCAAACTTCCCTCTTACAATTTCTCTCCTTTTGGCAGGCTTAGGAGACAACCTTTACAGATCTTTCTCTCCTCAATTTACAATTGAAAACTTGAAGAACAGAAGGAGGAGACTTAAAGGCTTTACAACACTTTTGAGCTCTTTCGAATCACAGAAAAGATCACGATTTCGGTATAGGTCTGTGTCTTTTCAGTGCTGAATGGGTGGGGTATTTATAGGCCCCAACCCAATTCAAAATTCGAGCTCAAAACGATCAAATCGATCAAATCCCAGAATTCTGGGATCAGGCGGTTGCACCTCTCGACTGGAGAGGTGGCACCGCCTGGCAGAGCTCGACGACTGAGCTCTGCCGATTGCTTCCCTCTGCCAGAGCTCGAAGATTGAGCTCGATGGTTGCATCACCTGGCAAAGCTCGAAGACTGAGCTTGGTGGTTGCATCACCTGGCAAAGCTCGAAATCTGAGCTCGGTGGTTGCATCACCTGGCAGAGCTCCAAGCTGAGCTCAGGCTGATCCACCTCTCTGCCAGAGCTCGAAGACTGAGCTTGGTGAATGCATCACCTGGCAGAGCTCGAGACTGAGCTCAGGCTGATGCACCTCTCTGCCAGAGCTCGAAGACTGAGCTTGGTGGTTGCATCGCCTGGCAGAGCTCGGAACTTGAGCTCTGGCGGTGCAACCTCTTGGCTGGGGCGGTTGCACCTCCCAGCCTCGCAGCCCAAGCGATTGCACCTCCTGGCTGGGGCGGTTGCACCTCTCAACCCCACAGCCCAGGCGGTTGCACCTCCTGGCTGGGGCGGTTGCACCTCTCAACCCCACAGCCCAGGCGGTTGCACCTCCTGGCTAGGGCGGTTGCACCTCTCAACCCCACAGCCCAGGCGGTTGCACCTCCTGGCTGGGGCGGTTGCACCTCTTGGTGCAATCAGGGTCCGAATGGTTCACTCCATTCGGCCCACTTTGAATCTTTTCAGGGGCCCAATTGCCCCAAGATTAAGCTAATGGGATCACCTCCCATTTTCATGCTTAATCATCATGCTAACTACGATTAACTCTAAGACAACTTCTGCAGCTTTGCTCCGATGCGTCAATCGCTTCTTCCGGCGAGTTTCCTGCCAACTTTCGTCGATCAACCGATAACCCTCGGTGATCCTTCTGCGGACATCCGGCATACTCCTGGACTTTGCGACGATCCACTTGGCGAGTTCCGACGAGCTTCGCTTGGCAAGCTTCTGGACTTCTCGGATCTGTTCTCTCTGAACCTCCGACGACCGTCCGAACTTCCGTCGAACTCTCGAACTCCCAACGTGATCATGATCTTGACTCCGGCGCAACTCCTGCTGCTTGTCTTACTCTCATCGTAGTTAATCCTGCACACTTATCTCAACACATAGATTAGATAACAAATGACAATTGACTTCATCATCAAAATCCGAGATTCAACAATCTCCCCCTTTTTGATGATGACAATCAATTGATAAAGGAGTTGTCCTTAACTCCCCCTATCTATATGCCATAGTTGAGATAAGTCAACCTTGAATTCAAGACCTAAGAATTCAAGTGACGTATTGATAAGTTAGATCAGTTAAACTTATCAATGTTCCCATCATGATGCCTATCATGATGTATCTCTTCAAGAATTATGTCAAGGCATGACATACATCATCAAGTTTGTATGATAGTGTTTGTAACCAATCATCATGTAATCATATAAAGCTACGAAGGACTTTTTACATGATGCTCACATTTGAGATTTTCTAGTAAGTTTGCATTTTCTTCACAATATCAAATCAAGATATGATGCAAACTATAGTACATGTTCACATATCTCTTGGTGATGCAAGGATGGCATAACATTGTTTATAGCATCACTCAACTATTTGCAACTATGACATAGATATGATTATGGCAGTTCAGCTATGACATAGTGTTTATCAATTCATATTTTTCTCCCCCTTTGTCATCAACAAAAAGCATGATAGCATTATCAAGCATATAGAGGAAGTCATGACACATATATCTCTTTATTGTTTTTTGCCTGACGAAGGAAAGTCATTTTCCAAAGAGTTTTCATAAGAGTGTACGGGAACATCCCATTTTTAGCATACAACCCGAAAAATGAACTTCTTACATGCATTTGGTTTAAAAATATTTGTCACATAATTTGCAACATGTTATTTGATCAAGCGTTGTCAAGGCATGTAATAGTAATAACATTTGAAAAATAAATTTAAGTATTCGGACACATCAACATTCCTAATTCTCTTCTTATGTAATCAAATTGTTCTTCACATAGGGGTTTTGTGAAGATATCAGCTAGTTGATGTTTGGTATCAATAAACTCTATGGTTACATCATGATTAGTGACATGATCTCGTATAAAGTGATGTCTAATATCAATGTGTTTTGTTCTTGAGTGTTGTATAGGATTTTTAGTTAAGCATATTGCACTCGTGTTATCACATTTAATGGGAATATCTTTAAGATTCACTTTGTAATCTTCTAAAGTGTTTTTCATCCATACAACTTGTGCACAGCATGCACTTGCTGCAATGTATTCAGCTTCGGTTGTTGATAGGGCAACCGAGTTTTGTTTCTTAGATGACCAGGATACAAGGGCATGTCCTAAAAATTGACATGATCCTGATGTGCTTTTTCTGTCTAGTTTACAGCCAGCGAAGTCCGCATCAGCATAGGCTGTTAATTCAAAATTTTCTGATTTTGGGTACCATAATCCTAGATTGGTAGTTCCATTAAGATATCTGAGTATTCTTTTGACTGCTTTGAGATGAGATATCTTAGGGTCTGATTGAAATCTAGCACAAAGTCCTACACTGAACATGATGTCTGGTCTGGTGGCAGTGAGGTAAAGTAAACTTCCTATCATACCCCTATAGGCTTTTTGATCGAAGCTTTCTCCATTCTCATCAATTTCTAACTTAGTGGAGGTGCTCATAGGGGTGTCAATGGCTTTTGAATTATTCATTTTGAACTTCTTTAGCAAACTCACAGCATATTTGGTTTGACTAATGAAGATGCCATTGCTTAGTTGTTTGATTTGTAGGCCTAAGAAGAATGTTAACTCTCCCATTAGACTCATTTCGAATTCATGACTCATAGTTTTCGCAAAGGATTCACAAAGAGATTCATTTGTAGAACCAAAGATAATATCATCAACATAAATCTGAACAATGAGAAAATCATTTTCAAAATTCTTGATAAACAATGTAGTATCAACCTTGCCTTTTATGAAATTATTTTCAATGAGAAAAGAGCTAAGTCTCTCATACCAAGCCCTTGGGGCTTGTTTTAAACCATAGAGAGCTTTAGTTAATCTAAACACATGATTAGGGTAGCCATTATTTTCAAATCCAGGAGGTTGTTCAACATAAACTTCTTCGGAAATGAAACCATTTAGAAAAGCGCTTTTAACATCCATTTGAAATAACTTAAAATTATTGCAACTAGCGTAGGCAAGGAGCATCCTTATGGCTTCCAATCGAGCCACAGGTGCGAAGGTTTCTTCGTAATCGATACCTTCTTCTTGGTTGAAACCTTTGGCCACTAATCTAGCCTTGTTTCTAACCACGATACCATTTTCATCTTGCTTGTTTCTAAAGACCCATTTAGTACCAATTACTAAATGGTCATTTGGCCTAGGAACAAGCGTCCACACCTCATTTCTCTCAAATTGATTTAATTCATCTTGCATTGCGATAATCCATGAATCATCTTTCATGGCTTCATCAACACATTTGGGTTCAATTTGGGAGAGAAAAGCGGCGTTGGCACAAAAGTTTTTAAAAGAAGATCGTGTTTGAACCCCCTTTGATGTGTCTCCTAGGATTAGCTCCTTAGGATGAGCATCTATATACTTCCAATCCTTGGGTAAGGATGTTTTGGAAGTGGATGCAACCAAGTTGCTAGTTGGAGACGGGGTTTCGTTTAAATTCAAGGAATCAAAATTAACATCATCATCAAGATCATTTTTCTTAATTTCTGAAATCTCATTGAAAACAACATGGATGGATTCTTCAATAATTAAGGTTCTTTTATTGAAGATGCGAAAAGCTTTAGAAACCGAAGAATAACCAAGAAAGATTCCTTCATCAGATTTAGCATCGAATTTTCCTAAGTTATCCTTTTCATTCAAGATAAAACACTTACACCCAAAGACTTTAAAATATGAGACATTGGGTTTTTTGTTATTCCATAACTCATAAGGAGTTTTGGTGAGTAAGGGTCTTACTAGGACTCTATTTAAAATATAACATGCAGTGTTTACAGCTTCGGCCCAAAAATATTTGGGTAGGCTGTGTTCATTCAACATGGTTCTTGCCATTTCTTGCAAATTTCGATTTTTTCTTTCTACTACCCCATTTTGTTGAGGATTTCTTGGAGTAGAGAAGTTATGGTTGTATCCGTTGAGTTCACAGAATTCTTGGAAGTCATGGTTTTGAAATTCTCCACCGTGATCACTTCTAATTGACGAAATCATAGATTCCTTCTCATTTTGAACAAGTTTACAAAACTTGGTAAAATGTCTAAAGCATTCATTTTTTTGTTTTAAGAAGTAGGTCCATGTATATCTGCTGTAGTCATCAATAATGACAAAGGCGTATTTGCTACCTCCTAGACTCGATGTAGAGATTGGTCCGAACAAGTCCATATGGATCAATTGTAAGGGCCTAGAGGTGCTTATTTGATTCTTAGCTTTGAAGCTACCCCTAATTTGCTTACCTAATTGGCAAGCATCACATACATTATCTTTGATGAACTTGATATGAGGAATTCCTCTTACAAGTTCTCTAGATGATACTTGATTGATTAGTTTCATGCTAGCATGACCTAATCTTCTATGCCATAGCCAAGCATCCTCATTCATAACGGCAAAGCACATTTCATCACATAAGTCATTGATGTCAATAGTGTATACATTGTTTTGTTTTAATGCAATCATAGATACATTTTTATGTGGTTTTTCAATGATGCAGGCATTAGATTCAAATCTTATAATATATCCTTTATCACATAATTGACTAATGCTCAAGAGGTTATGTTTTAAACCATCAACTAGTAAAACATCTTTAATAGAGAGGTTGGATTTGTTACCTATGGTTCCTTTGCCAATGATTTTACCCTTGTTGTTGTCTCCGAAGGTGACATATCCTTCGTCTATGCTAGAGAGCTTAGAGAATTGAGATGGATCTCCGGTCATATGCCTTGAGCATCCACTATCAAGGTACCATTTCTTGCTCCTAGCTTGCGATTGTTTAGTTTTCTACAAGAAAGGATGACGTTTAGGTACCCATTTGCTTTTGGGTGCCTCATAAATAGATCTACATTTTCTATCATGTTGCATAGAGTTTATCATGGTTCCTTTAGGAACCCAAATCAATTTGTTTGGACTTATTTTCTTGAATGGACAACAATGTGTCTTGTGTCCAGATTTGCAACAAAAGTTGCACTTGGTTTGGTGTTGAACGTGTAAGATGGGGCCTTTTACAAAGGTAGTTGGATTTCGGTGAGGACTCCTCACAAATCCAATCCCACTTCTTTTGGGAGCATGACCCTTGTTTGTAAGGATCATGTTTAATGACTTGCTACCAACCTCGAATTTCTTCAAGGTGTCCTTAAGTAGCAAGTTTTCTTTTTGTATAGTTTCTAAATCATGACATTTGATACATGAATTTAAACTATCATGATGTTCGACTTTTAACTTATCAAATTCACAAGTAAGATTATCATGTAGCTTTTTTAGCAACTTGTATTTCTTATTTATAACTTTGCATTCATCAAATAAATCATGGAAGGCATTTAGTAATTCATCGAAAGATAAATCAGCATCGAATAAATCCGTTACCTCCTCTTCGATGGCCATAAAGGCGTAATGAGCAACTTGCTCGGTGTTGGACTCCTCTTCCTCAGATGCGCTTGAATCATCCCATGTTGCTTGGAGCGCCTTCTTCTTTGTTGTTCTTTTCTTGACTTGGGGACAATCACTTTTGTAGTGTCCCGGCTTTTTACATTCGTAGCAGATCACTTGGTCCTTCTTTGATTCAGGTTTATTTTTCACATCGTTTTTAAACTTGTTTCTTTTGAAGAATTTCTTAAACTTTCTTGTCAAAAGTGCCAAGTCATCGTCACAATCCTCATCACTTGAGTTCTCTCAAGTGGCATTCAGAAGTTTTAAGTGCCATATCCTTCCTGTTCTTTGGAAGGATGTCTTCTTGCTCTTCATGAGCTTTGTAGGTCATTTCGTAGGTCATTAATGACCCGATTAGTTCTTCAAGAGGGAAATTTCGCAGATCTTTTGCCTCTTGAATGGCGGTGACTTTAGGATCCCAACTCTTAGGAAGGGATCTTAGTATCTTATTAACAAGCTCAAAATCCGAAAAGCTCTTTCCGAGTCCTTTTAGACCGTTGACGACATCCGTGAAACGGGTAAACATGTCGCCAATGGTTTCACTCGGTTTCATTCGGAAAAGTTCAAAAGAATGCAGCAACAGATTGATTTTTGACTCTTTCACTCTACTTGTGCCCTCGTGGGTCACTTCAAGTGTGTGCCAAATATCAAAAGCAGTTTCGCAAGTTGAAACACGATTAAACTCGTTTTTATCAAGTGCGCAAAATAAGGCATTCATAGCCTTTGCATTAAGAGCGAAAGCCTTCTTCTCCAAATCGTTCCAATCGATCATTGGAAGAGAAGATTTTGAAAATCCATTTTCAACAAGGTTCCACAGTTCAAAATCCATAGAAATAAGAAAGATCCTCATTCGGGTCTTCCAGAAAGTGTAGTCCGTTCCACTGAACATGGGTGGACGTGTAATTGAATGCCCCTCTTGGTTTCCGGCGTATGCCATCTCTCTTGGGTTTTAATCCTTTAGAGAGTTAACCTTGCTCTGATACCAATTGTTAGGATCGAGAGCACTAAGAGGGGGGGGGGTGAATTAGTGCAGCGGAAATCTTATAACGATTAAAAACCAAAAGCTGCGTTTGTTCAAAAACTATTATGATGCAAAAGCAAATTCTCAGTTTGTATCTAAGTGCAGTTTGCGTCTAAGCGCAGATTGCGTCTAAGCGCAGTTTTGCGTCTAAGCGCAGATTGCGTCTAAACTCAGATTTACGTCTAAATGCAGATTTACGTCTAAACGCAGATTTACGTCTAAACGCAGTTTTACGTCTAAACGTAGTTTTACGTCTAAACGTAGATTTACGTCTAAACGCAGTTTTACGTCTAAATGCAGTTTTACGTCTAAACGCAGTTTTACGTCTAAACGCAGTTTTACGTCTAAACGCAGATTTACGTCTAAATGCAGTTAGACGCAGATTTACGTCTAAACTTTGAAACTCGTTTGTATACTCGCAGAAGGCAATATGCAGTTGAAACCAAGACGTAAACGTGAACTGAAATCTGATGATTGAGCGAAGAAAGCCGATTTACGTTTGAATGCAGTTTTACGTCTAAATGTTGAAACTCGTTCGTAAAATCGTAGAGGACAGATTGCAGTTATTAATAGGATTAAAATGTAAGCGTAAACTGCAAGGAAGCTCGTTCGTAAAAGCACGGAAAACAGTTCTGCAGAATCAAACGTAAACGTAAACTGTAATGTATGAAAATACGAGTTTACGTCTGAATGCAGATTTGGAAGAGCAGCACTTAGAACTTGTTCGTGAAAGCGCAGAGAGCAGTAGTGATGAGGGAGGTTTGCAGTAATGATAAAGTGCTCGAAAATAAACGCAAACCAGAGATTTAGAGTGGTTCGGTCAGCCTTGACCTACTCCACTTTTGGCTCCCTCCACCGATGAGGTTGCCGACGTCAACTAGGTGCCTTCCTTCAATGGGCGAAGGCCAAACTTCCCTCTTACAATTTCTCTCCTTTTGGCAGGCTTAGGAGACAACCTTTACAGACCTTTCTCTCCTCACTTTACAATTGAAAACTTGAAGAACAGAAGGAGGAGACTTAAAGGCTTTACAACACTTTTGAGCTCTTTAGAATCACAGAAAAGATCACGATTTCGGTATAGGTCTGTGTCTTTTCAGTGCTGAATGGGTGGGGTATTTATAGGCCCCAACCCAATTCAAAATTCGAGCTCAAAATGATCAAATCGATCAAATCCCAGAATTCTGGGATCAGGCGGTTGCACCTCTCGACTGGAGAGGTGGCACCGCCTGGCAGAGCTCGACGACTGAGCTCTGCCGATTGCTTCCCTCTGCCAGAGCTCGAAGACTGAGCTCGATGGTTGCATCACCTGGCAAAGCTCGAAGACTGAGCTTGGTGGTTGCATCACCTGGCAAAGCTCGAAATCTGAGCTTGGTGGTTGCATCACCTGGCAGAGCTCCAAGCTGAGCTCAGGCTGATCCACCTCTCTGCCAGAGCTCGAAGACTGAGCTTGGTGAATGCATCACCTGGCAGAGCTCGAGACTGAGCTCAGGCTGATGCACCTCTCTGCCAGAGCTCGAAGATTGAGCTTGGTGGTTGCATCGCCTGGCAGAGCTCGGAACTTGAGCTCTGGCGGTGCAACCTCTTGGCTGGGGCGGTTGCACCTCCCAGCCTCGCAGCCCAGGCGGTTGCACCTCCTGGCTGGGGCGGTTGCACCTCTCAACCCCACAGCCCAGGCGGTTGCACCTCCTGGCTGGGGCGGTTGCACCTCCTGGTGCAATCAGGGTCCGAATGGTTCACTCCATTCGGCCCACTTTGAATCTTTTCAGGGGCCCAATTGCCCCAAGATTAAGCTAATGGGATCACCTCCCATTTTCATGCTTAATCATCATGCTAACTACGATTAACTCTAAGACAACTTCTGCAGCTTTGCTCCGATGCGTCAATCGCTTCTTCCGGCGAGTTTCCTGCCAACTTCCGTCGATCAACCGATAACCCTCGGTGATCCTTCTGCGGACATCCGGCATACTCCTGGACTTTGCGACGATCCACTTGGCGAGTTCCGACGAGCTTCGCTTGGCAAGCTTCTGGACTTCTCGGATCTGTTCTCTCTGAACCTCCGACGACCGTCCGAACTTCCGTCGAACTCTCGAACTCCCAACGTGATCATGATCTTGACTCCGGCGCAACTCCTGCTGCTTGTCTTACTCTCATCGTAGTTAATCCTGCACACTTATCTCAACACATAGATTAGATAACAAATGACAATTGACTTCATCATCAAAATCCGAGATTCAACAAGCAAGATGCCAAGAACGCTGCTCTAATACTAGGTGTTAGAACCCTTGCAGATTCTAAACTTGGGGTTGATCTCTTTAGAGGATCGGCCTCCTTGGAACTCTATAGGGGTTCCTCCCTCCAAGTTGCTGCTCAAAAGCTACAGAAAAGATTCATCTATTGCTTATGAAAAGAGAAGGAATATATGGTTATTTATAGGGCTTCTAAACCCAAACTCCTAATAGGACTCCTACTCAAGACTCCTACTTCTAACCAACTCCTAATAGGACTCCTACTCAAGAATCCTATTCCTTTACAACTCCTAATTCTTCTTTAAGAAAGAACCTCCTAACCCTAGCCTGCCTCTTCACCTCTTTAATAGGGGTCAGCTTAGGTAGGTTTTACATGAATGTCCCTCTCAATTAGGACTTTTCTAGCTAGAGTCCTAACACCTACATCCACTTTTGGCTTCCTCCTCCGATGAGGTCACCGACGTCCACTAGAGGCCTTCCTTCAATAGACGAAGGCCAACCACCCTTTTACAGCTTTACTCCTTTTGATGGGCTTTGGAGACAACCTTTATAGATTTCCACTCCTCTCTTAAATGATCAAAACTTAGAAGAAAAGTGGGAGAAGAACTTCTAGCCTTTTACAACACTTTTAAGCTATCAAATTCTCAGAATAAATGCAAGCTTTCGGTGCCCTTTCATGCAGGAAAGGGTGGGGCTTATATAGGCCCCAAATGGTTTGAATTTGGAGCTCAAAAGTATCATCTCTTAGATTTCCGGGGTCCTAGCAGTACCACCACCATAATTGGGTAATACTATTACCTGGCATCTGATATTGGGCAGTACTACCGCTCAGTCTGGGCGGTACCACCGCCTAACATAGCTCGGAGACCGAGCTCTGGCGGTACCATCGCTTGATTGGGGTAGTACCACCACCTGACAATAATAACTACCGATGGTACCACTGCCTGATAGGGGTGGCACTACTGCCCATAATTCCTAGGAGACCAAGTCCCCTAGGTAGTGCCACCGTCGGCTAAGAATTCTGGGTCAGAATGGGCTGATCCATTTGTCCCAATTTGGGTTTATTCAGGGCCTAGTTGACCCCAGATTAAGTTAATGGGATCACCGCCCAATTCTAACTTAATCTACTTGCTAACCACGACACTTAAGACATTAATGCTACAAATCGTGTTTCGGTACATCAATCGCTTCTTTTGGTGAGCTTCCGGCGAACTTCCGATGAACATCTGAAGAACCCTCGACGATGCTCCGGCAGACTTCTGGTAACTCCTTGACTTGCGACGATCCTCTTGGCAAGTTCTGACAAGCTTCTTTGGCAAGCACCTGGACTTCTCGGATTGTTCCTACAGAACCTCCGATGACCGTTCGGACTTCCGACGAACTCTCGAACCCCCAATTTGATCTTGGTCTTGACTCCGACTCAACACCTGTTGTATGTCTTACTATCATCATAGTTAATCCTGCACACTTATCTCAACACATGGATTAGATAACCAAATGACAATTGACTTCATCATCAAAATCTGAGATTCAACGATCTCCTCCTTTTTTATGATGACAATCAATTGATGACGGAGTTAACCTTAACTAACCCTATCTTTATGCCATACTTGAGATAAGTCATTCTTAAATTCAAAGCCTTTGAATTCAAGCGACATATTGATTAGTTAAGTTCATTTAAACTTATAAATTCCCCCATCATGATTCCTATCATGATGTTTCTCTCTGAAAATAATGTCAAGGCATGACATCCATTTTCAAGTTTCATATTTCAAATGTGAAAGATAGCAATCATAGCAATTCATCATTGTTAGGATCAAGAGCACTAAGAGGGGGGGGGGTGGTGAATTAGTGCAGCGAAAATCTTACTACTATTAAAATCGAAAGTTGCGTTCGTTCGATAAAAACGATTTCGATGTAAAAGCCGATTCTAAGATTACTTTAACTTAAGATTAAGCGAGATGATGTTTAAGTAAATCTATGAAGGCAGTTTGCAGTTTATGATGGAAATCAGAATGCAAGCGCAAACTGAAATGCGACGTTCGTACGATAAAACCGGTTTACATCTAAATGCCGATTCTGAAGATACTAAACTTTGAGATACGTTTTATAAATGCGCAGAAGGCAGTTTGCAGTTATGATTGAAATCAAAACATAAATGTAAACTGAGTTATGATGATCGTACGAAAAAGCCGATTTACGTCTAAACGCATATTCGGAAAGCTCTGAACTTAGAAACTCGTTCGTAAAAGCGCAGAAGGCAGTAGCTATTTAGGAGGTTTGCAGTAAAGATAAAATGCTAAAAGTAAATGCAAACCGAGATTTAGAGTGGTTCGGTCAATCTTGACCTACTCCACTTTTGGCTTCCTCCACCGATGAGGTCACCGACGTCAACTAGAGGCCTTCCTTCAATAGGCAAAGGCCAACCACCCTTTTACAGTTTCACTCCTTTTGACGGGCTTAGGAGACATCCCTTACAGAAATTTTCTCTCCTCTCTTTACAACTCAAGACTTTGAAGAACAGAGGGAGGATAACTTTTGGCCTTTACAACAATATTGAGCTCTAAGAATCACAGAAAAAGATCAAGATTTCGAGTGTAAGTTCTTCAGTTTCGGTGCTGAATGGGTGGGGTATTTATAGGCCCCAACCCAGTTCAAATTTGGAGCTCAAAATTGTCAATTCCCGGAATTCCGGGATCAGGCGGTTGCACCTCCTGACTGGGGCGGTTGCACCGCTTAGCAGAGCTCGAAGACTGAGCCTTAGGGCGGTGCCACCTCTGTCAGGGGCGGTTGCACCTCTCTGCCAGAGCTCGAAGATCGAGCTCAGGCGGTTGCACCTCCTGACTGGGGCGGTTGCACCGCTTGCCAGAGCTCGAAGACCGAGCTCAAGCGGTGCTACCTCCTGTCAGGGGAGGTTGCACCGCCCAGTCTCGCTCAGAGACTGAGCCCAGGCAGTGCTACCTCCTGGCTGGGGCGGTTGCACCGCCCAGTCTCCCTGGGAGACCTAGCCCAAGCGGTGTTACCTCTTGGCTTGGGCGGTTGCACCTCCCACAGCAATCAGGGTCCGAATGGGTAGATCCATTCAGCCCAATTTGGGTTTTTCAGGGGCCCAATTGCCCCAAGATTAAGCTAATGGGATCACCTCCCATTTTCAACTTAATCATTGTGCTAACTATGATAAATCCTAAGACAATTTCTGCAGCTTGCTCTGGTGCGTCAATCGCTTCTTCTGGCGAGTTTCCGGCGAACTTCCGTCGATCATCCGATGAACCCTCGGTGATGCTCCTACGAACTTCCGGCAAACTCCTAGACTTGCGACGATACACTTGGCGAGTTCCGACGAGCTTCTTTTGGTAAGATTATGGACTTCTCGGATTTGTTCCCGCAGAACCTCCGACGACTGTCCGAACTTCCGTCGAACTCTCGAACTCCCAACGTGATCATTGTCTTGACTCCGGCGCAACGCCTACTGCATGTCTTTCTTCCATCGTAGTTAATCCTGCACACTTAAAACAAAACTTCGATCGAGACAATTAATCCTAAGCAATTAACCAAGCTGTCCGGCATGTCATTGGTCCCTCGACGCTTCGTCCGATTCTTCGGCGCATCATCCTCTCCTGCAGCTTATTGCCCAATCGGCCAGTTGACTCTGCAACTCCGATATCCTTGGCACAATACCCGCTCTTCTTGGCCCGATGCTCGAGTCCATGACCTGAAGCCTTCTGTCGATACGTCGACCGATCCACCGGCCCGACGTCCAATCTTCTGACATGTTCTTCTGGCACAACATGATTTTCCTGCTTTAATTGTCTCTTCCTGATCAAAGCATCCTACGTCACTCAAAACACAGATTAAATCATAAACATATATCATGTAGTTTCATCATCAAAATATGAGATTCAACAATCTCCCCCTTTTTGATGATGACAACTACTTGATGACGGAATTAACCTTAACTCCCGGAGTTTAAACAAACTCCCCCTATCAATATGCCATATTGATAGAATCTTGAATTCAAACTGAATTCAAACTGAATTCAAGTCATTGCAATAATCATCATGAATACTTGCAACACGTCATTATGAACTTATGCATAACATGTCATGTCATCAACATACTTCTCCCCCTTTGTCATCAACAAAAAGGAGAAGTCCCACAATCAAGTGTTTGTGATATTGGTTCAACTCATTGCATGAAAAACATAATATCAAGTTTTATCATAATGCAAGTTTGCTATTATCAAATATCAACATGTAAAATTGTGATGTAAGCTTTTGATATCATAACGTAAACATTTCAAGTGTTTATCAATTGTAGCATTTCATCACATGGTAAGATATCAATGCGTAAAATTATGATACAAGTTCTTGATATCTTAACGCATGATGCAAACATGGCATAATGCAATTTTGGCAATCATAGCATCAATGTTCATAGTATCAATTCATATATTTCTCCCCCTTTGTCGTCAACAAAAAGGAGAATGATATAAGCAAATTTTAAATATAAGTGCGATGCCATAAGCAGGTTCATGTCATTTTTCAACAAAGAGGGATAAGATACCAAATGTTCAAACATTTCAAGGAAAACATGACATGGAGATAGCTTTGAAAACTTCTTCCATTTTATTTATTATTTTCGTTTTGCATGAAGGAGGAAAGCTATTTCTGAGCTTACTCGAATGAAGTTAAAATCGATAAGATATTAAAGCACGCTTCATTTTTACAAGTATCAAGATATGTATCAAATCCTTGTACGTAAAAATGACTTCCTTTTTCAAGAAGGAATTTATAAGTAGGAATCATTTCATCAAATCCATTTCTCAAAACAAAATACATTATAAGTGTATGAGAGATGTATTTCCTAGTTGATTTCATATGTCAAAAATCAATGATATGAATTAAACTTGATATGACATATGCTTATTAAGTCTGGAAGAGGATAATTCGAAAATCCAATTGTTAGGATACCAATAGTTAAGAGAATCCGAAAATGAAATTAACACTTTCATGCATTCGGACAAGGCTGTGCTATTGATTTTCAAATACAATCATGAGGATAAGACATGCTCATCATCATGATAGTATGATAGCAAGTTTACAATATACAAGCTAGCAAAAAATTTTCAACATTTTAAGACATGCAAGCTAGCAATTTTGAGATGTTCAAGAAAGCAACTCTTGCTTCTTGAAATATAAGTTTTGCTACATGTGCAAGTTAACTTTTTGCTTCTGCAAGATATCATTCCTTGGTGATGTTCAACATAGCAAGTTCTACATCATGCAAGCTAGTGAATCTTATAACATTTTAGAACATGCATAATCACCAAAGCATCATAAATTTTAATGATGTGCAAAATTACAAATTATGCATGTTTGCATCTTGAGATTTGTAAGATAGCACTTCTTGGTGATGTTCAAGACAGCAATTCCTTTTCTTTTGAGAAGTGTAATTATTTTCTTTCTCCATTTTTTTGAATGATATGAGCTAGCAAATTAGCTTTCAAGCATGTTTTGCTCCCCCTTTATCATTGTCAAAAAGAAGGGAAGACCCTTTACGTTAATTTCTAAATTATGACAAAGGTAAATAGTATTGATGAAAATTCAAGTCTTGAATGTCAAAACAATTATTTTATCATGAATTTTTCATCATTGCATGCATCATTATCATCATATATATTTTTAAAACATATAAACTCATTATTATATGATTCCAAATCATCATTCCTATTATTTCAATCATTGTTTCAATCATCTTTTATAGCTAATCATGCACAATATGTCAAACCATCTAACATGATATAAACATTTATTTTCAAAGTATTTATCACTATTTTCATGTATGATAATAAAGTGTTCATGATGCCGAACATTAAATCAATATTTTTTAAGTATTTATCACTTCATTTTGATCATGATACCAAACATTCATCATTTAGAGCATTCATGACAATAAATCAACATTTATAATACTTCATTTTAGCAACAACTCATAGCATTTTAAATCATGATTTACATCATATGCAATATATCACATCATAATTAAAAAGCTCAAGTATTGCGTGCATCATTGCAAATCATAAATGTTTCATATCATGATGGTATCAATTATATCCTACCATGCATGATCATAACTTTTCATTTGTATACATCAAAATAAATTAATGAATATTTCATGTATTCATATCATCACATAAGGAATATCAAGAAGAAAATAATTGGGTGATGAGATAAACCTTTCATGAATACAAAGAGTTGCATGAAAATCATATCATTAATACAAGGAATACAGGTCACAATCATTCAAGAGAAAAATCATCATTCATTTTCAATTCATTCAATTTGACAAATCATGATCATGATTTTGATAAAACTCATTTCAAATTTAAATCATCAAAATCATTTTTATGGCTCACAAAATTTATAACATAAATAGATACATGATTTCATTGATAATATATTTTTCCCCCTTTTTTAAGTGTTTCATCTTAAGTGATCGATTTCATGTTAGCATGCCTTTTCATTTATGTCAAATCAAAACATGCATCAATTTTTAAAGCCACTGTTATTATCATGAAAATCGATAATCCATAATTATCAAGAATCATCATACATAATTTCAAAAATATATACTCATTAATCATAACTTCAAATTAAATATGATATAATATACTCAAAATTGAGAAATAACAATGTACATCAACATGATTATTATTTCATATTTTCAATCAAAATCATTTTGTTTGTTTATCATAAAATATGTAATATTATCATTTACTAGCATGATTATAATAATTTTTTTTTAATATTAATTCTACACTAAAAAAGAAAATACATCATGAAAGCATCAAGTAATTTCAAAATAAATTAGGGGGATTTCGATTGCCTCATCATTGAAAGTGGTTAAGGCGTAGTTTGCCACCTCGCCTTTCTTGATTTTCTCCTCGTCTTTAGAGGAGCTCGATTCATCCCACTTTGTGTTCTTTTTATTTGGCCTCTTCCTTCGTTCAAGTTTATTGTTTATTTTAAATTTTTGTTTAATAAACTTATTAAGATTTAGTATTCGAAGTTCAAGTTCATCATTGTCCTCATCACTTGAGTCATTGCTCAAGTGGTATTCATTTGTCCGGAGTTCCAAATCCTTCCTGTTCTTTGGAAGGTGGTTTTGTTCATCATGTGCATTATGCACCATTTCATATGTCATCAATGAACCAATTAGTTCTTTAAGGGGTAGGTTGTTTAGGTTTTTAGCTTCTTGTATTGCAGTTACTTTTGAATCCCACTTCTTAGAAAGAGAACGCAAAATCTTGTTTATGAGTTCAAAATCCGAAAAACATTTTCCAAGAGCTCTTAAACTATTGACGACATCCATGAAATGGGTGTACATGTCGCCTATAGTCTCGCTTGGTTGCATTCGAAAAAGCTCAAAATCATGTAATAAGATGTTAACTTTCGAGTCTTTGACTCTACTAGTTCCCTCGTGCATGATTTCAAGTGTTCACCAAATGTCAAAATCCGTTTCGCACATAGAAATCCGATTGAACTCATTTTTGTCTAAAGCGCAAAATAAGGCATTCATAGCCTTTGCGTTTAAAGAAAAATACTTCTTCTCCAAATCTGACCATTCGTTCATCAGTTTAGAGGGAAGTTGAAAACTGTTTTCAATAATATTCCATAAATCCAAATTCATAGAAATCAAGAAAACTCTCATTCGAGTTTTCCAATAAGTGTAGTCCGTCCCATTGAACATGGGTGGACGTGTAATAGAATGACCCTCTTGGTTTTCGGCGTATGCAATCTCTCTTGGGTTTTAATTCGTTAGAGAGTTAACCCTTCTCTAATACCAATTGTTAGGATCAAGAGTACTAAAAGGGGGGGGGGGGGGGTGAATTAGTGCAGCAGAAATCTTACTACTATTAAAATCGAAAGCTGCATTCGTTCGATAAAAACGATTTCGATGTAAAAGCCAATTCTAAGATTACTTTAACTTAAGATTAAGCGAGATGATGTTAAAGTAAATCTATAAAGGCAGTTTGCAGTTTATGATGGAAATCAGAATGCAAGCGCAAACTGAAATGCGACGTTCGTACGATAAAACCGGTTTACATCTAAATGCCGATTCTGAAGATACTGAACTTTGAGATACGTTTTATAAATGCGCAGAAGGCAGTTTGCAGTTATGATTGAAATCAAAACGTAAACGTAAACTGAGATATGATGATCGTACGAAAAAGCCGATTTACGTCTTAACGCAGATTCCGAAAACTCTGAACTTAGAAACTTGTTCGTAAAAGCACAGAAGGCAGTAGCTATTTAGGAGGTTTGCAGTAAAGATAAAATGCTCAAAGTAAATGCAAACCGAGATTTAGAGTGGTTCAGTCAATCTTGACCTACTCCACTTTTGGCTTCCTCCACCGACGAGGTCACCGACATCAACTAGAGGCCTTCCTTCAATAGGAGTAGGCCAACCACCCTTCTACAGTTTCATTCCTTTTGACGGGCTTAGGAGACAACCCTCACAGAAATTTTCTCTCCTCTCTTTACAACTCAAGACTTTGAAGAATAGAGGGAGGAGAACTTTTGGCCTTTACAACAATTTTGAGCTCTAAGAATCACAGAAAAATATCAAGATTTCGAGTGTAAGTTGTTCAGTTTCAGTGCTGAATGGGTGGGGTATTTATAGGCCCCAACCCAGTTCAAATTTGGAGCTCAAAACTGTTAATTCCCGGAATTTCGGGATCAGGCGGTTGCACCTCCTGACTGGGGCGGTTGCACCGCTTAGCAGAGCTCGAAGACTGAGCCTCTGGGCGGTGCCACCTCTGTCAGGAACGGTTGCACCTCTCTGCCAGAGCTCGAAGACGGAGCTCAGGCGGTTGCACCTCCTGACTGGGGTGGTTGCACCGCCTGCCAGAGCTCGAAGACCGAGCTCAAGCGGTGCTACCTCCTATCAGGGGAGGTTGCACCGCCCAATCTCGCTCGGAGACTGAGCCCAGGTGGTGCTACCTCCTGGCTAGGGCAGTTGCACTGCCCAGTCTCCCTGGGAGACTTAGCCCAGGTGGTGCTACCTCTTGGCTTAGGCGGTTGCACCTCCCACAGCAATCAGGGTCCGAATGGGTAGATCCATTCGACCCAATTTGGGTTTTTCAGGGGCCCAATTGCCCCATGATTAAGCTAATGGGATCACCTCCCATTTTCAACTTAATCATTGTGCTAAGTACGATAAATCCTAAGACAATTTTTGCAGCTTGCTCCGGTGCGTCAATCGCTTCTTCCGACGAGTTTCCAGCGAACTTCCGTCGATCATCCGATGAACCCTAGGTGATGCTCCTGCGGACTTCTGGCAAACTCCTAGACTTGCGACGATCCACTTGGCGAGTTCTGACGAGCTTCTTTTGACAAGCTTATGGACTTCTCGGATTTGTTCCCGCAGAACCTCCGACGACTATTCGAACTTCCGTCGAACTATCGAACTCCCAACGTGATCATTGTCTTGACTCCGGCGCAACTCCTGCTGCATGTCTTTCTTCCATCATAGTTAATCCTGCACACTTAAAACAAAACTTTGATCCACACAATTAATCCTAAGCAATTAACCAAGTTGTCTGGCATGTCATTGGTCCCTCGACGCTTCGTTCGATTTTTCGGCGCATCGTCCTCTCCTGCAGCCTATTGCCCAATCGGCCAGTTTGACTCCGCAACTCCGATATCCTTGGCACAATACCCGCTCTTCTTGGCCCGATGCCCGAGTCCACGACCCAAAGCCTTCTATCGATACGTCGATCGATCCACCGGCCCGACGTCCAATCTTCTGACATGTTCTTCCGACACAACATGATTTTACTACTTTAATTATCTCATCCTGATCAAAGCATCCTGCATCACTCAAAACGCAGATTAAATCAAAAACATATATCAAGTAGTTTCATCGTCAAAATATGAGATTCAACAATCATATGGTACGATGTCAATATTGTAAAATTACGATGCAAGCGCTTGATATCTTAACATAATGCATATATTTCAAACGTAAGCTCTATGTATAGCAATTCATTCTATCATAGCAATTCATCATATGGCAAGATATCAATTTGTAAAATTGCAATGCAAGCTCTTGATATCTTAACATAATGCAAATATTTCAAATGTAAGCTCTATGTATAGTAATTCATTCTATCATAGCAATTCATCATATGGCAAGATATCAATTTGTAAAATTACGATGTAAGCTTTTGATATCTTATCATAATACAAATATGGCAATCATATCAATTATAGCAATTCTATCATCAATTTACCACATATTTCTCTGATATCTTAACATAATGCAAATATGACAATTATAGCAATTCTATCTATCATCAATTTATCACATATTTCTCCCCCTTTGTCATCAACAAAAAGGAGAATGATTTAAGCATATTTCAAGTATAAGTGTGGTAATGATTCATGTCATAGAAAGGTTCATGCCATTATTCAATAATAAGTGATAGAATACCAATTATACAAACATTTCAAGAAAACAAGACATGGAGACAGCTTTCATTACATCTTCTTTTTTATTTGTCATTATCTATTTGCATGAAGGAGGAAAGCCATTGTGAGCTTACTTAAATGAAGTTAAACAAAACAATAAGAGATTAAATCATGCTTCATTTTTACACGGATCAAGATATACATGTAAATTAAATCCATGCAAGTGTTCATCTCAAAAGGAAATATTCCTTCATCAAGAAGAAATTCATATGAAAGAATCATTTCATCAAATCCCTTTCTCGATTAAAAATTCAAGATAAATCTATGAGAGATGCATTTTCATCTGTCAAAAATCATGGAGCATTGATATGAAATGAACTTGATACATTGATATAAAATCATTTAGGCTCATTAAATCCAAAAGAGAAATATAAAATCATGTATTCAAATAGTATTGCTAGGATCAAGAAAGTCTGAAAATGAAATTCATGTATTCGGACAATGTTTTGCTATAGATTTTCAAACACAATCATGAAGGTAAAACATGCTTATCATCATGAAAATTTTGCATCCAAAATACATAATTTCCAACATGTTATTAAGGCATGTAATCATGTAAAATTCTTTTCATAGCAAATAAATGATTGAATTAAAAAAGTTCGAAAAATAAATTTAATAAATTCATGAATTCGGACAAATCAACATTCCTAATGCTCTTCTAATGAAATCAAATTGTTCTTCACTTAAAGGCTTTGTAAAAATATCAACTAGTTGATGTTTAGTATCAATGAATTCTATAATTACATCATGATTAGTGACATGATCTTGTATAAAGTGATGTCTAATATCAATATGTTTTGTTCTTGAGTGTTAAATGAGATTCTTTGTTAAACATATTGCGCTTGTGTTATCACATCTAATGAGAATATTTTTAAGATGAACTTTATAATCTTCTAAGGTGTTTTTCATCCACATAACTTGTGCACAACATGCACTAGCTGCAATATACTCAACTGTGGTTGTTGATAGTGCAATCGAGTTTTGTTTCTTGGATGACTAGGAAATATGGGCATGTCCCAAAAATTGACATGTTCCTGATGTACATTTTTTATCTAGTCTACACCTAGCAAAATCCACATCAACATAAGCAATTAACTCAAAATTCTTGGATTTTGGATATCATAATCCTAGATTTGTGGTACCTTTAAGATATCTAAGTATTCTTTTAACTACTTTGAGATAAAATATCTTAGGGTTCGATTGAAACCTAGTACAAAGTCCTACACTGAACATGATATCCGGTCTAGTTGTAGTGAGATAAAGTAAACTTCCTATCATACCCCTATAAGTTTTTTAATCGAAGCTTTCTCCACTTTCATCAATTTCTAACTTAGCGGAGGTGCTCATAGGAGTGTTGATAGCTTTTGCGCTATCCATATTAAATCTTTTTAGCAAATCTAAAGTATATTTAGTTTGACTAATAAAGATGTCATTGCTTAGTTATTTAATTTGTAAGCATAAGAAGAAGGTTAATTCTCCCATCAAACTCATTTCAAATTCAAGACTCATAGTTTTAGCAAAAGATTCACAAAGAGATTCATTCATAGAACCGAAGATAATATCATCAACATAAATCTGGATAATGAGAAAATTATTTTCAAAATTCTTGATAAACAATGTAGTATCGACCTTGCCTTTTAAGAAATTATTTTCAATAAGAAAAGAACTAAGTCTCTCATACCAAGCCCTTGGGGTTTGTTTTAAACCATAAAGAGCTTTAGTTAATTTAAACACAAGATTATGAGGGCTATTATTTTCAAATCTAGGAGGTTGTTCAACATAAACTTCTTTGAAAATAAAGCCATTAAAAAAGCGCTTTGGACATCCATTTGAAACAACTTAAAATTATTACTACTAGTATAGGCAAGGAGCATCCTTATGGCTTCTAATCGAGCCACAGGAGCGAAGGACTCTTTGTAAACGATACCTTCTTCTTGGTTGAAACCTTTGGCCACTAATCTAGCCTTGTTTCTAACCATGATACCATATTCATCTTGCTTGTTTCTAAAGACCCATTTAGTACCAATAACTAAATGGTCATTTGGCCTAGGAACAAGCTTCCATACCTCATGTCTCTCAAATTGATTTAACTCATCTTGCATTGTGATAATCTATGAATTATTTTTTATGGCTTCGTCAATACATTTAGGTTTAATTTGGGAGAGAAAAGTGACGTTGGCACAAAAATTTTTAAGAGAAGAACGTGTTTGAACCTCCTTAGATGTGTCAAATAAGATTAGCTTCTTAGGTGAGCATCTACATACTGTCAATCCTTGGGTAAGGATGTTTTGGAAGTAGATACATCCAAGTTGCTAGTTGGAGAAGGGGTTTCATTTAATTTCAAAGAATCAAAATCAATATCATCATCAAAATTATTTGTCTTGATTTTTGAAATCTAATTGAAAACAACATGAATGGATTCTTCTATAATTAAAGTTTTTTTATTGAAGATACGAAATGCTTTAGAAATTAAAAAATAACCAAGAAAAATTTCTTCATCGGATTTAGCATTAAACTTTCCTAAGGCATCTTTTTCATTCAAGATAAAACACTTACATCCAAAAAATTTAAAATATGAAACATTGGGCTTTTTGTTGTTCCACAACTCATAGGGAGTTCTGGTGAGTAAGGGTCTTACTATAACTCTATTCAAAATATAGTATGCAGTGTTTACGGCTTTGACCCAAAAATATTTGGGTAGGCTATGTTCATTCAACATGGTTCTTGTCATTTCTTGTAAATTTTTATTTTATTTTCTACTACTCCATTTTGTTGAGAATTTCTTGGAGTAGAGAAGTTGTGATTGTATCCATTCAATTCACAAAATTATTGGAAATCACGGTTTTGAAATTTACCACCATGATCACTTCTAATTGATGAAATTATAGAACCCTTTTCATTTTGAATAAGTTTACAAAACTTGGTGAAATATCTAAAGCATTTATTTTTGTGTTTCAAGAAATAGGTCCATGTGTATTTACTATAATCATCTACAATAACAAAGGCGTATTTGCTACCTCCTAGGCTTGATGTAGAGATTAGTCCGAATAAATCCTTTTTTAACTATTTATATTTTCTACTAATTGTTTTGCATTAATCAAATAAGGCATGAAAAGTATTTAATAATTCATTAAATGATAAATCTGTATCAATTAAATTTGTTACCTCCTCTCCGATGGCCATTAGGGCGTAGTATGCAACTTGCTCGGTGTTGGACTCCTCTTCTTCGGACGCGCTTGAGTCATCCCACGTTGCTTTGAGCACCTTTTTCTTTAGTATTCTCTTCTTGGCTTAGGGACAATCACTTTTATAGTGTCCCAGCTTCTTGCATTCATAGCAAATAATTTGGTCCTTTTTGGGTTCAAATTTATTTTTAGTATCCTTTTTAAATTTGTTTCTTTTAATGAATTTTTTAAATTTTCTTGTTAGAAGTGCCAAGTCATCGTCAAAGTCCTCATTACTTGAGTTTTCTCTCAAGTGGTCTTCTTTAGTTCTAAGTGTCATATCCTTCCTGTTCTTTGGAAGGATGTCTTCTTGCTCTTCATGAGCTTTGTAAGTCGTTTCGTAGGTCATTAATGGCCCGATTAATTCTTCAACAGAGAAGTTGTTTAAATCTTTAGCCTCTTGAATAGTAGTGATTTTCAAGGTCGCAACTCTTTGGAAGGGATCTTAGAATTTTATTGATGAGCTCAAAATCCGAAAAACTTTTACCGAGTCCTTTTAGACCATTGATGACATCCATGAAACGGGTGTACATGTCACCTATGGTCTCGCTCGGTTTCATTTGAAAAAGTTCATAAGAATGTACTAAAAGATTGATTTTTGACTCTTTCACTCTACTTATGCCTTCCTGAGTCACTTCGAGTGTATGCCAAATATCAAATGCAGTTTCATAAATCGAAACACAATTGAACTCGTTTTTATCAAGTGCATAAAATAAGGTATTCATAGCCTTTGTATTAAGAGCGAAAGTCTTCTTCTCTAATTCATTCCAATTGATCAATGGAAGAGAAGACTTTGAAAATTCATTTTCAATAATATTCTAAAGTTTAAAATCCATGGAAATAAGGAAGATCCTCATTCGGGTCTTCCAATATGTGTAGTCCGTCCCATTGAACATGGGCGGACGTGTAATAGAGTGACCCTCTTCGTTTCCGGCGTATGCCATCTCTCTTGGATTTTAATCTGATTGAGAGTTAAACTAGCTCTGATACCAATTGTTAGGATCAAGAGCACTAAGAAGGGGGGGGGGTGAATTAGTGCAGCGGAAAGCATTCGTCGATTAAAGCAACGTTCGTATGGTAAAAGCATTTTTGATGAAAAATCATTTCCGAAAGTTCTTTAACTTAAGATCAAGCGAAAGTATAGTTAAAGTAAAGCAACGGAGGTAGTTTGCAGTTAAGAAAGAGAGCAGAATGTAAATACAAATCGAGATTTAGAGTGGTTCGGTCAATCTTGACTTACATCAACTTTTGGCTTCCTCCTTTGATGAGTTCACCGACGTCCACTAGAGGCCTTCCTTCAATAGGCGAAGGCCAACCACCCTTTTACAGCTTTACTCCTTTTGATGGGCTTAGGAGGCAACCCTTATAGATTTTCATTCCTCTCTTAAATGTCAAAACTTAGAAGAAAAGAGGGAGAAGAACTTCTAGCCTTTTACAATACTTTTAAGCTCTCAAATTCTCAGAATAAATGCAAGCTTTTGGTGCCCTTTCATGCAGGAAAGGGTGGGATTTATATAGGCCCCAACTGGTTTGAATTTGGAGCTCAAAAGTGTTATCTCCCATATTTCTGCAGTCCTAGCGGTACCACCGCTATAATTGAGCGGTACTACCGCTTGGTATCTGACACTAGGTGGTACTACCGCTCAGTCTGGGCAGTACCACCGCCTGGCAGAGCTCGGAGACTGAGCTATGGTGATACCATCGCCTAACTAGGGCGGTACCACCACTTGGCAGTAATAACTATCGGCGATACCACCGCCTGATAGGGGCGATACTACCACCTAGAATTCATAGGAGACTAAGTCTCCTAAGTGGTGCCACCACCGATTAGGAATTCTAGGTCCGAATGGGCTGATCCATTCGGCAAAATTTGGGTCTGTTCAGGGCCCAATTGGCCCTAGATTAAGTTAATGGGATTACCTCCCAATTCTAACTTATCTACCTGCTAACCACGACACTTAAGACATTAATGCTGCAAATCATGTTATGGTGCATCAATCGCTTCTTACAGTGAGCTTCCGACGAACTTCCAGCGAACATCCGACGAACCCTCAATGATTCTCCGACAGACTTCCTGCAAACTCCTGGACTTGCGATGATCCTCTTGACGAGTTCCAACGAGCTTCTTTGGCAAGCTCATGGACTTCTCGGATTGTTCCTACAGAATCTCCGATGACCCGTCCAGACTTCCGACGAACTCTGAACCCCAACGTGATCTTGGTCTTGACTCCAGCTCAACACCTGCTACATGTCTTACTACCATCGTAGTTAATCCTACACACTTATCTCAACATATGGATTAGATAACCAAATGACAATTGACTTTATCATTAAAATCCGAGATTCAATAGATTACACATATTGAAAGACTAGAATAAGGATCTTCGTAATTTCAATGGATTTCAAATTATGAAATATTATAGAAAATGGGTTTCAAAAGTCTTCTCTTCCAATGAACAATTGGAATAAGTTGGAGAAGAAGACTTTTACTTTAAGTGCTAAGGCTATGAATGTCTTGTTTTGTGCATTAGATAAAATGAATTCAATCAAGTATCTATTTGTGAAACAACTTTTGATATATGTCACACACTCAAAGTGGCTCATGAAGGCACTAGTAGAGTGAAGGAGTAAAAAATTAATCTTTTAGTGCATACTTATGAGTTGTTTCGGATGAAACCGAGTGAGACCATTAGAGATATGTACACCCGATTTACATATGTCATCAATGGTCTAAAAGGACTTGGTAAAGGTTTCTCAGATTTTGAACTTGTTAATAAAATTTTAAGATCCCTTCTAAAGTGTTGGGACCCTAAAGTTACGGCCATTCAAGAGGTCAAAAATTTAAATAACTTTCCTTTTGAAGAACTAATCAGGTCACTAATGACCTATGAGATGACCTGTAATGCTCATGAAGAACTTGAATACAACCTTCCAATGAATAGGAAGGATATGTCACTAAGAACTCAAGAAGACCACTGAAAAGAAAATTCAAGTGATGAGGACTTTGATGAAGACTTGGAACTCTTAACAAGAAAAATTCATAAAAAAATAAATTTAAAAATAAAATTGAACCCAAGCAAGAACAAGTGATATGCTATGAATCAAGAAGTCGGGACACTGCAAGAGTAAATATCCCCAAGCAAAGAGGAAGAACCCAAAGAAGAAAAAGGCTCTTAAAGCAACTTGGGATGACTCAAGTGCATCCGAAGAAGAGGAGCCAACCAATACTGAGCAAGTTGCTCACTGTGCACTAATGGCTAATGGAGATGAGGTAACAAGTTCATTAGACGTAAATTTATCTTTCGATGAGCTTTTAAGTGCCTTTCATGAATTGTTTGATGAATGTAGAACCTTGAGTAAAAAGTATAACTGTTTGAAAAAGGAACATGCTTCTCTTGTTAGTAATTTTGATAGACTAAAAATTGAGCATAATGATAGTTTAGCTCCTTGTACAAAATGCCATGAAGTAGAAACACTTAGAATGGATAAATTGCTACTCAAAGAAACCTTGGAAAGGTTTGATATTGGTAGCAAGTCCTTAAACATGATCCTTACTAACAAGGGTCACGTTCATAGAAAAAGTGGAATTAGATTTGTGACTAGCTCTCACCAAAATCCAACAACCTTTGTTAAAGGCCCTACTTTATATGTTTCACCTCAAAACAAATATAACTTTTGTTATAAATTTGGGCCTATAGCTTATTATTGTCCATTTAAGAAATGTAGTCCACACAAACTGATTTTGGTTCCTAAAAGAACCATAAAGAACTGCATGCAAATTGATAAGTTAAGCCGATCGATTTTTGAGGCACCCAAGGTCAAATAGGTACCTAAAAATTATCTTTTTTTGTAGAAACGGTTACATCAAAAGCTAGGAGCAAGAGATGGTACCTTGATAGTGGATGCTCAAGGCATATGATTAGAGATCCATCTCAATTCTCTAAGCTCACTAGCCTAGATGAAGGATATGTCACGTTCGGAGACAACAATAAAGGTAAAATCATTGGCAAAAGGTAACACATCCAACTTTTTTATTGAAGATGTGTTGTTAGTTGATGGCTTAAAGCATAACCTCTTGAGCATTAATCAAATATGTTATAAAGGATACATAATTAGAGTTGAATCCACTGCTTGCATTATTGAAAAACTATATAAAAATACATCTATGATTGCTCTAAAATAAAATAATGTATACACTATCGACATTGATGATCTTTATAATGATATATATTTTTCGAATTTGAATGATGATGCTTGGCTTTGGCATAGGAGATTAAGTTATTCTAGCATTAAACTAATATCTCAAATCTCATCCAAAGAACTTGTAAAAGGGATTCCTCACATTAAGTTCGTTAAATACAATGTGTGTGATGCATGTCAACTAAGAAAACAAATAAAAGGTAGTTTTAAACCAAATAACACCTCTAGACCATTGCAATTGATCCACATGGACTTGTTCGGACTAATTGCTACATCAAGTCTAGGAGATAGTAAATACACCTTTGTCATCGTAGATGATTATAGTACATACACTTGGACTTACTTCTTGACACATAAAAATGATTGCTTTAGGTATTTTTCTAAGTTTTGTAAACTTGTTCAAAATGAAAAGGATTTTATGATTTTATCAATTCAAAGTGATCATGGTGGTGAATTTCAAAACTGTGATTTCCTAGAATTTTATGAATCTAATGGATACAACTATAATTTCTCTACTCCTAGAAATCCTCAACAAAATGGAGTAGTAGAAAAAAAAAAATAGAAACTTACAAGAAATGACAAGAACCTTGTTAAATGAATATAGCCTACCCAAATATTTTTGGGCCGAAGCCATAAATATGACATGTGATGTCATGAATAGGGTTCTAGTAAAACCATTACTTTCCAAAACACCTTGTGAGTTGTGAAACAACAAAAATCCCTATGTTTCATATTTTAATGTTTTTAGTTATAAATTTAGCTTTAATTTAGTTTAAGAAAATTAAATATTTTTTATTGCATGTTTAATGAAAATACAAAAATTGGATCATGCTTACCTTTCCAATTATTTTAAAAATAATCATGAAAAAAATATATTTTATGATAAACAAACAAAATGATTTTGATTGAAAATATGAGATCATGTTTAATGATTTAAGGATGCATAATGATGTTTTGAAACCATGTTTTAATGTCATGTATAATGATCATGCTTAATAAAATTATATTTCGAAATTATGATCTTTTGAAAGATCTTTTTTTACCAAGTCCTTTTAGACTATTGACGACATCTATAAATCGGGTGTATATGTATCTAATAGTCTCTCTTGGTTCCATACAAAACATCTCAAAATTATGCATCAAAAATTTTACTTTAAAATCTTTTACACTACTTGTGCCTTCGTGTGTGATTTCAAGAGTGCGCCAAATATTGAAAGTTGTTTAGCACAAAGAAACTCAATTAAACTTTGTTTTATCTAAGGTGCAAAACAAGGCATTCATAGCCTCTGCATTTAGAGAAAACGTCTTCTTCTCCAAATCATTCCAATGGTTCATTGGAAGAGAAGACATTTTAAAACCAGATTCGATAATGTTCTATTAGTTCAAATCCAAAGAAAGCAAGAAAACTCTCATTCGAGTTTTCCAATAAGTGTAGTTCGTCCTATTGAAAAAGGAATGACGAATACGAGAGTAACCCTCTTGTGCTAGTCATAGGTGCCCAGCAAGCCAATCACGTGAGTGATGGCATGTGTGACTTGATACAAAATATTTTTGCTTATTATATTTTGACATATATTACTTTATAACTATTGCATATATACATATATATATTATGATGTCCTTAGATTTGTGCAATGGGAATCAGATTGTGATGAGATCACAAAAATGAGATCGATTCACCTTTAAATATATATCCTAAATAATCCCGGTCATAGGTTACTCGAGAGGGACATCGTGATAATCGGATAGACTGGTGTGCTGTATACCCGTCCATATGATGGATGCAGCTGGTCTCATAGCTACTCGTGTAGGGACACTAGGGATATAGTACAGGTGCTCATTTGAGAATGAGTTCACTGATTGATCCGCTTAAGGAATGTTGGATGGTTGATAATGCCTTATTGTCAGACAACGATTCTGTAGTCCTAGTGGTATATCTAGTCCTTAGACTTGAGACACCAAGGATGTCTTGTATGAGTGCTCCACTCTTTGATACCAGACTTATAGGTTTGGCTGTCCTAGATATAGTACAGTTGGTCATTAGGAGTGGTAGTCGACCTTACGAGGGCTATTGAGTGCCGATAGAGGATCATCCACTCTCGGCATCATGAGAGGAATATCCTTTGTGTTCTTACTCAAACAAATCCCTAGCTAGGGTCATTCGGGTTAAGAGAGAAAGAGTTCTTTAGGAGAATCCGATTAGAGCAAGACTCAAGTAGAAACCGTATGGGTTTGACAGCACCATGCTCGATATACGGTCTCTAGGTTATTAGATAGATGAGGGACTATAGGTACACGGTACCTGAGGACAGAGAGGTCCAATAGATTGGATTCTCCTGTATCGTCTGGGGACTATGGCGTAGTGGCCTAGTACGTCCGTAGTCGATGAGTCAAGTGAATTAGTACAGAGATAATAATTCATTGAGTTAGAAGGAGTTCTGATAGGTATGACTCACGGTCAGCTCGATATTGGGCCTAGAGGGTCACACACATATGGTGGGCATTATAATGAGTAGAGGTTTGGATATAAAATATCCACTAGGGGAGGATCTATTTGGGTTTGACAGGGGACCTCTATAAATTGGAGGTATTCAGAGCCTCATAGGCTAGAGCCTTTGTTTGCCTCTCCTATTCTCCTTCCCCTCTCCACCTCAGAGCAGGCTTGGAGTTTTGAGGAGCATCGTCGTAGCCCTACTATGTGGATCACCACTAGAGAGGAGGATGCTTGACCTCCTTCACCCTCTCCTAAGGATCTGCAAGGAAATAGGGATATACGATCTTCCTAGGTAACACAATTTATTCTATAGGTAGTTTTTTAATTTGATAGATTTTGCGCACCAATCTTCGCACGATGATGAACATCTCTTTGGGAATCGGAGATTTTATTTTCTTGTTCTTCCACTGTGCATGTGATATGACCCCCAAAGATTTTCCCAACAGTGGTATCAAAGCTAGGTTGTTCGTGCAATAGATTGGTTTTAAAATACGTGTGTTGTGTTTTGGAGAAGCTTTTGATGTCAACTATTGCTGTCGTCGTAGATGGCAGCACTGCCATCTGCGTGCAAGCAAGCAGCCTGCAGTAGTAGCCGCAAGGGCAGCGACACCTACGAACGCTGCTCTTGCGTGGTGACTCGCCATAGGGCAGCGGCGCTTGTGGCCGCTGCTCCCACTAGCAAAAACCCAGCAGGGGCGCCCACCCGCGAAGGCGGCAACGCCCGTAGGGGCGCCCAGCTGCAGGGGCAGCACCGTCAGTGGGCGTGTCGCCTGCAAGCGAGGGCAGCGACCCCGCCCTCCGCCGCATAGCCCATCACTGACAAGTTGGTAGCGACGGCGGCAGCAGCAGTAGTAGGTGAGGATGAGGGCATTAGGGTTTTTTAGGCAAAAGATAGTTTTGCCCCTTAGAATTTGAGAAATTCTAGTTTCTCTCTTTTGTCTAAATTATGAAAATACCCTTAGGAATTAAGAAATTTCCTATATGTCCTTAATTTCATAAAATACTAATTAATTAAAAATTTTAGTTGATTATTATTTTTATTATTATCTAGTAGTCCTACATGATGATGATTATTTATATATATGATGTATGATGTGTGGACGAATGATCATGGACCGTGTGATATGTGTACTTGTGATTATTATTATTGGGGTCTGCGAGCCTCCATTATATTTCTCGTTTATTATTTGGCCTATGTGTCTATGATTAAGTTATAATCACACGAGGAGGCGCAGCGGGACTGTGGATGCAATAGCAGGACCCACGAGACGGATGATCGCGATGCATGAAGATGCATCGAGATATCGATGGAATTGACGAGAATGAGATGGACGATCATAGGGCATGGAGATGCACCGTTGCACACATAGATCTTGATGTGAGTAATTAGGCCTACTGGCTCGGGCCTAATCATATTAGGTTATGGTCCATGATCATCTAGTGTGATTGCTTATACACATACTAGATATGTATATATATTTGCATGCGATATAGATATATATTAAATATATATATGTGTGACATGTCATATTAGGAGATCAAATCATAGAAATATATCTCTCGATAATATTAAGTCGGTAAATGTGAGGTAATTAGATTGACCCACGTGGCCTTCCATCGTTATAAATAGGAACCAATTCCCGGTGTAGGTTGAGTTGGTCGAGTCCCTCGAGACTCATCTATATTATGATTCGCTATCTTGCTTACGATATAGAGATGTCACCGGTGACCTGAGGACATGGTATGCTTAGTCAAGTCCCTCGAGGGTATATCATCAAATCAGACTCATCTTATAACGAATGTGTTGACTTAACTAAGCATCATGGTTGGTCGAGTCCCTCAAGACCATAGTGATTCAGAGGCCGAACAAGACGGGAATCATGAGTTGTGATCAGCAAGAGTTGCCTACCTTTTAGGCTTAGTGTGATTGGTCGAGTCCCTTGAGGTTACACTAAGATGCTGATTGGATCCTGATCCCTACTAGAAGTCTGTCGGAGACTTCTGTTTCACGTGTTGAGGGTGTCGCGTGACTCTTTAGTAAAATAGTGGGAGTATATTAAGATAGAAGTCCATATCTTGATAGTTTATTTCTTGCAAAATCTGCATGTTATTCATTTCTACTGCATCTTTATTTTTAGAAAATGTCGCTTTCAAATCCCTTACGTGCCATACTTGTTGTCAACCGCCTCACTGGTCCAAATTATATGGATTAGCTCCGTAACTTGAGAATTGTTCTCATGGTGGAGAAAATCGTGTACGTCCTTGATACAGTGATGCCTACGCCGGAAGAAAGGGCAAGCGAGGATGAGATTGCTTGCTACATGAAGTACATTGATGACTCCACTCTTGCTCAGTGCTATATGTTGGGCTCTATGACTCCTGAGTTACAGAGACAACATAAAAAGATGGTTGTCAGATCCATTCTCCTATATGTACGCAAATTATTTGAGGAACAAGGAAGGACTCAGCAATATGAGATATCCAAGAGCCTCTTCCGCGCTAGGATGACTGAGGGGACACCGGTTTAAAACCATGTCCTAAAGATGATTGAGTGGATAGAGAAACTCACAGGTCTAGGAATGGTGCTAGAGGATAACTTGTGTGTGGACATTGTGCTTCAGTCCCTACCAGATTCCTTTTTTCAATTCATAATGAATTGAATATGAACAAGCTTGAGGTGACTCTCCCAGAGCTCCTCAATATGTTGAGAGAGGTAGGGAGTACTATTAAAAAAAAGAAGCCAGTTCTCTACACTAGTGAGACCAGAAGGAAAAGGAAAGCATAAAGGTCCCTTAAGAAGGGAAAGGGCAAGGGCAGACCAGGTAAAGCAAAGGTTGCTAAGAAAGACCCAGCAAAGAATAAAGGCCAGTGCTTCCACTGTGGTAAATATGAGCACTGGAAGAGGAATTGCAAAGAATACCTCGCAGAAAGGGCGAAACAAAAGCTTGATGAATCTTCAGGTATATTCATGATTAGCCTCTATTTGTTATACTCTTATGATAACACATGGGTATTTGATACCGGTAGTGCTTATCATATATGCAATTCGTTGCAGGTTCCAGCAAGGCCTAGGAGACTAGAGAGATGCAAGATGTCCCTCAAGATGAGTAATGGAGCAAAAGTTACTATAGTAGCTATTGGCGAGGTCGCCCTACATCTGCTTGGTGGAGCTTTTATTGCATTAGATGCATGTTATTTTGTTCCTTCTATTATCAAAAACATTATCTCCATTTCATGTTTGACAGTTAGTGGATATAATTTAGTTTTTAAGAACAATGATTGTTCGATATTATTAGATGATAAGATCATCATGAAAGGAATATTGCATAATGGTTTATTTATGTTAGACACTACTCCACATATCATGAATGTAAATATGTCCAAGAGGAAATGAGATGAGATGAACAGTGCATACCTATAGTATTGTTGGCTATGTCACATCCATGAAAGAATGATTCAAAAGTTGCTAAATGATGGATATCTAGATCCATTTGACTATGTGTCATATGCAACTTGAGAGCCTTGCCTTCGTGGAAAACTGACCAACTCTCCATTTAGTGGAACTGGAGAGAGAGCCACTAAGCTATTGGAACTCATACATAGTGATGTATGTGGACCCATGTCAACTCATGCCATTGGTGGTTACTCCTACTTCATTACCTTTATTGATGATTTCTCAAGGTATGGATATGTGTACTTAATGAAGTACAAGTCCAAGGCTTTTGAGAAATTCAGAGAGTATAAGAATGAGGTGGAGAACCAGACTGGAAAGAGTATCAAAACTCTTCGATAAGATCGAGGAGGTGAGTACTTAAGTACAGAGTTTACTCACTTCCTCTAAGACCATGGGATATTATCCCAATGGACACCTCCTTATACATCTTAGCTCAATGGTGTCTCTAAAAGGAGAAATCATATGCTATTAGATATGGTACGGTCCTTGATGAGTTTCGTTGACCTACCCATCTCATTCTAGGGATATGCCCTAGAAATCGTAACTTACCTTCTGAATAGAGTTCCAACTAAGTCGGTAGTGTCTACACCATATGAGATATGGAAAGGGAAGAAGCCTAATCTTAAGGTTATTAAGATTTGGGGTAGCCCTACCCACATTAAAAGACACAAACCCGATAAGTTAAAATCAAGGACAGAGCAATGCAAATTTATGGGATACCCTAAGGAAACTTGTGAGTATTAGTTCTATCATCTCGAGGACCAAAAGGTCTTAGTAGCTAAGAGAGCAGTGTTCCTTGAGAAGGAACACATTCTTGGCAAAGATAATGGGAGAATGAAAGAGTTGAGCGAGGTTGGAGATGTCACGCCCCACCCGAATTATCACATTCAGGAGGTGTGACCCTGTCTAAAATCAATAATATTATAATTTTATCATCAATTCAATCCAGGATCCAATCTAACAATTTGAGGATACTAAGAATCATTCAAAATCAACATTCACAATTCATAAACCTGTACGTTACATAAACAATAATCCACTTTACTCAAAGATTCGAGAAACCTAAAGGCAACTCAACTAAACTTCAACCACAACACAAATACATAATCATAGAAATATATACAATCACAAAAAAGATAATTATTTACCATGAGTTATTATCTTTATACAACTTAAACTTATCATTACATACACAAGAGCGGTCCTTTAAACTTTTACAACACATAAGTATCAACAGATCCTTAACATTACATCAGAAGTAAAGTTTACTATACAACAAAAACCGTCATCCAACAAAATTAGCTCAAAAATCTTCTAGCCTTTCACTGCTTTAACCCAATTCTAGCTTTTCAGTGCGTGACAAGATACCCTGAAAAATTTATATAGCAACGAGGTGAGCATAAAGAGCTCAGCAAGTGTCTAAAATATCCATGGCGATAGGAGAAGTTCAAGCAGGCTTAGTATCAAGATACAAAAGTAGAAATACAAGTGTTCATTTGAAGTCATCTCATTTGATATAAAATCACAAAGGTTTACCTCGTTCAAAAATAGGCATTAGACATAACAATAGGAGAAAGGAAATTGGAGTATTTCATTGGCAAAAGAAGCATTTAGGCATGTATCAAATGGCATATGAAGCATTTAAGCGCATATCAAAGGCATAAGAGTGTTTGGGGGTATAATAATGACAAACGAAACACTTTAAAGTATAAGAAGTGAACCGAATAATAAACACAAGCTGTATGTCATTTTTGATGTAGCATGCATTCCATTTTTATCCAAAGCATAATATGAACTCATAAACAAAGCTTTGGATATCATATCAATAAATATAGAGGGCGCTGTGGGACCACATACATAATGTGATACATCAATTTCTGGATGACTACCAAGCATAAGTCTCCCACGTCTGGGAGCTCCATCCACCCACGTCTGAGTGAAGTCAATGGAGCCGGCAGAACAATCGCGGGCTCTAAGCATAACTCCCTTTACCATTTCTAGCAAAGGTTCACAATATCCCACAAGACACCAGAGTACAAAAGGGTAGTATGAACAATAACATTGACACATATCAGAAGCACATGCGGAACAACGAAGATATGCATGTGCCTTTATCAAACAAGGAAATGCAAACAAAGCATTACATAATAAATTTCAGTTATACAATAATTTCAGGATGAACAATACAAGAACTTCAAAGGACTAATATAAAGCTCAATTGTAGAAGAATTTAGCAGAAATCATATTTCCAATAGGATGAAAATTGAATAGGCAAAACCCAACAAAGTTTTCAATTATGACAGAATTTGAATGGTATATTTTCTGAATTGTTTGAGTGACCAAATATGCTCCAAATCACGAAAAATAGATGTCATTGGAAATCTGTATCAATCTATTTTCCGATGAACTCAAGTTTATAATTTTTTGAGTTCTGGACAGGATGTTACAACAAATAGAGTAAAGGAAGGTCATAATTGATCATCCCTGTTTTGCAGACTAGATAGAATCAATTTAAACAGATGTTTCAAAAAGCAAACATACTTCAAATTTTCCAAATAGGTGTCAAAAGAAGGATATGCGAATCTAGTTTCAAAATAACTAAACTTTGTAAAATTCAGAATTTTCTCTAGAGAGTTATGAGCAATTTAGTAACAGAAGGTCAGAAATTTCAGTCCCTATTTTGTAGAATCTGTAGGGTTAATTAAAACAGAAGTCTTAGTAGGCATTTAAACTCCAAATCATTTAATCTTAGTTTCAAAATAAATATATTTGAGTCTACTTTCAAATGGATTAGGTTTGCCTAAATCAGAGTTTAGTGCTAAAAGTTAGATCCAAAACAATGTATAGAAGTCAGATTACCGAAAAAATTTCAGATTCATGGCTTTGTATCAAAAGGAAAGAACGGTTTGGTACTAAGCTGAAATCTTTTGAATTATGAAGTATTAAAAAGGAAAACAGAGATTAGGAATTATGTAGGAAGAGGCTAGATCACTTGCCTTAGCTGAGTTTGATTCCCAAATATAGGGAGTTGATGCAAAACCTCAAACAAAGTTTCCTCTTCTTCTCCTTCTTCTTCTTCGTCTTCTTCTCTTCTTCTTCTTCTTCTCCTCAAACTAACGTTGGCTGAAAACTTTCTTCTTAATGGCGCCTTAAATTACTTAGTTTTGACTCATGCTAAAATAGTGAGGTGGCAAGCATGCATGGGGGTTTAGGTGTCAACTTTAGAATAAATGCTAAGTGGCTCATCCTTGTTAATGACACATGTCCTCCATTTTATTTTATTTTATTTTTATTTACTCAATTCTGAATATTCTATAAATCATCTCAAACATTTAATATTTACTCTTAGGTCCTTAGCCATAAACTTTAATATAATATTATTTAATAAAAAATTTATTAAATAATCCTCATATTTACAAACAAGCATTTATTAATTTTTTTTTTTTTTAAATGAGGGATGTTACACTCTCCCCTCCTTAAAAGAAAATTTAGTCCTCTAAATTTGTCATATCTCTTTCAGCGAAAAGATAAGGATAAACTAGATTTGTGGTCAAGGAATCCCCAATAGCAGTAGTTACGTGTAGCAAATAATCCAGTGGTTTAGGTTGAATGCCCAAGTGACAAGCAAAATATTGTGAAACAAAAGACAAGTTGGATCCAGGATCAAACAAAACTTTTGTATTTCTATTAGAAACATGTAGAATACCTTCAACCACTGATTTAGAGGCTTTGGAATCTTATTATGTGATAGCATATACTCTAGCATGGGCTGTCGGCTTAGGGAGTAGTGGCTCTTTCTTCTTGTTTAGTGGGTAGTCTCTGACTTTATGATCTAACTTTCCACAGACAAAACAAGCTCCAGTCACCCGAAAACACTCACTTGTTTCATGATTACGTCCGCATTTTGTACATGATAGAGTTATTTGTGATGGAGTTCCTTTCTCAAATCTAGGTACCTTTACCTTCTCGTTACTTCTTTCTGCTTCATTTACTCTCTTACTTTTACTAACAAACTTATCCTTTCTATTCTTGTCCCTGATTTCTTGGATCTCCTCCAAGTCTTTTTCAAGTATGAAAGCTCTTTCTACTACTTCAGTGTATACTTGGAGTTTTAAAGCTAATATCCGGCTTCTTATTGTCGGCCTTAATCCTCTTTCAAATCTTCTTGCTTTCCTATATTCATCATCAATCATATGTGTGGCAAATCTAGAGAGCTCGGTGAATTTAGACTCATATTTGGCTACTGTCAAATTTCCTTGGATGAGATTCAGGAACTCCAATTCTTTCTGCTCTCTAATACAATCCGAAAAATATTTATCCTTGAACTTTTCTGTAAATACCTTCCAAGTGATTGGCTCCTGTCGAGCTTCAGAAATCCTCTTCATAGTTCGCCACCAGTGCTCAGCCTCTCCTTCTAGCATGAAGGTAGCAAGAGAAACCTTCTTATCATCTGGGCAATTTAAAACATCAAATATTTTCTCCATCCGCATTATCCATTGTTCTGCTACAATTGGCTCACCACTAAAACTGGGAGGACTAAGCTTCTTAAACTGTTCAATTCCCAACCTAGTCTGGTTTGAATTCCCAACTTCATCATTTCTTCCTTGTCGGACTTGTTGTTGCATTACTTGTGTCATCGACTCTAGAGTTTTCATAATTCCACTCAATTGATCAGAAGTAGATGCAACAGGAGAAACAGATGACCTCGTCATCCTTGCTTCCTAAAAATAACAAAAGAAAACTTTTGATCAGTCTCTAAATAGAAATCACTAAACCTTAAAATTTATTACACATCTAGCATATCAAAATTCTTTGAAATCCTCAAATCATGCTCTGATACCAACTCTGTCATGCCCCACCCGAATTATCACATTTAGGAGGTGTGACCCTGTCTAAAATCAATAATATTATAATTTCATCATCAATTCAATCCAGGATCCAATCTAACAATTTGAGGATACTAAGAATCATTCAAAATCAACATTCACAATTCATAAACCTGTACGTTACATAAACCATAATCCACTTCACTCAAAGATTCGAGAAATCTAAAGGCAACTCAACTAAACATCAACCACAACACAAATCCATAATCATAGAAATATATACAATCACAAAAAAGATAATTATTTACCATGAGTTCTTATCCTTATACAACTTAAACTTATCATTCCATACACATGAGCGGTCCTTTAAACTTTTACAACACATAAGTATCAATAGATCCTTAACATTACATCAGAAGTAAAGTTTACTATACAACAAAAACCATCATCCAACAAAATTAGCTCAAAAATCTTCTAGCCTTTCACTACTTTAACCCAATTCTAGCTTTTCAGTGCGTGACAAGCTACCCTGAAAAATTTATATAGCAACGGGTTGAGCATAAAGAGCTCAGCAAGTGTCCAATATATCCATGGCGATAGGAGAAGTTCAAGCAGGCTTAGTATCAAGGTACAAAAGTAGAAATATAAGTGTTCATTTGATGTCATCTCATTTGATATAAAATCACAAAGGTTTACCTCGTTCAAAAATAGGCATTAGACATAATAATAGGAGAAAGGAAATTAGAGCATTTCATTGGCAAAAGAAGCATTTAGGCATATATCAAATAGCACATGAAGCCTTTAGGCGCATATCAAAGGCACAAGAGTGTTTGGGGGCATAATAATGACAAACAAAATACTTCAAAGTATAAGAAGTGAACCGAATAAAAAACACAAGCTGTATGTCATTTTTTATGTAGCATGCATTCCATTTTTATCCAAAGCATAATATGAACTCATAAACAAAGCTTTGGATATCATATCAATAAACATAGAGGGCGTTGTGGGACCATATACATAATGTGATTCATCCATTTCTGGATGACCACCAAGCATAAGTCTCCCACGTTTGGGAGCTCCATCCACCCACGTCTGAGTGATGTCAATGGGGCCGGTAGAGCAATCGCGGGCTCTAAGCATAACTCCCTTTACCATTTTTGGCAAAGGTTCACAATATCCCACAAGACACCAGAGTACAAAAGGGTAGTATGAACAATAACATTGACACATATCAGAAGCACATGCGGAACAACGAAGATATGCATGTGCCTTTATCAAACAAGGAAATGCAATCAAAGCATTACATAATAAATTTCAGTT
The DNA here is from genome assembly GCF_036884655.1 of Musa acuminata AAA Group. Classification (NCBI taxonomy): domain Eukaryota; kingdom Viridiplantae; phylum Streptophyta; class Magnoliopsida; order Zingiberales; family Musaceae; genus Musa; species Musa acuminata. The sequence continues at coordinate 27,216,894 of NC_088345.1, read as the reverse complement.
ATACAATAATTTCAGGATGAACAATACAAGAACTTCAAAGGACTAATATAAAGCTCAATTGAAGAAGAATTTAGCAGAAATCATATTTCCAATAGAATTAAAATTGAATAGGCAAACCCTAACAAAGTTTTCAATTATGACAGAATTTGAATGGTATATTTTCTGAATTGTTTGAGTGACCAAATATGCTCCAAATCACTAAAAATAGGTGTCATTGGAAAGTTGTACCAATCTATTTTCGGATGATCTCATATTTATAATTTTTTGCGTTCTGGACAGGATGTTACAACAAATAGAGTAAAGGAAGGTCAGAATTGATCATCCCTATTTTGCAGACTAGATAGAATCAATTTAAACAGATGTTTCAGAAGGCAAACATATTTCAAATTTTCCAAATATGTGTAAAAAGAAAGATATGCGAATCTAGTTTCCAAAGAACTAAGCTTTGTAAAATTCAGAATTTTCTCTAGAGAGTTATGAGCAAATTAGTAACAGAAGGTCAGAAATTTCAGTCCCTATTTTGCAGAATCTATAGGGTTAATTGAAACAGAAGTCTTAGTAGGCATTTAAACTCCAAATCATTCAATCTTAGTCTCAAAATAAAGATATTTGAGTCTACTTTCAAATGGATTAGTTTTGCCTAAATCAGATTTTAGTGCTAAAAGTTAGATCCAAAACAATGTTAGAAGTCAGATTACCGAAAAAAATTTAGATTCATGGATTTGTATCAAAAGGAAAGAACGGTTTGTTACTAAGCTGAAATCTTTTGAATTATGAAGTATTAAAAAGGAAAATAGAGATTAGGAATTCTGTAGGAAGAGGTTAGATGACTTGCCTTAGGTGAGTTTGATTCCCAAATATAGGGAGTTGATGCAAAACCTCAAACAAAGTTTCCTCTTCTTCTCCTTCTTCTTCTTCTTCTTCTTCTTCTTCTCTTCTTCTTCTTCTTCTCCTCAAACTAACGTGGGCTGAAAACTTTCTTCTTAATGATGCCTTAAATTACTTAGGTTTGACTCATGCTAAAATAGTGAGGTGGCAAGCATGCATGGGGGTTTAGGTGTCAACTTTAGAATAAATGCTAAGTGGCTCATCCTTGTTAATGACACATGTCCTCCATTTTATTTTATTTTTTTTTATTTACTCAATTCTGAATATTCTATAAATTATCTCAAACATTTAATATTTACTCTTAGGTCCTTAGCCATAAACTTTAATATAATATTATTTAATAAAAAAAATTATTAAATAATCCTCATATTTACAAACAAGCATTTACTAATTTTTTTTTTTTTAAATGGGGGATGTTACAGGAGAACCAAGCTCAAGCACCACTCTATAGCCCGAGTCTGTTCGGATACCTAATACACAAGTTTTAACTTTACGTAAGTCTGATAGAGTATCCCATCCTCCTGAGAGATATGTGGGACATATTAGATGAGAGGATGTTGATGATATTGATCCTCAGACCTACGAGGTGGCTATTATGAGTATAGACTCTAGAAAGTTGCAAGAAGCCATGAATTTTGAGATGGATTATATATACTCCAACAAGGTTTCGAACCTAGTTGATACGCCCGAAGGTATTGTACCCATCGATTGCAAGTGGATCTTTAAGAAAAAGATCGGAGTAGATAGAAAGGTAGAGACCTATAAAGCAAGGCTAGTGGCTAAGGGGTATTCGTCAAAGGCAAGGTGTTGACTATGATGAAACCTTCTCACCCGTAGCAATGCTAAAATCCATAAGAATTCTATTGGCTATTGCAACACATTATGATTATGAGATTTGGTAGATGGATGTGAAAACCGCATTACTCAATGGGAACCTCGAGGAGGAGGTGTATATGATGCAACTTGAGGGATTCGTGTCCAAGAACTGCCTAGATAAGGTGTGTAGGTTGCTTAGATCCATTTATGGACTAAAGGAAGCTTCCCGAAGTTGGAACATAAAATTTGATAAGGCAATCAGATCTTATGACTTCGTTAAGAACGAAGATGAGCCTTCTGTCTACAAGAAGGTAAGTGGGAGCACTATCACCTTTTTGGTGTTATATGTGGATGACATCCTGATCATTGGAAATGACGTAGGAATGCTATCCATAGTAAAGGCTTGGTTATCAAGACACTTCTCCATAAAGAACTTAGGAGAATCATCCTATACCTTGGGGATTAGAATCTATAGAGATAGATCCAAGAGGATGCTTGGCTTGTCCCAGTCTAAGTACATAGAAACCATTGTCAAAAGGTTTGGGATGAAAAATTCCTAGAGAAGTCTCATACCGATGAGACATGGGATATCGCTTTCTACGAGTATGTCCCCAAAGACTCCAGAAGAAAGGGTGAATATGGATATGATACCTTATGCCTCAACAATAGGGTCTATCATGAATGTCATGCTATGTACTAGGCCTGATATAGCACATGCTCTGAGTGTCACGAGTAAGTATTAGGCAGATCCAAGCTTGGAGAACTGAAAAGCAGTAAAGTGTATCCTTAAGTACTTGAGAAGGACTAAGGATCTTTTACTAGTATATGGATGTAGTAGCCTTAAGGTTGAATGCTACACAGACTCAAGTTTTCAGTCTGATATTGATGATAGCAAGTCGAATTCAGTGTATGTGTACACCTTGAATGGAGGAGCAGTGAGCTCAAAGAGTTCCAAGCAAAATACTACTGCTGACTTGACCACAGAGGCGGAGTACATTGCTACATCAAATGCAGCAAAGGAGGGAGTCTGGTTGAAGAAGTTCATCATAGATTTGGGAGTCATGTTGGGTAGCGAGGAGCCGATCTCCTTATATTATGACAACAATGGGGTGATTGCTCAAGTGAAGGAACCTAGGTCTCATCAGAAATCTAAGTATGTTCTGAGGAGGTTCCACCTTATTAGAGAGATCATAACCCGAAGAGATGTAGCAGTGGAAAGAGTTCCATCCGAAGATAACATTGTAGATCCACTAACAAAATCGTTGTCTCAGATTGTCTTTGAGCGTCACAGGGGTCTGATGGGGATCAGACACATAAGTGATTGGCTTTAGGTCAAGTGGGAGATTGCTAGTCATAGGTGCCTAGCAAGCCAATCACGTGAGTGATGGCATGTGTGACTTGATACAGAATCTTTTTGCTTATTATATTTTGGCATATATCACTTTATAACTATTACATATATGCATAGATATTTTGTGATGTCCTTAGATTTATGCAATCGGAATCAGATCGTGATGAGATCAAAAAATGAGGTCGATTCACCTTTATACACATATCCTAAATAATCCCGGTCACAGGTTACTCGAGAGGGACATTATGATAACCAAACAAACTGGTGTGCTGTATACCCATCCATATGATGGATACAGTTGGTCTCACAGCTGCTCGTGTAGGGACACTAGGGATACAGTACATGTGCTTATTAGAGAATGAATTCATTAATTGATCCACTTACGGAAAGCTGGATGGTTGATGATGCCTTATTATCAGACAGCGATTCCGTAGTCTTAGTGGTATATCTGGTCCTTAGACTTAAGACACTAAGGATGTCCTGTATGAGTGCTCCACTCTTTGATACCAGACTTATAGGTTTGGCTGTCCCAGATCTAGTACAGCAGGTCATTGGGAGTGGTAGTCGACCTTACGAGGGCTATTAAGTGTCGATAGAGGATCATCCACTCTCGACATCATGAGAGAAATATCCCATGTGTTCTTGCTCAGACAAATCCCTAGCTAGGGTCATTCAGGTTGAGAGAGAAAGAGTTCTCCGGGAGAATCTGATTAGAGCGAGACTCGAGTAGAAAGAGTAGAAACCGTATGGGTGTGACAGCGACATGCTCGATATACGATCTCTGGGATATTAGATGGATGAGGGACTATAGGTACATGGTAACTGAGGATAGACAGGTCCAATGGATTGGATTCCCCTGTGTCATTTGGGTACTACGGCGTAGTGGCCTAGTACGTCCGTAGTCGATGAGTCAAGTGAATTATTTCAGAGATAATAATTCACTGAGTTAGAAGGAGTTCTAACAGGTATGACTCATGGCCAGCTCGATATTGGGCCTAGAGGGTCACACATATATGGTAGGCATTGCGATGAGTAGAGGTTCGGATATGAGATATCCGATGGAGCCCTTGTCTTATTGGATATCCAATAAGCCCCTGAATGATTGGATCCTATGGATGAGATCCAATAAGAGCCCATGAGAGATTATTAGATAGAGATCCACTAATCTAAAGGCTTGGGTTATTGGATGCAAATCCAATACCTACTAGGGGAGGATCCATTTGGGTTTGATAGGGGACCTCTATAAATAGGAGGTATTTAGAGCCTCATAGACTAGAGCCTTTGCTTGCCTTTCCTTTTCTCCTTCCCCTCTCTACCTCAGAGTAGGCATGGAGTTTTGAGGAGCGTCGTCGCAGCCTTGCTATGTGGATCACCGCTAGAGATGAGGATGCTTGACCTCCTTCACCCTCTTATAAGGATCTGCAAGGAAATAGGGATATACGATCTGCCTAGGTAATAGAATCTATTCTATATGTAGTTTTTCAATTTCGTAGATTTTGCGCACCAATCTTTGGGAATCGGGGATTTTGTTTTCTTGTTCTTTCGCTGCGCATGTGATGTCGCCCCCAAAGATTTTCCCAACATCTTGAAAGCCGAAAAAAGCCATTTCTATTTAGGTGTTAAACCAAAGAACCAAAGTAGAAAACCATAGCTCTGATACCAATTGTTAGGATCAGGGGTCGGCACTAAGAGGGGGGCGGGGTGAATTAGTGTAGCAGAAAGATTACATCTCGAATAAAACTTCGTTCGATAAAAACTATTTCCAACGAAAACCTTTTCATAATGATCTTAAATTAAAACCCGTTTGTAAATGTATTGAAGGTAGTGAGCTATTAAAGAGGTTTCCTGTAAAGATAAATTGCTTAAAGTAAAATGCAAACCATATTTTTAGAGTGGTTCGGTCAACGTAACCTACATCCACTTTCGTCTTCGTCCTCCGACGAGGTCACCAGCATCGACTAGCGATCTTCCTTTGATAGGTGAAGATCAAACTCCTTCTTACACCCCCCTTCTCCTTTTACTAGGTTTAGGCGATAACCCTTACAAGCACTCATACTCCTTTTACAAAATTCTAACAGTTAGAACTTGAGGAGGATTCTCACAAGAGATTTCTACAATGTTTCTCTACTTTTAAACTCTCTATGCATGTGTGCTTTAACCAGGGATGAGAGGGGTATTTATAGGCTTCAAGTTGATTCAAACATAGAGCCTAAAACTTTCTCATCCTGGGTTCCCCGGGCACGGGCGGTACCATCGCCTGCGCTAGGCGGTACCACCGCCTAGTGTTAATTTGATTGACACTGTCCTAGGCAGTACTATTGAATCTCGGATTTTGATGATAAAATCAATTGATGGGTTAATTGATCTAATCCATATTATTGAGTTAAATGTGCAGGATTAACTACAATAACTAGAAAACATAAAGCAAGAATACCGGAGTCAAGTTCGATGGACGTTTAAGAGTCCGAAGAATCGTTGGAGATGCTGCCGGAACCAACCGAGAAGGAATCAGGAACTTGTCGGAATTTTCGGAAGTTCACTAAAGAGATCGTCGGAGGTTCACGGAGATCACCGAGAAAACTCAGCTACTCATTGAAGTCGTCACAAGATCGGGAGCCTATTGGGAGTCCATCGGAAGAAACCCGAGAGCATATCGGAAGTCCGTCGGAAGTTCGTTGGAAAGCTCGCCGGAACAAGACTCGACATTGAAAACTTGCTTGGAATGTTTTTAGTTATGTAGTTCACATGTAATTAGGATTAGGATTAAAAGATAATCCTATATCCTGGTTAGGGGCCAACTGGGCCCAAAATTAGACTTGGTTTGGGCTGAAATCAAAGCCCAACATGTGAACCGAAGGGTCTGGCGGTGGCACCGCCCAGCACCCGAGAGCTAGGTGGTGGCACCGCTTGGCTGGGCAGTGGCACAGCCAGTACACTGTCAGTGTCAGACACTGACAGGCGGTGGCACCGCCACTGACAAGCGGTGGCACCGCTAGTACACTGTCAGTGTCAGACACTGATAGGCGGTGGCACCGCCAACATTGGGAACCAAAGAGAATTCAAATTTTGGAGCCTAAATTTGAATCCTCTTGAGGCCTATAAATACCCCTCAATTCTCAGCTGAGATTACGACTTTTTGAGAAGCAATTGATTGAGAGAAAGGTCTTAGAAAAATCTTTGCAAGTCTTGTTTTCAATTTGCTAGAGTGTTCACCTCCTTCTTTCTTGCTGAAAATTTGTAAGAGTGTGAACCACTTGTAAAAGGTTGTAAGTGGGGTATTTGTCCTTCCCCTTCAAGAGATTTGCTAGTGGAAGGTGGGAGCCTCATCGAAGAGGGCCTCGCAAGTGGATGTAGGTCATTTAACCGAACCACTTTAAAATTGGCGTGATCTCTGGTTTGCATTTCCTTATTGCTATTTACATTATTGTAAACCTTCTTACGTACTTTAGTTCCTCATTACCTTTGTTGTATACTTTTACAAACACGCATTCAAGTTAAACTTTTCAAGTTCGGTTTTCATCGTATCAAAAGATTTGTCGAAACCAAAATTTTAATCCGCTACACTAATTCACCCCCCCCTCTTAGTGCTGCTCCGATCCTAACAATTGGTATCAGAGCTACGCTCACTCTCATATTCGGTTTGATACCCAAGAGAGATGGCTTACTCCGGCATAGATAAGGGTCATTCTATCACATGTCCACCCATGTTTAATGGGTCGGATTATACTTATTGGAAGACTCATATGAGGATCTTCCTCATTTCCATGGATTTCGGGCTTTGGACTATTGTCGAAAACGGATTTCAAAAATCTTCTCTTCCGATGAGCGAATGGAATGAATCGGAGAAGAAGGTTTTTGCTTTAAACGCAAAGGCTATGAATGCCTTGTTTTGTGCATTAGACAAAAATGAATTTAATCGTATTTCAATTTGTGATTCGGCTTTTGATATTTGGAGAACTCTTAAGGTCACTCATGAAGGCACTAGCCGAGTGAAAGAGTCCAAAATCAACATCCTTGTGCACTCTCACGAACTCTTCCGAACGAAACCAAGTGAGTCCATCGGAGACATATACACTCGGTTCACGGATATCATCAATGGACTCAAAGCTCTTGGTAAAGATTTTACTAACTTTGAACTAGTAACTAAAATCTTAAGATCCCTCACTAAAAGTTGGGATCCAAAAGTTACGACCATTCAAGAGGCCAAAGACCTTAAAACATTCCCTCTTGAAGAACTTATTGGGCCTCTAATAACCTACGAAATGACATGTCAAGCACATGACGAGCTCGAGAACCCCCTTCCAAAGAACAGGAAGAATACGGCACTCACATCACAAGAAGATCACTTGAAAGGAACATCAAGTGATGAGGATAGTGACAATGACATTGCACTTTTGACTCAAAATTTTAAAAAATATTTAAGAAAGAATAAATTTAAAAATAATATAAAAAATAAATTTGAACATAAGAAGGACCAAGTGATTTGCTATTAGTGCAAAAAACCAAGATACTACAAGAACGATTGTCCTCAAGCTAAAAAGAGAACATCAAAGAAGAAAGCGCTCAAGGCAACGTGATTCAAGCGCGTCCAAAGAAGAGGAGTCCAACACCGAGCAAGTTGCTCATTACGCCCTAATGGCCATCAGAGAATAGGTAACGGATTTAATTGATGCAGATTTACCTTATCATGAATTATTAAATGCCTTCCATGAGTTATTTGATGAATGTAAGACAATTAGTAGAAAATATAAATTGCTAAAAAAGGAGCATGATAGTCTCACTTGTAATGTCGATAAATTAAAGACTGAATATCATGATAGTTTAGCTCCATGTATAAAATGCCATGATCTAGAAACTCTCCAAAAGGAGAACTTACTACTTAAGGACACCTTGAAGAAATTCGAGGTTGGTAGTAAGTCTTTGAACATGATCCTTACAAATAAGGGTCACATTCCTAAAAGAAGTAGAATCGGATTTGTGAGAAGTCCTCACCAAAATCCAACCACCTTCATTAAAGGCCCTGTCTTACATGTTCGGCACCAAAGCAATTGCAACTTTTGTTGCAAATATGGACATAAAACTTATAAATGTCAATTCAAGAAAATTAGTCCGAACAAACTAATTTGGGTTCCTAAAGGAACTATGATCAATTCTATGTAATATGATAAACAAGTCAGATCAGTTTTTAAGGCACCCAAAAGAAAATGGGTACCTAAAAATAATCCCTTCTTGTAGAAACATACACCATCACAAGCTAGGAGCAAGAGATGGTATCTCGATAGTGGATGCTCAAGACATATGATTAGAGATCCATCTCATTTCTCTATGCTCACTAGCAAAGAAGAAGGGTACGTCACCTTTGGAGACAACAACCAAGGCAAAATCATTGGTAAGGGAACCATAGGTAACAAATTAAAATTTTCAATTGATGATGTCTTACTAGTTGATGGATTGAAACATAATCTCTTGATTGTTAGTCAATTATGCGATAAAGGTTATATCGTTAGATTTGAATCAAATGTGTGTATTATTGAAAAACCAAACCATAACATAACTATGATTGCATTAAAACAAAATAATGTCTACACCATCAACCTTGATGAATTAAGTAATGAAATGTGCTTCTCCGCTTTAAATGATGATGCTTGGCTTTGACATAGGAGACTAGGCCATGCAAACATGAAACTAATATCTAAGATCTCATATAGAGAATTAGTACGAGGAATTCTAAATATGAAGTTTATTATGGACAAAGTATGCGATGCATGTCAACTATGTAAACAAATAAAAACTAATTTTAAACCAAAAATTCAAATTAGCACCACTAGACCATTACAATTGATTCATTTGGACTTATTTGGACCAATTGACACGATAAGTCTAGGAGGAAGCAAATATGCGTTTGTAATTGTGGATGACTATACTAGATACATTTGGACCTATTTCTTAGCTCACAAAAGTGATTGTTTCAAGTGTTTCTCTAAATTTTGTAAACTCACTCAAAACGAAAAAGGCTTCATGATTTCATCAATTTGGAGTGATCACGGTGGCGAATTTCAAAACCGTGACTTTCAAATTTTTTGTGAAGTTAATGGATACAATCACAACTTCACTCCGAGGAATCCCCAACAAAATGGAGTAGTTAAAAGAAAAAATAGAAACCTACAAGAAATGGCAAGAACAATGTTAAATGAACTTAGTCTACCCAAGTTTTTGTGGGCCGATGCCGTAAATATGGCTTGCTACATCATGAATAGGGTCCTAATAAGACCATCCCTATCAAAAACTCCCTATGAATTATGGAATAACAAAAAACCAAATATTTCTTATTTTAAAGTTTTCGGTTGTAAATGCTTTATTTTGAATGAAAGGGATACCTTAGGAAAATTTGATGCTAAATCCGATGAAGGCATCTTTCTTGGTTACTCTTCCGTTTCTAAGGCTTTTCGGGTTTTTAACAAAAGAACCTTAGTAATAGAAGAATCTATTCATGTAGTTTTTAATGAAATTTCTGATTTAAAGAAAAATGATTTTGATGATGATCTTGGTTTTGATAATTTGAATTTAAATGAACCCCCTCCTCAAAATAGCAACTTGGATGCACCTTCTTCCGAAATTTCCTTACCCAAGGAATGGAAGTATATAGATGCTCATCCAAAGGGAGCTAATTATAGGAGAAACATCAAAAGGGGTTCAAACTCGTTCCTCTTTCAAGAATTTTTGTGCTAACACCGCTTTCCTTTCTCAAATCGAACCTAAATGCATTGATGATGCCTTAAAAGATGATTTTTGGGTTATTACAATGCAAGAGGAATTAAATCAATTTGAGACGAATAAGGTATGGAAGCTTGTTCCTAGACCTAGTGACCATTTAGTCATTGGTACTAAATGGGTCTTTAGAAACAAGCAAGACGAAAATGGTATTGTGGTTATAAACAAGGCTAGATTAGTGGCCAAAGGTTTCAACCAAGAAGAAGGTATCGACTACGAAGAAACCTTCGCTCCTGTGGCAAGATTAGAAGCCATTAGGATGCTCCTTGCCTATGCTAGTAGTAATAACTTTAAACTATTTCAAATGGATGTCAAAAGTGCATTCTTGAATGGTTTTATTTCCGAAGAAGTATATGTCGAACAACCTCTCGGATTTGAAAATTCTCTTCTTACTAATCATGTATTCAAATTGACTAAGGCTCTCTATGGCTTGAAACAAGCTCCTAGAGCTTGGTATGAAAGGCTTAGTTCCTTTCTTATTTTAAATAATTTTACCAAAGGCAAGGTTGATACTACATTATTTATCAAACATTTTGAAAATAATTTTCTTATTGTGCAAATTTATGTTGACGATATTATTTTTGGCTCTTCGGATGAATCACTATGTGAATCATTTGCCAAATGTATGAGTCATGAATTTGAAACGAGTTTAATGGGTGAATTAATTTTCTTTTTAGGATTACAAATCAAACAACTTAGTGATGGTATATTTCTTAACCAATCTAAATATACATTAGAATTGTTAAAATAATTTAACATGGATAATTCAAAAGCAATAAGCACCCCTATGAGTACTTTGACTAAGTTAGATATGGATGAAAATAGTGAAAATTTCAATCGAAAAACATATAGGGGAATGATAGGTAGTCTACTCTACCTCACCGCGACTAGACTGGATATTATGTTTAGTGTAAGAATTTACACTAGGTTTCAATCTAATCCTAAATTATATCATCTTAAGAGTGTTAAAAGAATATTTAGGTATCTTAAAGGAACTCCATATTTAGGATTGTGGTATCCAAAATCTGAAAAATTCGATTTAATAGCTTATGCAGATGCTGATTTTGGCAGATACACGATATATAGAAAAAGTACATCCGGAACATGCCAATTTTTAGGACATGCACTTGTTTCTTGGACTTCCAAGAAACAAAATTTAGTTGCACTATCTACGGTGGAAGCCGAATACATTGCTACAAGTGCATGCTGTGCACAAGTTGTTTAGATGAAAAATACATTAGAAGACTATGGAATTCACTTCAAAAATATTCCCATAAAATGTAATAATACTAGTGCCATATGTCTTACTAAAAATCCAATTCAGCACTCTAGAACTAAGCATATCGATATTAGGCATCATTTTAAATGTGATCATGTCCTTAACAATAATGTTGTTTTAGAATTTACTAACACAAAGCATCAATTGGCAGATATTTTTACAAAAGCCTTAAATGAAGACCAATTTGAATTCATTAGAAGGGAACTAGGTATGTTGAATTATCCCTGAAAATAAGCTTGTTTGAATATATTTTCTGAAAAATGTCTCATCCTTTTCCGTTCTTCTATGGATTTGACTTCATCATTCTCTTTCGATTCAAAATGACATATTGAAGTACAACTCATTATCTTAACCTATCTTGAGTCAAACATCTCTGAAAAACAAAAGGGGGAAGAAAGGATATTTTTTCTTCTTCCGCAGCACGCTAGCGGTGGCACCGCTAGAACCGGCGGTAGCACCACTTGAGCGCTCGGGCGCCAGGTGGTGGCACCGCCCGAGACACCCTTTAAATACCGAAGGGTTAGGGCCGGCAGTGACACCGCCCCCAACCCGTGAAGGCCTCCCTCAAACTCTCCCAAAAACCTTCCTAACTCTCATTCTAACCTCTAGAAGTCTTGGAGAGAGATTCTTATTGGTCCAAGCTCTTCATCCTCCAAGAAACACTCCATAAGGTAAAATCTTTCCTTCCTCTTCTTGTTTTACCTACTCATTACAATTTCATATTTTTTTTCTATCATCTTGTCTAGATAATGACTCCTAAGAGATTAAAAGGGAAAGGGATTGAAGGAGATTCATATGACCACGATCTTTTTAGATCCAAAGAAGAGGCCCTTAGGTTTCCAAAATTTGAAACAAGATGTATCCATAAGGGTAAACACGTTGATCTCGATGAACTAGGAGACTTAGAACCTATTAGGTGGTTTGCTCATCTAGAGGCCCTATCTCTCCTACAAATAGATGAACCAATTTATCCTAGGTTAGTTAGGCTCTTTTATGCAAACTTATGTGTAGATAACGATAGCCTAAGTACTTACCTTTTAGGAACACAAATTATGATTTCTGATCATACTATTTGTGAACTAATTGGAATCATTGAAAAAGATAGGGGCTGCTATTTTAGAGGTAAATGAGATGTTAATATAATCGGAGCAACTTACACCGAAGTTGTCGAAACTATTTTTGCAAACTCGGATCTCGGAATAATACCCAAGAGTTGCGAACACTTACTACCTTTTAACTCTAAGATTCTTCATCATATCATAACAAGCATATTATTCCCTAAGCAATTTCATCTTGATGAAATGAGTCTAATAGAGATAAGCACCATGTATTAGATTATGACCGGTCAACATAACTATTTTGGATACTCAATACGGCAACACATGTTGGATATTATAGCTAAAGATACTATGTTGCCATATGGGGGGTTAATCACTAGATTTCTTCTTGCCTATGACATTTACATCCCACCCGATGAAGAAACAATTCAAAGTGATAGATATAACATCATCAATAAAAATCTACTGAAAAGACTTAGGTGCACATTTAACAATGGAATATGGGTAAGGCAACCTAGAAGGACTGATCCTATTCCTCCACCAGTAGAACAACCAGAAACACCAATTCTTAGGGGAAATGAATCTCCTCCTCCTAGTCCCTTTGGCTCAGCACCTTCAGCTCCTGTTTCATCCTCTTAAGGACTCATTATGGCAGAACTATTTCAGATCAAATTCCAACAAGACCAACTCAAATCGCACCAAGAACAAATTCAACTCCAACAAATTAAAATTTTGAAGGAACTACGACAAATGAATCAAGAAATAGATGTTATGTATCAGAACTATGGATTACCTCCTAAGGATTAATTGATGTATCTTTTTATTCTGTTCTGTTTACTCATAATATCAAGTTCGAAGCTTGTCATCTTTTGAACGAAAACTGAACCTTCCTTTTAGATGTATTTTTAAAAAATTCTGGATATATGCTGATTTTTTTTCTGGATGAATGCTGATTTTTTTTCTTTTGATGAATTTTGGATAAATATTTTTGGTAAATTTGAATGATTAATCTTAATGCTGAATTCCTTCTCTAATGATTTTATGATTGTTGAATCTCGGATTTTGATGATGAAGTCAATTGTCATTTATTATCTATTCTATATGTTGAGATAAGTGTGCCGGATTAACTACGATGAAAGTAAGACATACAGTAGGAGTTGCGTCGGAGTCAAGGCAATGATCACATTGGGAGTTCGAGAGTTCGACGGAAGTTCGGACAGTCGTCGGAGGTTCTGCGGGAACAAATCCGAGAAGTCCATAAGCTTGCCAAATAAGCTCGTCGGAACTCGCTAAGTGAATTGTCGCAAGTCCAGGAGTTTGCCGGAAGTCCGCAGGAGCATCACCGAGGGATCATCAGATGATCGACGGAAGTTCGCCGGAAGCTCGCTGGAAGAAGCGATTGACGCACCGGAGCAAGTTGCAATAAATGTCTTAGGAAAAATCGTAGTTAGCACAATGATTAAGTTGGAAATGGGAGGTGATCCCATTAACTTAATCTTGGGGCAATTGGGCCCCTAAAAAACCCAAATTGGGCCGAATGGATCAACCCATTCGGACCCTGATTTCTGCTAAGCGGTTGAACCGCCCAAGGCAGGAGTTGCACCGCCTAGGCTCAGTCTCCGAGCGAGACTGGGAGGTGCAACCGCTCCAACCAGGCGGTGGCATCGCTTGGGGCTCAGTCTCCGAGCGAGACTGGGCGATGCAACCTCCCACGACAGGAGGTGGCACCGCCTGAGCTTGGTCTTCGAGCTTTGCCAAGCGGTGCAATCGCCTCAGTCAGGAGGTGCAACCGCCTGAGCTCAGTCTTCGAGCTCTATCAGGAGGTGCAACCACCCTTGACAGGAGGTAGCACCGCCCAGAGGCTCAGTCTTCGAGCTCTGCCAAGAGGTGCAACCGCCTGATCCCGGAATTCCGGGAATTGATAGTTTTGAGCTCCATATTTGAACTGGGTTGGGGCCTATAAATACCCCACCCATTCAGCTCTGAAAGAGCATGAACTTACATCGAAATCTTGATATTTTTCTGTGATTCTTAGAGCTCAAAATTGTTGTAAAGGCCAAAAGTTCTTCTCCCTCTGTTCTTCCAAGTTCTGAGTTGTAAAGAGAGGAGAGAAAATTTTGTAAGGGTTGTCTCCTAAGCCCGTCAAAAGGAGTGAAATTGTAAAAGGGTGGTTGGCCTTTGCCTATTGAAGGAAGGCCTCTAGTTGACGTCGGTGACCTCGTCGGTTGAGGAAGCCAAAAGTGGAGTAGGTCAAGATTGACCGAACCACTCTAAATCTTGGTTTACTTTTACTTTGAGCATATTATCTTTACTGTAAACCTCCTCTAAAGCTTACTACTTTCTGCGCATATACGATCGGGTTTCAAGCTTTGCACTTTCCGAATCAGCGTTTAGACGTAAATCTATTTTTTCATACCATCATCATATTTCAGTTTGCGTTTACGTTTTGATTTCAATCATAACTGCAAATTGCCTTTATATCCTTGCTCAAACTGCATCTCGCCTAATCAAGTGATTTACGAATCAGCACTTAGACGTAAATCAGCTTCTTCGTACGAACGTCGTATTTCAATTTGCGCTTATATTCTGGTTTTCATCATAACTGCAAACTGCCTTCATAGGTTGATTTTAATGTTATCTCGCTTGATCTTAAGTTAAAGTAATCTTAGAATCGGCTTTCACACTGAAATTATTTTTATCGTTCGAACGTGTTTTATCGTTGAAAGATTTCCGCTGCACTAATTCAACCCCCCCCCCCCCCTCTTAGTGCTCTTGATCCTAACATTTGGTATCACAGCGGGGTTAACTCTCTAATGGATTAAAACCCAAGAGAGATGGCATACGCCAGAAACCAAGAGGGCCATTCTATTAAACGTCCACCTATGTTCAATGGGACGGACTACACCTATTGGAAGACCTGAATGAGGATCTTTCTTATTTCTATGGATTTTGAACTTTGGAATCTTGTCGAAAACGGATTTTCGAAGCCTTCTCTTCCAATGATCGATTGGAATGAATTGGAGAAGAAGGCTTTCACTCTTAATGCAAAGGCTATGAATGCCTTATTTTGTGCACTTGATAAAAATGAGTTTAACCGTGTTTCGACTTGTGAAACCGCATTTGATATTTGGCACACACTCGAAGTGACTCATGAAGGCACAAGTAGAGTGAAAGAGTCAAAAATCAATCTTCTGTTACATTCTTTCGAACTTTTCCGGATGAAACCGAGTGAAACCATTGGCGACATGTTTACCCATTTCACGGATGTCGTCAACGGTCTAAAAGGACTCAGAAAAAATTTTTCGGATTTTGAGCTTGTAAATAAGATTCTAAGATCCCTTCCTAAGAGTTGGGATCCTAAAGTCACTGCTATTCAAGAGGCGAAAGATCTAAGCAACTTCCCTCTTGAAGAACTAATCGGGTCATTAATGACCTACGAGATGACTTGCAAAGCTCATGAAGAGCAAGAAGGCATCCTTCCAAAGAATAGGAAGGATATGACACTTAAAACTTCAAAAGACCACTTGAGAGAAAACTCAAGTGATGAGGACTGTGATAATGACTTGGCACTTCTAACAAGAAAATTTAAAAATTTTATTAAAAGAAACAAGTTTAAGAATGAAACAAAAAATAAATTTGAACCCAAGAAGGACCAAGTTATTTGCTATGAGTGCAAGAAGCCGGGACACTACAAAAGTGATTGTCCCCATGTCAAGAAGAGAACATCAAAGAAGAAGGCGCTCAAAGCAACATGGGATGACTCGAGCGCGTCCGAAGAATAGGAGTCCAACACCGAGCAAGTTGCTCATTACGCCTTGATGGCCATCGGAGAGGAGGTAACAAATTTAATAGATGCAGATTTATCATTTGATGAATTATTAAATGCCTTCCATGACTTATTTGATGAATGCAAGATTATTAGTAGAAAATATAAATTGCTAAAAAAGGAGCATGATAGTCTTACTTGCAATCTTGATAAGTTAAAAACTGAATATCATGATAGTTTAAGTTCATACATAAAATGCCATGATCTAGAAACTCTCCAAAAGGAAAACTTGCTACTTAAGGACACCTTGAAGAAATTTGAGATTGGTAGCAAGTCATTAAACATGATCCTTGCAAACAAGGGTCACGTTCCCAAAAGAAGTGGAATTGGATTTGTGAGAAATCCTCACCAAAATCCAACCACCTTCATAAAAGGCCCCATCTTACATGTTCGACACCAAAGCAAATGTAACTTTTGTTACAAATTTGGACAGAAAACGCATTATTGTCCATTCAAGAAAATTAGTCCAAACAAATTAATTTGGGTTCCTAAAGGAACCATAATGAATTCTATGCAACATGATAATCAATGTAGATCTATTTTTGAGGCAACCAAAAGCAAATGGGTTCCTAAAAATCAGCATTTCTTGTAGAAACCTATACCATCGCAAGCTAGGAGCAAGAGATGGTACCTTGATAGTGGATGCTCAAGGCATATGACCAGAGATCCATCTCAATTCTCTAAACTCACTAGCATAGACGAAGGCTATGTCACCTTCGGAGATAACAACAAGGGTAAAATCATTGGTAAAGGAATCATAGGTAACAAATTCAACTTCTTTATTGAAGATGTTTTGTTAGTTAATGGTTTAAAACATAACCTCTTGAGCATTAGTCAATTATGTGATAAAGGATACATTGTCAGATTCGAATCTAATGCTTGCATCATTGAAAAACCACACAAAAATATGTCTATGATTGCATTAAAACAAAATAACTTATACACTATCGACATCAATGATTTGTGTAATGAAATGTGTTTTTCGGTTTTGAATGAGGATGCTTGGCTATGACATTGAAGATTAGGTCATGCTAGTATCAAACTAATAACTCAAATATCATCTAAAGAACTTGTAAGAGGAATTCCTCATATCAAGTTCATCAAAGATAATGTATGTGATGCTTGCCAATTAGGTAAACAAATTAAGGGTAGTTTGAAATCTAAGAATCAAATAAGCACCTCTAGGCCCTTACAATTGATCCATATGGACTTGTTCGGACCAATCTCTACATCAAGTCTAGGAGGTAGCAAATACGCCTTCGTCATTGTGGATGACTATAGCAGATATACATGGACTTACTTCTTAAAATAGAAAAATGAATGCTTTAGATATTTTACCAAGTTTTGTAAACTTGTTCAAAATGAGAAGGGGTCTATGATTTCGTCAATTAGAAGCGATCACGGTGGAGAATTTCAAAACCATTATTTCCAAGAATTTTGTGAAGTCAATGGATACAACCATAATTTCTCTACTTCAAGAAATCCTCAACAAAATGGAGTAGTAGAAAGAAAAAATTGAAATTTACAAGAAATGGCAAGAACCATGTTGAATGAACATAGCCTACCCAAATATTTTTGGGCCGAAGCCGTAAACACCGTATGCTATATTTTGAATAGAGTTCTAGTAAGACCCTTACTCACCAAAACTCCTTATGAGTTATGGAACAACAAAAAACCCAATGTTTCATATTTTAAAGTCTTTGGGTGTAAGTGTTTTATCTTGAGTGAAAAGGAAAACTTAGGAAAATTTGATGCTAAATCCGATGAAGGAATCTTTCTTGGTTATTATTCGGTTTCTAAAGCTTTTCGTATCTTCAATAAAAGAACCTTAATTATTGAAGAATCCATTCATGTTGTTTTCAATGAGATTTCCGAAATCAGAAAAAACGATTTTGATGATGATGTTAATTTTGATTCCTTGAATTTAAATGAAACCCCGTCTCCAACTAGCAACTTGGATGCATCCACTTCCGAAACATCCTTACCCAAGGATTGGAAGTATATAGATGCTCATCCTAATGAGCTAATCTTAGGAGACACATTAAAGGGGGTTAAAACACGATCTTCTCTTAAAAATTTTTGTGCGAACGCCGCTTTTCTCTCCCAAATTGAACCCAATGCAAGATGAATTGAATCAATTTGAGAGAAATGAGGTGTGGAAGCTTGTTCCTAGGCCAAATGACCATTTAGTTATTGGTACTAAATGGGTCTTTAGTAACAAGCAAGATGAAAATGGTATCATGGTTAGAAACAAGCCTAGATTAGTGGCCAAAGTTTTCAACCAAGAAGAAGGTATCGATTACGAAGAAACCTTCGCTCTAGTGGCTCGATTAAAAGCCATAAGGATGCTCCTTGCGTACACTAGTAGCAATAATTTTAAGTTGTTTCAAATGGATGTTAAAAGTGCTTTTCTTAATGGCTTTATTTCCGAAGAAATCGATGTTGAACAACCTCTTGGATTTGAAAATAAAAGCCTCCCTAATCATGTGTTTAGATTAACTAAAGCTCTCTATGGTTTAAAACAAGCCCCGAGGGCTTGGTATGAGAGACTTAGTTCTTTTCTTATTGAAAATAATTTCACAAATGGCAAGGTTGATACTACATTATTCATCAAGAATTTTGAAAATAATTTTCTCATTGTTCAGATTTATGTTGATGATATTATCTTTGGTTCCACGAATGAATCTCTTTGTGAATCGTTTGCTAAAACTATAAGTCTTGAATTCGAAATGAGTTTAATGGGAGAATTAACATTCTTCTTAGTCTTACAAATCAAACAACTAAGCAATGACATCTTTATTAGTCAAACTAAATATACTATGAATTTACTAAAAAAGTTTAATTTGAATAACTCAAAGGCTATTAACACTCCTATGAGCACCTCCACTAAGTTAGAAATTGATGAATGTGGAGAAAGCTTCAATCAAAAAACTTATAGGGGTATGATAGGAGTTTTGCTTTACCTCACTGCAACTAGACCAGACATCATGTTCAGTGTAGGACTTTGTGCTAGATTTCAATCAAACCCTAAGATATCTCATCTCAAAGCAGTTAAAAGAATACTTAGATATCATAATGGTACCACAAATCTAGGATTATGGTACCCAAAATCAGATAATCTTGAGTTAATTGCTTATGCTGATGCGGACTTTGCTAGCTGTAGACTTGATAGAAAAAGAACATCAGGAACATGTCAATTTTTAGGACATGCCCTTGTTTCCTGGTCATCTAAGAAACAAAACTCAGTTGCACTATCAACAACCGAAGCTGAATATATTGCAGCAAGTGCATGCTGTGCACAAGTTGTATGGATGAAAAACACCTTAGAAGATTATAAAGTTCATCTTAAAAATATTCCCATTAAATGTGATAACACAAGTGCAATATGCTTAACAAAGAATCCTATACAACACTTAAGAACAAAACATATTAATATTAGACATCACTTTATACGAGATCATGTTACTAATCATGATGTAATCATAGAGTTCATTGATACTAAACATCAACTAGCTGATATTTTTACAAAACCTATAAGTAAAGAGCAATTTGATTTCATAAGAAGGGAATTAGGAATGTTGATGTGTCCGAATACATAAACTAGTTAAAATTATTTTTCGGACTTTATTGAATGATCAAATCACTTGATTGCCATTACATGCCTAAATAACATGTTGAAAATTATGTGTTGAATACAAAAATGTTTTGTCTTCATGATTGTATTTGAAAATCTGTAGCATAGTCTTGTCCGAATGCATGAAAGAGTTCATTTCATTTTCAGATTCGCTTAACAATTGGAATGCTAAAAATTGGATTTTCTCATACACTCTTATGAAAAATATTTTTTCTGAAATGAATCTGATGAAATGATTCTTGCTTATGAATTCCATCTTGAAATATGGATGATAGTACTTTTACTTGCAAAAAGCTGTTTCACACACATATCTTGACTTAAAGTAAACTCACAAATAGTTGGTATCACAAATGGCTTTCCTCCTTCATGCAAAAAGATTATAACAAAAAAAAGGAAAGAAGTATTCAAAGCAATCTACGTATCATGCCTTCCTTTATATGCTTGATAATTTGCTTATATTGTTCCCCCGGTATCACAACTATCATGCTTTTTGTTGATGACGAATGGGGAGAAATATATGAATTGATGCTATAAACACTGATGCTATGATTATGCCATGATTGCATCACCAAGAGATATATGAACATATGCTATGATTAATTTGCATTATGCCTTGTTTGTATCGTGTCAAGATATCAAACAAAAAACTTGCATCAAAATTCTACGAGTTGATATCTTCCATGTGATGAAATCCAATACTTGCTAAAATATTTGAAATGTGTAAATCATGTAATGATATCAAAATCTTACTTCGCAGCTTTACATGTTGATATCATACAATATAATGAATTGCTACTATTACCATCATTCAAACTTGTTATATTTGAAAATGAATGTCAAGCCTTGACATCATCTTCAGAGAGATACATCATGATGGAAATCATGATGGGAGTATTGATAAGTTCAAATGATTTTAACATATCAATATATCTATTGAATTCTTAGGTTTTGAATTCAAGAATTACTTATCTCAAGTATGGCATATAGATATGGAGAGTTAAGGTTAACTCCATTATCAATTGATTGTCATCATCAAAAAGGGGGAGATTGTTGAATCTTGGATTTTGATGATGAAGTCTCCTCTTGAGGCCTATAAATACTGTTAGGATCAAGAGTACTAAGAGGGGGGGTGAATTAGTGCAGCGAAAATCTTTCAACGATAAATCATGTTCGAACGATAAAAACGATTTCGGTGTGAAAGCCGATTCTAAGATTATTTTAACTTAAGATCAAGCGAGATGACGTTAAAATCAATCTATGAAGGCAGTTTGCAGTTATGATGAAAACTAGAATATAAGCGCAAACTGAAATACAACGTTCATACGAAGAAGTTGATTTACGTCTAAATGCTGATTCGTAAATCACTTGATTAGGCGAGATGCAGTTTAAGCAAGGATATAAAGGCAGTTTGCAGTTATGATTGAAATAAAAATGTAAACGCAAACTGAAATATGATGATCGTACGAGAAAACATATTTACGTCTAATCGCTAATTCGGAAAGTGCAAAGCTTGAAACCCAATCATATATGCGCAGAAAGCAGTAAGCTTTAGAGGAGGTTTGTAGTAAAGATAATATGCTTAAAGTAAATGCAAACTGAGATTTAGAGTGGTTCGGTCAATCTTGACCAACTCCACTTTTGGCTTCCTCCACCGACGAGGTCACCGATGTCAACTAGAGGCCTTCCTTCAATAGGCGAAGGCCAACCACCCTTTTACAGTTTCACTCCTTTTGACGGGCATAGGAGACAACCCTTACAGAATTTTCTCTCCTCTCTTTAAAACTCAAAACTTGGAAGAACAGAGGGAGAAGAACTTTTGGCCTTTACAACAATTTTGAGCTCTAAGAATCACAGAAAAAGATCAAGATTTATTAAATGCTTTCCATGACTTATTTGATGAATGCAAGATTATTAGTAGAAAATATAAATTGCTAAAAAAGGAGCATGACAATCTTACTTGTAATTTTGATAAGTTAAAAGCTGAATATCATAATAGTTTAGTCTCATGTATAAAATGCTATGATCTAGAAACTCTCCAAAAGGAAAACTTGCTACTTAAGGACACCTTGAAGAAATTCGAGGTTGTTAGCAAGTCATTGAACATGATCCTTGCAAACAAGGGTCACGTTCCCAAAAGAAGTGCAATTGGATTTGTGAGAAGTCCTCACCAAAATCCAAACACCTTCATAAAAGGCCCCATCTTACATGTTCGGCACTAAAGCAAATACAACTTTTGTTACAAATTTGGACACAAAACGCATTATTGTCCATTCAAGAAAATTAGTCCGAATAAATTAATTTGGGTTCCTAAAGGAACCAAGACAAATTCTATGCAACATGATAAACAATATAGATCTATTTTTGAGGCACCCAAAAGCAAATGGGTTCCTAAAAATCATCCTTTCTTGTAGAAACCTATACCATGGCAAGCTAGGAGCAAGAGATGGTACCTTGATAGTGGATGCACAAGGCATATGACCGGAGATCCATCTCAATTCTCTAAGCTCACTAGCATAGACGAAGGCTATGTCACCTTCGGAGACAACAACAAGGGTAAAATCATTGGCAAAGGAACCATAGATAACAAATCCAACTTCTTTATTGAAGATGTTTTGTTAGTTAATTGTTTAAAACATAACCTCTTGAGCATTAGTCAATTATGTGATAAAGGATACATTGTTAGATTCGAATCTAATGCTTGCATCATTGAAAAACCACACAAAAATATGTCTATGATTGTATTAAAACAAAATAACGTATACACTATTGACATCAATTATTTGTGTAATGAAATGTGTTTTTCGGTTTTGAATGAGGATGCTTGGCTATGGCATAGAAGATTAGGTCATGCTAGCATGAAACTAATAACTCAAATATCATCTAAAGAACTTGTAAGAGGAATTCCTCATAACAAGTTCATCAAAGATAATGTATGTGATGCTTGCCAATTATGTAAACAAATTAAGGGTAGTTTCAAATCTACGAATCAAATAAGCACCTCTAGGCCCTTACAATTGATCCATATGGACTTGTTCGGACCAATCTCTACATCAAGTCTTGGAGGTAGCAAATACGCCTTCGTCATTGTGGATGACTATAGCAAATATACATGGACTTACTTCTTAAAATAGAAAAATGAATGCTTTAGATATTTTACCAAGTTTTGTAAACTTGTTCAAAAAGAAAAGGGGTATATGATTTCGTCAATTAGAAGTGATCACGGTGGAGAATTTTAAAACCATGATTTCCAAGAATTTTGTGAACTCAATGGGTACAACCATAATTTCTCTACTCTAAATTTACAAGAAATGGCAAGAACCATGTTGAATCATAGCATACCCAAATATTTTTGGGCCGAAGCCGTAAACACTGCATGCTATATTTGAATAGAGTTCTAATAAGACCCTTACTCACCAAAACTCCTTATGAGTTATGGAACAACAAAAAACCCAATGTTTCATATTTTAAAGTCTTTGGGTGTAAGTGTTTTATCTTGAATGAAAAGGAAAACTTAGGAAAATTTGATGCTAAATCCGATGAAGGAATCTTTCTTGGTTATTATTTGGTTTCTAAAGCTTTTCGTATCTTCAATTAAAGAACCTTAATTATTGAAGAATCCATTCATGTTGTTTTCAATGAGATTTCCGAAATCAGAAAAAACGATTTTGATGATGATGTTAATTTTGATTTCTTGAATTTAAATGAAACCCCGTCTCCAACTAGCAACTTGGATGTATCCACTTTCGAAACATCCTTACCCAAGGATTGGAAGTATGTAGATGCTCATCCTAAGGAGCTAATCTTAGGAGACACATCAAAGGGGGTTTAAACACGATATTCTCTTAAAAATTTTAGTGTGAACGCCACTTTTCTATCCCAAATTGAACCCAAATGTGTTGACGAAGCCATAAAAGATGATTCATGGATTATTGCAATGCAAGATGAATTGAATCAATTTGAGAGAAATGAGGTGTGGAAGCTTGTTCCTACGCCAAATGACCATTTAGTTATTGGTACTAAATGGTTCTTTAGAAACAAGCAAGATGAAAATGGTATCGTGGTTAGAAACAAGGCTAGATTAGTGGCCAAAGGTTTGAACTAAGAAGTAGGTATCGATTACGAAAAAACCTTCGCTCCTATGGCTCGATTAGAAGCCATAAGGATGCTCTTTGCCTACGCTAGTAGTAATAATTTTAAATTATTTCAAATGGATGTTAAAAGTGCTTTTCTTAATGGCTTTATTTCCGAAGAAGTCAATGTTTAACAACCCCCTGGATTTGAAAATAATAGCCTCCCTAATCATGTGTTTAGATTAACTAAAGCTCTCTATGGTTTAAAACAAGCCCCGAGGGCTTGGTATGAGAGACTTAGTTCTTTTCTTATTGAAAATAATTTCATAAAATGCAAGGTGGATACTACATTATTCATCAAGAATTTTGAAAATAATTTTCTCATTGTTCAGATTTATGTTAATGATATTATCTTTGGTTCCACGAATGAATCTCTTTGTGAATCGTTTGCTAAAACTATGAGTTTTGAATTCGAAATGAGTTTAATGGGAGAATTAACATTATTCTTATGCTTACAAATCAAACAACTAAGCAATGACATCCTTATTAGTCAAACTAAATATTCTATGAATTTACTAAAAAAGTTTAATATGAATAACTCAAAAGCTATTAACACTCCTATGAGCACCTCCACTAAGTTAGAAATTGATGAAAGTGGAGAAAGCGTCGATCAAAAAACTTATAGGGGTATGATAGGAAGTTTACTTTACCTCACTACAACTAGACCAGACATCATGTTCAGTGTAGGACTTTGTGCTAGATTTAAATCAAACCCTAAGATATCTCATCTCAAAGCAGTTAAAAGAATACTTAGATATCTTAATGGTACCACAAATCTAGGATTATGGTACCCAAAATCAAATAATCTTGAGTTAATTGCTTATGCTGATGCGGACTATGCTAGCTGTAGACTAGATAGAAAAAGCACATCAGGAACATGTCAATTTTTAGGACATGCCCTTGTTTCCAGATCATCTAAGAAACAAAACTCGGTTGTACTATCAACAACCGAAGCTAAATATATTGCAGCAAGTGTATGCTATGCACAAGTTGTATGAATGAAAAACACCTTAGAAGATTATAAAGTTCATCTTAAAAATATTCCCATTAAATGTGATAACACAAGTGTAATATGCTTAACAAAGAATCCTATACAACACTCAAGAACAAAACATATTGATATTAGACATCACTTTATATGAGATCATGTTACTAATCATGACGTAATCATAGAGTTCATTGATACTAAACATCAACTAGCTGATATTTTTACAAAACCTCTATGTGAAGAGCAATTTGATTTCATAAGAAGAGAATTAGGAATGTTGATTTGTCCGAATACATATGAATGATATGATTCCTGATTATGAATTTCATCTTGAAATATGGATGATAGTATTTTTACTTGTAAAAAGCTGTTTCACACACATATCTTGACTCAAAGTAAACTCACAAATAGCTGGTATCACAAATGGCTTTCCTCCTTCATGCAAAAAGATTATAACAAAAAAAAAGTAAGAAGTATTCAAAGCAATCTACGTATCATGCCTTCCTTTATAAGCTTGATAATTTGCTTATATTGTTCTCCTAGTATCACAACTACCAAGCTTTTTGTTGATGACAAAGAGAGAGAAATATATGAATTGATGCTATAAACACTAATACTATGATTATGCCATGCTTGCATCACCAAGAGATATATGAACAGATGCTATGATTAATTTGCATTATGGCTTGTTTGTATCGCGTCAAGATATCAAACAAAAAAAAAACTTGCATCGAAATTCTACGAGTTGATATCTTACCATGTGATGAAATGCAATACTTGCTAAAATATTTGAAATGTGTACATCATGTAATGATATCAAAATCTTACTTCGTAGCTTTACATGTTGATATCTTACAATATGATGAATTGCTACTATTTCCATCATTTAAACTTGTTATATTTGATAATGAATGTCAAGCCTTGACATCATCTTCAAAGAGATACATCATGATGGGAGTATTGATAAGTTCAAATGATTTTAACTTATCAATATGTCTCTTGAATTCTTAGGTTTTGAATTCAGGAATGACTTATCTCAAGTATGGCATATAGATAGGGGGAGTTAAAGTTAACTCCATTATCAATTGATTGTCATCATAAAAAATGGGGAGATTATTGAATCTCGAATTTTGATGATGAAGTCAATTGTCATTTGTTATCTAATCTATATGTTGAGATAAGTGTGCAGGATTAACTATGATGAAAGTAAGACATGCAGCAGGAGTTGTGCCGGAGTCAAGACAATGATCACATTGGGAGTTCGAGAGTTTGATGGATGTTCGGACAATCGTCGGAGGTCGGCGGGAACAAATCCGAGAAGTCCATAAGCTTGCCAAAGAAGCTCGTCGAAACTTGCCAAGTGAATCGTCGCAAGTCTAGGAGTTTGTCGGAAGTCCGCAGGAGCATCACCGAGGGTTCATCGGATGATCGACGGAAGTTCGCCGGAAGCTCGCCGGAAGAAGCGATTGACGCACCGAAGAAAGTTGCAGTAAATGTCTTAAGAAAAATCGTAGTTAGCACAATGATTAAGTTGGAAATGAGAGGTGATCCCATTAACTTAATCTTGGGGCAATTGGGCCCTTGAAAAACCCAAATTGGGCTGAATGGATCAACCCATTCAGACCCTGATTTCTGCCAAGCGGTTGAACTGCCCAAGGTAGGAGGTTGCACTGCCTGGGCTCAGTTTCCGAGCGAGACTAAGAGGTGCAATTGCTACAGCCAGGCGGTGGCACCGCCTGGGCTCAGTCTCTGAGCGAGACTGGGCGGTGCAACCTCCCTTGACAGAAGGTGGCACCGCTTGAGCTCGGTCTTCGAGCTCTGCTAGGCGGTGCAACCGCCTTAGTCAGGAGGTGCAACCGCTTGATCTCGGTCTTCGAGCTCTGTCATGAAGTGCAACCGCCCCTGACAGGAGGTAGCACCGCCCAGAGGCTCAGTCTTCGAGCTCTGCCAGGCGGTGTAACCGCTCTAGTCAGGAGGTGCAACCGCCTAATTCTGGAATTCCGGGAATTGATAGTTTTGAGCTCCAAATTTGAACTGGGTTAGGGCCTATAAATACCCCACCCATTCAGCACTGAAAGAGTTTGAACCTACATCGAAATCTTGATCTTTTTCTGTGATTCATAGAGCTCAAAATTATCAATTCCCAGAATTCCGGGATCAGGCGGTTGCACCTCCTGACTGGAGCGGTTGCACCGCCTGGCAGAGCTCGAAGACTGAGCCTCTAGGTGGTGCTACCTCCTGTCAAGGGTGGTTGCACCTCCTAACAGAGTTCGAAGACCGAGCTCAGGCGGTTGCACCTCTTGACTGAGGCGGTTGCACTGCCTGGCAGAGCTCGAAGACCGAGCTCAAGCGGTGCCACCTCCATTCAAGGGAGGTTGCACCACCCGGTCTCGCTCAGAGACTAAGCCCAAGCGGTGCCACTGCCTGGCTAGAGCAGTTGCACCTCCTAGTCTCGCTCAGAGACTGAGCCTAGGCGGTGCAACCTCCTGCCTTGGGCGGTTCAACCGCTTGGTAGAAATCAAGGTCCGAATGGGTTGATCCATTCGGCACAATTTGGGTTTTTCAGGGGCCCAATTGCCCCAAGATTAAGTTAATGGGATCACCTCCCATTTCCAACCTAATCATTGTGCTAACTACGATTTTTCCTAAGACATTTACTGCAACTTGCTCCGGTGCGTCAATCGCTTCTTCCGGTGAGCTTCCGGCAAACTTTCGTCGATCATCCGATGAACCCTCGGTGATGCTCCTGCGGATTTCCAGCAAACTCCTGGACTTGTGATGATTCACTTGGTGAGTTCCGACGAGCTTCTTTGGCAAGCTTATGGACTTCTCGGATTTGTTCCCGCAGAACCTCCGATGACTGTCCGAACTTCCGTCGAACTCTCGAACTCCCAACGTGATCATTGTCTTGACTCCGGCGCAACTCCTGCTACATGTCTTACTTTCAACGTAGTTAATCCTGCACACTTATCTCAACATATAGATTAGATAACAAATGACAATTGACTTCATCATCAAAATCTGAGATTCAACAAATACCCCTCAATTCTCAACTGAGATTATGACTTTTTGAGAAGCAATTGATTGAGAGAAAGATCTTAGAAAAGTCTTAGCAAGTCTTGTTTTCAATTTGCTAGAGTGTTCACCTCCTTCTTTCTTGTTGAAAATTTGTAAGAGTGTGAACCTCTTGTAAAAGGTTGTAAGATGGGTATTTGCCCTTCCCCTTCAAGAGATTTGCTAGTGGAAGGTGGGAGCCTCATCGAAGAGGGCCTCGCAAGTGGATGTAGGTCATTTAACCGAACCACTTTAAAATTGGCGTGATCTCTGGTTTGCATTTCCTTATTGCTATTTACATTACTGCAAACCTTCTTACGTACTTTATTTCCTCATTACCTTTGCTACATACCTTTACAAACACGCGTTCAAGTTAATCTTTTCAAGTTCAGTTTTCGTCGTATCAAACGATTTGTCGAAACCAAAATTTTAATCCGCTGCACTAATTCACCCCCCCCTCTTAATGCCGCTCTGATCCTAACAGGTACCACCACCCAAACTAGCGGTACCATCGCCTAGATTAGCGGTACCGTCGCTTGGCACCTTGTTAGGGGCGATACAACTGCCCAGACTAGTGGTCCCACCGCCTGACATAGCCTTGAAGATTGTGCCATGACGGTGAGATTTCTTAGGGCACTGTTTGGGCTTCTTATTGGGCCCAACACAGTTCTTACATGGGCCTAGCTAGCCCCTAATTGGGTTGGCCCAAATCGAATCCCAATTACGTGCTAACTACGATTCCTAAGACATATTCTAAGCTAAAAAAAGTATATAAGTCTATTCTTCCGGTGAGCTTTCGGCGATCTTCCGATGAACTTCTGACGATTTCTCGGCAATGTTCCGGTGGACTCCCACCAAGCTCCAAGACTTCTCGGCTAGTTCCTCCAGAACTCCCGACGAACGTCCGGACTTCTAACGAACTCTCGAACTCTCAACGTGATCGCATCCGTGACTTTGGGACTTCATTTTGCTACATGCCTTGCTATCATAGTTAATCCTATACATGTAAAACACACTTCGATCTAGACAATTAATACTAAGAAATAATCATGTTGTCCGGCATGTCATTGGTCCCTCGACGCTTCGTATGATTCTTCGGCGCATCATCCTCTCTTGTGGCCTATTGCCCAATCGGCTAGTTGACTCCGCAACTCCGATATCCTTGGCACAATATCCGCTCGTCTTGGCCTGATGCCCAAATCCACATTCCGAAGCCTTCTATCGATACATTGACCGATCCATTGGCCCGACGTCCAATCTTCTAACATGTTCCTCCGGCCCAACATGATATTTCCTACTTTAATTGTCTCATCCTGATCGAAGCATCCTGTGTCACTCAAAACACAGATTAAAACATAAACACTTATCGATTGGTTTCATCGTCAAAATCTGAGATTCAACACCTTATTGGTCCAAATTATACGGATTAGCTCTATAACATGAGAATCATTCTCATGACGGAGAAAATCATATACGTCCTTAATATAGTGATGCCTACACCCAAGAAAGGGGCAAGCGAGGATGAGATCACTCATTATGTGAAGTACATAGATGACTCTACTCTTGTTCAATGTTACATGTTGGGCTCCATGACTCCTTAGTTATAGAGACAACATGAAAAGATGGATGCTAGATCCATTCTCTTGCATGTTTGTAAATTATTTAAGGAATAGGGAAGGACTCAATGATATGAGATATCCAAGAGTCTCTTTTTTGCTTGGATGATTGAGGGTACATCGATTCAGAATCATGTCCTTAAGATGATTGAGTGGATTAAGAAACTCATAGGTTTAGGAATGGTCCTAGAGGATAACATGTGTGTGGACCTTGTGCTTCAGTCCCTATCAAATTTCTTTTCTCATTTCATAATGAATTTTAATATGAATAAGCTTAAAGTGACTCTCCCTGAGCACCTTAATATTTTGAGGGAGGCAAAGAGTACCATTAAGAAATAGAAGCCAGTTCTCTATACTAGTGAGACCAGAAAGAAAACGAAGATAGAAAAGTCCCTTAAGAAGGGTAAGGGCAAGGGCCGACAGGGTAAAACAAAGGTTACTAAGAAGGACCCAACAAAGGACAAAGGTCAGTGCTTCCAGTTCGGCAAAGATGGGTACTAGAAGAGGAACTACAAAAAGTACTTTGTAGAAAAGGCAAAATAGAAGCTTAGAGAAGCTTCAGGTATATTCATGAGTAGAATTCAGATGTCCTATTTTTGTGATAGTACTATTGGGCTGATGGCCCATATTCAGCCCATGTGGGCTTTATCAGCCCACAGCCCACACCCCCTCTTAACCTAACCCTAATTAAGATTAGGGGGGTGTGGTGGCTGCGTTTTAGATGCAGATTAAAGCTATAAAAAGGCAGCAATGAGGCAGATCTTGGCAGCCACGAGATTCAAAAGAGAAGAAGGAGAACAAGGCAGAAAAGGAAGAGAAAGAAAGGGAAGAAGACAAGGACAACGTAGAGAGACTGTTCTCAATCATCTAGCAGTGTTCTCATCTCAGGTTAGATCAAATCTACAGTAGGCTCTTGATGTGATTACTTGGGAGGTTTTAGATATTGTGGGCAATGACGTGATCCTTGTATCCCAGTTATTCTCTTGTGGTTGTTGCTAGGGTTTTGGGCAAGAGATTGAGATTTGTACATTCATTATTCTCATAGTGGATTATCTCTAGTTTGCCCCATGGTTTTTACCCTTCACATTGAAGGGGTTTTCCACGTATATCTTGGTGTTATGTTTGATTGTGTTTCCATTTTATTCCGCTGTGTATTTTGGTCTTCTAGTATTTGTTCCTATACAAAGGTTATTCCTCTTTATATCCCCATCAATTGGTATCAGAGCGGGGTTTTGGTGATTTAATTTTTGTATTTGAATATGGAGGCCAGTAATATTTCTCGCATGATTAGTTTGAATGGAAATAATTGGATGATATGGAAACCAAGAATGGAAGATCTCTTGTATTGCAAAGATTTGTATGGACCTTTGCAAGGGGATAGTGCAAAACCTACAACTATGACAAATGATGAGTGGAAGAGGTTATATCGAAAAACAATTGGGTTTATTAGACAGTGGCTTGATGATAGTGTCTTTCACCATGTTTCTATTGAAATTTCTGCATATTCTCTTTGGAAAAAATTGGAAAGTCTGTTGAATCTCGGATTTTGATGATATAATCAATTGGTGGGTTAATTGATCTAATCCATATTATTGAGTTAAGTGTGCAGGATTAACTACGATAACTAGAAAACATAAAGCAAGGATACCGGAGTCGAGCTCGATGGACGTTTAAGAGACCGAAGAATCATCGGAGATGCTGCCGGAACCATCCGAGAAGAAATCGGGAACGTGTCGGAAGTTCGCCGAAGGAATCGTCGGAGGCTCGCGGAGATCACCGAGAAGGCTCGGCTACTCGTTAAAAGTCATCACAAAGATTGGGAGCTTGCAGGGAGTCCGTCGGAAGAAGTTCGTCGGAAAGCTCGCTGGAACAAGACTCGACGTTCGCGGTTGAAAATTTGCTTAGGATGTGTTTTGGTTATGTAGTCCACTTGTAATTAGGATTAGGATTAAGAGATAATCCTATATCCTGGTTAGGGGCCAACTGGGCCCAAAGTCAGAGTTGGTTTAGGCTAAAAATTAAGCTAAACCAGCGAACTAGAGAGCCAAGATTGAAGCCCAACTAGTGGCTGAAAACACTGTAGTTGGGCTGAAAATACTGTAGGCGGTGGCACCGCCTAGTTGGGCGGTGGAACCGCCCAGCACCCGAGTGCTGGGCGGTGACACCTCCTTGGCTGGGCGGTTGCACCGTCCAGTACCCGAGTGCTGGGCGGTGGCACCGCTTGGTTGGGCGGTGGCACCTCCAGCACCGGAAACCCTAAGAAAATTCAAATTTTGGAGCCCAAAATTTGAATCCTCTTGAGGCCTATAAATACCCCTCAAATCTCAACTGAGGTTACAACTTTTGAGAAGCATTTTGATTGAGAGAAAAGTCTTAGAAAGTCTTAGCAAGTCTTGTTTTCAATTTGCTAGAGAGTTCTCCTCCTTTTTTCTTATTGAAAATTTGTAAGAGGTTGAGCTGCTTGTAAAAGGTTGTAAGAGGGGTGTTTACCCTTCCATTTCAAGAGACTTGCTAGTGGAAGGTGGGAGGCTCATCGAAGAGGGGCCTCGCAAGTGGAGTAGGTCATTTGACCGAACCACTCTAAAAATCGGCGTAATCTCTGGTTTGCTCTTTATTATTGTCATTTACATTACTGCAAATCTTCTTACTGCTTTAGTTCCTTATTACTCTTGTTGCGCAACTTCAAGAATACGCCTTCAAGTTAAATTTCTCAAGTTTCGTTCTTAACGTACGAAAGATTATGATTAAAATCGAAGTTTTTATCCGCTGCACTAATTCACCCCCCCCCTCTTAGTGCCGCTCCGATCCTAACAAGTGGTATCAGAGCGAGGTTATCTCTCATATTTGGTTTAATACCCAAGAGAGATGGCTTATTCCGGCATGCAAGAGGGTCATTCTATTGCACGACCACCTTTGTTTAATGGGTCGGATTACACATATTGGAAGACTCGCATGAGGATCTTCCTCATTTCTATGGACTTTGAGCTTTGGTCTATTGTTGAGAATGGATTTCAAAAATCTTCTCTTCCGATGAGTGAATGGAATGAATCGGAGAAGAAGGTTTTTGCTTTAAATGCAAAGGCTATGAATGCCTTGTTTTGTGCATTAGACAAAAACGAATTTAATCGTGTTTCAATGTGTGATTCGGCTTTTGATATTTGGAGAACTCTTGAGGTCACTCATGAAGGCACTAGCCGAGTGAAAGAGTCCAAAATCAACATCCTTGTGCACTCTTACGAACTTTTCCGAATGAAACCAAGTGAGTCCATCGGAGACATGTACACCCGGTTTACGGATGTCATCAATGGACTCAAAGCTCTTGGTAAAGATTTTACTAACTTTGAACTAGTAACTAAAATCTTAAGATCCCTCCCTAAAAGTTGGGATCCAAAAGTTACGGCCATTCAAGAGGCCAAAGACCTTAAAGCATTCCCTCTTGAAGAACTCATTGGGTCTCTAATGACCTACGAAATGACATGTCAAGCTCATGACGAGCTTGAGAACCCCCCTTCCAAAGAACAGGAAGGATATGGCACTCAAATCACAAGAAGACCACTCGAAAGGAACATCAAGTGATGAGGACAGTGACAATGACATTGCACTTTTGACTCAAAAATTTAAAAAATATTTAAGAAAGAACAAACTTAAAAATAATGTAAAAAATAAATTTGAACAAAAGAAGGACCAAGTGATTTGCTATGAATGCAAAAAACCGGGACACTACAAGAACGATTGTCCTCAAGCCAAAAAGAGGACATCAAAGAAGAAAGCGCTCAAGGCAACATGGGATGATTCAAGCGCGTCCGAAGAAGAGGAGTCCAACACCGAGCAAGTTGCTCATTACGCGCTAATGGCGTTAGGAGAAGAGGTATGTAATTTATTTAATGAAGATTTATCTTTTGAAGAACTATCTATCGCTTTTCATGAATTATTTGATGAATGTAGAACTGTTAGCAAGAAGTTAAGTATCTTAAAGAAAGAGCATGCTTTGCTACAAGATAAGTTTGATAGTCTTCAAACTCCTCCATGCTCTAAGTGTGAGCACTTAGAAGCAATAAAAAATAAAAATTTGCTTCTTAAGGAAACCTTAAACAAGTTTAAGGTTGGTAGCAAAGGATTAGATATGATCCTTGCACACAAGGGTCACATCGCAAATAGAAATGGAATTGGATTTGTAAAAGGATTACATCAAAATCCTACCACTTTCATAAAAGGACCTACATTACATGTTTCCTCTTATATGAAATGCAACTTTTGTTGCAAATCCGGACATATTGCCTACAAATGCCCATTTAGGAAAATTAGTTCACAAAAATTAATATGGATTCCTAAAGGAACTATAAAGAATTCAATCATAAATAACAAAGTTAGTGGGTCAATTTTTGAGGCACCCAAAATCAAATGGGTACCTAAAAATCATCCTCTTTTGTAGACAAACCCACAAGCTAGGAGCAAGAGATGGTATCTCGATAGTGGATGCTCAAGACATATGACTGGAGATCCATCTCATTTCTCTATGCTCACTAGCAAAGAAGAAGGGTACGTTACCTTCGGAGACAACAACAAGGGCAAAATCATTGGCAAGGGAACTATTGGTAACAAATTTAATTTTTCCATTGATGATGTCTTACTAGTTGATGGATTGAAACATAATCTCTTGAGTATTAGTCAACTATGCGATAAAGGTTACATCGTTAGATTTGAATCAAATATGTGCATTATTGAAAAACCAAATCATAACATGACTATGATTGCTTTAAAACAAAATAATGTCTATACCATCAATCTTGATGAACTAAGTAATGAAATGTGCTTCTCCGTCATAAATGATGATGCTTGGCTTTGGCATAGGAGATTAGGCCATGCAAGCATGAAAACAATATCTAAGATCTCATCTCAAGAATTAGTACGAGGAATTCCAAATATAAAGTTTATTAAGGACAAAGTATGCGATGCATGTCAACTAGGCAAACAAATAAAAACAAGCTTCAAACCAAAAAATCAAATTAGCACTACTAGACCATTACAATTGATCCATTTGGACCTATTTGGACCAATTGATACAACAAGTCTAGGTGGAAGCAAATATGCTTTTGTGAT
Organism: Musa acuminata AAA Group; assembly: GCF_036884655.1. Taxonomy (NCBI): domain Eukaryota; kingdom Viridiplantae; phylum Streptophyta; class Magnoliopsida; order Zingiberales; family Musaceae; genus Musa; species Musa acuminata. Next base: position 27,182,383 of record NC_088345.1, on the reverse strand, counting down.
TGTGGATGACTACTCTAGATACACTTGGACCTATTTCTTAGCTCACAAAAGTGATTGCTTCAAGTGTTTCTCTAAATTTTGTAAACTCACTCAAAACGAAAAAGGCTTCATGATTTCATCAATTCGGAGTGATCACGGTGGTGAATTCCAAAACCGTGACTTTCAAAATTTTTGCGAAAGTAATGGGTACAATCACAACTTCTCAACTCCAAGAAATCCTCAACAAAATGGAGTAGTTGAAAGGAAAAATAGAAACCTACAAGAAATGGCAAGAACTATGTTGAATGAACATAGTTTACCTAAGTACTTTTGGGCCGAAGCCGTAAATACGGCTTGCTACATCATGAATAGAGTCCTAATAAGACCATCCTTATCCAAAACTCCCTATGAATTATGGAACAACAAAAAACCAAACATCTCCTATTTTAAAGTTTTTGGTTGTAAATGCTTTATTTTAAATGAAAGGGATGCTTTAGGAAAATTTGATGCTAAATCCGATGAAGGCATCTTTCTTGGTTACTCTTCCGTTTCTAAAGCTTTTCGGGTTTTTAATAAAAGAACTTTAGTAATTGAAGAGTCTATTCATGTAGTTTTTAATGAAATTTCCGATTTAAAGAAAAATGATTTTGATGATGATCTTGGTTTTGATAATTTGAATTTAAATGAACCCTCTCCACAAAATAGCCATTTGAATGCATCTTCTTCCGAAATTTCTTTACCAAAAGAATGGAAGTATGTAGATGCTCATCCAAAAGAGCAAATTATAGGAGATACATCAAAAGGGGTTCAAACTCGTTCTTCTTTCAAAAATTTCTGTGCTAACGCCGCTTTCCTTTCTCAAATTGAACATAAATGCATTGACGAAGCCTTAAAAGATGATTTTTGGATCATTGCAATGCAAGAAGAATTGAACCAATTTGAGAGGAATGAGGTATGGAAGCTTGTTCCTAGACCAAGTGACCACTTAGTCATAGGTACTAAGTGGGTCTTTAGAAACAAGCAAGACGAAAATGGTATCGTGGTTAGAAACAAGGCTAGATTAGTGGCCAAAGGTTTCAACCAAGAAGAAGGTATCGATTACGAAGAAACCTTCGCTCCCGTGGCTCGATTAGAAGCCATAAGGATGCTCCTTGCCTATGCTAGTAGTAATAATTTTAAACTATTTCAAATGGATGTTAAAAGTGCTTTCTTGAATGGTTTTATTTCCGAAGAAGTATTTGTCGAACAACCTCCCGGATTTGAAAATTCTCTTCTTCCTAATCATGTATTCAAATTGACTAAAGCTCTCTATGGCTTAAAACAAGCTCCTAGAGCTTGGTATGAAAGGCTTAGTTCCTTTCTTATTTTAAATAATTTTACCAAAGGCAAGGTTGATACTACATTGTTTATTAAACATTTTGAAAATAATTTTCTTATTGTGCAAATTTATGTTGACGATATTGTGTTTGGCTCTTCGGATGAATCCCTATGTGAATCATTTGCCAAATGTATGAGTCTTGAATTTGAAATGAGTTTAATGGGTGAATTAACTTTCTTTTTAGGATTACAAATCAAACAACTTAGTGATGGTATATTTCTTAACCAATCCAAATATACATTAGAATTGTTAAAACGATTTAACATGGATAATTCAAAAGCAATAAACACCCCTATGAGTACTACGACTAAGTTAGATATGGATGAAAATGGTGAAAGTTTCGATCAAAAAACATATAGGGGAATGATAGGTAGTCTACTCTACCTCACTGCGACTAGACCGGATATTATGTTTAGTGTAGGACTTTGCACTAGGTTTCAATCTAATCCTAAATTATCTCATCTTAAGAGTGTTAAAAGAATATTTAGGTATCTTAAAGGAACTCCAAATTTAGGATTGTGGTATCCAAAATCTGAAAAATTTGATCTAATAGCTTATGCAGATGCCGATTTTGGCGGATGCAGGATAGATAGAAAAAGTACATCCGGAACATGCCAATTTTTAGGACATGCACTTGTTTCTTGGACTTCCAAGAAACAAAATTCAGTTGCACTATCTACGGCGGAAGCCGAATACATTGCTGCAAGTGCATGTTGTGCACAAGTAATTTGGATGAAAAATACATTAGAAGACTATGGAATTCACCTTGAAAATATTCCCATAAAATGCGATAATACTAGTGCCATATGCCTTACTAAAAATCCAATTCAGCATTCTAGAACTAAGCACATCGACGTTAGGCATCATTTCATACGCGATCATGTCCTTAACAATAATGTTGTTCTAGAATTCATTGACACAAAGCATCAATTAGCAGATATATTCACAAAAGCCTTGAATGAAGACCAATTTGAATTCATTAGAAGGGAATTAGGTATGTTAAATTGTCCCTAAACAATAAACTTGTTTGATTGGATTTTCTGTAAAGTTTTTCATCTTCTTTCCATCTCTCATTCTCCTTCAAATTCCATATGACATGTTGTGAAATCTCGAAATCGACTTTGATGACTTGATTATGAATTTCAAGTTAGCGATTTGTTTTAAATAAGTTTTATCTAAATCATAATCTTGATCTTGCAAAATTGGAATCACAAATAATATCTCTTGGCATTCATGAATTGATACTTACAAATATGAAAGTATTGGCATTCATGACTTGAATTTGATTGAAACATTGTATGCTTAAATTCATCATTCTCCTATGTTTCAAAAATTCTTTAAATGCCTTATGTGATGATTAAAAAGTAATGTTGAGATTTTCATGAATTTGACGATTTGAATGAGTTTGTATTCGAATTATGATCTTGACTTCGTGAAATTACTACTTGAATTTTTTTATCCCAATCTCTCTCTTATACATCTACAATTTCTATTATTCATAGAAAGAAGAGATTAGATAATATGAATGCATGCTGAATTTTCCTCTAAAATGAACTCTACGTAAATATTTTTGCATACTTAATTTTCAATGATAAAATCGTTGTATGACAAAATATGTGCTTCAAGTCTCATTTTCCTTTTTGTTGATGACAAAGGGGGAGAAAAGTGATGACTTATATCATTCTTAATAGCATGACAAAATATGAATTGCAAAATCCTTGAGAAAAGTGATCGATCGATGATTATCTTATATGCCTTGCAAAATCCTTGAAAATATCGTAAGATTGATTGATCATATTGAATGCATGTCTAAAATGTATAATCATGCAATTCAAGTTGAAAATCTTTATCTCTTGTCATAGTAAAATTTATCTCTTATCTTTCGACTTGAAAAAGATTTTCATCAAAGTTTTGTACTTACTATTGTTTAATGAGGATAACGATAGAGTTCTACGATTAGAACTTATCGGGTTATGCTTGAATCCAATGGGATGGAATTCAAGTGTTTTTTTTTATCTTCTCATAATATGGCATATAGATAGGGGGAGTTATGTTTAACTCCGTCATCAATTGATTGTCATCATCAAAAAGGGGGAGATTGTTGAATCTCGGATTTTGATGATATAATCAATTGGTGGGTTAATTGATCTAATCCATATTATTGAGTTAAGTGTGCAGGATTAACTACGATAACCAGAAAACATAAAGCAAGGATACCGGAGTCGAGCTCGATGGACATTTAAGAGACCGAAGAATCATCGGAGATGCTGCCGGAACCATCCGAGAAGAAATCGGGAACGTGTCGGAAGTTCGCCGAAGGAATCGTCGGAGGCTCGCGGAGATCACCGAGAAGGCTCGGCTACTCGTTAAAAGTCATCACAAAGATTGGGAGCTTGCAGGGAGTCCGTCGGAAGAAGTTCGTCGGAAAGCTCGCCGGAACAAGACTCGACGTTCGCGGTTGAAAATTTGCTTAGGATGTGTTTTGGTTATGTAGTCCACTTGTAATTAGGATTAGGATTAAGAGATAATCCTATATCCTGGTTAGGGGCCAACTGGGCCCAAAGTCAGAGTTGGTTTAGGCTAAAAATTAAGCTAAACCAGCGAACTAGAGAGCCAAGATTGAAGCCCAACTAGTGGCTGAAAACACTGTAGTTGGGCTGAAAATACTGTAGGCGGTGGCACCGCCTAGTTGGGCGGTGGAACCGCCCAGCACCCGAGTGCTGGGCGGTGACACCTCCTTGGCTGGGCGGTTGCACCATCCAGTACCCGAGTGCTGGGCGGTGGCACCGCCTGGTTGGGCGGTGGCACCTCCAGCATCGGAAACCCTAAGAAAATTCAAATTTTGGAGCCCAAAATTTGAATCCTCTTGAGGCCTATAAATACCCCTCAAATCTCAACTGAGGTTACAACTTTTGAGAAGCATTTTGATTGAGAGAAAAGTCTTAGAAAGTCTTAGCAAGTCTTGTTTTCAATTTGCTAGAGAGTTCTCCTCCTTCTTTCTTATTGAAAATTTGTAAGAGGTTGAGCTGCTTGTAAAAGGTTGTAAGAGGGGTGTTTACCCTTCCATTTCAAGAGACTTGCTAGTGGAAGGTGGGAGGCTCATCGAAGAGGGGCCTCGCAAGTGGAGTAGGTCATTTGACCGAACCACTCTAAAAATCGGCGTAATCTCTGGTTTGCTCTTTATTATTGTCATTTACATTACTGCAAATCTTCTTACTGCTTTAGTTCCTTATTACTCTTGTTGCGCAACTTCAAGAATACGCCTTCAAGTTAAATTTCTCAAGTTTCGTTCTTAACGTACGAAAGATTTTGATTAAAATCGAAGTTTTTATCCGCTGCACTAATTCACCCCCCCCCTCTTAGTGCCGCTCCGATCCTAACAAAGTCTCTATGAAAGAAAAACAGCTGGCAACAAAGCTTTTTTTATCAGAAAACTTGTGAACCTAAAATATAGAGAGGGTGCTTCTATTGCTGAGCATTTGAATGAAATGCAGAGTATTACTAACCAGTTATCCTCTATGAAAATGTCTCTTGATGATGAGTTGCAGGCATTGTTACTTCTCAGTTCATTACCAGAAAGTTGGGAGACATTAGTGGTTTCCCTCAGTAATTCTGCACCAGATGGTATTGTCACTATGAGTCAAGTAACAAGTAGTTTGTTGAATGAGGAGTTGAGAAGAAAGAGTTTAGCAACATCTCAGAATGATTCACAGGCACTTATCTCAGAGAACAGAGGAAGGTCAAAGTCTAGAAGCAGTTCACGTATGGGTAGGAGCAAGTCAAGATCAAGAAAAGATATTGTTTGCTATAACTGTGGTGAGAAAGGACATTACAAGAACCAATGTAAGCAACCTAAGAAGAACAAGAAAAAGGGAAAAGAAATGGAGTCTACAAAGTCAAAGGATAATACTACCGCTATAGTGCAGGGTGGTGATTATTTGATTTTGTCTCCTTCTGATGATATTTTTTCTTGTGTGTGTCAGGATCTTGAGTAGGTGATTGACACAGGTGCTTCTTATCATGCTACACCTCGGAGAGAGTTTTTTGCTACATACAGGTCTGGAAACTTTGGTGTTGTCAAGATGGGCAACTATGGCACAACAGATATCATTGGCATGGGTGATATCCATTTAAAGACCAACCTTGGCTGCAAGTTGGTACTTAAGGATGTGAGGCATGTGGTTGACTTGAGGCTGAATTTAATTTCAGTTGGAACACTAGATGATGAAGAGTATGAAAGCAGATTTCACAGAGGGCAATGGAAGCTCAGTAAGGGTTCTCAAGTTATAGCTAGTGGAAAGAAATGTCATACTTTGTACAGGTTTCAGGCTAAAGCTTATGGTGAGCAGTTAAATGCTACAGAGAAAGACTTCAGTATGGAGTTGTGGCATAGGCGATTGGGACACATGAGCGAGAAGGGACTGCAAGCTCTTTCCAAGAGAGAGGTATTGCTAGATCTCAAAGGTATACATTTGAACCCTTGTATTGATTGTTTGGTTGGTAAACAATATAGAGTTTCATTTGCTAGTGCTGCTTTGTCTAGAAAAATGCATGCCTTAGACCGTGTTTATACAGATGTATATGGTCATTTGAGGACAAAAACTCTTGGTGGATCTATTGATGTTCTTGGTATAAGTGGTGCACTTTATTTTATCACTTTTATTAATGTTTTCAAAGAGTTTCATGCTAGGGTTGAAAGGGAGACAGAAAGGAAATTGAAATGCATAAGATCAGATAATGTTGGTGAGTATACGGGATTGTTTAATGACTATTGCAGGTCACATGGAATCCAACATGAGATGACAGTTCCTGGTACACCTCAGCATAATGTAATTGCAGAGAGGATGAATCGCACCATCATGGAATAGATCAGATGTATGATTTCACAGGCCAAGCTACCCAAAAGGTTTTGGGATGAGGCTTTGAGGACTGCAGTTGATGTGATCAACTTATCACCGTGTACAGCCCTAGATGGTGATGTTGCAGAGCATGTATGGTTAGAGAAAGATGTTTCCTACAGGCATTTAAGAGTATTTGGTTGTCGTGCATTTGCACATGTTCTAGATAATGAGAGGTTCAAGCTGGATGGTAAGTCTAAAGAATGTATTTTTCTTGGTTACTCACATGATCAGTTTGGTTACAGGCTTTGGGATCCAGAAAAGCAGAAGGTGTTCAGGAGCAGAGATGTGGTCTTCTTTGAGGATCAAACCTTTGAGGATTTGAAGAAGAAGGCACCAGCCAAGACTTCTGCAGAAGGATTAGCAGATTGTGACCCAGTTATTCCTCCAGTATATCAGGGTGATGGGTGAGATGTGCAGGAAAATAGTGTAGAGCCTGATGTTGATTTACCTGCAGGACATGTTGAGCAAGAAGAAGTAGGAGAGCAAGTTCCCGCAGAACCTCAGTTGAGAAGATCTTCTAGACAACGTCAACCTTCCAGAAGATACTCTACAGATGAGTATGTGATGCTTACTGATGCAGGTGAACCAGAGAGTTACCAGGAAGCAGTTGAGAGTGAGCAGAAAGAGAAGTGGTTAGTTGCTATGCAGGAAGAGATGGATGCTCTTCAGAAGAACCACACTTATGATTTGGTGCTGCTACCAAATGGAATGAAGGCCTTGAAGAACAAGTGGGTTTTTAGGTTGAAGACTCAAGAATATTGTTCTCAACCAAAGTACAAAGCTAGATTGGTTGTGAAAGGCTTTGGTCAAAAGAAATGTATTGACTTTGAAGAGATATTTTCTCCTGTTGTTAAAATGTCTTCTATTCGTGTTGCTCTTGGTATTGTTGTTAGCCAGGACTTGGAGGTTGAGCAGTTAGATGTGAAGACAGCTTTCCTTCATGGTGATTTGGAGGAGGAAATTTATATGGAGCAACCAGAAGGCTTCAAAGTCAAAGGTAAAGATAATTTTGTCTACAAGTTGAAGAAGAGCTTGTATGGGCTAAAGCAAGCTCCAAGACAGTGGTACAGAAAGTTTGATTCATTTATGATAGAAAATGGATACAAAAGAATGGCTTCAGATCATTGTGTATACATCAAATGGTTTGGTGAGGATTTTATTATTCTCTTACTTTATGTTGATGACATGCTTATTCTTGGGAAAGATATGTCTAAAATTGACAGGTTGAAGAAGGAACTAAGTGAGTCTTTTGCAATGAAGGACATGGGGCCAGCAAAGCAAATACTAGGCATGCAAATTTCCCGTGATAGGAAAAACAAGAAAATTTGGTTGTCATAGGAGAAATACATCGAGAAGGTATTGGAAAGATTTAGTATGAGCAATGCTAAGCCAGTTGGTTCTCCTCTTGCAGGTCACTTCAAGTTGTGCTCAGAACAGAGTCCGTCAAGTGATGAGGAGAAGGAGAAAATGCAAAAGGTTCCTTATGCTTCAGCAGTTGGAAGTTTAATGTATGCAATGGTATGTACGAGGCCGGACATCGCATATGCAGTGGGTGTTACTAGCAGATTTCTTGCAAATTCAGGCAAAGAGCACTGGGCAGTAGTGAAGTGGATTTTTAGATATCTCAAAGGGAGCTCTAAGGTTTGTTTAAGCTTTGGAGGTGGACCACATGAGTTACCAGGTTACACAGATGCATATATGGCAAGAGATATAGATACGAGGAAGTCTACTTCAGGTTATGTACTTACTTTTGCAGGGGGAGCTGTGTCATGGCAATCCAGGTTACAAAGGTGTATTGCTCTCTCTACCACAGAAGCAGAATATATTGCTACTATAGAGGTATGCAAAGAAATGTTATGGATGAAAGAATTCTTACAAGAATTGGGGCTGAAACAGAAAAATTATGTGGTGCATTGTGACAGCCAGAGTGCCATCCATTTGTATAAGAACCCAATGTTTCATTCCAAGTCAAAGCATATAGATGTCAGATACCACTGGATTCGAAATGTATTTGAAGAGAAGCAGTTGCAGCTTCAGAAAATTCATACCGATGACAATGGAGCAGATATGTTGACGAAGACCTTCCCAAAAGAAAGACAAGAGATATGCCGACAGTTGGTCGACATGGCTTCACATTGAGGAGTCATGGGACAACCTCCCTTATGGGCTGAAGGGGGAGGTTGTTGGGCTGATGGCCCATATTCAGCCCATGTGGGCTTTATCAGCCCACAGCCCACACCCCCTCTTTAACCTAACCCTAATTAAGATTAGGGGGGTGTGGTGGCTGCGTTTTAGATGCAGATTAAAGTTATAAAAAGGTAGCAATGAGGCAGATCTTGGCAGCCACGAGATTCAAAAGAGAAGAAGGAGAACAAGGCAGAAAAGGAAGAGAAAGAAATGGAAGAAGACAAGGACAACGCAGAGAGACTGTTCTCAATCATCTAGTAGTGTTCTCATCTCAGGTTAGATCAAATCTACAGTAGGCTCTTGCTGTGATTACTTGGGAGGTTTTATATATTGTGGGCAGTGACGTGATCCTTGTATCCCAGTTATTCTCTTGTGGTTGTTGCTAGGGTTTTGGGCAAGAGATTGAGATTTGTACATTCATTATTCTCATAGTGGATTATCTCTAGTTTGCCCCGTGGTTTTTACCCTTCACATTGAAGGGGTTTTCCACGTATATCTTGGTGTTCTGTTTGATTCTGTTTCCATTTTATTCTGCTGCGTATTTTGGTCTTCTAGTATTTGTTCCTATACAAAGGTTATTCCTGTTTATATCCCCATCAAGTACATGGGTATTGGATACCGATAATGCTTATCACATCTATAATTTAGTGCAGATTCTAACAAAGCCTAGGAGATTGACGAGAGGTGAGATTAACCTCAAGATGGGCAATGGAGCAAGAGTTGCTGCTGTTATTGTTAGCGAGGTCACTTTGCATCTGCCTAGTGGAGCTACTATTGCATTAGATGCATGTTCCCTCTATTATCAAAAATATAACTTTCATTTCATATTTGATGTTAAATGGTCATAAAGCAACTTTTTAGAATAATAGCTGTTCAATATTATTAGATGATAAGATCATCATAAGAGGAACATTGCATAATGATTTGTTTATGCTAGACACTACTCCACATATCATAAATATAAGTGTATCCAAGAGAAACCAATATGAGGTGAACAATACATACTAATGTCATTGTAGGCTAGGTCATATCCATGAAGGAATGATTCAAAAGTTGCTAAAGGATATATACCTAGATTCATTCGACTATGAGTCATATGTAACAAACGAGCCTTGTCTTTATAGAAAACTGACCAACTCTCTATTTAGTAGAACTAGATAGAGAGCCACTAAGTTACTAGAACTCATACATAGTAATGTATGTGATCCCATGTTAGCTCATGCCATAGGTGATTACTCATATTTCATTATTTTTATTGATGATTTCTCAAGGTATGAATATGTGTACTCGATAAAGTATAAGTCTAAGGCCTTCAAATAATTCAAGGAGTATAAGAATGAAGTAGAGAATCATACTGGAAAGAGTATCAAGACTCTTCGATCAAATCGAGAAGGTGAGTACTTGAGTACAGAGTTCACCCAATTCCTTAAGGACCATGGGATTCTATCCCAATAGACATCTCCTTATATACCTCAACTTAAGATTATATCCAAGAGGAGTATCACACACTATTAGACATGGTGTGGTCCATGATGAGTTTCGTAGACCTACCTATCTCCTTATGGGGATACACCCTCATATCACAGTTATCTTCTAAATAAAATTCTAACTAAGTCGGTAATATCTACTCCATATGAGATATCATAAGGGAAGAAGTCTGATCTTAAGGTTGTTAAGATTTGGGGCTCCCCTGCCCATGTTAAGAGACACAACCCTGACAAGTTGGAATAAAAAATAGAGTTGTGTAAGTTCATAGGATACCCCAAGGAAACTTGTGGGTATTATTTCTATCACCCTAACGACCAAAAGATCTTTGTAGCCAAGAAAGCAGTGTTCCTTGAGAAGGAACACATTCTTGGTAGAGATAGTGAGAGTTTGATATAGTTGAGTGAAGTTGGAGAACTTAGCTGAAGCACCATTCCACAACCAGAGTCTGTTCAGTTACCAAACACACAAGTTTTGACTTTATGTAGGTCCGATAGAGTACCCCATCCTCTTGAGAAATATGTGGGGCATATCAGAGGAGAGGATGTTGAGGATATTGATCCTCAGACCTACAAGGAGGCTATTACGAGTATAGACTCCATAAATTAGCAAGACGCCACGAATTCTGAGATAGATTCCATTTACTCCAATAAGATTTGAAATCTAGTTAATGCACCTGAGTGTATTATACCATTGGTTGCAAATGGATCTTTAAGAAAAAGATCGAAGTAGATGGAAAGGTAGATACCTATAAAGCAAGGCTAGTGGCTAACGGGTATCAGCAAAGACAAGGTGTTGACTATAATGAAACCTTCTCACCTAGAGCCATGCTAAAATTTATCTAAATTCTATCGACTATTGTAGCACACTATGATTATGAAATCTGGTAGATGGATGTGAAAACTATGTTCCTCAATGGCAACCTTAAGGAGGAGGTGTATATAATGCAACTTAAGGGATTTGTATCAAACAAAAATCCAGATAAGGTGTGCAGGTTACTTAAGTCCATCTATAGACTAAAGCAAGCTCCCCGAAGTTGGAACATAAAATTTGATGAGACGATCAGATCTTATGACTTTGTTAAGAATGAACATGAGCCTTGTGTGTACATGAAGGTAAGTGGGAGCACTATCACCTTCTTGGTATTATATATGGATGACCTCCTAATCATTATGAATGATATAGGAATGCTCTACATAGTAAAGGCTTAGCTATCTAGACACTTCTCTATGAAGGACTTAGGGAAAACATCATATATATTGGGGATTCAGATCTATAGAGATAGATCCAAGAGGATGCTTGGCTTCTCTCAATCTAACTACATAGACACCATTGTCAAAAGATTTGGCCTAGAAAATTTCAAGAGATGCCTCATACCGATGAGACATGGGATATCAGTTTCTAAGAGTGTGTCCCTAAAGACTCCTAAAGAAAGGGCAGACATAGATAGGATACCCTATGTCTCAACGATAGGGTCCATCATGTATGCTATGCTTTGAATTAGGCCTGATATAGTGCATGCTCAAAGTGTCACGAAAAGGTATCAAGCGGATCTAGGCTTGGAGCACTATGAGGCAGTAAAATATATCCTTAAATACTTATGATGGACTAAGGATCTTTAACTAGTATATAGAGGAAGTAACCTTAGTGTTTAGGGCTACACGGACTCGAGCTTCTAGTTTGATATTGATGATAGCAAGTTTAATTCAAGGTATATGTTCATTTTGAATGGAGGAATAATATGCTGGAAGAGTTCTAAGTAAGACTCTACTATTGACTCGAACATAGAGATGGTATACATTGCTACGATAAAGGCAAAAAAGGAGAGAGTCCGGATAAAGAAGTATATTACAGATCTAGTAGTGAGGAGCCGATTCCCTTGTAATGCGATAACAATAGGGCGATTACTCAAATGAGGGAACCTGGGTCCCTTTAGAAGTGTTTTGAGGAGGTTCCAACTTATTAGATTGATCATGGCCCGAGGAGATATAGCAATGGAAAGAGTTCCATCTGAAGATAGCATCGCAAATCCACTAACAAAGTCATTATCTTATATTGTCTTTGAGCATCACAGGGGTCTGAATGAGATCAGACAAATAAGTGATTGGCTTTAGGTCAAGTGGGAGATTACTAGTCATAGGTGCACTACAAGCCAATCACATGAGTGATGGTACGTGTGACATGACATATACTCTTTTTGCTTATTATTATGGTATTTTCTCACTTTATATTACTTGTTGTATAAATATATTGTGAAGTCCATAGATCTATGCAATAGGAATCGGAAAGTAATAAGATCACAATAATAAGATCGACTCACCTTTAAACACAAACCCTAAATAATCCTCGTCATAGGTTACTCGAGAGGGATATCGAGATAACCGAATAGACTGATGTGCTATATACCCATCCATATGATGGAGGTGGCTGGTCTCAAAGCTGCTTGTGTGGGGACACTAGGGCCATAGTGCAGGTGCTCATTGGAGAATGAGTTCACTGATTAATCCGCTAACGGAATACTAGATAATTGATGATACCTCATTGTCAGACAACGATTCCGTCATCCCAATGGTGTACCTGATCCTTAGACTTGAGATGCCAAGGATGTCATGTATAAGTACTCGACTCTTTATTACCATACTTATAGGTTTAGAAGTTTCAGATCTAGTATAACTAGTCAAGGAGACTAGCAGCCAACCTTACGAGGGCTATTGAGTGTCGATAGAGGATCATCCGCTCTCGATATCATGAAAGGAATATCACATATGTTATTACTTAAACAAATCCTTATGATTTATTTAAGCAAGAACATATGGGATATCCACATAAGGTAGCCCCATGGCATAGGATTTCTAGTCATAGGGGAGTCCTTAGTGGCTAAGATTTCCTAGCCACATAAGGGATCACTTACCATGTGGGGGAGGTAGGAAAATCTAGGGGTGACATCACATATATAGCGGAAGAACATAAAACAAAAATCTTAAATTTCCCAAAAGATGTTCATTATTGTTTGACGATTAGTGCACAAAAATCCGTGAAACTAAAAATCACATATAAGATAATTGTGTTACCTAGGGAGATCATATATCCTTGAATTCTAGCATTTCTATGGGAGAGGATGAATAAGGTCAAGCATCATCCTCTCTAGCGATGATCCACATAGTAGTGGCTGCGAAGATGCTCCTCAAATCACTACCCAAATCCACACGGTAAGGGTGAATTAGTGCAGCTGACAAAAAGGTCGATTTTAAAAAATATTTGTTTCGATAAAATTGATATTAGAAATGTATTTAAGTTAAACGCACTTGTAAGAGTGTAATAAGAAAGTAAAACAAGTAAGGCAGTTTATAGTAAAGGTAAATTACATAAATAGAAATGCAAATTGAATTTTATAGTGGTTCGGTCGTTGTGACCTACATCCACTCTTGATTCCTCTTCCGTCGAGGACACCGACATCCACTAACAATCTTACTTCAATGGGTGAAGGTCAATTACCCTTTTATATTTTTTCTCCTTTTCATAGGTTTAGGAGACAACCCTTACAAGATTCTCTTTCTTAGACCTCACTTCTCCCTTTAGATGAACTTCTAAATACTAGGAAGAAGTGATCCTAAATCCTAAGATAGTTTGTCAAGTATTCTTTCCCCGTTATTCAACTCAATTTCATCCTTAATTCTTGCTACTTCATGCAATAATAGCTAGGGTATTTATAGATCCCAAATGACTTCAAAATTGGAGCAAAAAAAGGTCTCATCTTGGGTTTCCCGAGTTCTGGTGGTACCACTGCCTATGTTGGGCGGTACCATCACCTACAACATTGATATTGGGTGGTACCACGGCCCAGTCTAGTGGTACCATTGCTTGAGAGACTATGTCTGGGCGGTACCACCACCTAATAGTCTTAGAGACTGAGTTTTGGTGTTACCACCACCAAGACTGGTGGTACCACCGCTTGACATAGCTCGGAGACTGTGCCACCAATGGTTCCATCTGTTGGGTCATTGTTTGGGCCTTTTACTTGGCCTAACATAGCCCAAACTTTGGCCCAATTGGCTCCTAATTGAGATGACCCAATTCCAACCCAATTATGCCTAAAACCTACTTCGATCTAAATAATTATTACAAATCTAAATCAAGTGTTGTCCGGCATGTCATTGGTTCATTGATGTCCCATCCGATTCTTCAACGCGTCATCCTCTCTTGCAGCCTATTGCTCAATTGGCTAGTTGACCTCCGTAACTTCGATTTCCTCGGCATAATTTCTACTCTTCTTTGCCCGATGCTCGATCCTATGGCCTGAGGCCTTCTATCGATATGTCGACCGATCCTCCGGCTCGATGTCCAATCTTCTGATATGTTCCACTTCGGTCCAACATGATTTTTCCTACTTTAATTTTCACTCTCTGATCAAAACTTCCTACGTCACTCAAAATGCATATTAGATTATAAACACATCAATTGGTTTCATCATCAAAATCTGAGATTTAACAATCTACCCCTTTTTGATGATGACAATCAATTGATGATGAAGTTTAAACTAAACTCCCCCTATCAATATGACATATTGATAGAACTCTTGAATTCAAAAATCCAAGCAACATGACATAGATTTTAATATCATCATCATACTTCTCCCCCTTTGTCATCAACAAAAAGGAGAAGTGCATCTAGCCAGCTTTTGGGATATGCAAGTTTTACAATATATAAGCTAGCAACAATTTTGAGTTATGCAAGTTTGTAAATTTTGCTTCCTTTTTTTGAGATAGCAAGCTAGCAATTCTTGGTTATGTTCAAGATAGCAAGTTCTTTCTTCTCTTTTGAGAAGTGCAAGCTAGCAATTTTTCAAACATGCAAGTTCTACTTCATTATAGAATATGCAAGCTTAGCAAATTTTACATCATTTTAGAACATACAAGCTAGCAATTTGGCAAATGTTACTTCTCTTGAAGTATGAAGGCTAGTAAGTATTTGAAAAAGAATGCAAGATAGTAAATAGCAAGCTAACAAGATAGCAATGCATCATTTTAGAATATGTAATCTAGCAAGTTTTGCCTTTCTTTGAAATGTGCAAGCTAACAAGTTTTAGATTTTTCATGAAGTGTGCAAGCTAGAAGATTTTATCTCCCCCTTTGTCATTGTCAAAAAGAAGGAAGAATATAATTTTGTAATTCTTTTCCCTTTACATCAATTTTCACATCATGACAAAGATAAACAATAAATTTGCATCAATATTTCAAACATAAAAAATGAAAGATTAATTCATGAATACCAAAAGACTATATGTCATTTTTGACAAATCTCTTCTTTTGTAAATAGAAGGAATGATAGAAAATAATCTTGATTTAAAAAGAAAACTCAAGTCATAAAAATCAAGAAATCAAGATCACGATCCGAAAAATATATAAGAAGAGTTTATGCATTTGGGAGATTTAACATTTAAGCTAATACTTTTTTTTGCCTAAATTTAACATTCAAGCTAGTAATTTCTTATTACCTTTGGTCATTGTAAGAAAGAAGAAGAGGGGAATATAAAAATTTGTACATAACAAAACTAAGCTCTAAGCATCACATTAATGCTCTAACATTAATGCAATTCATTTCCTTCTAACATTAATGCTCTAAGCATCACATATGGTATACAACCATAAATATAAAGAATTTGTACATAACAAAACTCAAGTTATAAATTATCAAGATATCAAGAGGCATATGATGGTTTATTAGGATAAGGCTCCTCTTTAGTGAATAGCAAAAAGAATCATAGGAGAACAAAATATGAAAACTCTTGATTCATAAAACATAAATTTCAATTCATAAATACCAAGTGAATGAATCAAGATTTGTTTGGATGAATCTCTTCTTTAATGAAAAAGAACATAGGAGAATAAAATATCTTGTTCATATATAAAAAATCTCAAGTTGTCAAGATCATGATTCATAAATATATCACAAGTTATAATTCTTAGAATTCATAAAAAAATCAAGATTCATAAAAGAAATCCTCTTAAATAATATGAGAACACATAATAGAATATCTTGATTCATAAAATATTTCAAGTTATAATACTAAGGAATCAAAATCATGATATAGGTAAAAACTCATTCAAATTCAAATAATCAAAATCATCAAAATCACTTTCAAGAGATTCAAAATGACATAGATAGATTTATTAATTTTTTTTAAAAAAATTGATAATATAGAGATAGAGAAATTTTCAAAATGCATTCCCTTTTTAGTTGTTTCAATTTGTGTGATTTATTTCATACAAGCATGCCTTAGTTTTTTATGTCATAATCAACACATGCATCATCGTTTAAAACTAAAATTGTAAATTTCATCATAGAAATCATCAAGATCAATAAACCATAAATTACAAAAATCATCATGTATAACTTCAAATCTCACTCATAGTATAAAATCATCAAGAATGGTACCAAAACTTTAATATTTTCATTACATCATTATGCATCATTAAATCATCAAAATTGATTTCATCAAACATAAAGTATTTTCAATCAAAATCATTTTGTTTATTATAGTAATGTATTTTTTTAAAATAAATCTAACTTTTTATGCTTAGTGCTAGGAGTTAATATGCAATTGTCATCCTTAATTTTTAATTTTTTTTTTCAAACACTAGAAAGAGAGGCATGATATATTTTTTTTTATAATTTTTTTTTACTAACGAATTTAAAAATAACTCATAAAAAATATTAAGTAATTTCAAAGTAAACTAAGAGGGTTTTGTTTACCTCATCGTCGAAAGTCATTAAGGTGTAGTTTGCCACCTTGTCTATGTTAGTTTGCTTCTCGTCTTCGGATGAGCTCGATTCATCCTAAGTCGCCTTGAATACTTTTTTCTTCTTTGCCAGCGTCTTCTTTTTAAGTTCATTTTTACTTTTTGATTCATATTTTATAAATTTTATAAATTTACTTGTGAGGAGTTTTATGTCATCACTTGAGCTTTTGCTCGAGTGGTCTTCTATTGTTCGAAGTGTTAAATTCTTCTTGTTCTTTGGAAGGTAGTTTTCATGTTTATCATGTTCATCATATGTCATACAACTCATTTCATAGGCCATTAAAGACCCAATAAGTTCTTCGAGTAAAAAATTATTCAAGTCTTTCGCTTCTTGAATTGTATTTACTTTAGGATCCCAACTCTTTGAAAGGGATCTTAATATCTTGTTCACAAGTTCAAAATTAGAAAAACTTTTACCAAGTATTTTTAAACTATTGACGACATTCATAAATCGAGTGTACATGTCTCCAATGGTATCACTTGGTTTCATATGAAACAACTCGAAATCATGCATCAAAAGATTAATTTTAGAGTCTTTAACTCTACTAGTGCCTTCGTGTATGATTTCAAGTCTGTGCCAAATGTCATGCGTAGTTATACAAATAGAAACATGATTAAATTCATTTTTTGTCTAAGGCGCAAAACAAAGCATTCATATCTTTGGCATTCAAAGAGAAAGTCTTATTCTCCAAATCATTCCAATCGTTTATTGTAAGAGAAGACTTTTGAAATCTGTTTTTAATAATATTCGATAAATCGAGATTTAACAAAAGCAATAAAACTCTCATATGAGTTTTCCAGTAAGTGTAGTCCGTCCCATTGAACATAGAAGGACAAATGATAAAGTGACCATCTTGAAAGCCGAAAAGAGCCATTTCTCTTGAGTGTTAAACCAAACGAGAAAGAATATGGCTCTGATAGTAATTTTTAGGATCAAGAATGACATTAAGAGGGGGGGTTTGAATTAGTGCACTAGACAAAAAAGTCAGTTTTGAAAAATCTTCATTTCGATTCGATATCGGAAATGTATTTAAGTTGAAAGCAATCATAAGA
The DNA here is from genome assembly GCF_036884655.1 of Musa acuminata AAA Group. NCBI lineage: Eukaryota > Viridiplantae > Streptophyta > Magnoliopsida > Zingiberales > Musaceae > Musa > Musa acuminata. The sequence goes on along the minus strand of NC_088345.1, from coordinate 27,164,600 downwards.
GTGTAATAAGAAAGTAAAGCAAGTAAGGCAGTTTGTCATAAAGGTAAATTGCATAAATAGAAATGCAAACCGAGTTTTATAGTGGTTCGGTTGTCGTGACCTACATCCACTCCCGATTTCTCTTCCGTCAAGGCCATCGGCATCCACTAACGATCTTGCTTTAATGGGCGAAGATCAACTACCCTTTTATACTCTTTCTCCTTTTCATGGGTTTTGGAGACAACCCTTACAAGATTCTCTTTCTTAGACCTCACTTCTCCCGTTAGATGAACTTCTAAATACTAGGAAGAAGTGATCACAAATCCTAAGAGAGATTCAAGTATTCTTTCCCCATTTTTCAACTTAATTTCGTGCTTAATTCTTGCTACTCCATGTAGGAAAAACTAGGATATTTATAGACCACAAATAGGTCTCATCCCGGGTTTCCCGAGACTTGGCGGTACCACCACCTATGCTACGTGGTACCACCGCCTGCAACACTGACATTAGGCGATACCATTACCCAATCTAGCGGTACCATCGCTTGGGAGCCTATGTCTGTATGGTACCATTGCCAATACTGGCAGTACCACCGCTTGATAGTCTCGGAGACTAAGTCTGGATAGTACCACCGCCTGACATAGTCTCAGAGACTATGCCACCGATGGTTCCATCTGTTAGGTTACTGTTTAGGCCTTTCACTTAGCCCAACATAGCCCAAACTTAGGCCCAATTAGCTCCTAATTAAGTTGGCCCAATTCCAACCCAATTATGCCTAAAACCTACTTCAATCTAGGCAATTATTACAAAGCTAAATCAAGTATTGGCCGGCATGTCATTGTTTCTTCGACGCCTCGTTCAATTCTTCAGCAAATCGGCCTCTCTTGCGGCCTATTGCCCAATCGGCTAGTTGACCTCTACAACTCCAATTTCCTTAGTGTAATTTTTGCTCTTCTTGGCCCGATGCCCGATCCCATGGCCCAAGGCCTTCTGTCGATAAGTCGATCGATCCTCCAGCTCGACGTCCAAACTTCTGACATGTTCCACTCTAGCCCAACATGATTCTTCCTGCTTTCATTATCTATCCCTAATCGAAGCTTCCTACATCACTCAAAACATGGATCAGATCATAAACATATCAATTGGTTTCATCATCAAAATCTAAGATTCAACAATCTCTACACCTGCTATCTAAGGAGGAGAATAGGAGACGACAGCCAAAAGGGGTCTATCCTATGGCCCTAGTTCTCTCCTATTTATAGAGGGCCCCTATCAACTTAACCCCAATGGATCTTGCCCTATTGGGTACTGGATCTGTTGGGAAATCTTGGGGGTGACATCATAAGCGCAGTAGAAGAATAGAAAATAAAATCCCTAATTGCCAAAGATATGTTCATCATCGTGGGAAGATTGGTGTGCAAAAATTTATGAAATAGAAAACTACATATGAGATAGATTATGTTACCTAGGGGGATCGTATATCCCTGAATCCTTGCAGATCTCTAGGAGAGGGTGAAGGAGGTCAACCAGTGATCCACATAGTAGGGCTGCGATGACGATCCTCAAAACTCTAGGCCTGATCTGAGATTGAAAGGGAGAGGAGAATAGGAGAGGAAGCAAAGAGCTCTAGCCTATAAAATATTGTAACCCTCCTATTTATAAAGGTCTCCTATCAACTTAACTCTAATGAATCCTCCCCTATTGGGTATTGGATCTCCATCCAACTATTGGGAAATTATTTTGACTCTAGCTAGGAGAGTCCTAATTGAGAGGGGCATTCATGTTAACCTATCTAGCCGACCTCTATTAAAGAGGTGAAGAGGCCAGTTAGGGTTAGGAGATTATTTCTTAGAGAAACATTAAGAGTTGTAAAGGAATAGGAGTCTTGAGTAGGAGTCATATTAGGAGTTGTAAAGGAATAGGAGTCTTAAGTAGTAGTCCTATTAGGAGTTAGGGTTTAGAAGCCCTATAAATAGCTTTGTATTCATCATCTTTTAACAAGCAATAGATGAATCTTTTCTGCAGCCTTTGAATAGAAATTTGGAGGAAGGAACCCCTATAGAGTTCCAAGGAGGTCGATCCCCTAAAGAGATCAACTCCAAGCTTAGAATCTGCAAGGGTTCTCTCATCTTATATCAGAGCAGCATTCTCGGCATCTCGCTGCTCTTCCACAGCCATCCATCAGCCCTCCATAGCTACCCAAAGTAATTCCCACAATTGCTTAAAAGATCATCACCGAATTCTGCCATCATCTCCACCACCGCAGATCTTTCTGTGATCTCTCCGTGAATTGCAACAGGTTCTGGTTTCCTACCTTACTACTGCTATAATTTAGTTATCCTTATTCAAAAATCCAAAAAAATTGTTCCTATATTCCAGCGAATTCCTTTCGTCATTAAAGTTATCAATTTTGTGAATAAAGGATTGTTGTAGAAACTTCCGGCCGCATATTGTTGTCTTAACCAATCTATTTGCATCCCTTTTTGAATGAAAATTTTCATACGCTTCATAGATCATCTTGGCTTCCATCTAATATTGATCTATTAAGGAATTCATCTCTAAAAACATTCTTGTGTTGCTACAAATTTTCATCGCAAATCGCTAAAATTTTTCGACGAGAATTCTGTTATCGTAATTTGCACCAATTTCCTTGCTTAAATTTTCTTGATTAAATTGGTCATCTTTGCAGGTATATAAATCAAGATTTTTCTATCAAATTTTCTCTTCAAATCTCTCAATTTTTGCTAGAAATTTTGTCAATAAATCGTTGTTTCTTTGACGACAATTCTTCTCTTACAAGATAACACATATCTGCAATAACTTTCACTAATTCCTATCAAACCTTTGCTACCATCTACCATAGATCTATAACTTTTTTTTCCTAATCTTCATCCACTACCATCACAGCCCTAAAACTCCACCAAACCACACCCTCAAACTGCATCCAAACCAATCACAAAACAAACCTAAACTGCAGCCTACATCCACTAATCTGCCAACCCTTTCGGCCAACACTTCTCTCAACCTATACATGCCTTTAACCCAACAATAAAAGAGAGATCTTAACATTAAAGATTTAGAGGCATTTACTATGGCATTTGAGGAGGCAGTCAATGCTAAATTCGAAGCCTTCGAGGTGAGAATAGAGGATAAGATTCGAACTCTCTTTACCAAACTCAGTTTCGGCCAACCACCAAGCACGAAAAAATCACATCAAGGAGAGAGCTCTGACCAAGCACACTTAGCCCCATGAGATGACTTTCAGGAGAGGGGAGGCTCTATGACCGATCCCAACTATCCATATATGAGGTTGGACTTTCCTAGATGAGAAGAAGGAGACCCGATTGGTTGGATCTCGCGAGCAGAGCGATATATTTGGTACCATAAAACCGCGAACGTATCTATAGTAGAAATTACAGCTATACATCTCGAAGGGGATGTCATACAGTGATTTGACTAGTTTGAACACACTCATAGAGTCTACTCATGGCGAATTCAAAGAAGGACTTCTGATCCTCTTTGGACCAACCAATTACAAGAACTTTGACGGACAACTAGCAAAGATCTGACAAACCTCCATCATTTAGGAGTATCAAATTAGGTTTGAAAGGTTATCTAATCAAACTCATGATTGGTCTAAAAAATAACTACTAGGGACCTTCATTGAGGGCTTGAAGCCAGAGATCCGAGGAGAAGTTAAAGTGTGACAACGGTACATGCTTATGGTAGCCATCTCTTTCGCACAACTTCAAGAGGAGCGATTGAACCATGAAGCCTGGAGGACTAGAGTCACTCCCCAACTAGCAATACCGAAGCCCTCAGCCCCCCCTACTATCAACTAATCCCTTGCACCAAAAAGGATGACAAGAGAAGAGCTTCGAGAGCGATCTGCGAAGGGGTTATGTTGGCACTACGATAAGTCGTGGAGCCACAAGCATCGCTGTGAAAAAGGGAGACTTCTTGTGATTGAACTAGTAGAAGAAGAGGTCATTGAACATCCAAAAGAGAGTCTTGAATATAAAAAAGAAGATGCAGAAGAAGAGCCACAACCGATTGACTTTATGGTATACACACTAGCCGGCTACTCAAACCCGCAAATGATGAAAGTTGGAGGCCTTCTCAAACAACAACCGATCACTATTTTCATCGACATGGGCAGCACTAATAACTTCCTAAATAGTAAGGTTGCTGCTCGGATGATGCTCCACATCAAAGGTTGTAGCAAGTTTGACATAAAAGTCACTTACGGAAGAATCCTAAAGTGCAACCTAAGATGTCCGCAAGTGGAACTATTACTGCAAGACAAATAAATTATTACCGACTTCTTCCTCCTACCAATTGATGACTATTAGGCCATTCTTGGCAGAGAATGGCTAATGATGCTAGGTGATGTCTCTTGGAACTTCTCCAAATTAATTATGAAATTCTACTACAAAGGCAAATAGATCATCCTACGCGAGAAGCATGGAAGCAACGTAACCACCATTTTGACCCAATGAATGGAGAAAGTTATGCAAAAGGTAAATGGTGGCTTTTTGATGCATCTCCAGCAGCAACCAGAGGGGAAGAAAATAGAAATTGAAGATCAAAATCTCACCCAATTGCTTGCTAAATTCGCTGACATTTTTGCTGAGCCACGCGGTCTTCCTCCTACTCGGCAACATGACCATCGAAATCCAATCCTTCAGGGCAAGACACTAGCGAACACTCAGTTGTACCGATATCCTCACCTCCAAAAGGATGAAATTGAAAATATCGTAAAGAAGATGCTTGAAACAAGGGCGATTCAACCAAGTTATAGCCCCTATTCCTTACCGGTGCTACTTATACGCAAGAAGGACGGAACTTGGAGGATGTGCATCGACTACCGAGCTTTAAATGACATCACTATCAAAGACAAGTACCTAATACCAATAGTGGATGAACTTCTTGATGAGTTAAAAGGAGCTCGAGTCTTCACGAAGTTGGACCTCCGATCTGGTTACCACCAAATTTGGGTATGTGAAGACGACATTCCAAAAACTGCATTCCGCAAACATAACGACCACTATGAATTCTTTTTAATGCCTTTTGGACTCACTAATGCTCTTTCAACATTCCAAACTCTCATGAACAATATTTTTTGGAGCTTTTTTCATAAATTTGTACTGGTAATTTTTGATGATATTCTCATTTATAGCCCTTCTCTTGAGACTCACTTTCAGCATTTATGATTTGTTTTGACGATCCTTCAGGAGAATACTCTTTTTGTTAAGTTTGTTGAAGGTAGCAAAGGCTTTGTCCGACCATTGGAAGGTATCATTTTTTAGTAGAGAAGTGAGTGGTGCACTGATCTTTCCATAGTTTTTTATAAACTTGCGATTGTAGCCTGTTAAACCAAGAAATCCATATAGCAATTTTATGCTCCTCGGGGTCGGCCAGTTCTGCATTGCTTCTATTTTGGAGGGGTCTACCATCACACCTTCCTCTAATATGATATGCTCAAGATATTCCATCTTTTGTTGAAGAAAGCAAAAATTCATAATGGTCGTTGTGTGTTCGAAATGTGGTTTTCCGTATGCCTTTTTCACACACTCATATTTAATGATACCCGGATCGAAGGTCTAGCTTTGTAAAGATTTATGCTCCCTTTCATATAGCAATTCATCTACTACTGAAATAGGGTATTTATCCTTGATGGTTATGCCATTGAGAGCTTAGTAATCAACGCATATTCGCCATGTTGTGTCCTTCTTATGTACAAGTAGCACTAGTGAAGAGTAGAGGCTGCAACTTGGCCGAATAACTCCTATTTCAAGCATCTCTTTTACAATCCTTTCTATTTCATCCTTCTAGATATGTAGATACCAATATGGCTGAGTATTTGCTGAAGGTTTGCCTAGAAGAATCATTATATAATGATCATGCCGACGGGTAAGAGGTAAGTTATTGTTAGAACCCTTGCAGATTCAAAACTTGGGGTTGATCTCTTTCGGGGATCGACCTCCTTGGAACTCTATAGTGGTTCCTCCCTCTAAGTTGATGCTCAAAGGCTACAGAAAAGATTCATCTATTGCTTGTGAAAAGAGGAGGAATACATGACTATTTATAGGGCTTCTAAACCCTAACTCCTAATAGGACTCATACTTAAGACTCCTACTTTTAACCAACTCCTAATAGGACTCCTACTCAAGACTCCTATTCTTTTACAACTCCTTATTCTTCTCTAAGAAACAACCTCCTAACCCTAGCCAGCCTCTTCACCTCTTTAATAGGGGTCAGCTTAGGTAGGTTTTATATAATGTCCCTCTCAATTAGAACTCTCCAAGCTAGAGTCCTAACAGACCCGTCCTCTTCAAATCAGCCTTGTCCTCGAGGCTGATGATTCATGAATTCCGGGAATTTGATCTTCAAGTCGTCATAGTTTTCCCAAGTGACATCTTCTATTGGTAGGTTCGCCCACTGTATTAGCACCTCAATAGTGGGTCATTGTCATCGAGTCACGATCCGTCGATCGATACTGGCACTTGGCTGGCTCTGGAGTTCTCCATGGGTAGTCTTATTTGGTGGGTAGCTTTGGACTATCTCCAAGCACCTATTTACAACTTTCATCTAGCCATCGGTTTGTGGGTGATATGCCATACTCCTTTTCAATTTAATACCCTACATATGGAATAACTTTGTCCAAAATCTGCTTGTGAAGATGCAAGTAGAATTTGTCACAAGCATAATGCATCCCTTATAGTGTAATTATTTTGAGTCCCAATTGTAATGAGCCACGGAGCTTGGTGTTTCCTCCAATTTTTTTATAATCTTACTAGTCTCTGAATCTTCCTGCCATTCCATCTTAATATCCTCAAGGAAGTCACTGGTCGGAAGTGAAACGGTTGAAACTTCAGCTTGCTCGGGTAGTTGCGAAAGCGTATCTGCAAGAACATTCTCTTTCCCCTTTTTGTGAGTAATTTTATAATCAAATCCAAGAAGTTTTGTTACCCATTTTTGCTGCTCAAGGAATGACATCTTTTACTCCAAAAAGTACATGAGGCTTTTATGGTCGGTTTTAATTTGAAATCGTCGACCAATCAAGTAGGGTCTCCACCTCGTTGCTGCGCGCACAATGGCGAGCATCTCCTTATCATATGATGACTTATTTTGATGGGAGGGAGATAATGCCTTACTAGTGTATGCGAGTGGTCGACCATCTTGCATGAGAATGAATCCAATTCTGACTCTAGATGCGTCGGCCTCAATAATGAAGGGTCGGTTGAAATCTGGTAGTGTTAGCACTAGCGTCCTCATCATGGCTGCCTTAAGTTTGTCGAAGGCAGTGGAGGCTCTGTCCAACCAATCGAAGACATCTTTTTCTATTAAGGAAGTAAGTGGTGCACTGATCTTTCCATAGTTTTTTACGTACTTCCGGTAGTAGCCTATTAAACCCAGAAAGCCATGTAGCAATTTTATGTTTCTCGGGGTTGGCCAGTTTTGCATTGATCCAATTTTGAAGGGGTCCACTACCACATCTTCCTCTGATATGATATGCCCAAGATATTCCACCTTCTGTTGAAGAAAGCAAAAATTCGTAGTGGTTGTTGTGTATTCAAAAGGTGATTTTCGATATGTTTTCTTCGCACACTCATATTTGATGATACCCGCATCAAAGGTCCAGCTTTATGAAGATTTACACTCCTTTTCATCTAGCAATTCATCTGCTATTGGAATAAGGTATTTGTCTTTGATGGTTATGCCATTGAGAGCTCAGTAATCAACGCGTATTCACCATGTTCCGTCCTTCTTGCGTACAAGTAGCACCGGTGAAGAGTAGAGGTTGCAACTTGGCCGAATAACTCCTATTTCAAGCATCTCTTTTACAATCCTTTCTATTTCATCCTTCTGGAGATATAGATACTGATATGGCTGAGTATTTGCTGGAGGTTTGCCTGAAAGAATCGTTATATAATGATCATGCCGACGGGTAAGAGATAGGTTGTGCGGTTCTTCAAATATATCTAAAAATTCAGCAAGCAAAGGAAGTAGGTTTGGATCTTCAAATTCTAATGAGCACCAAAAAGCCGCTGCATGCTTTATGCAAAACCTTCTTCATTTGTTGTGTGCAAATCGTTGTTACGTCGCCCCCACGTTTCCCATTTAGTATCACCTGTTTCTCCTTACTATAAAATTTCATAATTAGTTGCATAAAATTCCAAGAAATATCACCTAATGTCGTCAACCATTTAATTTTGAGCATGGCCACATGATCATCAAGAGGGAAAAGGAAGAAATATGTAATTATCACTTGGTAAGGCCTCATGATCAACAATAATTTCACTTGCGGGCGCCTACGATCATACTTCAAAATCCATCCATCGGCGACCTTAATGTCAAAACTGCTACAATTCTCGATAGGTAAAGCCATCTAGATAGCAACCTTACTATATATAAAGTTATTAGTATTGCCAGTGTCGATGAGAATAGTGATCGGTTGTTGTTTGAGAAGGTGTTAGGACTCTAGCTTGGAGAGTCCTAATTGAGAGAGACATTCAAGTAAAAATGTTAGGACTCTAGCTAGGAGAGTCCTAATTGCGAGGGACATTCTGTTAGGACTCTAGCTAGGAGTGTCCTAATTGAGAGGGGCATTCATGTAGGAGGTTTTTTCTTAGAGAAGAATTAGGAGTTGTAAGAGAATAGGAGTCTTGAGTAGGAGTTGGTTAGAAGTAAGAGTCTTAAGTAGGAGTCCTATTAGGAGTTAGGGTTTAGAAGCCCTATAAATAGCCATATATTCCTTCTCTTTTGACAAGCAATAGATGAATCTTTTCTGTAGCCTTTGAGCAGCAACTTGGAGGGAGGAACCCCTATAGAGTTCCAAGGAGGCCGATCCCCTAAAGAGATCAACCCCAAGTTTAGAATCTATAAGGGTTCTAACACTTGGTATCAGAGCAGCGTTCTTGGCATCTCGCTGACCTTCCATAGCCATCCATCAACCCACCACAACCGCCCAAAGCAATTCCCATAATTGCTTAAGAGATCTTTACCCAATTCCGCCGTCATCTCCACCACCACGGATCATCCTTTGATCTCCCCGTGAATTGCAACAGGTTCTGGTTTCCTACCTTACTGCTGCTGCAATTTAGTTATCCTTATTCGAAAATCCAAAAAAAAAAAACTGTTCCTATATTGCTGCATAAACCTTTCGTCACAAAGTTTTCATCTCTACGACGAAAGATACATTGCAGATTCCAACCGCATAGTACCATTTGTTTGATCTTGCTACTATGTTTTTTCTATCCAAATTTTTATGAAATTTTTATGACATCTTTGACACTTCCTAACAGCATATATCCCTTTGATTTTTTCAAAAAATTCTCAATATAAACCATTGATCTTTTACGTCAAATCTACTATACTTGAAAATCTACACTGTAAAATTTCAGCTGCATAACACTGTTTGTTTGATCTTGATACTACATTGTTTCTATCCAAATCTCTACGAAATTTTTATGATAGCTTTGACACTTCCTATCAGTGTATTTCTCTTTGGTTTTATCAAAAAATTCTCAATATAAACCACTGATCTTTTACGTCCAATCTGCTATTCCTAAAAATCTATGCTGCAGAAAATTTCAACTGCATATTGTTGCCTTAACCCATCTATTTGCAATCTTTTTTGAATGAAATTTCTTATACACTTCAGAGATCATCTTGGCTTCCATCTAAGATTGATCTATTAAGAAATTCATCTCTAAAAACGATTTTATGTTGTTGCAAATTTTCGTCGTAACCCGCTGAAATTTTTCGACGAGAATTCTGCAATCTCAACTTGCACCAATTTCCTTACTGTTATACTGCTGAAATTTTCTTGATTAAATTAGATATCCTTGCTGTCATATAAACTGTGATTTTTCTATCAATTCCCTCCTCAATTATCTCAAGTTTTTGGTGGAAATTACATCGAGAAACCGTTGTTTCTTCGACTACAATTCTACTCTTACAAGACAGCACATACTTGATGCAACTTCCACTGATTTCTATCAAACCTTTGCTACCATCTACCACAGATCCAAAACATTCATCCATAGCCCTAAAACTCCACTAAACCACACCCTCAAACTACACCCAAAACAACCACAAAACAAGCCTAAATCGTAGCCTACATCCATCGATCCACCAATCCTTTCGACCATCACTTCTCTCAACTATATATGCCTTTAACCTGACAACAAAAGAGAGATCTTAATATCATAGATTTGGAGGCATATACTATGGCATCTAAGGAGGCAATTAATGCTAAATTCGAAGCCTTGGAGGCGCGAATGGAGGATAAGATTCAGACGCTCTTTACCAAACTCAGATGGGGCCGACCACTAAGCCCGAAAAAATCATATCATGGAGAGAGCTTTGCCCAATCGCACCAGGTTCGAAGAGATGAGTTCCAAGGGAGTGGACTTCCCTGGATGGGAAGAACGAGACCCGATTGGTTGGATCTCGCGAGCGGAGCGATATTTTCAGTACCACAAAATCGCGGATGTATCTATGGTGAAAATTGCAGCTATACATCTTGAAGGGGATGCTATACAGTGGTTTGACTGGTTTGAACATACTTATGGAGTCCTTTCATGGCAACAATTCAAAGAAGGACTGCTGATCCGCTTCAGACCAACCGATTATGAGAATATTGATGGACAACTAGCAAAGATCCGACAAACTTCCACCATTCAAGAGTACCAAACCAGGTTTGAAAGGTTATCTAATCAAACTCATGATTGGTCTCAAAAACAGTTATTGAGGACTTTCTTTGAGGGCTTGAAGCCGGAGATCCGAAGAGAAGTTAAAGCGCGACAACCGTATACGCTTATGGTAGCCATCTCTTTCGCACGACATCAAGAGGAGCAATTGAACCATGAAGCTCGGAGGACTAGGGTTGCTCCTCAACCAGTAATATTGAAGCCCTTAGCCCCCCCTACTATTGACCAAGTCCCTACACTAAAGAGGTTAACAAGAGAAGAGCTTCTGGAGCGATATGCGAAGGGGTTATGTTGGCATTGTGACGAGCCGTGGAGCCGTGAGCATCGCTATAGTAAAGGGAGACTTCTTATGATTGAACCAATAGAAGAAGAGGGCATTGAACATCCAGAAGAGAGCCTTGAACATGAAGAAGAAGATGCAGAAGAAGAGCCATAACCGACTGAAGTTACGGTACATGCACTAGCCGGCAACTCAAACCCGGAAACGAAGAAAGTTAGAGGCCTTCTCAAACAACAACCGATCACTATTCTCATCGACACGAGCAGTTTTAATAACTTTATAAACAGTAAGATTACTATCCAGATGGCCTTACCTATTGATAATTGCAGCAGGTTTGACGTTAAGGTCGTCGACAGATGGATTTTGAATTGTGATCGTAGGCGCCCGTAGGAGAAACTATTGCTGTAGGACCAAGAGATAATTGCAGATTTCTTCCTTCTCCCTCCTGATGATCATAAGGCCATGTTCATAATTAAATGGTTGACGACATTAGGTGATATTTCTTGGAATTTTATGCAACTAATTATGAAATTTTATAGTAAGGAAAAATAAGTGATACTGAACGGGAAACGTGGGGGCGACATAACGACGATTTGCACACAACAAATGGAGAAGGTTTTGCATAAAGCATGCAGTTGATTTTTTATACAACTTAAGCAGCAAACTAAGGGAGAGCCAATATAATTTGAAGATCCAAACCTACTTCCTTTGCTTGCTGAATTTTCATATATATTTGACGAACCGTTCAACCTACCTCTTACCCGTCGACATGATCATTATATAATGATTCTTTCAAGCAAACCTCCAGCAAATACTCAGCCATATCAATATCTATATCTTCAGAATGATGAAATAGAAAGGATTGTAAAAGAAATGCTCAAAACAGGAGTTATTCGGCCAAGTGAATATGCGTTGATTACCGAGCTCTCAATGGCATAACCATCAAGGACAAATACCTTATTCCAATAGCAGATGAATTACTAGATGAAAGGGAGCACACATCTTTACAAAGCTTGACCTTTGATCTGGGTATCATCAAATATGAGTGTACGAAGAAGACATACCGAAAACCACCTTTTGAACACACAACAACCATTACGAATTTTTTCTTTCTTCAACAGAAGGTGGAATATCTTGGGCATATCATATCAGAGGAAGGTGTGATAGTGGACCCCTTCAAAATTGAAGCAATGCAAAACTGGCTTAACCCGAGGAACGTAAAATTGCTACATGGCTTTCTGGGTTTAATAGGCTACTACTGCAAGTTCGTGAAAAACTATGGCGAGATCAGTGCACCACTTCCTTACTGAAAAAAGATGTCTTCCAATGGTCGGACAGAGCCTCCGCTGCCTTCAACAAACTTAAGGCAGCCATGATGACGACGCTGGTGCTAATACTACCAGATTTCAACCGACCCTTCATTATTGAGGCCGACGCATCTGGAGTCAGAATTGGAGCCATTCTCATGCAAGATGGTCGACCACTCGCATACACTAGTAAGGCATTATCTCCCTCCCATCAAAATAAGTCAACATATGATAAGGAGATGCTCGCCATTGTGCGCGCAGCAACGAGGTGGAGACCCTACTTGATTGATTGATGATTTCAAAATAAAACCGACCATAAAAGCCTCAAATACTTTTTGGAGCGAAAGATACCATCCCCTGAGCAGCAAAAATGGGTAACAAAACTTCTTGGATTTGATTTTGAAATAACTTACAAAAAGGGAAAACAGAATGTTCTTGCAGATGTGCTTTCGCAACTACCCGAGCAAGTTAGAGTTTCGGCCATTTCACTTCCGACCAGCGACTTCCTTGAGGATATTAAGATGGAATGGTAGGAAGATTCAGATACTAGTAAGATTATAAAAAAATGGGAGGAAGCACCAAGCCCCATGACTCATTATAATTGGGACTCAAAAGAACTACACTATAAGGGATGCATTGTGCTTGTGACAAATTCGACTTACATCTTCAAGAGTAGATTTTGGACAAAGTTATTCCATATGCAGGGTACTAAATTGAAAAGGAGTACGATATATCACCCACAAACCAACAGCCAGCCGGAAGTTTTAAACAGGTGCTTGGAGACAGCCCAAAGCCACCCACCAAATATGACTACCCAAAGAGAACTCCAGACCCAACCAAGTGCCATTATTGATCGACGGATCGTGACTCGACGATGACGACCCACTAATGAAGTGCTAATACAGTGGGCGAACCTACTAATAGAAGATGCCACTTGGGAGAACTATGACAACTTGAAGATCAAATTCCTAGAATTCACGAATCATCAGCCTCGAGGACAAGGCTGATTTGAAGAGGGCGGGTCTGTTAGGACTCTAGCTTGGAGAGTCCTAATTGAGAGGGACATTCATGTAAAAATGTTAGGACTCTAGCTAGGAGAGTCCTAATTGAGAGGGACATTCTGTTAGGACTCTAGCTAGGAGAGTCCTAATTGAGAGGGGCATTCATGTCGGAGGTTTTTTCTTAGAGAAGAATTAGGAGTTGTACAGGAATAGGAGTCTTGAGTAGGAGTCTTATTAGGAGTTGGTTAGAAGTAAGAGTCTTAAGTAGGAGTCCTACTAGGAGTTAGGGTTTAGAAGCCCTATAAATAGCCATGTATTCCTTCTCTTTTGACAAGCAATAGATGAATCTTTTCTGCAGCCTTTGAGCAGCAACTTGGAGGGAGGAACCTCTATAGAGTTCCAAGGAGGCCGATCCCCTAAAGAGATCAACCCCAAGTTTAGAATCTATAAGGGTTATAACAGAAGGCCTCCAACTTTCATCGTTTGCGGGTTTGAGTAGACAGATAATGCATGTACCGTAACTTCGGTCGGTTGTGGCTTTTCTTCTGCATCTTTTTCTTCACATTCAAGGCTCTCTTTTGGATGTTCAATAACCTTTTCTTCTATTGGCTCAATCATAAGAAGTCTCCCTTTACTACAGCGATGCTCACGGCTCCACGGCTCGTCGCAATGCTAACATAACCCCTTCGCATATAGCTCCCGAAGTTCTTCTCTTGTTAACCTCTTTGGTGTAGGGACTCGGTCGACAGTAGGGGGGGCTGAGGGCTTCAATATTGCTGGTTGAGGAGTGATCCTAGTCCTCCGAACTTCATGGTTCAATTGCTCCTCTTGATGTCGTGCGAAAGAGATGGCTGCCATAAGCGTGTACGGTTGTCGTGCTTTAACTTCTCCTCGGATCTCCGGCTTCAATCCCTCAATGAAGGTCCTCAATAGTTGTTTTTGAGACCAATCACAAGTTTGATTTGATAACCTTTCAAACTTGGTTTGGTACTCCTGAATGGTGGAGATTTGTCGGATCTTTGCTAGTTGTCCGTCAATATTCTTGTAATCGGTTAGTCAGAAGCGTATCAGCAGTCCTTCTTTGAATTGTCACCAAGAAAGGACTCCATGAGTATGTTTAAACTAGTCAAACCACTATATAGTATCCCCTTCAAGATGTATAGCTGCAATTTTCACCATAGATGCTTCTACAGTTTTGTGGTACCGAAAATATCGCTCCGCGCGCGAGATCCAACCAATCGGGTCTCCTTCTTCCCATCTAGGGAAGTCCACTCTCATGCATGGATAGTTGGGGTTAGTCATAGAGCTTTCCCTCTCTTGGAAGTCATATTTTCGGGCTTAGTGGTCAGCCCAATCTGAGTTCGATAAAGAGCGTCCGAATCTTATCCTCCATTCGTGCCTCGAAGGCTTCAAATTTAGCATTGATTAGCTCTTCAGATGCCATAGTATATGCTGCCAAATTTGTGATGTTAAGATCTCTCTTTTGTTGTCGGGTTAAAGGAATGTATTGGTTGAGAGAGGTGATGGTCGAAAGGGTTGGTGGATTGGTGGATGTAGGCTACAATTTAGGCTTGTTTTGTGGCTATTTTGGGTGCAGTTTGAGGGTGTGGTTTGGTGGAGTTTTAGGGCTGTGGATAAAAGTTTTACATCTGTGGTAGATGGCAGCAAAGGTTTGATAGAAATCAGTGGAAGTTGCAGCAAGTATGTGCTGTCTTGTAAGAGCAGAATTATCGTCGAAGAAATAGCAATTTCTCGATGTAATTTTCACCAAAAACTTGAGAGAATTGAGGAGGGAATTGATGGCAAAATTATAGTTTATATGATAGCAAGGATAACTAATTTAATCAAGAAAATTTCGGTAGTATAACTATAACATCCCCCATTTTTGAAAATTTAGTAAAAAGTTTGTTTGTAAAAATAAGGATCGTTTAATAATTATTTTATGTTAAATGATATTATATTAAAAGTTTATGACTAGGGACCTAAGAGTAAATATTAAAAGTTTGATATAATTTATGAAACTTTCAGATTTAAGTTTTTTTTAAAAAAATAAATATATAGTGGACATGTGTCACTAGCTAACCTAAGGTTGGTGCCACTTATCTTTGCTCTAAAGATGACACCTAGCCCCTTTCATGTATGCATGACACCTTGCAACTTTTGCATTAGCCAAAACCCAAATAATTAGACGAAAGGTTAAAGAAAACAAACCTGAAGAGTTGCAGCCAACGTGAGTTTGAGAAAAGAAGAAGAAGAAGAAGAAGAAGAAGAGCTTGAGGTTTTTCATCAATTTTCTCACATTTGGGATTCAAATAATTTTAAGGTAAGTGTTCTAACCCCATCCCACAGTAACTTTAATCTTTGTTTCCATTTTTATTCTACAAAATTTGAATGATTTTAACTGAGAACCAGACCTTCTTTCGTTTTGATATAAAGCTATGAATCTGTGATTTTTCGGTAATCTGACCTCTTTGCAAAGTTTCGGTCATAATATTTTGTAATAAACTCTGATTTAGACAAGACCTATTCCATTTGAAAGTAGACAAAAAAAATCTTTATTTTGATACTAAGATCGAATGATTTGGAGTTTAAATGCCTACTAAGACTTCTATTTAAATTAACCCTACAGATTCTACAAAACAGGGACTGAAATTGCTGACCTCTTGTTGCTTAACTACTTATAACTTTCTGTTATTAACTCAGATTCATACAAAGTATGATTTATTCAAAGTTAGACTCAAAATACTTTCTGTATATACATGATTTGAAATTTTTGGAGTACAATTGCTAACTGAAACATCTGCTTTCATCGACCCTATGGATTCAGTAAAACAGAGCTAATATTTTTAGACCTTTCGCTACAAAATTATCTGTAACTCCTTGTTGTAAATTCCAATTCTTGTTAAACTTATTTGCATAAAACTAGATTGGCAAAGCTTTCTAATGACACCTATTTTGTATAAATTGGAGCATAATTGGTTATCGAAATAGTTCATACAATGTTCCTATCAAATTCTGCCAGAATCGAGCTTTGGTCGATTTCGGCTTTCCTTGTTTCTTCTCTTTGGAAATCGATTCCAGCAAAAAAACTCTTACTGCAGTTAAGCTTTACATTATTACCTTAAATTCCTATGTACTTTTTTCCTTTATTTATTTGCACATCTGCAGCTATCATCTAAAGTTCATGTTTGCATCGTAATGATTCGGCACATGCATCCCATTGTTCCGCATTTGCTTTCGATATGTGCCTCTTATAGTTTCATTTCTTTAGACATTAAATTCACCTAACTTTCTTATTTCAATTGAGCTATATATGATTTCTTGAAATCCTTGTATGCTCTTGCTTTTGTTTTCTTTCAAATCTGAATACATTTATGAAAGATTATGTTTGTATCATATTGACTCGAAAGGCATATGTACATTTCGTTGTTCCGCATGTGCTTCCGATATAACCCAATTCATTATTCACAATACCCTTTTGTACTCTGGTGTTTGTGGGATTATTTGGACCTTTGCCAGAAATGGTAAAGGGTATGTGCTTAAAGCCCGTGCTGCTCTAGATTATGTTTGGTGGTCATTCAGAAATGGATGGACCATATTATGTTTGGAATCCCACTTCACCTTCTATCTATTTGATATGAAATTCAGAGTCGACCTAGCACTTGGGCAGGGTGAGAGGGCCCGAGTAGGAAAGGGCTACCCGTGGATGGAGTCGAGAACTCATCACGGCGTGGAGCCACCACTGAGTTAAACCTCACATGCACTATGCTAGAGTATGACGTTTGAGCTTCTATTTTGTATTTATTCTTTGATATGTTCTGAAGTGCTTCTTATGCTTCCGAAATATTTCCATATGTCATTGATACGTTCTGAAGCATTTCATTCACCATTGATATGTTCCGAACTGTTTCATATGCCATTGATATCCAAAATGCTTCTTACGTCTTTGTTATGCCTTAAAATTACCATATGTCATCGATATGCTCCTTATGCCAATGATATGCTCCAATTACCTTTTCTCGATTGTATGAACAAAATGTGCTTCGAACGAAATGACATCGTAATTCTGCATTCATAATATCCAAAATGCTCCTTATGTCTTTGTTATGCCTTGAAATTACCATATGTTATCGATATGCTCCTTATGCCAATGATATGCTCCAATTACCTTTTCTCGATTATATGAACAAAACATGCTTCGAACGATATGACATTGTAATTCTGCATTCAAACAAAACATGCTACTATTTCATCTTATATCTTTGCTTTGTATTTTGATACCTTATTTATTTGAAACCTGTCCTCTTTGCTATGGATATGTTAGTCACTTGGTGAGCTTTATATGCTCACTCCAATGCTATATAAATTTTTCAATATAGCTTATCGCTCACTAAAATGTGTAAATTGGGTTGAAGTAGTGGAAGACTAGAAGATTTGGGGCAAATATTTTGTACTTGATAGGTTGATGTTGTATAAGTTCTTTTTGGGTGTAATGAAATATCAATGACAAATCTAGATTGATGTATCTTGTAAATATTTGAAAAGTATCTCTTACGTCAGGATTTTGGAAATGTTAAGTCTAAACTGTGTACTGATATAAACATATAGTACATGTTGGTTTTGTGATTGCATTAATTACTGTGCTTATGGAGTTATGATATAGTTATGGTTTAGTTAAGTTGCTTTTGGATTTTAAGAATCATCTAGTGACATGATGTATGATTATAGACTGCACAGGTTTTGTGAATTGTGGATTGTAGAGGTAAATGACTTGAATGCTTTTCTTATTGACCTCAAAGGTGTGATTGGATCCTGGATTGTTGGTTGAATTAAATATTATCAATCTTGAATTAGGTTCACACCTCCTAAAAGAGAATTAAATTTGGGGGGCGTAACAATAACAACAAGGAAATTGGTGCAAGTTGCGATAGCAGAATTCTCATCGAAAAATTTAAGCGGCTTACGATAAAAATTTGTAGCAACACAAAATCATTTTTAAAGATGAATTCCTCAATAGATAAATCTTAAATGGAAGCCAAGATGATCTATGGAGTGTATAAGAAATTTCATTTAAAAAAGATTGCAAATAGATGGGTTAAGGCAACAATATGCGCCTGAAATTTTCTGCAGCACAGATTTTTAAGTATAGCAGATTGTACATAATAGATCAGTAGTTTATTTTGATAATTTTTTGATGAAGCCAAAGGGAAATCTACTATTAGGAAGTGTCAAAGCTATCATAAAAATTTCGTAGAGATTTGGATAGAAACAACGTAGTATCAAGATTAAACAAACAGTGCTATGCGGTTGAAATTTTACAATGCAGATTTTCAAGTATAGCAGATTAGACGTAAAATATCAATGGTTTATATTGAGAATTTTTTGACAAAACCAAAGGTAAATCTGCTGTTAGGAAGTGTCAAAGATGTCATAAAATTTTTGTAGAGATCTGGATAGAAAAAACATAGTAGCAAGATCAAATTGACGGTGCTATACGGTTAGAATTCTGCAATGTATCTTTCGTCATAGAGATGAAAACTTTATGACGAAAAGTTTATGCAGCAATATAGGAATAATTTTTTTGGGATTTTCAAATAAGGATAACTAAATTGCAGTAGCAGTAAGGTAGAAAACCAGAACCTATTGCAATTCACGGGGAGATCAAAGGATGATCCATGGTGGAGAAGATGACGGCGGAATTTGGCGATGATCTTTTAAGCAATTGTGGGAATTGCTATAGGCAGTTGTGGAGGGTTGATGGATGGCTGTGGAAGGGCAGTGAGATGCCAAGAATGCTACTCTGATACCAGGTGTTAGAACCCTTGCAGATTCTAAACTTTAGGGGATCGGCCTCCTTGGAACTCTATAGGGGTTCCTCCCTCCAAGTTGGTGCTCAAAAACTGTAGAAAAGATTCATCTATTGCTTGTGAAAAGAGGAGAAATATATGACTATTTATAGGGCTTCTAAACCGTAACTCCTAATATGACTCATACTCAAGACTCCTACTTCTAACCAACTCCTAATATGACTCCTACTCAAGACTCCTATTCCTTTACAACTCCTTATTATTCTCTAAGAAACAACCTCCTAACCCTAGCCGGCCTTTTCACCTCTTTAATAGGGGTCGGCTTAGGTAGGTTTTCCATGAATGTCCCTCTCAATTAGGACTCTCCAAGCTAGAGTCCTAACAGTTATGCGGTTCGTCAAATATATCTGAAAATTCAGCAAGCAAAGGAAGTAGGTTTAGATCTTCAAATTCTATTGGCTATCTCTTAGTTTGCTACTCAAGTTGTACCAAAAAGCTACTATATACTATATGCAAAACCTTCTCCATTTGTTGTGTGCAAATCGTTGTTATGTCGCCCCCATGTTTTCCGTGCAGTATCACCTGTTTCTTCTTACTGTAAAATTTCATAATTAGTTGCATAAAATTTTAATAAACATCACCTAATATCGTCAACTATTTAATTCTAAGCATGGCCTCATGATGATCAACAAGGAGGTGGAAGAAATATGCAATTATCTTTTGGTCCTGCAGCAATAGTTTCACTCGCGGGCGCTTACGATTATACTTCAAAATCCATCTATCGGTGACCTTAACATCAAACCTACTGTAATTCTCGATAGGTAAGGCCATCTGGACAGCAACCTTACTCTTTAGAAAGTTATTAGTGCTACTTGTTTCGATAAGAACAGTGATCGATTATTGTTTGAGAAGGCCTCCAACTTTCATCATTTGAGGGTTTGAGCAGTCGGCTAGTGCATGTACTGTAACTTCGATTGGTTGTGGCTCTTCTTCTGCATCTTTTTCTTCATGTTCAAGGCTCTCTTCTAGATGTTCAATGACCTCTTCTTCTACTGGTTCAATCATAAGAAGTCTTCCTTTACTATAGCGATGCTCACGGCTCCACGGCTTGTCGTAATGCCAATATAAGCCCTTCGCATATCGCTCCCGAAGCTCTTCTCTTGTCAACCTTTTTAGTGCAGGGACTCGGTCGATAGTAGGTGGAGCTGAATACTTCAGTATTCTAGTTGAGGAGCTACCCTAGTCCTTCAGGCTTCATAGTTCAATCGCTCCTCTTGAAATCGTACGAAAGAGATGGCTGCCCTAAGCGTGTACGATTGTCGCGCTATAACTTCTTCCCGGGTCTCTGGCTTCAAGCCCTCAATGAAGGTACCCAATAACTATTTTTGAGACCAAACATGAGTTTGATTAGATAACCTTTCAAACCTGGTTTGGTACTCTTGAATGGTGGAGGTTTGTCGGATCAGTGCTAGTTGTCCATCAATGTTCTCATAATCGGTTGGTCCAAAGCGGATCAGTAGTCCTTGTTTGAATTGTCACCATGAAAGGACTCCATAATTATGTTCAAACTAGTCAAACCACTGTATGGCATCCCCTTCAAGATGTATAGCTATAATTTTCACCATAGATGCGTCTGCAATTTTGTGGTACCGAAAATATCGCTCCACGCGCGAGATCCAACCAATCGGGTCTCCTTCTTCCCATCTAGGGAAGTCCACTCTCATGCGTGGATAGTTGGGGTTGGTCAAAGAGCTTCTCCTCTCTTTGAAGTCATATCTTCGGGCTTGGTGCGATTGGTTAGAGCTCTCTCTTTGATGTGATTTCTTCGGGCTTGGTGGTCAGCCCAAACTGAGTTCGGTAAAGAGAGTCTGAATCTTATCCTACATTTGGGCCTCAAAGGCTTTGAATTTAGCTTTGATTATCTCCTCAGATACCATAGTATATGTCTTCAAATCTATGATATTAAGATCTCTCTTTTGTTGTCGGGTTAAAGGCATGTATAGGTTGAGAGAAGTTAAAGTCGAAAGGGTTGGTGTATTGGTGGATGTAGGTTGTGGTTTAGCCTTATTTTATGACTCTTTTGTTGAATCTCGAATTTTGATGATGAAACTAATTGATTGTGTTTCAATGTTTGACTACATTTTGAGTGATACAGGTCTACTCGATCAGGATTAGACAATTAACGCAGGAGGAATTGACGTTGCGTCGGAGGAGATCACGTCAGGATATTGGATGGCAGAAGGCTTCGGGCGTCGGGCATCGGGCCAAGGAGAGCGAAATTGCGCCAAGGATATCGGGGTTGCGGAGGTCAACCGCCGATTGGGCAACAAGCCGCAAGAGAGGACGATGCACCGAAGAATCGGATGAAGCGCCAACCAATGACGTGCCGGGCAACAGAATGTCAATTTGCGTTATAATAATTGTCTAGATCGGAGTAGAGTGTTTGCTTGTGTGTGCAGGATTAACTACGATAACCAGAAAACACAAAGCGAGAATACCGGAGTCAAGTTCGATGGACGTTTAAGAGTCCGAAGAATCGTCGGAGATGCTGCCAGAACCAACCGAGAAGAAATCGGGAACTTGTCGAAATTTTCGGAAGTTCGCCGAAGAGATCGTCGAAGGTTCACGGAGATCACCGAGAAGGCTCGGCTACTCATTAAAGTCATCACAAGTTCGGGAGCTTGCTAGAAGCCCGTCAGCAGAAAGTTCGTCGGAAAGCTCGCCAGAACAAGACTCGACGTTCGCGGTTGAAAATTTGCTTAGGATGTGTTTTGGTTATGTAGTCCACTTGTAATTAGGATTAGGATTAAGAGATAATCCTATATCCTGGTTAGGGGCCAACTGGGCCCAAAGTCAGAGTTGGTTTAGGCTAAAAATTAAGCTAAACCAGCGAACTAGAGAGCCAAGATTGAAGCCCAACTAGTGGCTGAAAACACTGTAGTCAGGCTGAAAACACTGTAGGCGGTGGCACCGCCTAGCTGGGCAGTGGCACCGCCCAACACCCGAGAGCTGGGCGGTGACACCTCCTGGGCCACCGCCCAGCACCCGAGCCCTGGGCGGTGGCACCGCTTGGCTGGGCGGTGGCACCTCCAACAGCGGGAACCCAAAGAGAATTCAAATTTTGAAGCCCAAATTTGAATCCTCTTGAGGCCTATAAATACCCCTCAAATCTCAGCTGAGAGAACAACTTTTTGAGCAGCAAGTGTTTGAGAGAAAAGCCTTAGAAAAGTGTTAGCTTGTCTTGTTTTTAATTTGCTAGTGTTCACCTCCTTCTTTCTTGTTGAAAATCTGTAAGAGAGTGAACCGCTTATAAAAGTTGTAAGAGGGGTATTCACCCTTCACTTTCAAGAGATTTGCTAGTGGAAGGTGGAAGCCTCATCGAAGAGGGGCCTCGCAAGTGGATGTAGGTCACTTGACCGAACCACTTTAAAAACGGCGTAATCTCTGGTTTGCATTTCTTATTGTCATTTACATTACTGCAAATCTTCTTACTTGCTTTGTTTCATCATTACCTTTGCTGTGCAACTTTAAGAATACGCTTTCAAGTTAAGCTTTTCAAGTTCCGTTCTTATCGTACGAAAGATTTTACTAAAACCGAAGTTTTAATCCGCTGCACTAATTCACCCCCCCCTCTTAGTGCCACTCCGATCCTAACAATTGGTATCAGAGCCACGGTTTTCTACTTTGGTTTAACACCCAAATAGAAATGGCTCTTTATAGCTTTCAAGAGGGTCACTCTCTCATTCGTCCTCCCTTTTTCAATGGGACGGACTACACTTGTTGGAAAACTCGAATGAGAGTTTTCTTACTTTCTTTGGATTTGAATTTATGGGACATAGTCGAAAATGGATTTGAAATGTCTTCTCTCCCAATGAACCATTGGAATGATTTGGAGAAGAAGATGTTTTCTTTAAATGCAAAGGCTATGAATGCCTTATATTGTGCACTTGACAAAAGTGAATTTAATCGCGTTTCGATGTGTGACTCGGCTTTTGATATTTGGAGAACTCTAGAGGTCACTCATGAAGGCACTAGCCGAGTGAAAGAGTCCAAAATCAATATTCTTGTGCATTCTTACGAACTTTTCCGGATGAAACCAAGTGAGTCCATCGGAGACATGTACACCCGGTTCACGGATGTCATCAATGGACTCAAAGCTCTTGGTAAAAGTTTTTCTAATTTTGAACTAGTCACTAAAATCTTAAGATCCCTTCCAAAAAGTTGGGATCCAAAAGTTACGGCCATTCAAGAGGCCAAGGACCTTAAAACATTCCCTCTCGAAGAACTTATTGGGTCTCTAATGACCTACGAAATGAACAATGTGACAAAAAAGAAACTCGAGAACAACCTTCCAAATGATAGGAAGGATTTGGGACATAGAACACATGAAGACCACTCGAGCATAAGCTCAAGTGATGGTGAACTTAAACTACAAATGAAACAAAAATTAAAAAGCAAAAAGAATGGAACTACTTGCTTTGAACGCAAGAAGAACAAAAGTTGGGATGAATTGAGCTCTTCCGAAGACGAGGAGAAAATCAAGAAAGGCGAGATGGCAAACTATGCCTCACCCTCTTACAACAATGAGGTAATCAAAATCCCACTAATTTATTTCGAAATTACATAATACTTTCTTGAGTTATTTTTAATTTAGTTTAGGATTAATTTTCTTGAAAATTGCATGTGTTATGTTAATGCAGTAAAATGTTAAATATAAATCTAATGCTTATACACCTAGTAAGATTAATCTTATATATGTGCTTGAGAAGCAAGAATTTGTATTTTGACGATTTCCATATTGATTTTCAATGACGATGCATGACTTTTGAATGGAAGGCTTGATGATTTTTTATGAACCTTATCTTTGGTTTTCAAACATGATGTATAGTTTTGACATAAGAACAAAAATTTGAAGCATGCTAATATAAAGTCAATCATATAAAGTAAAACTAAAGAAATTTTAAATATCTATAAGAATCATTCAAAATTATGTTCAATAAAACCTTACTTGATGTTGTAATGAAACCATTGAAAGTTTTGATGCTATGATTTGATGATTTTATGCATGAGATTGTAAAGTTATACATGATGCTTTTTATGATTTATTGGTCTTGATGGTTTTTATGATAAAATTCATTTTTCGATCCTAAATGTTGATGCACTTTTTTATCTAGCATAAATGACATGAATTTAAATAACTAAAAAGAGAAAAGCATTGTTCTTGAAAATTATTTTTCTCTATCTTGTTGATTTATATGAATCCCTTGAAAATGATTTTGGTTTGATGATTTGAATTAGAAATGAGTTATATCAAAATCATGATATTGATTTGACAAAATTGAATGAGTTGTAAACAAATGATGATTTTTCTCTTGAATACAACTTGTAATATTTTTACATATATATTTTCATCTTGATTTCTCGATATTCGATACATGAAATTTTTCCATGAATCAAAATTCTTTCATGATGTGATTCTTCTTGGTATTCACTAAAAATGATACATTCAAATTAACCTACTCTATTTGACATCTTGATAATTTATGACTTGAATATCATGTACAATATGCTCATAATGATGATTGAGTTATTTATGAAAAATGGAAGATATAGTTTTGAAATTTTGCATGTTCGAATTTGAAAATATTTGATATGCATGAAAATATTAAACATTTTGAAACCATGTTTTAGTGTTATGCTTAATGATCATGCTTAATAAATTTCGAAATTATGGATGATGAATCTTTTACGATTTATGGATCATTGATTTTTACCATAATGAAAGTACCTTATTGATTTTTGTTGTAATAAATCTTACTCTTTCGGTTTTAAACATGATAAATGTTTTTATTTGGTATAAATGAAACAAAATCATATGTTTTGAAATAATCGAAAAGAGGATAACATTCTTGAAAATTATTTTGCTCAATCTTATTGATTTTGATGAATCCATTTGTATCATCTTTGTGAATCTCTTGGATTTTGATAATGATTTTGATGATTTAAATTTAAATATTTTTTTATTGAAATCATGATCTTGATCTCTTGAAATTCATAACATGAAATCCTTTATGAATCAACATTTTCTTTTCTATTTAAAAGGAGATTTGTCGAAATGTTTCATAGTCTTTTAGTATTCATAATCTTGACAATTATGTTTTAAAACTTTATGTAAACCAAGAATGTTCATCATGATTCTCTCTTTGAATATTTAAAGAGGAGAATTTTCTAGATGGTTCATGATTTTGATGATTGAATATTTGATATGCATGAATTGAGATCTTGCTCTCCTACCACTCTTTTTGCTATTCACCAAAAGGAAGACTAATTCTAATAAACCATGATATGCTATATGAATTTTATTGTATTCATGAAGTAAGATCTCATCACTAATTTTTGTTTATATTCCTTCATGTGATGATATGAATGTATGAAACACTTATGATATGATTTTTTATACAATTCCATGTATTCGTGAAATATTAATCTCATCACCCAATTAATTCCTCTTGATACTCCTAATGTGATGAAGTGAAATTATGCATGAAATACAAATGGGGATAAGTTTTTGGTAGGATATAATTTGACAAATTGATACCATCATGATATGAAACATTTATGATTTGCAATGATATATGCAATACTTGTGCTTTCTAATTATGATGTGATGTATTACATATGATGTAAATCATGATTTAAAATACTATGAGTTGTCGCTAAAATGATGTATTATAAATATTGATTTAATGTTTTGTATCATGAATACTCTAAATGATGAATATTTGGTATCATGATCAAAATGTTGACAAATAGTTAAAAATTTTAGTATCATGTATGATATCCTTATAATGTTGATCGATTTATTCAATATCATGCATGAATGAATATAAGGTTTTTGAAAATGTGCATATTCTAATTTGAAAATATGATGATGCACAATTAAGATTGATACTTACCTTTGTCATAATTGATGTAATGGGTCTTCCCTTCTTTTTGACAATGACAAAGGGGGAGATAGCTTGCTTGCACAAGTCAAGAAGATGCAAAAACTTGATTGCTTGCTTGCCTATCTTAAGTAGCAAAGATTGCTAACTTGCTTATTTCAAGAAGCAAAAGTTGTCTTCTTGAACATCATTATCTTGCCCATCTCAAGAAGCAAGACTTGCAACCTACACATTGCAATAGGAAGTAAGAATCGATAGCTTACACACTTCAACAAGAAAGCTATCTTGTATTTGCTTTTGACATTTTTACTAGCTTGTATGTTACAAAACTTGCTCACTTTTTCAAATACTTTGCTAGCTTGCACTTTGTAAAGGAAGCAAAAATAACACTTCTCAAAAGAGAAGAAAAACTTACTGTCTTGAACATCTTTAATATGCTAGCTAGCATGATGTACAATTTGCTATTTTGAATATTACAAAGAAATACTATCATGCACATTGCAAAGAAAAGCAAAGTGCAATCGTGCACAAGAAGCAAGTGTTGAATTGCCATGATTGAACTTAAGAATCTTGCTATACTTTTGTGCTTATATGTTGTGATGAAAATCTCGCTTTATGTTGTAAAAACTTGCATATCTTTTAAAATAGCTAGAGCTACTTCTCCTTTTTGTTGATGACATAGGGGGAGAAGTATATTGATGACTTCATGCATTGAATTAAATATTTTATATTTGCATGATAGTTTAAATGTTTTTCATAACATGTGATGAATGTTACTTGGATTTGGGATAATCCAAGTGTTCTATCAATGGCATATTGATAGGGGGAGTTTAGTTAAACTCCGGGGAGTTAAGGTTAACTCCGTTAGTCATCAATTAGTTGTCATCATCAAAAAGGGGGAGATTGTTGAATCTCGGATTTTGATGATGAAACTAATTGATTGTGTTTCAATGTTTGACTACATTTTGAGTGATACAGGTCTACTCGATCAGGATTAGACAATTAACGCAGGAGGAATTGACGTTGCGTCGGAGGAGATCACGTCAGGATATTGGATGGCAGAAGGCTTCGGGCGTCGGGCATCGGGCCAAGGAGAGCGAAATTGCGCCAAGGATATCGGGGTTGCGGAGGTCAACCGCCGATTGGGCAACAAGCCGCAAGAGAGGACGATGCACCGAAGAATCGGATGAAGCGCCAACCAATGACGTGCCGGGCAACAGAATGTCAATTTGCGTTATAATAATTGTCTAGATCGGAGTAGAGTGTTTGCTTGTGTGTGCAGGATTAACTACGATAACCAGAAAACACAAAGCGAGAATACCGGAGTCAAGTTCGATGGACGTTTAAGAGTCCGAAGAATCGTCGGAGATGCTGCCAGAACCAACCGAGAAGAAATCGGGAACTTGTCGGAATTTTCGGAAGTTTGCCGAAGAGATCGTCGGAGGTTCACGGAGATCACCGAGAAGGCTCGGCTACTCATTAAAGTCATCACAAGTTCGGGAGCTTGCTAGAAGCCCGTCAGCAGAAAGTTCGTCGGAAAGCTCGCCAGAACAAGACTCGACGTTCGCGGTTGAAAATTTGCTTAGGATGTGTTTTGGTTATGTAGTCCACTTGTAATTAGGATTAGGATTAAGAGATAATCCTATATCCTGGTTAGGGGCCAACTGGGCCCAAAGTCAGAGTTGGTTTAGGCTAAAAATTAAGCTAAACCAACGAACTAGAGAGCCAAGATTGAAACCCAACTAGTGGCTGAAAACACTGTAGTCGGGCTGAAAACACTGTAGGCGGTGGCACCGCCTAGCTGGGCGGTGGCACCGCCCAACACCCGAGAGCTGGGCGGTGACACCTCCTGGCTGGGCGGTGGCACCGCCCAGCACCCGAGCCAAGCGGTGCCACCTCCAACAGCGGGAACCCAAAGAGAATTCAAATTTTGAAGCCCAAATTTGAATCCTCTTGAGGCCTATAAATACCCCTCAAATCTCAGCTGAGAGAACAACTTTTTGAGCAGCAAGTGTTTGAGAGAAAAGCCTTAGAAAAGTGTTAGCTTGTCTTGTTTTTAATTTGCTAGTGTTCACCTCCTTCTTTCTTGTTGAAAATCTGTAAGAGAGTGAACCGCTTGTAAAAGTTGTAAGAGGGGTATTCACCCTTCACTTTCAAGAGATTTGCTAGTGGAAGGTAGAAGCCTCATCGAAGAGGGGCCTCGCATGTGGATGTAGGTCACTTGACCGAACCACTTTAAAAACGGCGTAATCTCTGGTTTGCATTTCTTATTGTCATTTACATTACTGCAAATCTTCTTACTTGCTTTGTTTCATCATTACCTTTGCTGTGCAACTTTAAGAATACGCTTTCAAGTTAAGCTTTTCAAGTTCCGTTCTTATCGTACGAAAGATTTTACTAAAACCGAAGTTTTAATCCGCTGCACTAATTCACCCCCCCCTCTTAGTGCCACTCCGATCCTAACATCTTTTGGGTGTAGTTTGAGGGTGTGGTTTAAGTTTTAGAGCGGTGGATGAAAGTTTTAGATCTGTGGTAGATGGCAGCAAAGGTTTGATAGAAATCAGTGGAAGTTTGCTGCAGAATTGTGTTGTCTTGTAAGAACAAAATTATCGTAGAAGAAATAGTAGTTTCTTGACAATATTTCCACCAAAAACTCAAGAGATTTAAAGAGGGAATTGATAGCAATATCTTAGTTTATATGATAGCAATGATGTCCAATTTAGTTAAGAAAATTTCGATAGTAACAACATGAAAATTGGTGCAAGTTGTGATAGTAGAATTCTCATCAAAAAATTTTAGTAGTTTACGATAAAAATTTACAGCAACATAAAATCATTTTTAGAGATGAATTCCCTAATAGATCAATCTTAGATGGAAGCCTAGATGATCTATGAAGTGTATAAGAAATTTTATTCAAAAAAAATTGCAAATAGATGGGTTAAGACAATATGCAGCTGAAATTTTCTGCATTACATATTTTAAGTGTAGCGGATTGGACGTAAAAGATTAGTAGTTTATATTGAGAATTTTTTGATGAAACCAAAGGGAAATCTACTGTTAGGAAGTGTCAAAGCTAACATAAAAATTTTGTAGAGATTTGGATAGAAAAAAAATAGTATCAAGATCAAAACAGCTGTGCTATGCGGTTGAAATTTTATAGTACAGATTTTCAAATATAGCAGATTCGACATAAAAGATCAATAGTTTATATTAAAATTTTTTTGACAAAACTAAAGGGAAATCTTTTGTTAGGAAGTGTCAAAGCTATCATAAAAATTTTATAGAGATTTGGATAGAAAAAACATAGTAGTAAAATCAAACAATCTATGCTATGCGGTTGGAATTTTGCAATGTATCTTTCATCGTAGAGATGAAAACTTTGCGAAAAGTTTATGCAGCAATTTTGGAAAACAAAAAATTTGGATTTTTGAATAAAGATAACTAAATTGCAGCAGCAGTAAGGTAGGAAACCAGAACCTATTGTAATTCACGGGGAGATCAAAGGATGATCCGCGGTGGTGGAGATGACGACAGAATTTGGCGATGATCTTTTAAGCAATTGTGGGAATTGCTTTGGGCGGCTATGGAAGCGCAGCGAGAAGCCAAGAACACTGCTCTGATACCAGGTGTTAGAACCCTTACAGATTCTAAACTTAGGGTTGATCTCTTTAGGGGATCGGCCTCCTTGGAACTCTATAGGGGTTCCTTCCTCTAAGTTGCTACTCAAAGGCTACAAAAATGATTCATCTATTGCTTATGAAAAGAGGAGGTATATATGGCTATTTATAGGGCTTCTAAACCCTAACTCCTAATCGGACTCCTACTCAAGACTCTTACTTCTAACCAACTCCTAATAGGACTCCTACTCAAGACTCCAATTCCTTTACAACTCCTAATTCTTCTCTAAGAAACAACCTACTAAACCTAGTCGGCCACTTTACCTCTTTAATAGGGGTCAGCTTAGGTAGGTTTTACATGAATATCCCTCTTAATTAGGACTCTCCAAGCTAGAGTCCTAACAAAGTGGTGAATATGTGCTTGGCAATAGCCCAAAGCCATCCACCAAACATAGCCGAGTGCCATTATTGATCGATGGATTTGTTAGGATCAAGAGCACTAAGAGGGGGGGGGGGTGAATTAGTGCAGCTGAAAACTTTCAATGATTAAAACTGCGTTCGCTCGATAAGAGCGATTTCGGTAGAAAAGTCGATTCGTAAATCACTTTAACTTGTGATCAAGCAAGATGCAGTTAAAGCGAATCTATAAAGGCAGTTTACCATTATGATGGAAATCAAAATGTAAGCGCAAACTGAAATATGATGTTCGTATGATAAAATTGATTTACGTCTAAACACCGATTCGGAAAATACTGAACTTTGAAACATGATCGTAAAAGTGCAGAAGGTAGTAAGCTATTGAGGAGGTTTGCAGTAAAGATAATATGCTAAAAGTAAATGCAAACCAGAGAGCACCGCGATTTTAGAGTGGTTCGGTCAATCTTGACCTACATCTACTTCTGGCTTCCAACACCGACAAGATCACCGACGCCCACTAGAGGCCTTCCTTCAATAGGCGAAGGCTAACCACCCTTTTACAGTTTCCCTCCTTTTGACGGGCTTAGGAGACAACCCTTATAGAATTTTCTCTCCTCTCTTGAAAGATCAAAACTTGGAAGAAAAGAGGGAGAACTTCTAGACTTTACAAAACTTTTGAGCTCTAAAATCACAGGGTAAGATCAAGCTTTCGATGCCTTTGGGTTGCCCTTTCATTGCTGAAAGGGTGGGGTATTTATAGGCCCCAACCCAATTTGAATTTCGAGCTCAAAACTGTCATCTCCCGGAATTCTAGGGTATGGCGGTTGCACCGCCTGACTGGGGCAGTTGCACCGCTTGGCAGAGCTCGAAGACTAAGCCTCTGAGCGGTGCCACCTCCTATCAAGGGCAGTTGCACCTCCTGCCAGAGCTCGGAGACCGAGCTTAGGCAGTGCCACCGCTTGACTAGGGCGGTTGTACCTCTATCAGAGGCAGTTGCACTGCCCAGCCAAAGCTCGAAGACTAAGCCCTAGGTGGTGCTACCTCTGGCCAAGTAATCTGGGTCCGAATGGGCTGATCCATTCGGCCCAATTTGGGTCTGTCAAGGGCCCAATTGCCCCAAGATTAAGTTAATGGGATTACCTCCCATTTCTAACTTAATCATCATGCTAACTATTATTTTTCTTAGGACATTTACTGCAACTTGCTCCAGTGCGTCAATCGCTTCTTCCGGTGAGCTTCCGGCGAACTTCCGTCGATCATCCAATGAATCCTCGGTGATGCTCCTATGGACTTCCGGCAAACTCCTGGACTTACGACGATCCACTTGGCGAGTTCCGACGAGCTTCTTTAGCAAGCTCCTGGACTTCTCAGATTTGTTCCCGAAGAACCTCCGACGACCGTCCGAACTTCCGTCGAACTCTCGAACTCCCAACGTGATCATAGTCTTGACTCCGACGCAACTCCTGCTGCATGTCTTACTTCCATCGTAGTTAATCCTGCACATGTAAAATAAAACTTCGATCGAGACAATTAATCCTAAGTAATTAACCAAGTTGTTCGGCATGTCATTGGTCCCTCGACGCTTCATCCGATTCTTCGGCACATCGTCCTCTCTTGTGGCCTATTGCCCAATCGGCCAGTTGACTCTACAACTCTAATATCCTTGGTACAATACCTGCTCTTCTTGGCCCGATGCCTGAGTCCATGACCCGAAGCCTTCTGTCAATACGTCGACCGATCCACCGGCCCGACGTCCAATCTTCTAACATGTTCCTCCGGCACAACATGATTTTTCCTACTTTAATTGTCTAATCCTGATCGAAGCATCCTACGTCATAGATTAAAACATAAACACAATTATCAATTGGTTTCATCATCAAAATACGAGATTCAACAATATCCCCCTTTTTGATGATGACAACCAATTGATGACGGAGTTAAACTTAACTCCCGGAGTTTAAACAAACTCCCCCTATCAATATGCCATATTGATAGAACCTTGAATTCAAACTGAATTCAAGTCATTGCAATATTCATTATGAATACTTGCAACACGTCATCATGAACCTATGCATAGACTTATGCATAACATCATACTCCTCCCCCTTTGTCATCAACAAAAAGGAGAAGTACCACAATCAAGTGTTTGTTATATAGGTTCAACTCATTGCATGAAAAACATAGTATCATCATGCAATTTTGCTTTCATCATAGATATGCAAGGTAGTAAGATAGCAAGTTCCACAACATCAAGCTAGCAAATTTTATAATATTTTAGAACATGCAAGCTAGCAATTTTGAGATGTTCAAGAAAACAACTCTTACTTCTTGAAATATGCAAATTTGTCAAGTTTTGCTAAATGTGCAAGTTAGCATTTTTGCCTCTTGAGATAGGCAAGATAGCACATTTGCTTCTTTTGAGATAGCAACTTTTTGCTTCTCTTTAGACTACAAGCTAGCAATTTTTGTGATATGTAAGTTTCACAATATACAAGCTAGCAAAAATTTCGAAAGCGAATGCAAGATAGCTTTCTTGTGTAAGCTCATGATTCTTGTTCTTATTGCAATGTGCAAGTTGCAAGTTTTGCTTCTTGAGATAGGCAAGATAGCACTTTTGCAATTTTTGTTTCTTAAGATAGGCAAGCTTGTGATGTTCAAGATAACAAACTCTTTCTTATCTTTTGAGAAGTGTCATTTTCGCTTTCTTTGCAAAGTGTAAGCTAGCAAAATGACAAACTAGCAAGAGATAATGTTTTACATGAGGCAAGCAAACAATTTGGCAAATGTTACATTTGCATCTTCTCTTTTGAGAAGTGCAATTTTTGCTTTCATCTTGAATTGTGCAAGCTAGTTAGTTTGCCTCTTTTCATGATGTCCATGCCAGAAATTCTTGCTCCCCCTTTGTCATTGTCAAAAAGAAGCGAAGACCCTTATATCAATTTTCATATTATGACAAAGGTAAGTATCATTCTTATTTGTGCATCATTATATATTCAAATTAAAACATACACAATTTCAAAAACCTTATTTTTCATGCACGATACCGAAAAATAAATCAATCATTACATATCATACATGATACTCAAACATTAAAATTTTTAAGCATTTATCAACATATTGATCAAGATACCAAACATTCATCATTTAAAGCATTCATGATACACATCATATGCAATAAATACATTATGTACATCATTATCTTGCAAGCATCATTTTAACTTCATGAATATTTCATCATTGCATGCATCATACCAAAACATTTCAAGTCATGCAAGCCATAAATACAAAGAAATTATGTCATGAAGGATAAAATCATTTGAATACCAAAAGACATTATTCATATAGTAAATATCTTCTTTAAATAAAATATCAAGAAAAATCATAGGACTACAAAGAAGAGATCTTGTCTTAAAATAAAATCAAGTA
The DNA here is from genome assembly GCF_036884655.1 of Musa acuminata AAA Group. Taxonomy (NCBI): domain Eukaryota; kingdom Viridiplantae; phylum Streptophyta; class Magnoliopsida; order Zingiberales; family Musaceae; genus Musa; species Musa acuminata. Next base: position 27,131,104 of record NC_088345.1, on the reverse strand, counting down.
ATAACTCCAAGAACTCACAAGGAAAAATCATGATTCATTTAGAAAATCTCCTCTCAAGAGAATATCAAGTAAAATCGTAGAAGATCGATTAATGAGAAATTTTGATTTATAATAAAATCTCATGTATCGAATGTTGAGAAATCAAAATGATGATTTATATAAAAAATATCCAAAGTTATATTCAAGAGAAAAATCATCATTCATTTTCAACTCATTCAATTTATCACATCAATATTTCTTAGATATGCATGATACCAAAACATGGTTTTAAATCTTCAACATATAACATGCATAAATTCAAAAATTGAAAGGAGAAGGGAAGAATTCAAAGGTACGAAGATTTCAACCATCTCATAAACAAATGTAAGACCAAGTCATGAATCCAAAATTCTATGAATCAAAATGATCATCAATGGTAATCTCATGTTATTCCAAGAAATCAATATCATGATTTTGATAAAACTCATTTCAAATTTAAATCATCAAAATCACTTTTATGGTTCACAAAATTCATAACATAGGTAGATTCATGATTTCATTGATAATATAGTTTCCCTTTTTTTTTAAGTATTTGATTTCATGTTAGCATGCTTTTTCATTTATGTTAAATAAAAACATGCATCAACATTTAGGATCAAAAAATGAATTTCGTCATAAAACCATCAAGATCAATATATTCTAAAAAATGAATTGTTATGGTCAAGAAAATCCGAAAATGAAATTTAACACTTTCATGCATTCGGACATGGTTTTGCCATATGTTTTTTAAATACACTCATGAAAATAACACATGCTTATCATCATGTATAACTTAAAATCTCATGCATAAAATTGTCAATCATTGTATCAAAAACATTTAATATTTTCATTATATCATTATGCATTACTTCAAATCAAACATGATTTCATTCAACAATGTTAATCAAACATGATACACATTATTACTTCTTAACCATGATTTCATATTTTCAATCAAAATCATTTTGTTTGTTTATCATAAAATATGCAATATTATCATTTTCGAAATTACTAGCATGGTCATAATTTTTGTATTTTTATTTTTAAATATGTAATTTTTAAGAAAATTAATTCTAGACTAAAAAAGAAAATACATCATGAAAGCATCAAGTAATTTCAAAATAAATCAGGGGGATTTTGATTACCTTATCATTGAAAGTGGTTAAGGCATAGTTTGCCACCTCGCCTTTCTTGATTTTCTCCTCGTTTTCGGAGGAGCTCGATTCATCCCACTTTGTGTTCTTCTTCTTTGGCCTCTTCCTCCGTTCAAGTTTATTGTTTATTTTAGATTTTTGTTTAATAAACTTATTAAGATTTAGTGTTCGAAGTTCAAGTTCATCATTGTCCTCATCACTTGAGTAATCGCTCAAGTGGTATTCATTTGTCTAGGGTTCCAAATCCTTCCTATTCTTTGGAAGGTTATTTTGTTCACCATGATCATCATATGCATTATGCACCATTTCATATGTCATCAACGAACCAATTAGTTCTTCAAGTGGTAAGTTGTTTAGGTTTTTAGCTTCTTGTATTACAGTTACTTTTGAATCCCACTTCTTAGAAAGAAAACGCAAAATCTTGTTTACGAGTTCAAAATCCGAAAAACATTTTACAAGAGCTCTTAAACCATTGACAACATCCGTAAAACGGGTGTATTTGTCAACAATGGTTTCGCTTAGCTTCATTTGAAAAAGCTCGAAATCATGCATCAAAAAGTTGATTTTGGACTGTTTCACTCGACTAGTGCCTTCAGGAGTGACCTCAAGAGTTCTCCAAATATCAAAAGCCGAATCAAACATCGAAACGCGATTAAATTCATTTTTGTCAAGTGCACAAAACAAGGCATTCATAGCCTTTGCGTTTAAAGAAAAATACTTCTTCTCCAAATCCGACCATTCGTTCATCGGTTTAGAGGGAAGTTGAAAACCGTTTTCAACAATATTCCATAAATCTAAATTCATAGAAATCAAGAAAACTCTCATTCGAGTTTTCTAGCAAGTGTAGTCCAATCCGTTAAACAACGGTGGACGAACAACTGATAAGCCCTCTTGAAAGTCATGAAGAGCTATTTCTCTTGGGTGTAAATCCGAAATGAGAAATACTAGGCTCTGATACCAATTGTTAGGATTAAGAGCACTAATTCTCTTGGGTGAATTAGTGTAGTGAAAAACTTTCAACGATTAAAACTACGTTCGTTCGATAAGAGCGATTTCGGTAGAAAAGTCGATTCGTAAATCAATTTAACTTGTGATCAAGCAAGATGCAGTTAAAGAGAATTTATAAAGGCAGTTTGCAGTTATGATGGAAATCAGAATGTAAGCGCAAACTGAAATATGATGTTCGTACGATAAAACTGATTTACGTCTAAACACCGATTCGGAAAATACTAAACTTCAAAACACGATCATAAAAGTGCAGAAGGCAGTAAGCTATTGAGGAGGTTTGCAGTAGAGAAAATATGCTCAAAGTAAATGCAAACCAGAGAGCACCACGATTTTAGAGTGGTTCGGTCAATCTTGACCTACATCCACTTCTGGCTTCCTCCACCGACGAGGTCACTGACGTCCACTAGAGGCCTTCCTTCAATAGGTGAAGGCCAATTACCCTTTTACAGTTTTACTCCTTTTGACGGACTTAGGAGACAACCCTTACAGAATTTTCTCTCCTCTCTTGAAAGATCAGAACTTGGAAGAAAAGAGGGAGGAGAACTTCTAGACTTTACAACACTTTTGAGCTCTAAAATCACAGGGTAAGATCAAGCTTTTGGTGCCTTTAGGTTGCCCTTTCATTGCTGAAAGGGTGGGGTATTTATAGGCCCGAACCCAATTTGAATTTCGAGCTCAAAATTGTCATCTCCCGGAATTCCAGGGTCTGGCGGTTGCACCGCCTGACTGGGGTGGTTGCACCACCTGGCAGAGCTCGAAGACTGAGCCTCTGGGTGGTGCCACCTCCTGTTAGGGGCGGTTGCACCTCCTGCCAAAGCTCGGAGACCAAGCTCAGGCGGTGCCACCGCTTGACTAGGGCGGTTGCACCTCTGTCAAAGGTGGTTGCACCGCCTAGCTAGAGCTCGAAGACTAAACCTGAGGCAGTGCCACCGCCGACCCAGGCGGTGCCACCTCTAGCCAAGTAATCTGGGTCCGAATAGGCTGATCCATTCGGCCCAATTTGGGTCTGTCAAGGGCCCAATTGCTCCAAGATTAAGTTAATGGGATCACCTCCCATTTCTAGCTTAATCATCGTGCTAACTACGATTTTTCTAAAGACATTTACTGCAACTTGCTCCGATGCGTCAATCGCTTCTTCCAGCGAGCTTCCGGTGAACTTTCGTCGATCATCCGATGAACCCTCGGTGATGCTCTTGCGGACTTCCAGCAAACTCCTGGACTTGTGACGATCCACTTGGCGAGTTCCGATGAGCTTCTTTGGCAAGCTCCTGGACTTCCGTCGAACTCTCGAACTCCCAACGTGTTCATAGACTTGACTCTGGCAACTTCTACTGCATGTCTTACTTCCATCATAGTTAATCCTATACATGTAAAACAAAACTTCGATCGAGACAATTAAATCTAAGCAATTAACCAAGTTGTCCGGCATGTCATTGGTCCCTCGACGCTTTGTCCGATTCTTCGACGCATCGTCCTCTCCTGCGGCCTATTGCCCAATCCGCCAGTTGACGCCGCAACTCTGATATCCTTGGCACAATACCCGCTCTTCTTGGCCCGATGTCTGAGTCCATGACTCGAAGCCTTCTCTCGATACGTCGACCGATCCACCAGCCTGACATCCAATCTTCTGACATGTTCCTCCGACACAACATGATTTTTTCTACTTTAATTGTCTCACCCTGATCGAAGCATCCTATGTCACAGATTAAAATATAAACACAATTATCAATTGGTTTCATCATCAAAATACGAGATTCAACAGGATCGTGACTCAACAACGATGACCCACTACTGAAGTACTAATACAGTAGGCAAACTTACCAGTAGAAGGTTCCACTTGGGATCATTATGATGACTTGAAGATCAAATTACTAAAATTCATAAATCGCCCGCCTTGAGGATAAGGTTGATTTGAAGAGGGCAAGTTTGTTACGACTATAGCTAGGAAAGTCCTAATTGAGAGGGACATTCATGTTGACCTACCTAGTCGACCCCTATTAAAGAGTTAAAGAGGCCAGTTAGGGTTAGGTGGTTATTTCTTAGAGAAGCATTAGGAGTTGTAAAGGAAAAGGAGTCTTGAGTAGGAGTCCTATTAGGAGTTGTTCTTAGAGAAGCATTAGAAGTTGTAAAGGAATAGGAGTCTTCAGTAGGAGTCCTATTAGAAGTTGTTCTTAGAGAAGCATTAGAAGTTGTAAAGGAATATGAGTCTTTAGTAGGAGTCCTATTAGGAGTTAGGGTTTAGAAGCCCTATAAATAGTCATTTATTCATCCTCTTTTAACAAGCAATAGATGAATCTTTTCTGCAGCCTTTGAGCAGTAATTTAGAGGAAGAAACTCCTATAGAGTTCTAAGGAGGCCGAACCCCTAAAGAGATCAACCCCAAGCTTAGAATCTACAAGGGTTCTATCAGAAATCTTGGGGGTGATATCACATGCGTAGTAGAAGAACAAAAAACAAAATCCCTAATTCCCAAAGATATGTTCGTCGTCGTATGAATATTGGTGTGTAAAGAATCCACGAAATAGAACACCACGTGTGAGATAGAGTGTGTTACCTAAGGAGATAATATATCCTTGAATCCCTTTAGATCTCTAGGGGAGGGTGAAGGACGTTAAGTACCCTCCTCTCTAGTGGTGATCTACACAATAGGGCTACGATAATGCTCCTCAAAACTCTAGGCCTGCTTTGGGGTGGAGAGAGGGAGGAGAATAGGAGAGGAAGTAAAAAGCTCTAGCCTATAAACTATTGAAACCTCCTATTTATAGAGGTCCCCTATCAACAGAACCCTAATGGATCCTCCCCTATTGGGTATTGGATCTCTATCCAACCACCCAAGCCTCTTAGATTGGTGGATCTCTATCCAATAATTTCTCATGGGCTCTTATTGGATCTCATGCACAGGATCCAATAATTTAGGAGCTTATTGGATATCCAATAAATAAGGGCTCCGACGGACATCTCATATCCGAACTTCTACTCATCGTAATACCTACCATATGTGTGTGACCCTCTCGGCCCAATATTGAGCTGGCCGTGAGTCATACCTGTCAGAACTCCTTCTAGCTCAATGAATTATTATCTCAATAATAATTCCCTCGATTCATCAACTATAGATATACTAGGCCACTACGCCGTAGTCCCCATACGATATAAGGGAATCCAATCCATTGAACCTGTATATTCTCAGTTATCATGTATCTATAGTCTCTTATCTATCTAATATCATAGAGACTATATACGGGGCATGGTGTTGTCAGAACTATATGGTTTCTACTCGAGTCTTGCTCTAATAGGATTCTCCCGGAGACCTCTTTATCTCTCAATCCGAATGACCCTAGCTAGGGATTTATTTGTGCAAGAATATATGAGACATTTCTCTCATGATATCGAGAGTAGATGATCCTCTATCGATACTCAACAGCCCTCGTAAAGTGGACTACTACTCTCGATGACCGATTATGCTAGATATGGGACATTCAAACCTATAAGTCTTGTATCAAAGAGTGAAGTACTCATACAGGATATCTTTAGTGTCTCAAGTCTAAGGACCAGATACACTACTGGGACTATGGAATCACCGTTTGACAATAAGGCATCATCAACCATTCAACATTTCGTAAGAGGATCAATTAGTGAACTCATTCCCCAATGAGCACATATATTATATTCCTAGTATCCCCACACGAGCAGCTATAAGATCAGAAGGTAATCCCACTAACTCAGTCAAGGGCCAATTAGACCCTTAACAGGGCTATATTGGGTCGGATTGAATAGCTCATTCAACACCTAAAATCACGGCCGATGGTATGTTTGAACCCTTATAGATTCTAAGCTTGGAGTTGATCTCTTTAGGGGATCGGCCTCCTTGAAACTCTATAGGAGTTTCTTCCTCCAAATTTCTACTCAAAGGCTGTAGAAAAGATTCATCTATTTCTTATCAAAAGAGCATGAATACATGGCTATTTATAGGGTTTCTAAATCCTAACTCATAATAGGACTCCTACTCAAGACTCCTACTTCTAACAAACTCTTAATAGGACTCATACTCAAGACTCATATTCCTTTACAACTCCTAATTCTTCTATAAGAAATAACCTCCAAACCCTAGTTGGCCTTTACCTCTTTAATAGGGGTCGGCTTAGGTAGGTTTTACATGAATGTCCCTCTCAATTAGGACTCTCCTAGTTAAAGTCCTAACAGACCCGCCCTCTTTAAATCAGCCTTGTCCTCAAGGCTGAGATTCCATGAACTCTAGGAACTGGGTCTTCAGCTCCTCATATGGTTCCCATGTGGTGTTTTCAAGTGGTAAATTATTCCAATGCACTAGTACTTTAGTAGAGGGAAGTTGGCGACGCATCACGATCCTACGATCGAGGATGGCTTGTGGTTGGGCTTGAATAACTCCATCCTCAATGGTGTTGGGTAGTTGGATCTAGGGTGACTCGTGTTCTCCCAACTTGGGCTTCAGGCATGACACATAAAAGACATGGTAAATTTTGGCATCCTCAATCAACTTCTGTATGCCACGGCTCCAATACGCTTTGTGATCTAATAGGGCTCATAAAAACGTAAGGATAGCTTCATGGAGGCTCGAGTGTTGATGGAGAGTTGCTTGTATGGCTATAGGCGAACAAAACCCAATCTCCTATTGAAAATTCTCTTTCGCTTCATCGTGTGTCGGCTTGCTACTTCATTTTGGATTGAACGGTAAAGAGTTTGTCTTTGTCAATCAATTCTTGGTTGACCTGATCTACCTTGGTCAAGCCAATTACATACTTTGGAATCATATAGGCCAGCCGACCATACAATGCTTCATAATGGGCACATTTTGTAGATGAATGATATATAGTATTATACCACCATTCGGCCCAGGGAAGCCATTTCGCCCACTCTTTTGGTCGGTCGCTGGCGAAACACTGAAGGTACATCTCTAAACACTTGTTTACCACCTCTATTTGGCTATCAGTTTGTGGATGATACGTTGTGTTCATCTTGAGTTTGGTGCCTTGTAATTGAAATAACTCAGTCCAAAATTTACTAGTGAATATCCTATCACGATCACTTACAATAGACCTTGGCATCCTGTTAGGACTCTAGCTAGGAGAGTCCTAATTGAGAGGGACATTCATGTAAAACTTATCTAAGCTGACCCCTATTAAAGAAGTGAAGAGGCTGGCTAAGGTTAGGAGGTTGTTTCTTAGAGAAGAATTAGGAGTTGTGAAGGAATAGAAGTCATGAATAGGCGTCCTATTAGGAGTTGTTTAGAAGTAGGAGTCTTGAGTAGGAGTCCTATTAGGAGTTAGGGTTTAGAAGCCCTATAAATAGCCATGTATTTCTTCTCTTTTCATAAGTAATAGATAAATCTTTTCTGCAACATTTGAGTAGTAACTTGGAGGAAGGAACCCCTATAAAGTTCCAAGGTGGTCGATCCCCTAAAGGGATCAACCCCAAATTAAGAGGGAATGGCAGGAAGATCTAGAGACTAGTAAGATCATAAAATAATTGGAGGAAGTACCAAGCTTCATGGCTCATTACAATTAGGACTCAAAAGAATTACACTATAAGGGACGCATTGTGCTTGTGCCAAATTTTACTTGCATCTTCACGAGCAGATTTTGGACAAAGTTATTCCATATGCAGGGTATTAAATTGAAAAGGTGTATGTCATATCACCCACAAACCGACGGCCAGACGAAAGTTGTAAATAGGTGCTTGGAGACAGGCCAAAGTTGCCCACCAAATATGGCTACTCAAGGAGAACTCCAAACCCAGCCAAGTGCCATTATTGATTGACGGATCATGACTTGACGATGACGACCCACTACAAAAGTGCTAATATAGTGGGCGAACCTATCAACAGAAGATGCCACTTGGGAGAACTATGACGACTTGAAGATCAAATTTTCAGAATTCATGAATCGTCGGCCTCGAGGACAGGGCTGATTTGAAGAGGGCTGGTCTGTTAGGACTCTAGCTAGGAGAGTCCTAATTGAGAGGGATATTCATGTAAAACATACCTAAGCCGACCCCTATTAAAGAAGTGAAGAGACCGGCTAGGTTTAGGAGGTTGTTTCTCATAGAAGAATTAGGAGTTGTAAAGGAATAGGAGTCTTGAATAGGAGTCCTATTAGGAGTTGGTTAGAAGGAGTCTTGAGTAGGAGTCCTATTAGGAGTTAGGGATTTGAAGCCCTATATATAGCCATGTATTCCTCTTTTTTTTATAAGTAATAGATGAATCTTTTCTGTAGCCTTTGAGTAGCAACTTGGAGGGAGGAACCCCAATAGAGTTCCAAGGAGGTCGATCCCCTAAAGAGATCAAACCCAAGTTTAGAATCTATAAGGGTTCTATCACTTAGTATTAGAGCAACATTCTTGGCATCTCGCTACCCTTCCATAGCCATCCATCAGCCATCCACAACCGCCCAAAGTAATTCCCATAATTGCTTAAAAGATCATCACCAAATTCTGCCGTTATCTCCAGTACCGTAGATCATCCTTTGATCTCCCCGTGAATTGTAATAAGTTATGGTTTCCTACTTTACTCCTACTGTAATTTAGTTATCCTTATTTGAAAATCCAAAAAAAAAATAATTGTTCCTATATTGCTGCATAAACTTTTTGTCGCAAAAATTTCATCTCTACGACGAAAGATACATTACATAATTCCAACCTTATAGCACAACCTGATTGATCTTGTTACTATATTTTTTCTATCCAAACATCTTCCAAATTTTTATGACATCTTTGACACTTCCTAACAGCAGATTTTTCTTTAGTTTTGTCAAAAAAATTTTAATATAAACCATTAATCTTTTATGTCTAATATGCTATACTTAAAAATCTGCACTGTAAAATTCCAACCGCATAGCATAGTATATTTGATCTTGCTACTATGTTTTTTCTATCCAAATCTTGATGAAATTTTTATGATAGCTTTAACACTTTCTAATAGTGGGTTTTCCTTTCATTTCGTTGAAAAATTCTTAATATAAACTACTGATCTTTTACGTCCAATCTGCTATACTCGAAAATCTGTGATGCAAAAAGTTTCAGCCATATATTGTTGCCTTAACCTATCTATTTGCAATATTTTTTGAATAAAATTTCTTATACATTATATAGATCATCTTGGCTTCCATCTAAGATTGATTTATTAAGAAATTCATCTCTAAAAATGATTTTCTATTACTGTAAATTTTCATCATAAACCGCTAAAATTTTTCGACGAGAATTCTACTATCGAAATTGCATCAATTTCTTTGCTGTTGTACTACCAAAATTTTTTTTATTAAATTGGAAATCCTTGCTATCATATAAACTGAGATTTTACTATCAATTCTCTCCTCAAATTTCTCAAGTTTTTGTAGAAATTTCATCGAGAAACCATTGTTTCTTCAATGACAATTCTGCTCTTACAAGACAACACATACCTATAGCAACTTCTATTGATTTATATCAAACCTTTGCTGCCATCTATCATAGATCTAAAACATTTATCCACAGCCCTAAAACTCCACTAAACTACACCCTCAAACTGCACCCAAAATAGCCACAAAACAAGCCTAAACTGCAGCCTACATCCACCGATCCACCAACCCTTTCGACCATCACTTCTCTCAACCTATACATACCTTTAACCTAACAACAAAAGAGAGATCTTAACATCACATATTTGGATGCATATACTATGGCATCTGAGAAGGTAATCAATGCTAAATTTGAAGCCTTCGAGGCGCGAATGGTGGATAAGATTCAGACGCTCTTTACTGAACTCAGATTGGGCTGACCACTAAGCCCGAAGAAATCACACCAAGGAGAGAGCTTTGCCCAATCACACTAAGCCCAAAGAGATAGCTTCCAAGGGAGGGGAGGATCTATGACCGACCCCAACTATCTAGTATGAGGGTGGACTTCCCTAGATGGGAAGAAGGAGACCCAATTGGTTGGATCTCACGTGCAGAGTGATATTTTTAGTACCACAAAACCGCGGATGCATCTATGATGAAAATTACGGCTATATATCTTGAAGGGGATGCCATACAATGGTTCGATTAGTTTGAACACACTCATGGAATTCTCTTATGGCGATAATTCAAAGAAAGACTACTGATCCACTATGGACCAACCGATTACGAGAACATTGATGGACAACTAGCAAATATCCGACAAACCTCCATCATTCAAAAGTACCAAACTAGGTTTGAAAGGTTATCTAATCAAACTCATAATTGGTCTCAAAAATAGCTATTGGGGACCTTCATTGAGAGCTTAAAGCCGGAGATCCGGAGAGAAGTTAAAGTGCGACAACTATACACACTTATGGCAGCCATCTCTTTCGCATGACATCAAGTGGAGCGATTGAACCATGAAGCTCGGAGGAATAGGGTCACTCCTCAACCAATAATACTGAAGCCCTCAGCCCCCCCTACTGTTGACCGAGTCCCTGCACCAAAGAGGTTGACAAGAGAAAAGCTTCGGGAGTGATATGCGAAGGGGTTATGTTAGCATTGCGATAAGCCGTGGAGCCGTGAGCATCACTATAGTAAAGGGAGACTTCTTATGATTGAACCAGTAGAAGAATAGGTCATGGAACATCTAGAAGAGAGCCTTGAACATGAAGAAGAAGATGTAGAAGAAGAGCCACAACTGATTGAAGTTATGGTACATGCACTAGCCGGCTACTCAAACCCGTAAATGATGAATGTTGGAGGCCTTCTCAAATAACAGTTGATCACTGTTCTCATCGACATAGGCAGTACTAATAACTTTCTAAACAGTAAGGTTGCTATTGGATGCCCTTACCTATCGAGAATTGCAACAGGTTTGACATTAAGGTCATCGATCGATGGATTTTGAAGTATGATCGTAGGTGCCTGCAGGTGAAACTGTTGCTATAGGACCAAGAGATAATTGCATATTTCTTTCTTATCCCTCTTGATGATCATGAGGCCATGCTCAAAATTAAATGGTTGACGACATTAGGTGATGTTTCTTGGAATTTTATGTAACTAATTATGAATTTTACAGTAAGGAGAAACAAGTGATACTGCACGGGAAACGTGGGAGCGATGTAACGACAATTTGCATACAACAAATGGAGAAGGTTTTGCATAAAACATGCAGCAGCTTTTTGGTACAACTTAAGCAGCAAACTAAGGGAGAGCCAATAGAATTTGAAGATCTAAACATACTTCCTTTGCTTGTTGAATTTTTAAATATATTTGACGAACCACACAACCTACCTCTTACCTGTCGGTATGATCATTATATAACGATTCTTCTAGGCAAACCTCCAGTAAATACTCGGCCATATCAGTATCTACATCTCTAAAAGGATGAAATAGAAAGGATTGTATAAGGACAGAACATGGCGAATATGTGTTGATTACCGAGCTCTCAATGGCATAGCCATCAAGGATAAATACCCTATTCTAGTAGTAGATGAATTGCTTGATGAAATGGAGCACAAATCTTCACAAAGCTAGACCTTCGATCCATGCATCATCAAATACATGTGTGCGAAAAAGATATACCAAAAATTGCCTTTCGAACACACAACGGCCACTACGAATTTTTGCTTTCTTCAACAAAAGATGGAATATCTTGGGCATATCATATCAGAGGAAGGTGTGATGGTAGACCCCTCCAAAATAGAAGCAATACAGAACTGACCGACCCTGAGGAACATAAAATTGCTACATGGCTTTCTGGGTTTAATAGGCAACTACCGTAAGTTCATGAAAAACTATGGAAAGATCAGTGCACCACTTACTTCCTTACTGAAAAAAGATGTCTTCCAATGGTTGTACAAAGCATCCGCTGCCTTCGACAAATTTAAGGCAGCCATGATGATGACGTCAGTGCTAGTACTACCAGATTCAACTGACCCTTCATTATTGAGGGCGACATATCTGGAGTCGAAATTGGAGCCATTCTCATGCAAGTTGGTTAACCACTTGCATACAGTAGCAAGACATTGTCTCCCTCCCATCAAAGTATGTCAACATATGATGACGAGATGCTTGCCATTCTGCACGTAGCAACAAGGTGGAGACCCTACTTGATCGATCGACGATTTCAAATTAAAACCGACCATAAAAGCCTCAAGTACTTTTTGGAGCAAAATATATCATCCCCTGAGCAGCAAAAATGGGTAACAAAATTTCTTGAATTTTATTATGAAATAACTTACAAAAAGGGAAAAGAGAATGTTGTTGCAGATGCGCTTTCGTAGCTACCCGAGCAAGCTGAATTTTTGGCCTTTTCACTTCCAACCAATGACTTTCTTAAGGATATTAAGATGAAATGACAAGAAGATTTAGAGACTAGTAAGATCATAAAAAAATTGGAGGAAGCACCAAGCTCCGTGACTCATTACAATTAGGACTCAAAAGAATTACACTATAAGGGACGCATTGTGCTTTTGACAAATTCTACTTACATCATCACGAGCAGATTTTGGACAAAGTTATTCCATATGTAGGATAATAAATTGAAAAGGAGTATGGCATATCACTCACAAACTGACGGCTAGATGGAAGTTGTAAATAGGAGCTTGGAGACAAGTTAAAGCCACCCACCAAATATGACTACCCAAGGAGAACTCCAAATCCAACCAAGTGCCATTATTGATCGACGGATTATAACTTGACGATAACGACCCACTACTGAAGTGCTAATATAGTGGGCGAACGTACCAACAGAAGATGCCACTTGGGAGAACTATGACGACTAGAAGATCAAATTCCCATAATTTATGAATCATCAGCCTCGAGGACAAGGCTAAATTGAAGAGGGTGGGTCTATTAGGACTCTAGTTAGGAGAATCCTAATTAAGAGGGATATTCATGTAAAATCTACCTAAGCCGAGCCCTATTAAAGAGTTGAAGAGGTCGGCTAGGGTTACGAGGTTGTTTCTTAAAGAAGAATTAAGAGTTGTAAAGGAATATGAGTCTTGATTAGGAGTCCTATTAGGAGTTGGTTAGAAGTAGGAGTCTTGAGTAGGAGTCCTATTAGGAGTTAGGGTTCAGAAGCCCTATAAATAGTCATGTATTCCTCCTCTTTTCATAGGCAATAGATGAATCTTTTCTGCAGCCTTTGAGTAGTAACTTAGAGGGAGGAACCCCTATAAAGTTCCAAGGAGGCCGATCCCCTAAAGAGATCAATCGCAAGTTAGAATCTGCAAGGGTTCTATTACATCCCATGCAATTTAATAATATTTTCTATGAAAATCTAGTCAATACTAGCAGTAGTGTAGGAATTTCTCATAGCACAAAAATGAATATATTTCGTAAGTCGATCAACCACCACGAGAATTGTGCTTTTACCTTTGGAAGGTGACAACCCTTTGATGAAGTCCATGGAGATGTCAGTCCACACCGAGTCTGGTATGGGTAGTGGCTGTAGCTTCCTTGGATTTGCCACTATTTCACCCTTGTGTTGTTGACATACATCACATTGTGCCACATATTCAACAATAATTTTTTTCATCCCTCTCCAATAAAAAATTTGCTTCACCCTTTTGTAGGTTCTCAGGAATCCTGAGTGTCCTGCTGAAGGTATGGAGTGCATTTCATACAGGATGATTATGATGCAAGAGGAGTCATGTATAAGCATAATGTGACCTTTGTAGCGTAGATCCCTTGAATCCCAAGTGTAGTGGGCTATTGCACTTGGTTCCTCCTCCAATTTTTTTATGATGTTGGTAATCTTTGGATCCTTCTTCCATTCTTCCCTAATGTCCTTGAGGAGACTAGTGGTAGGAAGGGAGATGGCTGAAACCTTAGCTTGCTTAGGTAGCCGTGAGAGTGCATCTGCAACAACGTTTTCTTTCCCCTTTTTGTAAATAATTTCATAATCAAATCCAAGAAATTTTATTACCTATTTTTGCTGCTAAAGGGATGATATATTTTGCTTCAAAAAGTACTTGAGGCATTTATGGTCGGTTTTAATTTGAAATCGTCGGTCGATCAGGTAAGGTCTCCACCTCGTTACTACATGTACAATGGCGAGCATCTCCTTATCATATACTAATATGTTTTGATGGGAGTGAGACAATGCCTTGCTAGTGTATATGAGTGGTCGACCATCTTGCATAAGAATGACTCCAATTCTAACTCCAGATGCGTCGGTCTCAATGATAAATGGTCGGTTGAAATCTAGTAGTGCTAGCACCGACATCGTTGTTATAGTTGCCTTAAGTTTCTCGAAGGCAGCGGAGCCTTTGTCCAACCATTGGAAGACATCTTTTTTCAGTAGAGAAGTGAGGGGTTCACTGATCTACCCATAGTCCTTAACAAATTTTTGGTAGTAGCCCATTAGTCCAAGGATCCAGCGTAGTAATTTCATGTTTGTAGGTTTCGGTCAGCCTTGCATTGCCTCAAATTTTTTTGGGTCTACTACCACTCCTTCTGATATTATATGCCCAAGGTACTCTACTTTTTGCTAGAGAAAGCTACACTTTGGTTACTTAATAAAAAGAGTATTCTCCCGAAGGATCATCAAAACAATCCATAAATGTTGGAAGTGAGTCTCAATAGAAGGGTTGTACATAAGAATATCATCAAAAAATGCCAGCACAAATTTACGAAGAAAACTCTGAAAAATATCATTCATGAGACTTTGAAAGGTTGAAGGTGTTGGGAAAATCATTGGGGGCGACATCACATGCGTAGCGGAAGAACAAGGAAATAAAATCCCCGATTCCTAAAGAGATGTTCGTCATCGTGCGAAGATTAGTGCGCAAAATCCACAAAATTAAAAAACTGCGTATAGAATAGATTGTGTTACCTAGGGAGATCGTATATCCCTGTTTCCTTGCATATCCTTAGGAGAGGGCGAAGGAGGTCAAGCGTCCTCCTCTCTAGCGGTGATCCACACAGTAGGGCTACGACGACGCTCCTCAAAACTCCAGGCCTGCTCTGAGGTGGAGAAGGGAAGGAGAATAGGAGAGGTAAGCAAAGGCTCTAGCCTTTGGGGCTTTGAATACCTCCTATTTATAGAGGTCCCCTATTAAACCCTAATGGATCCTCCCCTAGTGGGTAGTGGATCTGCATCCAATAACCCAAGCCTTTTAGATTAGTGGATCTCTATCCAATAATCTCTCATGGGCTCTTATTGGATCTCATCCATGGGATCCAATCATTTAGGGGCTTATTGGATATCCAATAAGACAAGGGCTCCGTCGGATATCTCATATCTGAACCTCTACTCATCGCAATGCCTACCATATGTGTGTGACCCTCTAGGCCCAATATCGAGCTGGTCGTGAGTCATACATGTTAGAACTCCTTCTAACTCAGTGAATTATTATCTCTGTAATAATTCACTTGACTCATCGACTACGGACGTACTAGGCCACTATGTCGTAGTCCCCAGACGATATAGGGGAATCCAATCAAATGGACCTGTCTGTCCTCAGTAACCGTGTACCTATAGTCCCTCATCCATCTAATATCCCAAAGAGCGTATATCGAGCATGGTGCTGTCAGGCCGATACGGTTTCTACTCGAGTCTCGCTCTAATCGGATTCTCTCGGAGAACTCTATCTCTCTCAACCCGAATGACCCTGGCTAGGGATTTGTCTGAGCAAGAACACATGGGATATTCCTCTCATTTCGCCGAGAGTGGATGATCCTCTATCGACACTCAATAGCCCTTGTAAGGTCGACTACCACTCCTAATGACCAATTGTACTAGATCTGGGATAGCCAAACCTATAAGTCTGGTATCAAAGAGTGGAGCGCTCATACAAGACATCCTTGGTGTCTCAAGTCTAAGGACCAGATATACCATTAGGACTACAGAATCGCTGTCTCACAATAAGGCATCATCAACCATCGAACATTCCATAAGCGGATCAATTAGTGAACTCATTCTCCAATGAGCATCTATACTGTATCCCTAGTGTCCCTACACGAGCAACTGTGAGACCAGTTGCATCCATCATATGGACGGGTATACAGCACACCAGTCTATCCGGTTATCATGATGTCCCTCTCGAGTAACCTATGACCGGGATTATTTAGGATATGTGTTTAAAGGTGAATCGATCTCATTTTCGTGATCTTATCACGATCCGATTCCTATTGCACAAATCCAAGGATATCATAATATATATATGCATATATGCAATAGTTGTAAAGTGATATATGCCAAAATATAATAAGCAAAAAGATTCTATATCAAGTCACACGTGCCATCACTCACATGATTGGCTTGTTGGGCACCTATTATTAGCAATCTCCCACTTGACCTAAAGTTAATCACCCATGTGTCTGATCCCTATCAAACCCCTATGATGCTCAAAGACAATCTGGGACAACGGCTTTGTCAGTGGATCTGCAATGTTATCTTCGATGAAACTCTTTCCACTACTACATCCCCTCGGGTTACAATCTCTCTAATAAGGTGGAACCTTCTCAGAACATGCTTAGATTTCTGATGAGACCTAGGTTCCTTCACTTGAGTAATCGCCCCGTTATTGTCGCAATATAAGGAGATCGGCTCCTCGCTACGCAGCATGACTCCCAAATCTGTGATTAAATTCTTCAACCAGACTCCCTCCTTTGCTGCATGTGATGCAGCAATGTACTCCGCCTCTATGGTCGAGTCAGCAGTAGTATCTTACTTGGAACTCTTCCAGCACACTACTCCTCTATTCAAGGTGTACACGTACTCCGAATTCGACTTGTTATCATTGGCATCAGATTGAAAACTTGAGTCTGTGTAGCCTTCAACCTTAAGGCTACTACCTCCATATACTAGTAAAAGATCCTTAGTTCTTCTCAAGTATTTAAGGATATAGTTTACTATTTTCTAGTGCTCCAAGTCTAGATCCGCTTGATACCTGCTCGTGACACTAAGAGCATGTACTATATCAAGCCTAGTACATAGCATGACATACATGATAGACCCTATTGCTGAGGCATAAGGTATCATATCCATGTTCGCCTTTTCTTCTGGAGTCTTTGGGGACATACTTGTAGAAAGTGATATCCCATGTCTCATCGGTATATGACCTCTCTTGGAATTTTCCATGCCAAAACTTTTGACAATGGTTTCTATGTACCTGGATTGGGACAAGCCAAGCATCCTCTTGGATCTATCTCTATAAATTCTAATCCCCAAGATATAGGATGCTTCCCCTAAGTCCTTCATAGAGAAGTGTCTAGATAGCCAAGCCTTTATTATGGATAGCATTCCTACGTCATTCCCAATGATCAGGATGTCATCCACAAATAATACCAAAAAGGTGATAGCGCTCCCACTTACCTTCCTGTACACACAAGGCTCATCTTCATTCTTAACGAAGTCATAAGATTTGATTGCCTCATCAAATCTTATGTTCCAACTTCGGGAAGCTTGCTTTAGTCCATAAATGGATCTAAGCAACCTACACACCTTATCTAGGTAATTCTTGGAAATGAATCCCTTAGGTTGCATCATATACACCTCCTCCTTGAGGTTCCCTTTGAGGAATGTGGTTTTTACATCCATCTGTCAGATCTCATAATCATAGTATGCTGCAATAGCCAATAGAATTCTGATGGATTTTAGCATTGCTACGGATGAGAATGTTTCATCGTAGTCAATATCTTGCCTTTGATGATACCCCTTAGCCACTAGCTTTGCTTTATAGGTCTCTACCTTTCTATCTACTCCGATCTTTTTCTTAAAGATCCACTTGCAACCGATGGATATAATACCTTCGGGCGCATTAACTAGGTTCCAAACCTTGTTGGAGTACATAGAATACATCTCAGAATTCATGGCTTCTTGCCACTTCCCAGAGTCTATACTCATAATAGCCTCCTCGTAGGTCTGAGGATCAATATCCTCAACATCCTCTCCTCTAATATATCCCACATATCTTTCAGGAGGATGTGATACTCTATCAGACCTACGTAAAGTTAAAACTTGTGTATTAGGTACTTGAATAGACTCGGGCTGTAGAGTGGTGCTTGAGCTTGGTTCTCTAACCTCGCTCAACTCTATCATTCTCTCACTATCTCCGCCAAGAATGTGTTCCTTCTCAAGGAACATTGCTCTCTTAGCTACAAAGACCTTTTGGTCCTTGAGATGATAGAAATAATACCCATAAGTTTCCTTGGGGTATTCTATAAATTTCTATCGCTCTGTCCTTGATTCTAACTTATCGGGGTTGTGTCTTTTAACGTGGGCAGGGCAGCCCCAAATCTTAACAATCTTAAGATCAAGCTTCTTCCCTTTTCATATCTCATATGGTATAGATACTACCGACTTAGTCGGAACTCAGTTCAGAAGGTAAGCTGCGGTTTCTAGGACATATCCCCATAATGAAATGGGTAGGTCAGCGAAACTCATCATGGATCGTACCATATCTAATAGCGTACGATTTCTCCTTTCAGAGATACCATTGAGCTGAGATATATAAGGAGGTGTCCATTTGGATAATATCCCATGGTCCTTGAGGAACTAAGTAAACTCTGTACTTAAGTACTCACCTCCTTGATTTGATTGAAGAGTTTTGATACTCTTTCCAGTCTGGTTCTCCACCTCATTCTTATACTCTCTGAATTTCTCAAAGGCCTCAGACTTGTACTTTATTAAGTACACATATCCATACCTTGAGAAATCATCAGTAAAGGTAATGAAGTAGGAGTAACCACCAATGGCATGAGTTGACATGGGTCCATATACATCACTATGTTTGAGTTCCAACAGTTCAGTGGCTCTCTCTCCAATTTCACTAAATGGAGAGTTGGTCAGTTTTCCATAAGGCAAGGCTCACAAGTTACATATGACACATAGTCGAATGGATCTAGATATCCATCATTTAGCAACTTTTGAATCCTTCTTTTATGGATGTGAACTAGCCTACAATGCCATAGGTATGCACTGTTCATCTCATCTCGTTTCCTCTTGGACACATTTATATTCATGATATGTGGAGTAGTGTCTAACATAAATAAACCATTATGCAATGTTCCTTTTATGATGATTTTATCATCTAATAATATCGAACAACCATTGTTCTCAAAAACTAATTTATATCCACTAATTTTCAAACATGAAATGGAGATAATATTTTTGATAATAGAAGGAATAAAATAACATTCATCTAATGTAATAAAAGCTCCACCAGACAGATGTAGGGCGACCTCGCCAATAGCTACTACAGTAACTTTTGCTCCATTACCCATCTTGAGGTCCATCTCGCCTCTCTCTAGTCTCCTAGGCCTTGCTAGAACCTGCAATGAATTGCATATATGATAAGTACTACCGGTATCCAATACCCATGTGTTCTTATAAGAGTCTGACAAATGGAGACTGATCATGAATGTACCTAAAGCTTCATCAAGCTTTTTGATAAAACCCTAAAGGTCTTATCGTCACTCTGATACCAAATGATAAGACCCTAAAGTCTTATCGTAGGCACTGATACCAAATGATAAGACCCTAAAGTCTTATCGTGGAAGAAAGGGGAGAAATAGGGATGATAATGATCGCTTCGAGGGGATCGGCCTCCTTGATCACTTCGAGGGGATCGACCCTCCTTAATCACTTCGAGGGGATCGGCCCTCCTTGATCACTTTGAGGGGATCAGCCTCCTAGGGTTTGTCTAAAGAAAGAATAGTATTTTTCATAGATTACTGAAAAGAAGCGGTTACATCCCTATTTATAGAGTTCCACCCAGAGTTCATCAGGACTTGAACTCTAATAATAAATAAATATTAAATAAACCTCTACTTGACTTTAACTGAACCAAATTGACTCAATAAACAACTGGACTAAACAGACTCAATAAACATAACAGTTCCTCCCTCTTTAAATCAGCCTTGTCCTCAAGGCTGAGCAGCATCAATCTCTAGGAGCTTCTCTTTCAGCACTTTAGCCATAGACTATCTGTAACGCATCACAACCCGTTGATCAAGTAAGTATGATCTCCACTTTTTGATAGTGTAAGCAACAAGTCGGTCTTTCAATGTAACAATCGTTGCATGAAACTTCTGGCCCTGTATAATCAATTTTATCTTTGAACCTTTGCTATCACAAGTGAAAATCCGTCCATCAATGATCTTTACTTCAAATCTATCATAGTCTTCAATGTGGTGGGCCAATCGGTCAATAGTCTCACTGTCCATAAAATTGTTAGTGCTACCAGTATCAATCAAAACTATAATAGGCTGATGTTCTAGAGTTTCACCAACTTCCATAGTTTGCGGGTTAGAGTAGTCGATTAATGCATGCATTATATATATGGTAGGTCCAACATCTTTATTAGAATTTATACCTTCATGATCGGAGTCCACATTCTTAGCTTTCGGTTCCTCTCCAATTGGTTCAATTATCAGAAGTTGCCCTTGTTTACATCGGTGCTCCATACTCTATTTTTCATCATAAAACAAACCCCTTGCTGATCTTTCCTTGCTAATTTTTTTCTCATGTAGATTTGCAAATGAGATAGCAGCTATCATAGTACGGGGTTGACGAGCCTTAACTTCACACCGGATCTCTGGAATAAGCCCTTCAATAAATGTATCCAGAAGTTGTCGGTTCGACCAATCTCTAGCTTGATTTGATAATCTTTCAAACCTATTATGATATTCTAACACTGTAGAAGTTTGATGAATTTTGGCGAGCTAGCAATCAACATTCTCGTATTCGGATGGGCCAAAGCGAACAAGAAGCCCTCTTTTGAACTGCTCCCACGAAGGAACTCCATGGAAAGTTTCATACCAATCGTACCACTGGAGTGCATCTCCCTCGAGCTGGATTAAAGCCACTTCTACCTTGGATTCTTCTGGGGTTCTGTGAAAACGGAAAAAATTTTCTGCCTTAGAGATCCAATTGGTCGGATCTCTATCTTTCCATCTTGGAAATTCCATCTTCATGTGTGAGTAATTTATGTCACAATATTGGGGTCCTTTTCCTGTATTTTCATATCTGTGCAACGTAGAACTTGAGCCTTCATTTTGTTGAAATTTGCTAAGGCTCTCCAGTAGGCTCTTTTTGAAAGCATTAAGTGTTTCTTGTAGTCGGTTCTCAATTCTGATTTCCAATGCTTCCATTTGTGCTTTCACCGAGTTATCAGTGGCCATTGCGTAAGACAGCAAATCTATAATCTCAACTTCTGTTTTTGGTGTCGGTCAAGGGCATCAACACTGTCGATGCGAAGTTGCCGAGGAGGTGGACACCAAGGGCAGTGCTACGGTCACTGCATTGGAGGAAGAGTGGCTGCTCTATGTTTGTGTCACTGCGTGAGATGAGAGCTCCAAGGCTAAAAGGTGACGGTTGCGGCTATTGTGACCCAAGGAAGCAATCGCCGAGCAGCCGTGTTGAGGCTGCGGTGATGGCAACCGACAACTACAATAGCGGAGGCAGAACAAGAGGGAAGGTGGCATTGAAGCGGCCGGGGTTGAGACTGCAGTGGTGGCAACCGACGGCTGCGGCAACGATGCAAAGAAAGGGGGCTGCAGCAACTGTACAGATCGAGGGGGTTGAGGTGAAGGCTGCGGTGGCTGACAGTAGCAGTCATTGTTGGCCGGAGCGCAGCGGTAGTGGTGGAGAAGGAGGCAGCGAGGGTCGTGGCAAGATGCAGCAACAGAGGAAGCTATGTTTCTGCAACCGTTGCAACTAGGGCTGCGGCAACCGGAGGCTGCCAGGCTGGGCAGCGAGCGGCGTCGTCGCTGGCTGGGCAGCAGTGGCGACGGTGGTGGCAACCGGCGTTCGCAGCAGCAAGGGGATCCGCGACTGTTGCAGCGAGGGAACCCGCGACTGCGACGGTGGTAACTGCCCTGTTTCGGTCACCATGGATGCAGAGCAAATGGAAGCAGCGGCTGGGAAGCGAGCGGGAGCAGCGGTTGGGAGGCGAGCGGCGGTCGTCGCACGGGGAAGCAGCGGCTGGAAGGTGACAGTGACGGCGCTCGAGGCGACGGCGGCGGCTGGAAACAAGGACAGCAGATGTGAGTTGCCCGTGATTGCCCTGTTTCGGTTACAAAAGATGTAGAGCAAGGGGAAGTGGCGGCGGTCGTTCTCGCCTGAGCCAGGGCAAGCGGCGGTTGGGAGGAGAGCAGCAGTCGCCGCACGGTGGCTGGCAGTGGTGGTGGGTCGGCTGGAAGGCGACGGCGCTAGAGGCGTGGCTGCAATCGATGAGGGGCTACGGCAACAGAGGAAGCTTTGTTTCTGCAACCATTGCAAGGAGCGGCTGCGGCAACCGGCGGCAGCAGCTGCGGTGCCGGCAGTCCTTCTCGCTCGAGCGAGATGGGGACGCGAGGAGAAGAGGTCGCTGGCCGGGTGATCAAGCGGCGGCGATGCGGCTGGGAAAAGTGGTGGTAACACGGCTGGGAACAAGGGCAATCCGTGAGTTGCCCTATTTCGGTCGCCGCGAGGAGGGCCACAATCGGCGGCTGCTACTGCGACCCAAGGGGAGGCGGGCGGCGGTGGAGAGGCAGCGGTGGTGGTGCGGCTGGGAGCAGTGTCACCAACGATCGCCGAGGAGGAGAGGACGAGCGGCTGCGCTGCAATGCAAGGGGAAGCGGGCGGCGGCAGTAGGGCTGGGATGGACGCTGGCAGCGTCGTCTCCTGGCAGGGGAACAGTGGCGATGGTGGTCGCCGGCCAGGAAGCGGGGCGATGGTGGGCGCTGGCCGGAGAGCAGCAGCGGCGGGTGGGCTGGCCGGAAGCAGGGGACGCAGGGGTGGCTGCGGCTTCTTCTTCCTCTCGTGTTTCTTCTTTTCCTTTTTTTTTTGTTTCTTTTTTTTTTTAAAAAGATAAGGAAGCGAGGAGGTCGAGCGGTGGTCGAAGGTCGCTGGCCGGGGGAATAGCAACAACGGTGAAGAAAAAGTAGCCTTGTAGTGGTGGTGGGGAATAAGGGAAGCAAGGTTGCGACAGGTTGCGCCAAGGATCGTTGCTCTGATACCAAATAATAAGACCCTAAAGGTCTTATCGTCGCTCTGATACCAAATGATAAGACCCAAAAGTCTTATCGTAGGCTCTGATACCAAATGATAAGACCCTAAAGTCTTATCGTGGAAGAAATAGGAGAAATAGGGATGATAATGATCGCTTCGAGGGGATCGGCCTCCTTGATCGTTTCGAGGGGATCGGCCATCCTTGATCACTTCGAGGGGATCGACCCTCCTTGATCACTTCGAGGGGATCGGCCTCCTCAGGTTTGTCCAAAGACAGAATAGTATTTTTGATAGATGTTTGAAAAGAAGTAGTTACATCCCTATTTATAGAGTTCCACCCAGAGTTCATCAGGACTTAACTCTAAAAATAAATAAATATTAAATAAACCTCTACTTGACTCTAACTGAACCAAACCGACCAAATAAACAACTGGACCAAACAGACTCAATAAACATTATACAAAAGCTTAGAAAAAGGGTCATAACACTTTTGTTTCGTCCTTTCTGTAAGGTACTCTTTGTAGTTCCTCTTCTAGTGCCCATCTTTACCACAGTGAAAGCACTGGCCTTTATCCTTTGTTGGGTCTTTCTTAGCAACCTTTGCTTTACCTGGTTTGCTCTTGCCCTTTCCCTTCTTAAGTGACCTTTCTGCTTTCCTTTTCTTTCTGGTCTCACTAGTGTAGAGAACTGGCTTCTCTTTCTTAATAGTACTCTCTACCTCCCTCAATATATTAAGGAGCTCTAGGAGAGTCACCTCAAGCTTGTTCATATTAAAATTCATTATGAACTGTGAAAAGGAATCTGGTAGGGACTAAAGCAGAATGTCCACACACAAGTTATCCTCTATGACCATTCCTAGACCTATGAGTTTCTCTATCCACTCAATCATCTTTAGGACATGGTTCTGAACCGATGTCCCCTCAGTCATCCTAGCAAGGAAGAGGCTCTTGAATATCTCATATTGCTGAGTCCTTCCCTGTTCCTCAAACAATTTATGGACATGTAGGAGATTGGATCTAGCATCCATCTTTTAATGTTATCTCTATAACTCAGGAGTCATAGAGCCCAATATATAGCACTAAGCAAGAGTGGAGTCATTAATGTACTTCACGCAGTAAGCGATCTCATCCTCGCTTGCCCCTTCTTCGGGTGTAGGCATCACTGTATCATAGACGTACATGATTTTCTCTACCATGAGAACAATTCTAAAGTTATGGAGCTAATTCGTATAATTTGGATCAGTGAGGCAGTTGACATCGAGTATGCCACGTAAGGGATTTGAAAGCGACATTTTCTGAAAATAAAGATGCAGTAGAAATGAATAACATGTAGATTTTGTAAGAAATAAACTATCAAGATATTGACTTCTATCTTAATATGCTCCCACTATTTTACTAACGAGTCACGCGACACCCTCAACACATGAAACGGAAGTCTCCAGCAGACTTCTAGTGGAGATCAAGATCCAATAAACGTCTTAGTGTAACCTCGAGGGACTCGACCAACCACACTAAGCCTAAAAGGTAGGCAACTCTTGCCGATCACAACTCCTTGTGATTCCTGTCCTGTTCGGCGTCCAAATCACCATGGTCTCGAGGTACTCGACCAACCATGATGCTTGGTTAAGTCAACACCTTCGTTACAAGATGATTCTGATTTGCTGATATAACCTCGAGGGACTCGACCAAGCATACCATGTCCACAGGTCACCGGTGACATCTCTATGTTGTAAGCAAGATAGCGAATCGCGATATAGGTGAGTCTAGAGGGACTCGACTAACTCAACCTATACCGGGAATCAGTTCCTACTTATAACGATGGAAGGCCACGTGAGTCAATCTAATTACTTCATGTTTACCGACTTAATATTATCGAGAGAGATGTTTCTATGATTTGGTCTCCTAATATGACATGTCACATATATATATATTTAATATATATCTACATCGCATGCAAATATATATACATATCTAGTATGTGTATAAGCAATCACACTAGATGATCATGGACCACAACCTAATGTGATTAGGCCCGACCTAGTAGGCCTAATCACTCACATCAAGATCTATGTGTGCAACGGTGCATCTCCATGCCCTGTGATCGCCCATCTCGTCCTCGTCAGTTCCGTCGACATCTCGATGCATCTTCATGCATCGTGATCGTCCATCTCGTGGGTCCCGCTATCGCATCCTCGCTCCCGCTGTGCCTCCTCATGTGATTACAACTTAATCATAGGCACGCAGGCCTGACAATAAACGAGAAATATAATGGAGGCTCGCAGACCCCAATAATAATAATCATAAGTACACACATTACATGGTCCATAATCATCCATCCACACATCATACATCACATGTATAAATAATCATCATCATTTAGAACTACTAGATAATAATAAAAATCTTAATCAACTAAACTTTTTAATTAATTAGTATTTTATGAAATCAGGGACATATAGGGAATTTCTTAATTCCTACAGGTATTTTCATAATTTAGACAAAAGACAGAAATTGGAATTTCTCAAATTCCGAGGGCAAAACTATTTTTTGTCCAAAAAACCCTAATGCCCTCATCCTCCCCTAGTGCTGTTGCTGCCGCCGCCTCTGCCACCTTGTCGGCGGTGGGCTGTACGGTGGAGGGCGGGGTCGTTGCCTTCGCATACAGGTGGCACGCCCGCTGGCAGTGCTGCCCCTACTGTTGGGCGCCCCCGAGGGCGCCGCCGCATCTACGGGCGGTTCTGCCAACGAGGCAGTGCCCGCAAGCGGTGCGGCCACGCCGGGTGGCCGCCCCTGCCGGGTTTTTGCCCGTCGGAGCAGTGGCCACAAGCGCCGTTGCCCTACGGTTGCTGCTACAAGCTGCCTGCCTGCACGCAGATGGCAGTGCTGCCATCTGTGACGGCAGCGAGGGCAGCAACAGTTGTTGCCCTTTTTCGCTTTTGCGTCAACGATTTTGATGTTAAAAGCTTCTTCAAAATACAACACATGTAGTTTAAAACCAATATATCGCACTAACAACCTGGCTCTGATACCATTGTTGGGAAAATCTTTGGGGGCGACATCACATGCGTAGCGGAAGAACAAGAAAACAAAATCCCCGATTCCCAAAGAGATGTTCGTCGTCATGCGAAGATTGGTTCGTAAAATCCGCAAAATTGAAAAACTACGTATAGAATAGATTGTGTTACCTAAGGAGATCATATATCCCTGTTTCCTTACAGATCCTTAGGAGATGGTGAAGGAGGTCAAGCGTCCTCCTCTCTAGCAGCGATATACATAGCAGGGCTGTGACGACGCTTCTCAAAACTCCAGGCTTGCTTTGAGGTGGAGAAGGGAAGGAGAATAGGAGAGGCAAGCAAAGGCTCTAACCTATGAGGCTCTGAATACCTCCTTTTATAGAGGTCCCCTGTCAAACCCTAATGGATCCTCCCCTAGTGGGTATTGGATCTGCATCCAATAACCCAAGCCTTTTAGATTAGTGGATCTCTATCCAATAATCTCTCATTAGCTCTTATTGGATCTCGTCCATGGGATCCAATCATTCAGGGGCTTATTGGATATCCAATAAGACAAGGGCTCCGTCGGATATCTCATATCCGAACATCTACTCATTTCAATGCCTATCATATGTGTGTGACCCTCTAGGCCCAATATCGAGTTGACCGTGAATCATACTTGTTAGAACTCCTTCTAACTCAGTGAATTATTATCTCTATAATAATTCACTTGACTCATCGACTACGGACGTACTAGGCCACTACGCCGTAGTCCCCAGATGATATAGGGGAATCCAATCCATTGGACCTGTCTGTCCTTAGTTACCGTGTACCTATAGTCCCTTATCCATCTAATATCTCAAAGACCGTATATTGAGCATGGTGCTATTAGATCCATACGGTTTCTACTCGAGTCTCGCTCTAATCGGATTCTCCCGGAGAACTCTTTCTCTCTCAACCGGAATGACCTTGGCCAGGGATTTGTCTGAGCAAGAACACATGGGATATTCCTCTTATGACGGCAAGAGTGAATGATCCTCTATTGACACTCAATAGCCCTCGTAAGGTCAACTACCACTCCCAATGACCAACTGTACTAGATATAGGACAACCAAACCTATAAGTCTGGTACCAAAGAGTGGAGCACTCATACAGTATGTCCTTGGTGTCTCAAGTCTAAGGACCATATATACCACTAGAACTACGGAATCGCTGTTTGACAATAAGGTATCATCAACCATCCAGCATTCCGTAAGCGAATCAATCAGTGAACTCATTCTCCAATGAGCACCTATACTGTATCCCTAGTGTCCCTACACGAGCAGCTATGAGACCAACTGCATCCATTATATAGATGGATATACAGCATACTAGTCAGTCCGGTTATCACGATGTCCCTCTCAAGTAACCTATGATCGGGATTATTTAGGATATGTGTTTAAAGGTGAATCGATCTCGTTTTCATGATCTCATCACGATCCGATTCCCATTGCACAAATCCAAGGACATCACAATATATATATGCATATATGCAATAGTTATAAAGTGATATATGCCAAAATATAATAAGCAAAGAGATTATGTATCAAATCACACGTGCCATCACTCACGTGATTGGCTTGCTGGGCACCTATAACTAGAAGAAGGAGCATTACTGAGTCCAAAATGCATTAACAAGAATTCATAATGGCCATCATATGTGAGGAATGCAGTTTTTGGAATGTCATCTTCATGTACCCGAATTTGGTGGTAATCGGATTGGAGGTCCAACTTCGTGAAGACTCGAGCTCCTTTTAATTCATCAAGAAGTTCATCCACCACTAGTATTGGGTACTTGCCCTTCATAGTGATGCCATTTAAAGCTCGGTAGTCGATGCACATCGACCAAGTTCCGTCCTTCTTGCGTACAAGTAGCACCGGTGAGGAATAAGGGCTACAACTTGACCGAATCACCCCTGTTTAATGCATCTCCTTCATGATCTTTTCAATTTCATCCTCTTGGAGGTGAGGATATCGGTATGGCCAAGTGTTCGTTGGTAGTTTGCCCGGAAGGATTAGAATCCGATGGTCATGTTGCCGAGAAGGAGGAAGACCGCATGGTTCAGCAAAAATGTCAACAAATTTAGCAAGCAATTGGGAAAGATTTTGATCTTCAATTTTTATTTTCTTCCCCTTTAGTTACTGCTAGAGATGCATAAAAAAGCCACCATTTACCTTATGCAAAACTTTCTCTATTCATTGTGTCGAAACGGTGGTTACGTTGTTTCCGCGCTTCTAGCGTAGGATGATCTGTTTGCCTTTGTAGTAGAATTTTATAATTAATTTAAAAAAGTTTTAAGAGACATCACCTAGCATAGTTAGCCATTCTATTCTAAGCACAGCCTCATAATCATCAATTGGTAGGAGGAAGAAGTCAGTGATAATTTCTTGGCCTTGCAGTAATAGTTTCCCCTATGGGCTTCTGTGGTCACACTTTAGGATTCTACCGTCGGCAATCTTTACATCGAACTTACTTCAACCTTCGATATGCAGTGCCATCTAAGCAACAACCTTACTATTCAGGAAGTTATTAGTGCTGCCCATGTCGATGATAACAGTGATCGGTTGTTGTTTGAGAAGGCCTCCAAATTTCATCGTTTACGGGTTTATGTAGCCGGCTAGTGCGTGTACCGTAATGTCGGTCAGTTGTGGCTCTTCTTTTGTATCTTCTTCTTCATATTCAAGGCTCTTTTTTGGATGTTCAATGACCTCTTCTTCTACTGGTACAATCATAAAAAGTCTCCCTTTTCTACAGCGATGCTCGTGGCTCCATGGCTCATCGTAATGCCAACATAACCCCTTCGTAGATCGCTCCCGAAGTTCTTCTCTTGTCAACCTTTTTGGTGCAGGGACTTGGTTGATAGTGGGGGGGCTGAGGGCTTCAGTATTGCATATCGAGGAGTGATCCAAGTCCTCGGGGCTTTATGGTTCAATCGCTCCTCTTGAAGTCGTACGAAAGAGATGGCTGCCATATGCGTATATGGTTGACACGCTTTAACTTCTCCTCGGATCTCCGGCTTCAAGCTCTCGATGAAGGTCCCCAATAGCTATTTTTTAGACCAATCATGAGTTTGATTCGATAAGCTTTCAAATCTGGTTTGGTACTCCTGAATGGTGTAGGTTTGTCGGATCTTTGCTAGTTGTCCGTCAATATTCTCGTAATCGGTTGGTCTAAAATGGATCAGCAGTCCTTCTTTGAATTGTCACCATGAAAGGACTCCATGATTATGTTCAAACCAATCAAACCACTGTATAGCATCCTATTCAAGATGTATAGCCATAATTTCCACTATGGATGCGTCTACAGTTTTATAGTACCGAAAATATTGCTCCGCGCGCGAGATCCAACCAATCGGGTCTCCTTCTTCCCATCTAGGGAAGTCCACTCTCATGTGTGGATAGTTGAGGTCGGTCATAGAACCTCCCCTCTCTTGGAAGTCATCTCTTTGGGCTTGATGCGATTGGTTAGAGCTCTCTCCTTGATGTGATTTCTTCGGGCTTGGTGGTCGGCCCAAATTGAGTTTAGTAAAGAGAGTCTGAATCTTATCCTCCATTCGCACCTCGAAGGCTTTGAATTTAACATTGATTGTCTTCTCAGATGCCATAGTATATACCTTCAAATCTATGATGTTAAGATCTCTCTTTTGTTGTCAGGTTAAAGGCATATATAGGTTGAGAGAAGTGATGGTTGAAAGGGTTGGTGGATTGGTGGATGTAGGCTGTGGTTTAGGCTTATTTTATGGTTGTTTTGGGTGCAGTTTGAGGGTATGGTTTAGTAGAGTTTTAGAGCTGTGGATGAAAGTTTTAGATCTGTGGTAGATGGCAGCAAAGGTTTGATAGAAATCAGTGGAAGTTTGCTACATAATTGTGTTATCTTGTAAGAGTAGAATTATCATCGAAGAAATAGTAGTTTCTCAATGAAATTTCCACAAAAAACTTAGAGATTTGAGGAGGGAATTGACAGCAATATCTCAGTTTATATGACAGCAAGGATGTTCAATTTAATTAAAAATTTTTTGGCAGTAACAGTAAGAAAATTAGTGCAAGTTGCGATAGCAGAATTCTCGTCAAAAAATTTCAACGGTTTACGATGAAAATTTGCAGCAACACAAAATTATTTTTAGAGATGAATTCCTTAATAGATCAATCTTAGATGAAATCCAAGATGATCTATGAAGTGTATACAAAATTTTATTAAAAAAAGATTACAAATAGATGGGTTAAGGCAACAATACGTGGCTGAAATTTTCTACAGCATAGATTTTCAAGTGTAGCAAATTAGACATAAAAGATCAGTGGTTTATATTAATAATTTTTCGACAAAACCAAAGAAAAATCTACTATTTAGAAGTGTCAAGATCAAACAACCAGTGTTATTCGGTTGAAATTTTACAGTGCAGATTTTCAAGTATAGTAGATTAGACGTAAAAGATCAATGGTTTATATTGAGAATTTTTTGACAAAACCAAAGGAAAATATACTATTAGGAAGTGTTAAAGCTGTCATAAAAATTTTGTAGAAATTTGGATAGAAAAAATATAGTAGCAAGATCAAACATATTGTGTTATGCGGCTAGAATTCTGCAATGTATCTTTCGTCGTAGAGATAATAAAAACATTAGGACGAAAAGTTTATATAGCACTATAGGAATAATTTTTTTTATATTTTCAAATAAGGATAACTAAATTATAGTAGTAGTTGTTAGGATCAAGAGCACTAAGAGGGGGGGGGGGGGGGGTGGGGGTGAATTAGTGCAGTGGAAATCTTTCTACGATTAAAAAAAGGTTCGAACGATAAAAGCGATTTCGGTGTGAAAGCCGATTCTAAGATTACTTTAACTTAAGATCAAGTGAGATGACATTAAAGTAAATCTATGAAGGCAGTTTGCAGCTATGATGAAAATCAGAATATAAGCGCAAACTAAAATACGACGTTCGTACGATAAAACTGATTTGCGTCTAAACGCCAATTCGGAAAGCACTGAACTTTGAAACACGTTCGTAAAAGCACAGAATGCAGTAAGCTATTGAGGAGGTTTTTAGTAAAGATAAGATGCTCAAAGTAAATGCAAACCGAGATTTAGAGTGGTTCGGTCAATCTTGACCTGATCCACTTTTGGCTTCCTCCACCAAGGAGGTCACCGACGTCAACTAGAGGCTTTCCTTCAATAGGCGAAGGCCAACCATCCTTTTACAGTTTCACTCCTTTTGACGGGCTTAGGAGACAACCCTTACAGAATTTTCTCTCCTCTCTTTAAAGATCAGAACTTGGAAGAAAAGAGGGAGAAGAACTTTTGGCGTTTACAAGAATTTTGAGCTCTAAAAATCACAGAACAAGATCAAGATTTCGGTGTATTTGAGTGTGCTTTCAGTGCTGAAAGGGTGGGGTATTTATAGGCCCCAACCCAGTTCAAATTTGGAGCTCAAAACTGTCAATTCCCGGAATTTCAGGATCTGGCGGTTGCACCTCCTGACTGAGGCGGTTGCACCGCCTGGCAGAGCTCGAAGACTGAGCCTCTAGGCGGTGCTACCTCCTGTCAGGGGCGGTTGCACCTCCTACCAGAGCTCGAAGACTGAGCTCAAGCGGTTCCACCGCCTAACTGAGGCGGTTGCACCTCCTGCCAAAGCTCGAAGACTGAGCTCAGGCGGTGCCACTTCCTATCAGCAGAGGTTGTGTTGGGAAATCTTGGGGGCGACATCACATGCGTAGCGGAAGAAAAGAAAACAAAATCCCCAATTCCCAATGAGATGTTCCTTGTCGTGCGAAGATTGGTGCGCAAAATCCGTGAAACTTAAAACTACGTATAGAGTATATTGTGTTACCTAGGGAGATCGTATATCCCTATTTTCTTGCAGATCCTTAGGAGAGGGTGAAGGAGGTTAAGCGTCCTCATCTCTAGCAGTGATCCACACAGCAGGGTTGCGACGTCGCTCCTTAAAACTCCAAGCCTGCTCTGAGGTGGAGAGGGAGAGGAGAATAGGAAAGGCAAGCAAAGGCTCTAGCCTATGAGGCTCTGAATCCCTCCTATTTATAGAGGTCCCTTGAAAAACCATAATGGGTCCTCCCCTAGTGGGTATTAGATCTGCATCCAATAAGACAAGGCTCCGTCGGATATCTCATATCCTAACCTCTACTTATCGCAATGCCTACCATATGTGTGTCACCGTATTGGCCCAATATCGAGCCGGCCGTGAGTCAAACCTGTTAGAATTCCTTCTTACTTAGTGAATTATTATCTCTGTAATAATTCACTCGACTCATCGACTACGGACATACTAGGCCACTACGCCGTAGTCCCTAGACGAAACAGGGGAATCCAATCCATTGGACCTGTCTGTCCTCAGTTACCGTATACCTATAGTCCCTCATCCATCTAATATCCCAGAGACCGTATATCGAGCATGGTGCTGTTAGACCCATACGGTTTCTACTCGAGTCTTGCTCTAATCGGATTCTCCCGGAGAACTCTTTCTCTCTCAACCCAAATAACCCTGGCCAGGGATTTGTTTGAGCAAGAACACATGGGATATTCCTCTCATGACGCCGAGAGTGGATGATCTTCTATCGACACTCAATAGCCCTCGTAAGGTCGACTACCACTCCCAATGACCAGCTGTACTAGATCTGGGACAACCAAACCTATAAGTCTGGTATCAAAGAGTGGAGCACTCATACAGGACATCCTTGGTGTCTCAAGTCTAAGGACTAGATACACCACTAGGACTACGGAATCGCTGTCTGACAAGAAGGCATCATCAACCATCCAGCATTCCGTAAGCGGATCAATCAGTGAACTCATTCTCCAATGAGCACCTGTACTGTATCCCTAGTGTCCCTACACGAGCAGCTATGAGACCAGCTGCATCCATCATATGGACGAGTATACAGCACACTAGTCTATCCGGTTATCACGATGTCCCTCTCAAGTAACCTATGACCGGGATTATTTAGGATATGTGTTTAAAGGTGAATCGATCTCATTATTGTGATCTCATCACGATCCGATTCCCATTGCACAAATCCAAAGACATCACAATATATATATGCACATATGCAATATTTATAAAGTGATATACGCCAAAATATAATAAGCAAAAAGATTTTGTATCAAGTCACACGTGCCATCACTCACGTGATTGGCTTGCTGGGCACCTATGACTAGCAATCTCCCACTTGACCTAAAGCCAATCACCTATGTGTCTGATCCCCATCAGACCCCTGTGATGCTCAAAGACAATCTGAGATAACGACTTTGTCATTGGATATGCAATGTTATGTTCGGATGGAACTCTTTCCATTGCTACATCTCCTCAGGTTACGATCTCTCTGATAAGCTGGAACCTCCTCAGAACACTTCTTATGAGACTCGGGTTCCCTTATTTGAGTTATCGCCCCATAGTTGTCGCAATATAAGGAAGTCGACTTCTCGCTATCCGGAACGACTCCCAAATCTATAATGAACATCTTCAACCAGACTCCCTCCTTTGCTATATCTAATGCAGCAATGTACTCCGCCTCTGTGGTCGAGTCAGCAGTGGTATCTTGCTTGGAACTCTTCCAACACACTGCTCCTCCGTTTAAGGTATACACATACCCTGAATTCGACTTGCTATCATCGACATCAGACTGAAAACTTGAGTCAGTATAGCCTTCAACCTTAAGGCTATTACCTCCATATGCTAGTAAAAGATCCTTAGTCCTTCTCAAGTACTTAAGGATACACTTTACTACTTTCCAGTGCTCCAAGCCTGGATCCGCCTGATACCTACTCGTGACACTCAGAGCATGGGCTATATCAAGCCTAGTACATAGCATGACATACATGATAGACCCTATTGCTAAGGCATAAGGTATCATATCAATGTTGACCCTTTCTTTTGGAATCTTTGGGGACATACTCTTAGAAAACGATATCCCATGTCTCATCGGTATGAGACTTCTCTTGGAATTTTTCATGCCAAACCATTTGACAATAGTTTCTATGTACTTGGACTGGGACAAGCCAAGCATCCTCTTGGATCTATCTCTATAGATTCTAATCCCCAAGATATAGGATGCTTCCCCTAAGTCCTTTATGGAGAAGTGTCTAGATAACCAAGTCTTTACTATAGATAGCATTCCTACGTCATTCCCAATGATGAGGATGTCATCCATATATAACACGAAAAAGGTGATAACGCTCCCACTTACCTTCCTATACACACAAGGCTCATCTTCGTTCTTAACGAAGTCATAAGATCTGATTGCCTCATCAAATCTTATGTTCCAACTTCGGGAAGCTTGCTTTAGTCCATAAATGGATCTAAGCAACCTACACACCTTATCTGGGTAGTTCTTGGATACGAATCCCTCAGGTTGCATCATACACACTTCCTCCTAGAGGTTCCCATTGAGGAAAGGCTCGCAAGTTGCATATGACACATAGTCGAATGGATCTAGATATCCATCATTTAGCAACTTTTGAATCATTCCCTCATGGATATGACCTAGCCTACAATGCCATAGGTATGCAATGTTCACCTCATCTCGTTTCCTCTTAGACACTTACATTCATGATGTGTGGAGTAGTGTCTTGCATAAACAAACCTTTATGCAATATTGCTCTCGTCAATGTCCCATCGGCTTTGCTAGAATTTACAATAAATTGTATATATGATAAACAATACTGGTATCCAATACCAATGCACTATCACAAAAATCTGACAATTGGAGATTGATCATGAATGTACTTGAAGCTTCTCCAAGCTTCTATTTCGCCCTTTCTGCAAGGTACTCTTTGCAGTTCCTCTTCTAGTGCACATCTTTACCTTAGTGGAAGTACTGGCCTTTGTCCTTTGTTGGGTCTTTCTTAGCAACCTTTGCTTTACCTGGTTTGCCCTTGCCCTTTCCCTTCTTTAGGGACCTTTCTGCTTTCCTTTTCTTTTTGGTCTCACCAGTGTAGAGAACTGGTTTCTCTTTCTTAATAGTACTCTCTGCCTCCCTCAACATATTGAGGAGCTCTAGGAGAGTCACCTCAAGCTTGTTCATATTAAAATTCATTATGAACTGTGAAAAGGAATCTGGTAGGGACTGAAGCACAATGTCTACACACAAGTTATCCTCTAGGACCATTCCTAGACCTGTGAGTTTCTCTATCCACTCAATAATCTTTAGGACATGGTTCTAAACCGGTGTCCCCTCAGTCATCCTAGCGCGGAATAGGCTCTTAGATATCTCATATCGCTGAGTCCTTCCCTGTTCCTCAAACAATTTACGGACATATAGGAGAATGGATCTGGCATCCATCTTTTCATGTTGTCTCTATAACTCATGAGTCATAGAGCCCAACATATATCACTGAGCAAGAGTGGAGTCATCAATGTACTTCACGTAGCGAGCGATCTCATCCTCGTTTGCCCCTTCTTCGGGCGTAGGCATCACTGTATCAAGGACGTACATGATTTTCTCCACTGTGAGAACAATTCTCAAGTTACGGAGCCAATCCGTATAATTTGGACCAGTGAGACAGTTGACATCAAGTATGCCACGTAAGGGATTTGAAAGCGACATTTTTTGAAAATAAAGATGCAGCAGAAGTGAATAACATGCAGATTTTGCAAGAAATAAACTATCAAGATATGGACTTCTATCTTAATATGCTCCCACTATTTTACTAACGAGTCACGCGACACCCTCAGCACGTGAAACGGAAGTCACCGACAGACTTCTAGTGGGGATCAGGATCCAATCAGCGTCTTAGTGTAACCTCGAGGGACTCGACCAAACACACTAAGCCTAAAAGGTAGGCAACTCTTGCCGATCACAACTCCTTGTGATTCCCGTCCTGTTGGGCCTCCGAATCACCATTGCCTCGAGGGACTCGACCAACCATGATGCTCGATTAAGTCAACACCTTCGTTACAAGATGAGTCTGATTTGATGATATATCCTTGAGGGACTCGACCAAGCATACCATGCCCTCAGGTCTCCGGTGACATCTCTATGTCGTAAGCAAGATAGCGAATCGCGATATAGATGAGTCTCGAGGGACTCGACCAACTCAACCTTCATCGAGAATCGGTTCCTACTCATAACGATGGAAGGCCACGTGGGTCAATCTAATTGCCTCACATTTACCGACTTAATATTATTGAGAGATGTTTCTATGATTTGGTCTCCTAATATGACATGTCACACATATACATATTTAATATATATCTACATCGCATGCAAATATATATACATATCTAGTATGTGTATAAGCAATCACACCAGATGATCATGGACCACAACCTAATATGATTAGGCCCGAGCCAGTAGGAATAATCACTCACATCAAGATCTATGTGTGCAACGGTGCATCTCCATGCCCTGTGATCATCCATCCCGTCCTCGTCGGTTCTATCAACATCTTGATGCATCTCCATGCATCACGATCGTCCGTCTCGTGGGTCCCGTTATGGTATCCACGCTCCTGCTGTGCCTCCTCATGTGATTACAACTTAATCATAGGCACGCAGGCCCAACAATAAACAAGAAATATAATGGAGGCTCGCAGACCTCAATAATAATAATCACAAGTACACACATCACACGGTCCATGATCATCCATCCACACATCATACATCACATGTATAAATAATCATCATAATGTAGGACTACTAGATAATAATAAAAATAATAATCAACTAAACCTTTTAATTAATTAATATTTTCTAAAATCAGGGACATACAGGGAATTTCTCAATTCCTAAGGGTAATTTCATAAAAGACAGAAACCAAAATTTCTCAAATTCATAAGAGCAAAACTATCTTTTTGCCCAAAACCCTAATTCCCTCTTACTGCTGCCGCCACCGCCACCCTGCTGGCGGCGGCCTGTGCGGCGGGGCAAGGGCGCTGCCCTCGCCTGCAAGCGGCATGCTCGCTGGTGGCGTTGACGCTGCAGGTGGGCGTCGCCGCCTCCGTGGGCGGTTCTGCCGCCGGGGCAACGCTTGTAGGCGGTGCTGTCCCGCCGAGCGGCCACCCCTGTGGGGGGGGTTTCGCCCATGGGAACAACAGTGGCAGGCGCCGTTGCCCTGCGGCGTCTCACCCCGCGGGAGAAGCGGCCGTAGGCGCCTCTGCCCGCGGGCTGCTAGCCCCGCCGGATGTAAGGCTGCTGCAAGCAGGCCACCGGCCGATTGCTGTAGACGCAGCCCTTGTGCTGCACACCTTCGGCTGCGCTGCACGCACGCTGATCGAGGGCAACAACTGTTGCTGCCCTTTCTTGTTTTTGTGTCAACGATTTTGATGTCAAAATTCTTCCTAAACACAACACATGTAGTTCAAAACCAATCATTCGCATGCGCAGCGGAAGAACCTGGCTCTAATACCACTATTGGGAAATCTTGGGGGCGACATCACATGCGCAACGAAAGAACAAGAAAACAAAATCCCCGATTCCCAAAGAGATGTTCGTCGTCATGCAAAGATTGGTGTGCAAAATCCGTGAAATTTAAAACTACGTATAGAGTAGATTGTGTTACCTAAGGAGATCATATATCCCTGTTTCCTTGCAGATCCTTAGGAGAGGGTGAAGGATGTCAAGCGTCCTCCTCTCTAGCGGTGATCCACACAGTAGGGTTGCGACGACGCTTCTCAAAACTCCAAGCCTGCTATAAGGTGGAGAGGGAGAGGAGAATAGGAAAGATAAGCAAAGGCTCTAACCTATGAGGCTCTGAATCCCTCCTATTTATAGAGGTCCCCTATCAAACCCTAATGGGTCCTCCCCTAGTGGGTATTAGATCTGCATCCAATAAGACAAGGGCTCCGTCGGATATCTCATATCCGAACCTCTACTCATCGCAATGCCTACCATATGTGTGTGACCCTCTAGGCCCAATATCGAGCTGGCTATGAGTCATACCTATTAGAACTCCTTCTAACTCAGTGAATTATTATCTCTGTAATAATTCACTCAACTCATCGACTACGGACGTACTAGGCCACTACGCCGTAGTCCCCAGACGATACAGGGGAATCCAATCCATTGGACCTGTCTGTCCTCAGTTACCGTGTACCTATAGTCCCTCATCCATCTAATATCCCAAAGACCGTATATCGAGCATGGTGCTGTCAGACCCATACAGTTTCTACTCGAGTCTTGCTCTAATCGGATTCTCCCGGAAAACACTTTCTCTCTCAACCTGAATGACCCTGGCCAAGGATTTGTCTGAGCAAGAACACATGGGATATTCCTCTCATGACGCCGAGAGTGGATGATCCTTTATCGACACTCAATATCCCTCGTAAGGTCGATTACCACTCCCAATGACTAGCTGTACTAGATCTGGGACAGCTAAACCTATAAGTCTGGTATCAAAGAGTGGAGCACTCATACAGAACATCCTTGGTGTCTCAAGTCTAAGGACCAGATACACCACTAGGACTACAAAATCGCTGTCTAACAATAAGGCATCATCAACCATCCAACATTCCGTAAGCGGATCAATCAGTGAACACATTCTCCAATGAGCACCTGTACTGTATCCCTAGTGTCCCTACACGAGCAGCTATGAGACCAGCTGCATCCATCATATGGACGGGTATATAGCACACCAGTCTATCCGATTATCATGATGTCCCTCTCGAGTAACCTATGACCGGGATTATTTAGGATATGTGTTTAAAGGTGAATCGATCTCATTATCGTGATCTCATCACGATCCGATTCCTATTGCACAAATCCAAGGACATCACAATATATATATTCACATATGCAATAGTTATAAAGTGATATACGCCAAAATATAATAAGTAAAAAGATTCTGTATCAAGTCACACGTGCCATCACTCACGTGATTGGCTTCCTCGGCACCTATGACTAGCAGGTTGCTCCGCCCAGTCTTGCGCGGAGACTGAGCCCAAGCGGTGCCACCTCCCAGCTTGGGCGGTTCAACTGCTTGGCAGAAATTAGGGTCCGAATGGGTTGATCCATTCGGCCCAATTTGGGTTTTCCAAGGGCCCAATTGCCCCAAGATTAAGTTAATGTGATCTCCTCCCATTTCCAACTTAATCATTGTGCTAACTACAATATTTCCTAAGACATTTACTGCAACTTGCTCCGGTGCGTCAATCGCTTCTTCCGACGAGCTTCCGGCGAACTTCCGTTGATCATCCGATGAACCCTCGGTGATGCTCTTGCGGACTTCCGGCAAACTCCTGGACTTGCGATGATCCACTTGGCGAGTTCCGACTAGCTTCTTTGGCAAGCTTATGGACTTCTCGGATTTGTTCCCGTAGAACCTCCGACGATTGTCCAAACTTCCGTCGAACTCTCAAACTCCCAACGTGATCATTGTCTTGACTCCGGCGTAACTCCTGCTGCATATCTTACTTTCATCGTAGTTAATCCTGCACACGTATCTCAACATATAGATTAGATAACAAATGATAATTGGCTTCATCATCAAAATCCGAGATTCAACAATCTCCCCCTTTTTGATGATGATAATCAATTGATAATGGAGTTAACCTTAACTCCCCCTATCTATATGCCATACTTGAGATAAGTCATTCTTGAATTCAAAACCTTTGAATTCAAGAGACATATTGATAAGTTAAAATCATTTAAACTTATCAATACTCCATCATGATTCCCATCATGATGTATCTCTCTGAAGATGATGTCAAGGCTTGACATTCATTTTCAAATTTTACATTACAAGTTTGAATGATGGTAATAGTAGCAATTCATCATATTATAAGATTTCAACATGTAAAACTTCAAAGTAAGATTTTGATATCATTACATGATGCACACATTTCAAATGTTTTAGCAATTATTGCATTTCATCATATGGTAAGATATCAATACGTAAAATTACGATACAAGTTTTTTGTTTGATATCTTGACACGATACAAACAAGGCATAATGCAAATTATAGCAATCATAGCATCTATTCATATATCTCTTGGTGATGCAAGCATGACATTGATACTCATATATTTCTCTCCCTTTGTCATCAACAAAAAGTACGGTAATTGTGATACCAGGAGAACAATATAAGCAAATTTTGAGCATAAGTGTGATAATTGTTCATGCCTTTACTAGATTCATGTTATTTTCCAATAGTAAGTGATAGGAAATCAATTGTGCAAGCATATAAAGGAAAACATGATATGTAGATTGCTTTGAATACTTCTTCCTTTTTATTTGTTATAATCTTTTTGCATGAAGGAGGAAAGCCATTTGTGATACCAGCTATTTGTGAGTTTACTTTGAGTGAAGTTAAAACCGAGGAGAGATTAAATCATGCTTCAGGTATCAAGATATGTATGTGAAGCAAATCTTTGCAAGTAAAAACTTTATCATCCATATTTCAAGATGGAATTCATAAGTAGGAATCATTTCATCAAATCCATTTCAGAAAAATATTTTTCATATAAGTGTATGAGAAAATCTGATTTTTCGGATACAATTGTTAAGCGAATCTGAAAATGAAATGAACACTTTCATGCATTCGAACAAGACTATGCTACAGATTTTCAAATACAATCATGAAGACAAAACATGCTTATTGTTATGGAAATTTTTGTATTCAACACATAATTTCCAACATGTTATTTAGGCATGTAATGACAATCAAGTGATTTGATCATTCAATTAAGTCCGAAAAATAATTTTAACTAGTTTATGTATTTGGACACATCAACATTCCTAATTCTCTTCTTATGAAATCAAATTGTTCTTCACTTAGAGGTTTTGTAAAAATATCAGCTAGTTGATGTTTAGTGTTATGACAATAATAATATCATGGCAATGTCATGACTCATCAACTGCATTAGTATATTATTTTCTCAAATTATATTTATCATGGAAACCAAGGCACAAGGTTTTCAAAGTAGTTATAAAAACATTTAGTTTTAATGTAAATGAATATGCTCACAAATAAATATATCAGGAAACCATATCAAGGATCAAGGCAAAGGGCATCATGGTGAGTAACATAAGGAGTTTACAATAACAATAGGTGATTGTGTTCATATATATATATACACATACAAGCTCATTCATGAGGTGAAAAATTAAAGTGCCTAAATAAAGAGTCAAATTGTTGATGAATTTGCTGCAGCTCAGATAGGATTTGATCTTGTCGATGTTCAAGCTATTCTTGTCTTTGTTCAAATCGGTCCATCCGAATTCCAATATCTTCGACAGATGATGTATGAGCTTGCTCAAATGAATGTGTTTCCTCAAAGGGACAGATCCGAGGAGATTGAGTACCCCTAAAGACTGGTGTTTCCGGTTCTGGTTCAGATTGAGGGGGATCGGTTCTTCTAGGCATTCTAACCCAGTTACCGTTTCTATAAACACACCTTAATCGGTGAAGTAGATTTTTATTTTTTATGCTAAACCTATCTACTTTTATTACTTCTTCTTCCGGTGGTATTAGAATATCGTAGGCTTTCAGTATTCTAGTGATTATACCACCATATGGAAGCATCATGTCTTTCTTAGATAGTTCTAACATGTTTTGCTAGATAAGATAGCCATGACAGATGTCATGTCCTTTCATGATCAAATACATAGTTCCTAATTCTAATTGGCTTACTTCATCATGATGGTATTGTTTAGGGAGAATGATGCTAGTTAGGATATGATGAAGTACCTAGTGTTTAATAGCAGTAGATGTTCACAACTTTTAGGAACAAATAGCTAAGTTGGGATTGGCGAAAATTGTTCCTAAGGCTTCAACATATGTTGTCCCAACAGTTTCATCATCCCATGATCCTCTAAAGTAAAGTCCTCTACTTTTTATGGGAATGCCTATCATGTCGCAAATGAATTTATCCGTAATGGAGATGTGTTGTCCTAAGAGATAGGTAGACATTCTTTCTTCTTCATCTACTTGTATATTGTTATAAAACAATCTAACAAGTCTTGGATAGATGGGTTCATTAATTTATAAAATAGGGAGTAGATCTAAGTGTGGAAACCATTGGATTGTCTCTAAGTCTCTTAGTTCATTTAAATCTACATGTTTTCCCTTATTAACACTCCTAAGTTCGAAAGAGGAAAACTTTTCAGCATGATATTTTGAATCGAAAAGGATAACATCAAAATCTTCCACTAATCTCCTCTTCCCTTTGTCCCTTGAGGATCTTCTAGACCCCATAACTACTGCTGTTTAGGAGGATAGTAATAAGTAAGAGTAAATGAATCAAAAATAAATTTTAAGGGCTTCTTAGAGAATACCTTAGTGAGATCTTCAAGAGAAGGAGAGATTGTTGATCTTTTGCTTCGAAATGAGGAGTATTTGGGATGCTATGAGGGGAGAAATGGAGGTGGAGAAGCTTTGGAAGAGTAAAGAGGGGAAGGGAGTGAGATGGGGTTGGTTCCACCACCGGCCCTAGCTCGGGTTAAAAAGAGGCAGAGTTGCGGGCGGTTGCATCTCTGGCTGGGGTGGTGCAACCGCTTGCAACACGTGATAGCCGGAGGTGCTACCTCTAGTTGGGGCGATGCAACCGCTGCAGGCAGTGAGCATGGTTTTGACTGCTGTGTGGTCTGATTTGAATGTTTTTGACTTTGAGATGAATTTTTATTTATGGAGCAATCAACTTTACTTACGTAATTACGTAAGAATTTTCATTTTAAGATAAGAACTTTTGCATGATCAAGATAGATCTTTTGACGTGCATACTCTCAATGTCGTACACATGTTTGTGACAGATTGTTCAAGTTGGTAAGCCTTGCAAGTTCATGACAAACTTAGTCAGTTCATGGTATAGAGTTGGATTCGAAAGTTACGAACGTATGAAATTGATGGGTTCGAAAATCCAGAGGATATGTGAATTGAGAATCATGGGTTTCCAATTTTGAGAAATCAAATAGGATTGTATCTAAATCACATTTGTGATTTTAATTTTCTAATCCTCTTCTGTTATTTAGGCTAGAGAGCATCGTGAGTTCTTTTTGGATCTCGGGTCATGAATATCGAGAATCCAAGGAGCAGGATATTATTTCTTGCTCCAACTTATAATTTTTTATGTCTTTACAGGAAAGGATGATTTTTAGGTACCCATTTGCTTTTGGGTGCCTAAAAAATAGATCTACATTGTTTATCATGTTGCATAGAATTTATCATGGTTCCTTTAGGAACCCAAATTAATTTGTTCCGACTAATTTTCTTGAATTGACAATAATACGTTTTATGTCCAAGTTTGCAACAAAAGTTACATTTGCTTTGGTGTCGAACATGTAAGATGGGGCCTTTTATGAAGGTGGTTGGTTTTTGGTGAGGACTTCTCACAAATCCGATTTCACTTCTTTTGGGAACGTGAGCCTTGTTTGTAAGGATCATGTTCAAGGACTTGCTACCAACCTCGAATTTCTTCAAGGTGTCCTTAAGTAGCATGTTTTCCGTTTGGAGAGTTTCTAGATCATGGCATTTTATGCATGAATCTAAACTATCATGATATTCAGCTTTTAACTTATCGAAATTATAAGTAAGACTATCATGCTCCTTTTTTAGCAATTTGTATTTTCTACTAATAATCTTGCATTCATCAAATAAGTCATGGAAGGCATTTAATAATTCATCAAATGATAAATCTGCATCTATTAAATTTGTTACCTCCTCTCCGATGGCCATTAAGGCGTAATGAGCAACTTGCTCGGTGTTGGACCCCTCTTCTTCGGACGCGCTCGAGTCATCCCACGTTGCTTTGAGCGCCTTCTTCTTTGATGTTCTCTTTTTGACTTGGGGACAATCACTTTTGTAGTGTCCCGACTTTTTGCACTCATAGCAAATAACTTGGTCCTTCTTGGGTTCAAGTTTATTTTTTGTGTCATTCTTAAACTTGTTTCCTTTAATGAATTTTTTAAATTTTCTTGTTAGAAGTGCCAAGTCATCATCACAGTCCTCATCACTTGAGTTTTCTCTCAAGTGGTCTTTTGAAGTTCTAAGTGTCATATCCTTCCTGTTCTTTAGAAGGATGTCTTCTTGCTCTTCATGAGCTTTGCAAGTCATCTCGTAGGTCATTAATGACCCGATTAGTTCTTCAAAAGGGAAGTTGTTTAGATCTTTCGCCTCTTGAATAGTAGTGACTTTAGGATCCCAACTCTTAGGAAGAGATCTTAGAATCTTATTTACGAGCTCAAAATCTGAAAAACTTTTTCCGAGTCCTTTTAGACCGTTGACGACATCCGTGAAACAGGTAAACATGTCGCCAATAGTCTCACTCGGTTTCATCCGGAAAAGTTCGAAAGAATGTAACAAAAGATAGATTTTTTACTCTTTCACTCTACTTATGCCTTCGTGAGTCACTTCGAGTGTGTGCCAAATATCAAATGCGGTTTCACAAACCGAAACACAGTTGAACTCGTTTTTATCAAGCGCACAAAATAAGGCATTCATAGCCTTT
Organism: Musa acuminata AAA Group; assembly: GCF_036884655.1. NCBI lineage: Eukaryota > Viridiplantae > Streptophyta > Magnoliopsida > Zingiberales > Musaceae > Musa > Musa acuminata. Next base: position 27,086,618 of record NC_088345.1, on the reverse strand, counting down.
GCATTAAGAGCGAAAGCCTTCTTCTCCAATTCATTCCAATCGATCATTGGAAGAGAAGACTTCGAAAATCCATTTTCAACAAGATTCCAAAGTTCAAAATCCATAGAAATAAGAAAGATCCTCATTCGGGTCTTCCAATAAGTGTAGTCCGTCCCGTTGAACATGGGTGGACGTGTAATAGAATGGACCTCTTGGTTTTCGGCATATGCCATCTCTCTTGGGTTTTAATCTGTTTGAGAGTTAACCCCGCTCTGATACCAATTGTTAGGATCAAGAGCACTAAGAAGGGGGGGGGGGGGGTTGAATTAGTGCAGCGGAAATCTTTTTACGATTAAAAAAAGGTTCGAATTATAAAAACGATTTCGGTATGAAAGCCGATTCTAAGATTACTTTAACTTAAGATCAAGCGAGATGACATTAAAGTAAATCTACGAAGGCAGTTTGTAGCTATGATGAAAATTAGAATATAAACGCAAACTGAAATATGACGTTCATATGATAAAAATGATTGGCGTCTAAACGCCGATTCGGAAAGCACTGAACTTTAAAACACGTTCGTAAAAGCACAGAATGCAGTAAGCTATTGAGGAGGTTTGCAGTAAAGATAAGATGCTCAAAGTAAATACAAACCAAGATTTAGAGTGGTTCGGTCAATCTTGACCTACTCCACTTTTGGCTTACTCCACCGACGAGGTCATCGACGTCAACTAGAGGCCTTCCTTCAATAGGTGAAGGCCAACCACCCTTTTATAGTTTCACTCCTTTTGATGGGCTTAGGAGACAACCCTTATAGAATTTTCTCTCCTCTCTTTAAAGATCATAACTTGGAAGAAAAGAGGGAGAAGAACTTTTGGCCTTTACAACAATTTTGAGCTCTAAAAATCACAGAACAAGATCAGGATTTTGGTGTATTTGAGTGTGCTTTCAGTGCTGAAAGGGTAGGGTATTTATAGGCCCCAACACAGTTCAAATTTGGAGATCAAAATTGTAAATTCCCGGAATTCCGGGATCTAGCGGTTGCACCTCCTGATTGAGGCGGTTGCACCGCTTGGCAGAGCTCGAAGACTGAGCCTCTAGGCAGTGCTACCTCCTGTCAGGGGTGGTTGCATCTCCTGCCAGAGCTCGAAGACCGAGCTCAAGTGGTGCCACTTCCTATCAGGGGGGGTTGCACCGCCCAGTCTCGGTCAGAGACTAAGCCCAAGCAGTGCCACCTCCTAGCGTGGGCGGTTCAACCGCCTGGCAGAAATCAGGGTCCGAATGGGTTGATCCATTCGGCCGAATTTGGGTTTTCTAGGGGCCCAATTGCCCCAAGATTAAGTTAATGGGATCAACTCCCATTTCCAACTTAATCATTGTACTAAATACGATATTTCCTAAGACATTTACTACAACTTGCTCCGGTGCGTCAATCGCTTCTTCCGGCGAGCTTCCAGCGAACTTCCGTCGATCATCCGATAAACCCTTGGTGATGCTCCTATGGACTTCCGGGAAACTCCTGGACTTGCGACGATCCACTTGGCAAGTTCCGACGAGCTTCTTTGGCAAGCTTATGGACTTCTCGGATTTGTTCCCGTAGAACCTCCGACGACTGTCCGAACTTCCGTCGAACTCTCGAACTCCCAACGTGATCATTGTCTTGACTCCGGCGCAACACCTGCTGCATTTCTTACTTTCATCGTAGTTAATCCTGCACACTTATCTCAACATATAGATTAGATAACAAATGACAATTGACTTCGATTGAATCTCGTATTTTGATGATGAAACTACTTGATATATGTTTATGATTTAATCTGCGTTTTGAGTGACACAGGATGCTTCGATCAAGATGAGTCAATTAAAGCAGAAAAATCATGTTGTGCCGGAGGAACATGTCAGAAGATTGGACGTTAGGCCTGTGGATCGGATGATGTATCGATAGAAGGCTTCGGGCCGTGGACTCGGGTATCGGGCCAAGAAGAGCGGGTATTGTGCCATGGATATCGGAGTTGCTGAGTCAACTGGCCGATTGGGCAATAGGCTGCAGGAGAGGACGATGCGCCGAAGAATCGGACGAAGCATCGAGGGACCAATGACATGCCGAACAACTTGGTTAATTGCTTAGGATTAATTGTCTCGATCGAAGTTTTGTTTTAAGTGTGCAGGATTAACTATAATGGAAGAAAGACATGCAGTAGGAGTTGCACCGGAGTCAAGACAATGATCACATTGGGAGTTTGAGAGTTTGACGAAAGTTCGAACAGTCGTCGGAGGTTCTGCGAGAACAAATCCGAGAAGTCCATAAGCTTGCCAAAGAAGCTCGTCGGAACTCGCCAAGTGAATCGTCGCAAGTTCAGAAGTTTGCCAGAAGTCCGCAGGAGCATCACCGAGGGTTCATCGGATGATCGACGAAAGTTCGCCGGAAGCTCGCCGGAAGAAGCGCTTGACACACCGGAGCAAGTTAAAGTAAATGTCTTAGGAAAAATCATAGTTAGCACGTTGATTAAGTTGGAAATGGGAGGTGATCCCAATAACTTAATCTTGGGGCAATTGGGCCCTTAAAAAACCCAAATTGGGCCGAATGGATCAACCCATTCGGACCCTGATGTCTGCTAGGCGGTTGAACCGCCCAAGGCAGGAGGTTGCACAGCTTGGGCTCAGTCTTCGAGCGAGACTGGGAGGTGCAACCGCTCCAGCCAGGCGGTGCCACTGCTTGGGCTCAGTCTCCGAGCGAGATTGGGCGATGCAACCTCCCCTGATAGGAGGTGGCACCGCTTGAGCTCGCTCTTCGAGCTCTGCCAGGCGGTGCAACCGCCTCAATCAGGAGGTGCAACCGCCTGAGCTCGGTCTTCGAGCTCTGTCAGGAGGTGCAACCGCCCCTGACAGGAGGTAGCACCGCCCAGAGGCTCAATCTTCGAGCTCTGCTAGGCGGTGCAACCGCTCAAGTCAGGAGGTGCAACCGCTCAAGTCAGGAGGTGCAACCGTCTGATCCCGGAATTCCGGGAATTGACAGTTTTGAGCTCCAAATTTGAACTGGGTTGGGGACTATAAATAACCCACCCATTCAGCACTGAAAGAGCATGAACATACACTGAAATCTTGATCTTGTTCTGTGATTTTTAGAGCTCAAAATTGTTGTAAAGGCCAAAAGTTCTTCTCCCTCTTTTCTTCCAAGTTCTGAGTTGTAAAGAGAGGAGAGAAAATTCTGTAAGGGTTGTCTCCTAAGCTCATCAAAAGGAGTGAAATTGTAAAAGGGTGGTTGGCCTTCGCCCATTGAAGGAAGGCCTCTAGTTGATGTCGGTGACCTCGTCGGTGGAGGAAGCCAAAAGTGGAGTAGGTCAAGATTGACCAAACCACTCTAAATCTCGATTTGCATTTACTTTGAGCATATTATCTTTACTGCAAACCTCCTATAAAGCTTACTGCTTTCTACGCATATATGATTGGGTTTCAAGCTTTGCACTTTCTGAATCAGCGTTTAGACGTAAATCTGTTTTTTCGTATGATCATCATATTTCAGTTTGCATTTACGTTTTGATTTCAATCATAACTGCAAACTGCCTTTATATCCTTACTTAAACTGCATCTCGCCTAATCAAGTGATTTACAAATCAGCATTTAGACGTAAATCAGCTTCTTCGTACGAACGTCGTATTTCAGTTTGCGCTTATATTCTGGTTTTCATCATAACTGCAAACTGGCTTCATAGATTGATTTTAACGTCATCTCGCTTGATCTTAAGTTAAAGTAATCTTAGAATCGGCTTTCACACTGAAATGATTTTTATCGTTGAAAGATTTTCGCTGCACTAATTCACCCCCCCCCCTCTCTTAGTGCTCTTGATCCTAACAATTGTTATCAGAGCGGGGTTAACTCTCAAACGGATTAAAACCCAAGAGAAATGGCATAAGCCGGAAACCTAGAGGGTCATTCTATTACACGTCCACCCATGTTCAATGGGACGGACTACACTTATTGGAAAACTCGAATGAGAGTTTTCTTGATTTCTATGAATTTGGATTTATGGAATATCATTGAAAATGGTTTTCAACTTCCCTCTAAACCGATGAAAGAATGGTCGGATTTGGAGAAGAAGTATTTTTCTTTAAATGTAAAGGCTATGAATGCCTTATTTTGCGCTTTGGACAAAAACGAGTTCAATCGGATTTCTACGTGCGAAACGACTTTTGACATTTGGCGAACACTTGAAATCACGCACGAGGGAACTAGTAGAGTCAAAGACTCGAAAGTTAACATTTTATTGCATGATTTTGAGCTTTTTCGAATGCAACCAAGCGAGACTATAGGCGGCATGTACACCCGTTTCACGGATGTCGTCAATAGTTTAAGAGCTCTTGGAAAATATTTTTCGGATTTTGAACTCGTAAACAAGATTTTGCGTTCTTTTTCTAAGAAGTGGGATTCAAAAGTAATTGCAATACAAGAAGCTAAAAACCTAAACAACTTATCACTTGAAGAACTAATTGGTTCGTTGATGACATATGAAATGGTGTACAATGCACATGATGAACATGATGAACAAAATCACCTTCCAAAGAACACGAAGGATTTGAAACTCCGGACAAATGAATACCACTTGAGCGATTACTCAAGTGATGAGGACAACGATGAAATTGAACTTCGAACACTAAATCTTAATAAGTTTATTAAACAAAAATCTAAATTAAATAATAAACTTGAACGAAGGAAGAGGCCAAAGAAGAAGAACATAAAGTGGGATGAATCGAGCTCCTCCGAAGACGAGGAGAAAATCAAGAAAGGCGAGGTGGCAAACTATGCCTTAACGACATTCAACGATGAGGTAATCAAAACCCCCTTAATTTATTTCGAAATTACATGATGCTCTTCATAATGTATTTTCTTTTTTAGTATAGAATTAATTTTCTTGAAAATTACATGTTTAAAAAAAAAAAATGATGAAAATGCAAAATTTATGATCATGCTAGTAGTTCTGAAAATAATCATCAAAAATACATATTGATCTTGATTGAAAATATGAAATCATGCTTGATGATATAATGATGTTTTGATACCATGATTTTATTCTATGCATGAGATTTTAAAAATTGTGTTTATTGGTTTTATAATTATGGATGATGAATCTTGCGATTTTTTATTTTCACGGTAATGAAAGAGCCTTATTGATCTTTGTCATAATAAAACTTGCACTTTTGATTTTAAAACATGCTACATGTTTGGCATAGATGAAATAAAATCATATGAATTAAAACAACTAAAAAGAGAAAAGTATTTTTCTTGAAAATTTATTTTTCCCTACCTTATTGACTTTTTCACTAAGAGATTAATAAAATTATCTATGCCATTTTAAATCTCTTGAAAGTAATGTTGAGATTTTGATGATTTGAATTTAATGGGTTTTATCGAAATCATGATCTTAATTTCCCATGATTTATAACTTGAAATCATTTATGAATCAAGATCACCTACTTTGTGTTCTTATTGAAATTTATTGAAATGAATCATGATTTCTTGGAATTATAACTTGAGAATTCTTTTTATAAATCAAAATAACTTACTATGATTCTTTCTTTTTGCTATTTGAGTTATCTAAAAAGAATCATAATATGTCTCTTAATTTTTCTACATAATTCGTAAATCTCATTACCAATTCTTCTTGCTATTCCTTATGTGATGATATGAATACATGAAATATTCATTAATTTATTTTGATGTATAAAAATGAAAAGTTATGATCATGCATGGTAGGATATAATTTGACAAAATTGATACCATCATGATATGAAGCATTTATGATTTGCAAAGATGCATGCAATACTTGAGCTTTTTAATTATGATGTGATGTATTGCATATGATATAAATCATGATTTAAAATGCTATGAGTTGTTACTAAAATAATGTATTATAAATGTTGATTTAATATTATGAATACTCTAAATGATGAATGTTTGGTATCATGATCAAAATGTTGATAAACAGTTAAAAATTTAAGTATCATGTATAATATGCTCATAATATTGATTGATTTATTCAGTATCATGCATGAATGAAATATAAGGTTTTTGAAATTGTGCATGTTCGAATTTGAAAATATAATGATGCACAAACAAGATTGAAACCCACCTTTGTCATGATTTAGAAATTAATGTAAAGGGTCTTCCCTTCTTTTTGCCAATGACATAGGGGGAGAAATATATGAATTGATGCTACAAACACTGATGCTATGATTATGCCATGCTTGCATCATCAAGAGATATATGAATTAATATGATTGCCATATTTGCAATGCTTGCATCATCAAGAGATATATGAATTGATGCTATGATTGCCAAATTTGCATTATGCCATGTTTGCATCATGCGTTAAGATATCAAGAACTTGTATCGTAATTTTACGCGTTGATATCTTACCATGTGATGAAATGCTACAATTGATAAACACTTGAAATGTTTGCGTTATGATATCAAAAGCTTACATCACAATTTTACATGCTGATATTTGATAATAGCAAACTTGCATGATGATAAAACTTGATATTATGTTTTTTCATGCAATGAGTTGAACCAATATCACAAACACTTGATTGTGGTACTTCTCCTTTTTGTTGATGACAAAAGGGGAGAAGTATGTTGATGACATGACATGTTATACATAAGTTTATGCATAAGTTCATGATGACGTGTTGCAAGTATTCATGATAAATATTGCAATGACTTGAATTCAGTTTGAATTCAAGGTTCTATCAATATGGCATATTGATAGGGGGAGTTTGTTTAAACTCCGGGAGTTAAGTTTAACTCCGTCATCAAGTAGTTGTCATCATCAAAAAGGGGGAGATTGTTGAATCTCGTATTTTGATGATGAAACTACTTGATATATGTTTATGATTTAATCTGTGTTTTGAGTGACGCAGGATGCTTCGATCAGGATGAGTCAATTAAAGCAGGAAAATCATGTTGTGCTAGAGGAACATGTCAAAAGAATGGATGTCGGGCTGGTGGATCGGTCGACGTATCAACAGAAGGCTTCGGACCGTGGACTCGGGCATCGGGCCAAGAAAAGCGGGTATTGTGCCAAGGATATCGGAGTTGCGGAGTCAACTGGCCGATTGGGCAATAGGCTGCAGGAGAGGACGATGCGCCGAAGAATCGGATGAAGCGTCGAGGGACCAATGACATGCCGGACAACTTGGTTAATTGCTTAGGATTAATTGTCTCGATCGAAGCTTTGTTTTAAGTGTGCAGGATTAACTACGATGGAAGAAAGACATGCAGTAGGAGTTGCGCCGAAGTCAAGACAATGATCACGTTGGGAGTTCGAGAGTTCGATGGAAGTTCGGACAGTCGTCGGAGGTTCTATGGGAATAAATCCGAGAAGTCAATAAGCTTGCCAAAGAAGCTCGTCGGAACTCACCAAGTGAATCGTCGCAAGTCCAGGAGTTTGCCGGAAGTCCGCAGGAGCATCACTGAGGGTTCATCAGATGATCGACGGAAGTTCGCCGGAAGCTCGCCGGAAGAAGCGATTGACGCACCGGAGCAAGTTGCAGTAAATGTCTTAGGAAAAATCATAGTTAGCATGTTAATTAAGTTGGAAATGGGAGGTGATCCCATTAACTTAATCTTGGGGCAATTGGGCCCCTGAAAAACCCAAATTGGGCCGAATGGATCAACCCATTCGGACCCTGATGTCTGCTAGGCGGTTGAATCGCCCAAGGCAGGAGGTTGCACCGCTTGGGCTCAGTCTCCGAGCGAGACTGGGAGGTGCAACTGCTCCAGCCAGGTGGTGGCACCGCTTGGGCTTAGTCTCCGAGCAAGACTGGGCGGTGCAACCTCCCCTGACAGGAGGTGGCACTGCCTGAGCTCGGTCTGCGAGCTTTGCCAGGCGGTGCAACCGCCTCAGTCAGGAGGTGCAACCGCCTGAGCTCGATCTTTGAGCTCTGTCAGGAGGTGCAACCACCCCTGACAGGAGGTAGCACCGCCCAGAGGCTCAGTCTTCGAGCTCTGCCATGCGGTGCAACCGCTCCAGTCAGGAGGTGCAACCGCCTTATCCCGGAATTCCGGGAATTGACAATTTTGAGCTCCAAATTTGAACTGGATTGGGGCCTATAAATACCCCACCCATTCAGCACTGAAAGAGCATGAACTTACACCGAAATCTTGATCTTGTTCTGTGATTTTTAGAGCTCAAAATTATTGTAAAGGCCAAAAGTTCTTCTCCCTCTTTTCTTCCAAGTTCTGAGTTGTAAAGAGAGGAGAGAAAATTCTGTAAGGGTTGTCTCCTAAGCCCGTCAAAAGGAGTGAAACTGTAAAAGGGTGGTTGGCCTTCGCCTATTGAAGGAAGGCCTCTAGTTGACGTCGGTGACCTCGTCGGTGGAGAAAGCCAAAAGTGGAGTAGGTCAAGATTGACCGAACCACTCTAAATCTCGGTTTGCATTTACTTTGAGCATATTATCTTTACTGCAAACCTCCTCTAAAGCTTACTGCTTTCTACGCATATACGATCGGGTTTCAAGCTTTGCACTTTCCGAATCAGCGTTTAGACGTAAATCTATTTTTTCGTACGATCATCATATTTCAGTTTGCGCCTACATTTTGATTTTAATCATAACTGCAAACTGCCTTTATATCCTTTCTTAAACTGCATCTCGCCTAATCAAGTGATTTACGAATCAGCATTTAGACGTAAATCAGCTTCTTCGTACGTACGTCGTATTTCAGTTTGCGCTTATATTCTGGTTTTCATCATAACTGCAAACTACCTTCATAGATTGATTTTAACATCATCTCGCTTGATCTTATGTTAAAGTAATATTAGAATCGGCTTTCACACCGAAATCATTTTTATCGTTCGAACGTGTTTTTTCATTGAAAGATTTCCTGTGCACTAATTCACCCCCCCCCCCTCTTAGTGCTCTTGATCCTAATAACTTCTTCTTCAAAATCCGAGATTCAACAGTAGTAAGGTAGGAAACCAGAACCGGTTGCAATTCATGGGGAGATCAAAGGATGATCCGTGGTGGCAGAGATGACGGCGGAATTTGGCGACGATTTTTTAAGCAATTATAGGAATTACTTTGGGTGGCTGTGGAGAGCTTATAGAAGGGCAGTGAGATGCCAAGAATGCTGCTCTGGTACCAAGTGTTAGAACCCTTGTAGATTCGAAGCTTGAGGTTGATCTCTTTAGGGGATCGACTTCCTTGGAACTCTATAGGGGTTCCTTCCACCAAGTTGCTGCTCAAAGGCTGCAGAAAAGATTCATCTATTACTTATAAAAAGAGGATGAATACATGGCTATTTATAGCATTTTTAAACCCTAACTTATAATAGGACTCCTACTCAAGACTCCTACTTCTAACCAACTCCTAATCCTAATGGGACTCCTACTCAAGACTCCTATTCCTTTACAACTCCTAATTCTTCTCTAAGAAATAACCTCTAAACCCTAGTCGGCCTCTTCACCTCTTTAATAGGGTCGGCTTAGGTAGATTTTACATGAATATCCCTCTCAATTAAGACTCTCCTAGCTTGAGTCCTAACATGGTACTATCGCTAGTAGTTAATGCTGCTAGCGGTGGTACCGCCCCTGTCAGGCGGTGGTAATGCCAGAGCTCAATCTCTGAGTTCTATCAGGTGGTGGTACTGTCCAGACTAGGCGATGGTACCACCTAGTATTAGGTGTCAGGTGGTGGTACCGCCCAGTAATGGCGGTCCTACCACCAGTACCCCGGAAAATCGGGATGAGACACTTTTTGGCTCCATTTTTGAAGCCATTGGGGCCTATAAATATCCTACCCTTTTCTGCATGAAAGGGCATGAAAGTATTGGCATAATCTTGAATATTTGAAGTGTTAAAGTGTTATAAAAGTGCTAGAGTCCTCCGCCTCCCTTTCTAAGTGTTGAGATCATTCAAGAGAGGTGTAAGACTTGTAAGGGTTATCTCCTAAACCCGTGAAAAGAAGAAAGCGCTGTAAAGAGATGGTTGGTCTTTGCCTATTGAAGGAAGACCATTAGTGGATGCCGGTGACCTCGATAGAGGGGGAATCGAAAGTTGATGTAGGTCACAACGATCGAACCACTTTAAATTCTGGTTTACTTTTCTATTTGTGCAATTTACATTACTACAAACATCCTTAACCTTCTCTTTGCACTCTTACGAAAGCTTTCAAGTTTAATTTCTTTCCGAAATTGATTGAATCGAAACGAATATTTTTTGGAATCAACAATTTTTTTACTACGCTAATTCAAACCCCACCCCCCCTCTTAGTGCTGCTCGTGATCCTAACAATTGGTTTCAGAACCCGATCATTCTCATTTGGTTTGAAACCAAGAGAGATGATATTTTTAGACAACCAAGAGGGTCACTCAATTACACATCTGCCCATGTTCAATGGAACAGATTACACCTATTGGAAGACTAAAATGAGGATTTTTTTGATTTTTATGAATTTTGATGATAATCAATTGATGATAATCAATTGATGATAGAGTTAACCTTAACTCCTGTTAGGATCGGAGCGGCACTAAGAGGGGGGGGGGAGAATTAGTGCAGCGATAAAGTGTGATAAACTTTTGATGATTTAAACACTTTCGGAAACTTCGTACGATAAAAGTAACGTTTTCTTTTGAAACAGTTTCGATTGCGTTTTAACTTGAAGAGATAAGTAAGACGGAGACAAAGAAGTAGAGCATTAAAGTGCAAATGGTTTGCAGTAATGTAAATGACAATAAGTAAATGCAAAGCAGAGATCACGCTGATTTTACAGTGGTTCGGTCAAATGACCTACATCCACTTGCGAGGCCCCTCTTCGATGAGGCTCCCACCTTCCACTAGCAAATCTCTTGAAATGGAAGGGCAAATATCCCTCTTACAACTTTTTACAAGCGGTTCACTCTCTTATAGATTTTCAGCAAGAAAGAAGGAGGTGAACACTAGCAAATTGAAAACAAGACTAGCAAAGACTTTTCTAAGACCTTTCTCTCAAACAATTGCTACTCAAAAAGTTGTATTCTCAGCTGAGACTTGAGGGGTATTTATAGGCCTCAAGAGGATTTAAATTTGGGCTCCAAAAATTTGAATTCTCTTATGTTCCCGATTCTAGCGGTGCCACCGCCCAGCCAAGCGGTGCCACTGCCTAGCGCTCGGGTGCTGGGCGGTGCAACTGCCCAGCCCAGGAGGTGTCACCGCCTAGCTCTCGGGTGCTGGGCGGTGCCACTGCCCAACCTAGGCGGTGCCACCACCTAGGCTAATTCAACTCATTGGTTGGGCTCCAAACTTGGCCCAAACCAGTCCGAACTCGGGCCCAATTGACCCCTACTTGGGTTATAGGATTAATACCTAATCCTAATCCTAATTAACATGCTAACTACGAATTTAAAGATATTTTCTAAACTATTACAAAGTCCGTAAGTCAAGACTTCTTCCAGCAAGCTTCCGGCGAACTTCCGACGGTCTTCTGATAAACTCTCGGAAACCATTCTACGGACTCCCGGCAAGCTCCTAGACTTCACGATTTGATCTTGGCGAGTTCCGATGAGCTTCTTCGGCAAGCTCCGATCTTTCTTGGCGAGCTCCGCGAACTTCCAACGAACCTTCCGGCGAGCTTCCGAAAAACCCTTCGGCAAGCTCCCTACTCATTCTTGGCTAGTTCTGGCAGCATTCCCGACGAACCTTCGGACTTCCGTCGAACTCTCGAACTCGTAATGAATCCTTCGTGCTTGACTCCGACACTTTGTTTTTCTTTATGTCTTCGTCGTTATCGTAGTTAATCCTACACACACAAGCAAAAACTCTACTCCGATCTAGACAATTATTATAAAGCGAATTGATATTCTGTTGCCCGGCACGTCATTGGTTGGCGCTTCGTCCGTTTCTTCGGTGTATCATCCTCTCTTGCGGCTTGTTGCCCAATCGACGGTTGACCTCTGCAACGCTGATATCCTTGGCGCAATTCTGCTCTTGGCCCGATGCCCGACGTCCGAAGCCTTCTGCCATCCAATATCCTAATGTGATCTCCTCCGGCGCAACGTCAATTCCTCCTACCTTAATTGTCTAATCCTAATCGAGTAGACCTGCATCACTCAAAATAATTATCAATTGGTTTCATCATCAAAATACGAGATTCAACAATCTCCCCCTTTTTGATGATGACAACCAATTGATGACGGAGTTAAACTTGACTCCCGGAGTTTAAACAAACTCCCCCTATCAATATGCCATATTGATAGAACCTTGAATTCAAACCGAATTCAAGTCATTGCAATATTCATCATGAATACTTGCAACACGTCATTATGAACTCATGCATAGACTTATGCATATCATGTCATCAACATACTTCTCCCCCTTTGTCATCAACAAAAAGGAGAAGTACAACTATTCTTTGTGTTTGTAATATAAGTTCAACTCATTGCATGAAAAACATAATTTTAAGTTTTATCATCATGCAGTTTTGAAGCTAGAAAATTTAGCAAGTAATGCATCATGCTTAGGACATTCAAGCTATCAAGTTTTAGATATGCAAGTTTTACAGCATACAAGATAGCACTTTTGGTAATGTTCAAGATAGCAAGTTCTACATCATGCAAGCTAGCAATATTGAGATGTTCAAGAAAGCAACTCTTGCTTCTTGAAATATGCAAATTTGTCAAGTTTTGCTAGATGTGCAAGTTAGCATTTTTGACTCTTAAGATAGGCAAGATAGCACATTTGCTTCTTTTGAAATAGCAACTTTTTGCTTCTCTTTAGACTACAAGCTAGCAATTTTTACGATATGTAAGTTTCACAATATACAAGCTAGCAAAAATTTCGAAAGCAAATGCAAGATAGCTTTCTTGTGTAAGCTCATAATTCTTGCTTCCTATTGCAATGTGCAAGTTGCAAGTTTTGCTTCTTGAGATAGGCAAGATAGCACTTTTGCAATTTTTGTTTCTTAAGATAGGCAAGCTTGTGATATTCAAAATAACAAGCTCTTTCATCTAGAAGTGTCATTTTTGCTTTCTTTGTAAAGTGTAAGCTAGCAAAATGTTTGAAAAAGTGATCAAGTTTTGCAACATACAAGCTAGCAAAAATGCCAAACTAGCAAGAGATAATGTTTTACATGAGGCAAGCAAACAATTTGACAAATGTTACATTTGCATCTTCTCTTTTGAGAAGTGCAATTTTTGCTTTCATCTTGAATTGTGCAAGCTAGTTAGTTTGCCTCTTTTCATGATGTCCACGCTAGAATTCTTGCTCCCCCTTTGTCATTGTCAAAAAGAAGGGAAGACCCTTATATCAATTTTCATATTATGACAAAGGTAAGTATCATTCTTATTTGTGCATCATTATATATTCAAATTAAAACATACACAATTTCAATAACCTTATTTTTCATGCACGATACCGAAAAATAAATCAATCATTATTAATAAGCATATCATACATGATACTCAAACATTAAAATTTTTAAGCATTTATCAACATGTGATACCAAACATTCATCATTTAAAGCATTCATGATACACATTATATGCAATAAATACATCATGTACATCATTATCATAAGTATTGCATACATCATTTTAACTTTATGAATATTTCATCATTGTATGGATTATACCAAAACATTTCAAGCCAATGCAAGCCATAAATACAAAGAAATCATGTCATGAAGGATAAAATCATTTGAATACCAAAAGACATGATTCATATAGTAAATATCTTCTTTAAATAAAATATCAAGAAAAATCATAGGAGTACAAAGAAGAGATCTTGTTTTAAAAGAAAAATCAAGTAATAACTCCAAGAACTCACAAGGAAAAATCATGATTCATTTAGAAAATCTCCTCTCAAGAGAATATCAAGTAAATTCGTAGAAGATCGATTAATGAGAAATTTTGATTTATAATAAAATCTCATGTATCGAATGTCGAGAAATCAAAATGATGATTTATATAAAAAATATCACAAGTTATATTCAAGAGAAAAATCATCATTCATTTTCAACTTATTCAATTTGTCACATCAATATTTCTTAGATATGCATGATACCAAAACATGGTTTTAAATCTTTAACATATAACATGCATAAATTGAAAAGAGAAGGGAAGAATTCAAACGTACAAAGATTTCAACCATCTCATAAACAAATGTAAGACCAAGTCATGAATCCAAAATTCCATAAATCAAAATGATCATCAAAGGTAATCTCATGTTATTCCAAGAAATCAATGTCATGATTTTGATAAAACTCATTTCAAATTTAAATCATCAAAATAATCAAAATATCACCATTACTTTCACGAGATTCAAAATGGTATACATAGATTTATCATAATAAACATCAAGATCAATAGGATAGAGAAAAATAATTTTTCAAGGAAAAAATATTTTTCTCTTTTTAGTTGTTTCAATTCATATGATTTTATTTCACTTATACCATATAAAAATATGTATAATGTTTAAAACCGAAAGTGTAAGATTTATTACAACAAAGATTAATAAGGCACTTTCATTATGGTAAAAATAAATAATCCATAAATCACAAGATTCATATGCATAATTTCGAAATTTATTAAGCATGATCTTTATGCATGACACTAAAACATGGTTTCTAAATGTTTAATATTTTTATTACATCATTATGCAATGGTTTCATTGAACATAATTTTGAATGATTCTTATAGATAACTAAAACTTCTTTATGTGATTGACTTTACATGCTCAAGTTTTGTTCTTATGTCAAAAACATACATCATGTTTGAAAACCAAAGACAAGGTTTAAAAAAATCATCAAGCCTTCCATATAAAAACCATGCATCATCATTGAAGGTTAATATGGAAATCATCAAAATACACATTCTTGCTTCTCAAGCACATATATATGATTATTTAAATCTAACATTTTATTCTATTAACATAAAACATATAATTTTCAAGAAAAATAATTATTCAAAAGAAAAGAGAAAATGCATCATGGAAAACATCAAGTAATTTCAAAATAATTCAAGAGAGTTGAGTTACTTACCTTGTAGTCGAAGCCCGTCAAAGCCCAATTCGCCGTTTCGCCTTTGGAAGTTTTTGATTCATCCTTGGTTGCCTTCCTCTTCTTTGGCCTCTTCCTCCGTTCAAATTCATTGTTTATTTTAGATTTTTGTTTAATAAACTTATTAAGATTTAGTGTTCGAAGTTCAAGTTCAACATTGTCCTCATCACTTGAGTCATCGTTCAAGTGGTATTTATTTGTCCGGAGTTCCAAATCCTTCCTGTTCTTTGGAAGGTGATTTTGTTCATCATGTTCATCATGTGTATTGTGAACCATTTCATATGTCATCAATGAACCAATTACTTCTTCAAGTGGAAAAATATTTAAATCTTTTGTTTCTTATATTGCGGTTATTTTAGGATCCCACCTTTTTGGAAGGGATCTTAAGATCTTGCTCACGAGATCAAAATTCGAAAAATATTTACTAAGAACTCTTAGATTATTGACGACATCCGTGAAACGGGTGTACATGTCGCCTATAGTCTCGCTTGGTTGCATTTGAAAAAGCTCAAAATCATGCAATAAAATGTTAACTTTCGAGTCTTTGACTCTACTAGTTCCCTCGTGCGTGATTTCAAGTGTTCGCCAAATATCGAAAGTCGTTACGCACGTAGAAATCCAATTGAACTCATTTTTGTCCAAAGCACAAATTAAGACATTTATAGCCTTTGCGTTTAAAGAAAAATATTTCTTCTCCAAATCCGACCATTCGTTCATCGGTTTAGAGGGAAGTTGAAAATCATTTTCAATGATATTCCATAAATCCAAATTCATAGAAATCAAGAAAACTCTCATTCGAGTTTTCCAATAAGTGTAGTCCAATCCGTTAAACAACGATGGACGAACAACCGATAAACCCTCTTGAAAGCCATGAAGAGCCATTTCTCTCGGGAGTAAATCCGAAATGAGAAATACCGGGCTCTGATATCGATTGTTAGGATCGGAGCGGCACTAAGAGGGGGGGGTGAATTAGTGCAGCGGTAAAGTGTGATAAACTATTGACGATTTAAATACTTTCGGAAACTTCGTACGATAAAAGTAACGTTTTCGTTTGAAACCATTTCGATTGCGTTTTAACTTGAAGAGATAAGTAAGACAGAGACAAAGAAGTAGAGCATTAAAGTGCAAAGGGTTTGCAGTAATGTAAATGACAATAAGTAAATGCAAACCAGAGATCACGCCGATTTTACAGTGGTTCGATCAAATGACCTACATCCACTTGCGAGGCCCCTCTTCGATGAGGCTCCCACCTTCCACTAGCAAATCTCTTGAAATGGAAGGGCAAATACCCCTCTTACAACTTTTTACAAGCGGTTCACTCTCTTACAGATTTTTAGCAAGAAAGAAGGAGGTGAACACTAGCAAATTGAAAATAAGACTAGCAAAGACTTTTCTAAGACCTTTCTCTCAAACAATTGCAGCTCAAAAAGTTGTATTCTCAGCTAAGACTTGAGAGGTATTTATAGGCCTCAAGAGGATTTAAATTTGGGCTCCAAAAATTTGAATTCTCTTATGTTCCCGATGCTGGCGGTGCCACCGCCCAGCCAAGCAGTGCCACCGCCCAGCGCTCGGGTGCTGGGCGGTGCAATCACCCAGCCCAGGAGGTGTCACCGCCAAGCTCTCGGGTGCTGGGCGATGCCACCACCTAGGCTAATTCAACTCACTGGTTGGGCTCCAAACTTGGCCCAAAACAGTCCGAACTCGGGCCCAATTGGCCCCTACTTGGGTTATAGGATTAATACCTAATCCTAATCCTAATTAATATGCTAACTATGAATTTAAAGATATTTTCTAAGCTATTACAAAGTCCGTAAGTCAAGACTTCTTCCAGCGAGCTTTCGGCGAACTTCCGGCGGTCTTCCGATAAACTCTCGGAAACCATTCTACGGACTCCCGGCAAGCTCCTAGACTTCACGATTTGATCTTGGCGAGTTCCGATGAGCTTCTTTGGCAAGCTCCAATCTTTCTCGGCGAGCTCCGCGAACTTCCAACGAACCTTCCGACGAGCTTCCGAAAAACCCTTCGGCAAGCTCCCTACTCATTCTTGGCTAGTTCCGGCAGCATTCCCGACGAACCTTCGGACTTCCGTCGAACTCTCAAACTCACAATGAATCCTTCGTGCTTGACTCCGACACTTTGTTTAGCTTTATGTCTTCATCGTTATTGTAGTTAATCCTACACACACAAGCAAAAACTCTACTCCGATCTAGACAATTATTATAAAGCAAATTGACATTCTGTTGCCCGGCACGTCATTGGTTGGCGCTTCGTCCGATTCTTCGGCGCATCGTCCTCTCTTGCGGCTTGTTGCACAATCGGCGGTTGACCTCCACAATGCCGATATCCTTGGTGCAATTCTGCTCTTGTCCCGATGCCCGACGTCCGAAGCCTTTTGCCATCCAATATCCTAATGTGATCTCCTCCGGCGCAATGTCAATTCCTCCTGCCTTAATTGTCTAATCCTGATCAAGTAAACCTGCATCACTCAAAATAATTATCAATTGGTTTCATCATCAAAATACGAGATTCAACAACTCCCCCTATCTATATGCCATACTTGAGAAAAGTCATTCTTGAATTCAAAACCTTTGAATTCAAAAGACATATTGATAAGTTAAGTTTATTTAAACTTATCAATACACCCATTTGTTAGGATCGGAGCGGCACTAAGAGGGGGGGGTGAATTAGTGCAGCGGTAAAGTGCAAGAAACTTTGACGATTTAAACACTTTCGGAAACTTCGTACGATAAAAGCAACGTTTTCGTTTGAAACCGTTTCGATTGCGTTTTAACTTGAAGGGATAAGTAAGACGGAGACAAAGAAGTAGAGCATTAAAGTGCAAATGGTTTGCAGTAATATAAATGACAATAAGTAAATGCAAACCAGACATCACGCTGATTTTACTGTGGTTCGGTCAAATGACCTACATCCACTTGCGAGGCCCCTCTTCGATGTGGCTCCCACCTTCCACTAGCAAATCTCTTGAAGGGGAAGGGTAAATACCCCTCTTACAACTTTTTACAAGCGGTTTACTCTCTTACAGATTTTCAGCAAGAAAGAAGGAGGTGAACACTAGCAAATTAGAAACAAGACTAGCAAAGACTTTTCTAAGACCTTTCTCTCAATCAATTGCTTCTCAAAAAGTTGTGTTCTCAGTTGAGATTTGAGGGGTATTTATAGGACTCAAGAGGATTCAAATTTGGGCTCCAAAATTTGAATCTTCTTTGGTTCCTAATGCTGGTGGTGCCACCGCCTATCAGTGGCGGTGCCACTGCTTGTCAGTTTCTGACACTGATAGTGGACAGGCGGTGCCACCGCCCAGCCAAACGGTGCCACCGCCCATCTCTCGGGTGCTGGGCGGTGCCACCGCCAGACCCTTTGGTTCACTAGTTGGGCTTCAAATTTAGCCAAAACCAAGTCTAATTTTGGGCCCAGTTGGCCCCTAACCAGGATATAGGATTATCTCTTAATCCTAATCCTAATTACAAGTGAACTACATAACAAAAAAATATCCTAAGCAAGTTTTCAACCGCGAACATCGAGTCTTGTTCTGGCGAGCTTTCCAACGAACTTCTTCTGACGGACTCCCAACAAGCTCCCGATCTTGTGATGTCTTTAATGAGTAGTCGAGCCTTCTCGCTGATCTCCGTGAACCTCCGACGATCTCTTCGGCGAACTTTCGAAAATTCCAATAGGTTCCCGATTTCTTCTCGATTGGTTCCGGCAGCATCTCCGATGATTCTTCGGACTCTTAAACGTCCATCGAACTTGACTCTGGTATTCTTGCTTTGTGTTTTCTGGTTATCGTAGTTAATCCTGCACACTTAACTCAATAATATGGATTAGATCAATTAACCCATCAATTGATTTTATCATCAAAATTCGAGATTCAATAATCTCCCCCTTTTTGATGATGACAATCAATTGATGACGGAGTTAAACATAACTCCCCCTATCTATATGCCATATTATGAGAAGATGAAAACACTTGAATTTCATCCATTGAATTCAAGCATAAATCGATAAGTTCTAACCGTAGAACTTATCGTTATTCTTATTAAGCAATAGTAAATACAAAACTTCGATGAAAATCATTTTCAAGTCGAATGATAAGAGACAATTTTTACTGTGGTAGGAGATAAAGATTTTTAACATGAATTTTATGATATAAATGTAAGGCATGCTTTCAATATGATCAATCAATCTTGCGATATTCTCAAAGATTTTACAAGGCATATAAGACATTCATATCACTCAAGCTTTTGTAATTCATATAAGTCATGTTAACGATTCATATCAAAATGGTATAAGTCATCATTTAGTCATCACTTCTCCCCCTTTGTCATCAACAAAAAAGGGAATGAGACTTGAAGCATATAACTTGTGATTATAATATCAGGAATTCAGCACTGATCATACAAAAATTTATTATCCAAAATTAAGTATGCTAAAATATTTACGTAGAGTTCATCTTAAAGGAAAAATCAGCATTCATCCAGAATCATATATCCAGAATTTTAAAATTACATGTAAAAAGAAGGTTCAGTTTTCGTTCAAAAGATGACCAGCTTCGAACTTGGTATTAAGAGTAAACAGAACAGAATAAAAAGATACATCAATCCTTAGGAGGTAATGCATAGTGCTGATACATAACATCTATTTTTTGATTTAGTTGTCATAGTTCCTTCAAAATTTTAATTTGCTGGAGTTGAATTTGTTCTTGCTGCGATTTGAGTTGATCTTGTTGGAATTTGATCTGAGACAGTTCTGCCATAATGAGTCCTTCAGAGGATGAAACATGAGCTGAAGGTGCTGCACCAAAGGGACTAGGAGGAGTAGATTCATTTCCCCTAAAAATTGGTGTTTCTGGTTGTTCTACTGGTGGAGGAATAGGATCAGTCCTCCTAGGTTGCCTTACCCATATTTCATTGTTAAATGTGCACCTAAGTCTCTTTAGTAAATTTTTATTGATGATGTTATATCTATCACTTTGAATTGTTTCTTCATCGGGTGGGATGCAAATGTCATAGGCATGAAGAAATCTAGTGATTAACCCCCCATATGGCAACATAGTATCTTTAGCTGTAATATCCTACATGTGTTGCCGTATTGAGTATCCAAAACAGTTATGTTGACCAGTCATAATCTAATACATTGTGCTTATCTCTATTAGACTCATTTCATCAAGATGATATTGCTTAGGGAATAGTATGCTTGTTATGATATGATGAAGAATCTTAGAGTTAAAAGGTAGTAAGTGTTCGCAACTCTTGGGTATTATTCCGAGGTTCGAGTTTGCAAAAATGGTTTCGACAGCTTCGGTGTAAGTTGCTCCTATTATATTAACATCCCATTTACCTCTAAAATAGCAGCCCCTATCTTTTTCAGTGATTCCAATTAGTTCACAAATAGTATGATCAGAAATCCTAATTTGTGTGCCTAAAAGGTAAGTACTTAGGCTATCGTTATCTACCCATAGGTTTGCATAAAAGAGCCTAACTATCCTAGGATAAATTGGTTCATCTATTTGTAGGAGAGGTAGGGCCTCTAGATGAGCAAACCACCTAATGGGTTCTAAGTCTCCTAGTTCATCGAGATCAACGTGTTTACCCTTATGGATATATCTTGTTTCAAATTTTGGAAACCTAAGGGCTTCTTCTTTGGATCTAAAAAGATCATGATCATATGAATCTCCTTCAATCCTTTTCCCTTTTGATCTCGTAGGAGCCATTTTCTAGATAAGATGAAAAAAAATATGAAATTGTAATGAGTAGGTAAAACAAGAAGAAAGGGAAGGAAGGATTTTACCTTATGTAGTGTTTCTTGGAGGATGGAGAGCTTGGACCAACAAGAATCCCTCTCCAAGGTTTGTAGAGGTTAGAATGAGGGATTGAGAGAGTTTGGGATGTTGAATCTCGGATTTTGATGATGAAGTCAATTGTCATTTGTTATCTAATCTATGTGTTGAGATAAGTGTGCAGGATTAACTACGATGAGATTAAGACAAGCAGCAGGAGTTGCGCCGGAGTCAAGATCATGATCACGTTGGGAGTTCGAGAGTTCGACGGAAGTTCGGACGGTCGTCGGAGGTTCAGAGAGAACAGATCCGAGAAGTCCAGAAGCTTGCCAAGCGAAGCTCGTCGGAACTCACCAAGTGGATCGTCGCAAAGTCCAGGAGTATGCCGGATGTCCGCAGAAGGATCACCGAGGGTTATCGGTTGATCGACGGAAGTTGGCCGGAAACTCGCCGGAAGAAGCGATTGACGCATCGGTGCAAAGCTGCAGAAGTTGTCTTAGAGATAATCGTAGTTAGCACGATGATTAAGCAGGAAAATGGGAGGTGATCCCATTAGCTTAATCTTGGGGCAATTGGGCCCCTGAAAAGATTCAAAGTGGGTCGAATGGAGTGAACCATTCGGACCCTGATTGCACCAGGAGGTGCAACCGCCCCAGCCAGGAGGTGCAACCGCCTGGGCTGTGGGGTTGAGAGGTGCAACCGCCCCAGCCAGGAGGTGCAACCGCCTGGGCTGTGGGGCTGGGAGGTGCAACCGCCCCAGCCAGGAGGTGCAACCGCCAGGGCTGCACGGCTGGGAGGTGCAACCGCTCCAGCCAAGAGGTTGCACCGCCAGAGCTCAAGTTCCGAGCTCTACCAGGCGATGCAACCACCAAGCTCAGTCTTCGAGCTTTGGCAGAGTGGTGCATCAGCCTGAGCTCAGTCTCGAGCTTTGCAAGGTGATGAATTCACCAAGCTCAGTCTTCGAGCTATGGCAGAATGGTGCATCAGCTTGAGCTCAGTTTGGAGCTCTGCCAAGTGATGCAACCACCAAGCTCAGATTTCGAGCTCTGCCAGGTGATGCAACCACCAAGCTCAGTCTTCGAGCTCTGCCAGGTGATGCAACCATCGAGCTCAGTCTTCGAGCTCTGGCAGAGAAGAAGCAATCGGCAGAGCTCAGTCTTCGAGCTCTGCCAGGCGGTGCCACCTCTCCAGTCGAGAGGTGCAACCGCCTGATCCCAGAATTCTGGGATTTGATCGATTTGATCGTTTTGAGCTCGAATTTTGAATTGGGTTGGGGCCTATAAATACCCCACCCATTCAGCACTGAAAAGACACAGACCTATACCGAAATTGTGATCTTTTCTGTGATTCTAAAGAGCTCAAAAGTGTTGTAAAGCCCTTGAGTCTCCTCCTTCTGTTCTTCAAGTTTTCAACTGTAAAGTGATGAGAGAAAGGTCTGTAAAGGTTGTCTCCTAAGCCTGTCAAAAGGAGAGAAACTGTAAGAGGGAAGTTTGGCCTTCGCCCATTGAAGGAAGGCACCTAGTTGACGTCGGCAACCTCATCGGTGGAGGAAGCCAAAAGTGGAGTAGGTCAAGGCTGACCGAACCACTCTAAATCTCTGGTTTGCGTTTATTTTCGAGCACTTTATCATTACTGCAAACCTCCCTCGTCACTACTGCTCTCTGCGCTTTCACGAACAAGTTCTAAGTGCTGTTCTTCCAATTCTGCATTCAGACGTAAACTCGTATTTTCATACATTACAGTTTACGTTTACGTTTGATTCTGCAAATCTGTTTTCCGTGCTTTTACGAACGGGCTTCCTTGCAGTTTACGCTTACATTTTAATCCTATTAATAACTGCAATCTGTCCTCTACGATTTTACGAACGAGTTTCAACATTTAGACGTAAAACTGCATTCGGACGTAAATCGGCTTTCCTCGCTCAATCATCAGATTTCAGTTTACGTTTACGTCTTGATTTCAACTGCATACTGCCTTCTGCGAATATACAAACGAGTTTCAAAGTTTAGACGTAAATCTGCGTCTAGACGTAAAACTGCGTTTAGACGTAAAACTGCGTTTAGACGTAAATCTGCGTTTAGACGTAAAACTGCGTTTAAACGTAAAACTGCGTTTAGACGTAAAACTGCGTTTAGATGTAAATCTGCGTTTAGACGTAAATCTGCATTTAGACGTAAATCTGAGTTTAGACGTAAAACTGCGTTTAAACGTAAAACTGCGTTTAGACGTAAAATTGCGTTTAGACGTAAATCTGCGTTTAGACGTAAATCTGCATTTAGACGTAAATCTGAGTTTAGACGCAAAACTGCGCTTAGACGCAAAACTGCGCTTAGACGCAATCTGCGCTTAGACGCAAAACTGCACTTAGATACAAACTGAGAATTTGCTTTTGCATCATAATTGTTTTTGAACGAACGCAGCTTTTTGATTTTAATTTCTTATAAGATTTCCGCTGCACTAATTCACCCCCCCCCTCTTAGTGCTCTTGATCCTAACAATTGGTATCAGAGCTCGGTTAACTCTCTAAAGGATTAAAACCCAAGAGAGATGGCATACGCCGGAAACCAAGAGGGGCATTCGATTACACGTCCACCCATGTTCAGTGGAACGGACTACACTTACTGGAAGACCCGAATGAGGGTCTTTCTTATTTCTATGGATTTTGAACTATGGAACCTTGTTGAAAATGGATTTTCAAAATCTTCTCTTCCAATGATCGATTGGAACGATTTGGAAAAGAAGGCTTTCGCTCTTAATGCAAAGGCTATGAATGCCTTATTTTGCGCACTAGATAAAAACGAATTTAATCGTGTTTCAACTTGCGAAACTGCTTTTGATATTTGGCACACACTTGAAGTGACCCACGAGGGCACAAGTAGAGTGAAAGAGTCAAAAATCAATCTGTTGCTGCATTCTTTTGAACTTTTTCGAATGAAACCGAGTGAAACCATTGGCGACATGTTTACCCGTTTCACGGATGTCGTCAACGGTTTAAAAGGTCTCGGAAAGAGCTTTTCGGATTTTGAGCTTGTGAATAAGATACTAAGATCCCTTCCTAAGAGTTGGGATCCTAAAGTCACCGCCATTCAAGAGGCAAAAGATCTGCAAAATTTCCCTCTTGAAGAACTAATCGGGTCATTAATGACCTACGAAATGACCTGCAAAGCTCATGAAGAGCAAGAAGACATCCTTCCAAAGAACAGGAAGGATATGGCACTTAAAACTTCTGAATGCCACTTGAGAGAAAACTCAAGTGATGAGGATTGTGACGATGACTTGGCACTGTTGACAAGAAAGTTTAAAAAATTCTTCAAAAGAAACAAGTTTAAAAACGATGTGAAAAATAAACTTGAACTTAAGAAGGACCAAGTGATCTGCTATGAATGTAAAAAGCCGGGACATTACAAAAGTGATTGTCCCCAAGTCAAGAAAAGAACAACAAAGAAAAAGGCGCTCCAAGCAACATGGGATGATTCGAGCGCATCTGAGGAAGAAGAATCCAACACCGAGCAAGTTGCTCATTACGCCTTTATGGCCATCGAAGGGGAGGTAACGGATTTATTAGATGCTGATTTATCTTTCGATGAATTATTAAATGCCTTCCATGATTTATTTGATGAATGCAAAGTTATAAATAGAAAATACAAGTTGCTAAAAAGGGTACATGATAATCTTACTTGTGAGTTTGATAAGTTAAAAGTCGAACATCATGATAGTTTAAACTCATGTATCAAATGTCATGATTTAGAAACTATACAAAAAGAAAACTTGCTGCTTAAGGACACCTTGAAGAAATTCGAGGTTGGTAGCAAGTCATTAAACATGATCCTTACAAACAAGGGTCATGCTCCCAAAAGAAGTGGGATTGGATTTGTGAGGAGCCCTCACCGAAATCCAACTACCTTTGTAAAAGGCCCCATCTTACATGTTCAAAACCAAACCAAGTGCAACTTTTGTTGCAAATCTGGACACAAGACACATTGTTGTCCATTCAAGAAAATAAGTCCAAACAAATTAATTTGGGCTCCTAAAGGAACCATGATAAACTCTATGCAACATGATAGAAAATATAGATCTGTTTATGAGGCACCCAAAAGCAAATGGGTTCCTAAAAATCATCCGTTCCTATAAAAACATTAAAAGTCTAGGCCGGAGCAAGAAATAATGTTCTGCTCCTTGACTCTCAATGGTCATAAAATCAAAAAGGAACTCGCAACGCTTAAGTAACAAGTGGAAGCTATGAAATCACAAATACGATACAATTAGAAACATATCCAAATTCACATACCCCTGATCTTCAAAACCTGTTCATCTACGAATTAATTCTTGTAGAAACTAAACATGTCATAAAAGGGACACCAAACAAACATTCGTATACACCTTAAAAGATCTATCTTACAAAGAGCTTCTTCCTTAAATGAAAATTCATACGAAATCATGTAACAAACATCAATTGCTCTGAAACTCTCCTCAAGGCAAAGGCTCCCTAAATCAAAACATCCTAAAATGCTCACCTGCTGCAGGCGGTGGCACCTCTCCAGCTGGCGGTTGCACCTCCAGCCTTCACGGGTTGCCAGAGGTTGCACCGCTCCAGCCAGAGGTGCAACCGCCAGCAGCTCTGCCCCCTTAAAATCACGCTAGGGCCGGCTAAGGAACCGACCCCAACTCACCCCCATTCCCTCCTCTACTCTTCCAAGACTCCTCCATTCCCACTTCACTCCTCTAAGCCTTCCAAATACCTCCCATTTCGGAGCAAAACATCAAGAATCCTTCCTTCTCTTGAAGATTTCACAAAGGTATTCTCTAAGAAGCTCTTAAATTCTGTTTTGTTCTTCATTTTCTTTAGCTCATCATCATCCCTTTAAAACAGCAGTAGTAATGGGATCTAGAAGATCCTCAAGGGACAAGGGAAAGAGGAGAGTAGTAGAAGAGTTTGATCTCACTCTTTTTGATTCCAAAAACCATGCTGAAAAATTTCTCTCCTTCGAACTAAGAAGCATCAATAAGGGAAAATATGTAGATCTGAATGAACTAAGAGATGTAGAGACTATCCATTGGTTTGCAAACCTAAATCTACTTCCCATTTTGCAGATCAACGAACCCATTTATCCTAGACTAGTTCGATTGTTTTACAACAACATGCAAAAAGATGATGAAGAAAGGATATCAACCTATCTCTTAGGACAACACATTTCAATCACTGATAGATTCATTTGTGATATAATAGGTATCCCCATGAAAAGCATAGGACTTTACTTCAAAGGATCATGGGATGAAAATACTATTGGAACATCTTACGTTGACGCCTTAGGAACAATCCTTGCCAATCCTAACATAGAATCTATTTCTAAAAGTTGTGAACATCTAATGCCTTTTAACACTAAGATACTTCATCATATCATGACTAGTATAATTCTTCCTAAGCAATATCATCATGATGAAGTGAGTCAATTGGAATTAGGAATTATGTACCTAATTATGAAAGAACGTGACATTTGTCTTGGCTATCTGATCCAACAAAACATGTTGGAATTATCTACAAAAGATATGATGCTCCCATATGGTGGAATTATTACTAGAATAATGAAAGCTTACGACATTCAAATACCACTAGAAGAAGAAGTAATGAAATCAGATAGATACAGCATAATAAACAAAAATCTACTTCACCGACTAAGATGTCACTATAGAAACGGTAACTGGGTAAGAATGCCTAGAAGAACTAATCCCCCTGAACCTGAACCTGAACCAGAGCCGGAAACCCCAGTCTTTAGGAGTACCCACTCTCCTCCAATCTGTCCCTTTAAGGAAACACATCCGGTTGAGCAAACTCACACATCATCCATCGAAGATATCGGGATTCGGATGGACCGATTTGAGCAACGACAAGAACGGCTTGAACTTCGACAAGATCAAATCCTAACCGAGCTACAACAAATCCATCGACAATTTGACTCTTTATTTAGGCACTTTAATCTTCCACCTCATGAATAAGCTTGTATAAACATCTGATGTTTTTGATATGACATGTTGTAAACTCCTTATGTTATTCATGAAGGACTTTGTCTTTATGGTTACCTGATATGCTGTTACCCTGATATGGTTATCTTTGTCTGTGTAAGCATATTTGCAAACATCTCTTATTGTTTATCTCGGTTTTTGCACTGAAACTAAAAAGGTTTAAAAGCCTATGCCTTGAAAATATGAAGCAACATACCAATGTAAGTTGATAAGTCAGCAGTATGACATTGATATGGTTGCTATTGCTAATATGATTGCTATCATGCCATGTATCAAACAAAAATTTGCATCATACGAACTGATATCTTACCATGTGATGCAATGCTACACTTGCTGAAATAAAAATCCTGCTATGCAATATGATATAATGCTGCACTTGAAATAATTGTGTTACTACATCAAAATTATTTTTCGGATGTTATTACTATTACATGCCTTGACAACGCTTGATCAAACAACATGTTGCAAATTATGTGACAAATATTTTTAACCAAATGCATGTAAAAAGTTCATTTTTCGGGTTGTATGCTAAAAATGGGATGTTCCCGTACACTCTTATGAAAACTCCTTGGAAAATGACTTTCCTCCGTCAAGCAAAAACAATAAAGTGATATATGTGTCATGACTTCCTTTATTTGCTTGATAATGCTATCATACTTTTTGTTGATGACAAAGGGGGAGAAAAATATGAATTGATAAACACTATGTCATAGCTGAACTGCCATAATCATATCTATGTCATAGTTGCAAATACTTGAGTGATGCTATAAACAATGTTATGCCATCCTTGCATCACCAAGAGATATGTGAACATGTACTATAGTTTGCATCATATCCTGATTTGATATTGTGAAGAAAATGCAAACTTACTAGAAAATCTCAAATGTAAGCATCATGTAAAAAGTCCTTCGTAGCTTTATATGATTGCATGATGATTGGTTACAAACACTATCATACAAACTTGTTGATGTATGTCATGCCTTGACATAATTCTTGAAGAGATACATCATGATAGGCATCATGATGGGAGCATTGATAAGTTTAACTGATCTAACTTATCAATGCGTCACTTGAATTCTTAGGTCTTGAATTCAAGGTTGACTTATCTCAACTATGGCATATAGATAGGGGGAGTTAAGGATAACTCCTTTATCAATTGATTGTCATCATCAAAAAGGGGGAGATTGTTGAATCTCGGATTTTGATGATGAAGTCAATTGTCATTTGTTATCTAATCTATGTGTTGAGATAAGTGTGCAGGATTAACTACGATGAGATTAAGACAAGCAGCAGGAGTTGCGCCGGAGTCAAGATCATGATCACGTTGGGAGTTCGAGAGTTCGACGGAAGTTCGGACGGTCGTCGGAGGTTCAGAGAGAACAGATCCGAGAAGTCCAGAAGCTTGCCAAGCGAAGCTCGTCGGAACACGCCAAGTGGATCGTCGCAAAGTCCAGGAGTATGCCGGATGTCCGCAGAAGGATCACCGAGGGTTATCGGTTGATCGACGGAAGTTGGCCGGAAACTCGCCGGAAGAAGCGATTGACGCATCGGTGCAAAGCTGCAGAAGTTGTCTTAGAGATAATCGTAGTTAGCACGATGATTAAGCAGGAAAATGGGAGGTGATCCCATTAGCTTAATCTTGGGGCAATTGGGCCCCTGAAAAGATTCAAAGTGGGTCGAATGGAGTGAACCATTCGGACCCTGATTGCACCAGGAGGTGCAACCGCCCCAGCCAGGAGGTGCAACCGCCTGGGCTGTGGGGTTGAGAGGTGCAACCGCCCCAGCCAGGAGGTGCAACCGCCTGGGCTGTGGGGCTGGGAGGTGCAACCGCCCCAGCCAGGAGGTGCAACCGCCAGGGCTGCACGGCTGGGAGGTGCAACCGCTCCAGCCAAGAGGTTGCACCGCCAGAGCTCAAGTTCCGAGCTCTGCCAGGCGATGCAACCACCAAGCTCAGTCTTCGAGCTTTGGCAGAGTGGTGCATCAGCCTGAGCTCAGTCTCGAGCTTTGCAAGGTGATGAATTCACCAAGCTCAGTCTTCGAGCTATGGCAGAATGGTGCATCAGCTTGAGCTCAGTTTGGAGCTCTGCCAAGTGATGCAACTACCAAGCTCAGATTTCGAGCTCTGCCAGGTGATGCAACCACCAAGCTCAGTCTTCGAGCTCTGCCAGGTGATGCAACCATCGAGCTCAGTCTTCGAGCTCTGGCAGAGAAGAAGCAATCGGCAGAGCTCAGTCTTCGAGCTCTGCCAGGCGGTGCCACCTCTCCAGTCGAGAGGTGCAACCGCCTGATCCCAGAATTCTGGGATTTGATCGATTTGATCGTTTTGAGCTCGAATTTTGAATTGGGTTGGGGCCTATAAATACCCCACCCATTCAGCACTGAAAAGACACAGACCTATACCGAAATTGTGATCTTTTCTGTGATTCTAAAGAGCTCAAAAGTGTTGTAAAGCCCTTGAGTCTCCTCCTTCTGTTCTTCAAGTTTTCAACTGTAAAGTGAGGAGAGAAAGGTCTGTAAAGGTTGTCTCCTAAGCCTGTCAAAAGGAGAGAAACTGTAAGAGGGAAGTTTGGCCTTCGCCCATTGAAGGAAGGCACCTAGTTGACGTCGGCAACCTCATCGGTGGAGGAAGCCAAAAGTGGAGTAGGTCAAGGCTGACCGAACCACTCTAAATCTCTGGTTTGCGTTTATTTTCGAGCACTTTATCATTACTGCAAACCTCCCTCGTCACTACTGCTCTCTGCGCTTTCACGAACAAGTTCTAAGTGCTGTTCTTCCAATTCTGCATTCAGACGTAAACTCGTATTTTCATACATTACAGTTTACGTTTACGTTTGATTCTGCAAATCTGTTTTCCGTGCTTTTACGAACGGGCTTCCTTGCAGTTTACGCTTACATTTTAATCCTATTAATAACTGCAATCTGTCCTCTACGATTTTACGAACGAGTTTCAACATTTAGACGTAAAACTGCATTCGGACGTAAATCGGCTTTCCTCGCTCAATCATCAGATTTCAGTTTACGTTTACGTCTTGATTTCAAATGCATACTGCCTTCTGCGAATATACAAACGAGTTTCAAAGTTTAGACGTAAATCTGCGTCTAGACGTAAAACTGCGTTTAGACGTAAAACTGCGTTTAGACGTAAATCTGCGTTTAGACGTAAAACTGCGTTTAAACGTAAAACTGCGTTTAGACGTAAAACTGCGTTTAGACGTAAATCTGCGTTTAGACGTAAA
The DNA here is from genome assembly GCF_036884655.1 of Musa acuminata AAA Group. Classification (NCBI taxonomy): domain Eukaryota; kingdom Viridiplantae; phylum Streptophyta; class Magnoliopsida; order Zingiberales; family Musaceae; genus Musa; species Musa acuminata. The sequence goes on along the minus strand of NC_088345.1, from coordinate 27,056,562 downwards.
TCTGCATTTAGACGTAAATCTGAGTTTAGACGTAAAACTGCGTTTAAACGTAAAACTGCGTTTAGACGTAAAACTGCGTTTAGACGTAAATCTGCGTTTAGACGTAAATCTGCATTTAGACGTAAATCTGAGTTTAGACGCAAAACTGCGCTTAGACGCAAAACTGCGCTTAGACGCAATCTGCGCTTAGACGCAAAACTGCACTTAGATACAAACTGAGAATTTGCTTTTGCATCATAATTGTTTTTGAACGAACGCAGCTTTTTGATTTTAATTTCTTATAAGATTTCCGCTGCACTAATTCACCCCCCCCCTCTTAGTGCTCTTGATCCTAACATGGGAGAGTTGGAGCAAGGCTTCCTCGGGTTGGGGGCGGTGTCACCGCCGGCCATAACCATTTGGGATTTATAGGGTGTCTCGGGTGGTGCCACCGCCAAACCGAGCGGTGCCACCGCCTGGAGCCCGAGCGCTCAGGCGGTGCTACCGCCGGTTCTAGCGGTGCCATCGCTGACGTGCAGCATTTTTTTTTTTTTCAGAGGTGTTTGTGTAACATCCCCCATTTAAAAAAAAAAAATTTAGTAAATGCTTGTTTGTAAATATGAGGATTATTTAATAATTTTTTTATTAAATAATAAATGATTAAATATTTATGGCTAGGGACCTAAGAGTAAATATTAGAAGTTTGATATAATTTATTAAAGATTCAGATTTAAGTTAAATAATAAAAATAAAAATAAAAATAGTGGACATGTGTCACTAGCTAACCTAATGGTGCCACCTAAGTTTGCTCTAAGGATGACACCTAGCATTTTTCATGCATGCTTGCCACCTTGTAACTTTGCAACCCTTGTGTTAACCAAAATGTAATTAAATAAGAGATTAAAGGAGAAACTAAATGTAACCTTCAGATACTGCAGCCAACGTGAGTTAAGAAGAGAAGAGAAGGGAAGAAGGAGAAGAAGAAGAGGAATTGAAGAAGAAGCTTTGATTGAGGTTTTGCATCAACTCCCCCCCATTTGGGAATCAAATTTGCTTAAGGCAAGTGTTCTAATCTCTTCCTACAGAATTCCTAATCTCTGTTTTCCTTTTAATTCTTCATAATGCAAAAGATTTCAGCTTAGTACCAAACCGTTCTTTCCTTTTGATACAAAGCCATGAATCTGAAATTTTTCGGTAATCTGACTTCTGTATATTGTTTTCGATCTAACTTTTAGCACTAAACTCTGATTTAGGTAAAACCTATTCCATTTGAAAGTAGACTCAAATATCTTTATTTTGACACTAAGATTGAATGATTTGGAGTTTAAATGCCTACTAAGACTTCTGTTTCAATTAACCCTACAGATTCTGCAAAATAGAGACTGAAATTTCTGACCTCTTGTTGCTTAACTAGTTATAACTTTATACTGTGAACTCAGATTCATACAATGTATGATTTATTCGAAGCTAGACTCAAAATTCTTTCTTTATATACCTGATTTGAAATTTTCGGATAATAATTGCTAACTAAAACATCTGCTTTCATCGACCCAATGAATTCAGTAAAACAGAGCAAATATTTTCAGACCTTTGGCTACGAAATTATCTGTAACTCCCTGTTGTAAATTCCAATTCTTGTCAAACTTAATTTGCCTAAAATTAGATTGATAAAGCTTTCTAATGACACATATTTTGCATAAATTGGAGCATAATTAGTTATCGAAATAGTTCATACAATGTCCCTATCAAATTCTGCCAGAATCGAGCTTTGGTCGATTTCGGCTCTTCTTGTTTCTTCTCTTTGGAAATTGATTTCGGCAAACACTCTTTAGTTAAGCTTTACATTATTACCTTGAATTCCTGTATACTTTTGTCCTTTATTTATTTGTTTGCAGCTATCATCTAAAGTTCATGTTTTCAGCATAATGATTCGGCACATGCATCCCATTGTTCCGCATTTGCTTTCGATATGTGCCAATTCCAGTTTCATTTCTTTGGACATTGAATTCATCTAACTTTCTTATTTCAATTGAGCCATATGTGATTTCTTGAAATCCTTGTGTACTCCTACTTTTGTTTCCTTTTAAATCTGAATACATTTGTGAAAGATTGTGTTTGTATCGTATTGACTCGAAAGGCATATGTACATTTCGTTGTTCCGCATGTGCTTCTGATATGTGTCAATGTTATTGTTCATACTACCCTTTTGTACTCTGGTGTCTTGTGGGATATTGTGAACCTTTGCCAGAAATGGTAAAGGGAGTTATGCTTAGAGCCCGCGATTGCTCTGCCGGCCCCATTGACTTCACTCAGACGTGGGTGGATGGAGCTCCCAGACGTGGGAGACTTATGCTTGGTGGTCATCCAGAAATGGATGGACCATATTATGTTATGATCCCACTTCACCTTCTATATGTTTGATATAAAATTCAGAGCCGACCTAGCACTTGGGCAGGGTGAGAGGGCTCGAGTAGGAAAGGGCTACCCGTGGATGGAGTCGAAAACTCATCACGGCGTGGAGCCACCACTGAGTTAATCCTCACATGCACTAGGCTAGAGTACGACATTTGAGCTTCTATTTCATATTTGTTCTTTGATATGTTCTGAAATGCTTCTTATGCTTCCGAAATATTTCCGTATGCCATTGATACGTTCTGAAGCATTTCATTCACCATTGATATGTTCCGAACTGTTTCATATGCCATATATATCCAAAATGCTCCTTACGTCTTTGTTATGCCTTGAAATTATTATATGTCATCGATATGCTCCTTATGCCAATGATATGCTCCAATTTCTTTTCTCCTATTGTTATGTCTAATGCCTGTTTTTGAACGAGGTAAACCTTTGTGATTTTATATCAAATAAGATGACTTCAAATGAACACTTGTATTTCTGCTTTTGTTATCTTGATACTAAGCCTGCTTGAACTTCTCCTATCGCCATGGATATGTTAGTCGCTTGCTGAGCTCTTTATGCTCACCCCGTTGCTATATAAATTTTTCAGGGTAGCTTGTTATGTTCTGAAAATCTAGAATTGGGTTGAGGCAGTGGAAAGCTAGAAGATTTTGGGGCAAATCTTTCGTAATTAATAAGTTGATATTGTATAAGTTCTTTTGTGTGTATCAACGACAAATCTAGATTGATGTATCTTGTAAATATTTGGAAAGTACCTCTTGTGTTGGGATTTTGGGAATGTTAAAGTTTAAACTGTGTAATGATATAAACATGTAATACATGTTGGTTTTGTGATTGTATAGATTGCTACGCTTATGGATTTATGATGTGGTTATGGTTTAGTTGAGTTGGCTTTGGATTTTGTGAATCATTAAGTGATATTATACTATGATTATAAACTGCACAGGTTTTATGAATTGGAAAATTATAGATATGAATGACCTGAATGTTTTCTCAATATCCTCAAATGTGTGAACGGATCCTGGAATGAATTGTTGTTGAATTATAATACAAAAGAAAAAAAAAAAATTCAGCGGGGCGTGACAGTTTGACTCAAGATAGGTTAAGGTAATTTAATGTGTCATTTAGAATCGAAAGAGAAGGATCAAATTCATCGAGGAACGGAGAGAGGATGAAAAACTTTATGGAAAATCCATTCAAACAAGTTTATTCATAGTGTCAATTTAACATACCTAATTCCCTTCTAATGAATTCAAATTGGTCTTCATTCAAAGCTTTTATAAATATATCTGCTAATTGATGCTTTGTGTCAATGAATTCTAGAACAATATCATTGTTAAGGACATGATCGCGTATGAAATGATGGCTAACGTCGATGTGCTTAGTTCTAGAGTGCTTAATTGGATTTTTAGTAAGACATATGGCACTAGTATTATCACATTTTATGGGAATGTTTTTAAAGTGAATTCCATAGTCTTCTAATGTATTTTTCATCCAAACAACTTGTGCACAGCATGCACTTGCAGCAATGTATTCGGCTTCTGCCGTAGATAGTGCAACTGAATTTTGTTTCTTGGAAGTCCAAGAAACAAGTGCATGTCCTAAAAATTGGTATGTTTCGGATGTACTTTTTCTATCTATCCTGCATTTGCCAAAATCGGCATCTGCATAAGCTATTAAATCGAATTTTTCAGATTTTGGATACCACAATCCTAGATTTGGAGCTCCTTTATGATACCTAAATATTCTTTTAACACTTTTAAGATGAGATAATTTAGGATTTGATTGAAACCTAGCACAAAGTCCTACACTAAACATAATATCCAGTCTAGTCGCGGTGAGGTAGAGTAGACTACCTATCATTCCATTATATGTTTTTTTATCGAAATTTTCACTATTTTCATCCATATCTAACTTAGTCGCAGTACTCATAGGGGTGTTTATTGCTTTTGAATTATCCATGTTAAATCGTTTTAACAATTCTAATGTATATTTAGATTGGTTAAGAAATATACCATCCCTAAGTTGTTTGATTTGTAATCCTAAAAAGAAAGTTAATTCACCCATTAAACTCATTTCAAATTCATGACTCATACATTTGGCAAATGATTCACATAGTGATTCATCCGAAGAGCCAAAAATAATATCATCAACATAAATTTACACAATAAGAAAATTATTTTCAAAATATTTAATAAACAATGTAGTATCAACCTTGCCTTTGGTAAAATTATTTAAAATAAGAAAGGAACTAACCCTTTCATACCAAGTTCTAGGAGCTTGTTTCAAGCCATAGAGAGCCTTAGTCAATTTGAATACATGATTAGGAAGAAGAGAATTTTCAAATCCGGGAGGTTGTTCGACATATACTTCTTCGGAAATAAAACCATTCAAGAAGGCACTTTTGACATCCATTTGAAATAGTTTAAAATTATTACTACTAGCATAGGCAAGGAGCATCCTTATGGCTTCTAATCGAGCCATGTGAGCGAAGGTTTCTTCGTAATTGATACATTCTTCTTGGTTGAAACCTTTGGCCACTAATCTAGCCTTGTTTCTAACCACGATACCATTTTCGTCTTGCTTATTTCTAAAGACCCATTTAGTACCAATAACTAAATGGTCACTAGGTCTAGGAACAAGCTTCCATACCTTATTCCTCTCAAATTGATTCAATTCCTCTTGCATTGCAATTACCCAAAAATCATCTTTTATGGCCTCGTCAATGCATTTAGGTTCGATTTGAGAAAGGAAGGCAGCGTTAGCACAAAAATTCTTGAAAGAGGAACGAGTTTGAACCCCTTTTGATGTATCTCCTATAATTAGCTCCTTTGGATGAGCATCTATGTACTTGCATTCCTTGGGTAAGGAAATTTCGGAAGAAGGTGCATCCAAGTTTCTATTTTGAGGAGGGGGTTCATTTAAATTCAAATTATCAAAACCAAGATCATCATCAAAATTATTTTTTTTTTAAATTAGAAATTTTATTAAAAACTACATGAATAGACTCTTCTATTACTAAGGTTCTTTTGTTAAAAACCCAAAAAGCCTTAGAAACGGAAGAGTAACCAAGAAAGATGCCTTCATCGGATTTAGCATCAAATTTTCCTAAGGCATCCCTTTCATTCAAAATAAAGCATTTACAACCGAAAACTTTAAAATAGGAAATATTTGGTTTTTTATTATTCCATAATTCATAGGGAGTTTTTGATAGGGATGGTCTTATTAGGACCCTATTCATGATGTAACAAGCCGTATTTACGGCTTCGGCCCAAAAATACTTCGGTAGACTATATTCATTTAACATCGTTCTTGCCATTTCTTATAGGTTTCTATTTTTTCTTTCAACTACTCCATTTTGTTGGGGATTCCTCGGAGTGGAGAAGTTGTGATTGTATCCATTAACTTCACAAAAATTTTGAAAGTCATGGTTTTGAAATTCGCCACCGTGATCACTCCGAATTGATGAAATCATGAAACCTTTTTTGTTTTGAGTGAGATTAAAAAATTTAGAGAAACACTTGAAGCAATCACTTTTGTGAGCTAAGAAATAGGTCCAAGTATATCTAGTATAGTCATCCACGATTACAAACGCATATTTGCTTCCTCCTAGACTTGTCGTGTCAATTGATCCAAATAAGTCCAAATGAATCGATTGTAACGGTCTAATGGTGCTAATTTGAGTTTTTGGTTTGAAACTACTTTTTATTTGTTTACCTAGTTGACATGCATCGTATACTTTGTCCTTAATAAACTTTATATTTGGAATTCCTCGCACTAATTCTCTAGATAAGATCTTAGATATTAGTTTCATGCTTGCATGGCCTAGTCTCCTATGCCAAAGCCAAGCATCATCATTTAAAGCGGAGAAGCACATTTCATTACTTAGTTCATTAAGGTTGATGGTGTAGACATTATTTTGTTTTAATGCAATCATAGTTATGTTATGGTTTGGTTTTTCAAGAATACACACATTTGATTCAAATCTAACGATATAACCTTTATCGCATAATTGAATAACACTCAAGAGATTATGTTTCAATCCATCAACTAGTAGGACATCATCAATAAAAAAATTTAATTTGTTACCTATGGTTCCCTTGCCAATGATTTTGCCTTGATTGTTGTCTCCGAAGGTGACGTACCCTTCTTCTTTGCTAGTGAGCATAGAGAAATGAGATGAATCTCTAGTCATATATCTTGAGCATCCACTATCTAGATACCATCTCTTGCTCCTAGCTTGTGATGGTGTTTGTTTCTACAAGAAGGGATTATTTTTAGGTACCCATTTTCTTTTGGGTGCCTTAAAAACTGATTTAACTTATTCATCATATTGCATAGAATTGATCATGGTTCCTTTAGGAACCCAAATTAGTTTGATCGGACTAATTTTCTTGAATGGACATTTATAAGTTTTATGTCCATATTTGCAACAAAAGTTGCAATTGTTTTGGTGCCGAACATGTAAGATGGGGCCTTTAATGAAGGTGGTTGGATTTTGGTGAGGACTTCTCACAAATCCAATTCCACTTCTTTTAGGAATGTGACCCTTATTTGTAAGGATCATGTTCAAAGATTTGCTACCAACCTCAAATTTCTTTAAGGTGTCCTTAAGTAGCAAGTTCTCCTTTTGGAAAGTTTCTAGATCATGACATTTTATACATGGAGCTAAACTATCATGATATTCAGTTTTTAATTTATCAATATCACAAGTGAGACTATCATGCTCCTTTTTTAACAATTTGTATTTTCTACTAATTGTCTTACATTCATCAAATAACTCATGGAAAGCGTTTAATAATTCATGATAAGGTAAATCTGCATCAATTAAATCCGTTACCTCTTCTCCGATGGCCATTAGGGCGTAATGAGCAACTTGCTCGGTGTTGGACTCCTCTTCTTCGGACGCGCTTGAATCATCCCACGTTGCCTTGAGCGCCTTCTTCTTTGATGTTCTCTTTTTGGCTTGAGGACAATCGTTCCTGTAGTGTCCTGGTTTTTTGCACTCATAGCAAATCACTTTGTCCTTCTTATGTTCGAATTTATTTTTTGTATTATTTTTAAATTTGGTCTTTCTTAAATATTTTTTAAATTTTTGAGTCAAAAGTGTAATGTCATTGTCACTGTCCTCATCACTTGATGTTCCTTTCAAGTGGTCTTCTTGTGATGTGAGTGCCATATCCTTCCTGTTCTTTGGAAGGGGGTTCTTGAGCTCATCATGAGCTTGACATGCCATTTCGTAGGTCATTAGAGACCCAATAAGTTCTTCAAGAGGGAATGTTTTAAGGTCTTTAGCCTCTTGAATTGCCGTAACTTTTGGATCCCAACTTTTAGGGAGGGATCTTAAGATTTTAGTTACTAGTTCAAAGTTAGTAAAATCTTTACCAAGAGCTTTGAGTCCATTGATGACATCCGTGAACCGGGTGTACATGTCTCCGATGGACTCACTTGGTTTCATTCGGAAAAGTTCGTAAGAGTGCACAAGGATGTTGATTTTGGACTCTTTCACTCGGCTAGTGCCTTCATGAGTGACCTCAGGAGTTCTCCAAATATCAAAAGCCGGATCACAAATTGAAACACGATTAAATTCGTTTTTGTCTAGTGCACAAAACAAGGCATTCATAGCCTTTGCATTTAAAGCAAAAACCTTCTTCTCCGATTCATTCCATTCGCTCATCGGAAGAGAAGATTTTTGAAATCCATTCTCGACAATAGACCAAAGCTCAAAGTCCATAGAAATGAGGAAAATCTCATGCGAGTCTTCCAATATATGTAATCCGACCCATTAAACAAGGGTGGACGTGTGATAGAATGACCCTCATGTATGCCGGAGTAAGCCATCTCTCTTGGGTATCAAACCAAATATGGGAGTGAGCCTAGCTCTGATACCAATTGTTAGGATCGGAGCGGCACTAAGAGGGGGGGGTGAATTAGTGCAGTGATAAAGTGCGATAAACTTTTGATGATAAAAGCAACGTTTTCGTTTGAAACCATTTCGATTGTGTTTTAACTTGAAGGGATAAGTAAGACGGAGACAAAGAAGTAGAGCATTAAAGTGCAAATGGTTTGCAGTAATACAAATGACAATAAGTAAATGCAAACCAGAGATCACGCCGATTTTACAGTGGTTCGATCAAATGACCTACATCCACTTGCGAGGCCCCTCTTTGATGAGGCTCCCACCTTCCACTAGCAAATCTCTTGAAGGGAAAGGGTAAATACCTCTCTTACAACTTTTTACAAGCGGTTCACTCTCTTACAGATTTTCAGCAAGAAAGAAGGAGGTGAACACTAGCAAATTGAAAACAAGACTAGCAAAGACTTTTCTAAGACCTTTCTCTCAATCAGTTGCTTCTCAAAAAGTTGTGTTCTCAACTGAGATTTAAGGGGTTTTATAGGCCTCAATAGGATTCAAATTTGGGCTCCAAAATTTCTGACACTGATAGTGGACTAGCGGTGCCACCGCCCAGCCAAACGATGCCACCGCCCAGCCCAAACGGTGCCACCGCCCAGTCTGGCGGTGCCACCACCAGACCCTTCGGTTCACTGGTTGGGCTTCAAATTTAGCCCAAACCAAGTCTAATTTTGGGCCCAGTTGGACCCTAACTAGGATATAAGATTGTCTCTTAATCCTAATCCTAATTACAAGTGAACTACATAACAAAAAAAACATCCTAAGCAAGTTTTCAATCGCTAACATCGAATCTTGTTCCGGCGAGCTTTCCGACGAACTTCTTCCGACGAACTCCCAGCAAGCTCCCGATCTTGTGATGACTTTAATGAGTAGCTGAGCCTTCTCGGTGATCTTCGTGAACCTCCGACGATCTCTTCGGCGATCTTTCGAAAATTCCGATAGGTTCCCGATTTCTCCTCGGTTGGTTCCGGCAGCATCTCCGACGAATCTTCGGACTCTTAAACGTCCATCGAACTTGACTCCGGTATTCTTGCTTTGTGTTTTCTGGTTATCATAGTTAATCCTGCACACTTAACTCAATAATATGGATTAGATCAATTAACCCATCAATTGATTTTATCATCAAAATCCGAGATTAAACACCATTATGATTCCTATCATGATGTAACTTTCTGAAAATGATGTTAAGGCATGACATCTATTTTCAAGTCTTATATTTCAAATATGAAGGATAACAACCATAGCAATTCATTCTATGACAAGATATCGATTTGTAATATTTCAAATTAAGCTCTAGATATCTTATCATAATGCAAACATTTCAAGTGTAAAATTGCATACATTTATCATCAATTTACTAAATATTTTTTCCCCTTTGTCATCAACAAAAATGAGAACGATTCAACAATATATGCAAGTGTGGTAAAAATTCATGTCATTTTTCAACTTGTAAAGAAATTCATACCAATTATTTTTCAAGCATTCATGACATGATATCATTCATTAACTTCTTTCCTTTTACTTATCATAAAAACTTTGCATCAAGAAGGAAAGTAAGGAGGAAAAGCCATTGAGAACATGTTAGTTTGGCAAGTCCCATAGTCCCATATCGGGAAAACCAGATTTATTATCTCCTATTGGAACTATAAATATGGGCCTGAGCTTTGAAGTCAGATGCACCACAAGAGGTACCATAAGTGGCACCACAAGAAAAACCTAAGTGTTTACTTTAGTTTAAGTCCATATTCAGTTAAATAGTTTGGACTTATAGTTTGGTTTTTCTTGTTTAGTATTTTCGGGTGTTTTATGGCCTAGGAACATCTTCCTAAGGCATTTGTAATTGTCCCTCTTTTGCAGTAGTAATTTGCTCCTCTTTCGTCCGTGGATATAGGTCAAAGTCAATTGACCGAACCACGTATATCTGGTGTTCTGGTGTTCTTGTCTCGCTTTTATTCTTTCCGCTTTATTGTCTTATTGGGTTGCCAAAATTACCTTGTGGTAAATTTCCTGGGGCTAGCTCTAACAAACTGGTATCAGAGCGTGGTTCTGGGATCTTTTGGCAACGATGACAATAACAAAGATTGTTGTCGAGAAATTCGACAGAAATGTTAACTTCGGCTTATGGCAACTCAAGATGGAGGCCATTCTAGTTTAAAATAGAGTTGATTTGGTACTATAGGGAGCCGAGAGCATTCCATATGATATGTCAAAAGAAGAGCTTGTGGGTATGGATAAGAAGGCCCGATCAAGAATCATTCTAAATCTCTCTAACGAGGTTTTATGGGAGGTAGCTACGGAGACTACGGCTAAGAGTATGTGGGACAAGCTTAAAGCCTTGTATATGAAGAGGACAGTGGAGAATCGTCTCTACTTGAAGCAGAGTCTATATATGCTTCGGATGACTGAAGGTACATCTATACTCTCACATCTTGATAAGTTTGATTCTTTGGTTATGGATTTGGAGAATATAGATGCAAAAATTGATGAAGAGGATAAGGCTTTGTTACTCTTGTGTTCTCTTCCCCAATCTTTTAAGCATTTCCGTGATACTTTGATTTATGGAAAAGAAATAGTTTTGTATCAAGAAATTAAATCTGCACTGAAATCTAAGGAGCAGATAGACAGGAATATCACTGGGGAAAGTAGAGAGAATCAGGCTGAGGGTCTGGTTGTTATGGGGAGAATGGATAAAAGAGAATTTGATAGTAGTAGATCTAAATCTAGACATAGAAATTTGGAATGCAGATGTTGTCATAAAATAGGGCACATTAAATCTGATTGCTTTAAATTGAAAAAAAAATTAAAGCAAAAGAAAAAATTTGTTGAGAAAACTATTGAATCCGCTGAAGTTAGTGTAGCAACTAATGAGAATGTTGGAAATATTTTTTCTACTATTGATGATAGGACGAGGTCTAAAAATGAATGGATTTTAGATTCAGGTTGTTCTTATCACATGTGTCCCAATAGGGATTTGTTTTCCACATATGAATCTTGTAATGGTGGAATTGTTTTGATGGGCAATAATGTCGTATGTGATGTTGTTGGTAGAGGCACAATCCGAATTAAAATGCATGATGGTATTATGAGGACGCTCACTAATGTTAGACATGTTTTTGATTTAAAAAAGAATCTCATCTCTTTAGGCACCCTAGAGGCCCTTGGGTGTAAATACACAGTTGAAGGTGGAGTTATGAAAGTTTCTAGAAGTGCTCTTATTGTTATGAAAGCTTGTAGGTCTGGTAGCTTGTATATTCTATAGGGAACTACTGTTACAGGTTCGGTTGCAGTTTCATCATCATCATTGTCTGATTCTGACATCACCAAATTATGGCATATACGTTTGGGTCATATGAGCGAAAAAGGTTTAAGCATATTGAGCAAAAGGGGTCTACTTTGCGGACAGAGTACTGGGCCACTTGATTTTTTGTGAACACTGCATTTTTAGAAAGCAGAAAAGAGTCAGCTTCACTTCTCTAGCAGTTCACAAAACGAAAGGTACTCTTTACTATATTCATTCAGACCTTTGGGGTCCAGCTCATGTTCAGTCTAAGGGTGGTGCTAGGTATATGTTGACTTTCATTGATGATTATTCTAGAAAAATTTGGGTTTATTTTTTGAAGCATAAAAATGATGTTTTTCTAACATTTAAACAATGGAAGGCTTTGATTGAGAAACAAACAGGTAAACAGATTAAGCGGTTTCGAACAGATAATGATATGGAATTTTGTGAAGGTGACTTTAATGAATTTTGCAAAATTGAAGGAATCGTTCGGCATCGCACAGTTAGGATGATGCCTCAGCAAAATGGTGTGGCCGAACGTATGAACAAAACACTCTTGGAGTGAGCGAGATGTATGATTTCAAATGCAGGGTTGACAAAGGACTTTTGGGTAGAGGCGATTAATATGGCCTGTTACGTTGTCAACCGTGCTCCTTTTGCAGCACTTAACTTTAAAACTCCAGAGGAAGTTTGGTCAGGTACTCCTGCTGATTACTCTGATTTAAAATTTTATGGGTGTCCAGCATACATGCATGTAAATGAAGGAAAATTAGAGCCTCGGGCTAAAAAGTGTATTTTCCTTGGGTATGCTTCTGGGGTGAAAGGATATAAATTATGGTGTTCTGATCCCAAATCCCTAAAATTTGTAATCAATAGAGATGTTACATTTTATGAATTATCTATGCTATCTTCTAAAGAGGAATCTATTAGTTGTACAAATAATAGTGCGCAGAAGCAAGTGGAGCTTGAGATTGGTAGTTCAGATTTCTTTAAGTCGAACTCTTCTACTCAAAGAATGTCAGTAGGTGGTCCCGAATCTACTAACACAGATGATCTAGAGGAAGAGCAATATTCCATAGCCAAGGATAGACCATGGAGAGATATTCGACCACCACAAAGATATGCAAATTTGGTTGGATATGCTTTGTCTGTTGTAGAAGAGACAAGTGAAGTTGGTGAGCCTACTTCCTACTCAGATGCAGTTTTTTATGATAATTCCGCTAAGTGGTTGATTGCGATGAATGAAGAAATTGAGTCTCTCCATCAGAATAGAACTTGGGATCTTATGAAGCCGCCTTCGGGTAAGAAAATTGTTGGATGCAAATGGGATACCATTGCTGAGGGGAAAGTCCTTGTTCAGAAAATTCATACGAAGGACAATCTAGTTGATATGTTTACGAAGCCTCTTCTGGTTTACAAGTTCAAGCAGTGCTTGGACTTGGTTGGTGTTCATTGTTGGTAATTGCCCGTTGGGGCTGTTATGAAGAAGGTAGAGCAAGTTTTGTTGGGACATGCCAAGGTGGAGATTTGTTAGTTTGGCAAGTCCCATAGTCCTATATCGGGAAAACCAGATTTGTTATCTCCTATTGGAACTATAAATAAGGGCCTGAGCTTTGAAGTCAGATGCACCACAAGAGGTACCATAAGTGGCACCACAAGAAAAACCTAAGTGTTTACTTTGGTTTAAGTCCATATTCAGTTAAATAGTTTGGACTTATAGTTTGGTTTTTCTTGTTTAGTATTTTTGGGTGTTTTATGGCCTAGGAACATCTTCCTAAGGCATTTGTAATTGTCCCTCTTTTGTAGTAGTAATTTGCTCCTCTTTCGTCCGTGGATGTAGGTCAAAGTCAATTGACCGAACCACGTATATCTGGTGTTCTGGTGTTCTTGTCTCGCTTTTATTCTTTCCGCTTTATTGTCTTGTTGGGTTGCCAAAATTACCTTGTGGTAAATTTCCTGGGGCTAGCTCTAACAGAACCAACTTTGAATGAATTTAAAACGACAAAATTGTTTCATTTAAATCATGCATCATTTTTCACAAGGACCAAGATATACATATGAAATTAAATCCTTGCAAGTGTTCATCTCAAAAAAAAATTCTTCCTTCATCAAGAAGGAATTCATGTGAAATAATCATTACATCAAATCCATTTCTCAATCAAAATTCACACAAGATAAATCCATGAGAGATGCATTTGTCAATTAATTCCATGTATCATTAAGTGATGGAGCATGAAATAAATTTGATATGGTATAGACTCATGAAAGCTCCATTCAAGAAATACATTAAATCCGAAAGTGAAATACAACAAAATTATGCATTCGGATAATGTTTTGTCATAGCTTTTCAATCACAATCATGAAGGTATAACATGCTCAACATCATGGAAACATTTTGCACCAAGGCACAAAATTTCCAACATTAAAGTAAACATGTAATACAATCATGTCAAATTCATATCATAAAATTTTTAGCATCAAATTTAAGTGAGTGATCAAAAAATCAACAAAGTCCGAAAATGAAATTTAACAAATTCATGCATTCTGACAATGTTTTGTCATAGCTTTTCAATCACAATTATGAAGCAAAATTATTAGTGCATTGTAGTACTCAAAGATTAAGAATCCGATGTATGATTGAAACTTCTCAAATTTTCAGCACCGAATTTAAGTGATCAAAGAATCAAGAAAATCTGAAAACAAAGTTCAATCAACATTAATATTCCTAACTCCGTAAATGCTCACCAAATAATACATCAAGTCATAGATACCAATAGTTAAACATATCAAGGACTTGCGATCATCAAACTAAGTGGCATTGCGATCAAAGTGAATAGCATAAAATGTTTACAACAACATAGTTTTACAATATGACACGAAGGAATTATGTCCACTTTTTCTAAATTCTATGGATGCAAATTTTAGGGTATGTTGATTTGAATCAAAAAGTGTGGAATCATAGTTTTCTTCTAATCTCCTCTTCTCTTTGTCCCTAGAGGATCTTCTAGAACCCATAAATACTACTATTATGAAGATAAATAATAAGCAAGAGTAGATGATACAAAAGAGAAATCAAGACCTTTTAGAGAATACCTTAGTTGAGATCTTCAAGAAGATGTAGGATTGATCTTTGATCTTGTAGGAAATAGAGAGTTTTGGGCAGCTAGAGGGAGAGAATGGAGTTGAAGGAGGGTTTAGAGCTAAAAGGGGGAGTGGAAAAAGAGTTGGGGTCGATTCTACCACTAGCCCTAGCTTGGTTTTAAAAGGGGGCAGATTGCGGGCGGTGGCACTGCTGGCTAGGTGGTGCAACCGCCTGCCACCCGTGACAGCTAACGATTCTACTACCAACTAGGTGGTGCCACCGCCTACAAGTAGTCGGCACTACTTACAAGGGTGTGTGGGCTGATGTGGGTGATTTCAATTTGAAGAGAGTGTTTGTTTGTAGAGCACACAACCCTAATTACATAATCATGTAAAGATTCACATCACAAGATGAGAAAATTCGTACGTTCATGATCGATCTTGTGAAATGCATACTCTACTCAAATGTCATATAGAGCTTATATGTTTTCAATATGTTTATGACTCATCATGCAAGCATCGTAAGCTATAAGTTCATGATCTTGTAAGATATTGTTGGATCCGGAAGAATTAAGGGAGGAATGTATTCAATAAATTTAGAAATCCGGAGGATATGTAAAGGGGAATTTATGCATAAGAGTTTATGAGTTTTAAAATTTTAAGGGATCAAACTTAAGTGTTTTACAAGATTCCATCATTAACATATCGAATATAAGTATCATTTTGTAATTGATAGTTTTAATTCTACTGATCCTCTTTTTTTCATTTTAGCTAGAGAGCATTATGTGTCATTTTGGATCTCTGGTCATAAACCTTGAGCACCCAAAAAGCAAGATATCATCTCTTGCTTCTTGTTTATGATGGTATACGTTTCTAAAAAAGAGGATGACTTTTAGGTACCTAATTGACCTTGGGTGCCTAAAAAACTGATCTAAATTGAGTTCTTTATGGTTCTTTTAGGAACCCAAATCAATTTGTTTGGACTAACCTTCTTGAATGGACAATGATAAGCACTATGTCCATATTTGCAATAAAAGTTACATTTGTTTTGGTGCGAAATATGCAAGATATGGCCTTTAATGAAGGTGGTTGGATTTTGGCGAGAGCTTCTCATAAATCCGATTCTACTTCTTTTATGAACATGACCCTTATTAGTAAGGATCATGTTCAAAGACTTGCTAACAACCTTAAATTTCTTCAAGGTATCCTTGAGTAGCATGTTCTCCTTTTGAATTATTTCTAAATCATGGCATTTCGTACATGGAGCTAAGCTATCATTATACTCAATTTTTAATTTATTGAAATTACTGACAAGATATTCATGCTCCTTTTTTAATAATTTATATTTTCTACTAATTATTTTACATTCATCGAATAAGTCATAGAAAGCATTTAATAATTTATCAAATGATAAATTTGCATCAATTAAACTTGATACCTCCTCTCCAATGGCCATTAGTACAAAATGAGCAACTTGCTCGGTGTTGGGCTCCTCTTCTTCAGATGCGCTTGAGTCATCCCATATTGCTTTGAGTGACTTCTTCTTTGGCGTCCTCTTCTTGGCTTGGGGACATTCACTTTTGTAGTGTCCCGGCTTCTTGCATTCGTAACAAATTATTTAATCCTTTTTTGGTTCAAATTTATTTTTAGTGTCATTTTTAAATTTGTTTCTTTTAATGATTTTTTGAATTTTCTTATTAAAAGTGTCAAGTCATCCTCAAAGTCCTCATCACTTGAGTTTTCTCTCAATTGGTCTTCTTGTGTTCTAAGTGTCATACCCTTCCTATTCTTTGGAAGGGTGTCCTCATGCTCTTCATGAGCTTTGCATGTCATTTCATAGGTCATTAGTGACCCAATTAATTCTTTAAGAGGAAAGTTGTTTAAATCTTTGGCCTCTTGAATGGCCGTGACTTTCGGATCCCAACTCTTTGGAAGGGATCTGATAAGACCCTAAAGTCTTATCGTAGGCTCTGATACTAAATGATAAGACCCTAGAGGTCTTATCATAGGCTCTGATACCAATTGCTAAGACCCTAAAGTCTTATCGTAAAAAAGAAAAGAGAAAGGTATGATCATTTCGAGGGGATCGACCCTCCTTG
This sequence comes from Musa acuminata AAA Group, assembly GCF_036884655.1. NCBI lineage: Eukaryota > Viridiplantae > Streptophyta > Magnoliopsida > Zingiberales > Musaceae > Musa > Musa acuminata. The sequence goes on along the minus strand of NC_088345.1, from coordinate 27,039,791 downwards.
ATCACTTCGATGGGATCGCCCTCCTAGGGTTTGTCAAAAGACAAAATAATATTTTTCATAGATTACTGAAAAGAAGCAGTTACATCCCTATTTATAGAGTTCCACCCAAAGTCCATCAGGACTTGAACTCTAATAATAAATAAATATTAAATAAATCTCTACTTGACTCTAACTGAACCAAACTAATTCAATAAATAACTGGACTAAACAGACTCAATAAACATTATTCAAAAGCTCAGAAAAAGGTTCCTAACAGTTCCTCCCTCTTCAAATCAGCTTGTCCTCAAGGCTGAGCAGCATCAATCTCGGGGAACTTGTCTTTTAGCACTTCAGTCATAGGCTATCTGCAATGCATCACAACCCGTTGATCAAGTAAGTATGGTCTCCACTTTCTGACAGTATAAGCAATAGGTCGATCTTTCAGTGTAGTAATCGTTGCAAGAAATTCTTGTCCTTTGCTATATCACAAGTTAAAATCCGTCCATCAGCTTCGAATATATCACAGCCTTCAATGTGGTGGGCTAATTGGGCTACAACTTTCCTATCCATAAAATTATTAGTGCTATCTGTATCAATCAAAATAATGACAGGTTGATGCTTCAAAGTTCGTCCGATTTTCATAGTTTGTGGGTTAGTGTAGCCAACCAATACATGTACTATATGTGTGATGGCTTCAATATCTTCATTGGTTTTCATACCTTTATGATCGGAGTCCAACTCTTTTACTTTCGGTTCCTCTCTAATTGGCTCAATCATCAGAAGTTGCCCTTGTTTACATCGGTGCTCCATACTCCAATTTTCATTATAGTACAAATCCCTTGTTGATCTTTCCTTGCCAATTTTTTTCTCATGTAGATTTGCAAATGAGATTGTAGCTATCATAGTGAGGGGTTGACGAGCCTTAACTTTACACCGGATCTCTGGAATAAGCCCTTCAATAAATGTATCAAGTTGTCAGTCTAACCAATCTCTAGCTTGATTTGACAAATTTTCAAACCTACTCTGATATTCTAACAATGTAGAAGTCTGACAAATTTTGGCAAGTTGGCAATCAACATTCTAATATTCGGATGGGCCAAAGCGAACAAGAAGTCCTCTTTTGGACTGCTCCCACAAAGGAACTCCGTGGAAAGTTTCATACCAATCATACCACTAGAGTGCATCTCCCTCGAGCTGGATTGAGGCCACTTCTACCTTGGATTCTTTTGGGGTTCTGTGAAAATAGAAAAAATTTTCTGCCTCAGAGATCCAATTGGTCGGATCTCCATCTTTCCATCTCGGAAATTCCATCTTCATGTGTGAGTAATTTGTGTCACAATCTTGGGGCCCTGTATTTTCAGATCTATGCAACGTGGAACTTGAGCCCCCAGTTTGTTGAAATTTGCTGAGACTCACCAGTAGGCTCTTTTTGAAATCATTAAGTGTATCTTGCAGTCGGTTCTCAATTCTGATTTCCAATGCTTCCATTTGTGCTTTCACCGAGTTATCAGTGGCTATTACGTAAGACTACAAATCTATAATCTCAACTCCTGTTTTTGGCGTCGGTCAAGGGCATCAACACTGTCGATACGAAGTTGCCGAGTACATGGATGCCAAGGCAGTGCTGCGGTCGCTGCGTTGGAGGAAGAGTTGTTGCCCTGTTTCTGCTAGTCATAGGTGCCCAGCAAGCCAATCACGTGAGTGATGGCAAGTGTGACTTGATACAGAATCTTTTTGCTTATTATATTTTGGCGTATATCACTTTATAACTATTGCATAAATGCATATATATATTGTGATGTCCTTGGATTTGTGCAATGGGAATCGGATCGTGATGAGATCATGATAATGAGATCGATTCACCTTTAAACACATATCCTAAATAATCCCGGTCATAGGTTACTCGAGAGGGACATCGTGATAACCGGATAGATTGGTGTGTTGTATACCCGTCCATATGATGGATGCAGTTGGTCTCATAGCTGCTCGTGTAGGAACACTAGGGATACAGTACAAGTGCTTATTGGAGAATGAGTTCACTGATTGATCCGCTTACGGAATGTTGGATGGTTGATGATGCCTTATTGTCAGACAGCGATTCCGTAGTCCTAGTGGTGTATCTGGTCCTTAGACTTGAGACACCAAGGATATCCTGTTAGGATCGGAGTGGCACTAAGAGGGGGGGGTGAATTAGTGCAGCGGATTAAAACTTTGATTTTAATCAAATTTTTCGTACGATAAGAACGGAACTTGAAAAGCTTAACTTGAAAGCGTATTCTTAAAGTTGTGCAGCAAAGGTAATGATGAAACAAAGTAAGTAAGAAGATTTGCAGTAATGTAAATGACAATAAGAAATGCAAACCAGAGATTACGCCGTTTTTAAAGTGGTTCGGTCAAGTGACCTACATCCACTTGCGAGGCCCCTCTTCGATGAGGCTTCCACCTTCCACTAGCAAATCTCTTGAAAGTGAAGGGTGAATACCCCTCTTACAACTTTTACAAGCGGTTCACTCTCTTACAGATTTTCAACAAGAAAGAAGGAGGTGAACACTAGCAAATTGAAAACAAGACAAGCTAACACTTTTCTAAGGCTTTTCTCTCAAACACTTGCTACTCAAAAAGTTGTTCTCTCAGCTGAGATTTGAGGGGTATTTATAGGCCTCAAGAGGATTCAAATTTGGGCTTCAAAATTTGAATTCTCTTTGGGTTCCCGCTGTTGGAGGTGCCACCGCCCAACCAAGCGGTGCCACCGCCCAGCCAGGAGGTGTCACCGCCCAGCTCTCGGGTGTTGGGCGGTGCCACCGCCCAGCTAGGCGGTGCCACCGCCTACAGTGTTTTCAGCCCGACTACAGTGTTTTCAGCCACTAGTTGGGCTTCAATCTTGGCTCTCTAGTTCGCTGGTTTAGCTTAATTTTTAGCATAAACCAACTCTGACTTTGGGCCCAATTGGCCCCTAACCAGGATATAGGATTATCTCTTAATCCTAATCCTAATTACAAGTGGACTACATAACCAAAACACATCCTAAGCAAATTTTCAACCGCGAACGTCGAGTCTTGTTCTGGCGAGCTTTCCGACGAACTTTCTACTGACGGGCTTCTAGCAAGCTCCCGAACTTGTGATGACTTTAATGAGTAGCCGAGCCTTCTCGGTGATCTCCGTGAACCTCCGACGATCTCTTCGGCGAACTTCCGAAAATTTCGACAAGTTCCCGATTTCTTCTCGGTTGGTTCTGGCAGCATCTCCGACGATTCTTCGGACTCTTAAACGTCCATCGAACTTGACTCCGGTATTCTCGCTTTGTGTTTTCTGGTTATCGTAGTTAATCCTGCACACACAAGCAAACACTCTACTCCGATCTAGACAATTATTATAACGCAAATTGACATTCTGTTGCCCGGCACGTCATTGGTTGGCGCTTCATCCGATTCTTCGATGCATCGTCCTCTCTTGTGGCTTGTTGCCCAATCGGCGGTTGACCTCCGCAACCCCGATATCCTTGGCGTAATTTCGCTCTCCTTGGCCCGATGCCCGACGCCCGAAGCCTTCTGCCATCCAATATCCTGACGTGATCTCCTCCGATGCAACGTCAATTCCTCCTGCGTTAATTGTCTAATCCTGATCGAGTAGACCTGTATCACTCAAAATGTAGTCAAACATTTAAACACAATCAATTAGTTTCATCATCAAAATCTGAGATTCAACAATCTCCCCCTTTTTGATGATGACAACTAATTGATGACTAACGGAGTTAACCTTAACTCCCCGGAGTTTAACTAAACTCCCCCTATCAATATGCCATTGATAGAACACTTGGATTATCCCAAATCCAAGTAACATTCATCACATGTTATGAAAAACATTTAAACTATCATGCAAATATAAAATATTTAATTCAATGCATGAAGTCATCAATATACTTCTCCCCCTATGTCATCAACAAAAAGGAGAAGTTCCTACTCTTATGTGTTTATTATATGGGTTCAAACCATTGCATGAAAAACATAATATTAAATTTTTATCATCATGCAATTTTGAAGATAGAAAATTTAGCAAGTAATGTATCATGCTTGGGACATTCAAGCTATCAAGTTTTAGATATGCAAGTTTTACAGCATATAAGATAGCACTTTTGGTAATGTTCAAGATAGCAAGTTCTACATCATGCAAGCTAGCAATATTGAGATGTTCAAGAAAGCAACTCTTGCTTCTTGAAATATGCAAATTGTAAGCTAGCAAATTTTTGCTTCCTTTGCAATGTTTGAGCTAGCAATTTTGCTTCCGTTGCAAAGTGCAAGTTAGTATGTTTTGCATCTTGAGCTAAACAAGATTGTATTTTTGGTATGCAAATTTATAGTATACAAGCTATCAACTTTTGCACATAAAAAGTTAGCAAAATTTTACATCTTTTGAGATGTGCAAGATGGACTATTTTGCCTCTTTTCAAATTGTGCAAGCTAGCAAATTTGCTATCTAGCAAGTTTTGCTCCCCCTTTGTCAGTGTCAAATAGAAGGGAATAACAATACAATCATGTAATTCATTTCTCTTTACTATAATATTCAAATCATGATAAGGGTAAATAATAAAGATGAAAAATGAATGTCAAAAGACATATATCATTTTTGACAAATTTCTTCTTTTGTAGATAGAAAACATGATAGGAAACAATCTTGATTCAAAAAGAAAACTCAAGTTATAAATTATCAAGATGTCAAGTAGTATGTCATGGTTTACAAAAACAAGTTTCTTGCTAGTTAATAGCAAAAAGAATCTCAATTCATGCATATAAAATCTTATGATTCACATAGAACATCTCCTCTTTTATAAAACGAGAGAATCATGATGAAGAATCTTGATTTACATAGAGTTTCAAAATATAATTATCAATATCATGAATACTAAAGACCATGAAAATTTTGATAAATATCCTTTTAAATAGAAAACAAACTTGATTCATTCAATAGAAAATTGTGAGAAATCAAGATCATGATTTCAATAAAATCCATTAAATTCAAATCATTTTCATAATCCATGAGATTCATAAAAATAATACAAATAGATTCATCAAAATCAATAATATAGAAAAAATAATTTTCAAGAAGAAAAATATTCTTCTCTTTTAGTTGCTTCAATTCATGTGATTTATTTCATTCAAGCATGCCTCCCCTTTTTTTTTATGTCAAATAAAAACATGTATCATGTTTAAAACCGAAAGTGCTAGATTTATTATGACAAGGATCAATAAGGCACTTTCATTATGGTAAAAAGAAAATCGATAATCTGTAAATTACAAGATTCATTATGCATAATTTTAAAAATCTTATGCATAGAACAAAATCATCAATCATGATATCAAGACATTTATCATTTAAAGCATTCATGATTCACATCATATGCAATACATCACATATATTATCATAATAAAAGGCATAAGTATTGTATGCATCATTCCAAATTATAAATATTTCAAATCATAATGGTATTAATTTGTCAAATTGTATCCTACCATGCATGATCATAACTTTTCATTTGTATGCATCAAAATAATCTCAAGAGTATTTCATGCATGATTTTATATCACCAAATAAGGAATATCAAGAAGAAAATAATTGGTGATGAGATAAACATTTCATGAATATAAGGAATTACATAAAAATTTTATCATGAAGGATTAGAACATGTGAATACCAAAAGACATGATTTCTTTTTGAAAAACCTACTCATTAATAATCAAAAGAAAATCTTAGGAGATCGATTAATGAAAAATCTTGATTCATAATAAATCTTAATTTGTAAATATCACGGAATCAAGATCATGATTTTAGATAAAACTCATTCAAATTCAAATCGTCTAAATCATCAAAATCTCAACATTTCTTTCAAGAGATTCAAAATGACATAAATAATTTTATTGGTCTCTTAGGTATAAATCAATAAGATAGAGAAAAAGAAAATTTTCAATAAAAAATCTTTCCTCCTTTTGTTTCAACTTATTGATTGATTCCATGCATGCATCTCCTTTTCTTTCAAATCCATGCATCATCGTTTTAAAAAAAAAAAAAAAAAATCAAAGATCATCAAGATAAAAAAGTGCAACACATAATTCCAAAAAAAATGATTTCAACTCATTACTTCAAGTCAAATCAATATCATGATTTTGATATAACTCATTTCTAATTCAAATCATCAAACCAAAATCATTTTCAAGGGATTCATATAAATCAACAAGATAGAGAAAAATAATTTTCAAGAACAATGCTTTTCTCTTTTTAGTTATTTAAATTCATGTCATTTATGCTAGATAAAAATGTGCATCAACATTTAGGATCGAAAAATGAATTTTGTCATAAAAACCATCAAGATCATTATGTATAACGTTTAAAATCTCATGCATAAAATGGTATTAAAACATTTAATATTTTCATTCCATCATTTTGCATTTTTATTGAACATAATTTTGAATGATTCTTATAGATAACTAAAACTTCTTTAGTTTTAATTTATATGATTAACTTTATCTTAGCATGCTCAAATTTTGTTCATATGTCAAAACCATACATCATGTTTGAAAACCAAAGACAAGGTTAAAAAAAAAAAAAAAAAATCATCAAGCCTTCCATTCAAAAGTCATGCATCGTCATTGAAAATCAATATGGAAATCGTCAAAATACAAATTCTTGCTTCTCAATCACATATATAAGATTAATCTTACTAGGTGTATAAGCATTAGATTTATATCTAACATTTTACTGCATTAACATAACACATGCAATTTTCAAGAAAATTAATCCTAAACTAAATTAAAAATAACTCAAGAAAGTATTATGTAATATCGAAATAAATTAGTGGGATTTTGATTACCTCATTGTTGTAAGAGGGTGAGGCATAGTTTGCCACCTCGCCTTTCTTGATTTTCTCCTCGTCTTCGGAAGAGCTCAATTCATCCCAACTTTTGTTCTTCTTGCGTTCAAAGCAAGTAGTTCCATTCTTTTTGCTTTTTAATTTTTGTTTCATTTGTAGTTTAAGTTCACCATCACTTGAGCTTATGCTCGAGTGGTATTCATGTGTTCTATGTCCCAAATCCTTCCTATCATTTGGAAGGTTGTTCTCGAGTTTCTTTTTTGTCACATTGTTCATTTCGTAGGTCATTAGAGACCCAATAAGTTCTTCGAGAGGGAATGTTTTAAGGTCCTTGGCCTCTTGAATGGCCGTAACTTTTGGATCCCAACTTTTTGGAAGGGATCTTAAGATTTTAGTGACTAGTTCAAAATTAGAAAAACTTTTACCAAGAGCTTTGAGTCCATTGATGACATCCGTGAACCGGGTGTACATGTCTCCGATGGACTCACTTGGTTTCATCCGGAAAAGTTCGTAAGAATGCACAAGAATATTGATTTTGGACTCTTTCACTCGGCTAGTGCCTTCATGAGTGACCTCTAGAGTTCTCCAAATATCAAAAGCCGAGTCACACATCGAAACACGATTAAATTCATTTTTGTCAAGTGCACAATATAAGGCATTCATAGCCTTTGCATTTAGAGAAAACATCTTCTTCTCCAAATCATTCCAATGATTCATTGGGAGAGAAGACATTTCAAATCCATTTTCGACTATGTGCCATAAATTCAAATCCAAAGAAAGTAAGAAAACTCTCATTCGAGCTTTCCAATAAGTGTAGTCCGTCCCATTGAAAAAGGGAGGACGAATGAGAGAATGACCCTCTTGAAAGCCATAAAGAGCCATTTCTATTTGGGTGTTAAACCAAGGTAGAAAAACGTGGCTCTGATACCAATTGTTAGGATCGGAGTGGCACTAAGAGGGGGGGTGAATTAGTGCAGCGGATTAAAACTTTGATTTTAATCAAATTTTTCGTACGATAAGAACGGAACTTGAAAAGCTTAACTTGAAAGCGTATTCTTAAAGTTGTGCAGCAAAGGTAATGATGAAACAAAGCAAGTAAGAAGATTTGCAGTAATGTAAATGACAATAAGAAATGCAAACCAGAGATTACGCCGTTTTTAAAGTGGTTCGGTCAAGTGACCTACATCCACTTGCGAGGCCCCTCTTCGATGAGGCTTCCACCTTCCACTAGCAAATCTCTTGAAAGTGAAGGGTGAATACCCCTCTTACAACTTTTACAAGCGATTCACTCTCTTACAGATTTTCAACAAGAAAGAAGGAGGTGAACACTAGCAAATTGAAAACAAGACAAGCTAACACTTTTCTAAGGCTTTTCTCTCAAACAATTGCTGCTCAAAAAGTTGTTCTCTCAGCTGAGATTTGAGGGGTATTTATAGGCCTCAAGAGGATTCAAATTTGGGCTTCAAAATTTGAATTCTCTTTGGGTTCCCGCTGTTGGAGGTGCCACCGCCCAGCCAGGAGGTGTCACCGCCCAGCTCTCGGGTGTTGGGCGGTGCCACCGCCCAGCTAGGCGGTGCCACCGCCTACAGTGTTTTCAGCCCGACTACAGTGTTTTCAGCCACTAGTTGGGCTTCAATCTTGGCTCTCTAGTTCGCTGGTTTAGCTTAATTTTTAGCCTAAACCAACTCTGACTTTGGGCCCAGTTGGCCCCTAACCAGGATATAGGATTATCTCTTAATCCTAATCCTAATTACAAGTGGACTACATAACCAAAACACATCCTAAGCAAATTTTCAACCGCGAATGTCGAGTCTTGTTCTGGCGAGCTTTCCGACGAACTTTCTACTGACGGGCTTCTAGCAAGCTCCCGAACTTGTGATGACTTTAATGAGTAGCCGAGCCTTCTCGGTGATCTCCGTGAACCTCCGACGATCTCTTCGGCGAACTTCCGAAAATTCCGACAAGTTCCCGATTTCTTCTCGGTTGGTTCTGGCAGCATCTCCGACGATTCTTCGGACTCTTAAACGTCCATCGAACTTGACTCCGGTATTCTCGCTTTGTGTTTTCTGGTTATCGTAGTTAATCCTGCACACACAAGCAAACACTCTACTCCGATCTAGACAATTATTATAACGCAAATTAACATTCTGTTGCCCGGCACGTCATTGGTTGGCGCTTCATCCGATTCTTCGATGCATCGTCCTCTCTTGCGGCTTGTTGCCCAATCGGCGGTTGACCTCCGCAACCCCGATATCCTTGGCGCAATTTCGCTCTCCTTGGCCCGATGCCCGACGCCCGAAGCCTTCTGCCATCCAATATCCTGACGTGATCTCCTCCGATGCAACGTCAATTCCTCCTGCGTTAATTGTCTAATCCTGATCGAGTAGACCTGTATCACTCAAAATGTAGTCAAACATTTAAACACAATCAATTAGTTTCATCATCAAAATCCGAGATTCAACATATCCTGTATGAGTGCTCCACTCTTTGATACCAGACTTATAGGTTTGGCTGTCCCAAATCTAGTACAGCTGGTCATTGGGAGTGGTAGTCGACCTTACGAGGGCTATTGAGTGTCGATAGAGGATCATCCACTCTCGGCGTCATGAGAGGAATATCCCATGTGTTCTTGCTCAGACAAATCCCTGGCCAGGGTCATTCGGGTTGAGAGAGAAAGAGTTCTCCAGGAGATTCTGATTAGAGCGAGACTTGGGTAGAAACCGTATGGGCTTGACAGCACCATGCTCGATATACGGTCTCTGGGATATTAGACGGATGAGGGACTATAGGTACATGGTAATTGAGGACAGACAGGTCCAATGGATTGGATTCCCCTGTATCGTCTGGGGACTACGGCGTAGTGGCCTAGTACGTCCGTAGTCGATGAGTCGAGTGAATTATTACAGAGATAATAATTCACTGAGTTAGAAGGAGTTCTAATAGGTATGACTCACGGCCAGCTCGATATTGGGCCTAGAGGGTCACACACATATGGTAGGCATTGCGATGAGTATAGGTTCGGATATGAGATATCCGACGGAGCCCTTGTCTTATTGGATGCAGATCCAATACCCACTATGGAAGGACCCATTAGGGTTTGACACGGGATCTCTATAAATAGGAGGGATTCACAGCCTCATAGGCTAGAGTCTTTGCTTGCCTTTCCTATTCTCCTCTCCCTCTCCACCTCAGAGTAGGCCTGGAGTTTTGAGGAGCGTCGTCGCAACCGTGCTGTGTGGATCACCGCTAGAGAGGAGGACGCTTGACCTCCTTCACCCTCTCCTAAGGATCTGCAAAGAAACAGGGATATACGATCTCCCTAGGTAACACAATCTCTATACGCAGTTTTGTGTTTTGCGGATTTTTTGCGCACCAATTTTTGCACGACGACGAACATCGTTTTGGGAATCGGGGATTTTTGTTTTCTTGTTCTTCCGCTACGCATATGATGTCGCCCCCCATGATTTCCCAACAGTGGTATCATAGCCAGATTGTTCGTGCGAATGATTGGTTTTGAACTACGTGTGTTGTGTTTAGGAAGAATATTGACGTCAAAATCGTTGACGCAAAAGCGAGGAAGGGCAGCAATAGTTGCTGCCCTCGATCTGCATGCCAGCAGCCACCTCCAGCGGTAGTCGCAACCGCAGCCAGGCAGCATAACGCCGGTGCATGCGCAAGCGCTTTGCCTGCAGCAGCCGGCCGGCGGTCTTCTTGCAGCAGGCTTGCTGCTGGCGGGGCTGGCAGCCCACGGGAAGAGGCGCCGCAGGGCAGCGGCGCCTGCTGCCGTTACTCCCGCCGGCGAAACTCCCCCACAGGGGCGGCCGCCAGGCGGTACAACACCGTCTGCGGAGGCAGCGGCGCCCGAAGGGGGCACCCACCCGCAGCACAGGCCGCCGCCGGTAGGGTGGCGGCGGCGACAGCAGCGAAAAGGGGAAAGGGTATTAGGGTTTTCTGGGCAAAAGATAGTTTTGCCCCTCGGAATTTGAGAAATTCCAGTTTCTGTCTTTTGTCCAAATTACGAAAATACCCTTAAGAATTGAGAAATTCCCTACATGTCCCTGATTTTAGAAAAATATTAATTAATTAAAAGGTTTAGTTGATTATTATTTTTATTATTATCTAGTAGTCCTACATGATGATGATTATTTATACATGTGATGTATGATGTGTGGACGGATGATCATGGACCGTGTGATGTGTGTACTTGTGATTATTATTATTGAGGTCTGCGAACCTCCATTATATTTCTCGTTTATTGTCGGGCCTGCGTGCCTATGATTAAGTTGTAATCATATGAGGAGGCGCAGCGGGAGCGTGGATGCGATAGCGGGACCCACGAGACGGACGATCGTGATGCATGGAGATGCATCAAGATGTCGACGGAACCGACGAGGACGAGATGGACGATCACAGGGCATGGAGATGCACCGTTGCACACATAGATCTTGATGTGAGTGATTAGGCCTACTGGCTCGGGGCTAATCATATTAGGTTGTGGTCCATGATCATCTGATGTGATTGCTTATACACATACTAGATATGTATATATATTTGCATGCGATATAGATATATATTAAATATGTATATGTGTGACATGTCATATTAGGAGACCAAATTATAGAAACATGTCTCGATAATATTAAGTCGGTATACGTGAGGCAATTAGATTGACCCACGTGGCCTTCCATCGTTATGAGTAGGAACCGATTCCCGGTGTAGGTTGAGTTGGTCGAGTCCCTCGAGACTCACCTATATCGCGATTCGCTATCTTGCTTATGACATAGAGATGTCACCGGTGACCTGAGGGCATGGTATGCTTGGTCGAGTCCCTCGAGGGTATATCATCAAATCAGACTCATCTTGTAACGAAGGTGTTGACTTAACCGAGCATCATGGTTGGTCGAGTCCCTCGAGTCCATGGTGATTCGGAGGCCGAACAGGACGGGAATCACAAGGAGTTGTGATCGGCAAGAGTTGCCTACCTTTTAGGCTTAGTGTGATTGGTCGAATCCCTCGAGGTTACACTAAGACGCTGATTGGATCCTGGTCCCCACTAAAAGTCTGCCGGAGACTTCCGTTTCACGTGCTGAGGGTGTCGCGTGACTCGTTAGTAAAATAGTAGGAGCATATTAAGATAGAAGTCCATATCTTGATAGTTTATTTCTTGCAAAATCTGCATGTTATTCATTTATGCTACATCTTTATTTTCAGAAATTATCGCTTTCAAATCCCTTACGTGGCATACTTGATGTCAACCGCCTCACTGGTCCAAATTATACGGATTGGCTCCGTAACTTGAGAATTGTTCTCACAGCGGAGAAAATCGTGTACGTCCTTGATACAATGATGCCTATGCCCGAAGAAGGGGCAAGCGAGGATGAGATCGCTCGCTACGTGAAGTACATTGATGACTCCACTCTTGCTTAGTGCTATATGTTGGGCTCTATGACTCCAGAGTTACAGAGACAACATGAAAAGATGGATACCAGATCCATTCTCCTACATGTCCGCAAATTGTTTGAGGAACAGGGAAGGACTCAACGATATGAGATATCCAAGAGCCTTTTTCGCGCTAGGATGACTGAGGGGACACCGATTCAGAACCATGTTCTAAAGATGATTGAGTGGATAGAGAAACTCACAGGTCTAGGAATGGTCCTAGATGATAACTTGTGTGTGGACATTGTGCTTCAGTCCCTACCAGATTCCTTTTCACAGTTCATAATGAATTTTAATATGAACAAGCTTGAGGTGACTCTCCCAAAGCTCCTCAATATGTTGAGGGAGGCAGAAAGTACTATTAAGAAAGAGAAGCCAGTTCTCTACACTGGTGAGACCAGAAAGAAAAGGAAAGCAGAAAGGTCCCTTAAGAAGGGAAAGGGCAAGGGCAAACAAGGTAAAGCAAAGGTTGCTAAGAAAGACCCAGCAAAGGACAAAGGCCAGTGCTTCCACTGTGGTAAAGATGGGCATTGGAAGAGAAACTGCAAAGAGTACCTTGCAGAAAGGGCGAAACAAAAGCTTGATGAAGCTTCAGGTACATTCATGATCAGTCTCTATTTGTCAGACTCTTATGATAACACATGGGTATTGGATACCAGTAGTGCTTATCATATATGCAATTCGTTGTAGGTTCTAGCAAGGCCTAGGAGACTAGAGAGAGGCGAGATGGACCTCAAGATGGATAATGGAGCAAAAGTTGTTGTATTAGCTGTTGGCGAGGTCGCCCTATATCTGCCTAGTGGAGCTTTTATTGCATTAGATGCATGTTATTTTGTTCCTTCTATTATCAAAAACATTATCTCCATTTCATGTTTAACAGTTAGTGGATATAAATTTGTTTTTGAGAACAATGGTTGTTCGATATTATTAGATGATAAAATCATCATGAAAGGAACATTGCATAATGGTTTAATTTATGTTAGACACCACTCCATATATCATGAATGTAAATGTGTCCAAAAGGAAACGAGATGAGTTGAACAGTGCATACCTGTGGCAATATAGGCTAGGTCACATCCATGAAAGAAGGATTCAAAAGTTGCTAAATGATGGATATCTAGATTTATTCAACTATGTGTCATATGCAACTTGTGAGCCTTGCATTCGTGGAAAACTGACCAAATCTCCATTTAGTAGAACTGGAGAGAGAGCCAATGAGTTGTTGGAACTAATACATAGTGATGTATGTGGACCCATGTCAACTCATGCCATTGGAGGTTACTCCTACTTCATTACATTTACTGATGATTTCTCAAGGTATGGATATGTGTACTTAATGAAGTACAAGTCCAAGGCCTTTGAGAAATTCAGAGAGTATAAGAATGAGGTGGAGAACCAAACTGGAAAGAGTATCAAAACTCTTCGATCAGATCGAGGAGGTGAATACTTAAGTACAGAGTTTACTCAGTTCCTCAAGGACCATGGGATATTATCCCAATGGACACCTCCTTATACACCTCAGCTCAATGGTGTCTCTGAAAGGAGAAATCGTACATTATTAGATATGGTACGGTCCATGATGAGTTTCGCTGACCTACCCATCTCATTCTGGGGATATGCCCTAGAAACCGCAGCTTACCTTCTGAACAGAGTTCCAACTAAGTCGGTAGTGTCTACACCATATGAGATATGGAAAGGGAAGAAGCATGATCTTAAGGTTGTTAAGATTTGGGGTTGCCCTGCCCATGTTAGAAGACACAACCCCGATAAGTTAGAATCAAGGACAGAGCGATGCAAATTTGTGGGATACCCCAAGGAAACTTGTGGGTATTATTTCTATCATCTCGAGGACCAAAAGGTCTTTGTAGATAAGAGAGCAGTGTTCCTTGAGAAGGAACACATTCTTGACGGAGACAATGGGAGAATGATAGAATTGAGCGAGGTTGGAGAACCAAGCTCAAGCACTACTCTACAGCCCGAGTCTGTTTAGGTACCTAATACACAAGTTTCAACTTTACGAAGGTCTGATAGAGTATCTCATCCTCCTGAGAGATATGTGGGACATATTAGAGGAGAGGATGCTGAGGATATTGATCCTCAGACCTACGAGGAGGCTATTATGAGTATAGACTCCGGGAAGTGGCAAGAAGCCATGAATTCTGAGATGGATTCTATGTACTCCAATAAGGTTTGGAACCTAGTTGATGCGCCCGAAGGTATTGTACCCATCGGTTGCAAATGGATCTTTAAGAAAAAGATCGGAGTAGATGGAAAGGTAGAGACCTATAAAGCAAGGCTAGTGGCTAAAGGGTATCGTCAAAGGCAAGGTGTTGACTACGACGAAACCTTCTCACCCGTAGCAATGCTAAAATCCATCAGAATTCTATTGGCTATTGTAGCACACTATGATTATGAGATCTGGCAGATGGATGTGAAAACCGCATTCCTCAATGGGAACCTCGAGGAGGAGGTGTATATGATGCAACCTGAGGAATTCGTGTCCAAGAACTACCCAGATAATGTGTGTAGGTTGCTTAAATCCATTTATGGACTAAAGCAATCTTCCCGAAGTTGGAACATAAGATTTGATGAGTCAATCAGATCTTATGACTTCGTTAAGAACGAAGATGAGCCTTGTGTATATAGGAAGGTAAGTGGGAGCGCTATCACCTTTTTGGTGTTATATGTGGATGACATCCTCATCATTGGGAATGACGTAGGAATGCTATCCATAGTAAAGACTTGGTTATCTAGACACTTCTCCATAAAGGACTTAGGGGAAGCATCCTATATCTTGGGGATTAGAATCTATAGAGATAGATCCAAGAGGATGCTTGGCTTGTCCCAATCCAGGTATATAGAAACCATTGTCAAAAGGTTTGGCATTGAAAATTCTAAGAAAGGGCGAACATGGATATGATACCTTATGCCTCAGCAATATGGTATATCATGTATGCCATGCTATGTACTAGGCCTGATATAGCGCATGCTTTGAGTGTCACGAGCAGGTATCAGGCGGATCCAGGCTTGGAGCACTGGAAAGCAGTAAAGTGTATCCTTAAGTACTTAAGAAGGACTAAGAATCTTTTACTATGGAGGTAATAGCCTTAAGGTTGAAGGCTAGACAGACTCAAGTTTTCAGTCCGATGTCGATGATAGCAAGTCGAATTCAAGGTATGTGTACACCTTGAATGGAGGAGCAGTGTGTTGGAAGAGTTCCAAGTAAGATACTATTGCTGACTCGACCATAGAGGCGGAGTACATTGCAGCATCAGATGCAGCAAAGGAGGGAGTCTGGTTGAAGAAGTTCATCACATATTTGGGAGTCGTGCTGGGTAGCAAGGAGCCGATCTCCCTATATTGCGACAACAACGGGGCAATTGCTCAAGCGAAGGAACCTAGGTCTCATCAGAAATCTAAGCATGTTCTGAGGAGGTTCCACCTTATCAGAGAGATCGTGACCCAAGGAGATGTATTAGTGGAAAGAGTTCCATCCGAAGATAACATTGCAGATCCACTGACAAAGCCGTTGTCTCAGATTGTCTTTGAGCGTCACAGGAGTCTGATGGGGATCAGACACAGAGGTGATTGGCTTTAGGTCAAGTGGGAGATTGCTAGTCATAGGTGCCCAGCAAGCCAATCACGTGAGTGATGGCACGTGTGACTTGATACAGAATCTTTTTGCTTATTATATTTTGGCGTATATCACTTTATAACTATTGCATAAATGCATATATATATTGTGATGTCCTTGGATTTGTGCAATGGGAATCGGATCGTGATAAGATCATGATAATGAGATCGATTCACCTTTAAACACATATCGTAAATAATCCCGGTCATAGGTTACTCGAGAGGGACATCGTGATAACCGGATAGACTGGTGTGCTGTATACCCGTCCATATGATGGATGCAGCTGGTCTCATAGCTGCTCGTGTAGGGACACTAGGGATACAGTACAGGTGCTCATTGGAGAATGAGTTCACTGATTGATCCGCTTACGGAATGCTGGATGGTTGATAATGCCTTATTGTCAGACAGCGATTCCGTAGTCCTAGTGGTGTATCTGGTCCTTAGACTTGAGACACCAAGGATGTCCTGTATGAGTGCTCCACTCTTTGATACCAGATTTATAGGTTTGGCTATCCCAGATCTAGTACAGTTGGTCATTGGGAGTGGTAGTCGACCTTACGAGGGCTATTGAGTGTCGACAGAGGATCATCCACTCTCGGCGTCATGAGAGGAATATCCCATGTGTTCTTGCTCAGACAAATCCCTAGCCAGGGTCATTCGGGTTGAGAGAGAAAGAGTTCTCCGGGAGAATCCGATTAGAGCGAGACTTGGGTAGAAATCGTATGGGTCTGACAGCACCATGCTCGATATACGATCTCTGGGATATTAGATGGATGAGGGACTATAGGTACATGGTAACTGAGGACAAACAGGTCCAATGGATTGGATTCCCCTGTATCGTCTGGGGACTACGGCGTAGTGGCCTAGTACGTCCGTAGTCGATGAGTCGAGTGAATTATTACAGAGATAATAATTCACTGAGTTAGAAGTAGTTCTAACAGGTATGACTCATGGCCAGCTCGATATTGGGCCTAGAGGGTCACACACATATGGTAGGCATTGTGATGAGTAGTGGTTCGGATATGAGATATCCGACGGAGCCCTTGTCTTATTGGATGCAGATCCAATACCCACTAGGGAAGGACCCATTAGGGTTTGACATGGGATCTCTATAAATAGGAGTGATTCATAGCCTTATAGGCTAGAGTCTTTGCTTGCCTTTCCTATTCTCCTCTCCCTCTCCACCTCAGAGTAGGCCTGGAGATTTCAGGAGCGTCGTCGCAACCCTGCTGTGTGGATCACCGCTAGAGAGGAGGATGCTTGACCTCCTTCACCCTCTCCTAAGGATCTGCAAGGAAACAGGGATATACGATCTCCCTAGGTAACACAATCTCTATACGCAGTTTTGTGTTTTGCAGATTTTTTGCGCACCAATTTTCGCACGACGACGAACATCTCTTTGGGAATCGGGGATTTTTGTTTTCTTGTTCTTCCGCTGCGCATATGATGTCGCCCCCCATGATTTCCCAACAGTTTCTATCAGTGCGTAGGGTGAGAGCTTCGAGGCTAGAAGGCGACTATGTCGATGTGGCTGCAGTTACTGCGACCCAAGGGGCGATCGCCGAGTAGCGGGGTTGAGGCTACGATGATGGCAACCTGCGATTGTGGCAGAATATGCTAAGCAAGGGGGAGGCGGCGTTGAAGCGGTCGGGGTTGAGAAGAAGAATCGGTGTTGCGTGCATTGTTGGGGTTGAGGCAGGGTAGCATACTTGCTGCGGTTGCTGCGTTCGTTGTTGGAGGGCGGCTGCTACAGAACAAGGGGTTAGTCGTTGGCCAGGAGCAGCGGCGATAGTGGTTGCTAGCCAAGAACTGTGGTGATTGGTGGATACGGCAAAAAAATACAAAGTTACTCTGTTGTGGTCGCCACGAAGAGGGGAGGTCGAGCGACGGTAGCTGCGACGGTTGCGACCCAAGGGAAGGCAGTGACAGTGGTGCGACTGGGGGTAGCGGAGGCAGCGATGGTGGCGCGGTTGTGGCAGCGTCGCCGATGTTGAATCTCGGATTTTGATGATGAAGTCAATTGTTATTTGTTATCTAATCTGTATGTTGAGATAAGTGTGCAGGATTAACTATGATGAAAGTAAGACATGCAGCAGGAGTTGCGCCGGAGTCAACACAATGATCATGTTGGGAGTTCGAGAGTTCAATGGAAGTTCGGACAGTCGTCGGAGGTTCTGCGGGAACAAATCCGAGAAGTCCATGAGCTTGCCAAAGAAGCTCGTCGAAACTCGCCAAGTGGATCGTCGCAAGTCCAGGAGTTTGCCGGAAGACCGTAGGAGCATCACCGAGGGTTCATCGGATGATCGACGGAAGTTCGTCGGAAGCTCGCCGGAAGAAGCGATTGACGCACCGGAGCAAGTTGCAGTAAATGTCTTAGGGAATATCGTAGTTAGCACAATGATTAAGTTGGAAATGGGAGGTGATCTCATTAACTTAATTTTGGAGCAATTGGGCCCTTGAAAAACCCAAATTGGGCCGAATGGATCAACCCATTCGGACCCTGATTTCTGCCAAGCGGTTGAACCGCCCAAGGCAGGAGGTTGCACCGCCTGGGCTCAGTCTCCGAGCGAGACTGGGCGGTGCAACCTCCCCTGATAGGAGGTGGCACCGTCTGAGCTCGATCTTCGAGCTCTGATAGGAGGTGCAACCGCCTCAGTTAGGCGGTGCAACCACCCTTAACAGGAGCTAGCACCGCCTAGAGGCTCAGTCTTCGAGCTCTGCCAGGCGGTGCAACTGCCTTAATCAGGGGGTGCAACCGCCTGATCCCGGAATTCCGGGAATTGATAGTTTTGAGCTCCAAATTTGAACTAGGTTGGGGCCTATAAATACCCCACTCATTCAGCACTGAAAGGGCATGAACTTACATCGAAATCCTGATCTTGTTCTATGATTTTTAGAGCTCAAAATTGTTGTAAAGGCCACAAGTTCTTCTCCCTCTTTTCTTCCAAGTTCTAAGTTGTAAAGAGAGGAGAGAAAATTCTGCAAGGGTTGTCTCCTAAGCCCGTCAAAAGGAGTGAAACTGTAAAAGGGTGGTTGGCCTTCGCCTATTGAAGGAAGGCCTATAGTTGATGTCAGTGACCTCGTTGGTGGAGGAAGCCAAAAGTGGAGTAGGTCAAGATTGACCAAACCACTCTAAATCTCGGTTTGCATTTACTTTGAGCATATTATCTTTACTGCAAACTTCCTCAAAAGCTCACTGCTTTCTACGCATATACGATCGGGTTTCAAGCTTTGCACTTTCCGAACCGGCGTTTAGACGTAAATCAGCTTTTTCGTATAATCATCATATTTCAGTTTGCGTTTACGTTTTGATTTCTATCATAACTGCAAACTGCTTTTATATCCTTGCTTAAACTGCATCTCGCTTAATCAAGTGATTTACGGATCATCATTTAGACGTAAATTAGTTTCTTCGTATGAATATCATATTTCAGTTTGCGCCTGCTATCTGATTTGAATCATAACTGCAAACTGCATTTATATCATTGCTGCATTTCACTTAATCAAATGTTAAAGTGATTTACGAATCAGCTTTCTTATCGAAATCACTTTTATTGAACGAACGCAATTTTTATTTTAGTCGTAAAAGGTTTTCCGCTGCACTAATTCACCCCCCCCCCCCCCCCCCCTCTTAGTGCTCTTGATCCTAACAGTTGGTATCAGAGCGGGGTTAACTCTCAAATGGATTAAAACCCAAGAGAGATGGCATACGTTGGAAACCAAGAGGGTCATTCTATTATACGTCCACCCATGTTCAATGGGACGGACTACACCTATTGGAAGACCCGAATGAGGATCTTTCTTTTTTCTATAGATTTTGAACTTTGGAATCTTGTCGAAAATAGATTTTCGAAGTCTTCTCTTCCAATGATCGATTAGAATGAATTGGAGAAGAAGGCTTTCGCTCTTAATACAAAGGCTATATATGCCTTATTTTGTGCACTTGATAAAAACGAGTTTAACCGTGTTTCGATTTGTGAAACCGCATTTGATATTTGGCACACACTCGAAGTAACTCACGAAGGCACAAGTAGAGTGAAAGAGTCAAAAATCAATCTTTTGTTACACTCTTTCGAACTTTTCCAGATGAAACCGAGTGAGACTTTTGGCGACATGTTTACCCGTTTCACGGATGTCGTCAACGGTCTAAAAGGACTCGAAAAAAGTTTTTCGGATTTTGAGCTCGTAAATAAGATTCTAAGATCCCTTCCTAAGAGTTGGGATCCTAAAGTCACTGCTATTCAAGAGGCAAAAGATCTAAACAACTTCCCTCTTGAAGAACTAATCGGGTCATTAATGCCCAACGAGATGACTTGCAAAGCTCATGAAGAGCAAGAAGACATCCTTCCAAAGAACAGGAAGGATATAGCACTTAGAACTTCAGAAGACCACTTGAGAGAAAACTCAAGTGATGAGGACTATGACGATGACTTGGCACTTCTTGATGGGGATATAAAGAGGAATAACCTTTGTATATGAACAAATACTAGAAGACCATAATACGCAGCGGAATTAAATAGAAGAACAATCAAACAGAACACCAAGATATATGTGGAAAACCCCTTCAATGTGAAGGGTAAAAACCACGGGGCAAACTAGAGATAATCCACTATGAGAATAATGAATATACAAATCTCAATCTCTTGCCCTAAACCCTAGCAACAATCTCAAGAGAATAATTGGGATACAAGAATCACGTCACTGCCCACAATATCTAAAACATCCCCAAGTAATCACAGCAAGAGTCTACTATAGATTTGATCTAACCTGAGATGAGAACACTACTAGATGATTGAGAACAGTCTCTCTGCGTTGTCCTTGTCTTCTTCCCTTTCTTTCTCTTCCTTTTCTGCCTTGTACTCCTTCTTCTCATTGGAATCCCGTGGCCCTCAAGATCTACCTCGTTGCTACCTTTTTATAGCCTTTTTCTGCTTCTAAAACGTAGCCACCACACCCCCCTAATCTTAATTAGGGTTAAGTTAAGAGGGGGTGTGGGCTGTGGGCTGCCCTAGCCCACATGGGCTGAATATGGGCTATCAGCCCAACAACCTCCCCCTTCAGCCCATAAGGGAGGCTGTCCCATGACTCCTCAATGTGAAGCCATGCCGACCAGCTGTCGGCATATCTCCTATCTTTCTTTTGGTAAGGTCTTCGTCAACATGTCTGCTCTATTATCATTTGTATGAATTTTCTGAAGCTGCAACTACTTCTCTTCAAATACATTTCGAATCCAGTGGTATCTGACATCTATATGCTTTGATTTGGAATGAAACATTGGGTTCTTACACAAATGGATGGCACTCTAGCTGTCACAATGGACCACATAATTTTTCTGTTTTAGCCCCAATTCTTGTAAGAATTCTTTCATCCATAACATTTCTTTGCATACCTCTGTAGCAGCAATATATTCTGCTTCTGTGGTAGAGAGAGTAATACACCTTTGCAACCTGGATTGCCATGACACAGCTCCCCCTGCAAAAGTAAGTACATAACCTGAAGTAGACTTTCTTGTATCTATATCTCTTGCCATATCTGCATCTGTGTAACCTGTCAACACATGTGGTCCACCTCCAAAGCTTAAACAAACCTTAGAGCTCCCTCTAAGATATCTAAAAATCCACTTCACAGCCTAGTGCTCTTTGCCTAGATTTGCAAGAAATCTGCTAGTAACACCAACTGCATATGCGATGTCCGGCCTCGTACATACCATTGCATACATTAAACTTCCAACTACTGAAGCATAGGGAACCTTTTGCATTTTCTCCTTCTCCTCATCACTTGACGGACTCTGTTCTGAGCACAACTTGAAGTGACCTGCAAGAGGAGAACCAATTGGTTTTGCATTGCTCATACTGAATCTTTCCAATATCTTCTCGATGTATTTCTCCTGTGACAACCAAATCTTCTTGTTTTTCCTGTCACGAGAAATCTGCATGCCTAGTATTTGCTTTGCTGGCCCCATGTCCTTCATTGCAAAATACTCACTTAGTTCCTTCTTCAACCTGTCAATTTTAGACATCTTTCCCAAGAATAAGCATGTCATTAACATAAAGTAAGAGAATAATAAAATCCTCACCAAACAATTTGATGTACACATAATGATCTGAAGCCGTGCTTTTGTATCCATTTTCTATCATAAATGAATCAAACTTTCTGTACCACTATCTTGGAGCTTGCTTTAGCCCATACAAGCTCTTCTTCAACTTGTAGATAAAATTATCTTTACCTTTGACTTTGAAGCCTTCTGGTTGCTCCATATAAATTTTCTCCTCCAAATCACCATGAAGGAAAGCTGTCTTCACATCTAACTGCTCAACCTCCAAGTCCTGGCTAGCAGCAATACTAAGAGCAACACGAATAGAAGACATTTTAACAACAGGAGAGAAAATCTCTTCAAAGTCAATACCTTTCTTTTGACCAAAGTCTTTCACAACCAATCTAGCTTTGTACTTTGGTTGAGAACAATATTCATGAGTCTTCAACCTAAAAACACACTTGTTCTTCAAGGCCTTCATTCCATTTGGTAGCAGCACCAAATTATAAGTGTGGTTCTTCTGAAGAGCATCCATCTCTTCCTGCATAGTAATTAACCACTTCTCTTTCTGCTCACTTTTAACTGTTTCCTAGTAACTCTCTGGTTCACCTGCATCAATAAGCATCACATACTCATCTGTGTCACGCCCCCCCCTCCCGAATTTTCACATTCAGGAAGTGTGACCCTGTCTAAAATCAATAATATTATAATTCATCATCAATTCAATCTAGGATCCAATCTAACAATTTGAGGATACTAAGAATCATTCAAAATTCAATACTCACAATTCATAAACATGTACATTACATAAATCATAATCCACTTCACTCAGAGATTCACAAAATCCAAAGACAACTCAACTAAACATCAACCACAACACAAATCCATAAACATAGAAGTATGTACAATCACAAAAAGATAATTATTTACCATGAGTTCTTATCCTTATACAACTTAAACTTATCATTCCATACACATGAGCGGTCCTTTAAACTTTTACAACACATAAGTATCAACAGATCCTTAACATTACATCAGAAGTAAAGTTTACTATACAACAAAAACCATCATCCAACAAAATTAGCTCAAAAATCTTCTAGCCTTTCACTGCTTTAACCCAATTCTAGCTTTTCTATGCGTGACAAGCTACCTTGAAAAAAATTTATATAGCAACGGGGTGAGCATAAAGAGCTCAGCAAGCGTCTAACATATCCATGGCGATAGGAGAAGTTCAAGCAGGCTTAGTATCAAGTTACAAAAGTAGAAATACAAGTGTTCATTTGAAGTCATCTCATTTGATATAAAAACACAAAGGTTTACCTCGTTCAAAAACAGGCATTAGACATAACAATAGGAGAAAGGAAATTGGAGCATTTCATTGGCAAAAGAAGCATTTAAGCATGTATCAAATGAGGCATGAAGCATTTAGGCGCATATCAAAGGCATAAGAGTGTTTGGGGGCATAATAATGATAAACGAAACACTTCAAAGTATAACAAGTGAACCGAATAATAAACACAAGTAGTATGTCACTTTAGATGTAGCATGCATTCCATTTTTATCCAAAGCATAATATGAACTCATAAACAAAGCTTTGGATATCATATCAATAAACATAGAGGGCGCCGTGGGACCACATACATAATGTGATTCATCCATTTCTGGATGACCACCAAGCATAAGTCACCCACGTTTGGGAGCTCCATCCACCCACGTCTGAGTAAAGTCAATGGGGCCGGCAGAGCAATCGCGGGCTCTAAGCATAACCCCTTTTACCATTTCTGGCAAAGGTTCACAATATCCCATAAGACACCAGAGTACAAAAAGGTAGTATGAACAATAACATTGACATATATCGGAAGCACATGCGGAACAACGAAGATATGCATGTGCCTTTATCAAACAAGGAAATGAAAACAAAGCATTACATAATAAATTTCAGATATATAATAATTTCAGGATGAACAATACAAGAACTTCAAAGGACTAATATAAAGCTCAATTGAAGAAGAATTTAGCAAAAATCAAATTTCCAATAGGACGAAAATTGAATAGGCAAAACCCAACAAAGTTTTCAATTATGATAGAATTTGAATGGTACATTTTCTGAATTGTTTGAGTGACCAAGCATGCTCCAAATCACAAAAATTAGGTGTCATTGGAAAGCTGTATCAATCTATTTTCACATGAACTTAGATTTATAATTTTTTGAGTTCTTAACAGGAAGTTACAACAAATAGAGTAAAGGAAGGTCAGAATTGATCATCCCTGTTTTGCAGACTTGATAGAATCAATTTAAACATATGTTTTAGAAGGTAAAAATACTTCAAAATTTCCAACTAGGTGTCAAAAGAAAGATATGCGAATCTAGTTTCCAAAGAACTAAGCTTTGTATAATTCAGAATTTTCTCTAGAGAGTTATGAGCAATTTAGTAACAGAAGGTCAGAAATTTCAGTCCCTATTTTATAGAATCTGTAGCGTTAATTGAAACATAAATCTTAGTAGGCATTTAAACTCTAAATCATTCAATCTTAGTGTCAAAATTAAGATATTTGAGTCTACTTTCAAATGGATTAGGTTTTGCCTAAATCAGAGTTTAGTGCTAAAAGTTAGATCCAAAACAATGTATAGAAGTCATATTACCGAAAAAATTTCAGATTCATGGCTTTGTATCAAAAGGAAAGAACTGTTTGGTACTAAGCTGAAATCTTTTGAATTATGAAGAATGAAAAGGAAAACAAAGATTAGGAATTCTGTAGGAAGAGGTTAGAACACTTGCCTTAGATGAGTTTGATTCCCAAATATAGGGAGTTGATGCAAAACCTCAAACAAAGTTTCCTCTTCTTCTTCTCCTTCTTCTTCTTCTTCTTCTTCTCCTCAAACTAACGTTGGCTGAAAACTTTCTTTTTAATGGTACCTTAAATTACTTAGGTTTGGCTCATGCTAAAATAGTGAGGTAGCAAGCATGCATGGGGGTTTAGGTGTCAACTTTAGAATAAATGCTAAGTGGCTCATCCTTGTTAATGACACATGTCCTCCATTTTATTTTATTTTATTTTTATTTACTCAATTCTGAATATTCTATAAATCATCTCAAACATTTAATATTTACTCTTAGGTCCTTAGCCATAAACTTTAATATAATATTATTTAATAAAAAAATTATTAAATAATCCTCATATTTACAAACAAGCATTTACTAATTTTTTTTTTTTTTAAATGGGGGATGTTACACTCTCCCCTCCTTAAAAGAAAATTTAGTCCTCTAAATTTGTCATATCTCTTTCGACGAAAAGATAAGGATAAACCAGATTTGTAGTCAAGGAATCCCCAACAGCAGTAGTTACGTCTAGCAAATAATCCAGTGGTTTAGGTTGAATGCCCAAGTGACAAGCAAAATATTGTGAAACAAAAGACAAGTTGGAGCCAGGATCAAACAAAACTTTTGCATTTCTATTAGAAACATGTAGAATACCTTCAACCACTGATTTAGAGGCTCTGGAATCTTGTTCTGTGATAGCATATACTCTAGCATGGGCTATCGGCTTAGGGAGTAGCGGCTCTTTCTTCTTGTTTAGTGGGCAGTCTCTGACTTTATGATCTAACTTTCCACAAGCAAAACAGGCTCCAGTCACCCGAAAACACTCACTAGTTTCATGATTACGTCCACATTTTGTACACGATAGAGTTCTTTGCGATGGAGTTCCTTCCTGAAATCTAGGTACCTTTACCTTCTCGTTACTTCTTTCTGCTTCATTTCCTCTCTTACTTTTACCAACAAACTTATCCATTCTATTCTTGTCCCTGATTTCTTGGATCTCCTCCAAGTCTTTTTCAAGTATGAAAGCTCTTTCTACTACTTCAGTGTATACTTGGAGTTTTAAAGCTGATATCCGGCTTCTTATTGCCGGCCTTAATCCTCTTTCAAATCTTCTTGCTTTCCTATATTCATCATCAATCATATGTGTGGCAAATCTAGAGAGCTCGGTGAATTTAGACTCATATTTGGCTACTGTCAAATTTCCCTGGATGAGATTCAGGAACTCCAATTCTTTCTGCTCTCTGATACAATCCAGAAAATATTTATCATTGAACTTTTCTGTAAATACCTTCCAAGTGATTGGCTCCTGTCGAGCTTCAGAAATCCTCTTCATGGTTCGCCACCAGTGCTCAGCCTCTCCTTCTAGCATGAAAGTAGCAAGAGAAACCTTCTTATCATCTGGGCAATTTAAAACATCAAATATTTTCTCCATCCGCATCATCCATTGTTCTGCTATCATTGGATCAGGCTCACCACTAAAACTAGGAGGACTAAGCTTCTTAAACTGTTCAATTCCCAACCCAGTCTGGTTTGAATTCCCAACTTCATCATTTCTTCCTTGTTGGACTTGTTGTTGCATTACTTGTGTCATTGACTCTAGAGTTTTCATAATTCCACTCAATTGATCAGAAGTAATGCAACAGGAGAACCAGATGACCTCGTCATCCTTGCTTCCTAAAAATAACAAAAGAAAACTTTTGATCAGTCTCTAAATAGAAATCACTAAACCTCAAAATTTATTACACATCTAGCATATCAAAATTCTTAGAAATCCTCAAATCAGTCTCTAATACCAACTCTGTCATGCCCCCCCCCCGAATTATCACATTCAGGAGGTGTGACCCTGTCTAAAATCAATAATATTATAATTCATCATCAATTCAATCTAGGATCCAATCTAACAATTTGAGGATACTAAGAATCATTCAAAATTCAATATTCACAATTCATAAACATGTACGTTATATAAATCATAATCCACTTCACTCAGAGATTCACAAAATCCAAAGACAACTCAACTAAACATCAACCACAACACAAATCCATAAACATAGAAGTATATACAATCACAAAAAGATAATTATTTACCATGAGTTTTTATCCTTATACAACTTAAACTTATCATTCCATACACATGAGCGGTCCTTTAAACTTTTACAACACATAAGTATCAATAGATCCTTAACATTACATTAGAAGTAAAGTTTACTATACAACAAAAACCATCATCCAACAAAATTAGCTCAAAAATCTTCTAGCCTTTCACTGCTTTAACCCAATTCTAGCTTTTCAGTGCGTGACAAGCTACCCTGAAAAAAATTTATATAGCAACGGGGTGAGCATAAAGAGCTCAGCAAGCGTCTAACATATCCATGGCGATAAGAGAAGTTTAAGTAGGCTTAGTATCAAGTTACAAAAGTAGAAATACAAGTGTTCATTTGAAGTCATCTCATTTGATATAAAATCACAAAGGTTTACCTCGTTCAAAAACAGGCATTAGACATAACAATAGGAGAAAGGAAATTGGAGCATTTCATTGGCAAAAGAAGCATTTAGGCATGTATCAAATGACGCATGAAGTATTTAGGCGCATATAAAAGGCATAAGAGTGTTTGGGGGCATAATAATGACAAACGAAACACTGCAAAGTATAACAAGTGAACCAAATAATAAACACAAGCTGTATGTCATTTTTGATGTAGCATGCATTCCATTTTTATCTAAAGCATAATATGAACTCATAAACAAAGCTTTGGATATCATATCAATAAACATAGAGGGCGTTGTGGGACCATATACATAATGTGATTCATCCATTTCTGGATGACCACCAAGCATAAGTCTCCCATGTTTGGGAGCTCCATCCACCCACGTCTAAGTGAAGTCAATGGGGCCGGCAGAGCAATCGCGGGCTCTAAGCATAACTCCCTTTACCATTTCTGGCAAAGGTTCACAATATCCCACAAGACACCAGAGTACAAAAAGGTAGTATGAACAATAACATTGACATATATCGGAAGCACATGCGGAACAACGAAGATATGCATGTGCCTTTATCAAACAAGGAAATGCAAACAAAGCATTACATAATAAATTTCAGATATATAATAATTTCAGGATGAACAGTACAAGAACATCAAAGAACTAATATAAAGCTCAATTGAAGAAGAATTTAGCAGAAATCAAATTTCCAATAGGATGAAAATTGAATAGGCAAAACCTAAAAAAGTTTTCAATTATGATAGAATTTGAATGGTACATTTTCTGAATTGTTTGAGTGACCAAGCATGCTCCAAATCACTAAAAATAGGTGTGATTGGAAAGTTGTATCAATCTATTTTCAGATAAACTTAGATTTATAATTTTTTGAGTTCCTAACAGGAAGTTACAACAAATAGAGTAAAGGAAGGTCAGAATTGATCATCCCTGTTTTGCAGACTTGATAGAATCAATTTAAACATATGTTTCAGAAGGTAAAAATACTTCAAAATTTCCAACTAGGTGTCAAAAGAAAGATATACGAATCTAGTTTCCAAAGAACTAAGTTTTGTATAATTCAGAATTTTTTCTAGAGAGTTATGAGCAATTTAGTAACAGAAGGTCAGAAATTTCAGTCCCTATTTTACAGAATCTATAGGGTTAATTGAAACATAAATCTTAGTAGGCATTTAAACTCCAAATCATTCAATCTTAGTGTCAAAATAAATATATTTGAGTCTACTTTCAAATGGATTAGGTTTTGCCTAAATCAGAGTTTAGTGCTAAAAGTTATATCCAAAACAATGTATAGAAGTCAGATTACCGAAAAAATTTCAGATTCATGGCTTTGTATCAAAAGGAAAGAACGGTTTGGTACTAAGCTGAAATCTTTTGAATTATGAAGAATTAAAAGGAAAACAGAGATTAGGAATTCTATAGGAAGAGGTTAGAACACTTGCCTTAGATGAGTTTGATTCCCAAATATAGGGAGTTGATGCAAAACCTCAAACAAAGTTTCCTCTTCTTCTTCTCCTTCTTCTTCTTCTTCTTCTCTTCTTCTTCTTCTCCTCAAACTAACGTTAGCTGAAAACTTTCTTTTTAATGGTGCCTTAAATTACTTAGGTTTGGCTCATGCTAAAATAGTGAGGTGGCAAGCATGCATGGGGGTTTAGGTGTCAACTTTAGAATAAATGCTAAGTGGCTCATCCTTGTTAATGACACATGTCCTCCATTTTATTTTATTTTATTTTTATTTACTCAATTCTGAATATTCTATAAATCATCTCAAACATTTAATATTTACTCTTAGGTCCTTAGCCATAAACTTTAATCTAATATTATTTAATTAAAAAATTATTAAATAATCCTCATATTTACAAACAAGCATTTACTATTTCTTTTTTTTAATGGGGGATGTTACAATCTGTAGAATATCTTCTGGAAGGTTGACGTTGTCTAGAAGATCTTCTCAACTGAGGTTCTCTTGGAACTTGCTCTCCTACTTCTTCTTGCTCAACATGTCCTACAGGTAGATCAACATCAGGCTCTACACTATCTTCCTGCACATCTCCCCCATCACCATGATATACTGGAGGAATAACAGGGTCACAATCTGCTAATCCTTCTACAGAAGTCTTGGCATGTGTCTTCTTCTTCAAATCTTCAAAGGTTTGATCCTCAAAGAAGACTACATCTCTGCTTCTGAATACCTTCTGCTTTTCTGGATCCCAAAGCCTGTAACCAAAATGATCATGTGAGTAACCAAGAAAAATACATTCTTTAGACTTACCATCCAGCTTGGACCTCTTATTATCTGGAATATGTGCAAATGCGCGACAACCAAATACTCCCAAATGCTTGTAGGAAACATTTTTCTCTTACCATACATCCTCTGCAACATCACCATCTAGGGTTTTACATGGTGATAAGTTGATCACATCAACTGCAGTCCTCAAAGCCTCATCCCAAAACCTTTTGGGTAGCTTAGCCTGTGAAAGCATATATCTAATTTTTTCCATGATGGTGCAGTTCATCCTCTCTACAATTGCATTATGCTGAGGTGTACCAGGAACTGTCATCTCATGTTGGATCCCATGTGACCTGCAATAGTCATTAAACAATCCTGTATACTCACCACCATTATCTGATCTTATGCATTTCAATTTCCTTTCTGTCTCCGTTTCAACCCTAGCATGAAACTCTTTGAAGACATTAATAACCTGATCTTTGGTCTTCAAAGCATAGGCCCAAACTTTTCTGGAAAAATCATTTATAAAAGTGACAAAATAAAGTGCACCACTTATACCAAGAACATCAATAGTCCACCAAGAGTTTTTGTCCTCAAAGGACCATATACATCTGTATAAACACGGTCTAAGGCATGCATTTTTCTAGACAAAGCAGGACTAGCAAATGAAACTCTATATTGTTTACCAGCCAAATAATCAATACAAGGGTTCAGATGTATACCTTGATATCTGGCAATACCTCTCTCTTGGAAAGAGCTTGCAGCCCCTTCTCGCTCATGTGTCTCAATCGCCTATGCCACAATTCCATACTGAAGTCTTTCTCTGTAGCATTTAACTGCTCACCATAAGCTTTAGCCTGCAACCTGTACAAAGTATGACATTTCTTTCCACTAGCTATAACAAGAGAACCCTTATTGAGCTTCCATTGCCTTCTATGAAATCTGCTTTCATAGTCTTCATCATATAGTCTTCCAACTGAAATTAAATTCAGCCTCAAGTCAATCACATGCCTCATATCCTTAAGCACCAACTTGCAGCTAAGGTTGATCTTTAAATGGATATCACCCATGCCAATGATGTCTACTATGCCATAGTTGCCCATCTTGACAACACCAAAGTTTCCAGACTTGTATGTAGCAAAAAACTCCCTCCGTGGTGTAGCATGATAAGAAGCACTTGTGTCAATCACCCACTCAAGATCCTGACACACACAAGAAAAAATATCATCAGAAGGAGACAAAATCAAATAATCACCACCCTGCACTGTAGCTGTAGTATTATCCTTTGACTCTGTAGACTCCACTTCTTTTCCCTTTTTCTTGTTCTTCTTAGGTTGCTTACATTGGTTCTTGTAATATCCTTTCTCACCACAGCTATAGCAAACAATATCTTTTCTTGATCTTGACTTGCTCCTACCCATACGTGAACTGCTTCTAGACTTTGACCTTCCTCTGTTCTCTGAGATAAGTGCCTGTGAATCATTCTGAGATGTTGCTGAACTCTTTCTTCTCAACTCCTCATTCAACAAACTGCTTGTTACTTAACTCATAGTGACAATACCATCTGGCGCAGAATTACTGAGGGAAACCACCAGTGTCTCCCAACTTTCTGGTAATGAACTGAGAAGTAACAATGTCTGCAACTCATTATCAAGAGACATTTTCATATTTTCATAGAGGATAACTGGTTAGTAATACTCTGCATTTCATTCAAATGCTCAGCAATAGAAGCACCCTCTCTATATTTTAGGTTCACAAGTTTTCTGATTAAAAAAGCTTTGTTGCCAGCTGTTTTTCTTTCATAGAGACTTTCCAATTTTTTCCAAAGAGAATATACAAATATTTCAGTAGAAACATGGTGAAAGACACTATCATCAAGCCATTGTCTAATAAACCCAATTGTTATTCGATCTAACCTCTTTCACTCATCATCTATCATAGTTGTAGGTTTTGCACTATCCCCTTGCAAAGGTCCATACAAATCTTTGCAATACAAGAGATCTTCCATTCTTGGTTTCCATATCATCCAATTATTTCCATTCAAACTAATCATGCGAGAAATATTACTGGCCTCCATGTTCAAATATAAAAATTAAATCACCAAAACCCCGCTTTGATACTAGTTGATGGGGATATAAAGAGGAATAACCTTTGTATATGAACAAATACTAGAAGACCATAATACGCAGCGGAATTAAATAGAAGCACAATCAAACAGAACACCAAGATATATGTGGAAAACCCCTTCAATATGAAGGGTAAAAACCACAGGGCAAACTAGAGATAATCCACTATGAGAATAATGAATATACAAATCTCAATCTCTTGCCCTAAACCCTAGCAACAACCTCAAGAGAATAACTGGGATACAAGGATCACGTCACTGCCCATAATATCTAAAACCTCCCCAAGTAATCACAGCAAGAGTTTACTATAGATTTGATCTAACTTGAGATGAGAACACTGCTAGATGATTGAGAACAGTCTCTCTGCGTTGTCCTTGTCTACTTCCCTTTCTTTCTCTTCCTTTTCTGCCTTGTTCTCCTTCTTCTCTTTGGAATCCCATGGCCCTCAAGATCTGCCTCGTTGCTACCTTTTTATAGCATTTTTCTGCTTCTAAAACGCAGCCACCACACCCCCTAATCTTAATTAGGGTTAGGTTAAGAGGGGGTGTGGGTTGTGGGCTACCCTAGCCCACATGGGCTGAATATGGGCTATCAGCCCAACACTTCTAACAAGAAATTTTAAAAAATTCATTAAAAGAAACAAGTTTAAGAATGACACAAAAATTAAACTTGAACCCAAGAAGGACCAAGTTATTTGCTATGAGTGCAAAAAGCCAGGACACTACAAGAGTGATTGTCCCCAAGTCAAAAAGAGAACATCAAAGAAGAAGGCGCTCAAAGCAACGTGGGATGACTCGAGCGCGTCCGAAGAAGAGGAGTCCAATACCGAGCAAGTTGCTCATTACGCCTTAATGTCCATCGGAGAGGAGGTAACGAATTTAATAGATGCAGATTTATCATTTAATGAATTATTAAATGCCTTCCATGACTTATTCGATGAATGCAAGATTATTAGTAGAAAATACAAATTGCTAAAAAAGGAGAATGATAGTCTTACTTGTAATTTTGATAAGTTAAAAACTGAACATCATGATAGTTTAGGTTCATGCATAAAATGCCATGATCTAGAAACTTTCCAAAAGGAAAACTTGCTACTTAAGGATACCTTGAAGAAATTCGAAGTTGGTAGCAAGTCCTTGAACATGATACTTACAAACAAGGGTCACGTTCCCAAAAGAAGTTGAATCAGGTTTATGAGGAATCCTCACCAAAATCCAACCACCTTCATAAAAGGCCCCATCTTACATGTTTGACACCAAAGCAAATGCAACTTTTGTTACAAACTTGGACACAAAACGCATTATTGTCCACTCAAGAAAATTAGTCCGAATAAATTAATTTGGGTTCCTAAAGGAACCATGATAAATTCTATGCAACATGATAAACAATGTAGATCTATTTTTGAGGCACCGAAAAGCAAATGGGTACCTAAAAATCATCCTTTCCTGTAAAGACATAAAAATAAAAAAAAAATTATAAGCTTGAGCAAGAAATAATATCCTGCTCCTTGGATTCTCGATATTCATGACCCGAAATCCAAAAAGGAACTCGCGATGCTCTCTACCCCAAATAACATAAGAGGATTAGAAAATTAAAATCACAAATACATTTTAAATACAATCCTATTTGATTTCTCAGAATTGGAAACCCATTATTCTCAATTCATATATGTTAGGACTCTAGCTAGGAGAGTCCTAATTGAGAGGGACATTCATGTAAAACCTACCTAAGCCGACCCCTATTAAAGAGGTGAAGTGGCCAGCTAGGGTTAGGAGGTTATTTCTTAGAGAAGAATAAGGAGTTATAAAGGAATATGAGTCTTGAGTAGGAGTCCTATTAGGAGTTGGTTAGATGTAGGAGTCTTGAGTAGGAGTCCTATTAGGAGTTAGTTAGAAGTAGGAGTCTTAAGTAAGAGTCCTATTAGGAGTTAGGGTTTAGAAGCCCTATAAATAGTCATGTAATCCACCTCTTTTCATAAGCAATAGATGAATCTTTTCTACAGCCTTTGAGCAGCAACTTGGAGGGAGGAACCCCTATAGAGTTCCAAGGAGGCCGATCCCCTAAAGAGATCAACCCCAAGTTTAGAATTTGCAAGGGTTCTAACACCTGGTATCAGAGCAACGTTCTTGGCATCTCGCTACCCTTCCACTACCATCCATCAGCCCTCCACAACCGCCCAAAGCAATTCCCACAATTGCTTAAAAGATCGACGCCGAATTCCGCCATCATCTCCACCACCGCGGATCATCCTTTGATCTCGCCGTGAATAGCAACAGGTTTTGGTTTCCTACCTTACTGCTACTGCAATTTAGTTATCCTTATTCAAAAATCCAAAAGAAAAAACTGTTCCTATATTGCTGCATAAACCTTTCGTCACAAAGTTTTCATCTCTACGACGAAAGATACATTGCAGAATTCCAACCGCATAGCATCATCTGTTTGATCTTGTTACTGTGCTTTTTCTATCCAAATTTCTATGAAATTTTTATGACATCTTTGACACTTCCTAACAGCAGATTTTCCTTTGGTTTTTTAAAAAAATTCTCAATATAAACTATTGATCTTTTACATCTAATCTGCTATACTTGAAAATCTACACTGTAAAATTTTAGCCGCATAGCACTGTTTGTTTGATCTTGATAATATATTGTTTCTATCCAAATCTCTACGAAATTTTTATGATAGTTTTGACACTTCTAACAGTGGATTTCCCTTTTGTTTCATCAAAAAATTCTCAATATAAACCACTGATCTTTTACGTCCAATCTGCTATACCTAAAAATCTGTGCTGTATAAAATTTCAGTCGCATATTGTTGCCTTAACCCATCTATTTGCAATCTTTTTTGAATGAAATTTCTTATATACTTCATAGATCATCTTGGCTTCCATCTAAGATGGATCTATTAAGAAATTCATCTCTTAAAACGATTTTATGTTGCTGCAAATTTTTGTCGTAACCCGCTGAAATTTTTCGACGAGAATTCTGCAATCGCAACTTGCACCAATTTTCTTACTGTTATACTGCCAAAATTTTCTTGATTAAATTAGATATCCTTGCTGTCATATAAACTGTGATTTTGTTATCAATTCCCTCCTCAATTCTCTCAAGTTTTTGGTGGAAATTACGTCAAGAAACCGTTGTTTCTTCGACGACAATTCTACTCTTACAAGACAGCACATACTTGTTGCAACTTCCACTGATTTCTATCAAACCTTTGCTACCATCTACCATAGATCCAAAACATTCATCCACAGCCCTAAAACTCCACCAAATCACACCCTCAAACTGCACCCAAAACTGTCACAAAACAAGCCTAATTCGTAGCCTACATCCACCGATCCACCAACCCTTTCGACCATCACTTCTCTCAACCTATACATGCCTTTAACCTAACAACAAAAGAGAGATCTTAACATCATAGATTTGGAAGCATATACTATGGCATCTAAGGAGGCAATCAATGCTAAATTCAAAGCTTTGGAGGCACGAATGGAGGATAAGATTCGGACGCTCTTTACCGAACTCAGATTGGGCCTACCACTAAGCCCGAAAAAATCATATCAAGGAGAGAGCTTTGCCCAATCGCACCAGGCCCGAAGAGATGAGTTCCAAGGGAGGTGAGGCTCTATGACCAACCCCAACTATCCATGCATGAAGATAAATTTTCCTAGATGTGAAGAAGGAGACCCGATTGGTTGGATCTCGCGCGCGGAGCGATATTTTCGGTACCACAAAACTGCGGACGCATCTATGGTGAAAATTGCAGCTATACATCTTGAAGGGGATTCCATACAGTGGTTTGACTAGTTTGAACACACTTATGAAGTCCTTGTTAGGATCGAGAGCACTAAGAGGGGGGGGGGTGAATTAGTGCAGCGGAAATCTTACAGCAATTTAAAACCGAAAGGTGCGTTCGTTCAATAAAATCTATTATGATGCAAAAGCCGATTCACAGTTTGTATTTAAGCGCAGTTTGCGTCTAAGCGCATATTGCGTCTAAGAGCAGTTTACGTCTAAACGCAGTTTGCGTCTAAACGTAGTTTTACGTCTAAACTCAGTTTTACGTCTAAACGTAGTTTTACGTCTAAACGCAGTTTTGCGTCTAAACGTAGTTTTACGTCTGAACACAGTTTTGCGTCTGAACGCAGTTTTGCGTCTGAACGCAGTTTTGCGTCTGAACGCAGTTTTGCGTCTAAACGCAGTTTTGCGTCTAAACGTGGTTTTACGTCTAAACACAGTTTTGCGTCTAAACACAGTTTTACGTCTAAACACAGAAACTGAACTTTGAAAATCTTTTTGTGAATGTGCAGAAAGCAGTTCGCAGTTATGAATGGAATCAAAGAGTAAGCGTAAACTGCGATGTAAAGATCGTACGAAAACACTTATTTACGTCTCAATGCAGATTCGGAAAGATCTGAACTTAGAGAATCGTTCGTAAAAGCGCAAAGGGCAGTAGCTATGTAGGAGGTTTGCAGTAATGATAAAGTGCTAAAAAATAAACGCAAACCAGAGATTTAGAGTGGTTCGGTCAGTCTTGACCTACTCCACTTTTGGCTTCCTCCACCGATGAGGTTGCCGACGTCAACTAGAGGCCTTCCTTCAATAGGCGAAGGCCAACTGCCCTTTTACAGTTTCTCTCCTTTTGACAGGCTCAGGAGACAACCTTTATAGATCCTTTCTCTCCTCTCTTTACAACTCAAGACTTTGAAGAACAGAAAGAGGAGAACTTTTGGACTTTACACAATTTTGAGCTCTTAGAATCACAGAAAACATCAGAAATTCGGAGTGGATCTGTACCCTTTCTGTGCTGAACGGGTGGGGTATTTATAGGCCTCAACCCAGTTCAAATTTGGAGCTCAAAACGATCAAATCCCTGAATTTCGGGATCAGGCGGTTGCACCTCTTGACTGGAGAGGTTGCACCGCCTAGCAGAGCTCGAAGACTGAGCTCAGGCGGATGCACCTCTCTGTCAGGGGTGGTTGCACCTTTCTGCTAGAGCTCGAAGACCGAGATCAGGCGGTGCATCTCCTGACCAGAGAGGTTGCACCTCTCTGCCAGAGGTGGTTGCTCCTCTCTGCCAGAGGTGGTTGCACCTCTCTGCCAGAGCTCGAAGACCGAGCTCAGGCGGTGCCTCTCCTATCCAGAGAGGTTGCTCCTCTCTGCCAGAGCTCGAAGACCGAGCTTGGTGGTTGCACCTCTTGGCAGAGCTCGAAACTTGAGCTCCGGCGGTGCTACCTCTTGACAGAGGAGGTTGCACCGCCCAGTCTCGCTTGGAGACTGAGCCCTGGGCGGTTGCACCTCTTGGCTGGGGCGGTTGCACCGCCCTGTCTCGCTGGGAGACATATCCTGGGCGGTTGCACCGCTTGGCTGGGGCGGTTGCACCGCCCAGTCTCGTTGGGAGACATATCCTGGGCAGTTGCACCGCTTGGCTGGGGCGGTTGCACCGCCCACAGCACCTTGGGTCCGAATGGGTTGAACCATTCGACCCAATTTGAGTTCTTCAAGGGCCCAATTGCCCCAGGATTAAGCTAATGGGATCACCTCTCATTCCTAACTTAATCAACGTGCTAACTACGATTAAATCTAAGACAATTTCTGCAGCTTTGCTTCGGTACGTCAATCGCTTCTTCCGGCGAGTTTCCGGCGAACTTCCGTCGATCATCCGATGAACCCTCGGTGATGCTTCTGCGGACTTCCGACAAACTCCTGGATTTTGCGACGATTCACTTGGCAAGTTCCGACGAGCTTCGCTTGGCAAGCTTCCGGACTTCTCGGATCTGTTCTTGCAGAACCTCCGACGACCGTCCGAACTTCCGTCGAACTCTCGAACTCGCAACAAATCCTTCGCGCTTGACTCCGACACTTTGTTTCGCTTTATGTCTTCATCGTTATCATAGTTAATCCTGCACAACAAAACAAAACTTCGATCGAGAAAATTAATCCTAAGCAATTTAACCAAGTTGTCCGGCATGTCATTGGTCCCTCGACGCTTCGTCTGATTCTTCGGCGCATCGTCCTCTCCTGCAGCCTATTGCCCAATCGGCCAGTTGACTCCGCAACTCTGATATCCTTGGCACAATACTCGCTCTTCTTAGCCCGATGCCCGAGTCCACGGCCTGAAGCCTTCTGTCGATACGTCGACCGATCCACCGGCCCGACGTCCAATCTTCTGACATGTTCCTTCGGCACAACATGATTTTCCTGCTTTAATTGTCTCATCCTGATCGAAGCATCCTGCGTCACTCAAAACGCAGATTAAATCATAAACATATATCAAGTAGTTTCATCATCAAAATACGAGATTCAACAATCTCCCTCTTTTTGATGATGATAACCACTTGATGACCGAGTTAAACTTAACTCCCAGAGTTTAAATAAACTCCCCCTATCAATATGCCATATTGATAGAACCTTGAATTCAAACTGAATTCAAGTCATTGCAATATTCATCATGAATACTTGCAACACGTCAACATGAACATATGCATAAACTTATGCTTCAAATGTCATGTCATCAACATACTTCTCCCCCTTTGTCATCAACAAAAAGGAGAAGTATCACAATTAATCGTTTGTGTGTGATATTGGTTCAACTCATTGCATGAAAATCATAATATCAAGTTTTATCATCATGCAATCTTGGAGCTAGAAGATTTAGCAAGTGTTACATCATGCTTAGAACATTCATGCTATCAAGTTTTAGATATGCAAGTTTTATAGCATATAAGATAGCACTTTTGGTAATGTTCAAGATAGCAAGTTCTACATCATGCAAGCTAGCAATTTAGAGATGTTCAAGAAGGCAACTCTTGCTTCTTGAAAATTTTGCTCACTTTGCTAGATGCGCAAGTTAGCATTTTTGCCTCTTGAGATAGGCAAGATAGCACATTTGCTTCTTTTGAGATAGCAACTTTTTGCTTCTCTTTAGACCAACAAGCTAGCAATTTTTACGATATACAAGTTTCACAATATATAAGCTAGCAAAAGTTTCGAAAGCAAATGCAAGATAGCTTTCTTGTGTAAACTCATGATTCTTGCTTCCTATTGCAAGTTTTGCTTCTTGAGATATTCAAGATAGTGATGTTCAAGAAGACAATTTTTCTTCTTTGAAATAAGCAAGTTAGCAATCTTTGCTACTTAAAATAGGCAAGCTAGCAATCAAGTTTTTGCATCTTCTTGACTTGTACAAGCTAGCTATCTCCCCCTTTG
The DNA here is from genome assembly GCF_036884655.1 of Musa acuminata AAA Group. Classification (NCBI taxonomy): domain Eukaryota; kingdom Viridiplantae; phylum Streptophyta; class Magnoliopsida; order Zingiberales; family Musaceae; genus Musa; species Musa acuminata. The sequence continues at coordinate 27,000,958 of NC_088345.1, read as the reverse complement.
TCATTGTAAAAAAGAAAGAGAGAATACGGTTTTGTAGTTCTTTTTTCCTTTTACAACGATTTCAAAATCATGACAAAGGATGAATAATCAAGTTATGAATGTCAAGGCAATTTTTCATCATGAATATTTTATCATTACATGCATCATTATCATAAGTTGAAGTATTACATGCATGATATCATATCACCATTCATAATTACATTAATGTTTCAATATAACAATTTCTTCTCAAAATGTGTAACTTGGCACTCATAGCATTTTAAATCATGATTTACATCATATGCAATACATCACATCATAATTAGAAAGCACAAGTATTGCAAGCATAATTGCACATCATAAATGTTTCATATCATGATGGTATCAAATTTGTCAAATTATATCCTACCATGCATGATCAAAACTTCTCCCCATTTTATCATTGAAAACAAGAAGAAAGTAGGGGGAAGAGCATAAAAGTGTTAAATATTTCAATCATTTCAAGGCATTTACATCATAGATCAAGTCATGATTCGTGATTCATCATAAAGCAAGTTAGTTTTCATTCATCACATAAGGCTTTTAAGGAATAGGAGAATGATTAATTTAAGCATACAATGTTTCAATCCATGAATACCGCAAGATATTATTTGTGACTTCAATTTTGCAAGATCAAGATTATGATTTAGATAAAACTTATTCAAATCAAATCATTAACTTGAAATTCATAATCAAGTCATTAAAATTAATTTCGAGATTCACAAAATATCATGAAATCATTAATCTCGATCAGATGGGAAAAGCATTTTTTTAAGAGATTCTTTTTCATCTAAGCATGCCTTAGTCTTTATATGCCAAATTAAGATAAGCATGAAAGTTCAAGACATAAGGCAAAGAAATCTTGTATTATGAAATATATGATATCAAAGCTCATGATTCATTCGAAAAAGATATAGTACAAAGAGCAACTTGAAACATTCTTATCAAGATCACATTTTAAAATATTCCCAGTTTCAAGATATCAATATGACACTTCATTGAATTGCATTTCATTTGAAGAACTCCTTTTTGATAAATGTAGGGAGCATAATGAACGATCTTGATTTATAAAGAGCTTCATGTTATAATTATTAAGATCATGATTATGATTATTCTCTTTAGCAAAGAATCACAAAAGCACTTTATTTTTGCATAAGAAATCTCATTGTATTATGATTTATAAATTCTTTTTCTGCACATGAATCATAGGAGATATGAATGTGAAACAAATCTTCGCAAGCAAAAACACTATCATTCATATTTCAAGATGGAATTTATAAGCAGGAATCATTTCATCAAATCCATTTTAGAAAAATATTTTTCATAAGTGTATGAGAGAATCTGATTGTTATGATACCAATTGTTAAGTGAATCCAAAAATAAAATTAACACTTTCATATATTCAGACATGATTTTTGCTATAGATCTTGAAATTAAATCAAGAAGATCAAACAAGCTCATGATCATGGATAACTTAAAATCTCATGCATAAAATTGTTAATAATCATTTAATATTACATCTTTATGCATTACTTTAAATCAAACGTGATTTCATTCAACAATGTTAATCAAACATGATACACATTATTACTTCTTAACCATGATCAAAATCATTTTGTTTGTTTATCATGCAATATTATCATTTTCGAAATTATCGGCATGATCATAATTTTTGTATTTTTATTTTTAAACATGCAATTTTCAAGAAAATTAATTCTAAACTAAAAAAGAAAATATATCATGAAAGCATCAAGTAATTTTAAAATAAACCAAAGGCATTTTAATTACCTCAATGTCGTAGGCTAGTAAGGCGTAGTTTGCCGCCTCGCTTTTGTTGACTTTCTCGTCTTCAGATGAGCTCGATTCATCCCAATTTTTGTTCTTCTTCTTGCGTTTAAAGCAAGTAGTTCCATTCTTTTTGCTTTTTAATTTTCGTTTCATTTGTAGTTTAAGTTCACCATCACTTGAGCTTATGCTCGAGTGGTCTTCAAATGTTCTATGTCCCAAATCCTTCCTGTTCTTTGGAAGGTGGTTCTCAAGTTCTTCATGTGCATTGCACGTCATTTCATATGTGATCAATGAACCAATTAGTTCTTCAAGTGGAAATTGGTTCAAGTTTTTCGATTCTTGAATAGCATCCCAAGTTCTTCACGTGCATTGCACGTCATTTCATATGTGGTTGAGAAGTAATAATGTGTATCTTGTTGATTTCCATTGTTATTTCTCGATTTTGAGTATATGAAATCATATTTAATTTGAAGTTATGATTAATGAGTATATATTTTTGAAATTATGTATGATGATTCTTGATATTTATGGATTATCGATTTTCATGATAATAACAGTGGCTTTAAAAAAAATTGATGCATGTTTTCATAAATGAAAAGGCATGCTAACATGAAATCGACCACTTAAAATGAAACACTTAAAAAGGGGGAAAATATATTATCAATGAAATCATGAATCTATTTATGTTATAAATTTTGTGAGCCATAAAAATGGTTTTAATGATTTAAATTTGAAATGAGTTTTATCAAAATCATGATCTTGATTTATCAAATTGAATGAATTGAAAATGAATGATGATTTTTCTCTTGAATGATTGTGACTTGTATTCCTTGTATTCATGATATGATTTTTATGCAATTCTTTGTATTCATGAAATATTTATCTCATCACTCAATTATTTCTTTTCAGTATTCCTCAAGTGATGATATGAATGCATGAGATATTCATGAATTTATTTTGATGTATGCAAATGAGAAGTTTCGATCATGCATGGTAGGATGCAATGTGACAAATTAATACCATGATGATTTGAAATATTTGTGATTTGGAATGATGCATATGATTTTTATTATGATAATGTATAATGTGTATCATGAATGCTTAAAAAAATTAAATAAATAAATGTTTATATCATGTTAGATGGTTTTACATATTATGCATGATAAGCTATAGTGAAGAGTGAAACAATGATTGAAATAATATGAATGATGATTTGGAATCATGCATATAATAATGAGTTTATATGTTTTGAAAATGTGTATGTTTTAATTTGAAAATATAATGATGCACAAATGAGATTGATACTAACCTTTGTCATGATTTAAAAATTGATGTAAAGGGTTTTTCCCTTCTTTTTGACAATGACAAAAGGGGAGATAGCTAGCTTGCACAATTCAAGAAGAAAGCAAAAAATTGCACTTCTCAAAAGAGAAGAAATTGCTATCTTGAACATCACCAAGAAGTGCTATCTTGCAAATCTCAAGACACACAAATACAATCATGCAAAATTTGTAATTTTGCACATCATTAAAATTTATGATGCTTTGGTGATTATGCATGTTCTAAAATGTTATAAAATTCACTAGCTTGCATGATGTAGAACTTAGCTATATTGAACATCACCAAGGAATGCTATCTTGCCTATCTCAAGAAGTAAAAAGTTAACTTGCACATCTAGCAAAACTTATATTTCAAGAAGCAAGAGTTGCTTTCTTGAACATCTCAAAATTGCTAGCTTGTGGGCCTTAAAATGTAGAAATTTTTTGCTAGCTTGTATATGGTAAACTTGCTATCATACTACCATGATGATGAGCATGCCTTATCTTCATGATTATATTTGAAAAACTATGGCAAAAATATGTCCGAATGATTAAACGTGTTAAAATTATTTTTCGGACTTTTTTGATTGAATGATCAAATCACTTGATTGCCATAATGATTTTACACAATTACTTGCCATGATTACATGTTGGAAATTATGTGCTTGAATACAAAAATTTCCATGATGATAAGTATGTTTTCCCTTCATGATTGTTATTGAATATCTCTAGTAAAACCCTGTCTGAATGTATGAAAGTGTCAAATTTCATTTTCGGATCCTAACAATTGGATTCTCTTGATACATTATCCTCTTCCGAACTTAACAAGCATATGTCATATCAAGTTTAATTCACATCATTGATTTTTGACATATGGAATCATCAAATGCACTTATCATGTGAAAAATATTTTTCGAGAAACATATTTGATGATTCCCTCTTATAAAAAGAAGATATTTTTACATACAAGGATTTCACTCACTTACATATCTTAATCCTTGCAAAAATGAAGTGTGCTTTAATATCTTATTGATTTGAACTTCACATATGGCTTTTCTCCTTCATGTAACAAGATAACAAATAAAAAGGAAGAAGCAATAAAAGCTATCTCCATGTCATGTTCTCCTCGAGATGTTTGCATAATTGCTATCCTATCACTCACTGTTGGAAAATGACATGAACCAACTTATGGCAACTCACTTATATTTAAAATTTGCTTATATCATTCTCCTTGTTGTTGATGACAAAGGGGGAGAAATATATAAATTGATACTATGAGTGCCATATTTGAAGAATATGAATAGATGTCATGAATGTCATATTATGATGAGATATCAAAAGCAGCATTCATATGAATAGGTGCTATGAATGTCATATCATGTTAAGATATCAAGAACTTGAATCATAATTTTACATATTGATATCTTACCATTTGATGATAGCAAACTTGCATGATGGTAACAATAGATATTATGTTTTTCATGCAATGAGTTAAACTTACATCACAAACACTTGATTATGTTACTTCTCCTTTTTATTGATGACAAAGGGGGAGAAGTATGTTAATGATATGACATGTTATGCATAAGTTTATGATGACATGTTGCTTGGATTTTTGAATCCAAGAGTTTCTATCAATATGGCATATTGCTAGGGGGAGTTTGTTTAAACTCTGGGAGTTAAGGTTAACTCCGTTTATGATGACATGTTGCTTAGATTTTTGAATCTAAGAGTTTCTATCAATATGGCATATTGATAGGGGGAGTTTGTTTAAACTCCAGGAGTTAAGTTTAACTCCGTCATCAAGTAGTTGTCATCATCAAAAAGGGGGAGATTGTTGAATCTCGTATTTTGATGATGAAACTACTTAATATACGTTTATGATTTAATCTACGTTTTGAGTGACGCAGGATGCTTTTATCAAGATGAGACAATTAAAGCAGGAACATCATGTTGTGCCGGAGGAACATGTCAGAAGATTGGACGTCGGGCCGGTGGATCGGTCGACGTATCGACAGAAGGCTTCGGGTCGTGGACTCGGGCATCGGGCCAAGAGGAGCGGGTATTGTGCCAAGGATATCAGAGTTGCGGAGTCAACTAGCCGATTGGGCAATAGGCTATAGGAAAGGACGATGCGCCGAAGAATCGGACGAAGCGTCGAGGGACCAATGACATGCCGGACAACTTGGTTAATTGCTTAGGATTAATTGTCTCGATCGAAGTTTTTGTGTTGAGATAAGTGTGCAGGATTAACTACGATAAAAGTAAGACATGCAGCAGGAGTTGCGCCGGAGTCATGACAATGATCACGTTGGGAGTTCGAGAGCTCGACGGAGGTTCGGACAGTCGTCGGAGGTTCTGCGGGAACAAATCCGAGAAGTCCATAAGCTTGCCAAAGAAGCTCGTCGGAACTTGCCAAGTGTATCGTCGCAAGTCCAGGAGTTTACCGGAAGTCCGTAGGAGAATCACCGAGGGTTCATCGGATGATCGACGAAAGTTCGCCGGAAACTCGCCGGAAGAAGCGATTGAGGCACCGGAGCAATCTACAGAAATTGTCTTAGGATTTATCGTAGTTAGCACAATGATTAAGTTGGTAATGGGAGGTGATCCCATTAACTTAATCTTGGGGCAATCGGGCCCCTGAAAGACCCAAATTAGGCCGAATGGATCAACCCATTCGGACCTGAAATAGTGCTAGGAGGTAGCACCGCTAGGGTAGGGAGGTAGCACCGCCCAGGAGGCAGTCTCCAAGCGAGACTGGGCGGTGCAACCGCCCCAGTCAGGAGGTTGCACCGCCTGAGCTCAGTCTTCGAGCTTTGGCAGGAGGTGCAACCGCCCCTAACAGGAGGTGGCACCGCCTGAGCTAAGTCTTCGAGCTCTGCCAAGCGGTGCAACCGCCTCAGTCAGGAGGTAGCACCACCTGAGCTCAGTCTTCGAGCTCTGGCAGGCGGTGCAACCGCCCCTAACAAGAGGTGGCATCGCCCAGAGGCTCAGTCTTCGAGCTCTGCCAAGCGGTGCAACCGCTCCAGTCAGGAGGTGCAACCGCCTGATCCCGGAATTCCGGGAATTGACAATTTTGAGCTCCAAATTTGAACTGGATTGGGGCATATAAATACCCCACCCATTCAGCACAGAAAGCACACAGACATACACCGACATCTTGATCTTTTTTTGTGATTCTTAGAGCTCAAAATTGTTGTAAAGGCCAAAAGTTCTTTTCCCTCTTTTCTTCCAAGTTCTTAGTTGTAAAGAGAGGAGAGAAAATTTCTGTAAGGGTTGTCTCCTAAGCCTGTCAAAAGGAGTGAAACTGTAAAAGAGTGGTTGGCCTTCGCCTATTGAAGGAAGGCCTCTAGTTGACGTCGGTGACCTCGTCGGTGGAGGAAGCCAAAAGTGGAGTAGGTCAAGATTGACCGAACCACTCTAAATCTCGGTTTGCATTTACTTTAAGCATATTATCTGCTAGTCATAGGTGCCCAGCAAGCTAATCACGTGAGTGATGGCACGTGTGACTTGATACAGAATCTTTTTGCTTATTATATTTTGGCGTATATCACTTTATAACTATTGCATAAATGCATATATATATTGTGATGTCCTTGGATTTGTGCAATGGGAATCGGATCGTGATGAGATCACGAAGATGAGATCGATTCACCTTTAAACACATATCCTAAATAATCCCGGTCATAGGTTACTCGAGAGGGACATCGTAATAACCGGATAGACTGATGTGCTGTATACCCGTTCATATGATGGATGCAGCTAGTCTCATAGCTGCTCATGTAGGGACACTAGGGATACAGTACAGGTGCTCATTGGAGAATGAGTTCACTGATTGATCCGCTTACGGAATGCTGGATGGTTGATGATGCCTTATTGTCAGACAGCGATTCCGTAGTCCTAGTGGTGTATCTGGTCCTTAGACTTGAGACACCAAGGATGTCCTGTATGAGTCCTCCACTCTTTGATACCAGACTTATAGGTTTGGCTGTCCCAGATCTAGTACAGCTGGTCATTGGGAGTGGTAGTCGACCTTACGAGGGCTATTGAGTGTCGATAGAGGATCATCCACTCTCGGCGTCATGAGAGGAATATCCCATGTGTTCTTGCTTAGACAAATCCCTGGCCAGGGTCAATCGGGTTGAGAGAGAAAGAGTTCTCTGGGAGAATCCGATTAGAGCGAGACTCGAGTAGAAACCGTATGGGTCTGACAACACCATGCTCGATATAGGTCTCTGAGATATTAGATGGATGAGGGACTATAGGTACATGGTAACTGAGGACAGACAGATCCAATGGATTGGATTCCCCTGTATCATCTAGGGACTACGGCGTAGTGGCCTAGTACGTCCGTAGTCGATGAGTTGAGTGAATTATTACAAAGATAATAATTCACTGAGTTAGAAGGAGTTCTGACAGGTATGACTCACGGCCAGCTCGATATTGGGCCTAGAGGGTCACATACATATGGTAGGCATTACGATGAGTAGAGGTTCGGATATGAGATATCCGACGGAGCCCTTGTCTTATTGGATGCAGATCCAATACCCACTAGGGAAGGACCCATTAGGGTTTGACACGGGATCTCTATAAATAGGAGGGATTCACAGCCTCATATGCTAGAGTCTTTGCTTGCCCTTCCTATTCTCCTCTCCCTCTCCACCTCAGAGTAGGCCTGGAGTTTTGAGGAGCGTCGTCGCAACCCTGCTGTGTGGATCACCGCTAGAGAGGAGGACGCTTGACCTCCTTCACCCTCTCCTAAGGATCTGCAAGGAAACAGGGATATACGATCTCCCTAGGTAACACAATCTCTATACGTAGTTTTGTGTTTTGCGGATTTTTACGCACCAATCTTCGCACGACGACGAACATCTTTTTGGGAATCGGGGATTTTTGTTTTCTTGTTCTTCCGCTGCGCATATGATGTCGCCCCCCATGATTTCCCAACAGTGGTATCAGAGCCAGGTTGTTCGTGCGAATGATTGGTTTTGAACTGCGTGTGTTGTGTTTAGGAAGAATTTTGACGTCAAAATCGTTGACGCAAAAGCGAGAAAGGGCAGCAATAGTTGCTGCCCTCGATCTGCGTGCGTGAAGCGCAGCCGAAGGCGGGCAGCACAGGGGTTGCGTCTGCAATAGCCGACCTGCGGCCTGCTTGCAGCAGCCTTGCTGCCGACGGGGCTGGCAGCCCACGGGCAGAGGCACCGCAGGGCAGCGGCGCCTGCCGCCGCAAGGAAGCGGCGCCTGCCGTCGCAGGGCAGCGGCGTCTGCCACCGCAAGGAAGCGGCGCCTACCGCCGCAGGGCAGCGACGCCTACCGCCGTTGCTCCCGCGGGCGAAACCCCCCACTAACAGGGGTGGCCGCCCGGCGGGACAGCACCGCCTGCAGAGGCAGCGGTGCCCGCGGGGGAGCCCACCTACAGCGGGCGTGCCGCCTGCAAGCGAGGGCAGTGCCCTCGCCCCGCCGCACAGGCCGCCGCCAGTAGGGTGGCGGCGGCAGCGGCAGCAGCAAAGGATAGTAGGGCATTAGGGTTTTATGATTAAAAGATAGTTTTACCCCTCGGAATTTAAAAATTTCAGTTTCTGTCTTTTGTCCAAATTACAAAAATACCCCTATAAATTCATAAATTCCCTACATGTCCCTGATTTCAGAAAATATTAATTAATTAAAAGGTTTAGTTGACTATTATTTTTATTATTATCTAGTAGTCCTACATGATGATGATTATTTATACATGTGATGTATGATGTGTGGACGGATGATAATGGACCGTGTGATGTGTGTACTTGTGATTATTATTATTGAGGTCTGCGAGCCTCCATTATATTTCTCGTTTATTGTCAGGCCTGCGTGCCTGTGATTAAGTTGTAATCACATGAGGAGGCACAGCGGGAGCGTGGATGCGATAGCGGGACCCACGAGACGGACGATCATGATGCATGGAGATGCATCAAGATATCGACGGAATCGACGAGGACGAGATGGACGATCACAGGGCATGGAGATGCACCGTTGCACACATAGATCTTGATGTGAGTGATTAGGCCTACTGGCTCGGGCCTAATCATATTAGGTTGTGGTCCATGATCATCTGGTGTGATTGCTTATACATATACTAGATAAGTATATATATTTGCATGCGATGTAGATATATATTAAATATGTATATGTGTGACATGTCATATTAGGAGACCAAATCTTAGAAACATCTCTCGATAATATTAAGTTGGTAAACGTGAGGCAATTAAATTGACCCACGTGGCCTTCCATCGTTATAAGTAGGAACCGATTCCCGGTGTAGGTTGAGTTGGTTGTGTTGAATCTCGTATTTTGATGATGAAACTACTTGATATATGTTTATGATTTAATCTGCGTTTTGAGTGACGCAGGATGCTTCGATCAGGATGAGACAATTAAAGCAGGAAAATCATATTGTGCCGAAGGAACATGTCAGAAGATTGGACGTCGGGCCGATGGATCGGTCAACGTATCGACAGAAGGCTTCGGGCCGTGGACTCGGGCATCGGGCCAAGAAGAGCGGGTATTGTGCCAAGGATATCGGAGTTGCGGAGTCAACTGGCCGATTGGGCAATAGGCTGCAGGAGAGGACGATGCGCCGAAGAATCGGACGAAGCGTCGAAAGACCAATGACATGCCGGACAACTTGGTTAAATTGCTTATGATTAATTGTCTCGATCAAAGTTTTGTTTTAAGTGTGCAGGATTAACTACGATGAAAGTTAGACAAGCAGCAGGAGTTGCGCCGGAGTCAAGTTCATGATCACGTTGGGAGTTCGAGAGTTCGACGGAAGTTCGGACGGTCGTCGGAGGTTCTGCGAGAACAGATCCGAGAAGTCCGGAAGCTTGCCAAGCGAAGCTCGTCGGAACTCGCCAAGTGGATCGTCGCAAAGTCCAGGAGTATGCCGGATGTCCGCAGAAGGATCACCGAGGGTTTATCGGATGATCGACGGAAGTTCGCCGAAAACTCGCCGGAAGAAGCGATTGACGCATCGGAGCATAGCTGCAGAAGTTGTCTTAGAGTTAATCGTAGTTAGCACGATGATTAAGCTTGAAAATGGGAGGTGATCCCATTAGCTTAATCTTGGGGCAATTGGGCCCCTGAAAAGATTCAAATTGGGCCGAATGGAGCGAACCATTCGGACCCTGATTGCACCAGGCGGTGCAACTGCCTAGGCCAGGAGGTGCAACCGCCAGGGCTGCGAGACTGGGCGGTGCAACCGCCCCAGCCAGGCGGTGCAACCGCCCTGAGCTCGGTCTTCGAGCTAGACTGGGCGGTGGAACCGCCCTGACAGAGAGGTAGCACCGCCTGAGCTCGGTCTTCGAGCTCTGGCAGAGCGGTGCAACCGCCTCAGTCAAGAGGTGGCACCACCGGGAGCTCTGTCTTCGAGCCAGACTTAGGCGGTGCAACCGCCTCTGACAGAGAGGTGCAACCGCCTGAGCTCAGTCTTCGAGCTCTGCTAGGCGGTGCAACCTCTCCAGTCAAGAGGTGCAACCGCCTGATCCCGGAATTCTAGGATTTGATCGATTTGATCGTTTTAAGCTCCAAATTTGAACTGGGATGGGGCCTATAAATACCCCACCCATTCAGCACTGAAAAGATACAGATCCACACCGAATTCTTGATCTTTTCAGTGATTCTAAGAGCTCAAATTTGTGTAAAGTCCTAAAGTTCTCCTCCTTCTGTTCTTCAAGTCTTGAGTTGTAAAGAGAGGAGAGAAAGGATCTGTAAAGGTTGTCTCCTGAGCCTGTCAAAAGGAGAGAAACTGTAAAAGGGCAGTTAGCCTTCGCCCATTGAAGGAAGGCAGCTAGTTGACGTCGGTGACCTCGTCGGAGGAGGAAGCCAAAAGTGGAGTAGGTCAAGACTGACCGAACCACTCTAAATCTCTGGTTTGCTTTTACCTTGAGCACTTTATCATTACTGCAAACCACCTACATTGCTACTGCCCTCTGCGCCTTTACGAACGAGTTTCTAAGCTCTGATCTTTCAGAATCTGCATTCAAACGTAAATCGTGTTTTCGTACGATCTTCACACTGCAGTTTACGCTTACATTCGGATTCCATTTATAACTGCAAATTGCTTTCTACGTAAAACGCTTTTCAAGGTTCAAAACTGCTTTTAGACGCAAAACTACATTTAGACGTAAAATTACGTTTAGACGTAAAACTGCGTTTAGACGCAAAACTGCGTTTAGACGTAAAACTGCGTTTAGACGTAAAACTGCGTTTAGACGCAAAACTGCGTTTAGACGTAAAACTGCGTTTAGACGTAAAACTGCGTTTGGACGTAAAACTGAGTTTAGACGCAAACTGCGCTTAGACGCAAACTGTGCTTAGACGCAAACTGTGCTTAGACGCAAACTGCGCTTAGACGCAAACTGTGTTTAGAAGCAAACTGCGCTTAGACGCAAAACTACGCTTAGACGCAAACTGCACTGTGATTCTGCTTTTATATCGAAATCGTTTTTTATCGGACGAACGCAGCTTTCGTTTTTAAAAATCGCTGTAAGATTTCCGCTGCACTAATTCACCCCCCCCTCTTAGTGCTCTCGATCCTAACAATTGGTATCAGAGCGGGGTATTTCTCATTTCGGATTTACACCTGAGAGAAATGGCTCTTCAAGAGGGCTTTTCGGTCTTTCGTCCACCGTTGTTTAACGGATTGGACTACACTTATTGGAAAACTCGAATGAGAGTTTTCTTGATTTCTACGAATTTAGACTTATGGAGTATCATTGAAAACAGTTTTCAACTTCCCTCCAAACCGATGAACGAATGGTCGGATTTGGAGAAGAAGAATTTTTCTTTAAACGCAAAGGCTATGAATGCCTTATTTTGCGCATTGGACAAAAATGAGTTCAATCGGATTTCTACGTGTGAAACGGCTTTTGACATTTGGCGAATTCTTGAAATCACGCACGAGGGAACTAGTAGAGTCAAACACTCAAAAGTTAACTTTTTATTGTATGATTTTGAGTTTTTTCAAATGCAACCAAGCGAGACTATAGGCGACATGTACAACCGTTTCACGGATGTCGTCAATAGTTTAAGAGCTCTTGGAAAATGTTTTTCGGATTTTGAACTCGTAAACAAGATTTTGTGTTCTCTTTCTAAAAAGTGGGATTCAAAAGTAACTGCAATACAAGAAGCTAAAAATCTAAACAACTTACCACTTGAAGAACTAATTGGTTCATTGATGACATATGAAATGGTGCACAATGCACATGATGAACATGTTGAACACAATCACCTTCCAAAGAACAGGAAGGATTTGGAACTCTGGACAAATGAATGCCACTTGAGCGATGACTCAAGTGATGAGGACAATGATGAACAAACCAACCTTCCAAAGAACAGGAAGGATTTGGGACATAGAACATTTGAAGACCACTTGAGCGTAAGCTCAAGTGATGGTGAACTTAAACTACAAATGAAACGAAAATTAAAAAGCAAAAAGAATGGAACTACTTGCTTTAAACGCAAGAAGAAGAATAAAAATTGGGATGAATCGAGCTCCTCTGAAGACGAGAAAGTCAACAAAAGCGAGGCGGCAAACTACGCCTTACCAGCCTACGACATTGAGGTAATTAAAATGCCTTTGGTTTATTTTAAAATTACTTGATGCTTTCATGATATTTTTTTTTTTTTTTAGAAATAATTTTCTTGAAAATTACATGTTTAAAAATAAAAATACAAAAATTATGATCATGCCGATAATTTCGAAAATGATGATATTGCATATTTTATGATAAACAAACAAAATGATTTTGATCATGGTTAAGAAGTAATAATGTGTATCATGTTTGATTAACATTGTTGAATGAAATCACGTTTGATTTAAAGTAATGCATAAAGAGGTAATATTAAATGGTTATTAACAATTTTATGCATGAGACTTTAAGTTATCCATGATCATGAGCTTGTTTGATCTTCTTTATTTAATTTCAAGATCTATAACAAAAATCATGTCTGAATATATGAAAGTGTTAATTTCATTTTCGGATTCACTTAACAATTGGTATCCTAACAATCGGATTTTCTCATACACTTATGAAAAATATTTTTCTAAAATGGATTTGATGAAATGATTCCTACTTATAAATTCAATCTTAAAATATGAATGATAGTGTTTTTGCTTGCAAAGATTTGTTTCACATTCATATCTCCTATGATTCATGTGCAGAAAAAGAATTTATAAATCATAATACAATGAGATTTCTTATGCAAAAATAAAGTGCTTTTGTGATTCTTTGCTAAAGAGAATAATTATTAAAATCATGATCTTGGTAATTATAACATGAAGCTCTTTATAAATCAAGATCGTTCATTATGCTCCCTACATTTATCAAAAAGGATTTCTTCAAATGAAATGCAATTCAATGAAGTGTCATATTGATATCTTGAAACTTGGAATATTTTAAAATGTGATCTTGATAAGAATGTTTCAAGTTGCTCTTTGTACTATATCTTTTCGAATGAATCATGAGCCTTGATATCATATATTTCATAATACAAGATTTATTTGCCTTATGTCTTGAACTTTCATGCTTATCTTAATTTGGCATATAAAGACTAAGGCATGCTTAGATGAAAAGGAATCTCTTAAAAAATGCTTTTCCCATCTGATCGAGATTAATGATTTCATGATATTTTGTGAATCTCGAAATTAATTTTAATGACTTGATTATGAATTTCAAGTTAATGATTTGATTTGAATAAGTTTTATCTAAATCATAATCTTGATCTTGCAAAATTGAAGTCACAAATAATATCTTGTGGTATTCATGAATTGATACTCACAATATGAAAGCATTGATATTCATGACTTGAATTGTATTGAAACATTGTATGCTTAAATTAATCATTCTCCTATGTTTCAAAAATTCCTTGAATGCCTTATGTGTTGATTGAAAACTAACTTGCTTTATGATGAATCACGAATCATGACTTGATCTATGATGTAAATGCTTTGAAATGATTGAAATATTTAACACTTTTATGCTCTTCCCCCTACTTTCTTCTTGTTTTCAATGATAAAATGGGGAGAAGTTTTGATCATGCATGGTAGGATATAATTTGACAAAATTGATACCATCATGATATGAAACATTTATGATGTGCAATTATGCATGCAATACTTGTGCTTTCTAATTATGATGTGATGTATTGCATATAATGTAAATCATGATTTAAAATGCTATGAGTGCCGAGTTACACATTTTGAGACGAAATTGTTATATTGAAACACTAATGTAATTATGAATGGTGATATGATATCATGCATGTAATACTTCAATTTATGATAATGATGCATGCAATGATAAAATATTCATGATAAAAAATTATCTTGACATTCATAACTTGATTATTCATCATTTGTCATGATTTTGAAATCGTTGTAAAAGGAAAAGAGAACTACAAAACTGTATTCTCTCTTTCTTTTTTACAATGACAAAGGGGGAGATAGCTAGCTTGTACAAGTCAAGAAGATGCAAAAACTTGATTGCTAGCTTGCCTATTTTAAGTAGCAAAGATTGCTAACTTGCTTATTTCAAGAAGAAAAATTGTCTTCTTGAACATCACTATCTTGAATATCTCAAGAAGCAAAACTTGCAATTTGCATATTGCAATAGGAAGCAAGAATCATGAGCTTACACAAGAAATCTATCTTGCATTTGCTTTCGAAATTTTTGCTAGCTTATATATTGTGAAACTTGTATATCGTAAAAATTGCTAGCTTGTTGGTCTAAAGAGAAGCAAAAAGTTGCTATCTCAAAAGAAGCAAATGTGCTATCTTGCCTATCTCAAGAGGCAAAAATGCTAACTTGTGCATCTAGCAAAGTGAGCAAAATTTTCAAGAAGCAAGAGTTGCCTTCTTGAACATCTCTAATTTGCTAGCTTGCATGATGTAGAACTTGCTATCTTGAACATTACCAAAAGTGCTATCTTATATGCTATAAAACTTGCATATCTAAAACTTGATAGCATGAATGTTCTAAGCATGATGTAACACTTGCTAAATCTTCTAGCTACAAGATTGCATGATGATAAAACTTGATATTATGATTTTCATGCAATAAGTTGAACCAATATCACACACAAACGATTAATTGTGATACTTCTCCTTTTTGTTGATGACAAAGGGGGAGAAGTATGTTGATGACATGACATGTGATGCATAAGTTTATGCATATTTCATGTTGACGTGTTGCAAGTATTCATGATGAATATTGCAATGACTTGAATTCAGTTTGAATTCAAGATTCTATCAATATGGCATATTGATAGGGGGAGTTTATTTAAACTCTGGGAGTTAAGTTTAACTCCGTCATCAAGTGGTTGTCATCATCAAAAAGGGGGAGATTGTTGAATCTCGTATTTTGATGATGAAACTACTTGATATATGTTTATGATTTAATCTGCGTTTTGAGTGACGCAGGATGCTTCGATCAGGATGAGACAATTAAAGCAGGAAAATCATGTTGTGCCGAAGGCACATGTTAGAAGATTGGACGGCAGGCCGGTGGATCGGTCAACGTATCGACAGAAGGCTTCGGGCCGTGGACTCAGGCATCGGGCCAAGAAGAGCGGGTATTGTGCCAAGGATATCGGAGTTGCGGAGTCAACTGGCCGATTGGGCAATAGGCTGCAGGAGAGGACGATGCGCCGAAGAATCGGACGAAGCGACGAAAGACCAATGACATGCCGAACAACTTAGTTAAATTGCTTAGGATTAATTGTCTCGATCGAAGTTTTGTTTTAAGTGTGCAGGATTAACTACGATGAAAGTTAGACAAGCAGCAGGAGTTGCGCCGGAGTCAAGTTCATGATCACGTTGGGAGTTCGAGAGTTCGACGGAAGTTCGGACGGTCGTCGGAGGTTCTGCGAGAACAGATCCAAGAAGTCCGGAAGCTTGCCAAGCGAAGCTCGTCGGAACTCGCCAAGTGGATCGTCGCAAAGTCCAGGAGTATGCCGGATGTCCGCAGAAGGATCACCGAGGGTTTATCGGATGATCGATGGAAGTTCGCCGGAAACTCGCCGGAAGAAGCGATTGACGTATCGGAGCATAGCTGCAGAAGTTGTCTTAGAGTTAATCGTAGTTAGCACGATGATTAAGCTTGAAAATGGGAGGTGATCCCATTAGCTTAATCTTGGGGCAATTGGGCCCCTGAAAAGATTCAAATTGGGCCGAATGGTGCGAACCATTCGGACCCTGATTGCACCAGGCGGTGCAACCGCCTAGGCCAGGAGGTGCAACCGCCCCAGCCAGCGGTGCAACCGCCCTGAGCTCGGTCTTCGAGCTAGACTGGGCGATGGAACCGCCCTGACAGAGAGGTAGCACCGCCTGAGCTCGGTCTTCGAGCTCTGGCAGAGCGGTGCAACCGCCTCAATCAAGAGGTGGCACCGCCGGGAGCTCTGTCTTCGAGCCAGACTCAAGCGGTGCAACCGCCTCTGACAGAGAGGTGCAACCGCCTGAGCTCAATCTTCGAGCTCTGCCAAGCGGTGCAACCTCACCAGTCAAGAGGTGCAACCGCCTGATCCCGGAATTCTGGGATTTGATCGATTTGATCGTTTTGAGCTCCAAATTTGAACTGGGATGGGGCCTATAAATACCCCACCCATTCAGCACTGAAAAGATACAGATCCACACCGAATTCTTGATCTTTTCAGTGATTCTAAGAGCTCAAATTTGTGTAAAGTCCTAAAGTTCTCCTCCTTCTGTTCTTCAAGTCTTGAGTTGTAAAGAGAGGAGAGAAAGGATCTGTAAAGGTTGTCTCCTGAGCCTATCAAAAGGAGAGAAACTGTAAAAGGGCAGTTAGCCTTCGCCCATTGAAGGAAGGCAGCTAGTTGACGTCGGTGACCTCGTCGGAGGAGGAAGCCAAAAGTGGAGTAGGTCAAGACTGACCGAACCACTCTAAATCTCTGGTTTGCTTTTACCTTGAGCACTTTATCATTACTACAAACCTCCTACATTGCTACTGCCCTCTGCGCCTTTACGAACGAGTTTCTAAGCTCTGATCTTTCAGAATCTGCATTCAAACGTAAATCGTGTTTTCGTACGATCTTCACACTGCAGTTTACGCTTACATTCGGATTCCATTTATAACTGCAAATTGCTTTCTACGTAAAACACTTTTCAAGGTTCAAAACTGCTTTTAGACGCAAAACTACATTTAGACGTAAAATTACGTTTAGACGTAAAACTGCGTTTAGACGCAAAACTGCATTTAGACGTAAAACTACGTTTAGACGTAAAACTGCGTTTAGACGTAAAACTGCGTTTAGACGCAAAACTGCGTTTAGACGTAAAACTGCGTTTAGACGCAAAACTGCGTTTAGACGTAAAACTGCGTTTAGACGTAAAACTACGTTTGGACGTAAAACTGAGTTTAGACGCAAACTGCGCTTAGACGCAAACTGTGCTTAGACGCAAACTGCGCTTAGACGCAAACTGTGTTTAGACGCAAACTGCGCTTAGACGCAAAACTGCGCTTAGACGCAAACTGCACTGTGATTCTGCTTTTATATCGAAATCATTTTTTATCGGACGAACGCAGCTTTCGTTTTTAAAAATCGCTGTAAGATTTCCGCTGCACTAATTCACCCCCCCCCCCTCTTAGTGCTCTCGATCCTAACAGGTTGAGTCCCTCGAGACTCACCTATATCGCGATTCGCTATCTTGCTTACGACATAGAGATGTCACCGGTGACATGAGGGCATGGTATACTTGGTCGAGTCCCTCGAGGGTATATCATCAAATCAGACTCATCTTGTAACGAAGGTGTTGACTTAACCGAGCATCATGGTTGGTCGAGTCCCTCGAGGCCATGGTGATTCAGAGGCCGAACAGGACGGGAATCACAAGGAGTTATGATCGGCAAGAGTTGCCTACCTTTTAGGCTTAGTGTGATTAGTCGAGTCCCTCGAGGTTACACTAAGATGCTGATTGGATCCTGATCCCCACTAGAAGTCTGCCGGAGACTTCCGTTTCACGTGCTAAGGGTGTCGCGTGACTCGTTAGTAAAATAGTGGGAGCATATTAAGATAGAAGTCCATATCTTGATAGTTTATTTCTTGCAAAATCTGCATGTTATTCATTTCTGCTACATCTTTATTTTCAGAAAATGTCGCTTTCAAATCCCTTACGTGGCATACTTGATGTCAACCGCCTCACTGGTCCAAATTATACGGATTGGCTCCGTAACTTGAGAATTGTTCTCACAGCGGAGAAAATCGTGTACATCCTTGATACAGTGATGCCTACGCCCGAAGAAGGGGCAAGCGAGGATGAGATCACTCGCTACGTGAAGTACATTGATGACTCCACTCTTGCTCAGTGCTATATGTTGGGCTCTATGACTCCAGAGTTACAGAGACAACATGAAAAGATGGATGCCAGATCCATTCTCCTACATATCCGCAAATTATTTGAGGAACAGGGAAGGACTCAACGATATGAAATATCCAAGAGCCTTTTTCGCGCTAGGATGACTGAGGGGACACCGGTTCAGAACCATGTCCTAAAGATGATTGAGTGGATAGAGAAACTCACAAGTCTAGGAATGGTCCTAGAGGACAACTTGTGTGTGGACATTATGCTTCAGTCCCTACCAGATTCCTTTTCACAGTTCATAATGAATTTTAATATGAACAAGCTTGAGGTGACTCTCCCAAAGCTCCTCAATATGTTGAGGGAGGCAGAGAGTACTATTAAGAAAGAGAAGCCAGTTCTCTACACTGGTGAGACCAGAAAGAAAAGGAAAGCAGAAAGGTCCCTTAAGAAGGGAAAGGGCAAGGGCAAACAAGGTAAAGCAAAGGTTGCTAAGAAAGACCCAGCAAAGGACAAAGGCTAGTGCTTCTACTGTGGTAAATATGGGCATTGGAAGAGAAACTGCAAAGAGTACCTTGCAGAAAGGGCGAAACAAAAGCTTGATGAAGCTTCAGGTACATTCATGATCAGTCTCCATTTGTCAGACTCTTATAATAACATATGGGTATTGGATACCGGTAGTGCTTATCATATATGTAATTCGTTGCAGGTTCTGGCAAGGCCTAGGAGACTAGAGAGAGGCGAGATGGACCTCAAGATGGGTAATGGAGCAAAAGTTGCTATATTAGCTGTTGGCGAGGTCGCCCTACATCTGCCTAATTGAGCTTTTATTGCATTAGATGCATGTTATTTTGTTCCTTCTATTATCAAAAACATTATCTCCATTTCATGTTTAACAGTTAGTGGATATAAATTTGTTTTTGAGAACAATAGTTGTTCGATATTATTAGATGATAAGATCATCACGAAAGGAACATTGCATAATGGTTTATTTATGTTAGACACCACTCCACATATCATGAATGTAAATGTGTCAAGAAGGAAACGAGATGAGTTGAACAGTGCATACCTGTGGCATTGTAGGCTAGGTCACATCCATGAAAGAAGGATTCAAAAGTTGCTAAATGATGGATATCAAGATCCATTCGACTATATGTCATATGCAACTTGTGAACCTTGCATTCGTGGAAAACTGACCAAATCTCCATTTAGTAGAACTGGAGAGAGAGCCAATGAGTTGTTGGAACTCATACATAGTGATGTATGTGGACCCATGTCAACTCATGCCATTGGAGGTTACTCCTACTTCATTACATTTACTGATGATTTCTCAAGGTATGGATATGTGTACTTAATGAAGTACAAGTCAAGGCCTTTGAGAAATTCAGAGAGTATAAGAATGAGGTGGAGAACCAGACTAGAAAGAGTATCAAAACTCTTCGATCAGATCGAGGAGGTGAATACTTAAGTACAAAGTTTACTCAGTTCCTCAAGGACCATGGGATATTATCCCAATGGACACCTCCTTATACACCTCAGCTCAATGGTGTCTCTGAAAGGAGAAATCATACATTATTAGATATGGTACGGTCCATGATGAGTTTCGCTGACCTACCCATCTCATTCTGGGGATATGCCCTAGAAACCGCAGCTTACCTTCTGAATAGAGTTCCAACTAAGTCGGTAGTGTCTACACCATATGAGATATGGAAAGGGAAGAAGCCTGATCTTAAGGTTGTTAAGATTTGGGGCTACCCTACCCACATTAAAAGACACAACCCCGATAAGTTAGAATCAAGGACAGAGCGATGCAAATTTGTGGGACACCCCAAGGAAACTTGTGAGTATTATTTCTATCATCTCGAGGACCAAAAGGTCTTTGTAGCTTATAGAGTAGTGTTCCTTGAGAAGGAACACATTCTTGGCGGAGACAGTGGGAGAATGATAGAGTTGAGCGAGGTTGGAGAACCAAGCTCAAGCACCACTCTACAGCCCGAGTCTGTTCAGGTACCTAATACACAAGTTTCAACTTTACGCAGGTCTGATAGAGTATCCCATCCTCCTAAGAGATATGTGGGACATATTAGAGCAAAGGATGTAGAGGATATTGATCCTCAGACCTACGAGGAGGCTATTATGAGTATAGACTCCGGGAAATGGCAAGAAGCCATGAATTCTGAGATAGATTCTATGTACTCCAATAAGGTTTGGAACCTAGTTGATGCGCCCGAAGGTATTATACCCATCGATTGCAAATGGATCTTTAAGAAAAAGATCGGAGTAGATGAAAAGGTAAAGACCTATAAAGCAAGGCTAGTGGCTAAAGGGTATCGTCAAAGGCAAGGTGTTGACTACGACGAAACCTTCTCACCCATAGCAATGCTAAAATCCATCAGAATTCTATTGGCTATTGCAGCACACTATGATTATGAGATCTGGCAGATGGATGTGAAAACCGCATTCCTCAACGGGAACCTCGAGGAGGAGGTGTATATGATGCAACCTGAGGGATTCTGTCTAAGAACTGCCCAGATAAGGTGTGTAGGTTGCTTAGATCCATTTATGGACTAAAGCAAGCTTCCCGAAGTTAGAACATAAAATTTGATGAGGCAATCAGATCTTATGACTTCGTTAAGAACGAAGATGAGCCTTGTGTGTACAGAAAGGTAAGTGGGAGCGCTATCACCTTTTTGGTGTTATATGTGGATGACATCCTCATCATTGGGAATGATGTAGGAATGCTATCTACAGTAAAGACTTGGTTATCTAGACACTTCTCCATAAAGGACTTAGGGGAAGCATCCTATATCTTGGGGATTAGAATCTATAGAGATAGATCCAAGAGGATGCTTGGCTTGTCCCAGTCCAGGTACATAGAAACTATTGTCAAAAAGGTTTGGCATGGAAAATTCCAAGAGAGGTCTCATACCGAGGAGACATGGGATATCGCTTTCTACGAGTATGTCCCCAAAGACTCCAGAAGAAAGGGCGAACATGGATATGATACCTTATGCCTCAGCAATAGGGTCTATCATGTATGCCATGCTATGTACTAGGCCTGATATAGCGCATTCTCTGAGTGTCACGAGCAGGTATCAGGCGGATCCAAGCTTGGAGCACTAGAAAGCAGTAAAGTGTATCCTTAAGTACTTGAGAAGGACTAAGGATCTTTTACTAGTATATGGAGGTAATAGCCTTAAGGTTGAAGGCTACACTGACTCAAGTTTTCAGTCTGATGTCGATGATAGCAAGTCGAATTCAGGGTATGTGTACACCTTGAATAGAGGAGCAGTGTGCTGGAAGAGTTCCAAGCAAGATACCACTACTGACTCGACCACAGAGGCGGAGTACATTGCTGCATCAGATGCAGCAAAGGAGGGAGTCTGGGTGAAGATGTTCATCACAGATTTGGGAGTCATTCCGAATAGCGAGAAGTCAACTTCCTTATATTGCGACAACTATGGGGCGATTACTCAAATAAGGGAACCCGAGTCTTATCAGAAGTGTTCTGAGGAGGTTCCAGCTTATCAGAGAGATCGTAACCCGAGGAGATGTAGCAGTGGAAAGAGTTCCATCCGAAGATAACATTGCAGATCCACTGACAAAGCCGTTGTCTCAGATTGTCTTTGAGCATCACAGGAGTCTGATGGGGATCAGACATATAGGTGATTGGCTTTAGGTCAAGTGGGAGATTACTAGTCATAGGTGCCCAGCAAGCCAATCATGTGAGTGATGGCACGTGTGACTTGATACAGAATCTTTTTGCTTATTATATTTTGGCATATATCACTTTATAACTATTGCATAAATGCATATATATATTGTGATGTCCTTGGATTTGTGCAATGGGAATCGGATCGTAATGAGATCAGTTCAACTTTAAACACATATCCTAAATAATCCCAGTCATAGGTTACTCGAGAGGGACATTGTGATAACCGGATAGACTGATGTGCTGTATACCCGTTCATATGATGGATGCAGCTGGTCTCATAGCTGCTCGTGTAGGGACACTAGGGATACAGTACAGGTGCTCATTGGAGAATGAGTTCACTGATTGATCCGCTTACGGAATGCTGGATGGTCGATGATGCCTTATTGTCAGACAGCGATTCCGTAGTCCTAGTGGTGTATCTAGTCCTTAGACTTAAGACACCAAGGATGTCCTGTATGAGTCCTCCACTCTTTGATACCAGACTTATAGGTTTGGCTATCCCAGATCTAGTACAGCTGGTCATTGGGAGTGGTAGTCGACCTTACGAGGGCTATTGAGTGTCGATAGAGGATCATCCACTCTCGGCATCATGAGAGGAATATCTCATGTGTTCTTGCTCAGACAAATCCCTGGCCAGGGTCAATCGGGTTGAGAGAGAAAGAGTTCTCCGGGAGAATCCGATTAGAGCGAGACTCGAGTAGAAACCGTATGGGTCTGACAACACTATGCTCGATATACGGTCTTTGGGATATTAGATGGATGAGGGACTATAGGTACATGGTAACTGAGGACAGACAGGTCCAATGGATTGGATTCCCCTGTATCATCTGGGGACTACGGCGTAGTGGCCTAGTACGTCCGTAGTCGATGAGTCGAGTGAATTATTACAGAGATAATAATTCACTGGGTTAGAAGGAGTTCTGATAGGTATGACTCACGGCCAGCTCGATATTGGGCCTAGAGGGTCACACACATATGGTAGGCATTGCGATGAGTAGAGTTTCGGATATGAGATATCCAACGGAGTCCTTGTCTTATTGGATGCAGATCCAATACCCACTAGGGAAGGACCCATTAGGGTTTGACACGGGATCTCTATAAATAGAAGGGATTCACAGCCTCATAGGCTAGAGTCTTTGCTTGCAAGGAAACAGGGATATACGATCTCCCTAGGTAACACAATCTCTATACATAGTTTTGTGTTTTGCGGATTTTTTGCGCACCAATCTTCGCACGACGACGAACATCTTTTTGGGAATCGGGGATTTTTGTTTTCTTGTTCTTCCGCTGCGCATATGATGTCGCCCCCCATGATTTCCCAACATTATCTTTACGGCAAACCTCCTCTGAAGCTTACTGCCTTCTGCGCTTTTACGATCGGGTTTCAAGCATTTACTTTATGAATCAGCGTTTAGACGTAAATCGGTTTTTTCGTACGATCATTACATTTCAATTTACGTTTACGTTTTGATTTCAATCATAACTGCAAACTGCCTTTTGCGCATTTATAAAACATATCTCAAAGTTCAGTATCTTCAAAATCGACATTTAGACGTAAACTGGTTTTATCGTACGAACGTCGCATTTCAGTTTGCACTTGCATTCTGATTTTCATCATAAACTACAAACTGCCTTCATAGATTTACTTTAACGTCATCTCGCTTAATCTTAAGTTAAAGTAATCTTAGAATCGGCTTTTACATCGAAATCGTTTTTATCAAACGAATGCAGCTTTCGATTTTAATAGTGAAAGATTTCTACTGCACTAATTCACCCCCCCCCCTCTTAGTGCTCTTGATCCTAACAGTGGACCCCTCCAAAATAGAAGCAATGTAGAACTGGCCAACCCCGAGGAACATAAAATTGCTGCATGGATTTCTGGGTTTAACAGGCTACTACCGCAAGTTCATGAAAAACTATGGAAAGGTCAGTGCACCACTTACTTCCTTACTGAAAAAAGATGTCTTTCAATGGTCGGACAGAGCCTCCGCTGCCTTCAACAAACTTAAGGTAGCCATGACGCCGACGCCGGGGCTAGCACTACCAGATTTCAACCGACCCTTCATTATTGAGGTCGACGCATTTGGAGTCAGAATTAGTGTCATTCTCATGCAAGATGGTCAACCACTCGCATACACTAGCAAGGCATTATCTCCCTCCCATCAAAATAATCAACATATGATAAGGAGATGCTCGCCATTGTGCGCGCAGCAACGAGGTGGAGACCCTACTTGATTGGTCGACAATTTCAAATTAAAATTGACCATAAAAGCCTCAATTACTTTTTGGAGCGAAAGATATCATCCCCTGAGCAGCAAAAATGGCTACCCGAGCAAGCTGAAGTTTCGGTCGTTTCACTTCCGACCAGCGACTTCCTTGAAGATATTAAGATGGAATGGTAGGAAGATTCAGAGACTAGTAAGATTAGAAAAAAATTGGAGGAAGCACTAAGCTTCGTGGCTCATTACAATTGGGACTCCAAAGAATTACACTATAAGGGACGCATTGTGCTTATGATAAATTCTACTTGCATCTTCACGAGCAGATTTTGGATAAAGTTATTCCATATGCAGGGTACTAAATTGAAAAGGAGTATGGCATATCACCTACAAATCAATGGCCAGACAAAAGTTGTAAATAGGTGCTTGGAGACAGCCCAAAGCCACCCACCAAATATGACTATCCAAGGAGAACTCCAGACCCAGCCAAGTGTCATTATTGATCGACGGATCGTGACTCGATGATGACGACCCACTACTAAAGTGCTAATATAGTGGGTGAACTTACCAACAGAAGATGCCACTTGGGTGAACTATGATGACTTGAAGATCAAATTCCCAAAATTCATGAATCGTCAGCCTCGAGAACAAGGCTGATTTGAAGAGGGCGGGTTTGTTAGGACTCTAGCTAGGAGAGTCCTAATTGAGAGGGACATTCATGTAAAACCTACCTAAGCCGACCCCTATTAAAGAGGTGAAGTGGCCGGCTAGGGTTAGGAGGTTATTTCTTAGAGAAGAATAAGGAGTTCTAAAGGAATAGGAGTCTTGAGTAGGAGTCCTATTAGGAGTTGGTTAGAAGTAGGAGTCTTGAGTAGAAGTCCGATTAGGAGTTAGTTAGAAGTAGGAGTCTTAAGTAAGAGTCCTATTAGGAGTTAGGGTTTAGAAGCCCTATAAATAGTCATGTAATCCACCTCTTTTCATAAGCAATAGATGAATCTTTTCTGAAGCCTTTGAGCAGCAACTTGGAGGGAGGAACCCCTATAGAGTTCCAAGGAGGCCGATCCCCTAAAGAGATCAACCCCAAGTTTAGAATATGTAAGGGTTCTAACAACATATCCTCTGGATTCTCGAACCCATCAATTTCATCCGTTCGTAACTTTCGAATCCAACTCTATATCATGAACTGACTAAGTTTGTCATGAACTTGCAAGGCTTACCAACTTGAACAATCTATCACAAACATGTGTACGACATTGAGAGTATGCCTGTCAAAAGATATATCTTGATCGTACAAAAGTTCTCATCTTAAAATGAAAATTCTTACGTAATTACGTAAGTAAAGTTGATTGTTCCACAAATAAAAAGTCAAAAACATTCAAGACCATGCTCACTGCCTGCAGCGGTTGCACCACCCCAGCTGGAGGTAGCACCTCCGGCTGTCATGTGTTGCAAGCGGTTGCACCGCCCGCAACTCTGCCCCTTTTTAACCCAAGCTAGGGCCGGCGGTGGAACCGACCCCAACTCACTCCCTTCCCCTCTTTACACTTCCAAAGCTTCTCCACCTCCATTTCTCCCCTCATAGCATCCCAAATACTCCATTTCGGAGCAAAAGATCAACAATCTTTCCCTCTCTTGAAGATCTCACTAAGGTATTCTCTAAGAAGCCCTTAAATTCTATTTTTGATTCATTTACTCTTGGTCATTACTATCCTCCTAAACAACAATAGTTATGGGGTCTAGAAGATCCTCAAGGGACAAAGGGAAGAGGAGATTAGTGGAAGATTTTGATCTTACCCTTTTCGATTCAAAATATCATGCTGAAAAGTTTTCCTCTTTCGAACTTATGAGTGTCAATAAGGGAAAACATGTAGATTTAAATGAACTAAGAGACTTAGAGACAATCTAATGGTTTGCAAACTTAGATCTACTCCTTATTTTACAAATTAATGAAATCATCTATCCAAGACTTGTTAGATTGTTTTACAACAACATACAAGTAGATAAAGAAGAAAGAATGTCTACCTATCTCTTAGGACAACACATCTCCATTATGGATAAATTCATTTGCGACATGATATGTATTCCCATAAAAAGTAGAGGACTTTACTTTAGAGGATCATGGGATGATGAAACTGTTGGAACAACATATGTTGAAGCCTTAGGAACAATTTTCGCCAATCCCAACTTAGCATTTGTTCCTAAAGTTGTGAACATCTACTGCCTCTAAACACTAAGGTACTTCATCATATCCTAACTAGCATCATTCTCCCTAAATAATACCATCATGATGAAGTAAGCCAATTAGAATTAGGAACTATGTATTTGATCATGAAAGGACATGACATCTGTCTTGGTTATCTTATCCAACAAACCATGTTAGAACTATCTAAGAAAGATATGATGCTTCCATATGGTGGTATAATCACTAGAATACTGAAAGCCTACGATATTCTAATACCACCGGAAGAAGAAGTAATAAAAGTAGATAGGTTTAGCATAATAAATAAAAATCTACTTCACCGATTAAGATGTGTTTATAGAAACGGTAACTGGGTTAGAATGCCTAGAAGAACCGATCCCCCTCAACTTGAACCAGAACCAGAAACACCAGTCTTTAGGGGTACTCAATCTCCTCTGATCTGTCCCTTTGAGGAAACACGTCCATTTGAGCAAACTCATACATCATCTGTCGAAGATATTGGGATTCGAATGGACCGATTTGAACAAAGACAAGAACGGCTTGAACATCGACAAGATCAAATCCTATCTGAGCTGCAGAAAATTCATCGACAATTTGACTCTTTATTTAGGCACTTTAATTTTCCACCTCATGAATGAGCTTGTATGAACACAATCACCTATTGTTATTATAAACTCCTTATGTTACTCACCATGATGGCCTTTGCCTTGATCCTTGATATGGTTACCTGGTATATTTATTTGTGAGCATATGTAGAGTTACAAACATCTCTCATTGTTTATCTCGGATTTTACATTGAAACTAAATGTTTTGAAAACCTTGTGCCTTGATTTCCATGATAAATATAATTTGAGAAAATGATATACCAATGCAGTTGATGAGTCATGACATTGCCATGATATTATTATTGTCATAACACTAAACATCAATTAGCCGACATTTTTACAAAACCTCTAAGTGAAGAACAATTTGATTTCATAAGAAGAGAATCAGGAATTTGATGCATCCAAATACATGAATTAGTTAAAATTATTTTTCGGACTTAATTGAATGATTAAATCACTTGATTGCCATTACATGCCTAAATAACATGTTGGAAATTATGTGTTGAATACAAAAATTTCCATAACAATAAGCATGTTTTGTCTTCATGATTGTATTTGAAAATCTGTAGCATAGTCTTGTCCGAATGCATGAAAGTGTTCATTTCATTTTCGGATTCGCTTAACAATTGGTATCCTAAAAATCGGATTTTCTCATACACTTATATGAAAAATATTTTTCTGAAATGGATTTGATGAAATGATTCCTGCTTATTAATTCCATCTTGAAATATGGATGATAGTGTTTCACACACATATCTTGACTCAAAGTAAACTCACAAATAGCTGGTATCACAAATGGCTTTTCTCCTTCATGCAAAAAGATTATAACAAATAAAAAGGAAGAAGTATTCAAAGCAATCTACGTATCATGCTTTCCTTTATATGCTTGTATAATTGATTTCCTATCACTTACTATTGGAAAATAACATGAACCGAGTAAATGCATGGACAATTATCGCACTTATGCTCAAAATTTGCTTATATTGTCCTCCTGGTATCACAATTACCATGCTTTTTGTTGATGACAAAGGAGGAGAAATATATGAGTATTAATGCCATGCTTGCATCACCAAGAGATATATGAATAGATGCTATGATTTGTATTATGCCTTGTATCGTGTCAAGATATCAAATAAAAAACTTGCTTCGTAATTTTACATATTGATATCTTACCGTGTGATGAAATGCAATAATTGCTAAAACATTTGAAATGTGTGCATCATGTAATGATATCAAAATCTTACTTCGTAGTTTCACATGTTGATATCTTACAATATGATGAATTGCTACTATTACCATCATTCAAACTTGTAATGAAAATGAATGTCAAGCCTTGACATCATCTTCAGAGAGATATATCATGATGGAAATCATGATGGGAGTATTGATAAGTTTAAATGATTTTAACTTATCAATATGTCTCTTGAATTCAAAGGTTTTGAATTCAAGAAAGACTTATCTCAAGTATGGTATATAGACAGGGGGAGTTAAGGTTAACTCCATTATCAATTGATTATCATCATCAAAAAGGGGGAGATTGTTGAATCTCGGATTTTGATGATGAAGTCAATTGTCATTTGTTATCTAATCTGTATGTTGAGATAAGTGTGCAGGATTAACTACGATGAAAGTAAGACATGCAGTAGGAGTTGCACCGGAGTCAAGACAATGATCACGTTGGGAGTTCGAGAGTTCAACGGAAGTTCGGACAGTCGTCGGAGGTTCTACGGGAACAAATCCGAGAAGTCCAAGAGCTTGCCAAAGAAGCTCGTCGGAACTCGCCAAGTGGATCGTCGCAAGTCCAGGAGTTTGCCGGAAGTCCGCAGGAGCATCACCGAGGGTTCATCGGATGATCGACGGAAGTTCGCCGGAAACTCGCCGGAAGAAGCAATTGACGCACCGGAGCAAGTTGCAGTAAATGTCTTAGGGAATATCATAGTTAGCACAATGATTAAGTTGGAAATGGGAGGTGATCCCATTAACTTAATCATGGGGCAATTGGGCCCCTGAAAAACCCAAATTGGGCCGAATGGATCAACCCATTCGGACCCTGATTTCTGCTTGGCGGTTGAATCGCCTAAGGCAGGAGGTTGCACCGCTTGGGCTCAGACTTTGAGCGAGACTGGGAGGTGCAACCGCTCCAGCCAAGCGGTGGCACCGCCTGGGCTCAGTCTCCGAGCGAGACTGGGCGGTGCAACCTCCCTTGACAAGAGGTGGCACCGCCTTAGCTCGGTCTTCGAGCTCTGCCAGGAGGTGCAACCACCTCAGTCAGGCGGTGCAACCGCCTAAGCTCAGTCTTCGAGCTCTGGCAGGAGGTGCAACCGCCCCTGACAGGAGGTAGCACCGCCCATAGGCTCAATCTTCGAGCTCTGCCAGGCGGTGCAACCACCTCAGTCAGGAGGTGCAACTGCCTGATCCCGGAATTCCGGGAATTGACAGTTTTGAGCTCCAAATTTGAACTGGGTTGGGGCCTATAAATACCCCACCCATTCAGCACTGAAAGGGCATGAACTTACACCGAAATCCTGATCTTGTTCTATGATTTTTAGAGCTCAAAATTATTGTAAAGGCCAAAAGTTCTTCTCCCTCTTTTCTTCCAAGTTCTGAGTTGTAAAGAAAGGAGAGAAAATTCTGCAATGGTTGTCTCCTAAGCCCTTCAAAAGGAGTGAAACTGTAAAATGGTGGTTAGCCTTCGCCTATTGAAAGAAGGCATCTAGTTGACGTCGGTGACCTCGTCGGTGGAGGAAGCCAAAAGTGGAGTAGGTCAAGATTGACCGAACAACTCTAAATCTCGGTTTGCATTTACTTTGAGCATATTATCTTTACTGCAAACTTCCTCAAAAGCTTACTGCTTTCTACGCATATACGATCGGGTTTCAAGCTTTGCACTTTCCGAACCGGCGTTTAGACGTAAATCAACTTTTTCGTATGATTATCATATTTCAGTTTGCATTTACATTTTGATTTCTATCATAACGTTAAACTGCCTTTATATCCTTCCTTAAACTGCATCTCACTTAATCAAGTGATTTACGAATCATCATTTAGACGTAAATCAGTTTCTTCGTACGAATATCATATTTTAGTTTGCGCCTGCTATCTGATTTGAATCATAACTACAAACTGCATTTATATCATTGCTGCATTTCACTTTATCAAAAGTTAAAGTGATTTACGAATCGGCTTTCTTACCGAAATCACTTTTATCGAACGAACGCAATTTTTATTTTAGTCGTAAAAGGTTTTCCGCTGCACTAATTCACCCCCCCCTCTTAGTGCTCTTGATCCTAACAACCTACGGTAGAAGTGACGAGGGGGTTGGTCTGCTAGCCGGGAAGCAACGGTCGTGGTCCTTCTCGCTCAAGGTGGAGCATCAAGGAGGGAAGGCTGCTGGCCGGGGAGCAGCAGTGACGGTGGTCGCTGGCCAGAATGCAGCGGCTATGGGGGGGCTGGCCGAAAGCAAGGGAGGCAGGGGCCCCTTTCGACCAGATGGGCTTCAAAGGGGAGAGGATGTGGTTGTGGCGAGTATAGCGCAACGAGGAGGGGACGTTGCTTGCTGGGGAGTGGCGGCGGCGATGGTCGAGCGGTCGAGAAGCAACGGCGACGGTGGAGAAGGAGGAGTCAGCGGTGTCGCGTTTGGGAACAAGGGCAACCGGTGAGTTGCCCTGTTTCTGTCACTACGGATGCAGAGCAAGGAGGATCGATGGCTGCGAGGCGTGTGGCGGTCGTCGCACGGTGGTTGGCAACGGTGGTGGCTCGGCAACGAAGGAAAGGGGTGGCGTTGAAGTGGCCGAGAAGCAGCGATGAAGGTAGAGGCAACCGGCGCCTGCGGCAGCAGAGGGATCGGCGGCTGCTCTGTTTTTATCGCACCACAGAAACAGTGACACCGACAGATCGCGCGGCCGAAGCTGCAACCGAGGTAAGGCAGCGATGGCGGTGCGGCTAGGGCAGCATCGCCGACGGTAGAAGCGGCGATGGGTGGTCCTTGGCTTGGAAATGGCGGCCGCGGCCCTTCTCGCTCAAGCGAGATGCGGGCAGCGAGGTCACTGGCCGGGGGGGGGAGGGCAGCGGCGACGGTGGTGGCTGTCGGCTGGGCAGTAGCGGCGGCGAGTGGGCTGGCCGGAAACAGGGGCCCGGAAGGGGAAGCAGGGGTGGCAGCGGTTTCTTCTTCTTCCTCTTGCTTTTTTTTTTTTTTTTTTTTCCAAAGATAAGATAACTGTAGCAAAGGGCAGCGGCGATGTAGAGGTTCCTTCTCAGTTGAGAAGGATCAGTGTTCGTGACTATCGGCTTCACCATTCCTCACACAAAATTTTTTTTTTTTATTGGTACGGCGACACTACAGCGAGAACGTCAAGGATCGCCGCTCTGATACCAAATGATAAGACCCTCAAGGTCTTATCGTAGGCTCTGATACCAATTGCTAAGACCCTAAAGTCTTATCATAAAAAAGAAAAGAGAAAGTGATGATCACTTCGAGGGGATCGATCTCCTTGATCACTTCGAGGGGATCGACCCTCCTTGATCGCTTCGAGGGGATCGGCCTTCCTTGATCACTTCGAGGGGATCGGCCTCCTAGGGCTTGTCAAAAGACAGAATAATATTTTTCATATATTACTGAAAAGAAGCAGTTATATCCCTATTTATAGAGTTCCACCCAAAGTCCATCAGGACATAAACTTTAATAATAAATAAATATTAAATAAACCTCTACTTGACTCTAACTGAACCAAACTGATTCAATCAATGAACTCATTCTCCAATGAGCACCTATACTGTATCCCTAGTGTCCCTACACGAGCAGCTATGAGACCAGCTGCATCCATCATATGGATGGGTATACAGCACACCAATCTATCCGGTTATCACGATGTCCCTCTCGAGTAACCTATGACCGGGATTATTTAGGATATGTGTTTAATGGTGAATCGATCTCATTATCGTGATCTCATCACGATCAGATTCCCATTGCACAAATCCAAGGACATCACAATATATATATGCATTTATGCAATAGTTATAAAGTGATATACGCCAAAATATAATAAGCAAAAAGATTCTGTATCAAGTCACACGTGCCATCACTCACGTGATTGGCTTGCTGGGCACCTATGACTAGCAATCTCCCACTTGACCTAAAGCCAATCACCTATGTGTCTGATCCCCATCAGACCCCTGTGAAGCTCAAAGATAAAATGAGACAACGGCTTTGTCAGTGGATCTGCAATGTTATCTTCGGATGGAACTCTTTCCACTGCTACATCTCCTCGGGTTACGATCTCTCTGATAAGCTGGAACCTCCTCAGAACACTTCTGATGAGACCCGGGTTCCCTTATTTGAGTAATCGCCCCATAATTGTCGCAATATAAGGAAGTCGACTTCTCGCTATTCGGAACGACTCCCAAATCTGTGATGAACATCTTCACCCAGACTCCCTCTTTTGCTGCATCTGATGCAGCAATATACTCCGCCTCTGTGGTCGAGTCAGCAGTGGTATCTTGCTTGGAACTCTTCCAACACACTGCTCCTCCATTCAAGGTGTACACATACCCTGAATTCGACTTGCTATCATCGACATCAGACTGAAAACTTGAGTCAGTGTAGCCTTCAACCTTAAGGCTATTACCTCCATATACTAGTAAATGATCCTTAGTCCTTCTCAAGTACTTAAGGATACACTTTACGGCTTTCCAATGCTCCAAGCCTGGATCCGCCTGATACCTGCTCGTGACACTTAGAGCATGTGCTATATCAGGCCTAGTACATAGCATGGCATACATGATAGACCCTATTGCTGAGGCATAAGGTATCATATCCATGTTCGCCCTTTCTTCTAGAGTCTTTGGGGACATACTCGTAGAAAGCGATATCCCAAGTCTCATCGGTATGAGACCTCTCTTGGAATTTTTCATGTCAAACCTTTTGACAATGGTTTCTATGTACTTGGACTGGGACAAGCCAAGCATCCTCTTGGATCTATCTCTATAGATTCTAATCCCCAAAATATAGGATGCTTCCCCTAAGTCCTTCATGGAGAAGTGTCTAGATAACGAAGCCTTTACTGTGGATAGCATTCCTATGTCATTCCCAATGATGAGGATGTCATCCACATATAACACCAAAAAGGTGATAGCGCTCCCACTTACCTTTCTGTATACACAAGGCCCATCTTCATTCTTAACGAAGTCATAAGATCTGATTGCCTCATCAAATCTTATGTTCCAACTTCGGGAAGCTTGCTTTAGTCCATAAATGGATCTAAGCAACCTACACACCTTATCTGGGTAGTTCTTGGACACGAATCCCTCAGGTTGCATCATATACACCTCCTCCTCGAGGTTCCCGTTGAGGAATGCGGTTTTTACATCCATCTGCCAGATCTCATAATCATAGTGTGCTGCAATAGCCAATAGAATTCTGATGGATTTTAGCATTGCTACGGGTGAGAAAGTTTCGTCGTAGTCAACACCTTGCCTTTGACGATACCCCTTAGCCACTAGCCTTGCTTTATAGGTCTCTACCTTTCCATCTACTCCGATCTTTTTCTTAAAGATCCACTTGCAACCGATGGGTACAATACCTTCGGGCGCATCAACTAGGTTCCAAACCTTATTGGAGTACATAGAATCCATCTCAGAATTCATGGCTTCTTTCCACTTCCCGGAGTCTATACTCATAATAGCCTCCTCGTAGGTCTGAGGATCAATATCCTCTACATCCTTTGCTCTAATATGTCCCACATATCTCTCAGGAGGATGGGATACTCTATCAGACCTGCATAAAGTTGATACTTGTGTATTAGGTACCTGAACAAACTCGGGCTGTAGAGTGGTGCTTGAGCTTGGTTCTCCAACCTCGCTCAATTCTATCATTCTCCCACTGTCTCCGTCAAGAATGTGTTCCTTCTCAAGGAACACTGCTCTCTTAGCTACAAAGACCTTTTGGTCCTCGAGATGATAAAAATAATACCCACAAGTTTCCTTGGGGTATCCCACAAATTTGCATCGCTCTGTCCTTGATTCTAACTTATCGGGGTTGTCTTCTAACATGGGCAGGGTAGCCCCAAATCTTAAAAACCTTAAGATCAGGCTTCTTCCCTTTCCATATCTCATATGGTGTAGACACTACCGACTTAGTTGGAACTCTGTTCAGAAGGTAAGCTGTGGTTTCTAGGGCATATCCCCAGAATGAGATGGGTAGGTCAGCGAAACTCATCATGGACCGTACCATATCTAATAATGTACGATTTCTCCTTTCAGAGACACCATTGAGCTGAGGTGTATAAGGAGGTGTCCATTGGGATAATATCCCATGGTCCTTGAGGAACTGAGTAAACTCTGTACTTAAGTATTCACCTCTTCGATCTGATCGAAGAGTTTTGATACTCTTTCTACTCTGGTTCTCCACCTCATTCTTATACTCTCTAAATTTCTCAAAGGCCTCGGACTTGTACTTCATTAAGTACACATATCCATACCTTGAGAAATCATTAGTAAATGTAATGAAGTAGGAGTAACCTCCAATGGCATGAGTTGACATGGGTCCACATACATCACTATGTATGAGTTCCAACAACTCATTGGCTCTCTCTCCAGTTCTACTAAACGGAGATTTGGTCAGTTTTAGCAACTTTTGAATCCTTCTTTCATGGATGTGACCTAGCCTACAATGCCACAGGTATGCACTGTTCAACTCATCTCGTTTCCTTTTCGACACATTTGCATTCATGATATGTGGAGTGGTGTCTAATATAAATAAACCATTATGCAATGTTCCTTTCGTGATAATCTTATCATCTAATAATATCGAACAACCATTGTTCTCAAAAACAAATTTATATCCACTAACTGTTAAACATGAAATAGAGATAATGTTTTTGATAATAGAAGGAACAAAATAACATGCATCTAATGCAATAAAAGCTCCACTAGGCAAATGTAGGGCGACCTCGCCAACAGCTAATACAGTAACTTTTGCTCCATTACCCATCTTGAGGTCTATCTCGCCTCTCTCTAGTCTCCTAGGCCTTGCGAGAACATGCAACAAATTACATATATGATAAGCACTACCGGTATCCAATACCCATGTGTTATCAAAAGAGTTTGACAAATGGAGACTGATCATGAATGTACCTGAAGCTTCATCAAGCTTTTGTTTCGCCCTTTCTGCAAGGTACTCTATGCAGTTTCTCTTCCAATGCCCATCTTTACCATAGTGGAAGCACTGGCCTTTATCCTTTACTGGGTCTTTCTTAGCAACCTTTGCTTTACCTTGTTTGCCCTTGCCCTTTCCCTTCTTAAGGGACCTTTCTGCTTTCCTTTTCTTTCTGGTCTCACTAGTGTAGAGAACTGGCTTCTCTTTCTTAATAGTACTCTCTGCCTCCCTCAACATATTGAGGAGCTCTGGGAGAGTCACCTCAAGCTTGTTCATATTAAAATTCATTATGAACTGTGAAAAGGAATCTGGTAGGGACTGAAGCACAATGTCTACACACAAGTTATCCTCTAGGACCATTCCTAGACCTGTGAGTTTCTCTATCCACTCAATCATCTTTAGGACATGGTTCTGAACCGGTGTCCCCTCAGTCATCCTAGCGCGGAAAAGGCTCTTGGATATCTCATATCGTTGAGTCCTTCCCTGTTCCTCAAACAATTTGCGGACATATAGGAGAATGGATCTGGCATCCATCTTTTCATGTTGTCTCTGTAACTCTGGAGTCATAGAGCCCAACATATAGCACTGAGCAAGAGTGGAGTCATCAATGTACTTCACGTAGCGAGCGATCTCATCCTCGCTTGCCCCTTCTTCGAGCGTAGGCATCACTGTATCAAGGACGTACATGATTTTCTCCGCTGTGAGAACAATTCTCAAGTTACGGAGCCAATTCGTATAATTTGGACCAGTGAGGCGGTTGACATCAAGTATGCCACGTAAGGGATTTGAAAGCGACATTTTCTGAAAATAAAGATGTAGCAGAAATGAATAATATGCAGATTTTGCAAGAAACAAACTATCAAGATATGGACTTCTATCTTAATATGCTCCCACTATTTTACTAACGAGTCACGCGACACCCTCAGCACGTGAAACGGAAGTC
Source organism: Musa acuminata AAA Group (assembly GCF_036884655.1). Taxonomy (NCBI): domain Eukaryota; kingdom Viridiplantae; phylum Streptophyta; class Magnoliopsida; order Zingiberales; family Musaceae; genus Musa; species Musa acuminata. The sequence continues at coordinate 26,964,653 of NC_088345.1, read as the reverse complement.
TCCGGCAGACTTCTAGTGGGGATCAGGATCCAATCAGCGTCTTAGTGTAACCTCGAGGGACTCAACCAATCACACTAAGCCTAAAAGGTAGGCAACTCTTGCCGATCACAACTCCTTGTGATTCCCGTCCTATTCGGCCTCCGAATCACCATGGCCTCGAGGGACTCGACCAACCATGATGCTCGGTTAAGTCAACACCTTCGTTACAAGATGAGTCTGATTTGATGATATACCCTCGAGGGACTCGACCAAGCATACCATACCCTCGAAGGCCACGTGGGTCAATCTAATTGCTTCACGTTTACCGACTTAATATTATCGAGAGATGTTTCTATAATTTGGTCTCCTAATATGACATGTCACACATATACATATTTAATATATATCTACATCGCATGCAAATATATATACATATCTAGTATGTGTATAAGCAATCACATCAGATGATCATGGACCACAACCTAATATGATTAGGCCCGAGCCAGTAGGCCTAATCACTCACATCAAGATCTATGTGTGCAACGGTGCATCTCCATGCCCTGTGATCGTCCATCTCGTCCTCGTCGGTTCCGTCGACATCTTGATGAATCTTCATGCATCACGATCGTCTGTCTCGTGAGTCCCGCTATCGCATCCACGCTCCCGCTGCGCCTCCTCATGTGATTACAACTTAATCATAGGCATGCAGGCCCGACAATAAACGAGAAATATAATGGAGGTTCGCAGACCTCAATAATAATAATCACAAGTACACACATCACACGGTCCATGATCATCCGTCCACACATCATACATCACATGTATAAATAATCATCATCATGTAGGACTACTAGATAATAATAAAAATAATAATCAACTAAACCTTTTAATTAATTAATATTTTTCTGAAATCAGGGACATGTAGGGAATTTCTCAATTCCTAAGGGTATTTTCGTAATTTGGACAAAAGACAGAAACTGGAATTTCTCAAATTCCGAGGGGCAAAACTATCTTTTGCCCAGAAAACCCTAATACCCTTTCCCCTTTTCGCTGCTGCGGCCGCCGCCACCCTGCCGGCGGCGGCCTGTGCGGCGGGGCGAGGGCGCTGCCCTCGCCTGCAAGCGGCACGCTCGCTGGCAGCGCTATCGCTGCAGGTGGGCTCCCCCTTCGGGCGTCGCTGCCTCCGCAGGCTGTGTTGTCCCGCCGGGCGGCCGCCCCTATGGGGGGGGCTTCGCCCGCGAGAACAGCGGCGGCAGGCGTCGCGCGTCGCTGCCCTACGGCGGCAGGCGCCGCTTCCTTTCGGCGACAGGCGCCGCTGCCCTGCGGCACCTCTGCCCGTGGGTTGCCAGCCCCGCCGGCAGCAAGCCTGCTTGCAAGCAGGCCGCCGGCCGGCTGCTGCAGACGCAGCCCCTGCGCTGCCCGCCTTCGGCTGCGCTGCACGCACGCTGATCGAGGGCAGCAACTGTTGCTGCCCTTTCTCGCTTTTGCGTCAACGATTTTGACGTCAAAATTCTTCCTAAACACAATACACGCAGTTCAAAACCAATCATTCGCACGAACAACCTGGCTCTGATACCACTGTTGGTAAATCATGGGGGGCGACATCATATGCGCAGCGGAAGAACAAGAAAACAAAAATCCCCGATTCCCAAAAAGATGTTCGTCGTCGTGCGAAGATTGGTGCGCAAAAATCCGCAAAACATAAAACTGCGTATAGAGATTGTGTTACCTAGGGAGATCGTATATCCCTGTTTCCTTGCAGATCCTTAGAAGAGGGTGAAAGAGGTCAAGCGTCCTCCTCTCTAGCGGTGATCCACATAGTAGGGTTGCGACGACGCTCCTCAAATTGCCAGGCCTACTCTGAGGTGGAGAGGAAGAGGAGAATAGGAAAGGCAAGCAAAGACTCTAGCCTATGAGGCTGTGAATCTCTCCTATTTATAGAGATCCCATGTCAAACTCTAATGGGTCCTTCCCTAGTGGGTATTGGATCTGCATCCAATAAGACAAGGGCTCCGTCGGATATCTCATATCCGAACCTCTACTCATCGCAATGTCTACCATATGTGTGTGACCCTCTAGGCCCAATATCGAGCTGGCCGTGAGTTATACTTGTCAGAACTTCTTCTAACTCAGTGAATTATTATCTCTGTAATAATTCACTCATCTCATCGACTACGGATGTACTAGGCCACTACGCCATAGTCCCCAGATGATACAGGGGGAATCCAATCCATTGGACCTGTCTGTCCTCAGTTACCATGTACCTATAGTCCCTCATCCATCTAATATCCCAGAGACTGTATATCGAGCATGGTGCTGTCAGACCCATACAGTTTCTACTCGAGTCTTGCTCTAATCGGATACTCCCGGAGAACTCTTTCTCTCTCAACCCGAATGACCCTGGCCAGGGATTTGTCTGAGCAAGAACACATGAGATATTCCTCTCATGACGCCGAGAGTGGATGATCCTCTGTCGACACTCAATAGCCCTCGTAAGGTCGACTACCACTCCCAATGACCAACTGTACTAGATCTAGGACAGCCAAACCTATAAGTCTGGTATCAAAGAGTGGAGCACTCATACAGGACATCCTTGGTGTCTCAAGTCTAAGGACCAGATACACCACTAGGACTACGGAATCGCTGTCTGACAATAAGGCATCATCAACCATCCAGCATTCCGCAAGCGGATCAATCAGTGAACTCATTCTCCAATGAGCACCTGTACTGTATCCCTAGTGTCCCTACACGAGCAGCTATGAGACCAGCTGCATCCATCATATGGACAGGTATACAGCACACCAGTCTATCCGGTTATCACGATGTCCCTCTCGAGTAACCTATGACCGGGATTATTTAGGATATGTGTTTAAAGGTGAATCGATCTCATTATCGTGATCTCATCACGATCCCATTCCCATTGCACAAATCCAAGGACATCACAATATATATATGCATTTATGCAATAGTTATAAAGTGATATACGCCAAAATATAATAAGCAAAAAGATTCTGTATCAAGTCACACGTGCCATCACTCACGTGATTGGCTTGCTGGGCACCTATGACTAGCACATCTGTCACTGAGTGGTACTACTGCTCAGTCTGGGCAGTACTACCGCCTAATAGCACTCGAAGACCGAGCTCAGGCGGTACCACTGCTTGATAGGTGTGGTACCACCGCTGGTAGCAATAAATGCCGGCGGTACCACCGCTTGACAGGGGTGGTACTACCGCCTAGAATCCCTGGGAGACCTAGTCTCTTGGATAGTGCCACCGCCGGCCCTAGCGGTTCCACCGCCGGCCAGGAATTCTGGGTTCGAATGGGTTGTTCCATTCGACCCAATTTTGGTCTGTTAAGGGCCCAATTGGCCCCTAATTAAGTTAGTGGGATTACCTCCCAACCCTAACTTAATCTATACTCTAACTACAAAAATTATAACATGATTATTGCAATTATGTGTTCCGGTGCATCAATCGCTTCTTCCGATGAGCTTCCGACGTACTTCCGGCGAACATCCGACGAACCCTCGGTGATGCTCCAATGGACTTCGGCAAGCTCCTGGACTTCACGACGATCTTCTTGGTGAGTTTTGACAAGCTTCTTTAGCAAGCTCCTAGACTTCTCGGATGGTTCCCGTAGAACTTCCAACGAACGTACGGACTTCCGACGAACTCTCGAACTCCCAACGTGATCTTAGTCTTGACTTCGGCTCAACACCTGCTGCATGTCTTACTGCCATCGTAGTTAATCTTGTACACTTTTCTCAACATATAAATTAGATCAACAAATGACAATTGACATCATCATTAAAATCCAAGATTCACCTATCTCCCCCTTTTTGATGATGACAACCAATTGATGACAGAGTTAACCTTAACTCCCCCTATCTATATGCCATACTTGAGAAAACTCATTCTTGAATTCAAAGCCTTTAAATTCAAGAGACATATTGATAAGTTAAGTTCATTTAAACTTATCAATACACCCATCATGATTCCTATCATGATGTAACATTTTGAAAATGATGTCAAGGCATGACATCCATTTTCAAGTCTTATATTTCAAATATGAAGGATAACAATCATGGCAATTCATTCTATGACAAGATATCAATTTGTAATATTTCAAATTAAGCTTTGGATATCTTATCATAATACAAACATTTCAAGTGTAAAATTGAATACATGTAAAATTGCATACATTTATCATCAATTTACCACATATTTCTCCCCCCTTGTCATCAACAAAAAGTAGAACGATTCAACAATATATGCAAGTTGTTAGGATCAAGAGCACTAAGAGGGGGGGGGGGGGGGGTGAATTAGTGCAACGGAAAACTTTCGACGATTAAAACTGCGTTTGTACATTGAAATCCGATTCCGACGTAAAAGTCGTTACGTGCAGATAATAACTTTGAAAGCTTATGGAAATGTATTTGAAGTAAAGTAAGGAAGGAAGTTTGCAGTTAAGATAGAAATCGGAATGTAAGCGCAAACTGAAATATGATGTTCGTATGATAAAACTGATTTCCGACGTAAAACTGTTTTCGAAAACTTAACTTGAAAGTGAGTTCATAAAAGAGCAGAAGACAGTAAGCTATTGAGGAGGTTTGCAGTAAAAATAAAATGCTCAAAGTAAATGCAAACCGAGATTTAGAGTGGTTCGGTCAATCTTGACCTACATCCACTTTTGGCTTCCTCCACCAATGAGTTCACTGACGTCCACTAACGATCTTCCTTTACTAGGCGAAGATCAATCTCCTTCTTACACCCCTCTTCTCCTTTTACTGGGTTTAGGAGACAACCCTTACAAGCACTCACTCTCCTCTCTTAAATAGAATTCTAATACTTAAGCTAGAGGAGGGAAATTCTAGAGATTGCAGCAGCGTTTTCTCTCTTTTAATCTCTCTGTGCTTGTGTATTTTACCCAAGGATGGGAGGGGTATTTATAGGCTCCAAACCAGTTTGAATTCCGAGCTCAAAACTATCATCTCCCGGAATTCCAGGGTCTAGCGGTTGCACCGCCTGGCAAAGCTCGGAGATTGAACCTCTAGGCGGTGCCACCGCTTGTCAAGGGCAGTTGCACCGCTTGGTAGAGCTCGGAGACTAAGCCTTTAGGCAGTGCCACTGCTTGACAAGGGCGGTTGCACCGCCCAATCTCACTCGGAGATTGAGCCCAGGTGATGCCACCGCCTGCCTGGGGCGGTTGCACCTCCCAGCTTTCCTAGGAGACCCTCTCCTGGGCGGTGCCACTGCCGACCCTGGCGGTGCCATCGCCTAGTAGGAATTCTGGTCCGAATGGCTTGATCCATTCGACCCAATTTGGGTCTGTCAAGGGCCCAATTGCCCCCATATTAAGTTAATGGGATCACCTCCCATTCCTAACTTAATCTACATGATAACTGCGACAATTCTTAAGACATTTACTACAGCTTGCTCCGGTGCGTCAATCGCTTCTTCCGGTGAGCTTCCGTCGATCATCCGATGAACCCTTGGTGATGCTCCTATGGATTTCCGGCAAACTCCTGGACTTGCGACGATACACTTGGCGAGTTCCGACGAGCTTCTTTTGGCAAGCTCTTGGACTTCTCAGATTTGTTCCTGTAGAACCTCCGATGACCGTTCGGACTTCCGTCGATCTCTCGAACTCCCAACGTGATCATAGTCTTGACTCCGGCGTAACTCCTACTGCATGTCTTACATCCATCATAGTTAATCCTGCACATGTAAAACAAAACTTCAATCGAGACAATTATTCCTAAGCAATTAACCAAGTTGTCCGGCATGTCATTGGTCCCTCGACGCTTCGTTCGATTCTTTGGCGGCTAGTTGACTCCGCAACTCCGATATCCTTGGTGCAATACCCGCTCTTCTTGGCCCGATGCCCGAGTCCACGACCCGAAGCCTTCTGTCGATACGTCGACCGATCCACCGACCCGACGTCCAATCTTCTGACATGTTCCTCCGGCACAACATGATTTTTCCTGCTTTAATTGTCTCATCATGATCGAAGCATCCTGCGTCACTCAAAACACAGATTAAAACATAAACACAATTATCAATTGGTTTCATGATCAAAATACAAAATTCAACACAAGTGTGGTAAAAATTCATGTCATTTTTCAACTTGTAAAGAAATTCATACCAATTATTTTTCAAGCATTCATAATATGATATCATTCATTAACTTCTTTCCTTTTACTTATCATCAAAATTTTGCGTAAAGAAGGAAAGTAAGGAGGAAAAGCCATTGAGAACCAACTTTGAATGAAGTTAAAACAATAAGATAGTTTCATTTAAATCATGCTTTATTTTTCACAAGGATCAAGATATACATGTGAAATTAAATCCTTGCAAGTGTTCATCTTAAAAACAATTCTTCCTTCGTCAAGAAAGAATTCATGTGAAATAATCATTACATCAAATCCATTTCTCAATCAAAATTCACAAAAGATAAATCCATGAGAGATGCATTTGTCAATTAATTCCATGTATCATTAAGTGATGGAGCATGAAATAAATTTAATATGGTATAGACTCATGTAAGCTGGATTCAAGAAATACATTAAGTCCGAAAGAGAAATACAACAAAATTATCTATTATGACAATGTTTTGTCATAGCTTTCCAATCACAATCATGAAGGTATAACATGCTCATCATCTTGGAAACTTTTTGCACCAAGGCACAAAATTTCCAACATTAAAGTAAACATGTAATACAATCATGTCAAATTCATATCATAAAATTTTTAGCATCGAATTTATGTGAGTGATCAAAGAATCAACAAAGTCCGAAAATAAAATTTAACAAATTCATGCATTCGGACAATGTTTTGTCATAGCTTTTCAATCACAATTATGAAGCAAAATTATTAGTACTTTGTAGTACTCAAAGATTAAGAATCCAATGTATGATTGAAACTTCTCAAATCACAATCATGTCAAATTCGTATAAAATTTTTAGCACCAAATTTAAGTGATCAATGAATCATGAAAATCTGAAAACGAAGTTCAATCAACATTAATATTCCTAACTTCGTAAATGCTCACCAAATAATACATCAAGTCGTAGATACTAATAGTTAAACATATCAAAGACTTGCGATTATCAAAGTAAGTGGCATTGCGATCAAAGTGAATATCATAAAAAATTTACAACAATATAGTTTTACAACATGACACGAAGGAATTGTGTCCACTTTTTCTAAATTCTATGGATGCAAATTTTAGGGCATGTTGATTTGAATCAAAAAGTGTGGAATCATAGTTTTTTTCTAATCTCCTCTTCCCTTTGTCTCTAAAGGATCTTCTAAAACCCATAAATACTACTATTATGAAGATAAATAATGAGCAAGATTATATGATACAAAAGAAAATTCAAGGCCTTTTAAAGAATACCTTAGCTGAGATCTCCAAGAAGATGTAGGATTGATCCTTGATCTTGTAGGAAATAGAGAGTTTTGGGCAGCTAGAGAGAGAGAATGGAGTTGAAGGAGAGTTTAGAGCTGCAAGGGGGAGTGGAAAAAGAGTTGGGGTCGCTGGCTGGGGAGTGCAACCGCTTGCCACCCATGACAGTTGATAGTTCTACCACGAATTAGGCGTTGCCACTGCCTACAGGCAGTGAGCACTACTTATAGGGTTGTGTGGGTTGATGTGGGTGATTTCAATTTGAAGGGAGTATTTGTTTGTGGAGCACACAACCCTAATTACATAATCATGTAAAGATTCACATCATAAGATGAGAAAATTCGTATGTTTATGATCGATCTTGTGAAATACATACTCTACTCAAATGTCATATAGAGCTTATATGTTTTCAATATGTTTATGACTCATCATGCAAGCATCGCGAGCTATAAGTTCATGATCTTGTAAGATATAGTTTGATTCGGAAGAATTGAGGGCAGAATGTATCCGATAAATTCAGAAATCTGAAGGATATGTAAAAGAAAATTTATGCATAAGAGTTTACAAGTTTCAAAATTTTGAGGGATCAAACTTAAGTGTTTTACAAGATTCCATCATTAACATATGGAATATAAGTATCATTTTGTAATTGATAGTTTTAATTCTACTGATGCTCTTTTTGTCATTTTAGCTTAGAGAGCGTTATATGAGTCATTTTTGATCTCTAGTCATAAACCTTGAGCATCAAAAAAGCAAGATATCATATCTTGCTTCTAGCTTGTGATGGTATATATTTCTAAAAAAGAGGATAATTTTTAGGTACCTAATTGACCTTGGGTGCCTCAAAAACTGATCTAAATTGCTTATCATATCGCATGGAGTTCTTTATGGTTCCTTTAGGAACCCAAATCAATTTGTTTGGATTAACTTTCTTGAATGGACAATGATAAGCTCTATGTCCATGTTTGCAACAAAAGTTGTATTTGTTTTGGTATGAATAATGCAAGATAGGGCCTTTAATGAAAGTGGTTGGATTTTGGTGAGAGCTTCTCACAAATCCAATTCCACTTTTTTTATGAACGTGACCCTTATTGGTAAGGATCATGTTGAAGGACTTGCTACCAACCTCAAATTTCTTCAAGGTATCCTTGAGCAGCAAGTTCTCCTTTTCAATTATTTCTAAATCATGGCATTTCCTATATAGAGCTAAGCTATCATTATGCTCAATTTTTAATTTATCAAAATTACTAACAAGAGATTCATGCTCTTTTTTAATAATTTATATTTTCTGCTAATTATTTTATATTCATCAAATAAATCATAAAAAACATTTAATTATTCACCAAATGATAAATTTACATCAATTGAATTTGATACCTCCTCTCCAATGGCCATCAGTGCATAATAAGCAATTTGCTCGGTGTTAGGCTCCTCTTCTTCGGATGCACTTGAGTCATCGCATATTTCTTTGAGCACCTTCTTCTTTGATGTCCTCTTCTTGGCTTGGGGACATTCACTTTTGTAGTGTCCCGACTTCTTAAATTCATAACAAATTGCTTGATCCTTTTTTAGTTCAAATTTATTTTTAGTGTCATTTTTAAATTTGTTTCTTTTAATGAATTTTTTGAATTTCCTTGTTAAAAGTGCCAAGTCATCGTCAAAGTCCTCATCACTTGAGTTTTCTCTCAAGTAGTCTTCTTGTGTTCTAAGTGTCATATCCTTCCTGTTCTTTGGAAGGGTGTCCTTATGCTCTTCATGAACTTTGCATGTCATTTCGTAGGTCATTAGTGACCTAATTAATTCTTCAAGAGGAAAGTTATTTAAATCTTTGGCCTCTTGAATGGCCATGATTTTAGGGTCCCAACTCTTTGGAAGGAATCTTAAAACTTTATTAACGAGCTCGAAATCCGAAAAACCTTTACCGAATCCTTTCAAACCATTGACAACATCCGTAAAACGGGTGTACATGTCTCCTATGGTCTCACTCGGTTTCATTCGAAATCATTCATAAGAATGTACTAAAAGGTTTATTTTTTACTCTTTCACTCTACTCGTGTCTTCGTGAGTCACTTCAAGTGTGTGCCAAATATCAAAAGCAGTTTAACAAATCGAAACACGATTGAACTCATTTTGATCTAATGCACAAAATAAGGCATTCATAGCCTTTGCATTTAGAGCGAAAGTTTTCTTCTCTAATTCGTTCCAATCGATCATTGGAAGAGAAGACTTTTGAAATCTATTTTCTATAATATTTCAAAGCTCAAAATCTATAGAAATAAGGAAGATCCTTATTCGAGTCTTTTAATAGGTGTAATTCGTCCCATTGAACATGGGCAAAAGCGTAATTGAGTGACCCTCTTGGTTATTAGCAAATGTCATCTCTCTTGGGTTTTAAGCCAACTGAGAGTGATCCTTGCTCTGATACCAATTGTTAGGATCAAGAGTGCAGTAAGAGGGGGAGGGGGGTGAATTAGTGCAGCGGAAAACTTTTATGATTTCAAAAACCCTTTTTTCGATTAAAGCCGATTCAACGAGAATGAGTTCAACTCAATTCGTTTCAGAAGGAATTTGAGCTTGAAGTCTTAAGTGAAAATGCAAGAGAAGACTAAGGTGATTTGCAACAGTGTAAATCACAAAAACGTAGATTTCATAAAGTCTTCATATTAAGCCGATCTCAGAAGATGTTTTACGTCAAAGCGAATGTAGACGTATTTAAAGCACAATAAGGAGGAGAGATAGTTTGTTATAAAGGAAAGATGCTCAAACTAAATACAAACTGAGATTTTAGAGTGGTTCATCAATGTGACCTACATCCACTATCGGTTTCCTCCTCCAATAAGGTCACCGGCATCCACTAGAGGCCTTCCTTCAATAGGCGAAGGCCAACCACCCTTTTATAGCTTTTCTCCTTTTGCCGGGTTTAGGAGACAACCCTTACAAGTTTCACACCTCTCTTGAATGATCTGGACACTTAGAAGAAAGAAGGAGGAGAACTCTAGCTTTTACAACACTTTTAAGGCCTCAAAGACTCAAGATAATGTCAAGTTTTCGTTGCCCTTTCATGCAGGAAAGGGTGGGGTTTATATAGGCCCTAATGAGTTTGAAAATGGAGCCTAAAAGTGTCCATTCTCGAATTTCCGGGGTCCTACCAGTACCACTGCCATTACTGGGTGGTACTACCACCTGTCATCTGTCACTAAGCGGTACTATCGCTTAGTCTAGGCGGTACTACCACCTGACAGTGCTCGAAGACTAAGATCAGGTACCTGATAGGGGCGGTACTACCGCCCAGAATCCTTAGGAGACCGAGTCTCCTGGGCGGTGCCACCGCCGGCTAGGAATTCTAGGTCCGAATAGGCTATTCTATTCGGCCCAATTTGGGTCTGTTAAGAGCCCAGTTAGCCCCTAATTAAGTTAGTGGGATGACCTCCCAACCCTAACTTCATATATACTCTAACTACGACTATTACGACATGATTACTGCAATTCTATGTTCCGATGCATCAATCGCTTCTTCCGACGAGCTTCCGGTGAACATCCGACGAACCCTCGGCGATGCTCCGACGGACTCCCGGCAAGCTCCTGGACTTCGCAATGATCTTCTTGGCGAGTTTCAATGAGCTTCTTTGGCAAGCTCCTGGACTTCTCGGATGGTTCCCGCAGAACTTCCGACTATCGTCCGGACTTCCGACGAACTCTTGAACTCCCAACGTGATCTTGGTCTTAACTCCGGCTCAACACCTGCTGCATATCTTACTGCCATCGTAGTTAATCCTGCACACTTTTCTCAACATATAGATTAGATCAACAAATGACAATTGACTTCATCATCAAAATCCGAGATTCAACACTCTCTTGGGTTTAAAACCAAATGAGAGTGAACTTTGCTTTGATACCAACTGTTAGGATCAAGAGCGGCACTAAGAGGGGGGGTGAATTAGTGTAGTGAAAAACTTTCCTAATTTCAAAAGTCTTTGTTTTGATTAAAACTGATTCTGACGAAAATGGTTTTGATTTAATCCGTTTCGGAGAGAATTTGAACTTGAAAGCTTTTGTAAAAGTGCAAGAGAAGATTAAGGAGATTTACAGTAATGTAAATTGCACAAATGAAAAGCAAACCAGAATTTATAGTGGTTCGGTCAATATAACCTACATCCACTTTTGAATTCCTCCTCTAACGAGGCCACCGGCGTCCACTAAAGGCCTTCCTTCGATAGGTGAAGACCGAACACCTCTTTACAGCGCTTTCTCCTTTTCCCGAGTTTAGGAGATAACCATTACATGCCTCACTCCTCTTTTTGTTGAATCTCGTATTTTGATGATGAAACTACTTGATATATGTTTATGATTTAATCTGCGTTTTGAGTGACGCAGGATGCTTCGATCAGGATGAGACAATTAAAGCAGGAAAATCATGTTGTGCCGAAGGAACATGTCAGAAGATTGGACGTCGGGCCGTGGATCGGTCGACGTATCGACAAAAGGCTTCGGGCCATGGACTCGGGCATCGGGCCAAGAAGAGCGGGTATTGTGCCAAGGATATCGGAGTTGCGGAGTCAACTGGCCGATTGGGCAATAGGCTGCAGAAGAGGACGATGCGCCGAAGAATCGGACGAAGCGTCGACGGACCAATGACATGTCGGACAACTTGGTTAATTGCTTAGGATTAATTGTCTCGATCGAAGTTTTGTTTTGGTGTGCAGGATTAACTACGATGAAAGTTAGACAAGCAGCAGGAGTTGCACCGGAGTCAAGATCATGATCACGTTGGGAGTTCGAGAGTTCGATGGAAGTTCGGACGGTCGTCGGAGGTTCTGCAAGAACAGATCCGAGAAGTCCGGAAGCTTGCCAAGCGAAGCTCGTCAGAACTTGCCAAGTGAATCGTCGCAAAATCCAGGAGTTTGCCGGAAGTCCGCAGAAGCATCACCGAGGGTTCATCGGATGATCGACGGAAGTTCGCCGGAAACTCGCCGGAAGATGCGATTGACGTACCGAAGCAAAGCTGCAGAAATTGTCTTAGATTTAATCGTAGTTAGCAAGTTGATTAAGTTAGGAATGGGAGGTGATCCCATTAGCTTAATCCTGGGGCAATTGGGCCCCTGAAGAACTCAAATTGGGTCGAATGGTTCAACCCATTCGGACCCAAGGTGCTGTGGGCGGTGCAACCGCCCCAGCCAAGCGGTGCAACCGCCCAGGATATGTCTCCCAGCGAGACTGGGCGGTGCAACCGCCCCAGCCAAATGGTGCAACCGCCCAGGATATGTCTCCCGGCGAGATTGGGCGGTGCAACCGCCCCATCCAAGAGGTGCAACCGCCCAGGGCTCAGTCTCCAAGCGAGACTGGGCGGTGCAACCTCCTCTGTCAAGAGGTAGCACCGCCAGAGCTCAAGTTTTGAGCTCTGCCAAGAGGTGCAACCACCAAGCTCGGTCTTCGAGCTCTGGCAGAGAGGAGCAACCTCTCTGGACAGGAGAGGCACCGCCTGAGCTCAGTCTTCGAGCTCTGGCAGAGAGGTGCAGCCACCTCTGGCAGAGAGGAGCAACCACCTTTGGCTGAGAGGTGCAACCTCTCTGGTCAGGAGATGCACCGCCTGAGCTCGGTCTTCGAGCTCTGGCAGAAAGGTGCAACCACCCCTGACAGAGAGGTGTATCCACCTGAGCTCAGTCTTCGAGCTCTGCTAGGCGGTGCAACCTCTCCAGTCAAGAGGTGCAACCGCCTGATCCCGAAATTCCGGGATTTGATCGTTTTGAGCTACAAATTTGAACTGGTTTGGGGCCTATAAATACCCCACCCGTTCAGCGCCCAGTCTCGCTTGGAGACTGAGCCTTGGGCGGTTGCACCTCTTGGCTGGGACGGTTGCACCGCCCACAGCACCTTGGGTCCGAATGGGTTGAACCATTCGACCCAATTTGAGTTCTTCAGGGGCCCAATTGCCCCAGGATTAAGCTAATGGGATCACCTCCCATTCCTAACTTAATCAATGTGCTAACTACGATTAAATCTAAGACAATTTCTGCAGCTTTGCTTCGGTACGTCAATCGCATCTTCTGGCGAGTTTCCGGCGAACTTCCGTCGATCATCCGATGAACCCTCGGTGATGCTTCTGCGGACTTCCGGCAAACTACTGGATTTTGCGACGATTCACTTGGCAAGCTTCCGGACTTCTCGGATCTGTTCTTGCAGAACCTCCGACGACCGTCCGAACTTCCGTCGAACTCTCGAACTCCCAACGTGATCATGATCTTGACTCCGGCGTAACTCCTACTGCTTGTCTAACTTTCATCGTAGTTAATCTTGCACCCCAAAACAAAACTTCGATCGAGACAATTAATCCTAAGCAATTAACCGAGTTGTCCGACATGTCATTGGTCCCTCGACGCTTCGTCCGATTCATCGGCGCATCGTCCTCTTCTGCAGCCTATTGCCCAATCGGCCAGTTGACTCCGCAACTCCGATATCCTTGGCACAATACCCGCTCTTCTTGGCCCGATGCCCGAGTCCACGGCCCGAAGCCTTCTGTCGATACGTCGACCGATCCACCGGCCCGACGTCCAATCTTCTGACATGTTCCTTCGGCACAACATGATTTTCCTGCTTTAATTGTCTCATCCTGATCGAAGCATCCTGCGTCACTCAAAACGCAGATTAAATCATAAACATATATCAAGTAGTTTCATCATCAAAATACGAGATTCAACAATCTCCCCCTTTTTGATGATGACAACCACTTGATGACGGAGTTTAACTCCCAAAGTTTAAATAAACTCCCCCTATCAATATGCCATATTGATAGAACCTTGAATTCAAACTGAATTCAAGTCATTGCAATATTCATCATGAATACTTTCAACACGTCAACATGAACATATGCATAAACTTATGCATCACATGTCATGTCATCAACATACTTCTCCCCCTTTGTCATCAACAAAAAGGAGAAGTATCACAATTAATCGTTTGTGTGTGATATTGGTTCAACTCATTGCATGAAAGTCATAATATCAAGTTTTATCATCATGCAATCTTGGAGCTAGAAGATTTAGCAAGTGTTACATCATGCTTAGAACATTCATGATATCAAGTTTTAGATATGCAAGTTTTATAGCATATAAGATAGCACTTTTGGAAATGTTCAAGATAGCAAGTTCTACATCATGCAAGCTAGCAATTTAGAGATGTTCAAGAAGGTAACTCTTGCTTCTTGAAAATTTTGCTCACTTTGCTAGATGCGCAAGTTAGCATTTTTGCCTCTTGAGATAGGCAAGATAGCACATTTGCTTCTTTTGATATAGCAACTTTTTGCTTCTCTTTAGACCAACAAGCTAGCAATTTTTACGATATACAAGTTTCACAATATATAAGCTAGCAAAAGTTTCGAAAGCAAATGCAAGATAGCTTTCTTGTGTAAGCTCATGATTCTTGCTTCCTATTGCAAGTTTTGCTTCTTGAGATATTCAAGATAGTGATGTTCAAGAAGACAATTTTTCTTCTTTGAAATAAGCAAGTTAGCAATCTTTGCTACTTAAAATAGGCAAGCTAGCAATCAAGTTTTTGCATCTTCTTGACTTGTACAAGCTAGCTATCTCCCCCTTTGTCATTGTAAAAAAGAAAGAGAGAATACGGTTTTGTAGTTCTTTTTTCCTTTTACAACGATTTCAAAATCATGACAAAGGATGAATAATCAAGTTATGAATGTCAAGACAATTTTTCATCATGAATATTTTATCATTACATGCATCATTATCATAAGTTGAAGTATTACATGCATGATATCATATCACCATTCATAATTACATTAATGTTTCAATATAACAATTTCTTCTCAAAATGTGTAACTTGGCACTCATAGCATTTTAAATCATGATTTACATCATATGCAATACATCACATCATAATTAGAAAGCACAAGTATTGCATGCATAATTGCACATCATAAATGTTTCATATCATGATGGTATCAAATTTGTCAAATTATATCCTACCATGCATGATCAAAACTTCTCCCCATTTTATCATTGAAAACAAGAAGAAAGTAGGGGGAAGAGCATAAAAGTGTTAAATATTTCAATCATTTCAAGGCATTTACATCATAGATCAAGTCATGATTCGTGATTCATCATAAAGCAAGTTAGTTTTCATTCATCACATAAGGCTTTTAAGGAATAGGAGAATGATTAATTTAAGCATATAATGTTTCAATCCATGAATACCGCAAGATATTATTTGTGACTTCAATTTTGCAAGATCAAGATTATGATTTAGATAAAACTTATTCAAATCAAATCATTAACTTGAAATTCATAATCAAGTCATTAAAATTAATTTCGAGATTCACAAAATATCATGAAATCATTAATCTCGATCAGATGGGAAAAGCATTTTTTTAAGAGATTCTTTTTCATCTAAGCATGCCTTAGTCTTTATATGCCAAATTAAGATAAGCATGAAAGTTCAAGACATAAGGCAAAGAAATCTTGTATTATGAAATATATGATATCAAGGCTCATGATTCATTCGAAAAAGATATAGTACAAAGAGCAACTTGAAACATTCTTATCAAGATCACATTTTAAAATATTCCCAGTTTCAAGATATCAATATGACACTTCATTGAATTGCATTTCATTTAAAGAACTCCTTTTTGATAAATGTAGGGAGCATAATGAACGATCTTGATTTATAAAGAGCTTCATGTTATAATTATTAAGATCATTATTATGATTATTCTCTTTAGCAAAGAATCACAAAAGCACTTTATTTTTGCATAAGAAATCTCATTGTATTATGATTTATAAATTCTTTTTCTGCACATGAATCATAGGAGATATGAGTGTGAAACAAATCTTTGCAAGCAAAAACACTATCATTCATATTTCAAGATGGAATTTATAAGCAGGAATCATTTCATCAAATCCATTTTAGAAAAATATTTTTCATAAGTGTATGAGAGAATCTGATTGTTAGGATACCAATTGTTAAGTGAATCCAAAAATGAAATTAACACTTTCATATATTCAGACATGATTTTTGCTATAGATCTTGAAATTAAATCAAGAAGATCAAACAAGCTCATGATCATGGATAACTTAAAATCTCATGCATAAAATTGTTAATAATCATTTAATATTACATCTTTATGCATTACTTTAAATCAAACGTGATTTCATTCAACAATGTTAATCAAACATGATACACATTATTACTTCTTAACCATGATCAAAATCATTTTGTTTGTTTATCATGCAATATTATCATTTTTGAAATTATCGGCATGATCATAATTTTTGTATTTTTATTTTTAAACATGCAATTTTCAAGAAAATTAATTCCAAACTAAAAAAGAAAATATATCATGAAAGCATCAAGTAATTTTAAAATAAACCAAAGGCATTTTAATTACCTCAATGTCGTAGGCTAGTAAGGCGTAGTTTGCCGCCTTGCTTTTGTTGACTTTCTCGTCTTCAGATGAGCTCGATTCATCCCAATTTTTGTTCTTCTTCTTGCGTTTAAAGCAAGTAGTTCCATTCTTTTTGCTTTTTAATTTTCGTTTCATTTATAGTTTAAGTTCACCATCACTTGAGCTTATGCTCGAGTGGTCTTCAAATGTTCTATGTCCCAAATCCTTCCTGTTCTTTGGAAGGTGGTTCTCAAGTTCTTCTCGTGCATTGCACGTCATTTCATCTGTGATCAATGAACCAATTAGTTCTTCAAGTGGAAATTGGTTCAAGTTTTTCGATTCTTGAATAGCAGTTACTTTTGAATCCCAAGTTTTAGAAAGTGAGCGCAAAACTTTGTTAACGAGTTCAAAATCCGAAAAGCTTTTACCAAGTGATTTTAAACCATTGACGACATCCGTAAAACGGGTGTACATGTCAACAACGGTTTCGCTTGGTTTCATATGAAAAAGCTCGAAATCAAGCAGTAAAATATTAACTTTCGAGTCTTTGACTCTACTAGTTCCCTCGTGCGTGATTTCAAGAGTGCGCCAAATATCGAAAGCCATTTCGCACAAAGAAACCCGATTGAACTCATTTTTGTCCAAAGCGCAAAATAAGGCATTCATAGCCTTTGCGTTTAAAGAAAAATATTTTTTCTCCAAATCCGACCATTCGTTCATCGGTTTGAAGGGAAGTTGAAAACCATTTTCAATGATACTCCATAAATCCAGATTTAGAGAAATCAAGAAAACTCTCATTCGAGTTTTCCAATAAGTGTAGTCCAATCCGTTAAAGAACGGTGGACGAAAGACCGAAAAGCCCTCTTGAAGAGTCATTTCTCTCGGGTGTAAATCCGAAATGAGAAATACCCCGCTCTGATACCAATTGTTAGGATCGAGAGCACTAAGAGGGGGGGGGGGTGAATTAGTGCAGCGGAAATCTTACAGCAATTTAAAACCGAAAGGTGCGTTCGTTCAATAAAATCTATTATGATGCAAAAGCCAATTCACAGTTTGTATTTAAGCGCAGTTTGCGTCTAAGCGCAGATTGCGTCTAAGAGCAGTTTACGTCTAAACGCAGTTTGCGTCTAAATGCAGTTTTACGTCTAAACTCAGTTTTACGTCTAAACGCAGTTTTATGTCTAAACGCAGTTTTGCGTCTGAACGCAGTTTTACGTCTGAACGCAGTTTTGCGTCTGAACGCAGTTTTGCGTCTGAACGCAATTTTGCGTCTAAACGTGGTTTTACGTCTAAACACAGTTTTGCGTCTAAACGTAGTTTTACGTCTAAACACAGAAACTGAACTTTGAAAATCTTTTTGTGAATGTGCAGAAAGCAGTTCGCAGTTATGAATGGAATCAAAGCATAAGCATAAACTGCGATGTAAAGATCGTACGAAAACATCGATTTACGTCTCAATGCAGATTCGGAAAGATCTGAACTTAGAGAATCGTTCGTAAAAGCGCAGAGGGCAGTAGCTATGTAGGAGGTTTGCAGTAATGATAAAGTGCTCAAAAATAAACGTAAACCAGAGATTTAGAGTGGTTCGGTCAGTCTTGACCTACTCCACTTTTGGCTTCCTCCACCGATAAGGTTGCCGACGTCAACTAGAGTCCTTCCTTCAATAGGCGAAGGCCAACTGCCCTTTTACAGTTTCTCTCCTTTTGACAGGCTCAGGAGACAACCTTTACAGATCCTTTCTCTCCTCTCTTTACAACTCAAGACTTTGAAGAACAGAAAGAGGAGAACTTTTGGACTTTACACAATTTTGAGCTCTTAGAATCACAGAAAAGATCAGGAATTCGGAGTGGATCTATTCCCTTTCTGTGCTGAACGGGTGGGGTATTTATAGGCCCCAACCTAGTTCAAATTTGGAGCTCAAAACGATCAAATCCCGGAATTCCGGGATCAGGCGGTTTGTTAGGACTCTAGCTTGGAGAGTCCTAATTGAGAGGGACATTCATGTAAAAATGTTGGGACTCTAGCTAGGAGAGTCCTAATTGAGAGGGAAATTCTGTTAGGACTCTAGCTAGGAGAGTCCTAATTGTGAGGGGCATTCATGTAGGAGGTTTTTTCTTAGAGAAGAATTAGGAGTTGTAAGGGAATAAGAGTCTTGAGTAGGAGTTCTATTAGGAGTTGGTTAGAAGTAAGAGTCTTAAGTAGGAGTCCTATTAGGAGTTAAGGTTTAGAAGCCCTATAAATAGCCATGTATTCCTTCTCTTTTCTTAAGCAATAGATGAATCTTTTCTGCAGCCTTTGAGCAGCAACTTGGAGGGAGGAACCCCTATAGAGTTTCAAGGAGGCCGATCCCCTAAAGAGATCAACCCCAAGTTTAGAATCTGCAAGGGTTCTAACACCTGGTATCAGAGCAGCGTTCTTGGTGTCTCGCTGCCCTTCCACAGCCATCCATCAACCCTCTACAACCATCCAAAGCAATTCCCACAATTGCTTAAAAGATCATCACCGAATTCCATCATCATCTCCACCACCACGGATCATCCTTTGATCTCCTCGTGAATTGCAACAGGTTCTGGTTTCCTACCTTACTGCTGCTACAATTTAGTTATCCTTATTCGAAAATCCAAAAAAAAAAAAAAAATCGTTCCTATATTGCTGCATAAACTTTTCGTCACAAAGTTTTCATCTCTACGACGAAAGATACATTGCAGAATTCCAGCCGCATAGCACCATCTGTTTGATCTTGCTACTGTACTTTTTCTATCCAAATTTCTACAAAATTTTTATGACATCTTTGACACTTCTTAACAGTGGATTTCCCTTTGGTTTCATCAAAAAATTCTCAATATAAACTACTAATCTTTTATGTCCAATCTGCTGCACTTGAATTGCAGAATTCAAGCCGCATAGCACCATCTGTTTGATCTTGCTACTATGCTTTTTCTATCCAAATTTCTACGAAATTTTCATGACATCTTTGACACTTCCTAACAGTAGATTTCTCTTTGGTTTCATCGAAAAATTCTCAATATAAACTACTGATCTTTTTTGTCCAATCTGCTGCACTTGAAAATCTATGCTGCAGAAAATTTCAGCTGCATATCGTTGCCTTAACCCATCTATTTGCAATATTTTTTGAATGAAATTTCTTATACACTTCATAGATCATCTTGGCTTCCATCTAAGATTGATCTATTAAGAAATTCATCTCTAAAAATGATTTTATGTTGCTGTAAATTTTCATCGTAACCCGCTGAAATTTTTCGACGATAATTCTGCAATTGCAACTTTCACCAATTTCCTTGCTGTTATACTGCCAAAATTTTCTTGATTAAATTAGATATCCTTGCTGTCATATAAATTGTGATTTTGCTATCAATTTCCTCCTCAATTCTCTAAAGTTTTTGGTGGAAATTACGTCGAGAAACCGTTGTTTCTTCGACGACAATTCTACTCTTACAAGATAGCACATACTTGCTGCAACTTCCACGGATTTCTGTCAAACCTTTGCTACCATCTACCATAGATCCAAAACTTTCATCCAAAGCCCTAAAACTCTACTAAACCACACCCTCAAACTGCACCCAAAACAGCCACAAAACAAGCCTAAACCGTAGCCTACATCCACCAATCCACCAACCCTTTCGACCATCACTTCTCTCAACCTATACATGCCTTTAACCTGACAACAAAAGAGAGATCTTAACATCATAGATTTGGAGGCATATACTATGGCATCTAAGGAGGCAATCGATGCTAAATTCGAAGCCTTGGAGGCGCGAATGGGGATAAGATTCGGATGCTCTTTACCGAACTCAAATTGGGCCGACTACTAAGCCCGAAGAAATCACATCAAGGAGAGAGCTTTGCCCAATCACACCAAGCCCGAAGATATGACTTCCAAGAGAGGGGAAGCTCTATGACCAACCCCAACTATCCATGCATGAGAGTGGACTTCCCTAGATGGGAAGAAGGAGACCCGATTGGTTGGATCTCGCGCGCGGAGCGATATTTTCGGTACCACAAAACCGCGGATGTATCTATGGTGAAAATTGCAGCTATACATCTTGAAGGGGATGCTATACAGTGGTTCAACTGGTTTGAACATACTTATGGAGTCCTTTCATGGCGACAATTCAAAGAAGGACTACTGATTCGCTTCAGACCAACCGATTACGAGAATATTGACGAACAACTAGCAAAGATCCAACAAACCTCCACCATTCAGGAGTACCAAACCAGGTTTGAAAAGTTATCTAATCAAACTCATGATTGGTCTCAAAAACAACTATTGTGGACCTTCATTGAGGGCTTGAAGCCAGAGATCCGAGGAGAAGTTAAAGCGCGACAACCGTATACACTTATGGCAGCCATCACTTTCGCACGACATCAAGAGGAGCAATTGAACCATGAAGCTTGGAGGACTAGGGTCTCTCCTTAACCAGTAATATTGAAGCCCTTAGCGCCCCCTACTATCGACCAAGTCCCTACACTAAAGAGGTTAACAAGAGAAGAGCTTCGGGAGCGATATGCGAAGGGGTTATGTTGGCATTGTGACGAGCCGTGGAGCCGTGAGCATCGCTGTAGTAAAGGGGGACTTCTTATGATTGAATCGATAGAAGAAGAGGTCATTGAACATCCAAAAGAGAGCCTTGAACATGAAGAAGAAGATGCAGAAGAAGAGCCACAACCGACCGAAGTTACGGTATATACACTAGCTAGCTACTCAAACCCGCAAACGATGAAAATTGGAGGCCTTCTCAAACAACAACCAATCACTGTTCTCATCGACACGGGCAGTACTACTAACTTCCTAAATAGTAAGCTTGCTGTTTGGATATCATTACCTATCGAGAATCGCTGCAGGTTTGATGTTAAGGTCACCGACGGACGAATTTTGAATTGTGATCATAGGCGCTTGCAGGTGAAACTATTGCTGCAGGACCAAGAGATAATTGCATATTTCTTCCTTCTCCCTCTTAACAATCATGAGGCCATGCTCAGAATTAAATGGTTGACAACATTAGGTGATATTTCTTGGAATTTTATGAAACTAATTATGAAATTTTACAGTAAGGAGAAACAGGTGACATTGCACGGGAAACGTGGGGGCGACATAACAACGATTTGCACACAACAAATGGAGAATGTTTTGCATAAAGCATGCAGCGGCTTTTTGGTACAACTTGAGCAGCAAACTAAGGGAGAGCCAACAGAATTTGAAGATCCAAATCTACTTCCTTTGCTTACTGAATTTTCAAATATATTTGACGAACCGCGCAACCTACCTCTTACCTATCGGCATGATCATTGTATAATGATTCTTCCAGGCAAATCTTCAGCAAATGCTCAGCCATATCAGTATCCACATCTCCAGAAGGATGAAATAGAAAGGATTATAAAAGAGATGCTCGAAACAGGAGTTATTCGGCCAAGTTGCAACCTCTACTCTTCGCCGGTGCTACTTGTACGCAAGAAGGACGGAACAAGGCGAATATGTGTTGATTACCGAGCTCTCAATGGCATAATCATCAAGGACAAATACTTTATTCCAATAGTAGATGAATTGCTAGATGAAAGGGAGCACAAATCTTTACAAAGCTGGACCTTTGATCCGGGTATCATCAAATACGAGCATGCGAAGAAGACATACGGAAAACCACCTTTTGAACACACAACAACCATGAATTTTTGCTTTCTTCAACAAAAGGTGGAATATCTTGGGCATATCATATCAGAGGAAGGTGTGGCAGTGGACCCCTTCAAAATTGGAGTAATGCAAAACTGGCCGACCTTGAGAAACATAAAATTGCTACATGGCTTTCTGGGTTTAATAGGCTACTACCGCAAGTTCGTGAAAAACTATGGAAAGATCAGTGCACCACTTACTTCCTTACTAGAAAAAGATGTCTTCCAATGGTTAGATAGAGCCTCCGCTGCCTTCGACAAACTTAAGGCAGCCATGACGTCGACGCCGGTGCTAACACTACCAGATTTCAACCGACCCTTCATTTTTTAGGCCGACATATCTGAAGTCAGAATTGGAGCCATTCTCATGCAAGATGGTCGACAACTCGCATACACTAGCAAGGCATTATCTCCCTCCGATCAAAATATGTCAACATATGATAAGGAGATGCTCGCCATTGTGCGCGCAGCAACGAGGTGGAGATTGTACTTGATCAGGCGATACTTTCAAATCAAGACCGACCATAAAAGTCTAAAATATCTCTTGGAGTAGAAGATATCTTCCCCCGAGCAGCAAAAATGGGTAACAAAACTTCTTGGATTTGATTTTGAAATAACTTACAAAAAGGGGAAAGAGAATGTTCTTGCAGATGCGCTTTCGCAGCTACCCGAGCAAGTTGAAGTTTCGACCGTTTCACTTCCGACCAGCGACTTCCTTGAGGATATTAAGATGGAATGGCAGGAAGATTCAGATACTAGTAAGATTATAAAAAAATTGGAGGAAGCACCAAGCCCCATGACTCATTACAATTGGGACTCAAAAGAATTACACTATAAGGGACGCATTGTGCTTGTGACAAATTCTACTTGCATCTTCAATAGCAGATTTTGGACAAAGTTATTCTATATGCAGGGTACTAAATTGAAAAGGAGTACGACATATCACCCACAAACCAACAGCCAACTGGAAGTTTTAAACAGGTGCTTGGAGATAGCCCAAAGCCACCCACCAAATATGACTACCCAAAGAGAACTCGAGACCCAGCCAAGTGCCATTATTGATCGACGGATCATGACTCAACGACGACGACCCACTAATGAAGTGCTAATACAGTGGGCGAACCTACCAAAAGAAGATGCCACTTGGGAGAACTATGACGACTTAAAGATCAAATTCCCAGAATTCATGAATCATCAGCCTCGAGGACAAGGCTGATTTGAAGAGGGCGAGTCTGTTAGGACTCTAGCTTGGAGAGTCCTAATTGAGAGGGACATTCATGTAAAAATGTTGGGACTCTAGCTAGGAGAGTCCTAATTGAGAGGAAAATTCTATTAGGACTCTAGCTAGGAGAGTCCTAATTGTGAGGGGCATTCATGTAGGAGGTTTTTTCTTAGAGAAGAATTAGGAGTTGTAAGGGAATAAGAGTCTTGAGTAGGAGTTCTATTAGGAGTTGGTTAGAAGTAAGAGTCTTAAGTAGGAGTCCTATTAGGAGTTAAGGTTTAGAAGCCCTATAAATAGCCATGTATTCCTTCTCTTTTCTTAAGCAATAGATGAATCTTTTCTGCAGCCTTTGAGCAGCAACTTGGAGGGAGGAACCCCTATAGAGTTCCAAGGAGGCCGATCCCCTAAAGAGATCAACCCCAAGTTTAGAATCTACAAGGGTTCTAACACGGTTGCACCTCTTGACTGGAGAGGTTGCACCGCCTAGCAGAGCTCGAAGACTGAGCTCAGGTGGATGCACCTCTCTGTCAGGGGTGGTTGCACCTTTCTGCCAGAGCTCGAAGACCGAGCTCAAGCGGTGCATCTCTTGACCAGAGAGGTTGCACCTCTCTGCCAGAGGTGGTTGCACCTCTCTGCCAGAGGTGGTTGCTCCTCTCTGCCAGAGGTGGTTGCACCTCTCTGCCAGAGCTCAAAGACCGAGCTCAGGCGGTGCCTCTCCTGTCCATAGAGGTTGCTCCTCTCTGCCAGAGCTCGAAGACCGAGCTTGGTGGTTGCACCTCTTGGCAGAGCTCGAAACTTGAGCTCTGGCGGTGCTACCTCATGACAGAGAAGGTTGCACCGCCTAGTCTCGCTTGGAGACTGAGCCCTGGGCGGTTGCACCGCTTGGCTGGGGCGGTTGCACCGCCCACAGCACCTTGGGTCCGAATGGGTTGAACCATTCGACCCAATTTGAGTTCTTCAGGGGCCCAATTGCCCCAAGATTAAGCTAATGGGATCACCTCCCATTCCTAACTTAATCAACGTGCTAACTACGATTAAATCTAAGACAATTTCTGTAGCTTTGCTTCGGTACGTCAATCGCTTCTTCCGGCGAGTTTCCGGCGAACTTCCATCGATCATCCGATGAACCCTCGGTGATGCTTCTGCGGACTTCCGACAAACTCCTAGATTTTACGACGATTCACTTGGCAAGTTCCGACGAGCTTCGCTTGGCAAGCTTCCGGACTTCTCGGATCTGTTCTTGCAGAACCTCCGACGACCGTCCGAACTTCCGTCGAACTCTCGAACTCGCAACAAATCCTTCGCGCTTGACTCCGACACTTTGTTTCGCTTTATGTCTTCATCGTTATCATAGTTAATCCTGCACAACAAAACAAAACTTCGATCGAGACAATTAATCCTAAGCAATTTAACCAAGTTGTCCCGCATGTCATTGGTCCCTCGACGCTTCGTCCGATTCTTCGGCGTATCGTCCTCTCCTGCAGCCTATTGCCCAATCGGCCAGTTGACTCCACAACTCCGATATCCTTGGCACAATACCCGCTCTTCTTGGCCCGATGCCCGAGTCCACGGCCCGAAGCCTTCTGTCGATACGTCGACCGATCCACCGGCCCGACGTCCAATCTTCTGACATGTTCTTTCGGCACAACATATTTTTCCTGCTTTAATTGTCTCATCTTGATCGAAGCATCCTGCGTCACTCAAAACGCAGATTAAATCATAAATATATATCAAGTAGTTTCATCATCAAAATACGAGATTCAACACTGCTTTCCAAGCGGTGCCACCGTCGGCCAAGAATTCAAGGGCTGAATGGGCTACTCAATTCGACCCAATTCAGCCCTGTTAAAGGCCCAATTGGCCTCTAATTAAGTTAGTGGGATTATCTCCCAATCCTATCTTAATTTATGATCTAA
This sequence comes from Musa acuminata AAA Group, assembly GCF_036884655.1. NCBI lineage: Eukaryota > Viridiplantae > Streptophyta > Magnoliopsida > Zingiberales > Musaceae > Musa > Musa acuminata. The sequence goes on along the minus strand of NC_088345.1, from coordinate 26,939,047 downwards.
CTATGATAATTAAGATGTAATCATAGCACTTCTTGTTCCGGTGCATCAATTGCTCTTCCGGTGAACTTCCAGTGAACAATCGATGAACTCTTGGCAATGCTCCGGCGGACTCCCGGTAAGCTCTTGGACTTTACGACAATCTTCTTGGCGAGTTCTGATGAGCTTCTTTGGCAAGCTCCTGGACTTTTCGGTTGGTTCCGACAAAACTTCCGACGAACGTCCAGACTTCCGACGAACTCTTAAACTCCCAACAAGATCTCGATCTTGACTCCAGCACAACACCTACTTTATGTCTTACTGCTATCATTATTAATCCTGCATATTTTTCTCAACATATAGATTAGATCAAACAATTTATAATTTGACTTCATCATCAAAATCCGAGATTCAACAAAGGTTTCTTCCGATGAGCTTCCGGCGAACTTCCAACGATCTCTTGGCAATGTTCTAGTGGACTCCCGGCAAGCTCCTAGACTTCACAATGATCTTCTTGGCGAGATCCAATGAGCTTCTTTAGCAAGCTCCTGGACTTGTCGGTTGGTTCCAGCAAAACTTCCGACGAACTCTTGAACTCCCAATGAGATCTCGATCTTGACTCTGGCACAACACCTGTTTTATGTCTTATTGCTATCATAGTTAATCCTGCATACTTTTCTCAACATATAGATTAGATCAAACAATTTACAACTGACTTCATCATCAAAATCCAAGATTCAACAAAGGTTTCTTCCGATGAGCTTTCGACGAACTTCCGACGATCTCTCGGTAATGTTCCAGCGGACTCTCGACAAGCTCCTGGACTTCACAATGATCTTCTTGGCGAGTTCCGACAAGCTTCTTTAGCAAGCTCCTAGACTTCTCGGTTGGTTCTAGTAGAACTTCTAACAAACGTCCGGACTTCCGACAAACTCTCAAACTCCCAACGAACTCTCAAACTCCCAACGAAATCTCATTCTCGACTTTGGGACTTCGTTTTGCTTTATGCCTTGCTATTGTAGTTAATCCTGTACATATAAAACACACTTCGATCTATACAATTATTACTAAGCATGAATTATGTTGTTCGGCATGTCATTGGTCTATCGATGCTTCGTCCGATTCTTCGACGCATCGTCCTCTCTTGCTGCCTATTGCTCAATCGACCAGTTGACCTCCATAACTCTGATATCCTTAGCGCAATATCCGATCTTCTTAGCCCGATGCCCGAAACCATGGCTCGAAGCCTTTTGTCGATACGTCGACCGATCCTCCGGCATGATGTCCAATCTTCTAATATATTTTTCTCCAGCCCAACATTATTCTTCCTACTTTAATTATTTCTCCCTGATTGAAGCTTCCTACATCACTCAAAACACAGATTAAATCATAAACATTATCGATTGGTTTCATCATCAAAATCCGAGATTCAAAAATCTCCCCCTTTTTGATGATGACAACCTATTGATGACGGAGTTAACCTTAACTCCTCCTATCAATATATTATATTGATAGAACTCTTGGATTCAAAAATCCAAGTAACATGTTATCATAAAATTATGCATAGCATCATCATACTTCTCCCCCTTTGTCATCAACAAAAAGGAAAAGTTCAATTAATAAGTGTTTGAGACATATTACAGTTCAAATCATTGTAATATAATCTTCAGTTTTATCATCATGCAAGCTCGTAAAAATTTAAGTTTTACAAGTTTGTAAATTTTGCTATATATGCAAGTTAGCATATTGTGCTTCTTGAGATAGGCAAGATAGCACTATTGCTTCTCTTGAGATTGCAAGCTAGCAAGTCTTGGTGATGTTCAAGATAGCAAGTTCTACATCATGCAAACTAGCAAATTTTTATATTATTTTTAAAGAATGTAAGCTAGCTATATTTGAGATGTTTAAGAAAGTAATTTTTGCTTATTGAAATTTGCAAGTTAACAATCTTTGCTTCTCCTTTGAGATGTGCAAGCTAGTAATTCTTATTTCTCTTTTGAGTTGGGCAATCTAGCAATTTTTGGATATACAAGCTAGTAAGATAGCAAGTTTTATATTAAGCAAGCTAACACATTTTGCACCATGCAAGCTAGCAAATTTTACATAATTTTAGAACAAGCATAACTAGTTCTTTCTCCCCCTTTGTTATTGTCAAAAAGAAGGGAAGAAATTAATTTTATAATTTTTTTTTCCTTTACAATAATTTTCAAATCATGACAAAGGTAAAGTATCAATCTTATTTCAATATATTTGTGCATCATTATAATTTCAAATTAAAACAAGCACAATTTCAAACCTTATATTTCATCCTTACTTCATGCATGATACTAAAAATAAATCATCACTATGGACATATCATACATGATACTCAAGCATTCATGATATATTATTTTAGCAACAAATCATAGTATTGCATACATCATTCCAAATCATACATATTTCAAATCATGATGGTATCAAAATGTTAAATTACATTACATCCTATCATGAATGAGAATTCTCAAGATTCATATAAACAATCTCCTCTTAAGAAAATATTAAAAAAAATCTTAGGAGTACAAAAAAAAGTTATTGATTTAAAAAAAATCTCAAGTAATTCCAAAAAATCAAGATTATAATTTGGATAAAACTCATTCAAATTCAAATCATCAAATCAAAATCATTTTCAATAGATTCAAAAAGAAACATAGATAGATTCATTAATCTCTCCTTTTTGAAAAATGGTAAGAAGAAATATAGGAGTTCAAAAACAAGATCTTGATTTATAGAGAAATCTCATAAAATTATCATTTTTCTTCAAATCATTCAACTTGTTAAATCAACAAAGTCACTTTTAAGAGATTCATAAAAATGATACAAATAGATTCATCAAAATCAATAAGATAGAGAAAAAAAATTAAAAAAAATATTTTCCTCATTTTAATTATTTTAATTTAAGTGATTGATTTTATATAAGCATGCTCAAGTTTTTTTGTGTGAAAATCATGCATCATGGTTTAAAATTGAAAGAGTAAATCTCATCATTGAAATCATCAAGATCAATAAATCATAAATTACCCAAAAATCATCATGCATAATTTTGAAATATAAACTTATTAAGTATGATCATTATGCATTACTTCAAATCAAATATAATTTTATTAATCATAGAGCATCTTCAATCAAAATCGAGAAATAACATGAAAATCAACATGATACACATTAATACTTCTTGAAAAACATATATAGGATTATCATTAGATTTAAATCTAACATTTTATTCCTTTAACATAAAACATATCATTTTCATTATCATTTTCAAAATTACTAGCATGATCCTAATTTTTTACATTTTCATTACATTATAAACATGTAATTTTCAAGAAAAATAATTTTTCTAAACTAAATTAATAATAACTCATGAAAAGCATAATGTAATTTCAAAGTAAACTAAAAGAGTTTCGTTTGAGTTGTTTACCTTATTGACAAGAGTCATCAAAGCGAAATTCGTCATTTCATCTTCATTTGTTTACTCTTTGTCATTGGATGAGCTCGATTCATCCCAAGATACTTTAAGTGCTCTCTTCTTCTTCGGCAACTTATTTTTAAGTTTATTTTTATTCTTTAATTCTTGTTTAATGAACTTTTTAAATTTCATAGTGAGGAGTTCAAGTTCACTATCACTTGCTTATGCTCGAGTGGTCTTTTATTGTTCTTAGACCGAAATCCTTTTTAGTTTTTGGAAGGTTGTTCTCAAGTTCGTTTTGTGCCACATATATCACAAAACTCATTTCATAGGTCATTAAAGACTCGATAAGTTCTTTGAGTGAAAATTTGTTTAAATCTTTTGCCTCTTGTATGACAGTTACCTTTGAATCCCAATTGAGAACATAAAATTTTGTTTATAAGTTCAAAATCTGAAAAATTTCTATCAAGTGCTTTTAAACCATTGATGACATCCATAAAACAGATGTACATGTCTCCAATGGTTTTGCTTGGTTTCATATGAAACAATTTGATGCCATGCATTAAAAGATTAATCTTAGAAACTTTTACTCTACTAGTGCCTTTGTGTGTGGTTTCAAGAATATGCCAAATATCAAAAGCCTTTTCATAAGTAGAAACCCGATTGAATTCATTTTTGTCTAAGGCGCAAAACAAAGCATTCATAGCTTTCACATTTAAAGAAAAAATCTTCTTCTCCAAATCATTCCAATGGTTCATTGGAAGAGAAGACCTTCGAAAACCGCTTTCAACAATATTCCATAAATTAAAATCTAAAGAAAGCAAGAAAACTCTCATTCGAGTTTTCCAATATGTGTAGTCCGTCCCATTGAACATGGGAGGATGAATGAGAGAGTAACCCTCTTGAAAGCTGAAAAGAGTCATTTATCTTCGGTGTTAAACTAAATGAGAAATATATAGCTTTGATACCAACTATTAGGAACGAGTCGGCACTAAGGGGGGGGGGTTAGGTGGGGTGAATTAGTGCATCAGTAAAAACGTCAGTTCTAGAAAATCTTCGTTTAATTAAAAATCGATCCCGAAAAATGCTTGACTTGAAAGCATGTCCATAAACGTATTGAAAGTAGTAAGCAAGTAAAGTGATTTGCAGTTAAAGTAAATTGTAAGAAGTAAATACAAACCGATTTATAATGGTTTGGTCATCGTAACCTACATCCACTCCACCGATTCCTCTTCCGTCGAGGCCACCGGCATCCACTATCGATCTTTCTTTAATAAGCAAAGATTAACCTCCTTCTTACACCCCTCTTCTCCATTTCACAGGTTTAGGAGACAACATTTATAAGCACTCACTCTTCTCTAAACAGAATTCTAAAATTAGATCTAGAGGAGGGGATTTCTCAAAGTGATTGCAACAGTGTTTTCTCACTTTAAAACTCTATATGCTTAAGTCATTTAACAAAAAATGAGAGGGAGATTTATAGACCTCAAGTTGATTCAAACTTAGAGCCTAAAAATATCTTATCTCGGGTTTCTTGTGTTGAATCTCGTATTTTGATGATGAAACTACTTGATATATGTTTATGATTTAATCTGCGTTTGAGTGACGCAGGATGCTTCGATCAGGATGAGATAATTAAAGCAGGAAAATCATGTTGTGCCGGAGGAACATGTCAGAAGATTGGACGTCGGGCCGGTGGATCGGTTGACGTATCGACAGAAGGCTTCGGGCTGTAGATTCGGGCATCGGGCCAAGAAGAGCAGGTATTGTGCCAAGGATATCGGAGTTGTAGAGTCAATTGGTCGATTGGGCAATAGGCTACAGGAGAGGACGATGCGTCGAAGAATCGGACGAAGCGTCGAGGGACCAATGACATGCCGGACAACTTAGTTAATTGCTTAGGATTAATTGTCTCAATCGAAGTTTTATTTTAAGTATGCAGGATTAACTACAATGGAAGAAAGACACGCAGCAGGAGTTACGCCGGAGTCAAGACAATGATCACGTTGGGAGTTCGAGAGTTCGACGGAAGTTCGGACAGTCGTCGGAGGTTCTACGGGAACAAATCCGAGAAGTCCATGAGCTTACCAAAGAAGCTCGTCGGAACTCGCTAAGTGGATCGTCGCAAGTCCAGGAGTTTGCCAGAAGTCCGCAGGAGCATCACCGAGGGTTCATCGGATGATCGACGGAAGTTCGCCGGAAGCTCGCCGGAAGAAGCGATTGATGCACCGGAGCAAATTGCAGTAAATGTCTTAGGGAATATCGTAGTTAGCACAATGATTAAGTTGGAAATGGGAGGTGATCCCATTAACTTAATCTTGGGCCAATTGGGCCCCTGAAAAACCCAAATTGGGCCGAATGGATCAACCCATTCGGACCCTGATTTCTGTTGGGAGGTGCAACCGCCCCAGCTAGGAGGTAGCACCGCCTGGGCTAAGTCTCCGAGTGAGACTGGGCGGTGCAACCACCCTAGCTAGGCGATGGCACCGCCTGGGCTCAGTCTCCGAGCGAGACTGGGCGGTGCAACCTCCCCTGACAAGAGGTGGCACCGCTTGGGCTCAGTCTCCGAGCACTGGCTGAGCGGTGCAACCGCCTCAGTCAGGAGGTTGCACCGCCTGAGCTCGGTCTTCGAGCTCTGGCAAGAGGTGCAACCGCCCCTGATAGGAGGTGGCACCGCCCAGAGGCTCAATCTTCGAGCTCTGCTAGGCGGTGCAACCGCTCCAATCAGGAGGTGCAACCGCCTGATCCCGGAATTCCAGGAATTGACAATTTTGAGCTCCAAATTTGAACTGGGTTGGGGCCTATAAATACCCCACCCATTCAGCACTAAGAAAGCATAGAATACACACCGAAATCTTAATCTTGTTCTGTGATTTTTAGAGCTCAAAATTATTTTAAAGGCCAAAAGTTCTTCTTCCTCTTTTCTTCCAAGTTCTGAGTTGTAAAGAGACGAGAGAAAATTCTGTAAGGGTTGTCTCCTTAGCCCGTTAAAAGGAGTGAAACTGTAAAAGGGTGGTTGGCCTTCGCCTATTGAAGGAAGGCCTCTAGTTGACGTCGGTGACCTCGTCGGTGGAGGAAGCCAAAAGTGGAGTAGGTCAAGATTGACCGAACCACTCTAAATCTCGGTTTGCATTTACTTTGAGCATATTATCTTTACTGCAAACTTGCTCAAAAGCTTACTGCTTTCTGCGCATATACGATCGGGTTTTAAGCTTTGCACTTTCCGAACCGGCGTTTAGACGTAAATCAACTTTTTTGTATGATCATCATATTTCAGTTTGCATTTACATTTTGATTTCTATCATAACTGCAAACTTCCTTTATATCCTTGCTTAAACTGCATCTCGCTTAATCAAGTGATTTACGAATCATCATTTAGACATAAATCAGTTGCTTCGTACGAATATCATATTTCAGTTTACGCTTGCTATCTGATTTGAATCATAACTGCAAACTGCATTTATATCATTGCTGCATTTCACTTAATTAAAAGTTAAAGTGATTTACGAATCGGCTTTCTTACTGAAATCACTTTTATCGAACGAACGCAGTTTTTATTTTTATCGTAGAAGGTTTTCCGTTGCACTAATTCACCCCCCCCCCCCTCTTAGTGCTCTTGATCCTAACATCTTGGGTATAGGCAGTACCACCACCTGTGCTGGGCGGTACCACTGCTAGTGTCAATCTGACACTGACACTACATTAGGCGATACCACTGCCAAGTCTGACGGTACCACCACCTAACACCTGACACGAGGTGGTACTGTTGAATCTCGTATTTTGATGATGAAACTGTTGGGAAATCATTGGGGGGCGACATCATATGCGCAGCGGAAGAACAAGAAAACAAAAATCCCCGATTCCCAAAAAGATGTTCGTCGTCGTGCGAAGATTGGTGCGCAAAAATCTGCAAAACACAAAACTGCGTATAGAGATTGTGTTACCTAGGGAGATCGTATATCCCTGTTTGCAGATCCTTAGGAGAGGGTGAAGGAGGTCAAGCGTCCTCCTCTCTAGCGGTGATCCACACAGTAAGGTTGCGACGACGCTCCTCAAAACTCCATGCCTACTCTGAGGTGGAGAGGGAGAGGAGAATAGGAAAGGCAAGCAAAGACTCTAGCCTATGAGGCTGTGAATCCCTCCTATTTATAGAGATCCCGTGTCAAACCCTAATGGGTCCTTCCCTAGTGGGTATTGGATCTGCATCCAATAAGACAAGGGCTCCGTCGGATATCTCATATCCGAACCTCTACTCATCGCAATGCCTACCATATGTGTGTGACCCTCTAGGCCCAATATCGAGCTGGCCGTGAGTCATACCTGTCAGAACTCCTTCTAACTCAGTGGATTATTATCTCTGTAATAATTCACTCGACTCATCGACTACGGAAGTACTAGGCCACTACGCCGTAGTCCCCAGACGATACAGGGGAATCCAATCCATTGGACCTGTCTGTCCTCAGTTACCATGTACCTATAGTCCCTCATCCATCTAATATCCCAGAGACCGTATATCGAGCATGGTGCTGTCAGACCCATACGGTTTCTACTCGAGTCTCGCTCTAATCGGATTCTCCCGGAGAACTCTTTCTCTCTCAACCCGAATGACCCTGGCCAGGGATTTGTCTGAGCAAGAACACATGGGATATTCCTCTCATGATACCGAGAGTGGATGATCCTCTATCGACACTCAATAGCCCTCGTAAGGTCGACTACCACTCCCAATGACCAGCTGTACTAGATCTGGGAACAGCCAAACCTATAAGTCTGGTATCAAAGAGTGGAGCACTCATACAGGACATCCTTGGTGTCTCAAGTCTAAGAACCAGATACACCACTAGGACTACGGAATCGTTGTCTGACAATAAGGCATCATCAACCATCCAACATTCCGTAAGCGGATCAATCAGTGAACTCATTCTCCAATGAGCACCTGTACTGTATCCCTAGTGTCCCTACACGAGCAGCTATGAGACCAGCTGCATCCATCATATGGATGGGTATACAGCACACCAGTCTATCCGGTTATCACGATGTCCCTCTCGAGTAACCTATGACCGGGATTATTTAGGATATGTGTTTAAAGGTGAATCGATCTCATTATCGTGATCTCATCACGATCCGATTCCCATTGCACAAATCCAAGGACATCACAATATATATGCATTTATGCAATAGTTATAAAGTGATATACGCCAAAATATAATAAGCAAAAAGATTCTGTATCAAGTCACACGTGCCATCACTCACGTGATTGGCTTGCTGGGCACTTATGACTAGCAATCTCCCACTTGACCTAAAGCCAATCACCTATGTGTCTGATCCCCATCAGACCCCTGTGACGCTCAAAGACAATCTGAGACAACGGCTTTGTCAGTGGATCTGCAATGTTATCTTCGGATGGAACTTTTTCCACTGCTACATCTCCTCGGGATACGATCTCTCTTATAAGCTGGAACCTCCTCAGAACACTTCTGATAAGACCCGGGTTCCCTTATTTGAGTAATCACCCCATAGTTGTCGCAATATAAGGAAGTCGACTTGTCGCTATCTGTATCGACTCCCAAATCTGTGATGAACTTCTTCACCCAGACTCCCTCCTTTGTTGCATCTAATGCAGCAATGTACTCCGCCTCTATGGTTGAGTCAGCAGTAGTATCTTGCTTGGAACTCTTCCAGCACACTGCTCCTCCATTCAAGGTGTACACATACCCTGAATTCGACTTGCTATCATCGACATCAGACTGAAAACTTGAGTCAGTGAAGCCTTCAACCTTAAGGCTATTACCTCCATATACTAGTAAAAGATCCTTAGTCCTTCTCAAGTACTTAAGGATACACTTTACTGCTTTCCAGTGCTCCAAGCCTGGATCCGCCTGATACCTGCTCGTGACACTCAGAGCATGCGCTATATCAGGCCTAGTACATAGCATGACATACATGATAGACCCTATTGCTGAGGCATAAGGTATCATATTCATGTTTGCCCTTTAGAAGAATTTTCAATGCCAAACATTTTGACAATGGTTTCTATGTACCTGGACTGGGACAAGCCAAGCATCCTCTTGGATCTATCTCTATAGATTCTAATCCCCAAGATATAGGATGCTTCCCCTAAGTCCTTTATGGAGAAGTGTCTAGATAACCAAGTCTTTACAGTGGATAGCATTCCTACGTCATTCCCAATGATGAGGATGTCATCCATATATAACACCAAAAAGCTAATAGCGCTCCCACTTACCTTTCTGTATACACAAGGCTCATCTTCGTTCTTAACGAAGTCATAAGATCTGATTGCCTCATCAAACCTTATGTTCCAACTTCGAGAAGCTTGCTTTAGTCCATAAATGGATCTAAGCAACCTACACACCTTATCTGGGCAGTTCTTGGACACGAATCCCTCAGGTTGCATCATATACACCTCCTCCTCCAGGTTCCCGTTGAGGAATGCGGTTTTCACATCCATCTGCCAGATCTCATAACCATAGTGTGCTGCAATAGCCAATAGAATTCTGATGGATTTTAGCATTGCTACGGGTGAGAAAGTTTCGTCGTAGTCAACACCTTGCCTTTGACGATACCCCTTAGCCACTAGCCTTGCTTTATAGGTCTCTACATTTCCATCTACTCCGATCTTTTTCTTAAAGATCCACTTGCAACCGATGGGTACAATACCTTCGGGTGCATCAACTAGGTTCCAAACCTTATTGGAGTACATAGAATCCATCTCAGAATTCATGGCTTCTTTCCACTTCCCGGAGTCTATACTCATAATAGCCTCCTCGTAGGTCTGAGGATCAATATCCTCTACATCCTCTGCTCTAATATGTCCCACATATCTCTCAGGAGGATGGGATACTCTATCAGACCTGCGTAAAGTTGAAACTTGTGTATTAGATACCTGAACAGACTCGGGCTGTAGAGTGGTGCTTGAGCTTGGTTCCCTAACTTCGCTCAACTCTATCATTCTCCCACTGTCTCCGCCAAGAATGTGTTCCTTCTCAAGGAACACTGCTCTCTTAGCTACAAAGACCTTTTGGTCCTCGAGATGATAGAAATAATACCCACAAGTTTCCTTGGGGTATCCCACAAATTTGCATCGCTCTGTCCTTGATTCTAACTTATCGGGGTTGTGTCTTTTAACATGGGCAGAGTAGCCCCAAATCTTAACAACCTTAAGATCAGGCTTCTTCCCTTTCCATATCTCATATGGTGTAGACACTACCGACTTAGTTGGAACTCTGTTCAGAAGGTAAGTTGCGGTTTCTAGGGCATATCCCCAGAATGAGATGGGTAGGTCAGCGAAACTCATCATGGACCGTACCATATCTAATAAAGTACGATTTCTCCTTTCAGAGACACCATTGAGCTGAGGTGTGTAAGGAGGTGTCCATTGGGATAATATCCCATGGTCCTTGAGGAACTGAGTAAACTCTGTACTTAAGTACTCACCTCCTCGATCTGATCGAAGAGTTTTGATACTCTTTCCAGTCTGGTTCTCCACCTCATTCTTATACTCTCTGAATTTCTCAAAGGCCTCGGACTTGTACTTCATTAAGTACACATATCCATACCTTGAGAAATCATCAGTAAATGTAATGAAGTAGGAGTAACCTCCAATGGCATGAGTTGACATGGGTCCACATACATCACTATGTATGAGTTCCAACAACTCAGTGGCTCTCTCTCCAATTCCACTAAATGGAGAGTTGATCAGTTTTCCACGAATACAAGGCTCACAAGTTACATATGACACATAGTCGAATGGATCTAGATATCCATTATTTAGTAACTTTTGAATCATTCTTTCATGGATGTGACCTAGCCTACAATGCCATAGGTATGCACTGTTCACCTCATCTCGTTTCTTTTTAGACACTTACATTCATGATATGTGGAGTAGTGTCTTGCATAAACAAACCTTTATGCAATATTCCTCTCGTCAATCTCCCCTCGGCTTTGCTAGAATTTATAATAAATTGTAAATGTAATAAGCAATACTGGTATCCAATACCAATGCACTATCACAAAAATTTGCCAATTGGAGATTGATCATGAATGTACCTGAAGCTACACCAAGCTTCTGTTTCGCCCTTTCTGCAAGGTACTCTTTGCAGTTTCTCTTCCAATGCCCATCTTTACCACAGTGGAAGCACTGGCCTTTGTCCTTTGCTGAGTCTTTCTTAGCAACCTTTGCTTTACCTTGTTTACCCTTGCCCTTTCCCTTCTTAAGGGACCTTTCTGCTTTCCTTTTCTTTCTGGTCTCACCAGTGTAGAGAACTGGCTTCTCTTTCTTAATAGTACTCTCTGCCTCCCTCAACATATTGAGGAGCTCTGGGAGAGTCACCTCAAGCTTGTTCATATTAAAATTCATTATGAACTGTGAAAAGGAATCTGGTAGGGACTGAAGCACAATGTCCACACACAAGTTATCCTCTAGGACCATTCCTAGACCTGTGAGTTTCTCTATCCACTCAATCATCTTTAGGACATGGTTCTGAACCGGTGTCCCCTCAGTCATCCTAGCGCGGAAAAGACTCTTGGATATCTCATATCGTTGAGTCCTTCCCTGTTCCTCAAACAATTTGCGGACATGTAGGAGAATGGATCTGGCATCCATCTTTTCATGTTGTCTCTGTAACTCTGGAGTCATAGAGCCCAACATATAGCACTGAGCAAGAGTGGAGTCATCAATGTACTTCACGTAGCAAGCGATCTCATCCTCGCTTGCCCCTTCTTCGGGCGTAGGCATCACTGTATCAAGGACGTACACGATTTTCTCCGCTGTGAGAACAATTCTCAAGTTACGGAGCCAATCCGTATAATTTGGACCAGTGAGGCGGTTGACATCAAGTATGCCACGTAAGGGATTTGAAAGCGACATTTTCTGAAAATAAAGATGTAGCAAAAATGAATAACATGCAGATTTTGCAAGAAATAAACTATCAAGATATGGACTTCTATCTTAATATGCTCCCACTATTTTACTAACGAGTCACGCGACACCCTCAGCACGTGAAACGGAAGTCTCCGGCAGACTTCTAGTGGGGATCAGGATCCAATCAGCGTCTTAGTGTAACCTCGAGGGACTCGACCAATCACACTAAGCCTAAAAGGTAGACAACTCTTGCCGATCACAACTCCTTGTGATTCCTGTCCTGTTCGGCCTCCGAATCACCATAGCCTCGAGGGACTCGACCAACCATGATGCTCGGTTAAGTCAACACCTTCGTTACAAGATGAGTCTGATTTGATGATATACCCTCGAGGGACTCGACCAAGCATATCATGCCCTCAGGTCACCGGTGACATCTCTATGTCGTAAGCAAGATAGCGAATCGCGATATAGGTGAGTCTCGAGGGACTCGACCAACTCAACCTACACCGGGATTCGGTTCCTACTCATAACGATGGAAGGCCACGTGGGTCAATCTAATTGCCTCACGTTTACCGACTTAATTTTATCGAGAGATGTTTCTATGATTTGGTCTCCTAATATGACATGTCACACATATACATATTTAATATATATCTACATCGCATGCAAATATATATACATATCTAGTATGTGTATAAGCAATCACACCAGATGATCATGGACCACAACCTAATATGATTAGGCCCGAGCCAGTAGGCCTAATCACTCACATCAAGATCTATGTGTGCAACGGTGCATCTCCATGCCTTGTGATCGTCCATCTCGTCCTCGTCGGTTCCGTCGACATCTTGATGCATCTCCATGCAACACGATCGTCCGTCTCGTGGGTCCCGCTGTCGCATCCACGCTCCCGCTGCGCCTCCTCATGTGATTACAATTTAATCATAGGCACGCAGGCCCGACAATAAACGAGAAATATAATGGAGGTTCGCAGACCTCAATAATAATAATCACAAGTACACACATCACACGGTCCATGATCATCCGTCCACACATCATACATCACATGTATAAATAATCATCATCATGTAGGACTACTAGATAATAATAAAAATAATAATCAACTAAACCTTTTAATTAATTAATATTTTTCTGAAATCAGGGACATGTAGGGAATTTCTTAATTCCTAAGGGTATTTTCGTAATTTGGACAAAAGACAGAAACTGGAATTTCTCAAATTCCGAGGGGCAAAACTGTCTTTTGCCCAAAAAACCCTAATGCCCTACTACCCTTTGCTGCTGCCGCCGCCGCCGCCACCCTGCTAGCGGCGGCCTGTGCGGCGAGGGGCGGGGCGCTACCCTCGCCTGCGGGCGGCGCTGCCGCTGCAGGTGGGCGCCCCCGCGGGCGTCGCCGCCTCCGCGGGCAGTTCTGCCGGCGGGGCAACGCCTGCAGGCAATGCTGCCCCTTCAGGTTGGCGCCCCTGCGGGCGCCGCCGCCTCCGCGGGCGGTTCTGCCCGCGAGGCAGCGCCCGCAGGCGGTGCTGCCTCGCTGGCGGCCGCCCCTGCGGGGTTTTTGCCCGTGGGAGCAGCGGCCACAGGCGCCGCTGCCCTGCGGTGCCTCAGCCCGCGCTGCTGCCCCGCGGCGCCTCTACCCGCGGGCTCAGCGGCCGCAGGCGCCTCTACCCGCGGGCTGCCAGCCCCGCCGGCAGCAAGCCTGCTGCAAGCAGGCCGCCGGCCGGCTGCTGCAGACACAGCGCTTGCGCATGCGCCGGCGCTGTGCTGCCTGGCTGCGACTGCGGCTGCCGCTGCAGGTGGCTGCAGGCATGCAGATCGAGGGCAGCAACTATTGCTGCCCTTCCTCGCTTTTGCGTCAACGATTTTGACGTCAAAATTCTTCCTAAACACAATACACGCAGTTCAAAACCAATCATTCGCACGAACAACCTGGCTCTGATACCACTGTTGGGAAATCATTGGGGGGCGACATCATATGCGCAGCGGAAGAACAAGAAAACAAAAATCCCCGATTCCCAAAAAGATGTTCGTCGTCGTGCGAAGATTGGTGCGCAAAAATCCGCAAAACACAAAACTGCGTATAGAGATTGTGTTACCTAGGGAGATCGTATATCCCTGTTTGCAGATCCTTAGGAGAGGGTGAAGGAGGTCAAGCGTCCTCCTCTCTAGCGGTGATCCACACAGTAAGGTTGCGACGACGCTCCTCAAAACTCCATGCCTACTCTGAGGTGGAGAGGGAGAGGAGAATAGGAAAGGCAAGCAAAGACTCTAGCCTATGAGGCTGTGAATCCCTCCTATTTATAGAGATCCCGTGTCAAACCCTAATGGGTCCTTCCCTAGTGGGTATTGGATCTGCATCCAATAAGACAAGGGCTCCGTCGGATATCTCATATCCGAACCTCTACTCATCGCAATGCCTACCATATGTGTGTGACCCTCTAGGCCCAATATCGAGCTGGCCGTGAGTCATACCTGTCAGAACTCCTTCTAACTCAGTGGATTATTATCTCTGTAATAATTCACTCGACTCATCGACTACGGAAGTACTAGGCCACTACGCCGTAGTCCCCAGACGATACAGGGGAATCCAATCCATTGGACCTGTCTGTCCTCAGTTACCATGTACCTATAGTCCCTCATCCATCTAATATCCCAAAGACCGTATATCGAGCATGGTGCTGTCAGACCCATACGGTTTCTACTCGAGTCTCGCTCTAATCGGATTCTCCCGGAGAACTCTTTCTCTCTCAACCCGAATGACCCTGGCCAGGGATTTGTCTGAGCAAGAACACATGGGATATTCCTCTCATGATACCGAGAGTGGATGATCCTCTATCGACACTCAATAGCCCTCGTAAGGTCGACTACCACTCCCAATGACCAGCTGTACTAGATCTGGGAACAGCCAAACCTATAAGTCTGGTATCAAAGAGTGGAGCACTCATACAGGACATCCTTGGTGTCTCAAGTCTAAGAACCAGATACACCACTAGGACTACGGAATCGTTGTCTGACAATAAGGCATCATCAACCATCCAGCATTCCGTAAGCGGATCAATCAGTGAACTCATTCTCCAATGAGCACCTGTACTGTATCCCTAGTGTCCCTACACGAGCAGCTATGAGACCAGCTGCATCCATCATATGGATGGGTATACAGCACACCAGTCTATCCGGTTATCACGATGTCCCTCTCGAGTAACCTATGACCGGGATTATTTAGGATATGTGTTTAAAGGTGAATCGATCTCATTATCGTGATCTCATCACGATCCGATTCCCATTGCACAAATCCAAGGACATCACAATATATATGCATTTATGCAATAGTTATAAAGTGATATACGCCAAAATATAATAAGCAAAAAGATTCTGTATCAAGTCACACGTGCCATCACTCACGTGATTGGCTTGCTGGGCACTTATGACTAGCAGAAACTACTTGATATATGTTTATGATTTAATCTGCGTTTTGAGTGACTCAGGATGCTTCGATCAGGATGAGATAATTAAAGCAGGAAAATCATGTTGTGCCGAAGGAACATGTCAGAAGATTGGACGTCGGGCCGGTGGATCGGTCGACGTATCGACAGAAGGCTTCGGGCCGTGGACTCGGGCATCGGGCCAAGAAGAGCGGGTATTGTGCCAAGGATATCGGAGTTGCGGAGTCAACTGGTCGATTGGGCAATAGGCTGCAGGAGAGGACGATGCGTCGAAGAATCAGACGAAGCGTCGAGGGACCAATGACATGCCGGACAACTTGGTTAAATTGCTTAGGATTAATTGTCTCGATCGAAGTTTTGTTTTGTTGTGCTGGATTAACTACGATGAGAGTAAGACAAGCAGCAGGTGTTGCGCCGGAGTCAAGATCATGATCACGTTGGGAGTTCGAGAGTTTGACGGAAGTTCGGACGGTCGTCGGAGGTTCAGCGAGAACAGATCCGAGAAGTCCATAAGCTTGCCAAGCGAAGCTCGTCGGAACTCGCCAAGTGGATCGTCGCAAAGTCCAGGAGTATGCCGGATGTCCGCAGAAGGATCACCGAGGGTTTATCGGATGATCGACGGAAGTTCGCCGGAAACTCGCCGGAAGAAGCGATTGACGCATCGGAGCATAGCTGCAGAAGTTGTCTTAGAGTTAATCGTAGTTAGCACGATGATTAAGCTTGAAAATGGGAGGTGATCCCATTAGCTTAATCTTGGGGCAATTGGGCCCCTGAAAAGATTCAAATTGGGCCGAATGGAACGAACCATTCGGACCCTGATTGCACCAGGCGGTGCAACCGCCTAGGCCAGGAGGTGCAACCGCCAGGGCTGCGAGACTGGGCGGTGCAACCGCCCCAGCCAGGCGGTGCAACCGACCAGAGCTCAGTCTTCGAGCTAGACTGGGCGGTGGAACCGCCCTGACAGAGAGGTAGCACCGCCTGAGCTCGGTCTTCGAGCTCTGGCAGAGCGGTGCAACCGCCTCAGTCAAGAGGTGGCACTGCCGGGGGCTCTGTCTTCGAGCCAGACTCAGGCGGTGCAACCGCCTGGGCTCAGTCTCCGAGCTCTGCCAGGCGGTGCAACCTCTCTAGTCAAGAGGTGCAACCGCCTGATCCCGGAATTCTGGGATTTGATCGATTTGATCGTTTTGAGCTCCAAATTTGAACTGGGATGGGGCCTATAAATACCCCACCCATTCAGCACTGAAAAGATACAGATCCACACCGAATTCTTGATCTTTTCAGTGATTCTAAGAGCTCAAATTTGTGTAAAGTCCTAAAGTTCTCCTCCTTTTGTTCTTCAAGTCTTGAGTTGTAAAGAGAGGAGAGAAAGGATCTGTAAAGGTTGTCTCCTGAGCCTGTCAAAAGGAGAGAAACTGTAAAAGGGCAGTTAGCCTTCGCCCATTGAAGGAAGGCAGCTAGTTGACGTCGGTGACCTCGTCGGAGGAGGAAGCCAAAAGTGGAGTAGGTCAAGACTGACCGAACCACTCTAAATCTCTGGTTTGCTTTTACCTTGAGCACTTTATCATTACTGCAAACCTCCTACATTGCTACTGCCCTCTGCGCCTTTACGAACGAGTTTCTAAGCTCTGATCTTTCAGAATCTGCATTCAAAAGTAAATCGTGTTTTCGTACGATCTTCACACTGCAGTTTACGCTTACATTCGGATTCCATTTATAACTGCAAATTGCTTTCTACGTAAAATGCTTTTCAAGGTTCAAAACTGCTTTTAGACGCAAAACTACATTTAGACGTAAAATTACGTTTAGACGTAAAACTGCGTTTAGACGCAAAACTGCGTTTAGACGTAAAACTGCGTTTAGACGTAAAACTGCGTTTAGACGTAAAACTGCGTTTGGACGTAAAACTGAGTTTAGACGCAAACTGCGCTTAGACGCAAACTGCGCTTAGACGCAAACTGTGTTTAGACGCAAACTGCGCTTAGACGCAAAACTGCGCTTAGACGCAAACTGCACTGTGACTCTGCTTTTATATCGAAATCGTTTTTTATCGGACGAACGCAGCTTTCGTTTTTAAAATCGCTGTAAGATTTCCGCTGCACTAATTCACCCCCCCCCCTCTTAGTGCTCTCGATCCTAACAATTGGTATCAGAGCGGGGTATTTCTCATTTCGGATTTACACCCGAGAGAAATGACTTTTCAAGAGGGCTGTTCGGTCTTTCGTCCACCGTTCTTTAACGGATTGGACTACACTTATTGGAAAACTCGAATGAGAGTTTTCTTAATTTCTCTAAATCTGGATTTATGGAATATCGTTGAAACGGTTTTCAACTTCCCTCTAAACCGATGAACGAATGGTCGGTTTTAGAGAAGAAGTATTTTTCTTTAAACGCAAAGGCTATAAATGCCTTATTTTGCGCATTGGACAAAAATGAGTTCAATCAGATTTCTACGTGTGAAACGGCTTTTGACATTTGGCTAATTCTTGAAATCACGCACGAGGGAACTAGTAGAGTCAAAAACTCGAAAGTTAACTTTTTATTGCATGATTTTGAGTTTTTTCAAATGCAACCAAGCGAGACTATAGGCGACATGTACACCCGTTTCACGGATGTCGTCAATAGTTTAAGAGCTCTTGGAAAATGTTTTTCGGATTTTGAACTCGTAAACAAGATTTTACGTTCTCTTTCTAAAAAGTGGGATTCAAAAGTAACTGCAATACAAGAAGCTAAAAATCTAAACAACTTACCACTTGAAGAACTAATTGGTTCATTGATGACATATGAAATGGTGCACAATGCACATGATGAACATGTTGAACACAATCACTTTCCAAAGAACAGGAAGGATTTGGAACTCTGGACAAATGAATGCCACTTGAGCGATGACTCAAGTGATGAGGACAATGATGAACAAACTAACCTTCCAAAGAACAGGAAGGATTTGGGACATAGAACATTTGAAGACCACTCGAGCGTAAGCTCAAGTGATGGTGAACTTAAACTACAAATGAAACGAAAATTAAAAAGCAAAAAGAATGGAACTACTTGCTTTAAACGCAAGAAGAAGAACAAAAATTGGGATGAATCGAGCTCATCTGAAGACGAGAAAGTCAACAAAAGCAAGGCGGCAAACTACGCCTTACTCGCCTACGACATTGAGGTAATTAAAATGCCTTTGGTTTATTTTAAAATTACTTGATGCTTTCATGATATATTTTCTTTTAGAATTAATTTTCTTGAAAATTACATGTTTAAAAATAAAAATACAAAAAATTATGATCATGCTGATAATTTCGAAAATGATAATATTGCATGATAAACAAATAAAATGATTTTGATCATGGTTAAGAAGTAATAATGTTTATCATGTTTGATTAACATTGTTGAATGAAATCACGTTTGATTTAAAGTAATGCATAAAGATGTAATATTAAATGGTTATTAACAATTTTATGCATGAGATTTTAAGTTATCCATGATCATGAGCTTGTTTAATCTTCTTGATTTAATTTCAAGATCTATAGCAAAAATCATGTCTGAATATATGAAAATGTTAATTTCATTTTCGGATTCACTTAACAATTGATATCCTAACAATCAGATTTTCTCATACACTTATAAAAAATATTTTTCTAAAATAGATTTGATGAAATGATTCCTGCTTATAAATTCCATCTTGAAATATGAATGATAGTGTTTTTGCTTGCAAAGATTTGTTTCACATTCATATCTCCTATGATTCATGTGCAGAAAAAGAATTTATAAATCATAATACAATGAGATTTCTTATGCAAAAATAAAGTGCTTTTGTGATTCTTTGCTAAAGAGAATAATCATAATCATGATCTTGATAATTATAACATGAAGCTCTTTATAAATCAAGATCGTTCATTATGCTCCCTACATTTATCAAAAAGGGTTTCTTCAAATGAAATGCAATTCAATGAAGTGTCATATTGATATCTTGAAACTTGGAATATTTTAAAATGTGATCTTGATAAGAATGTTTCAAGTTACTCTTTGTACTATATCTTTTCGAATGAATCATGAGCCTTGATATCATATATTTCATAATACAAGATTTATTTGCCTTATGTCTTGAACTTTCATGCTTATCTTAATTTGGCATATAAAGACTAAGGCATGCTTAGATGAAAAAGAATCTCTTAAAAAAAAAAAAAAATTGCTTTTCCCATCTGATCGAGATTAATGATTTCATGATATTTTGTGAATCTCGAAATTAATTTTAATGACTTGATTATGAATTTCAAGTTAATGATTTGATTTGAATAAGTTTTATCTAAATCATAATCTTGATCTTGCAAAATTGAAGTCACAAATAATATCTTGTGGTATTCATGGATTGAAACATTGTATGCTTAAATTAATCATTCTCCTATGTTTCAAAAAATTCCTTAAAAGCCTTATGTGATGATTGAAAACTAACTTGCTTTATGATGAATCACAAATCATGACTTGATCTATGATGTAAATGCCTTTAAATGATTGATATATTTAACACTTTTATGCTCTTCCCCCTACTTTCTTCTTGCATGCATGGTAGGATATAATTTGACAAAATTGATACCATCATGATATGAAACATTTATGATGTGCAATTATGCATGCAATACTTGTGCTTTCTAATTATGATGTGATGTATTGCATATGATGTAAATCATGATTTAAAATGCTATGAGTGCCAAGTTACACATTTTGAGAAGAAATTGTTATATTGAAATATTAATGTAATTATGAATGGTGATATGATATCATGCATGTAATACTTCAATTTATGATAATGATGCATGCAATGATAAAATATTCATGATGAAAAATTATCTTGACATTCGTAACTTGATTATTCATCATTTGTCATGATTTTGAAATCGTTGTAAAAGGAAAAGAGAACTACAAAACTGTATTCTCTCTTTCTTTTTTACAATGACAAAGGGGGAGATAGCTAGCTTGTACAAGTCAAGAAGATGCAAAAACTTGATTGCTAGCTTGCCTATTTTAAGTAGCAAAGATTGCTAACTTGCTTATTTCAAGAAGAAAAATTGTCTTCTTGAACATCACTATCTTGAATATCTCAAGAAGCAAAACTTGCAATTTGCACATTGCAATAGGAAGCAAGAATCATGAGCTTACACAAGAAAGCTATCTTGCATTTGCTTTCGAAATTTTTGCTAGCTTATATATTGTGAAACTTGTATATCGTAAAAATTGCTAGCTTGTTGGTCTAAAGAGAAGCAAAAAGTTGCTATCTCAAAAGAAGCAAATGTGCTATCTTGCCTATCTCAAGAGGCAAAAATGCTAACTTGCGCATCTAGCAAAGTGAGCAAAATTTTCAAGAAGCAAGAGTTGCCTTCTTGAACATCTCTAATTTGCTAGCTTGCATGATGTAGAACTTGCTATCTTGAACATTACCAAAAGTGCTATCTTATATGCTATAAAACTTGCATATCTAAAACTTGATAGCATGAATGTTCTAAGCATGATGTAACACTTGCTAAATCTTCTAGCTACAAGATTGCATGATGATAAAACTTGATATTATGATTTTCATGCAATGAGTTGAACCAATATCACACACAAACGATTAATTGTGATACTTCTCCTTTTTGTTGATGACAAAGGGGGAGAAGTATGTTGATGACATGACATGTGATGCATAAGTTTATGCATATGTTCATGTTGACGTGTTGCAAGTATTCATGATGAATATTGCAATGACTTGAATTCAGTTTGAATTCAAGGTTCTATCAATATGGCATATTGATAGGGGGAGTTTGTTTAAACTCTGGGAGTTAAGGTTAACACCGTTTATGATGACATGTTGCTTAGATTTTTGAATCTAAGAGTTTCTATCAATATGGCATATTGATAGGGGGAGTTTGTTTAAACTCCGGGAGTTAAGTTTAACTCCGTCATCAAGTGGTTGTCATCATCAAAAAGGGGGAGATTGTTGAATCTCGTATTTTGATGATGAAACTACTTGATATATGTTTATGATTTAATCTGCGTTTTGAGTGACGTAGGATGCTTCGATCAGGATGAGATAATTAAAGCAGGAAAATCATGTTGTGCCGAAGGAACATCTCAGAAGATTGGACGTCGGGCCGGTGGATCGGTCGACGTATCGACAGAAGGCTTCGGGCCGTGGACTCGGGCATCGGGCCAAGAAGAGCGGGTATTGTGCCAAGGATATCGGAGTTGCGGAGTCAACTGGCCGATTGGGCAATAGGCGGTAGGAGAGGACGATGCGTCGAAGAATCGGACGAAGCGTCGAGGGACCAATGACATGCCGGACAACTTGGTTAAATTGCTTAGGATTAATTGTCTCGATCGAAGTTTTGTTTTGTTGTGCAGGATTAACTACGATGAGAGTAAGACAAGCAGCAGGTGTTGCGCCGGAGTCAAGATCATGATCACGTTGGGAGTTCGAGAGTTCGACGGAAGTTCGAACGGTCGTCGGAGGTTCAGCGAGAACAGATCCGAGAAGTCCAGAAGCTTGCCAAGCGAAGCTCGTCGGAACTCGCCAAGTGGATCGTCGTAAAGTCTAGGAGTATGCCGGATGTCCGCAGAAGGATCACCGAGGGTTTATCGGATGATCAACGGAAGTTCGCCGGAAACTCGCCGAAAGAAGCGATTGACGCATCGGAGCATAGCTGCAGAAGTTGTCTTAGAGTTAATCGTAGTTAGCATGATGATTAAGCTTGAAAATGGGAGGTGATCCCATTAGCTTAATCTTGGGGCAATTGGGCCCCTGAAAAGATTCAAATTGGGCCGAATGGAACGAACCATTCGGACCCTGATTGCACCAGGCGGTGCAACCGCCTAGGCCAGGAGGTGCAACCGCCAGGGCTGCGAGATTGGGCGGTGCAACCGCCCCAGCCAGGCGGTGCAACCGCCCAGAGCTCAGTCTTCGAGCTAGACTGGGCGGTGGAACCGCCCTAACAGAGAGGTAGCACCGCCTGAGCTCGGTCTTCGAGCTAGACTGGGCGGTGGAACCGCCCTGACAGAGAGGTAGCACCGCCTGAGCTCGGTCTTCGAGCTAGACTGGGCAGTGGAACCGCCTTGATAGAGAGGTAGCACCGCCTGAGCTCGGTCTTCGAGCTCTGGCAGAGCGGTGCAACCGCCTCAGTCAAGAGGTGGCACCGCCGGGGGCTCTGTCTTCGAGCCAGACTCAGGCGGTGCAACCGCGTCTGACAAAGAGGTGCAACCGCCTGGGCTCAGTCTCCGAGCTCTGCCAGGCGGTGCAACCTCTCTAGTCAAGAGGTGCAACCGCTTGATCCCGGAATTCTGGGATTTGATCGATTTGATCGTTTTGAGCTCCAAATTTGAACTGGGATGGGGCCTATAAATACCCCACCCATTCAGCACTGAAAAGATACAGATCCACACCGAATTCTTGATCTTTTCAGTGATTCTAAGAGCTCAAATTTGTGTAAAGTCCTAAAGTTCTCCTCCTTTTGTTCTTCAAGTCTTGAGTTGTAAAGAGAGGAGAGAAAGGATCTGTAAAGGTTGTCTCCTGAGCCTATCAAAAGGAGAGAAATTGTAAAAGGGTAGTTAGCCTTCGCCCATTGAAGGAAGGCAGCTAGTAGACGTAAAACTGCGTTTAGACGTAAAACTGCGTTTAGACGCAAAACTGCGTTTAGACGTAAAACTGCGTTTAGACGTAAAACTGCGTTTAGACGTAAAACTGCGTTTGGACGTAAAACTAAGTTTAGACGCAAACTGCGCTTAGACGCAAACTGCGCTTAGACGCAAACTGTGTTTAGACGCAAAATGCGCTTAGACGCAAAACTGCGCTTAGACGCAAACTGCACTGTGACTCTGCTTTTATATCGAAATCGTTTTTTATCGGACGAACGCAGCTTTCGTTTTTAAAATCGCTGTAAGATTTCCGCTGCACTAATTCACCCCCCCCCCTCTTAGTGCTCTCGATCCTAACAGGTACCACCACCCAAATTAGTTGTACCACCATCTGACAGCCTTTCGAAGGTTGTGTCTGGGCGGTACCACTGCCCAAACCGGTGGTACCACCGCTTGACACAGTCTTGGAGACTATGCCACGATGATGCCACTTCTTGGGTCACTGTTTGGGCTTTTTCACTTGGCCCAACATAGTCGTTACATGGGCCCAACTGGCCCCTAATTGGATTGGCTCAATTCCAATCCCAATTATATGCTAACTACGAATTCTAAGGTATACACTAAGCTAAATAAGTCCGAT
This sequence comes from Musa acuminata AAA Group, assembly GCF_036884655.1. NCBI lineage: Eukaryota > Viridiplantae > Streptophyta > Magnoliopsida > Zingiberales > Musaceae > Musa > Musa acuminata. The sequence continues at coordinate 26,915,051 of NC_088345.1, read as the reverse complement.
GAGTCAAGGTTTCTTCCGACGAGCTTTCGACGAACTTCCGACGATCTTTTGGCAATGTTCCAATGGACTCCCGGTAAGTTCCTAGACTTTATGACGATCTTCTTAGTGAGTTCTAACAAGCTTCTTTGGCGAGCTCCTGGATTTCTCGGTTGGTTCCGACAGAACTTCCGATGAACGTCCGAACTTTCGACGAACTCTCAAATTCTCAACGAAATCTCGTTCTCGACTCCGGGACTTCATTTTGCTTTATGTCTTGCTATCGTAGTTAATCCTACACATATAAAATATACTTTGGTCTAGATAATTATTACTAAGCATGAATCTTGTTGTTCAGCATGTCATTAGTCCATGGCGCTTCGTCCGATTCTTCGGCGCATCATCCTCTCTTGCGGCCTATTACCCAATCGGCCTACGACTCTGATATCCTTGGTGTAATATCTGCTCTTCTTGGCCCAATTCCCAAAATCATGGCCTGAAGCCTTCTATCGATACGTCGACTGATCCTCCGGTGCGACGTCCAATCTTCTTACATGTTTTTCTCCGACCCAACATGATTTTTCCTTCTTTAATTGTCTCTCCCTGATCGAAGCTTCCTACATCACTGAAAACACATATTAAATCATAAACATTATCAATTGGTTTCATCATCAAAATTCGAGATTAAATAAAAAGATTCGAAGAAATAGGATCATTCCTCTAGTTAAATTGATTTAGAAGCATCAATCTATTAATGAAACTATCTAAGAGATAGGCGAGGAAATGAAAAAAAGCTTATTCTTATATTTTCATCGATTGAGGTATGATAAATTTAGAGGACTAAAATTTGGGGCTTAGGGTTTTTTTTTTTTTTTGAAATCCTCTCATTTGAGATTTTAGAGTGTTTAGTTTGACGATAATATGAACTTGTGATAAATGGTTGGTTTTGTGAATTTATCAATTTTCACACTTGTGGATTTGTAAGTATGGTCAATGTTTTGTTAAGTTAGCTTTGGGTTTCATGAATTATCAAGTGAGGTGATACATGATTATAAACTATATAGATTTTATGGATATGAATTATGATGTTTGAATATTTTTCAGTATCATTAAATGCTAGTTTGAATCCTGAATTAGATTGGTGAAAATTATAATATTTTTTATTTAAGATAGTTTCATACCTCTCGAATGTGATAATTTGGGAGTGTGACAAAAATAACATTGATTCTTATACATTCTCAACTAATATTTTATATAATACTAAAAATAATATTTTCTAAAAAGTATATACTTTAATTTTAAAAATAAAAAAATATGAGCATATTATTTATTATATTTATGAAATATATATCATAAATTAAATCTTTAAGTGAGGATAATATATACCTATTATCTTTTATTTCTATTGATACATTAAGTATAATTTAATGCATATGAGACTCGAGTACTATATTATCCTTTAAATACTACAATTTTTATATCCGATTTCTCTTCCTTTCTCGACCTTATTACTATTGACCTCTCACCATAGCCACTCATCGTTTTTTTCGCTTGATGCCACCATCACTCGCCATTATCATCAATGTTAATTGCTATTGATATCATTTGATATCGTTGTAAACAAAAGTAAAGACTAGTGTTACCCTCCCCCCTCTCCACCGATCGAAGAGACCAACACTCTTTTGCCTCTTGCATAGAATGAGAAGGAAGAGAAAGTAAAGTTAAAAAACAAAAAATTGCGAGAGAAAAAGAAACAGCTGGGGCAGTGAGAAACTCACATAGGACTTCTTATCTCTCTCTAGAGCCTTGTTTGAAGTCGGTAGAAAACTAAGTTTTTGCCCTCAACGAGCAGAACTCTTGGGCCTAGACTTTCTACTGTTTCTTTTTTAGTAAATTACTTTTACACTGATCCTGATCCTTATTCTGTGTGGGATGAAACTGGAACCGGAAAAGAGTCACTCTTGCACTATTCTAACAAAAAGGCTCGCGTAGCACCACCGCAACGTTTTTTCCATTAACTTCCCTTTCATTTTTATCCCTTCTAATGGAAAGAATAAAAAATAAAATAATTATTAAAAAAATTTATTAAAGTAGCTTTAGCTCGAATACATTAACATGTTCCTCACTTATTTATACAGATTAGAAAAAAGGATTTTCCTCAATAGAATAGAGGAGCCAGAGGCTTCGTGAGTAGGGCAAGAGCAGATCGCTGTTGCTATTGTTGCTGCGGCTATGACGACAACATCGACGGTGACGAATAGAGCAAAGGAGAAAGCTACAGCAATGGAAAAAGCTTTAGCAATGCTGTAACAAAGGAATAAGCTGTAGTAGAGGAGGAAGTTACAGCGATGTTATAGCGGAGGAGGAAATTACAACAGAGGTGCAACAGAGACATCATAACGATGTTATAGCAGAGGAGAAAGTTACAATAGAGGTACAATAGAGAAGAAAGCTATAATAGAGATGCAACAGAGGAGGAAGCTACGACGATACTATAATAGAGAAGAAAGCTGCAACAGATGAGGAAAAGGTGGGACAATGTTGGTGAGCGTAGCACTAGAGATGCCACAACGGAAGGGAATAAACGTTGGTACAAACTAGTAGTGGAGAAGACAGTTGTCGTTCGTCGAGGAGGAAAGATTTGTCACACTGATGGCCTGACGATGGAAAAGCAATAATAAAAAGCCTTTTCTTTTGTCGTTGGCCTTTTCTTTTGCCACCGGAGGTGGAGAAGCAAGAGTGATGAGTCGGCAACGAGAAAAGAGCTTGCTCTTGGCAAGCGGGATACCATGATGGAAAGAATAAAAGATAAGAATAATTATTAAAGAAGCTTTATTGAAATAGCTTTAGCTTGAATATATTAACATGTCCTTCGATTTTCCTCAACAAAATAGAGGATTTCCTTTAATAGAGAAGAGAAATTTCCTCATATAGTTGATGAAATCTTATCTGCTATCCCCTTGAATTGTTGTTATGTTTCTTTCTCCTTAACTACAATACCATGTAGATGTTCATATGTGATTCTTCATAAATATCCTTTGAAGAAGTGGTAACAAGTTTGGTTTGGTTTTGATGAGGGTAATAATGACGATAAGACTTGGGATGACGTCAACTGCCCCAGATGATGCCTCGGTTGACCTGACACCACCTAGTCAAACGGATCGGAACGTTGACCGAGGAATATTAAACATCCTGCTCATGCTCTATCCTTCACGCCACGCCAACACCAATGTCAGACGCTACCAGGAGTACGAGCCTGCCCCCTGCAAGCGAGCACATCAGGAAATAGTAAGCTTCCCTATAAATACCCTCGCATTCTAAACGAGAAAGAGGAGGACACCAACATAGACAACAAACCCCCTACGACTATTCACTAACTTGATCGTCGGAGGGGTTGGGCCGGGCACCCCGACCCGACCTTTGTGCAGGTGTGAAGCCGAAGGTCTCAACTGAACACGCAAGCGAGGAGTTCTTGCCCGAAGGGAATAGCGACCCATCCCAATCGGAGCACCGTGATCAGCCACTTCAGTAGTCGGGAGGAGTGTCCCAGAAAGATCCCGTCAACAGTACCTTAGAAATAGAAGGAGGCGAGGAAGGGAAAGAGAAAAATTAGAAAGCTTGAATACTGATGGAGGAGAGGAAGCAAAAGAGGAAATTAGAAAGATTATACTGCCCGTTTAGTTACTGTTGTTGTGGTAATCCTTGGCATGCAAACTTAAGAAAAAGCTTGCACAGTTTGAAAAGGAGAAGAAGAAGAGGAAGGAGGAGAAAATATTTGATGGAAGGTGAATCTGAGGGTATTTAAGTTTATTTATAAAATATAATCTAAAAATATTAAAAATTTTAAAATAAAATTATTGTAAAAAATATAAATAATAATCTCCAAAACCAAAAAGGCAACGGAAAAAAAATTATTTTATTAAAAAATCGTTCAATCTCTTTTTTTCCCGAATATGTTTGACTAGACATCGGGACCAAGAGTGACTTGGTTTTTCACTGAACTGCACGTAATGCACCTGATGTATGCACGTGTCAACACATCACCATGGGGCGCTAATTGGCTGCCGTGTACACAATGTTGCGATCGCACGCGCCGCCCCTTGCCCCGATTTTGTTTCCTCTTCCCCATGCCCTACAGAAATACTCTATAAAATAGAGAGAGGCGAGCCGTCGTCGATCCACCGCTCATATCGACGTTGATGGTTAACTCCGCTTCTACCCATCTTAACGAAGACGAAGAACCGATGGAATTTGAAGAAGAAGAGGAAGTTATGGACGAAATCGATGTCGAAGATGAAGGAGAACAACAGCAACAGCAACAAAATGAAGAAGAGAAATCGCAGGGAGACAATGGCGCAAAAGCAGCGCAGGCACAAGAAGAGCAGGCGGCGAAGATAATCACAGATCCCCCGTTGGCGCTCCTCCAATCGCTGAATGGTCTCTTCGATCTCAATTGCGCCCTTTCGGAATTTGTCCATCAGTGGCATGCCCTGCACCACTCCCTCGACGCGATCCTCTCCTCCATCGACCGCCGCTCTCGGGAGCTCGACGGCCCGACCGAAGTAGAGAAGGGCGGTCCCGGCGACTACTACCCCCCTGCCGTGTCTTCCAAGGCTGTAGATCGCGCTGCGGAGCTCCTCTCCATCTGCGAGTCCACCGGCAGCCGCGCCCTCCGCAAGTTCGTTGTCTCCAACCTCTCCGACCTCGAGTGGCTCCGCGGTGAGGTTCCCGCTGCCCTCCGACGCGCCCCCAGCCCGGCCAAGCTTGTGCTCGACGCAATGGGCCGCTTTTACCTGCAAGGCCGCAAGGCCTACGACCGCCCCATGGATGACCCCATGGTCGTCTTCCGCCGGGCCTGTATCCTCATCCTGGAGTTCTACGTTCTCTCGGGATGTTCTTCCGTGGACCCGGAAGAATCGGTTAAGAAGGATGCCCAGGTGGCCGCTCTATCTTGGAGAACTCGGCTTGTCAATGAGGGTGGCGTGCAGGTGGCAAGCGCCGTGGACGCACTTGGTCTGGTCCTCTTCCTATCATCCTTCGGCATTCCAGAAGAGTTTGGGTGCACGGACATGTACAACTTGCTCCGATTGAGCAATCTGAAGAAGAAAGCTGATGTGTTCCGGAAATCATCTATACTGTGTGAGAAGATGCCAGGTAAAATTGAACTCGTTGCTAACAAGAGCATTTTCAAATTACCCATATATTTTCGTATGACCAGTCATAAACTATACTTTACACTTATGCTCATTCATGATGTAAATCTCGTAGGTTCTCGCACAATTCACTACTTGGAATGCTTGGATACTTTACAATTGTAGTTCCTCTTCTTTCAATTTTAGATTGATTTCATGAGCTTTTGTTATCTTTCATTTAAAAGAGAATAGAGAGACGCTGCATATATCAACTTCCCCAACCCTCATGAATGTTGTGCACTGGTTGCCCATTTCATCTTATAAAGAATGATAATAAAGCTTGTGGATTTAGACAACTCTGAAATAGCCAATATTTCAACCTATAATTGACCATAAAGAAATAGCCTCTTTGCTTGTAGTTGTAAGATTGCGGTACATTGACTGTCCCAGTACTCTCCATTTGTGGGAACCTTGTGTACTAGATTCACCCTTTTTACTTGATCATGAATAATTTTAAAATGTATCAAATGATTAAAGGATTTGATGTCTAGAAAACTCATACAACTGTGCTGTCCCATATTATAAAATCCCATCAGTCTTTCCAGTTATTCTACAATTGTTGTGCGCTTGAAGATTTGGGGTTTTACTTGATTATGCTGCTTTGATGTTTGAACTAAAAAATTGGGTCATGCATAACTTACTTAGGTTTTTCTTCTACATATATTCTTTGAAGTTCTAACTTCATGTAAATACCTCTTCTTAGATTCATGAGACAAGACCCATGCGTAACTTGTTCCAACATGTCTACTACATTTAGCATTGGGATTAGGACTTGAATTGTGGTGCTTATTCCTTTTCACAGACTGATTCACTATGCAACCTTCAAAATTTCCAAATTTTGGACTGCTAAATGTTATCTTTTGATCATAAATGAAAACATCTTTTATGCTTATTATTTCAAATTTCTTACAGAGGATTAATTTATCTTTCACCAACTGATGGCTTTGATACATTGCATGTTTGTACTAAAAATGTTATTTCATACGAGGATTGAAATATTGTACCATATCGGAATTTCGAGATTCGCTCGGTATGATATGGTACTATATATCGAGTGGTATATTTTGGTATACCGATCGGTATATATATATATATATATATATATATATATTTTTTTTTTTAATATAAAAGTAAAAAAAAATATGACGTCGCTTATATATATATATATATATATATATATATACCGTCCGATAGCGGGCAGTCTGTGTACCGGTCTACTGGCGGACCGGTATGTACCACCCGGTGCGGACGGTATTATTCGAAATTGAAGACCTTGAGTTCATAAGATATATCCAAATAAAATCTTCTAGAATTTTCTACATTTCAGCTATTCGATATGAAAATGGCTGTGAGAGAGATTTTTCCTTTCAGAAGTGATGATCACTGATCACTATTACTTTTATATTATAATACAATCATTAATGTTTGTCTGATTTATTAGATTACTTAAGTAGAGCAACTATCTTTTCTATTAGTATATGATTTTTCTCTACACTTGCTTATGTCATACAGTTAGATCTATGCAAATTGGCTGTCTGTGTAGTTCATTGAATGGGTCCATCTTGATCAGATCGTTATTTGTTTCGTTGAATTCTAAACACATTATGGTCTTTTTCATTATTACATCACTGGATCAGAGGTGAACATGAGAATTCAGATGAAAGACCAAAATTAGCCAATCTCGCTAGCCCACTTGATCTCAATCGTCAAAATGCTGAGAACGGACGATTTTCTGGATCCTGTGTGACCTGACAATTCTCAAGTGAAGAAGAGGATACGAGAAAAGGAGTTCAAACCATGGTCTGCAGTACCAGACTGTACCGCCCGGTATGGGCGGTACGTACTGGTCCGCGGACTGCTTGTTACCGGTTCGACGCTATAGCAGTACTGCAGCAACACTCTATAGTGCTCGGCACGCCTGAATATACCGCTCGGTACACCTGGGTGTACCGCTCGGTATACCGTACCGTACCGGTACCGAGCCCAGATCGAAACTCCGGTACGGTATGGTATTGCGGACCTTGGTTCAAACTCAATCTTTATCACTGTAAACCATCATCATTTTTGTCATTAGATGGAAATAGATGGAATGAAGAGAAGTCTCAAGAAATTATAGTAAACCCAGCAACCTAGGTTCATTTTTTTCAACATATAGAATCCTTGGTTTCTCAACTACCTAATTACTAGAAAATGTAACATCTTGATACATCTATTTGGGTTCAAAAATGGTGAAATTACTGATATTTGAATCTGTAATTGATCATGAAATGCTCAAGGAAAGTGCACAAATGATTAGATGTCTTAACTTTATGAAACATATATGGAAACATATATGTTTCGATAACTATATCGAAACATATATCAAAATATATATATCGAAACCTATTGTATGAAACCTTATTTCATAAGTTCATGAAACATATATCGAAATCATGTGTTATCAAAAAAAGCATTTCAAGTTAGTCTCAAGAAATACGATACACTTTCAAGATGATCTATTATAATATATTGTTGAGGTTATATTAGTTGAACCATTTGCGATTAATTTCTTCAATTCTAAAGCATGAGGTATCATTATATAGTTTGTTTACTAGATTTTTTTTTAATATGTTGGAAATTTAAAATTTTCTACTTGTTATGAAGATTCATATGGATTAAAAATTAGATTGTGCCCTACGTAGGAGATGTGTAATCGATATATCCATCCAAATTATATGATCTGATATTATATTCTTGGATTTGGGTACTTACCGATGCAACCCTATTGAGGGTACTTTAGATGGGAATGGTGATGATGCTAAGTTTGAGTACCTTAGGTAGGTTTATTTGATTGCTCTTTCATGTTCCATTTATTGGTTAGTTTTGTTAAAGTAAATGTTGTCACCGGGCTTGCCTCACCTCGCTTGAGCTACTTGACAATGGTTCAAGCGAGTGACTTCAATCAAGCATCACCTAGGTGGTCACCTAAGCTTGGGTGGTGATCTCTATGAGGGTTGGGTTTAATGATATGTCGATCCGATACCATCTCTCGGATGGAAGTTTTGGTAGAGGAGTGAGAGATTGCTAGAAACAAGAGTAAAATTAAAAGGAAAACAACCTCGATTGCTTGTAAGATTAAAGTACCAACTACAAGGGCTATAATGGAGTAAAGTGTGTTAAAATACTTAAACAAAAGCATTAAAACACAAATTGTCTTTGGATAGCACCTGGGTGTTGTTGGCAGGTTGAGGATTGTTGCCAACTTCGATATCCTCTTTTGCTGTTGGAACCTCATCTTGGAATCATTTGAGGTTTGGACAATAGGTAGTATGGTTTTAGGTCTTCTCACAACAGCTAGACGAAGTTTAGTTAAAGGACTTTGGCTGTTGAAACTTAAAGAACTTATGGTTTTATGGTTGGAGGTCTGCAACACCTTAAAGAACTTCTCTTTTCTTTTTTCTTCTCTTGCTCTCGTCTAAAGCTGGAAAGCTAGCGCCGGCTAGGGTTGCTTCTTGGCTGCAATGCCTTAGACTGGGCTCTCCTCCCTCTTTTATAGTTGTGGTGGGGTAGGAGTCTTAATGGTTTAGGACTTTCCTTCTAGGGTTGGCGCACACTCTTTTACTCCAAGTGGGAGTGGTGCCTCCCTTCCTTGGTGGCTACCCTATTTGAATAAGGGCTGCGCTAGTCCTATTCCTAATAGGACAAGGATTGAGGTGAGTGGGCATGGATCTAGGTTAGCCAAAGGGTCCCTGAAGAATAGGTTAGGGTTTGGCCAAATTGGACTTAAATCGGAGTTGTATTGGACTTCGATCGAAATTTAAGTTGAACTTGACTTGAATATGGTCTTTGAGCTCATTTTTTAATCTTGGTTTGGATATCAAGATTGAATTGAAGTCCGATTGAAAATCCACTTGAGCCAAATTCGAGCTTGGCTTGAACTCTACTAATCATCCCTGATCACGGCTCCCTCAGTTAGGTGATTTACATTCTATTGATTCTTTCTTTAAGTTTTAGTCTCTCTCAATTTGTAGATTGGGGGTTTTGCTTTGGTTCATCGATGTGGTTGGCATCGCCGTGCCTAGTCGTGCCATCTTGATGGGGTTCTACTTATTGCCGACCACCGTCAGCTCAAGGGCTTCCTTTCTATTCTCGGGGCTTTGAGGTTGTTGTTTCCCTTTTTACTTTCTCCTCTTTCATCCTGTTAGAGCAAGGCTTTGGTTCTTTGCATCAAGGTTCGTCGTACCGTACCGTACCGGCATTTCGACCCGGGCTCGGTACCGGTACGGTACGGTATACCACTCGGTACACCCAGGTGTACCAAGCGGTACACTCACGTGTACCGAGCACTGTACACTGCTACAGAACTACTGTACACTGCTACAGTGTTAATGTACACTGCTACAGTACTCGGTACGGTATGAGGCGGTCCGCGTACCGTTGGCCTGTCGGACTGGTACATACCGCCCATATCGGGCGGTACAGTCCGGTACGACAAACCTTGCTTTGCATGTCAAAGCAAGAGCCACGAAAACAAATCGGATGTTAAGTCTTTGTTGTTACCCCTTTTAGTTTCACCATCCTCTTTGTTTGGTCAGTGGATGTTAAGTCTTCCATCAAACAAATCATATCTCAGGTGACGAGGAACTTCGATCCTTTCACAGTTGATGCTTATGGGCTCAACAAAAACAAATTATGAGGTCCTAAGGATGACTTTGACAAATGTCAAGCGGAACCACCTTGTACGTCACTTCATCGATTAGTTCCTTTGGGATGATGAAGTATACCTTATATTATTGGTCGATGTTTGTCTCCATATTATCATGAAGGTATCTAAGATGATATGGGTGTAGATGCGGTGGTGTCTCTAGGTCTAGCTTCTTGACCAAGCTTATTGAGATGAGGTTCTCTTGGCAGTTGGTGTTGAAATTGCACCAATGGCTTCTTTCTCGCTTGGATCTTTGTGGTGAAGAGCTTTTCTCGAACCTTTGGATCGACTAGTGGTTTAAATAGGCGCTCAGGCGAGGCGAGGCAAGGCGAGGCTTTAGCGCCTCATGGGTAGACCAAGCAGTGTGCGCCTGAACCTAGGCGTCGAGCGAGCGCTCGGTTCAATTGAAGCAACCGAACTAGAATTTAAGTTTGGTTCGGTTCAACAATGGTTAGTTGGTTCGATTGATCCAACTAATCGCTTTCTTACCCCCCAAAGCCACCCTCTCATGCCTGCGCGACCCCGAGTCGTCAACCTTACGCTGTTTCTGCTGTCACCACTAACGCTTTCTATGGTTGCCCTCCGCTGCAGACATAGCGGATGAGGCTTCCTCTATCATCGATGGATGGGTCCGACGGCTAGCTTCGGTTCGTAGCTTCCTTTGCCATTGCCACTTCTGTGTGCAGTTCCTTCAACCGTTGAGGGAGAGGACTGTCACGCCCCCCCGAATTTAATTCTCATTTAGGAGGTGTGAACCTAATTCAAGATTGATAATATTTAATTCAACAAACAATCCAGGATCCAATCACACATTTGAGGTCACTAAGAAAAACATTCAAGTCATTCACCTCTACAATCCATAATTCACAAAACCTGTGCAGTTTATAATCATACATCATGTCACTAGATGATTCTTAAAATCCAAAAGCAACTTAACTAAACCATAACTATATCATAAATCCATAAGCGCGGCAATTAACGCAATCACAAAACCAACATGTACTACATGTTTATATCAGTACACAGTTTAGACTTAACATTTCCAAAATCCTGACGTAAGAGGTACTTTTCAAATATTTACAAGATACATCAATCTAGATTTGTCATTGATATTTCATTACACCCAAAAAGAACTTATACAACATCAACCTATTAAGTACAAAATATTTGCCCCAAAATCTTCTAGTCTTCTACTGCCTCAACCCAATTTACACATTTTAGTGAGCGATAAGCTATCCTGAAAAATTTATATAGCAACGGGGTGAGCATATAAAGCTCAGAAAATGACTAACATATCCATAGCAAAGAGGACAGTTTTCAAACAAATGAGGTATCAAAATACAAAGCAGAGATACAAGATGAAATAATAGCATGTTTTGTTTGAATGCAGAATTACAATATCATATCGTTCGAAGCACGTTTTATTCATATAATCGAGGAAAGGTAATTAGAGCATATCATTGGCATAAGGAGCATATCGATGACATATGGTAATTTCAAGGCATAACAAAGACGTAAGGAGCATTTTGGATATCATGAATGCAGAATTACGATGTCATTTCGTTTAAAGCACGTTTTGTTTATACAATCGAGGAAAGATAACTGGAGCATATCATTGGCATAAGGAGCATACGATGACATATGGTAGCTTTCAAGGTATAACAAAGTCTTATAACATTTCGGAAATATATCAAAGAACAAAACATGAATAGAAGCTCAAATGTCACATAACGATGCATTCATTTCATTCTTATCCAAAGCATGCATAGAAACATAGCCAAAGCTTTGGATATCATATCAAACACATAGAAGATGAAGTGGGATCATAACATAATATGGTCCATCCATTTCTGAATGACCAACAAACATAAGTCTCCCACGTCTGGGAGCTCCATCCACCCACGTCTGAGTGAAGTCATAGGGGGCCGGCAGAGCATCGCGGGCTCTAAGCATAACTCCCTTTACCATTTCTAGCAAAGGTTCACATTTATCCCACAAACACCGGAGTAGAAAGGGACAGTATGAATACTGAAATTAGCATATATTGGAAGCACATGCGGAACAATGAAATGTACATATGCCTTTCGAGTCAATACGATACAAACATAATCTTTCACAATGTATTCAGATTTGAAAGGAAACAAAAGCAAGAGCATACAAGGATTCCAAGAAACCATATATAGCTCAATTAAAATAAGAAAGTTAGATAAGTTCAATGTCTAAAGAAATGAAACTGGAAGAGGCACATATCGAAAGCAAATACGGAACATTGGGATGCATGTGCCGAATCATTACGATGCAAACATGATCTTTAGATGATAGCTGCAGATGTACAAATAAATAAAGGACAAAAGTATACAGGAATTTAAGGTAATAATGTAAAGCTTAAATGAAGTAAGAGTTTTTTTCCAAAATCGATTTCCAAAGAGAAGAAATAAGGAAAGCCGAAATCGACCAAAGCTCGATTCTGACGGAATTTGATAGGAACATTGTATGAACTATTTGGATAACCAATTATGCTCCAATATATACAAAATAGGTGTCATTAGAAAGCTTTGTCAATCTAGTTTTAGGAAAATCAAGTTTAACAAAAATTGGAATTTACAACAGGGAGTTACAGATAATTTTGTAGCGTAAGGTCTGAAAATATTAGCTCTGTTTTACTGAATCCATAGGGTCGATGAAAGCAGATGTTTCAGTTAGCAATTGTACTCCAAAAATTTCAAATCAGGTATATACAGAAAGCATTTTAGTCTAGCTTCGAATAAATCATACTTTGTATGAATCTGAGTTCACAGCAGAAAGTTATAAGTAGTTAAGCAACAAGAGGTCAGAAATTTCGGTCCCTGTTTTACAGAATCTGTAGGGTTAATTTAAACAGAAGTCTTAGTAGGCATTTAAACTCCAAATCGTTCGATCTTAGTATCAAAATAAAGGTTTTTTTGTCTACTTTCAAATGGAACAGGTTTTGTCTAAATCAGAGTTTATTACAAAATGTTATGACCGAAACATTGCATAGAGGTCAGATTACCGAAAAATTACAGATTCATAGCTTTATATCAAAACGAAAGGAGGTCTGGTTCTCAGTTGAAATCTTTCAAATTTTGCAGAATAAAAATGGAAACAGAGATTAAGGTTACAGTGGGATGGGGTTAGAACACTTGCCTTAAAATTATTTGAATCCCAAAGGTGAGAAAATTGGTGAAAAACCTCAAGCTCTTCTTCTTCTTCTTCTTCTTCTTCTTCTTCCCTTCTCTTCTCAAACTCACGTTGGCTGCAACTCTTCAGGTTTGTTTTCTTTAACCTTTCATCTAATTATTTGGGTTTTGGCTAATGCAAAAGTTGCAAGGTGTCATGCATGCATGAAAGGGGCTAGGTGTCATCTTTAGAGCAAAGATAAGTGGCACTCTTAAGTTAGCTAGTGACACATGTCCACTATTTATATATATATATATATATTTTAACTTAAATCTGAATCTTTCATAAATTATATCAAACTTCTAATATTTACTCTTAGGTCCCTAGTCATAAACTTTTAATATAATATCATTTAATATAAAATAATTATTAAACAATCCTTATTTTTACAAACAAACTTTTTACTAAATTTTCAAAAATGGGAGATGTTACAAGGACCGCAGCTTCATCCGCCACTGATGGACACCTTTGAAGCTTCCTCCACCCACGACATCGCCGTCTGCACTTTCGCCGTTGCCACTGTTGCTGTCTGTAGCTTCCATCATTGTCATTGCTGCCGTCCGTAGATTCCTCCGTCGCTGTTGCTATTGTTCGCAACTTCCTTTGTCGTCACCGTTGTCATCTGAAAGTTTACAATGTATAACTTGCAATTTTACAATGATTATAGCAGTGTTTTAGGTGCTTGCCTAGGTGCTCGGGTGATGTAAGGCTCGAGCGCGTTACATAATCCCTAGGCGCAGCGCTTCAAAGAAGTGCTAATTGGGCCCTTGCCTGAGCCCAAGCTCTAAGTGCCTTCGGCGAGCGCCCGAGCTAAATATGGTCGGGTTCAAAATTTGGTTTAATTAGACTTATAAGTTGGTTCAATCGAACCAACTAATATAGTTACCCTAACACCCTCCAACCCCCTCCCTCGCCCGACGCAGTAAAAGAAAACAAATGTGAAATGAAACCCTACATTTGTTGCCTTTGTTCACTCTGCCAGTCGTCCTCGACAACCTTGTCCAATCTCGTTCGTCGTTGTAGCTTAGCTATCATCACTATAACTCGTCCGACACTATAGCTTGTCTGCCACTATAGCTCATCCACACCCTAAACCTCTTCCATCACTATAGCTTTATGCCTCTATCTACTACAATAGTAGCTTTGTGCGTCGTCGTCAACAACCTCTTCCTTTGTCTTTGTTCGCCACCTTTGCACGCTTCGTTTGACACTATAGCTCCGTCCACCATTGTCGATAATGTCGTCTGTTGCCTTCATCTATTGTTGCAGCTTCGTTCGTTCGTAGTCGCAATTTCGTTCGTAACCCTTTGCTTCCCCACTTTCCTGTAAATTAAACCGCGAACGAATGAGCAACAACTTGTTTGGAGCAGTTTAAATATATTTGTTGTATCTACAACATGGGCAATATGCATTTAGATTTATACATAAAATTCCCTTAGCTTTGCCTTGATGATGTTTCAGATCAGCAAAACATTCTTGGTTAACAAGATGCTTTTGGTGCAATTTAATTCTAAAATAGGTCTTCATAAACATATTTAGCATATTTCTATTTAGCTACATATTATTTTAATTATAATATTCGGGAGTGCTTCGCTTCTCTTGGGTGGGTGCCTAAGCGAACGCCTAACGTCTTGGGCGTTTTGGGACCTTAACACCTTTTGGCGCCTAACGTTTTTAAAATCATTGGATCGTAGAATAAAGAAGATGAGGTTTTACCACTCCCGGTGTTCTTGGCTTTCGGGGCACTTTCTTTTGGCCTTCACAATTTTCTCAGTTTGGGTTCGATTCTTCTTCTCGATCGTTATTGGCATCACGCTTGTTGTCGTGATGTTATGAGTTTAAAAGAGCAAAGTTCTGTATTAATCTGGGCATGGAGGTCAACGGTTCATTTCATCACCATCGAGTGATCGTCGAGAGAGATTTCGAGTGTCATTGTTTATTGTCGAAACCTAGTGGTGTATTCTTGTATCGATTGATCCCTTCCCTGGCGTAGGCAATGTCACTTCATCTTACTTTGAGATATCTCATAGGGTAGAATTCTTCTCGTATGAGCTTTCTAAATTATGTCAATGGCACTTCATCGTCATTGGTTTTAAGATAGACTTTCCACCATGGAAGCATACGTTCTGTCAACTTTAGTCGCGTAAGCATCATTCAATCCTCATTATTGTAATTATATGGATCAAACTAAGTGTCAAGTTGATAAATCCATAGTCTAATACCTTAGTGTTGATCAAGCCGTTGTAGGAGGGTATGTCTATGTGAGCCTCAACTCAGAAAGGTTGGGTTCTTCTAATCATGTTCTGCTCAGCAACATCTTCTTCGCGATTGCGTATCTCAGATGAAACGACTCCATCTCCTTTCTTGTGACGTTCTTAGCTTGATCATCCTTTGCTGTTAGGATGGCTTGGGCTTGCATCCAACCCATCACGATCTCCATTTGTCAGGCTAATACTATCGTCTAGGCTGTAAGGCTGGCCAAAGATATTGGGTTGGTCACCATCCCATCGGTCGATCTTCCTCGTAGCGAGTGCGACACGAACTCCAACAATTGCAATTCTTTGTTTGACTCTTTGTATTCTTGTCTCATGGTTACCATCCACAAGATCGTTGCTCTGATACCACTTGATCCGTTTGGGGCTCAGGTTCGATGATCTGTCAATTTGATACTACCTCTTGGATAGAAGTTTTCATGGAAGAGAGAGATATCACTAGAAATAAGCGTAAAATAAAAAAGAAAACAACCTCTATTACTTGTAAGATTAAAGTGCAATAAGACTTAAACAAAAGCGTTAAAACATATGCTATCTTTGAAAAGCACTTGGGTGCTATCGGCAGGTTGAGGATCGTTGTTGGTTTCAGTTTTCTCTCTTGCTGCTGGAACCTCTTGAGGTTTGAACAGAGGCAAACAGATTTTGGGTCTTCTCATGGTAGCTATAGACGAAGTTTGAATAAAGGACTTTGACTGTTGGAACTCGAGGAAGAAGGGGCTGCGGTTGGATGTTTACAGCACCTTGCAGAATTCCTCCTCTCTTTTTCTCTTTTCTCTTGCTTTCTCTTCTTCTCTCTTCTCTTGCTCTTAACAGAAGCTCGAAAGCTAGGGTTGGTTGGGGCTGCTTCTTGGCTGCCTTGGGGATACTTTAGGTGGGGTTCTCCTCCCCTTTTTATAGCTGAGGTGGGGCTTGAGTCCTAAGGGTTTTAGGACTTTCCTTCTAGGGTAATAGTGCATAGCCTTCTCTTACTCCAAGTATGAGTAGTGCCTCCATGCTTGGTGGCTGCCCTATTTGGATGAGGGTTGCCCTAATGCTAGTCCTACTAGGATTGGGATTGGGGTGAGTGGGCTTAGATTTGGGGTGGCCAAAGGGTCCTTGCAGAGTGGGCTTAGGTTTGGCCAAATTGGATTTGAATCGAAGCTTGACTCGAACTCCTATTGATCTGAATTGGACTTCGACTATAACTTAGTTTGAGCTGAACTTGAGTGAGACTTGAGTTGACTTGAATATGGCCTTTGGGCTTGAACTCCAGTTTGATCTTGGTTTGGTTTTATCATGATCAAATTGGAGTCTGATTGGTACTCCGGTTGGGTCGAGTTGGACTTTGGCTCGGACTTTACTAGATCAAGTGGTGGGCAGCTCGAGCTCACATGATCTAACCTAGGTAGCTAAACCCTAGTTGAACCATAAACGTTAGGTGGTGGTCGGATTATAGTAAGCTAGATTCTAACCCAAATGCAATGATTTGGTCTAAACCAAGGATTGAAATACCGTACCGTATCGGTGTTTCGAGCTTGGCTCGGTACGGTATGGTATGGTACCGTGTACCGAGCGGTACGCTAGGGCGTACCAAGCAGTACACCTAATTTAGGTGTAAAATCCTCCGAAAATACTTGAAAATAAAAACAAAGTTAGAATAGGGTTTTTAAGTTAGAAATAAATATAGTAATAAAAGTTTAGCAAAATCAATGTAAATTAGGTAAGAATAGTATCACATATCTTTTTCGGTCTTTGAGGAATAGTCTTGTGCAAGGTTCGTATTTCAGTCCGTTACGGATTGTCCTTCTGTAAATATTGAAATATCTACAGAAAAATCATTTGAATTGTTAAGACTATTTTATTACAATATAAACTCTAAAATTCAAATGAATTAAATAATCACATATGTAGATATACCTGATTGTTGATTCTACCACCAAAACAAACGACGGGCCTCCACGGGTGGTGGATCGGGGTCCTCGATCCTATACATCTACATATCAATATGATATGTTTGTTGGACCCAATCATGAAATTAATCTTACGACATAGTGTACTGATACATCGTATGCCATTGATACATCAATATGGTGATGATCGTAGGCTAGTCGTCATGAATCACATTTGTTCGAGATAGCTATTGAGGCATATATTGGTGAATGTCAGAGCTTCTACTTTCGCTACTGATTTGCTGCTCTGTATTATACTGTTACTCAGAGAAGGATGACCAACTATCACTGTACTGCTATTGCCCGTATGATTCATCCACTGCCTTCCCCTCCCCCTTCTGTGCATAAACTTGACTAGTACTTTGTTGAGTTCCATGATCTGAATCTTGATTGACATATGTAAAATATTGCTCCTCGGTCCATGCACCACTCTCAAGTTATGTAGACGAGACCAACGACTGTTCGACATCGCCGCCATCATCCGTCGAGGCATTACTGTCCGTGTTGTTGTCATGTCTCTGGACCGAGCGAGTTGTTGAATGTGATTGTGAAGGTGTCTCATAGCTCGACTCGATTCTTTCCAACGATGTTTAAGAAAGTTCTTCCTCTTAATCTTCTCAAATTAACCTCGATTCAATTCACAAATCGTTGTTTTGTAGAGTTTAGCAGAGCATAAATGTGAGAAAAAAGAGTTTGAGATAGTTTAAGAGAGTGAAAATGAAATAGAGTGAAATATGACAGAAGAAGAGTTTAAAAACATATGAGAAATGGTTCCAACAGTTAAATACCGAGCAATAATGGTTGATTTCGACCGTTACCGAGCAGCCCTGATATAACCCTGTATCGTCTGATACGGGGCGCTTTTAAGCGTTCCGCCCGGTAGCGGGCGGTTCGTGTACCGATATGCTATCGGACCGGTACCGCTCGGTCGAAACTGTATACCTTGGTCTAAACCAAATAATTTGGAATAAGTCGCATATTCGAAACCGAGCACATTCACCTGATTGAGTTTGTTGTGGTTTGAAACCCTACATCCTCACCACCAGAATTGGCTTCCTCCTCTCCAATGATTATTACCTCGAGTGAACACCCTATGGTGGGTGCTCTCCCCTTCATTGTCAATTGCTTCCTCTCCAATAGTCGCGACCTTTAGAGCACTACCATCAAAGGTCCATTGTCCAACACCTAACAATGCCACTATCGCGTGTGAGAACATCCCTTCTGTCTTGTGCACAGCCCCATCTCCCTTGAATGATGAAGTGGACCTTGATGATCATTAACTTTGTTGATGAAATTGTTGGACCTTTGATGTTGGTCTTCTTTTGTTTTGTTATTTTTGTTATTAGATTTGGCCAATTTAGTACTTTAATGTTTTATAGACGCTTAAATATATATAATTTGATGTTCTAGTGGTGATCTTTCGAGTTGGTAATGATATGAAACCCATGTATTGTCTATTTTTTATGATAAGGATTGCTTTCTATCCTTAATTATATTTTTTATAAATTTTATATTGATGAGTTCCTCGCTTTGTTTGAGTGAATGCCTAATGCTAGGGCGTCTTGGATCCTTTGCACCTTTTAGCTTCTAGCCTTTAACAACACCCGTAAAAATGGATATATTTGCAAAAGGTACACCTAGGATTAAGGATAATTAAGAAACAATGATAGGTTACTAACGTAGCTGTTACCATCCATTTAACTGGCCTGTTATTTTTTGCCACCTAAAGGTAAAGAAAACGTGTAACAGATAGGTAAGTGATGTCTCTCTTCTTGAAGTAATATTCCTTTTTATCCCTTTCATATGTAAATATTTGTAGGTGCCGTCTAATGCTTTATTCCCTGGTTGATTAAATCATACTTCTTACTAATACCTCTACTCATCATCATGCTAGTGTCAGCCTACTAAACCCTACATCATTCTTATTTGTAGATGTGGGATGACTGAATTGGATGGAGTAGTACTTCTGTTGTTTTAGTTGAACTACTAGTCATTGTTGAGACCATTGTCTTGAACATCTCTAATATATAGCTAAATGGGCTGAAGTAAGAATTTGAGCAGACATAAGCATCACATTATGCAGAAGCCTTTTTTTCCCCACCTTTCCCATCAGGGAATTTGACAAAAAATTGTAATTATTTGTTTCTTTTTTCTTGTCTTCAGTTCAGTTACATGATTAATTAATATCATATTCTTACTTGAGGTTAAAGTTGCTTTTTCCACTTAATTTGGTGATGATGATGTTGATGTCATTTTCTTTCACACAAATGAAACGATTGTTTTATCATCGCAGTGCTATATTGCATTTTGACAAAATTGTTGATAACCAAACCTAGCTAATTTATTTTATTATTTCCTTATGTAATTATTTCTCTCATTCCATTGTCTCTTTGTTCATGCAGATAAATCCTTCTTTTGCCCAAAGTATAAAACATAAAACATTAATTGATGATTGTATTGAGCTTGTGAACTATCAAAGGATTGGAGTAAAATTGGCGACAATGTGGAGAAACTGGATGTAATAAATACAATTGATATATTTTTGTACTCTAATTGTTGATCTTATAGGTAAAAAATGAGCCAAACAACCAGGACTATTTCTTGGAAACATAGGTGGGATAGAAATTAAGGAAAATAAGTAGAAGTAAAATAGCATATTAAAATTAATAAAAGTAATATATTTGGATTTGTGCGACACAGCCTCAGTCTTTATGCTATTCTTGCCTTTTTGACCCCAAAGAAAGACAAGTCTTGGAGGATGTGTGTGGATAGTAAAACGCTTCTTGATTCCTCGACTTGAAGGTATGCTAGACTTTCTCATTAGATCTAGTTGGTTTTATAAGCTTGACTTAAGAAGTGGATACCATTAGATTTGTATTAGACCTAGAGACCAATGAAAAACAACATTTAAGACTAAAGATGGTCTATACGAATGGCTAGTCATGCCCTTTGGTCTATCCAACACCCGAGCACTTTCATGCCCTTTATGAATCAAATTCTATAACTCTATATAGGCAAATTTGTTGTATTATACTTTGGCAATATTCTGATCTTTAGAAAGACCAAAGGAACTCATTTAAGACATCTTCAACAGGTTCTTACCACTCTTCAAGTTGCTGAGCTTTATGCTAATATAAAAAAGTGCTCATTCATGCAAACCCATGTTCCTATTCCTAGGCTTCATTTCTATCCAAGGTGTTGCCACTAATCCAGAAAAGATCTATCATTCTTACCTCTAATCCACTAAACCTTTATGAAGTTCGAAGTTTCTATAGATTAGTCTCTTTTTATAGGAAATTCATTAGAGGGTTTAGCTCCTTTATGATACCATATCATTGATTGCCTAAAAAAGGGTGAGTTTCTTAGACCCTGGTTGCTACCAATGCCTTTGCTGACATCAAAACGAGATGAACCTCCATTCTTATTCTTATACACCCTGACTTTAGTAAACCTTATAAGGTCTCTTGTGATGCCTCTAGTATATGAATAGGAGGAATTCTAAGTTAGGAGCATCAGCCTATTGCCTTTTGCAGCAAGAAACTCAATGATGCAACACAACAATTTTCTACCTATGACAAAGAATTCTATGCGATTGTGCAATGTCTTAGGTATTGGCGATATTATCTTCTATCGCAAGAGTTTGTCTTGTCTAACCACGAGGCTCTAAGATACATAAATGCCCAAAAGAAGTTAAATGCCTAGCATGCCATGTGGGTTGAGTCTCTCATCTCAATGAATACTCTTTTGTAATTAAGCATTGTTCTGACACTCAAAACAAGACTTTCGAAACCCTTAGTTGAGTTTCTTCAATACTATTTACCTTGAGTTGTTAAGGTAATAGGATTCGAGCTTTTAAAAGAAGAGTATACCCAATGTCTAGACTTTAGCTGTATCTATCAAGAAATCTAGGATGGAAACTATCGTGAATATATGGAGTTCATTCCTAAAGATGGTTATCTTTTTTGATCCACTAAATTATGTGTTCCTTGATCCTCCCTCCAAGACATGTTGGGGAAATGCACATAGGCAGATTAGTAGGTCACCTAGGTCGAGACATGATCATTGCATTAGTTAAGGATAGATTTTACTGGCCTTCCTTAAAGTGAGATGTTGCTCGAATAGTGTTGCAACGTTGCACTTGTCAAATTGCCAAAACTCGCAAACACAATACTAGCCTATACACCCCATTACCCATTCAACACTATTGCAAGATGTGAGTTTAGATTTTGTCCTTGGACGTTCCAAAATAGCCTGTGGCCATGATTCTATTTTGGTTGTTGTTGATCGATTTTAAAAAATGACCTATTTTAGCCCATGAAATGAGACCAACGATGCCTCACACATAGCTAAATTGTTCTTTGGAAAAGTGGTTTAGTTATAAGATTTTCCTTCAACCATGGTGCTTGATAGGGATATGAAATTTGTTAACTACTTTTTGAAAACTTTGTGAAAATTGTTTGGCACAACATTGAAGTTCTCTTTAGCCTTTCACCCTTAAACAGATGGTCAAATTGAGGTTGTTAATGCTTCTTTAGGAAATCTTCTTAGATGTTTACTTGGGGAGAAATAGGAAAACTAGGACTTAATCTTACCCACTATAGAGTTTGGATACAATAACTCTATCAACCGCTCTATTGGAAAAAAGTCCATTTGAAGTTGTCCTCGGCTATGCTCCTCGTACACCCATTGACCTTGCACGTCTTTCACTTGACCATCATGCCTTAGAACCAGCCTACTCCTTCACTCAATATATCCATGATTCACATCTTGAGATTCAATGTAAAATTGCCTTAGGTAATAAAAGTTACAAATTTACTATTGATGTATATCATTAGAGTAAAAAAGTTTCAAGTTGGTGATGATGTTTTGGTTCACATTCGCCCTAAGAGATTCCCAAAAACTCATTCAAGAAGTTACATGTCCAAGTTATTGATCTTTTCCCCATTCAAGAAGTGTATATATAATTCATTTGCCTTTCAATTTAAATATTGATCCTTTCAACTTTGAGCCTCCTCTATTAGATATGTTGGGATCGATATGGTACTAAGAAAGGGGGTGAATTATTTCTATTGTAAACTTTAAGAAACTTTGGAATTTTGATTAAGAAAAGAGACAAGCAAAGATAGAGGCAAACCAATTGTATAGTGGTTTGATCTTTTTGACCTATGTCCACCCTTGGTTCTTCTTCCTTCGAGGTCATCAGTTTTCACTACTAATCTTTCTTTCAATAGGTGGAAGATAAACAACTCTTTGCAACTTTTTCCTTTTCAAGGCTTAGGAGAATTTTTACACCTACTCACCCTCAAGAATCTCACACATTCTAAACTTAGTAACTCTACTAGAAACTCAAGAAGGTGAAACTTAAGCAAGACTGGAAGAGAGGATTTTAACACTTGGAAGCTCAAGAATGATTGCCTCTTAGCCATGCTTGTAGTGGGGGTATTTATAGCCCCTAAAGTGCCCTAAAATATGGAGCAAATCATAGAAAAGTGCCCCAAATCAAAGGTATTGGTGGTACTATCACCATTCCAAATGGTACTACTGTTGACACTCTGAAACGGTGTTGCTTGGGCTATTCGCTGTCTTGGGTGGTAACACTGCTTGGGTTAAGCGGTGCTATTGTCGTTAACCAACACTAACGCTACTCTAGGCAGTACCATCGCCTCCTCTGGGTGATACCATCGCTCATACACAGAATTGGCCTAGTAAGGGCCCAAATCCAACCTGAATTTAGTCCAAAGTCAGCCCACTTCGACCTTAATCTAACATAGCACAAATATAGCCCAATTGAAGCCTAATTTTAGCCAAAATTATCTTCAACTAAGTCTTCAAAATAGCAACCACTTCTAACACATTGTCACAACTTGCGACATGTTATGCACTCTTTTGGCATCTCGTTTGATCTTCCGAACTTCGTTTAAACCTTCGGCATATCACCCGATCCTTCGGCATATCACTCAATCCTCGGTTATGTTGACTTCGCCATGACATCCGACCTTCCAGTGTGATATTTGATTCTCGGGCACGATGCTTGAACCTCTAGCACGAAGTCCAATCTTTGGCATGATAATTTACCAACACAACGTCCGACTCTCTAGTCTGACATTTGCCCTTCGATGGTCCGAGTCTATGGTAGAAGTATTTCCTGCATCACTTAGCATACTATTAGTTCAAATTCATTAATTGATTTCTTAATCAAAATTTGAGACTTAACAAGACAATCCTTGTAGGCAGCAATCATCCCAAAACATTGACTCTCCCACAACACAAGGATGGCATAGAGGCCATTCTTAATAACTGCCTTGTTATATCTGCTACTAGTATCACTCTACACTTTCTTGTCAAGTGGCATGATCATCCAGTTTCCGATGTCACTTGGATTACTTTGAAAGTACTTCGTGACTTTGCACCAGACTTATTGGACCAATATCTTGTAAATCATTCTCCGGGGTCGAGTTCTTTTCCACCAGAGGAGAATCATGGAGAACCATCTCGCTTTCTAAAAGGATTTAGAAGAGTTTATTCTAGGCAAAGAAATAAGCAAAAAATCATCAATTATTTGGCCTAGAAACTCCAAGAGTTGTGTGGAAAATTGAAGTCTTTTGGGTCTTTCTAGGTGTTAACCTTGGGACTCTATTGTATTAATTGTACTCTTGTATTAAGTGGACTCTTTACTTAGCTGTGATAAGTTTCTTTAAAGCTATTTAGGTATCCTAGAAGCTATATTTCAGATTTCTAAAAGAAATACAAGTTCGTAGCAGCTTACACTTGGGAATCATTGTCTAGAATGATTGTATCAAGGCTCCTAACCTCTATAAATAGTGGATCTTATCAATTGATCAAACACTTAAGATTTGAATGAAAAACTTGCATCTTCTCTACTCCTCTAGTCTCTTTCTCTCCTCTCTAATCTCACTTCTCTCTTGTTCTCTTGCTCTTTCTTTAATTTTTCTTTTCTTCATCATAGTGAGTGGTGGCTTCTGTGAAGAAATAACTAATCTATAATGCTATTGCTAATGAGACTCTTTAATAAATAAAAAACAAAATGGCCACCTACATCTCTTGCCTAAGTAGAATTTATGACCTATTAAGATTTTAATAGACATTTTCTAGAAGCTACCCCATCTTAATCTGTATTTATGATCAACTTTCTCTGTTTCATATGAATCTCCTATTGACAAGAAAGCCAGCAACCAGACAGATATGTCAGAGGGAATGTATGATCAGTTGTTTTAAATGAACTCTTAAAACAGGACTAATTGAACCAAAATATTTCAAATAAAATTATACACAGATGATTAGTATGTTATATCTAAAAAGACAAGCTTAGATCCATTTGTAGGGTGTTTGCTGATCCTGTTCCTCCACCTTCAGCTGTTAAAACCTATCAGGCAATCAGTCAATTTTTTAGATCCTACGGAACAAGAACAAAGCCGTAAGCCCCAACTATTTGGAATAAGCTATATGGATCTTTTATCACTATTGAGATCTCTAAAAATCTTATTTAAATCTTCTTTATAGTTTCTATTAAGGTTTTTATAGGTCTTCCTCTATCTTTCCTCAGACCATTATCGGTAATCATTTTATCACTTCTAACTACTGCATAATGTAGGTTTCTTGAGAACATGTCGAAATCAACTTTTTTAGATCTTGTTGACATAATTTCTAACTTGCTGCTTGCAAGTGGTGTTAATGATGAAAATGAATATTAAGCTGACATTATTGTATTTGGTACAATATCATAATAATTCATCATTCAAATTGCTTCTGTACCTTCTTTTAGTAGTACTTTTTTGGGATTTGGAGCCTGTTTGAATTAGCTTTTAGGAACCTTTCAAATTCAGGTTAATGAGTTAACTGGAGATTCTGGCATGCATTGGTAGTTATGTCCAATTTACGCAGAATATTGCTTAGCATAAAATATTGGAAAAATTTGCATATTGAATTTGTTTGCCAATATTTTAATGGTTTAATTGTCACATATATTGGTGGTTATGGGAAATTTAGACTGAAAATAACTAATCTAAGGATTGCTGATGATATAATGTGATCTTGAGCCCAAAGAAATCTAAATAGATACACCAAAATTGTAATTATTTGCAGGTTTTCCAGCTGTACAGTAGAGCAGCTAGGTCTTATGGTTAATGTTCATTAAACCATATTATATTCTTGAATTTTGTGAGTGCTGACTTCTGATTAGTCGTCATTATTCAGAAATATGAGGTTGCAGCAAAATATTTTGTGCCTTGATTTGTTAAACATCTAGGTTAACTTAGTCACAGTGATTTAATTTAATACTCTGTAAGGGATATTCCTATTTGCTTTGGAAAATGGCATTATAACTTTGTAATGGTTAAGAAGAGGTGATTGAACAACATGTCAACAACTACCTCTTTTGGTTTGGCCTTAATAACTTCATAAGTATTCTTTGTCATCTATGGCATGTGGCTTGATTTGTGTTTATTACTTTCACGTGGCTGTGTAATGAAGATTCTTGTGGCAATAATCATACTACAAGCATGGTCGTAGAGTACTTCAAGCCTTAGCTTTGACGTTTATGATCTTTTACTTTTCCTACTTCTGGACTATTTTGAGGTTTGTAGCATTTTGTGTTGCAACTGAAGTTGCGATTGTTGAATCTTGCATTTTGATGATGAAATCAATTGGTAAATTATTTGATCAAATCTATATGTTGAGAAAAGTGTGCCGGATTAACTACGATTGCAATCAAGGCATAAAGCAAAATGAAGTGTCGGAGTTAAGATCGAGATTTCGTTGGGAGTTCGAGAGTTCGCCGGAAGTCCGGACGTTCGTCGGAAGTTCTACCGGAATTGACCGAGAAGTCCAAGAGCTTGCTAAAGAAGCTCGTCAGAACTCGCTAAGAAGATCGTTGTGAAGTCCAGGAGCTTTTCGGGAGTTCGTTGGAACATTGCAGAGAGATCGTCGGAAGATCGCCGGAAGCTCTCCAGAAGAAACCTAGACTAACCAGACTTGATTTGCTTAGTGTATGCCATAAGAATCGTAGTTAGCACGTAATTAGGGTTAGATTTGAGAGGTAATCCCACTAACGCTGTTAGGGGCCAACAAGGCCTGTAATTGGACTTGTTTGGGCCTGAAGATTCAAAGCCCAACCAGGTTGCTAGACCCTGTCTTGCGGTGGCACTGCTAGACTAGGGCGGTGGAACCGCCCAGGGAACGGTCTCCCAAGTGGTTTGGGAGGTGGTACTGCCTAGACTGGGCGATGGTATCGTCGGCAGTTATTACTTGCCAAGCGGTGGTACCACCAGAGCTCAGCATCCGAAACTCTGTCAGACGGTGGTACCGCCAGTACCCGAAAATCCTGGATGAGATACTTTTTGGCTCTAATTTTGAAGCCATTTGGGCCTATATATATATATATATATATCGAGCGATATACCGAACGGTATACCGCTCGGTATACAGTATTGTACCGTACCGAGTGAACGTCGAAACTCCGGTACAGTACAAAATTGTGAACTTGGAAAGAAAAGCCTTGTCCATTGTCTCTATAAGAACATGTCCCCTCTCTAACAACATAGACATAGTGCTGGTCCATCATTTCGAGCTCCATTTCCATGCACAATAATTTGATCTGAAGACTTGGGTGATAAATGAAAAGAAAGAGCAAGAGAAGACAAAAGAACACTAAAATTTCATGTAGTAACGATGTTTGACAATCGTTAGTGCATTCATTATATGTCCATGATTCGATGTAATACATATATATAAGAAGGGCCAGAGATGGCATGAAACCTGCATGATAGATCCACGATCTAGCTCTTTTTTTTTTTGTTTTATTTACCCTCTTAGCTTAGTTTAAGTTTAGGACTGAAGAGGAATATTTAATGTGGGATAGTGGTCTTTCACGGTATGTTATCAGCTCCAACATGTGTCTCAGTTGATGGAGATGGAGTGTTAGGAGTACCATTTGGCCCAGAAAAGATAATTGAGGAAGTTGAGGAGGCTGAGAGCTGCCAACAGCCAGTAGAAGAGATCCAACCTGTCCTTGTTGAGGTCATTATCGCCCAGCCATCCGCCATTTGATGAGCTTGATGTGATCTTGTTCACCAATGACACCAGCAGGGAGCTCAAGAAGAAGCCAAAGGAGTAAGAGCAGTAGGTCATGGCTATCAAGAAGGACTGTATGCCGCCCAATGATTGCTTGTAGAAGAACTCAATGAGCCCCACAGTTGTAAACATCTCCGAGAGGCCAAAGATGAGGAACTGGGGAGCAATCCAGAAGATGGACATTAGCTTGCCCGACCCAACAGCCATCTCTCTTCTCTCCTTCTCGATCATGGTGGTTGCCACCATCGAGAAGGTCGCTGTGAAAAGGCCGACGCCGATTCGCTGCAGCGGAGTGATCCCCGAGTCCTCTCTGGTGAGCTTTTGGGCAAGAGGGACGAAGCTGGTTTCGTAGATGGGAACCAGTATGACGAGCACAATGTAGGGGATGGCTTAGAGTGATGCAGGTGGGACTCTGAAGGAGTCTACAAGCCAAGTGTTCATGGAGCTTCCTTGTTCTACTGAGAAGGTCTGCAGCTAAGCGAGGACCATGTTGAAGATGATGGTGCATGCGAAGATCGGTATCACTGAAAGAATCACCTTCACTTGCTCTACCTCTGCCTTGCTGAAAGAATCACCGGTACGGGTGGTATGTACCGGTCCGACGGTATACCGGTGCACGGACCGCCTGCTACCGGATAGACCGTGCTACAGTGCTACAGTAATACACTGTAGCAATGCTACAGTAATACATTGTACCGGATGGACCGTGCTACAGTGCTACAGTAATACCGCCTGCTACGGATGGACCGTGCTACAGTGCTGTAGTAAGAGGAAAATCGCTCGATGTACCGTTCGGTGTGCCCTGGTGTATCACTCGGTACGTTGGTACCGTACCGTACTGTACCGAGCCAACCTCGAAACACTGGTACGGTACAGTATTGCATACCTTGGTTAAAAGTACCATCGCCAGTGCCCGAAAATCTGGGATGTGACACTTTTTGGCTCCAATTTTCGAAGCCATTGGGGCCTATAAATACCCCACCCTTTTCTGCATGAAAGGATAACAAAGTGTAATCAAAGTGTGAAGAAAAACTCTATAAGTGTTGGGGTGTTAAAAGTGTTGTAAAAGTGAGAAGAGTCCTCCTCCCTCTCTTTAAGCTTTGTAATCATCTAAGAAGAGGTGTAAGGCTTGTAAGGGTTATCTCCTAAACCCGTGAAAAGGAGAGAGCGCTGTAAAGAGATGGTTGGTCTTCGCCTATTGAAGGAAAACCATTAGTGGACACCGGTGACCTCGACGGAGGAGGAATCGGAAGTGGATGTAGGTCACAACGACTGAACCATTATAAATTTCGGTGTGTTCATTCCTTACTACTTAATCTCTTTACTGCATTCATCTTTACTTCAGTACAAACTGTCTAATCCCCTCTTCTCTACTTATTCAAGAAAAACGAAATAGTTTTCGTCGGAATCGAATTTTATCGTACGAAGATTTTCAAATCGCCGTAATTTTTTCGCTGCACTAATTCGCCCCTCCTTTTAGTGCCACTCTTGATCCTAACAATTGGTATCAGAACAAGGTCACTCTTAGTTTGGTTTGAAACTCAAGAGAGATGACATTTGTCGGCAACCAAGAGGGTCACTCAATTACACGTCCACTTATGTTTAATGGGACGGATTACACTTATTGGAAGACTAGAATGAGGATTTTTCTAATTTCTATGGACTTTGAGTTATAAAACATTGTGGAAAATGACTTTCAAAAGTCTTCTCTTCCAATGAACAATTGGAATGAGTTGAAGAAGAAGACTTTTGCTTTAAATGCCAAGGCTATGAATGCCTTGTTTTGCGCTTTAGATAAAATCGAGTTCAATCAAGTGTCTATTTGTAAAATTGTTTTTGATATTTGGCATACACTCGAAATCACTTACGAGGGCACTAGTAGAGTAAAGGAGTCCAAAATTAATCTTTTAGTCCATACTTATGAGTTGTTTCAGATAAAACCAAGTGAGACCATTGGAGACATATACACCTGGTTTACGGATGTCGTCAATGGTCTAAAAGGACTTGGTAAAAGTTTTTCTAATTTCGAATTTGTTAACAAAATATTAAGATCCCTCCCAAAGAGTTAGGATCCTAAAATAACGAAAATTCAAGAAGCCAAGGATTTGAACAACTTTTCGCTTGAAGAACTTATTGGGTCATTGATGACCTACGAAATGACTTGCAATGCTTATGAAGAGCTTGAGAACAACCTTCCAAAGAACTGGAAGGATATAGCACTAATAACTCATGAAGACCACTTGAAACAAAATTCAAGCGATGAGGACCATGATGATGACTTGGCACTCTTGACAAGAAAGTTCAAAAAAATCATAAAAAGAAATAAATCTAAAAATGATACTAAAAACAAAATTGAATCTAAGAAAGAACAAGTTATATGCTACGAATGCAAGAAGTCGGGACATTTTAAAAGCGAATGTCCCCAAGTAAAGAAGAAGCAACCAAAGAAGAAGAAGATGCTCAAAGCAACGTCGGATGACCCGTGCGATTCTGAAGGCAAAGAACAAAGCAACAAGGAGATCGCCAACCATGCACTAATGGCTATCAGAGATGAGGTAAGTAATTCATTAGATGCAAATTTATCTTTCGATGAGCACTTAAGTGCTTTTCATGAATTGTTTGATGAATGTAGAACTTTGAGTAAAAAGTATAAATCTTTGAAAAAGGAGCATGCCCTTTTAAATGTTGATTTTAAAAAATTTAAGCATGATAATCCTTCTTTGCCTCCATGTACTAAGTGTGAACACTTAGAGGCACTTGAGAAGGAAAACTTGCTACTCAAAGAAACCTTAGAAAAGTTTGAGATTGGTAGCCAGTCCTTGAATATGATCCTTGCTAATAAGGGTCATGTTTATAGAAGAGGCGGAATCGGATTTGTGAGTAGCTCTCACCAAAATCCAACCACCTTTGTAAAAGACCATACCTTGCATGTATCACCCTGCACCAAATGTAACTTTTGTTGCAAACCCGAACATATTGCTTATAAATGTCCATTTAAGAGATATAGTCCACACAAATTGATTTGGGTTCCTAAAGGAACCATAAGGAATTCTATGCAAAATGATAAGTTGAGTAGATTGATTTATGAGGCACCCAAGGTCAAATGGTTGCCTAAAAATCACCCTTTCTTATAGAAGTGTCTACCATCACAAGCTAGGAGCAAGAATGATAGTTTAATAGTGGATGCTCAAGGCTTATGACCGGAGATCCAAAATACTTCGTAAAGCTCTCTAGCCAAAACAATAAAGAAAATATCATTGGAATTAAAACTATTGGTAACAAAATAAATTTAAATGAAGATATTTTATATTCAATGAAATCATGCTTGACGATGTGATTTGAAATAATATGTTTTGAAATTATGTGCTACACATTTGATCTTGAAAATTTTTGATTGGTTTTCAGATTTAAATGATGATGCACAATTTTTTTAATATACTAGAGCATACTTAGGAAACCATCTATATTGCCTCCATTGGGTTTCACAAAAAGTGATGATGACTTTGGATTTATGGAGACGATATGTCGCTATCTACAACTTGAGATGTACCAAACATAAAATAATCTGTTTATTTCTCGAAGATATTCTTCAATACAAATCTTGATTCTTTCATCTCGTTCTGCCCTACTTTAACTAAGGAAAGGAGTTATACGAATAAACTATTTCTTGATGTCTGTGACTTGAATTTTCAGATATTTATGGTTTATATGATTGAATCATTAATACACATAGATAGAAAAGTATTGGCCTGCAAAAGTACTATGAAGCTTGCACTTTCCTTGAGCACAAAGTGATGACTGGAATACTAAATATAGCTGCGAGGTTGAAAGGTAAAATTGCAGCTTGAAAATGGGCTGAAAATTGTGCACCAGCGGTAGCACCGCCCAGTTGGCGGTACCACTGCCCGCAGCTCCGTCCTATAAAAGGGCTTTTAGGGTCGGCGGTAGAAACGCCCCCAAGCCTTCCTAGACCTCTTCCCCACACCTCTAAACCCTTTTCCACCTCTCATTCCCCTTGCTCTTCGTCTAGGAACTCAAGAAAACCCTCATCTCTTGCGAATCTAAAGATCAATCTCAACTTTTCAAGAAATCACTACAAGGGTAATCCTAAAAAACTTTTTCTCTCAATTTTTAGATCTTGCTTCTTATAGTTTTCTCATTTTTAGATCTGGTGGTACCGTCATAGCTCAGTATCCGAGAATCTATCAGGCAGTGGTACCGCCAGACTGGGCGATGGTACCGCCTAGTATTAGAATGTCAAGTGGTGGTACTGCCCAGTACTGGCGATGGTACCGCCAGTACCTCGGAAATCCGGGATGAGACACTTTTTTGCTCTAATTTTGAAGCTATTGGGGCCTATAAATACCCCACCATTTTTTGCATGAAAGGGTAACAAAGTGCAATCAAAGTGTGAAAAAAAACTATTAAGTGTTGGGGTGTTAAAAGTGTTGTAAAAGTGAGAAGAGTCCTCTTCCCTCTTTTTAAGCTTTGTAATTATCCAAGAAGAGGTGTGAGGCTAGTAAGGGTTATCTTCTAAACTCGTGAAAAGGAGAGCACTGTAAAGAGGTGGTTGGTCTTTCGTCTACTGAAGAAAGACCATTAGTGGACGTTGGTGATCTCGACAGAGGAGTAATCGGAAGTGGATGTAGGTCACAACGACCGAACCACTATAAATTTCGGTGTGTTCATTCCTTACTGCTTAATCTTTTTACTACATTCATCTTTACTTCATTACAAACTATCCAATCCCCTCTTCTCTACTAATTCAAGAAAAATGAAATGGTTTTCGTCGGAATCGAATTTTATCGTATGAAGATTTTTAAATCGACTTAATTTTTCCGTTACACTAATTCACCCCCCCCTCTTAGTGCCGCTCTTGATCCTAACAGCGATTTCGTCACAATAGCTGATCGCTATTATTATAAATACCATGTTTGCCAATGGTTTGTCTCTTTATATATATCTATTTTGGCAACTGGTTCGGCCGATACACATATACTGACCTTTACTGTCCAGTGTCACCAGAAAAAATGAAATGTTGATCGGTTTCATGGATATGGTCCTTCGTTGCACTGGTAGTGTGATATTTTGTTTAATTCTGTCTGAATTTATCGACTTCATACACCACTAGATATCTAGATATGTTCAGAATATATTATGAGCTGTATTTTGCTTGTTACTAAGTTTTGTCATTCTATTTCACTACTAGTTTTCTGTGTTTTAAACATTTTCATATATTTAATGTAGATTTACTGCATGTTCAATTTAGCGTGCAGATGCTTAGAACTGTCTTTTTCTTTTTTGGCACTATACATTTATTTTATTTTTAACTAGAATCTTTATATTGTGTTAAATAGCATGTCTCATGTGCAGATATTATTAACGATATGCTAAGTAAGGAAATGAATGTTGAAGCTGTGAATCTTATTTGCGCTTTTGAGCTGAAGGACAAGCATCCCCCTTTGCCCCTGCTGGTTTCCTTTTTGCAGAAATCTACACTATTTGCAAAAGATGAACCAATGGAAGGACAATCTTCACTGAAATCACTGGTATGATGCATTTCTCTTTCTTTTTCTTTTCTTTGTTAAATTAACAAGTGCTGAATTAATTTGAACTATTTGGGTTCAGTGGCATCATATATACTATTTAGAAGGCACCTTGGTTGAAACATTTGCTGGGCTTTTTTGCTATTTGAAAAGTGCATAGAGACGTTTCATTTTCAGATCATATGTATATATTTTATTGGAAAACCTTATAATTAATTTTTATGACTGTGGAAATAATTGATAGACAATAAGTTAATTGTTGAATAAATGTTATGGTTTGTGTCAAGGAGTGCACCCAATGATGGTTGTAGATAATAATGTCTTTAATGATCCCTAAATTCTAATTAATGCCACTAATCATACATTTAACAAGCTGCATTTATGTTTAATTACCCCTAATTTGGCACTAAGAGTAAGATATTGACCCTAATCGTTAATTACTTGATATAATGGTGCTAATATGGAGCTAATCATATCAAAAGCTAACTAAAAGTACCCTAATTCAAATTAATGCCACTAATCACACAATTAGCAAGCTCCATTTATCCTAATTGGGCACTAAAAAAAGTGATTGACCCTAATCATCATGAACTAGATATAATGGAGCTAATCATGTCAAAATTTAACTAAGTAGAAAGAGAATACATACCTTTTAATTTGAGTAATCCTCCTCTAAATGACTTATTAGAATATGTTAATCCTCACAAATGAAGCTCTAATCATCAAAGATCAGCTTTAATTGAGAAAGAGAGTGAAAAAAATGTGTGATAAAGAGTAAGAAAGAGAGCTAGGAAGTTGTGAGAGTGAGAGAGGGCAAAACAGGGGAGGGAGAGGGTTTAAATCAGATTTCAAAGTGGTCCAACAGTCAATTTGACCGTTGGATCAAGATGAATCTCAGATGTTGATCAATATCGGTTGAAATCCGATTATTACCCGACCGGTACAGGTTGGTAATGGTCAAATTCCAACTGTTTTGCCAGGACAGTCTACGTCTCGGTCTTCTGTCGAACTAATACATATCACCCATACGGTGGTACGTCAATCCTTGGTTTGGACACTTGATGTTAGTGGAAGGTAAAATATAGGATAGTATTTTTCACTTGTAAAGAATTATAGCTTCG
This sequence comes from Musa acuminata AAA Group, assembly GCF_036884655.1. Lineage (NCBI taxonomy): Eukaryota > Viridiplantae > Streptophyta > Magnoliopsida > Zingiberales > Musaceae > Musa > Musa acuminata. The sequence continues at coordinate 26,881,044 of NC_088345.1, read as the reverse complement.
GAGTTATTGGTGTTATTCTTTTAATGTTCTTGTAGAGAGTAGCACTAATAAACAGAATGAAGTGTACTTTGGCAGTCCATTGTTTGCCACATATCAGTCTGATGATCAAGAACATACTTCTGCAGCTTTAAACATGATAAACTGTAGCCTTGATCCACCAAACCCTAATTGGATGGACAGAACTAATCAGTTGTCTGCAGATTTCTCGTTTGGTCTATTAGAGATCCAATTTCTTCAATATTGCTGAGTTTTAGGATAAGAATGGTAGATGGATCTAATATAATGTGGTTCCATGGAAATTGGGTATGGTCTTTGTTAATTAGTCACTATTTTGGTGTCTATATTTAGAGCTCTATTTTATGCTGCATATGGCAAGCTTTTAGATTGCATGAATTACCAATTGTATTTTGCAGCGAGAAGCCAATGAGAAGCTCTTGGAGAGGCTTAAATTGGTAGCAAAATGTCTGGAGAACTACAAACTTGATCCATCTGAACTTGCTAGCTTCAATATCAATCAGAAGATTGCCAAGATAGAAAGGGTAATTGCCAAGGACGAGGAGAGATTGAAAAATAAGAACTTGAAAAGAAAGGCTCAGGATTTGGGTCAAATTCAACTTAAAAATTATTGGTGTTCTTCAGCCAAACCATCACATAGTATCATGCCTCATTTTGGTAAGCAATATCAGGAGCAACAAAGTGCTTCGCTTGCTAATCCCGAGGGCTACCATGGGAGCTTATACCGGAGGAATGCTCATGATGATGGATTTGGTCTACATAATGGATTATGTGGGGTTAGCTCACTGACAGCGGGTGTCCATACTTCAGCAGGAGTTAGCAGTGAACTTGTCGCAGCAACAGCAGAAGGTACTGCTGGGTCAACAGTGGAGAACAGTTCTCATCCATTTACTAACTATGATGGAGATTTATATAAACTGCATGGGAATGGAGCACTTGATGAGAGATTAGTGGGACAACATTTTTTAGCATCGACACATTCCGAAGCCTGGATGGGTCCATTGTCAATGGCAGGACAAAATGTATACTACTCACAAGCTTCGGGTGATGGATATGGAACCGGGAGCTCAAGTACAAATTTGTATCAGTTTGCCGATACTGTTTTAGAACGTGAAGCATACTATGCAAACTCCAGCATAAGCAACCCCCCAACCAGTGTCCCCAACCAGAGTTACTACCCATCATAATCAGTTCTAATGTGAATCATCCCCCTCTTTTTCAAACCATTTGGGGCATTAAACAAATTTGTTTTGCTAAATGCTCATCATGCACACAAGATCTCTGGCAATATCTCCAGTTCAGAACTCTAATCTTGATCATTTAAATTGGTAAAAATGTGTATGTTCTATAATTCTATGATCCCTTGTGCTAACTCTTGAAGATCAAGGCTTATAGCTACTGCATTTAGCTTGTTTGTATTTATCTTGCCTGAATAGTATAGCTGATGGACTTTATAGCTTAATTTGAAGGTGAATATGATTCTAGGTTGGAACTTAAAACGATTCCACAGGATATATGATTCTAGTACACTGGCTGTCAATTGGTGAAAATCCCGAGTATAATATGATATAAATATTATTTTTTTTCTTTCTCTGCTTCTAGGTGTTGTGAAACTGAGCTGTCATTCGACTGAGCCAAGACTGAGTGATAAGCTTTGTCAAAAGAATTAGGTTACAACCCGGACATTTTAGTCTGGTTCATCTCACCTCTGCTTTGGTATGGTTAAACAGTGTTTCTCCAGTCAATGTAAAATGATACATGCGATGTAATGATGATTTAATAACTTAATTCCTTAAGAGTAACACGTTGCTCAACTCGATATACACGCGTTAGACTCGAGCATTTGCTCGTACGTTGCAACTAGTCTTTATTGAAATACAAGCATCAACTTGTACCCATCATATGTTGGATCGATGCATGCGTTAAAATTTGCACCGCAGCATTTAGAATTTTTAATATTATCTTTTTGGTCTTGGCTTTGCTTAATTTTGTTTCGATCCAAGATGCTAAACCTTTTAACCATCAAGCCCATGTTGCTAAGGAGAGCGTTCGACAGGGAAACCAAAGATACACTTGGTTTGTGATGATTCGAATAGCTTTATACTTCCTTTCCAACATAGCTTGAAGGAAAACAATTATTGATGATGTTACATGTTGGTTTTTGTTTGCGATCTCTTGTAATCTTGTTCGCCTTAGAAGAAAAAAACAAAAACAAAAACTAGCAGTAAATTGTTTATCATCGATGCATTTAGTGTTAGCAGAACCTTCAAGGAAATCAAGTTGAAAAAAATAATTTAAAGTTGATTTACAAGATAGCCATAATACTTTTTTCAGTCACTTGAATAGTTATAACAAGAAACTAAGATTCTAATTTTCCTGTCGTTAGTAGTTTAATGGAACAAGGCATTGTTTAACCGCTGAGTGTTTTTGTATACAATATGAGATAACAAGATTGGGGAATAAATTGTCGAAGCTTGAAATCATAAATGTGTGCGTGAGAGAGAGCGAGCCAATAATTAGAATGCTACCTAGTTGAATTTCATACTTTGAAATCATTGAACAGTTGGATTGGGGAGAGAAGATTTCATAATTAAAAGAAAAACTCAATAATTACAAATAAAAAATATACCAGAAAATCAATGCATGAAATTTTTTTTCACACTTCTTATACATCCTCTTATAATAATCCTTTTATATATCCTCTCATATTGATCATAAACATTTTTTCACATTTCGTTTTTTACCCTATTAGATGCTCTAGACAGAAACCTAAGAGCACTCTAAACATTTCTGCATATCTTGCTCTCCACCAATATCTAAAGATATATAGAACAATGAAACCCTAATTTCTAAGATTGTTTTTTCACAAGGTTCTTTGCTCGTTAGGATTCTTTGTCCTCCTAGGATATTTGACTTAGGAATCCAAAAATACTTATCAACCTCAAAAAGCAACAATTATAGAAAGCATAAAAGGTATGTTTTAAAGCATTATTTGAGTATCAAAGATGTTACAGGTTGTAAATAATATATAATTTGGGATAGAAAATTGGGTTTAAACATAAAATGACTCACTCATTGCATACGACTCTTATCAATGTGGAGTTTGGGAATGGTCAATAGGCAAAACATTATCTCTAAATATAGAGAGAGTATTTATGTAATTAGAACCCTAGTCTCCAAGTTTACAAAGAGCAGCCCTATTGTACCAAGGCCAACCCTCAAATCCTAGTCTCCTAGTTCATCAATGAATGCAAGTTTAATAAACATACTTTAAAATTAGATTTTTTTTTTTGTTATTATATATTTTTTTCATTCTTTAGTTATCGTTCTCTTTCTACTTGGCTTTTTTTTTTCTCTCGTTTTTTTTGTCCTCGTCACTCTTCTATTTGTCCTTCTAAAACTGACTATGACAAAATAAGCACTACAAGATAATTTTCCTTTAATATGTGATGTTGATGCTACTAAAGCACACTCGATTATTATTAAAATTAGTGTAAAAACGAGTATTACTATCTTTTTTTATATATTAAAGGTTGAGGCTTTATGACTTTATACTAATGTGGGTTCATTAGGAATATGTCATATAAAAACCTAGTTGTCTAGTTGTAGTTGTGTTAATTGGACTAGGCAAGATAGATTATATAGAATATAGTTGTCTAGTTGTAGTTGAGAACATGGGAGGTGCTATAAAATTTACACACAAGTCAAAACCACCTCTGTTCATTATATAGAATATATGTTAGGGTTAGTAAGTATTTAAGAGGTCTAATTAAATTCAACCTATTTAAAGGAGTCCTAATTAGGTCAAAACTCTTTGGTGGATTGGATTAGAATTTGAATTAGGGATCCAAGTAGAAAGAAAAATCCTCAATTAAGATTTGTTCATGTAAATATACCATGAGTCTCAAGATTTTGATGAGAACGAGAAACATAGAGAAAAACACTTTTAGTGCTTCAAAAATTCTCTAGTGAACCTAGAGAGAGTTGAGAGTATAGTTCTTCTTTGGACTATGTGCGATGGGTACAAAAAAAAAAAAAGGTTTTGGCTAGGGTTTAGGTTAACCTAAGAGAGAGATTCTTTCTATTGGTTTTGCTTATATAGTGAAGAATTTGATTTTGTCAATGGATATAGACAGAATACTAAACCATGTTAATTTTGTATTGGTTTTATGATATGTTATTTGGTTATTGATAATTGAGATTTCTTTTTTGGTTTTAAGTTCACTCTCCCCAACAAAGTTGTATAAAAGGCAAAAGATCTTATGATTAGATATACAATAAGGATATTATTTATTGTTTCTACTACCTTTATTATGGTGAAATATGATGAAAAATATAGTTTCACCCTCCTATCGAAAAGGATGGTGAAGGACTTCTTGTATAAAAATGCTGAAAGGATGAGCAAATAAATAAAAAAAGATGAACAAAGATTGAGAGGAGCCAAAAGCTAAGTATGTGTACTATTAGTAAATTGCATCGTTGATAATATTATTAATGATATTATTAATGATGACTCCACCACAAGTTATTTGTGATAAGTTAAAAAAAAAAAATTATTTAGCTAAAGGTTTGACTAACTAACAAGTTGTATTCAATGCTGAGAATGTAGTAAGGAAAAGATTTGGTAGAGAATTTAAATATATTCAAAGGAATACTGGATCAATAGAGAAAAATTGATATGAAGATTAATAAAAAAAAAGACATTATTACTTCTTATGCCTCTCGCTAACTCCTATGACAATTTTGTGGAGATGATTCTATATTAGAAAAATATAATAACTCTAGAATAAGTTGAAAAGTCATAGTGTCTCATGCTATTAAGAAAAAAAAAAAATCTTAGTCTCGTGCCATCAATCCTCCTTTGCCTTTTCTATTAAGGGCATGATATTAGAAAGATAATTGTGCAATCCCTATTTGTCTGAAGCAACCTTATTCACCTCTTCTTCAACCATAGGCATGGTTCTTCAATGTACGATCCTCTCATAAGGGATATTGGCTAGGCTTCATACCTATTGATTTAGGTACAAAAATGAAGGTTTCCTCACATTATTTAGGCTTCTTCCATTTAGCTTCAACCTGATTGACATGAGAGCAACGGCATTTCTCTTTCAGCTTTCAAGAGAAAGATTAGGAGTGTAGGAGGCTGTCACAAATCTCCTGTCTTCGTTAGATCCAAAGGCGAACATCCAATTACTTTTGATTAAGGAACTAATAGATAAACCAAGCTTTTATTTGAACCAAGTCACAAGTCTCCTGTCACAAATCTCCTGCCACAATTCTCGAGGCTTCATTTGAACCAAGCCTTCGTCCAATTACTTTTTACTAAGGAATTAGTCTCACCAAGTTCTGACCATCATTTCAAACAAATTTCTCTTCCTATATAGAAGTATAGGAGGCTTTCCTTCATTTCAAATAGAATTCTCTTCCCCTAACTTAACCCGCCAAGGTTTATCAAAGGGAGGAGTATAATCTGATTGCTTTGTGATAATGATCTATTGTTCGATCAATAATTTTGTGTTCTTATGATTTTGATAATCATTTTCACCTTCATTCACCCTAATGACTAAAGGTAATATTAGGATCAAGAGCACTAAGAGAGGGGGGGGGTGGTGAATTAGTGCAGCGGAAAACTTTCGACTATTAAAACTGTGTTTGTACGATAAAAATGATTTTGGTAAGAAAGCCGATTCGTAAATCACTTTAACTTGTGATCAAGCGAGATGCAGTTAAAGCAAATATATAGAGGCAGTTTGCAGTTAAGATAGACAACAGAATGTAATAGCAAACTGGAATACGACGTTCATACGATAAAAGCGATTTCGGTATGAAAGTCGATTCGTAAATCACTTTAACTTGTGATCAAGTGAGATGCAGTTAAAGCAAAGTTATAAAGGTAGTTTACAGTTATGATGGAAATTAGAATGTAAGCGCAAACTAAAATATGATGTTCGTACAATAAAACCGATTTTCGTCTTAACGCCGATTCAGAAAATACTTAAATATGAAACACATTCGTAAATAAGCAGAAGGCAGTAAGCTGCTGAGGAGGTTTGCAGTAAAGATAAGATGCTCAAAGTAAATGCAAACCGAGATTTAGAGTGGTTCGATCAATCTTGACCTACATCCACTTTTGGCTTCCTCCACCAACGAGGTCGCCGACGTCCACTAGAGGCCTTCCTTCAATAGGCGAAGGCCAACCACCCTTTTACAGTTTTACTCCTTTTGACGGGCTTAGGAGACAACCCTTATAAAAATTTCTCTCCTCTCTTGAAAGATCTAAACTTGGAAGAAAAGAGGGAGGAGAACTTTTAGCCTTTACAACACTTTTGAGCTCTAAAAATCATAGAGTAAGATTGGATTTTTGGTGCCCTTTGGTTGCCCTTTCATGCAGGAAAGGGTGGGGTATATATAAGTCCTAAACTGGTTTGAAGTTGGAGCTCAAAAATATCATTTCTCGGATTTTCGGGGTCCTGGCGGTACTACCTCCTGACTGGGGCGGTACAACCGTCTAGCAACTCGGAGATTGAGCCTCTGGGCGGTACCACTGCTTGTCATGGGCAGTTGCACTGCTTGGTAGAGCTCGGAGACCGAGCTCAGGCAGTTCCATCGCCTGTTAGGGGCGGTTGCATCGCCCAGTCTCGCTTGGAGACTGAGCCCAGGCGGTGCCACCGTTTGGCAGGAATTCTGGTCCGAATGGGTTGATCCATTCGACCCAATTTGGGTCTATCAAGGGCCCAATTGCCTCTAGATTAAGTTAATGGGATCACCTCTCATTCATAACTTAATATACATGCTAACTACGATATTTCTTAAAACATTTACTACAACTTGCTCTGGTGCATCAATCGCTTCTTCCGGCGAGCTTCCAGCGAACATCCAACGAACCTTCGACGATGCTCCGGCGGACTTCCGGCAAACTCCTGGACTTGCAATGATCCACTTGGCAAGTTCCGATAAGCTTATTTGGCAAGCTCCTGGACTTCTCGGATTTGTTACCGTAGAACCTCCGATGACTGTCCGGACTTCCGTCGAACTCTCGAACTCCCAACGTGATCATAGTCTTGACTCTAGTGCAACTCCTATTGCATGTCTTATTTCCATCGTAGTTAATCCTGCACATGTAAAACAAAACTTCAATCGAGATAATTAATCCTAAGTAATTAACTAAGTTGTCCGGCATGTTATTGGTCCCTCGATGCTTTGTCCGATTCTTCGGCGTATCATCCTCTCCTACGGCCTATTTCCCAATCGGCCAGTTGACTCTGCAACTCCGATATCCTTGTACAATACCTGCTCTTCTTGGCTCGATGCCCGAGTCCACGTTCCGAAGCCTTCTGTCGATACGTCAACCGATCCACCGGCCTGACGTCCAATCTTTTGACATGTTCCTTCGGCCCAACATGATTTTTCCTGCTTTAATTGTCTCATCCTGATCGAAGCATCCTACATCACTCAAAATGCAGATTAAAACATAAACACATATCAAGTGATTTCATCATCAACATACGAGATTCAACAATCTCCCCCTTTTTGATGATGACAATCACTTGATGACGGAATTAAACTTAACTCCTGGAGTTTAAACAAACTCCCCCTATCAATATGCCTTATTGATAGAACATTGAATTCAAACTGAATTCAAGTCATTGCAATATTCATCATGAATACTTGCAACACGTCATCATAAACTTATGCATAACATCATACTTCTCCCCCTTTGTCATCAACAAAAAGGAGAAGTTCCTACTCTTATGTATTTAGAGATAAAAAGTTCAAATCATTGCATGATAAACATTTTATCATCATGCAACCTAGCAATTAAAGATGTGCAAGTTTTAGCATGTTTGCTTTTCTTGAGATAGCAAATGTTTGCTTCTCTTTATACTACAAGCTAGCAATTTTTATGATATGCAAGTTTTACTATATACAAGTTAGCTTTTCATCATAACATATAAGCACAAAAGCAGAGCAAGATTCTTAAGTTCAATCATGGCAATTCAACACTTGCTTCTTGTGCAAGATTGCACTTTGCTTTTCTTTGCATATTCTAACTAGCAAAAGCTTTCTCTCCTTTGTTTTTGTCGAAAAGAAGGGAAGAGTACAAGCTAGCGAGCATTTGCCTTGAGGTAGCAATCTTTCACCCCCTATGTCATTGCCGAAAAGAAAAGAAGGAGAGGAACCAATGATTTAGACTTTTGCATAAACTATAAATTTGCATCAATTAATATTTCAATCATCACATGATATATACAAGACAACAATGCAAAGAAATCATGTCATGAAAGACATCAATTGTTAAACATGATATAATAATAGTCTCAAAAATTTCAATTTGCAATACATGTGATACATTACGATACACTAAAAAATTTAATGCGATGCTTTTAAGAATATCAACCTATTTTTGATACAAAGCATGACAAGAGCAATTATATCGCAAGTTTTCTAAGTTTTGCATTTTTTGCTTCTTTCGAGATAGCAATTCTTTGCTTCTCTTTATATTGCAAGATTTGCAATTCATTAATAGTGTTCATAATAGCAAGTTCTTTCAATGAAATGATCGAACTAGCAAATTTTCCTTCCTTTGAAATATGTAGGCTAGTAAACTAACTCTCCCTTTATCATTATAAAAAAGAAAGGAGAAATCAATGGCTAAAAAATTTAATCATTATACAAGCCATATTATAAAATCATGTCATGATATCAAGAAAATTCAAGGACATGATTCATTTGACAAATCTTTTTAATAGAGCAAAAGAATTATACAACCAAGGATCATGATTAAAATATATCAATATTATAGATCAAGTCATGATTCATGATTCATCAGAAAGCAAATTAATTTTCAATCATCACATAAGGCATTTAAAGAATTTTTGAAACATGGGAGAATGATTAATTTAAGTATGCAATGTTTCAATCAAATTCAAGTCATGAATACCAATACTTTCATATTGTGAGTATCAATTCATGAATACCAAAAGATATTATTTGCAATTCCAATTTTGCAAGATCAAGATTATGATTTAGATAAAACTCATTCAAGTCAAATCGTTAACTTAAAACACATAATCAAGTCATCAAAATCAATTTTGAGATTCACAAAATATCATGAAATCATTAATCTCGATTAGATAGAAAAGGTATTTTTTAAGTGATTCTTTTTCGTCTAAGCATGCCTTAATCTTTATATGCCAAATCAAGATAAGCATGAAAGTTCAAGACTTAAAAGGCAAAATCTTATACAACAACTTATCAAGCAAGATTTTAAACAAGCCATATAAAGAGTAAGTCAAGGATTCAATTATCTCATGTCATGAATTCCAACAGACATCTCAAATTATCAACATCACATTAAAAAGATATTTCAAAAAGATATATCGATAAGTGATTCATTTGTATCATTTCATTCATTCGGAAGATTCTCCTCTTTGGTAAATAAATCTAGGAGAACAAAATGAATTAAGGGAGATGTAACATGATTGAAGCATTGAACATGATTCATATTTAAAATGTGTCTTATGTCATAAGTATGAATCAAGCATTTGTGAAATCTGAAATCATGCTCAAAGTCACATTCAATAAATTCATACATGACAAGCATATATTTATTGAAAAGACGATAAGATAGAGGATTGCATTTCGTTTTTATAAATTTCTATTCATGTGATTTGCTTCTTATAAGCATACCTTTACCTTTAATAAAACAAGTGTCAACATTTAAGACGGAAAGGTAAAAAACAAATCATCAAGCATGATTCCATGATAACATCCTTTTAATATCTTGATATTCATCATCAAGTATTATTTCAAAAAGTATGTTAAAGAAAAATCATTAAGACCAAATGCATGATACACTCATTTATTTTCAAAATATTCATCATGTTTATTTTCATGAGATTCACAAGATTAGTAAAATAAATTCATTAATCTCAATAGGATAGAAAATTCATTTCCATTTCATACAATTGATTTCATGTGAGGGTATTCAAGTCTTTTGTGAAAACATGTATCATCATTTAAAATCGAAACATAAGTTTCGTCATAAAGCCGTCAAGACCAAACACATCATGATATCACATCTATCATCAAAAGACTATCAAGAAATTCATATATAGATGTACATGCACTATATCATCTTAATATGTCATGAGAATGTCATCTTAATTCGTAATAAAAACGATTAGACCAAAAACATGTTAATCTAAAATGAGAGTTTCAAATCAACATTTACTTCAAAAACTCATGCATGACATAAAATCATCAAGATACACATGCATGGATTAATCCTAAGCATTATCACATATTATATAATTATCATCCCTAATGTTGCATACATCATTCAACATTTCAAAACATAACATGCATGAAACCATAGCAATATACTTTTCATGATCAAATTTTTAATTTTTCAAAGATGCTAAAAAGGAAAACATGATATAATTTTTGAAAAACAATTTTTTATTTCCTATTCCTACTATCTAAATTAAGCACTCATGAAAACTTTAAGTAATTTCAAAATAATTCAAGAGAGTTGAGTTACTTACCTTGTAGTTGAAGCCCGTCAAAGCCCAATTCGCCATTTCACCTTTGGAAGTTCTTGATTCATCCTTGGTTGCCTTCCTCTTCTTTGGCCTCTTCCTTCGTTCAAGTTCATTGTTTATTTTAGATTTTTGTTTAGTAAACTTATTAAGATTTAGTGTTCGAAGTTCAAGTTCATCATTATTCTCATCACTTGAGTCATCGCTAAGTGGTATTCATATGTCCGGAGTTTCAAATCCTTCCTATTCTTTGGAAGGTGGTTCAAGTGCTCATCGGGTTCAAAATGTTTCAAAAGTGTCATTTTATAAGTCATTAATGATCCGATTAATTCTTCTAATGAAAAATTATTTAAATTATTTATCTCTTGTATTGTAGTTATTTTAGGATCTCACCTTTTTGGAAGGGATCTTAAGATCTTGCTTACGAGATCAAAATTCGAAAAAGATTTATTAAGAACTCTTAGATTATTGACGACATCCGTGAAATGGGTGTACATGTCGCCTGTCTCATTTGGTTGCATTCGAAAAAGCTCAAAATCATGCAATAAAATGTTAACTTTCGAGTCTTTGACTCTACTAGTTCTCTCATGCGTGATTTCAAGTGTTTGCCAAATATCAAAAGTCATGTAGAAATCCAATTGAACTCATTTTTGTCCAAAGCACAAAATAAGGCATTCATAGCCTTTGCATTTAATGAAAAATACTTCTTTTCTAAATTCGACCATTCGTTCAGAGGGGGGGTAGTGCAGCGGAAAACTTTTGACGATTAAAACTGCGTTCGTACGATAAAAGCAATTTTGGCAAGAAAGCCGATTCGTAAATCACTTTAATTTGTGATCAAACGAGATGCAGCTAAAGCAAATATATAGAGGCAGTTTGCAGTTAAGATAGACAACAGAATGTAATAGCAAACTGGAATACGACGTTCGTGTGATAAAAGCGATTTCGGTATGAAAGTCGATTCGTAAATCACTTTAACTTGTGATAAAGCGAGATGCAGTTAAAGCAAAGATATAAAGGCAGTTTGTAGTTATGATGGAAATCAAAATATAAGCGCAAACTGAAATATGATGTTTGTACGATAAAACCGATTTCCGTCTTAACGTTGATTCGGAAAATACTTAACTATGAAACACCTTCGTAAATGAGTAGAAGGAAGTAAGCTACTGAGGAGGTTTGCAGTAAAGATAAGATTGTTAGGATCGAGAGCACTAAGAGGGGGGGGGGTGAATTAGTGCAGCGGAAATCTTACAGTAATTTAAAACCGAAAGGTGCGTTCGTTCAATAAAATCTATTATGATGCAAAAGCCGATTCACAGTTTGTATTTAAGCGCAGTTTGCATCTAAGCACAAATTGCGTCTAAGAGCAGTTTATGTCTAAACGCAGTTTGCGTCTAAACGCAGTTTGCGTCTAAACGCAGTTTTACGTCTAAACTCAGTTTTACGTCTAAACGCAGTTTTACGTCTAAACGCAGTTTTACGTCTAAACGTAGTTTTGCGTCTGAACGCAGTTTTACGTTTAAACGCAGTTTTGCGTCTGAACGCAGTTTTGTGTCTGAACGAGTTTTGCGTCTAAACGTGGTTTTACGTCTAAACACAGTTTTGCGTCTAAACGCAGTTTTACATCTAAACGCAGAAACTGAACTTTGAAAATCTTTTTGTGAATGTGCAGAAAGCAGTTCGCAGTTATGAATGGAATCAAAGCGTAAGCGTAAACTGCGATGTAAAGATAGTATGAAAACACTGATTTACGTCTCAATGCAGATTCGGAAAGATCTAAACTTAGAGAATCGTTCGTAAAAGCGCAGAGGGCAGTAGCTATGTAGGAGGTTTGCAGTAATGATAAAGTGCTAAAAAATAAACGCAAACCAGAGATTTAGAGTGGTTCGGTCAGTCTTGACCTACTCCACTTTTGGCTTCCTCCACCGATGAGGTTGCCGACGTCAACTAGAGGCCTTCCTTCAATAGGCGAAGGCCAACTGTCCTTTTACAATTTCTCTCCTTTTGACAGGCTTAGGAGACAACCTTTACAGATCCTTTCTCTCCTCTCTTTACAACTCAAGGCTTTGAAGAACAGAAAGAGGAGAACTTTTGGACTTTACACAATTTTGAGCTCTTAGAATTACAGAAAAGATCAGGAATTTGGAGTGGATCTGTATCCTTTCTGTGCTGAACGGGTGGGGTATTTATAGGCCCTAACCTAGTTCAGATTTGGAGCTCAAAACGATCAAATCCCAGAATTCCGGGATCAGGCGGTTGCACCTCTTGACTGGAGAGGTTGCACCGCCTGGCAGAGTTTGAAGACTGAGCTCAGGCGGATGCACCTCTCTGTCAGGGGTGGTTGCACCTTTTTGCTAGAGCTCGAAGACTGAGCTCAGGCGGTGCATCTCCTGACCAGAGAGGTTGCACCTCTCTGCCAGAGGTGGTTGCACCTCTCTGCCAGAGCTCGAAGACCGAGCTCGGTGGTTGCACCTCTTGGCAGAGCTCGAAACTTGAGCTCTGGCGGTGCTACCTCTTGACAGAGGAGGTTGCACCGCCCAGTCTCGCTTGTAGACTGAGCCCTGGGCGGTTGCACCGCCCAGTCTCGCTGGGAGACATAGCCTGGGCGGTTACACCTCTTGGCTGGGGCGGTTGCACCACCCAGTCTCTCTGGGAGACATAGCCTGGGCGGTGCTACCTCTTTGCCTGGCGGTGGCACCTCTTTCACTATTCCAGCTCACTTGGTTTGGCTCCAAACTTGGTCCAAACTAGTCCGAACTTGGGCCTAATTGGCCCCTACTTGGGTTTTAGGATTAACACCTAATCCTAACCCTAATTAACGTGCTAACTATGAATTTAAAGACATTTTCTAAGCTATTACAAAGTCCGCAAGTCAAGACTTCTTCTGGCGAGCTTCCGGCAAACTTCCGGCGGTCTTCCGATGAACTCTCGGAAACCATTCTGCGGACTCCCGGCAAGCTCCTAGACTTCACGATTTGATCTTAGCGAGTTTCAACGAGCTTCGTTGGCAAGCTCCGATCTTTCTCGGCGAGCTCCGCGAACTTCCAACGAACCTTCCGGCGAGCTTCCGAAAAACCCTTCGGCAAGCTCCCAACTCATTCTCGGCTAGTTCCGGTAGCATTCCCGACGAACCTTCGGACTTCCGTCAAACTCTCGAACTTGCAACAAATCCTTCGCGCTTGACTCCGACACTTTGTTTCGCTTTATATCTTCATCGTTATCATAGTTAATCCTGCACAACAAAACAAAACTTCGATCGAGACAATTAATCATAAGCAATTAACCAAGTTGTCCGACATGTCATTGGTCCCTCGACGCTTCGTCCGATTCTTCGGCGCATCGTCCTCTCCTGCAGCCTATTGCCCAATCGGCCAGTTGACTCTGCAACTCCGATATCCTTGGCACAATACACGCTCTTCTTAGCCCGATGCCCGAGTCCACGGCCCGAAGCCTTCTGTCGATACGTCGAACGATCCACCGGCCCGACGTCCAATCTTCTGACATGTTCCTTCGGCACAACATGATTTTCCTGCTTTAATTGTCTCATCCTGATCGAAGCATCCTGCGTCACTCAAAACGCAGATTAAATCATAAACATATATCAAGTAGTTTCATCATCAAAATACGAGACTCAACAAAGATGCTCAAAGTAAATGCAAACCGAGATTTAGAGTGGTTCAGTCAATCTTGACCTACATCTACTTTTGGCTTCCTCCAATAATGAGGTCACCGATGTCCACTAGAGGCCTTCCTTCAATAGGTGAAGGCCAACCACCCTTTTACAGTTTCACTCCTTTTGACGGGCTTAGGAGACAACCCTTACAGAAATTTCTCTCCTCTCTTGAAAGATCTAAACTTGGAAGAAAAGAGGGAGGAGAACTTCTAGCCTTTAGAACACATTTGAGCTCTAAAAATCACAGAGTAAGATTGGATTTTCGGTGCCCTTTGGTTGCCCTTTCATGTAGGAAAGGGTGGGGTATATATAGGCCTCAAACTGGTTTGAATTTGGAGCTCAAAAATATCATTTCTCGGATTTCCAAGGTCCTGGCGGTACTACCTCCTGATTGGGGCGGTACAACCGCTTGGCAGCTCGGAGACTGAGCCTCTAGGCAGTGCCACCGCCTGTCAAGGGCGGTTGCATCGCCCAGTCTCGCTCAAAGACTGAGCCTAGGTGGTGCCACCGCATGACTGGGGTGGTTGCACCGCCTAGCTTTCCTGGGAGACCATCTCTTAGGCGGTGCCACTGCCTGACAAGAATTCTGGTCCGAATGGGTTGATCTATTCCGTCCAATTTGGGTCTATCCAGGGCCCAATTGCCCCCAGATTAAGTTAATGGGATCACCTCCCATTCCTAACTTAATCTACATGCTAACTATGATATTTCTTAAGATATTTACTACAACTTGCTCTGGTGCGTCAATCACTTCTTCCGGCGAGCTTCCGGCGAACATCCGACGAACCTTCGGTGATGCTCCGGTGAACTTCCGGCAAACTCCCGGACTTGCGATGATCCACTTGGCGAGTTTCGATGAGCTTCTTTGGCAAGCTCCTGGACTTCTAGGATTTGTTCCCGCAGAACCTCCGACGACCGTCCGGAATTCTGTCAAACTCTCGAACTCCCAACGTGATCATAGTCTTGACTCTGGCGCAACTCCTGTTGCGTGTTTTACTTCCATCGTAGTTAATCCTACACATGTAAAACAAAACTTCGATCGAGATAATTAATCCTAAGCAATTAACCAAGTTGCCCGGCATGTCATTGGTCCCTCGACGCTTCATCCGATTCTTCGGCGCATTGTCCTCTCCTACGGCCTATTGCGCAATCGGCAAGTTAACTCCACAATTCCGATATCCTTGACATAATACCCGCTCTTCTTGGCCCGATGTCCGAGTTCATGGCTCGAAGCCTTCTGTCGATACGTCGACCGATCCACCGGCCCGACGTCCAATCTTCTGACATATTCCTCCGTCCCAACATGATTTTTCCTGCTTTAATTGTCTCATCCTGATCGAAGCATCCTGCGTCACTCAAAATGTAGATTAAAATATAAACATATATCAAGTGATTTCATCATCAAAATACGAGATTCACCAGGTAAGCTTTTTCATAATTAGAGAAAATCCATTGCTAAGAAAGACACAAGGAATGAATGCTGCTCCATGGGGCACTGTGGCTCAAGGGAGTTGGGTTAAAAATCCTACATGCAGAGATTTGATAAATGAAATGTGAAAAAATGAAGAATGGAATGTATGCACTCGCTTTGACGGTTAGGAGTAGGTAACCCATGCACTGTCTTTGTTTCTATTTTATTTTAATTCATCATATCTTATTTTGTTATGTGAGATTTAAGAGTCGCTATCAATACCTTAGTGTAGATCTAGGATAATCCCTTGTAAATAGCCAATTTAAAATTTAGAGATGATGTACGTGTAGTACATCTATGATGTAGTAATTGACTTTCTCGATAGGCCACAATTGCTTCAAGTAAATATCTTAATTATGAGAAACACATTTGTTGTATACTACAAATACTTGGACTTGCTATACTATTATGCCTAAACTAGTTGAGGAAGAGTTATGGGGAGTAAAGCATAAATATGCTGATCCTGGTTTTGGTTACTATATAAGGATCTAAATTAAAAAGAAAGAGTAATGCATTCCATTTCAACAAAAGATCATATCAAAAATCATAAGCTTTACATATGCTATCCCAATCATGATTTTCCTATCCCCACCCAAGAAAGAAAGAAAGGTCTTTCCAACGAGGAAAGGGGTGAGGAGAAATTTCTACCCCAACACTATGTTTCATAGCCAAGCATTCTAATTCTCTAAGCTACAAGCACCACCCATCTCCATTGTATCTATCCCCAACAGTATCTAAAATAAAAAAAACCTTTCCTCTGGTCAACCACGGTAGATTAATAAGATTTGAAAGTGTGTTTCATTGTATTTATAAGAAATAGAATTTAGGTTTAAAGTGATAGAGGAGAGATATCATAATTGGGATTTTATATAAGACAACCTTTGCATTTTGGATTTGGATCTCTTTCATATTTCTAAATATTCTAAAATTTGAATAAAGGGTGTTAATTTCTAATTCTAGGATTGAGCTATTTTTTCTTCTCTTATTATCATTGTAGAGTTTGTTGAATCTCGTATTTTGATAATGAAACCATTTAATATGTGTTTATGATTTAATCTACATTTTGAGTGATGCAGGATACTTCGATTAGGATAAGCCAATTAAAGCAGGAAAATCATGTTGCACCAGAGGAACATGTTAGAAGATTGGACGTTGGGCCGGTGGATCCGTCGATGTATCGACAAAAGGCTTCGGGTCGTGGATTCGGGCATCGGGCCAAGAAAAGCGGGTATTGCGCCAAGGATATCAGAGTTGCGGAGTCAACTGGCCGATTGGGCAATAGGCCGCAAGAGAGGACGATGCGCCGAAGAATTGAACGAAGTGTCGAGGGACCAATGACATGCCGGACAACTTGATTGCTTAGGAGTAATTGTCTAGATCGAAGTTTTGCTTTACTTATGCAGGATTAACTACGATAGCTTGAAGACATAAAGCAAGTCTACCAAAGTCAAGTTTGATGGGTGTTTGATTTGAGAGTCCACCAAGAGTCCGAAGATTCGTCGGAAGTGCTGCCGGAACCAATCGAGAAGGAATCGGGGACTTGCCGAAGTTTTCGGAAGTTCGCCGGAGAGATCGTTGGAGGTTCACGGAGATCACCGAGAAAGTTCGGCTACTTGCTAAAGACTCGTTGAACTCACCACAAGACCGGGAGCCTGCTAGGAGTCCGTCGGAAGAAATCCGAGGGTGTATCGGAAGTCTGCCGGAAGTTCGTCGGAATGCTCGTCGGAAGGAAACTCGACGTTGCCGTTTAAAAATCTACTTAGGACTATGTCTTAATTTCATAGTTTTTATGTAATTAGGGTTAGGATTAAGAGTTAATCCTATAATCTGGTTTGGGGCCAACTGGGCCTGAGGTTGGACTGGTTTGGGCCAAGTTTGGAGCCCAACCAGTGATATGAAAAGTCTAGACGGTGTGTAGCATCCCTCATTTTTAAAAATTTAGTAAAAGGTTTGTTTGTAAAAATAAGGATTATTTAATAATTATTTTATATTAAATTATATTATATTAAAAGTTTATGGCTAGGGACCTAAGAGTAAATATTAGAAGTTTGATATAATTTATGAAAGATTCAGATTTAAGTTAAAAAAAAAAATAGTAGACATGTGTCACTAGCTAACCTAAGGTTGGTGCCACTTATCTTTGCTCTAAAGATGACACCTAGCCCATTTCATGAATGCATGACACCTTACAACTTTTGCATTAGCCAAAACCTAAATAATTAGATGAAAGGTTAAAGAAAACAAATCTGAAGAGTTGCAGCCAACGTGAGTTTGAGAGAAGAAGAAGAAGAAGAAGAAGAGCTTGAGGTTTTTCATCAATTTTCCCATATTTGGGATTCAAATAATTTTAAGTGTTCTAACCCTATCCCATAGTAACCTTAATCTCTATTTCCATTTTTATTCTGTAAAATTTGAAAAATTTCATTTGAGAACCAAACCTTCTTTCATTTTGATATAAAGTTATGAATCTGTAATTTTTCGGTAATCTGACCTCTATGCAATGTTTCATTCATAACATTTTGTAATAAACCCTGATTTAGACAAAACCTATTCCATTTGAAAGTAGACAAAAAAATATTTATTTTGATATGAAGATCGAATGATTTGAAGTTTAAATACCTACTAAGACTTCTGTTTAAATTAACCCTACAGATTCTACAAAACAGAGATTGAAATTTCTGACCTCTTTTTGCTTAACTGCTTATAACTTTCTGCTGTGAACTCAGATTCATACAAAGTATAATTTATTCGAAGCTAGACTCAAAATTCTTTCTGTATATACCTGATTTGAAAATTTTGAAGTACAATTGCTAACTGAAACATCTACTTTCATCGACCCTATGGATTCAGCAAAACAGAGCTAATATTTTCAGACCTTTGGCTACAAAATTATCTGTAACTCCTTGTTGTAAATTCCAATTCTTGTAAAACTTGATTTACATAAAACTAGATTGACAAAGCTTTCTAATAATATCGAATTTGTATAAATTGGAGCATAATTGGTTATCCAAATAGTTCATAAAATGTTCCTATCAAATTATGCCAGAATCGAGCTTTGGTCGATTTCGGCTTTCCTTGTTTCATCTCTTTGGAAATCGATTTCGGCAAAAACTCTTACTTCAGTTAAGCTTTACATTATTGCCTTAAATTCCTATATACTTTTGTCCTTTAATTATTTGTACATTTATAGCTATCATCTAAAGTTAATGTTTGCATCATAATAATTTAGCGCATGCATCCCATTATTCCGTATTTGCTTTCAATATGTGCCTCTTCCAGTTTCATTTCTTTGGACATTGAATTTATCTAACTTTCTTATTTCAATTGAGCTATATGTGATTTCTTGAAATCCTTGTATGCTCTTGCTTTTGTTTCCTTTCAAATCTGAATACATTTGTGAAAGATTATGTTTGTATCGTATTGACTCGAAAGGCATATGTACATTTCTTTGTTCCGCATGTGCTTCCAATAAATGCTAATTCCATTATTCATACTCTCCCTTTGTATTCAGGTGTTTGTGGGATAAATGTGAACCTTTGCTAGAAATGGTAAAGGGAGTTATGCTAAGAGCCCGCGATGCTTTGCCGGCCCCCTATGACTTCACTCAGACGTGGGTGGATGGAGCTCCCAAACGTGGGAGACTTATGTTTGGTGTTCATTCAGAAATGGATGGACCATATTATGTTATGATCCCACTTCACCTTCTATGTGTTTGATATGATATCCAAAGCTTTGGCTATATTTCTATGCATGCTTTGGATAAGAATGAAATCAATGCATTTATGTGACATTGGAGTTTCTATTCATGTTTTGTTCTTTGATATGTTTCCGAAATGTTATAAGTCTTTGTTATACCTTGAAAACTACCATATGTCATCGATATGCTCCTTATGCCAATGATATGCTCCAATTACCTTTCCTCGATTGTATGAACAAAACATGCTTCGAACGATACGACATTGTAATTCTACATTCAAACAAAACATGCTACTGTTTTATCTTGTATCTCTGCTTTGTATTTTGATACCTTATTTGTTTGAAACCTATCCACTTTGCTATGGATATGTTAGTCATTTGCTCAGCTTTATATGCTCACCCCATTGCTATATAAATTTTTCAGGATAGCTTATCGCTCGCTAAAATATGTAAATTGGGTTGAGGCAGTGGAAGGCTAGAAGATTTTGGAGCAAATATTTTGTACTTGATAGGTTGATGTTGTATAAGTTCTTTTTAGGTGTAATGAAATATCAATGACAAATCTACATTGATGTATCTTGTAAATATTTGAAAGGTACCTCTTACGTCAGGATTTTGGAAATATTAAGTTTAAACTGTGCACTGATATAAACATGTAGTACATGTTGGTTTTGTGATTACATTAATTGCCGCACTTATAGATTTATGGTATAGTTATGGTTTTGTTAAGTTGTTTTTGGATTTTAAAGAATCATCTAGTGATATGATGTATGATTATAAACTGTATAGGTTTTGTGAATTGTGGATTGTAGAGGTGAATGACATGAATATTTTCTTAGTGACCACAAATGTATGATTGGATCCTGGATTGTTTGTTGAATTATAATTTTATCAATCTTGAGTTAGGTTCACATCTCCTAAATAAGTATTAAATTGGGGGGGGCGTGACACGGTGGCACCGTCGGACTGGGCGGTGCCACCGCCAGTACACTATCAGTGTCAAACATTGACAAGCGGTGGCACCGCCAACACCAGGAAACCCAAAAGCAATTCAAATTTGGAGCTCAAATTTGAATCCTCTTGGGGCCTATAAATACCCTTCAATTCTCAGTAGAGAATACAACCTTTGAGAAGTTAGAGATTGAGATAAAGCTTTAGCAAAGTCTTTAGCAAGTCTTGTTTTCAATAGCTTAAGTGTTCGCCTCCCTCTTTCTCTTTGAAAATCTATATGAGTGTGAACCACTTGTAAAAGGTTATAAGAGGGGTATTTGTCCTTCTCCTTCAAAGTGATTTGCTAGTGGAAGTTGGGAGCCTCATCGAAGAAGGCTTCGCAAGTGGATGTAGGTCATTTGACCGAACCACTTTAAATTGGTGTGTTCCTTGAATGTGTGAGTGTTTACCTTTCTGAAACCTTTATTTACATAGCAGCAAGCTTTTGGTTTTCATCTCCTTACTTTACTCGAGCTACTTTTATCAAGTCATTCTGCCCTTCCATTTCGTGCTTGGATAGATAGAGATGGTGCACATAGCTTTTGGTTTTTCATGTTGTTAAATAGTTAAACAATGAAAATAGAGTAGTGTAGGAATTGTTAGGATCGTGATGGCATTAAGAGGGGGGGGGGTGGGTGTAGATTAGTGCTATATCAAATTTAATAGATTTTAAAGTGTATTGGATAAATATGTATTGGTAATATGATTAATCAAAAATGGGAGTAAAGGTTGCAAGCAAAGTAAATGAGTCAGCAACAATAAAACAATAGCAAGAGAAGTTATGTAAACTGAATTATAGTGGTTCAATCTTTCTAACCTACATTCACTCTCAATTCCTCTTCTATCGAGGCTACCGACTTTCATTTCCAATCTTTTTTCTAACAGGAAAAGATCAACTACTCTTGTTTCAACCTTTCTCCTTCTAATTGGCATAGGAATGATACTCACTCTTTTATAATATCTCTCACCTCCTACAATTTAGAATCACCTCTAAATTCAAGGAAGAGGAAAAGACTCAAACAATACTCAAAGAGAGAGCTACAACCCTTCACCAACTCAAAATTTGATGCTCCAACAATCAAGCCTTAATACGATATTTATATGTCCCAAGTTGCTTAATAAATAGAGCAAAAAAATTTAAATCCTTAAAATTTAGCGGTATGAGTAGTACTATTTATTGGAAAATTTGGGGTGACATCACATGCATAGCAGAAGAATAAAAAATAAAATTTTTAATTCATGAAAAAAAGATTTATTATCGTCATGTGAAAGTTGGTGGGCAAAAACCCACGAAACCGAAAAACTATGCGTAAGAGAATTACCTAGGAAGATCGTATATCCTTAAATTCTTGTAGATATGCGAGATTAGATGAAGGAGTTCAAATTTTCTCCTCTCTAACTGTGATCCACATGACAGGGGCTGCGAAGACTCTCTTCAAATTGCTACCCAAAACTCTTCCTCGTGCGCACCACGCAATCAAGAAGGGGCTACCCCTTCTTGCTGTCCACACACCCCAAATAGGGGCTATAGTATGAGAAGGAGAGGGAGAGAGGAGAATAGGAGGTGGTAGTCTAAAAGAACCTAGCCCATGACCCTTTGGTTCCCTCCTATTTATAGAGACCCCCTATCAACTTAACCCTAATGGATTCTGCCATATTGGGTACTAGATCTCTATCCAAATTACCTAAGCCTCTTAGACTAGTAGGTCACTACCCAATAATCTCTTATTGGCTCTTATTGGATCTCATCCCTAGGATCCAATAATTCAGGAGCTTATTGGATATCTAATAAGATAGGGGTTCCAATAAATATCTCATATCTAAACCTCTACTCATCGCAACACCTACCATATGTGTGTAACCCTTTAGGCCCAATATCGAATTAGCCATGAGTCATACTTGTCATAAGTCCTTTTGACTCAGTGAATTATTATCTCTATAATAATTCACTCGACTCATCGACTATAGACGTACTATGCCACTACACACAAATCCCTAGACGATACAGGGGAATCCAATCCATTGGACATGTCTGTTCTTAGTTACTATGTATCTATAGTCCCTCATCTATCTAATATCCTAGAGATCATATACAGAGTATGGTGCTATTAGGCCTATACGATTTCTACCCGAGTCTTGCTTTAATCGGATTCTCCCGATGAACTCTTTCTCCCTCAATCCAAATGACCATGGCCAGGGATTTGACTATGGGCGTGCTACTCATAGGTGCCCAACAAGCCAATCACGTGAGTGATGACATGTGTGACTTGACATAGAATCTTTTTGCTTATTATATTTTGACATTTATTACTTTATATGGACTATTGCATATATGCATGTATATATTATGATGTTTTTGGGTCTGTGCAATGGAAATCGGATCATAATGAGATCACGATAATGAGATTGATTCACCTTTAAACATAGATTCTAAATAATCCCGGTCATAGGTTACTCGAGGGGGACATCGAGATAACTAGACAGATTGGTGTGCTGTATACCATCCATATGATGGATGCAACTGGCCTCATAGGTGCTTATGTGGGGACACTAGGGATACAGTACTACAGGTGCTTATTGGAGAATGTGTTCACTGATTGATTTGCTTACAGAATACTAGATGGTTGATGATACCTTATTGTCAAACAATGATTCCGTAGTCCTAGTGGTGTATCTGGTCCTTAGACTTGAGATACCAAGGATGTCCTATATGAGTGCTCCATTATTTGATATTGGACTTATAGGTTTGGATGTCCTAGATCTTATATAGCCGATCATTAGGAGTGATAGTCAACCTTTTGAGAGCTATTGAGTGTCGATAAAGGATCATCCACTCTCGGTGTTATGAGAGGAATATCCCATGTATTCTTGCTTAGACAAATCCATAGCTAGGGTCATTCGGATTGAGAGAGAAAGAGTTCTCCGGGAGAATCCGATTAGAGCGAGACTCGAGTAGAAACCGTATGGGTTTGACAGCACCATGCCCGGTATATGGTCTCTAAGATATTAGATGGATGATGGACTATAGATACATGGTAATTGAGGACAGATAGGTCCAATGAATTGGATTCCCCTGTATCATCTGGGGACTGTAGCGTAGTGGCTTAGTACGTTCATAGTTGATGAGTCGAGTGAATTATTATGAAGATAATAATTCACTAAGCCAGAAGGAGTTTTAACAAGTATGACTCATGGCCAACTCGATATTGGGCCTAGAGGGTCACACACATATGGTAGGCACTACGATGGGTAGAGGTATATATATGAGATATCCACCGGAGCCCCTATCTTATTGGATATCCAATAAGCCCCTGAATTATTGGATATCCAATAAGATCCTATGAATGAGATCCAATAAGAGCCCATGAGAGATTATTGGATAGAGATCCACTAATCTAAGAGGCTTGGGTAGTTGGATACAGATCCAATACCCAATAAGGGAGGAACAATTAGGGTTTGACAAGGGACCTCTATAAATAGGAGGGATTCAGTGGTTTATAGGCTAGAGCCTTTGCTTGCCTCTCCTATTCTCCTCCCCCCTTTCCACCTCAGAGTAGGCCTAGAGTTTTGAGGTGCGTCATCGCAACCCTATAGTGTGGATCGTCGCTCCTTCACCCTCTCCTAGAGATCTGAAAGGATTTAGGGATATACGATCTCTCTGGGTAACACAATCTATTCTATACATAGTTTTAAGTTTTGTGGATATTTGCACACCAATCTTCGCACGACGACGAACATCTCTTTGGGAATAGGAGATTTTGTTTTATGTTCTTCCACTGTGCATATGATGTCGCCCCCAAAGATTTCCCAATAAGACGTACTAGGTTACTACACACCAGTCCCTAGATGATACAAGGGAATCCAATCCATTAGACATGTCTGTTATTAGTTACTATGTATCTATAGTCCCTCATCTATCTAATATCCTAGAGATCGTATATTGAGTATAGTGCTGTTAGGCTTATATAGTTTATACTTGATTCTCGCTCTAATCGGATTCTCCTGATGAACTTTGTCTCCCTCAATCCAAATAACACTGGCCAGAGATTTGTTGGAGTAAGAATATATAAGATATTCCTCTCATGATACTAAGAGCGAATGATCCTCTATCGACACTCAATAGCCCTCGTAAGATTGGCTACCACTCCCGATGTCTGGTTGTGCTCAATTTAGAACTTTTAGGCCTATAA
The DNA here is from genome assembly GCF_036884655.1 of Musa acuminata AAA Group. Lineage (NCBI taxonomy): Eukaryota > Viridiplantae > Streptophyta > Magnoliopsida > Zingiberales > Musaceae > Musa > Musa acuminata. The sequence continues at coordinate 26,856,468 of NC_088345.1, read as the reverse complement.
GTCGGGTATCAAAGAGTGATGTACTCATACATGACATCCTTGGTGTCTTAAGTCTAAGGACCAGATATACCACTAGAATTATAGAATCATTGTCTAACAAAAAGGCATCATTAACCATCCAGTATTCTGTGAGCAGATCAATTAGTGAACTCATTCTCCAATGAGCACCTGTACAATATCCCTAGTGTCCCTACACGAGCAACTATGAGACCAGCTGCTTCCATCATATGGACAGGTATATAGTGTACTAGTCTGTCCGATTATCTCGATGTCTCTCTCGAGTAACCTATGACCAACTAGTCATAGGTGCCCTACAAGCCAATCATGTGAGTGATGACACATGTGACTTGACACGTAGTTTTTTTACTTATTATTATTATTTGATTTTTTATCACTTTATATTGCTTATTGCATGAATATATTATGATGTCTGATTTGTGCAAAGGGAATCAGATTGTGATGAGATTACGATAATGAGACCGATTCACCTTTAAACAAAGATCCTAAATAATCCTAGTCATATGTTACTTGAGAGGGACAACGAGATAACCGAACAGACTAATGTGCTATATAGACATCCATATGATGGGTGTAGTTGGTCTAAAAGATGTTTGTGTGGGGACACTAGGGATACAGTGTAGGTGCTTATTAAAGATTGAGTTCACTGATTGATCTGCTCACGGAATGCTAGATTGTTGGTGATGCCTTATTGTCAGACAACAATTCCGTCATCCTAGTGGTGTATCTAGTCTTTGTTGAATCTCGGATTTTGATGATAAAATCAATTGATGGGTTAATTGATCTAATCCATATTATTGAGTTAAGTGTGCAAGATTAACTACGATAACCAGAAAACATAAAGCAAGAATACCAGAGTCAAGTTCGATGGACATTTAAGAGTCCGAAGAATCGTTGGAGATGCTGTCGGAACCAACCGAGAAGAAATCGGGAACTTGTCAGAATTTTCGGAAGTTTACCGAAGAGATTGTCGGAGGTTCGCGAAGATCACCGAGAAGGCTCGGCTACTTGTTGAAGTTGTCACATGATCGAGAGCCTACTGCGAGTCTGTCGGAAGAAATCCTAGGGCATATCGGAAGTCCACCAAAAGTTCGTTGCAAAGCTCGCCGGAACAAGACTTGATGTTCGCGGTTAAAAACTTGCTTGGGATGTTTTTAGTTACGTAATTCACATGTAATTAGGATTAGGAGTAAAAGATAATCCTATATCCTGGTTAGGGGCCAATTGGGGCCAAAATTAGACTTGGTTTGGGCTGGACTTAAAGCCCAACCAGTGAACCGAAGTGTCTAGCGGTGGCACCGCCCAGCACCCGAGAGCCAGGCGGTGGCACCACTTGGCTGGGCGGTGGCATCGCCAGTACACTATCAGTGTCAGACACTAACAGGCGGTGGCACCGCCAGCATCGGGAACCAAAGAGAATTCAAATTTTGGAGCCCAAATTTGAATCCTCTTGAGGCCTATAAATACCCCTCAATTCTCAACTGAGATTACAACTTTTTGAGAAGCAATAGATTGAGAAAAAGGTCTTAGAAAAGTCTTAGCATGTCTTGTTTTCAATTTGCTAGAGTGTTCACCTCCTTCTTTCTTGCTGAAAATTTGTAAGAGTATGAACCACTTGTAAAAGGTTGTAAAAGGGGTATTTGTCCTTCCCCTTCAAGAGATTTGCTAGTGGAAGGTGGGAGCCTCATCGAAGAGGGCCTCGTAAGTGGATGTAGGTCATTTGACCGAACCACTTTAAAATTGGCGTGATCTCTGGTTTGCATTTTTTTATTACTATTTACATTACTGCAAACCTTCTTACATGCTTTATTTCCTCATTACCTTTGCTGCACACCTTTACGAACACGCGTTCAAGTTAAGCTTTTCAAGTTCGGTTTTTATCGTATGAAAGATTTGTCGAAACCAATGTTTTAATCCGCTGCACTAATTCACCCCCCCTCCTAGTGCCGCTCCGATCCTAACAATTGGTATCAGAGCAAGGCTCACTCTCATATTTGGTTTGATACCCAAGAGAGAGATGGCTTACTCCGGCATACATGAGGGTCATTCTATCACACGTCCACCCGTGTTTAATGGGTTGGATTATACTTATTGGAAGACTCGTATGAGGATCTTCCTCATTTCCATGGATTTCGAGCTTTGGACTATTGTCGAAAACGGATTTAAAAAATCTTCTCTTCCGATGAGCGAATGGAATGAATTGGAGAAGAAGGTTTTTGCTTTAAACGCAAAGGCTATGAATGCCTTGTTTTGTGCACTAGACAAAAATGAATTTAATCGTGTTTCAATTTGTGATTCGGCTTTTGATATTTGGAGAACTCTTGAGGTCACTCATGAAGGCACTAGCCGAGTGAAAGAGTCCAAAATCAACATCCTTGTGCACTCTTACGAACTTTTCCGAATGAAACCAAGTGAGTCCATCGGAGACATATACACCCGTTTCACGGATGTCATCAATGGACTCAAAGCTCTTAGTAAAGATTTTATTAACTTTGAACTAGTAACTAAAATCTTAAGATCCCTCCCTAAAAGTTGGGATCCAAAAGTTACGGCCATTCAAGAGGCTAAAGACATTAAAACATTCCCTCTTTAAGAACTTATTGGGTCTCTAATGACCTACGAAATGACATGTCAAGCTTATGACGAGCTCGAGAACCCCCTTCCAAAGAATAGGAAGGATATGTCACTCACATCACATGAAGATCACTTGAAAGGAACATCAAGTGATGAGGACAGTGACAATGACATCGCACTTTTGACTCAAAAATTTAAATTTTTTTTAAGAAAGAACAAATTTAAAAATAATACAAAAAATAAATTTGAACACAAGAAGGACCAAGTTATTTGCTATGAGTGTAAAAAACCGGGACACTACAAGAATGATTGTTCCCAAGCCAAAAAGAGAACATCAAAGAAGAAGGCGTTCAAGGCAACGTGGGATGATTCAAGCGTGTCTGAAGAAGAGGAGTCCAAAACCGAGCAAGTTGCTCATTATGCCCTAATGGCCATCGGAGAAGAGGTAATAGATTTAATTGATGCAGATTTACCATATCATGAATTATTAAATGCCTTCCATGAGTTATTTGATGAATGTAAGATAATTAGTAGAAAATACAAATTGCTAAAAAAGGAGCATGATAGTCTCACTTGTAATTTTGATAAATTAAAGACTGAATATTATGATAGTTTAGCTCTATATATAAAATGCCATGATCTAGTAACTCTCCAAAAGGCGAACTTGCTACTTAAGGACACATTGAAGAAATTCAAGGTTGGTAGCAAGTCTTTGAATATGATCCTTACAAATAAGGGTCATGTTCCTAAAAGAAGTGAAATCGGATTTGTGAGAAGTCCTCACCAAAATCCAACCACCTTCATTAAAGGCCCTGTCTTACATGTTCGGCACCAAAGCAATTACAACTTTTGTTGTAAATATGGACATAAAATTTATAAATGTCTATTCAAGAAGTTTAGTCCAAACAAACTAATTTGGGTTCCTAAAGGAACTATGATCAATTCTATGCAATATGATGAATAAGTCAGATCAGTTTTTAAGGCACCCAAAAGAAAATGAGTACTTAAAAATAATCCCTTCTTGTAGAAACATACACCATCACAAGCTAGGAGCAAGAGATGGTATCTCGAGAGTAGATGCTCAAGACATATAATTGGAGATCCATCTCATTTCTCTATGCTCACTAGCAAAGAAGAAGGGTACGTTACCTTCGGAGACAACAACCAAGGCAAAATCATTGGCAAGGGAACCATAGGTAACAAATTAAAATTTTCCATTGATGATGTCTTACTAGTTGATGGATTGAAACATAATCTCTTGAGTGTTAGTCAATTAGTCGATAAAGGTTATATCATTAGATTTGAATCAAATGTGTGTATTATTGAAAAACCAAACCATAACATAACTATGATTGCATTAAAACAAAATAATGTCTACACCATCAACCTTGATGAACTAAGTAATGAAATGTGCTTCTCCGCTTTAAATGATGATGCTTGGCTTTGACATAGGAGACTAGGCCATGCAAGCATGAAACTAATATCTAAGATCTCATCTAGAGAATTAGTATGAGAAATTCCAAATATGAAGTTTATTAAGGACAAAGTATGTGATGCAAGTCAACTAGGTAAATAAATAAAAACTAGTTTCAAACCAAAAATTCAAATTAGCACTACTAGACCATTACAATTGATTCAGTTGGACTTATTTGGATCAATTGACACGACAAGTCTAGGAGGAAGCAAATATATGTTTGTAATTATGGATGACTATACTAGATATACTTGGACCTATTTCTTAGCTCACAAAAGTGATTGTTTCAAGTGTTTCTCTAAATTTTGTAAACTCACTCAAAACGAAAAAGGCTTCATGATTTCATCAATTCGGAGTGATCACGGTGGCGAATTTCAAAACCATGACTTTAAAATTTTTTGTGAAGTTAATGGATACAATCACAACTTCTCCACTCCGAGAAATCCTCAACAAAATGGAGTAGTTGAAAGAAAAAATAGAAACCTATAAGAAATGGCAAGAACGATATTAAATGAACATAGTCTACCTAAGTATTTTTGGCCCGAAACCGTGAATACGGCTTGCTACATCATGAATAGGGTTCTAATAAGACCGTCCCTATCAAAAACTCCCTATGAATTATGGAATAACAAAAAACTAAATGTTTCCTATTTTAAAGTTTTCGGTTGTAAATACTTTATTTTGAATAAAAGGGATGCCTTAGGAAAATTTGATGCTGAATCCGATGAAGGCATCTTTCTTGGTTACTCTTCCGTTTCTAAGGCTTTTTTGGTTTTTAACAAAAGAACCTTAGTAATAGAAGAGTCTATTCATGTAGTTTTTAATGAAATTTCTGATTTAAAGAAAAATGATTTTGATGATGATCTTGGTTTTGGTAATTTGAATTTAAATGAATCCCCTCCTCAAAATAGCAACTTGGATGCACCTTCTTCCGAAATTTCCTTACCCAAGGAATGGAAGTATATAGATGCTCATCCAAATGAGCTAATTATAGGAGATACATCAAAAGGGGTTCAAACTCATTCCTCTTTCAAGAATTTTTGTGCTAACACCGCCTTCCTTTCTTACATCGAACCTAAATGCATTGACGAGGCCTTAAAAGATGATTTTTGGGTTATTGCAATGCAAGAGAAATTAAATCAATTTGAGAGGAATAAGGTATGGAAGTTTGTTCCTAGACCTAGTGACCATTTAGTCATTGGTACTAAATGGGTCTTTAGAAATAAGCAAGACGAAAATGGTATCGTGGTTAGAAACAAGGCTTGATTAGTGGCCAAAGGTTTCAACCAAGAAGAAGGTATCGACTACGAAGAAACCTTCGCTCTTATGGAAAGATTAGAAGCTATTAGGATGCTCTTTGCCTATGCTAGTAGTAATAATTTTAAACTGTTTCAAATGGATGTCAAAAGTGCCTTCTTGAATGGTTTTATTTCCGAAGAAGTATATGTCAAACAACCTCCTGGATTTGAAAATTCTCTTCTTCCTAATCATGTATTTAAATTGACTAAGGCTTTCTACGGCTTGAAACAAGCTCCTAGAGCTTGGTATGAAAGGCTTAGTTCCTTTCTTATTTTAAATAATTTTACCAAAGGCAAGTTTGATACTACATTGTTTATCAAACATTTTGAAAATAATTTTCTCATTGTGCAAATTTATCTTGACGATATTATTTTTAGCTCTTTGGATGAATCACTTTGTGAATCATTTGCCAAATGTATGAGTCATGAATTTGAAATTAGTTTAATGGGTGAATTAACTTTCTTTTTAGGATTACAAATCAAACAACTTAGTGATGGTATATTCCTTAACCAATCTAAATATACATTAAAATTGTTAAAATGATTTAACATGGATAATTCAAAAGCAATAAACACCCCTATGAGTACTTCAACTAAGTTAGATATGGATGAAAATAATGAAAAATTTGATCAAAAAACATATTGGGGAATAATAGGTAGTCTACTCTACCTTACCGCGACTAGACCGGATATTATGTTTAGTGTAGGACTTTGCGCTAGGTTTCAATCTAATCCTAAATTATCTCATCTTAAGAGTGTTAAAAGAATATTTAGGTATCTTAAAGGAACTCTAAATTTAGTATTGTGGTATCCAAAATCTAAAAAATTCAATTTAATAGCTTATGCAGATGCCGATTTTGGCGGATGCAGGATAGATAAAAAAAGTACATCCAGAACATGCCAATTTTTAGGACATGCACTTGTTTCTTGGACTTCCATGAAACAAAATTCAGTTGCACTATCTATGGCGGAAGCCGAATACATTGCTGCAAGTGCATGCTGTGCACAAGTTGTTTGGATAAAAAATACATTAGAAGACTATGGAATTCACTTCAAAAATGTTCCTATAAAATGTGATAATACTAGTGCCATATGTCTTACCAAAAATCCAATTCAACATTTTAGAACTAAGCATATCGATATTAGGCATCATTTCATATGCGATCATGTCCTTAACAATAATGTTGTTTTAGAATTTATTGACACAAAGCATCAATTGGAAGATATTTTTATAAAAGCCTTAAATGAAGACCAATTTGAATTCATTAGAAGGGAACTAGGCATGTTAAATTGTCCCTGAAAATAAGCTTGTTTGAATGTATTTTCCGAAAAATGTCTCATCCTTTTCCGTTCCTCTATGGATTTGACTCATCATTCTCCTTCGATTCAAAATGACATATTAAAGTACAACTCATTATCTGAATGACATATTCAAAATGATATATTAATGTACACCTCTGAAAAACAAAAGGGGGAAGAAAGGATTTTTTTTTTTTCTGAATAAATGCTGATTGTTTTTAAGATGAATTCTGGATAAATTTTTTTAGCAAATTTGAATGATGAATTTTATATGATTAATCTTAATGCTGAATTCTTTCTCTAATGATTTTATGATCACAAATTGTGTGCTTCAAGTCTCATCTCCTTTTTGTTGATGACAAAGGGGGAGAAAAGTGATGACTTGTACCATTTTGATAGCATGACTTATGTGAATTGTAAAAGCTTGTGTGATACGAATGTCTTATATGCCTTACAAAATCTTTAAGAATATCGCAAGATTGGTTGATCATATTAAAATCATGCCTTATATTTATATCATGAAATTCATGTTGAAAATCTTTATCTCCTGTCGTAGTAAAAATTATCCCTTATCATTCGACTTGAAAATGATTTTCATCGAAGTTTTGTATTTACTGAGAATAACGATAAGTTCAACGGTTAGAACTTATCGGTTTATGCTTGAATTCAATGAGATGGAATTGAAGTGTTTTTATCTTCTCATAATATGGCATGTAGATAGGGGGAGTTATGTTTAACTCCGTCATCAATTGATTGTCATCATAAAAAAGGGGGAGATTATTGAATCTCGGATTTTGATGATAAAATCAATTGATAGGTTAATTGATCTAATCCATATTATTGAGTTAAGTGTGTAGGATTAACTACGATAACCAGAAAACATAAAGCAAGAATACCAGAGTCAAGGTCGATGGACGTTTAAGAGTTCGAAGAATCGTCGGAGATGCTACCGGAACCAACCGAGAAGAAATTGGAAACTTGTCAAAATTTTTGGAAGTTCGCCGAAGAGATCATCGGAGGTTCGCGGAGATCACCGAGAAGGCTCGGCTACTAGTTGAAGTCGTCACAAGATCGGGAGCCTGCTGGGAGTTCGTCGGAAGAAATCCAAGGGCATATCGGAAGTCCACCGGAAGTTCGTCGGAAAGCTCGCCGGAACAAGACTCGACGTTCGCGGTTGAAAACTTGCTTGGGATGTTTTTAGTTACATAGTTCACATGTAATTAGGATTAGGATTAAAAGATAATCCTATATCCTGGTTAGGGGCCAACTGGGCCCAAAATTAGACTTGGTTTAGGCTGGACTTAAAGCCCAACCAGTGAACCAAAGTGTCTGGCGGTGGCACCGCTAGACTAGGCGGTGGCACCGCCCAGCACCCGAGAGCCAAGCGGTGGCACCGCTTGGCCGAGCGGTGGCACCGCTTGGCCGGGCGGTGGCACCGCTAGTACATTGTCATTGTCAGACAAATCTTGGCTAGTACACTGTCATAGTGTACTGGCGGTGCCACCGCCCAGCCAAGCGGTGCCACCGCTTGGTTCTCGGGTTCTAGGCGGTGCCACCACCTAATCTGGCGGTGCGACCGCCTACACTATTTCAGCTCATTGGTTGAGCTCCAAAGTTGGCCCAAACCAGTCCGAACTCGAGCCCAATTGGCCCCTACTTGAGTTATAGGTTTAACACCTAATCTTAACCCTAATTAACATGCTAACTATGAATTTAAAGACATTTTCTAAGCTATTACAAAGTCCGCAAGTCAAGACTTTTTCCGGCAAGCTTCCGACGAACTTCCGACGGTCTTCCGACGAACTCTCGGAAACCATTCTACAGACTCCCGGCAAGCTCCTAGACTTCACAATTTGATCTTGGCGAGTTCCAATGAGCTTCTTCAGCAAGCTCCGATCTTTCTCGGCGAGCTCCGCGAACTTCCAACGAACCTTCCGGCGAGCTTCCGAAAAACCCTTCGGCAAGCTCCCTACTCATTCTCGGCTAGTTCCGGCAGCATTCCTGATGAACCTTCGGACTTTCGTCGAACTCTCGAACTCACAACAAATCCTTCGCTCTTGACTCTGACACTTTGTTTCGCTTTATGTCTTCGTCATTATCGTAGTTCATCCTGTACACACAAGCCAAAACTCTACTCCGATCTAGACAATTATTACAACGTGAATTGACATTCTGTTGCCCGGCATATCATTGGTTGGTGCTTCGTCCGATTCTTTAGTGCATCATCCTCTCTTGCGGCTTGTTGCCCAATCAGTGGTTGACCTCCGCAACCCTGATATCCTTGGCACAATTCCGCTCTTGGCCCGATGCCCGACGTCCGAAGCCTTCTGCCATCCAATATCCTAACGTGATCTCCTCCGGCGCAACGTCAATTCCTCCTACGTTAACTATCTAATTATGATCGAGTAGACCTGTATCACTCAAAATGCAGTTAAATATATAAACACAATCAATTAGTTTTATCATCAAAATCCGAGATTCAACAATCTCCTCCTTTTTGGTGATGACAACTAATTGATGACTAATGGAGTTAACCTTAACTCCCCGGAGTTTAACCAAACTCCCCCTATCAAGTAACATTCATCACATGTTATGAAAAACATTTAAACCATCATGCAAATATATATGAAATATTCAATTCAATGCATGAAGTCATCAATATACTTCTCTGTTAGGATCAAGATTACTAAGAGGAGGGGGGGGGGTGAATTAGTGCAGCAGAAAACTTTCGACGATTAAAATCGTGTTCGTACGATAAGAGTGATTTCGGTAGAAAATCCAATTCGTAAATCACTTTAACTTATAACCAAGCAAGATGCAGTTAAAGCAAAGATATAAAAGCAGTTTGCAGTTATGATAGAAATCAGAACGTAAACGCAAACTGAAATATGATATTCGTACGATAAAAATGATTTACGTCTAAACGCCGATTCGGAAAATGCAGAGCTTGAAACACGATCGTATATGCGCAGAAGGCAGTAAGCTTTTGAGAAGGTTTGCAGTAAAGATAAGATGCTTAAAGTAAATGCAAACCGAGATTTAGAGTGGTTCGGTCAATCTTGACCTACTCCACTTTTGGCTTCCTCCACTAACGAGGTCACCGACGTCAACTAGAGGCCTTCCTTCCATAGGCGAAGGCCAACCACCCTTTTATAGTTTCACTCCTTTTGACAGGCTTAGGAAACAACCCTTATAGAATTTTCTTTCCTCTCTTAAAAGATTAGAACTTGGAAGAAAAGAGGAAGAAGAACTTTCAATTCATACAACACTTTTGAGCTCTAAAAATCACAAAGTAAAATCAGAATTTCGGAGGTTTCTGGGTGCCCTTTCAGTGCTGAAAGGGTGGGGTATTTATAGGCCCCAACCCAGTTTGAATTTGGAGCTCAAAACTGTCAATTCTCGGAATTCCGAGATCTGGCGGTTGCACCGCCTTACTGAGGCGGTTGCACCGCCTGGCAGAGCTCGAAGACTGATCCTCTGGGCGGTGCCACCTCCTGTCAAGGGCGGTTGCACCTCCTGCCAAAGCTTGAAGACCGAGCTCAAGCGGTGCCGCTGCCTAACTGAGGCGGTTGCACTGCTCAGCCAGAGCTCGGAGACCGAGCCCAGGCGGTGCCACCTCTTGTCAGGGGCGGTTGCATCGCCCAGTCTTGCTCGGTGACTAAGCCCAGGCGGTGCCACCGCTAGTGTAGGGCGGTTCAATCGCCTGGCATAAATCAGGGTCCGAATGGGTTGATCCATTCGGCCCAATTTGGGTTTTTCAGGGGATCAATTGCCCCAAGATTAAGTTAGTGGGATCACCTCCCATTTCCAACTTAATCATTGTGCTAACTACGATATTTCCTAAGATATTTACTGCAACTTGCTCTAGTGCGTCAATCGCTTCTTCCGGTGAACTTCCGGCGAACTTCTGGACTTGCGACGATCCACTTGGCGAGTTCCGACAAGCTTCTTTGGCAAGCTCATGGACTTCTCGGATTTGTTCCCGCAGAACCTCCGACGACTGTCTGAACTTTCGTCGAACTCTCGAACTCCCAACGTGATCATTGTCTTGATTCCGGCGTAACTCCTGCTGCATGTCTTTCTTCCATCGTAGTTAATCCTGCACACTTAAAACAAAACTTCATTCGAGACAATTAATCCTAAGCAATTAACCAAGTTGTCCGGCATGTCATTGGTCCCTCGACGCTTCGTCCGATTCTTCAGCGCATCGTCCTCTCCTACAGCCTATTGCCCAATTGGCTAGTTGACTACGCAACTCCATTATCCTTGGCACAATACCCGCTCTTCTTGGCCCGATGCTCGAGTCCACGGCCCGAAGCCTTCTATCGATACGTTGACCGATCCACCAGCCCGACGTCAAATCTTCTGACATGTGCCTCCGGCACACATGATTTTCCTGCTTTAATTGTCTCATCCTGATCGAAGCATCCTGCATCACTCAAAACGCTGATTAAATCATAAACATATATCAAGTATTTTCATCATCAAAATACGAGATTCAACAATCTCCTTCTTTTTGATGATGACAACCACTTGATGATGGGGTTAAACTTAACTCCCGGAGTTTAAACAAACTCCCCCTATCAATATGCCATATTGATAGAACCTTGAATTCAAACTGAATTCAAGTCATTGCAATATTAATCATGAATACTTGCAACACGTCATCATGAACTTTATACATAAACTTATGTATAACATCATACTTCTCCCCCTTTGTCATCAACAAAAAGGAGAAGTCCAACTATTCTTGTGTTTGGAATATTAGTTTAACTTTTTGCATGAAAAACATAATATCAAGTTTTATCATCATGCAGTTTTGAAGCCAGAAAATTTAGCAAATGTTACATCATGCTTAGAACATTCAAGCTATCAAGTTTTAGATATGCAAGTTTTACAGCATACAAGATAGCACTTTTAGAACATAGAAGCTAGCAATGTTACAACATTTTAGAACTTGCAAGCTAGCAATTTAGAGATGTTCAAGAAGGCAACTCTTGCTTCTTGAAATATGCAAGTTTCAAGCTAGCAAATTTTTGCTTCCTTTGCAATGTTTGAGCTTGCAATTTTGCTTCCATTGAAAGGTGTAACTTTAGCATGTTTAATTTTCTTGAGATAGCAACTATTTGCTTCTCTTTATACTACAAGCTAGCAATTTTTACGATATGCAAGTTTTACTACATACAAGCTAGCAAAAATTTTGAAAGCAAATGCAAGATAGCTTTCTTGTGTAAGCTTATGATTCTTGCTTCCTATTGCAATGTGCAAGTTGCAAGTTTTGATTCTTGAGATAGGCAAGATAGCACTTTTACAATTTTTGTTTGGCAAGCTTGTGATGTTCAAGATAACAAGCTCTTTCTTCTCTTTTGAGAGGTGTCATTTTTGCTTTCTTTGCAAAGTGTAAGCTAGCAAAATGCCAAACTAGCAAGAGATAATGTTTTACATGAGGCAAGTAAACAATTTGGCAAGTGTTACATTTGTATCTTCTCTTTAGAGGAGTGTAATTTTTGCTTTCATCTTGAATTGTGTAAGCTAGATAGTTTGCCTCTTTTCATGATGTCCACGCTAGAAATTCTTGCTCCCCCTTTATCATTGTCAAAAAGAAGGGAAGACCCTTTTTTCAATTTTCAGATTATGACAAAGGTAAGTATCAATTTTATTTGTGTATCATTATATATTCAAATTAAAACATACACAATTTCAAAAACATTATTTTTCATGCACGATACCAAAAAATAAATCAATCATCATTAATGGGTATATCATACATGATAGTCAAACATTAAAATTTTTAAGCATTTATCAACATGTTGATCATGATACCAAACATTCATCATTTAAAGCATTCATGATACATATCATATTGCAATATATCAGGTACATCATTGTCATAAGTATTGCATGCATCATTTCAAATTCATGAATATTTCATCATTGCATGCATCATGCCAAATCATAAAATATACAATCATCATTAATGCATGATTCCTAATCATCATTTATTTTGCAACATGATGGTACCAAATTTGTCAAATTACATTCTACCATACATGATCGAAACTTCTTATTTGTATACATCAAAATAAATTAATGAATATTTCATGTATTCTTATCATCACATAAGGAATATCAAGAAGAATTATTAGATGATGAGATAAACATTTCATGAATATAAGGAATTGCATAAAAATCATATCATGAAAGATTAGAACATGTGAATACCAAAATACATGATTTCTTTTTGAAAAACCTACTCCATAATTAATCAAAAGAAAATCTTAGGAGAACGATTAATAAAAAAATCTTGATTCATAATAAATCTTAATTTGTAAATATCACGGAACTAAGATCATGATTTTGAATAAAACTCATTCAAATTCAAATCACCAAAAATCATTTTTATGGTTCACAAAATTCGTAACATAAGTAGATTCATGATTTCATTGATAATATATTTTCCCTTTTTTTAAGTATTTCATTTTAAGTGATTGATTTCATGTTAGCATGCTTTTTCATTTATGTTAAACATGCATCAACGTTTAGGATCAAAAAATGAATTTCATCATAAAACCATCAAGATCAATAGATTCTCAAAAATGAATTATTATGATCAAGAAAATCCAAAAATAAAATTTAACACTTTCATGCATTCGGATAAGGTTTTGCTATAGATTTTTAAGTTCAATCATGAAGATAAAACATGCTCATGATCATAAAAATTTTTGTCTCCAAAACACATAATTTCCAACATGTTATTAAGGCATGTAATAGTGTAAAATCATCATGGCAATTAAGTGATTTGAACATTGAATCAAGAAAGTCCGAAAAATAATCTTAACAAGTTCATGCATTCGAGCACATTTTTGCCATAGTTTTTCAAATACACTCACGAAAATAACACATGCTTATCATCAAGTATAGCTTAAAGTCTCATGCATAAAATTGTTAATCAAAATATTTAATTTCATCATTATGCATTTCTTCAAATCAAACATGAATTTTTTTTAATCAAAATCAAGAAATAACAATGGAAATCAATGTAATACACATTATTACTTCTTAACCATGATTTCATATTTTCAATCAAGATCATTTTATTTGTTTATCATAAAATATACAAAATTATCATTTTTTAAATTACTTAGCATGATCATAATTTTTTTTAAAAACATGTAATTTTTAAGAAAATTAATTCTAAACTAAAAAAGAAAATACATCATGAAAGCATCAAGTAATTTCAAAATAAATTAGGGGGATTTCGATTACCTCATCATTGAAAGTGGTTAAGGTGTAGTTTGCCACCTCGCCTTTCTTGATTTTCTCCTCGTCTTCGGAGGAGCTCGATTCATCCCACTTTGTGTTCTTCTTCTTTGGCCTCTTCCTTCGTTCAAGTTTATTGTTTATTTTAGATTTTTGTTTAATAAACTTATTAAGATTTAATGTTCGAAGTTCAAGTTCATCATTGTCCTCATCACTTGAGTCATCGCTCAAGTGGTATTCATTTGTCCAGAGTTCCAAATCCTTCCTGTTCTTTGGAAGGTGATTTTATTCATCATGTGCATTGTGCACCATTTCATATGTCATCAACGAACCAATTAGTTCTTCAAGTGGTAAGTTGTTTAGGTTTTTAGCTTCTTGTATTGTAGTTACTTTTGAATCCCACTTCTTAGAAAGAGAACGCAAAATCTTGTTTACGAGTTCAAAATCCAAAATATATTTTCCAAGAGCTCTTAAACTATTGACGACATCCGTGAAACGGGTGTACATGTCGCCTATAGTCTCGCTTGGTTGCATTCGAAAAAGCTCAAAATCATGCAATAAAATATTAACTTTCAAGTCTTTGACTCTACTAGTTCCCTCGTGTGTGATTTCAAGTGTTTGCCAAATGTCAAAAGCCGTTTCGCACGTAGAAATCCGATTGAACTTATTTTTGTCCAAAGCGTAAAATAAGGCATTCATAGCCTTTGCGTTTAAAGAAAAATACTTCTTCTCCAAAACCGACCATTCATTCATCGATTTATAGGAAAGTTGAAAACTGTTTTCAACGATATTCCATAAATCCAAATTCATAAAAATCAAGAAAACTCTCATTCGAGTTTTCCAATAAGTGTAGTCCAATCCATTAAACAACGGTGGACGAACAACCGATAAGCCCTCTTGAAAGCCATGAAGAGCCATTTCTCCCGGGTGTAAATCCGAAATGAGAAATACTGGGCATTGATGCCAATTGTTAGGATCAAGAGCACTAAGAGAGGCGGGGGGGGGGGGGGTGAATTAGTGTAGCAGAAAACTTTCGATGATTAAAATCGCGTTCGTACGATAAGAGCGATTTCGGTAGAAAATCTGATTCGTAAATCACTTTAACTTGTAACCAAGCAAGATGCAGTTAAAGCAAAGATATAAAGGCAGTTTGCAGTTATGATAGAAATCAGAACGTAAACGCAAACTGAAATATGATGTTCGTACGATAAAAATGATTTACGTCTAAACGCCGATTCGGAAAATGCAGAGCTTGAAACACGATCATATATACGCAGAAGGGAGTAAGCTTTTGAGGAGGTTTGCAGTAAAGATAAGATGCTCAAAGTAAATGCAAATCAAGATTTAGAGTGGTTCGATCAATCTTGACCTACTCCACTTTTGGCTTCCTCCACCGACGAGGTCACCGACGTCAACTAGAGGCCTTCCTTCAATAGGCGAAGGCCAACCACCATTTTACAGTTTCACTCCTTTTGATGGGCTTAGGAGACAACCCTTACAGAATTTTCTTTCCTCTCTTAACAGATTAGAACTTGGAAGAAAAGAGGAAGAAGAACTTTCAACTCATACAACACTTTTAAGCTCTAAAAATCATAAAGTAAAATCAGAATTTCGGTGGTTTCTGGGTGCCCTTTCAGTGCTGAAAGGGTGGGGTATTTATAGGCCCCAACCTAGTTTGAATTTGAAGCTCAAAACTGTCAATTCCCAGAATTTCGGGATCTGGCGGTTGCACCGCCTAACTGAGGTGGTTGCATCGCTTGGCAGAGCTTGAAGACTGAGCCTCTGGGTGGTGCCACCTCTTGTTAGGGGCGGTTGCACCTCTTACCAGAGTACAAAGACCGAGCTCAAGTGCCACCGCCTGACTAAGGAGGTTGCACCGCTCGACCAGATCTCGGAGATCGAGCCTAGGCGGTTCCACCTCCTGTCAGGGCCGATTGCACCTCCTGGCTGGGGCGGTTCAACCGCCTGGCAGAAATCAGGGTCCGAATGGGTTGATTCATTTGGCCCAATTTGGGTTTTTCAGTGGCCCAATTGCCCTAAGATTAAGTTAATGGGATCACCTCCCATTTCCAACTTAATCATTGTGCTAACTACGATATTTCCTAAGACATTTACTGCAACTTGCTCCGGTGCATCAATCGCTTCTTCTGGCGAGCTTCAAGTGAACTTCCGAACTTACGACGATCCACTTGGCGAGTTCCGACGAGCTTCTTTGGCAAGCTCATGGACTTCTCGGATTTGTTCCCGCAGAACCTTCGATGACTGTCCGAACTTCCGTCGAACTCTCAAACTCCTAACGTGATCATTGTCTTGATTCCGGCGCAACTCTTGCTGCATGTCTTTCTTCCATCGTAGTTAATCCTGCACACTTAGAATAAAACTTTGATCAAGACAATTAATCCTAAGCAATTAACCAAGTTGTCCGGCATGTCATTGGTCCCTCGACGCTTCGTCCAATTCTTCGGCGCATCGTCCTCTCCTGCAGCCTATTGCCCAATCGGCTAGTTGACTCTGCAACTCCGATATCCTTGGCACAATACCCGCTCTTCTTGGCCCGATGCCCTAGTCCACAGCCCGAACCCTTCTGTCGATACGTTGACTGATCCACCGGCCCGACGTCCAATCTTCTGACATGTTCCTCTGGCACAACATGATTTTCCTGCTTTAATTGTCTCATCCTGATCGAAGCATCCTGCATCACTCAAAACACAGATTAAATCATAAACATATATCAAGTAGTTTCATCATCAAAATACGAGATTCAACATTCTCCCCCTATGTCATCAACAAAAAGGAGAAGGACCAAAATAGAGTTATTGGCCAATTGGCTCATCAGACTCGGATCATGACATTAAATGGTCCTTCAACCACAGACCAAAATGCTTAAGAGGGAGTTGATGTAGTATACTCATCATACCCTTATAAGCTAATCATACACATTGCCCACTTCCGATGTGGGACTAATGGGATGTTACAATATCCCCAACTCAATTAGCTTGACGTCCTCGTCAAGGCCCGACATAACCAGATCGAACCCTAGTATAGTGCATGTGAGGTTTAACTCAGTGGTGGCTCCATGCTGTGATGAGTTCTCGACTCCATCTACGGGTAGCTCTTTCCTACTTGATCCCTCACACCTTGCCCAAATGCTTGGTCGGCTCTGATACCAAATGTCACGACCCGAGTCTGATGAGTCAACTGGCCAATAACTCCATTTTGGTCCTTCAACCGCAGACCAAAATGCTTAAGCGGGAGTTAACGTAGTACACTCATCAGACCCTTATGAGCTAATCATACACATTGCCCACTTCCGATGTGGGACTAATGGGATGTTACACATGAGGCCGAGACGGATGATTGCGATGCATGGAGATGCGTCGAGATGCCGACGGAATCGATGAGGATGAGATGGATGATCATAGGGCATGGAGATGCACCACTACATATATAGATCTTGATGTGAGTGATTAGGCCCATTGGCTCGGGCCTAATCACATTAGGCTGTGGCCCATGATCATCTGGTGTGATTGCTCATATGATGTATGATTGCTTACTAGATATGTATATGTATATATATATATATATATATATATATGCATGTGATGTAGATATATATTAAATATGTATGTGTGTGACATATCATATTAGAAGACCAAATCAAAATTTTCTCTCTCGATAATATTAAGTTAATAAATGCGAGGTAATTAGATTGACCTATATGACCTTCCATCATTATAGGTAGGGACCGATTCTTGATATAGGTTGAGTGAGTCAAGTCTCTTGAGGCTCACCTATATCGTGATTCGCCATCTTGCCTATGACATAGAGATGTCATCGGTGACCTGAGGACATAGTATGCTTAGTCGAGTCCCTCGAGGGTATATCATCGAATCAAACTCATCTTATAACGATGGTGTTGATGTAACCAAATATCATGGTTGGTCGAGTCCCTCGAGGCTAGAAGAATCAAATCTTATGACTTCGTTAAGAATGAAGATGAGCCTTATGTATACAGGAAGGTAAGTGGGAGTGCTATCACTTTCTTGGTGTTATATGTAGATGATATCCTAATCATTGGGAATGATGTAGGAATGATATCCATAGTAAAGGCTTGGTTATCTAGACACTTCTCCTTGAAGGACTTAGGAGAAGCATCCTATATCTTGGGGATTCAGATCTAGAGAGATAGATCTAAGAGGATGCTTGGCTGTCTCAATCAAGGTACATAGACATCATGGTCAAAAGGTTTGGCATGAAAAATTCTAAGAGAGGTCTCATACTGATGAGACATAGGATATCACTTTCTACGAGTATGTCCCTAAAGCCTCTTGAAGAAAGGGTGAACATGGATAGGATACCTTATGCCTGAACGATAGGGTCTATCATATATGTCATACTATGTACTAGGCCTGATATAGCATATGTTCTAAGTGTCACGAGTAGGTATCAGGTGGATCCAGGCTTAAAGCATTGGAAAGTAGTAAAGTGTATCCTTAAGTACTTAAGAAAGACTAAGGATTTTTTACTTGTATATGGAGGAAGTAGCCTTAGGGTTCAAGGCTATATGGAATCTAGTTTCTAGTCCGATGTCGATGATAGAAAGTCAAATTTATGGTATGCGTACACCATGAATGGAGGAGCAGTATGCTGAAAGAGTTTCAAGCAAGATACTACTACTGACTCAAGCACAAAGGCAGAGTATATTGTTATAGTAGAGCCAGCAAAGGAGAGAGTCTGGATAAAGAAGTTCATCATAGATCTAGGAGTCGTGCAAGGCAATGAGGAGTTGACTCTCTTATATTGCGATAACATCGGGGCAATTGCTCGAGTGAAGGAACCCATGTCTCATCAGAAGTCTAAGCACTTTTTGAGGAGGTTCCACCTGATCAAAGAGATCGTGACCCGAGGAGATGTAGCAGTAGAAAGAGTTCTATCCGAAGATAACATCGTAAATCCACCGACAAAGTTGTTTTCTCAAATTGTCTTTAAGCGTCAAAGGGGTCTGATGGGGATTAAATATAGAGGTGATTGACTTTCGGTTAAGTGTGAGATTGCTAGTCATAGGTGCCCTACAAGCCAATCACGTGAGTGATGACATATGTGACTTGACACGTAGTCTTTTTACTTATTATTCTTATTTGGTGTTTTATCACTTTATATGGCCTGTTGTATGAATATATTATGATGTCTATAGATCTGTGCAAAGGGAAATGGATTATGATGAGATCACGATAATGAGACCAATTCTCCTTTAAACATATATCCTAAATAATCCCGATCATAGGTTACTTGAGAGACATCGAGATAACCGGATAGACTGGTGTGCTATATACTTGTCCATATGATAGATGCAACTGGTCTCATAGCTGCTTGTGTGGGGACACTAGTGTTAGGATCAAGAGCAGCACTAAGAGAGGACAGGGGGGGGGGGGGGGGAGGGTATGAATTAGTGCAGTGGAAGATTCTTCGATTTCGTAAAATATTTCGTACGTTCGATGAAAATCAATTCGGAAAGATAGTAACTTGAAATGTAAGAGAGCATAAGCGTAGTGAAAACAAGATGAGGAGGAGAAGTAGTTTGCTATGAAATGATTTACAATTAAAGTAAATTGCTAAAAAAAAAATGCAAACCAGAATTTAGAGTGGTTCGGTCAATGTGATCTACATCCACTTTCGGATTCCTCCTCCGTCGAGATCACCAGCATACACTAAAGGCCTTCCTTCAATAGGTGAAGACCAATCACCTTTTACAGCTCTTTCTCCTTTTGTCGGGTTGAACCCTTACAAGTCTCACACCTCTCTTGAATGATCTTAAAACTTAGAAAGGGAGGAGGAGGACTCTAGCACTTGTTTACAATACTTTTGTTAGGATCAGAGTGGCACTAAGAGGGGGGGGGGGGGTGAATTAGTGCAGCGGATTAAAACGTCGGTTTTGACAAATCTTTCATATGATAAAAATCGAACTCGGAAGTGCTTGACTTAAAATCGTATTCGTAAAGTTTTACAGCAAAGGTAATGAGGAAATAAAGCAAGTAAGAAGGTTTGCGGTAATATAAATAGTAGTAATGAAATGCAAACCAGAGATTACGCCGATTTTAAAGTACTTCGGTCAAATGACTTACATCCACTTGCGAGGCCCCTCTTCGATGAGGCTCCCACCTTCCACTAGCAAATCTCTTGAAGGGGAAGGGTAAATGCCCCTCTTACAACTTTTTATAAGCGGTTCACTCTCTTACAGATTTTTAGCAAGAAAGAAGGAGGTGAATACTAGCAAATTGAAAACAAGACTAGCTAAGACTTTTCTAATACGTTTCTCTCAATCAATTGCTTCTCAAAAAGTTGTAATCTAAGCTGAGATTTGAGAGGTATTTATAAGCCTCAAGAGGATTCAAATTTGGGCTCCAAAATTTGAATTCTCTTTGGTTCCCGATGCTAGCGGTGCCATCGCCTGTCAGTGTCTGACACTGATAGTGGACTGGCGGTGCCACCACTCAGCCAAGCAGTGCCACCACCCAGCTCTCGGGTGCTGGGCGGTGCCACCGCTTGGCTCTCGGGGTGCTGGGCGGTGCCATCGCCAAACCCTCCGGTTCACTGGTTGGGCTTTAAATTTAGCCCAAACCAAGTCTAATTTTGGGCCCAATTGGCCCCTAACCAGGATATAGGATTATCTCTTAATCCTAATCCTAATTACATGTGAACTACATAACAAAAAAAACATCCTAAGCAAGTTTTCAACCGCGAATGTCGAGTCTTGTTCCGGCGAGCTTTCCGACGAATTTCTTTTGACGGACTCCCAGCAAGCTCCTGATCTTGTGATGACTTTAACGAGTAGCCGAGCCTTCTTGGTGATCTCCGCGAACCTCCGACGATCTCTTCGGTGAACTTCCGAAAATTTTGACAGGTTCCCGATTTCTTCTCGGTTGGTTCTGGCAGCATCTCCGACGATTCTTTGGACTCTTAAACGTCCATCGAACTTAACTATGGTATTCTTGCTTTGTGTTTTCTGGTTATCGTAGTTAATCCTGCACACTTAACTCAATAATATGGATTAGATCAATTAACCCATCAATTGATTTTATCATCAAAATCCGAGATTCAACAATCTCCCCCTTTTTGATGATGACAATCAATTGATGACGGAGTTAAACATAACTCCCCCTATCTATATGCCATATTATGAGAAGATAAAAACACTTTAATTCTATCCCATTGAATTCAAGCATAAACTGATAAGTTCTAACTATAGAACTTATCGTTATTCTCATTAAGCAATAGTAAATACGAAACTTCGATGAAAATCATTTTCAAGTCGAATGATAAGAGACAATTTTTACTATGACAGGAGATAAAGATTTTCAACATGAATTTCATGATATAGATGTAAGGTATGCTTTCAATATGATCAATCAATCTTGTGATATTCTCAAGGATTTTGCAAGACATTTTGCAAGGCATATAAGATATTCATATCACATAAGCTTTTGCAATTCATATAAGTCATGCTATCAAAATGGTACAAGTCATCACGTTTCTCCCCCTTTGTCATCAACAAAAAGGGAATGAGACTTGAAGCATATAACTCATGATTATAACATTAGGAATTCAGCATTGATCATACAAAAATTTATGATTCAAAATTAAGTATGCTAAAATATTTACGCAGAGTTCATCTTAAAGGAAAATTCAGCATTTATCCATTTTATCAAATCTCTTCTTTCTATAAATAACAAAATTGTAGGTGTACAAAGAAGAGATTGTGATTAAAAAATTTCAAGTAGTAACTCCAATAAGTCAAGATCATAATTCGAATACAAACTCATTCAAATTCATTCAAATTCAAATCGTCAACTTGAAACTCATAATCAAGCCATCAAAATCAATTTCGAGATTCATAAAATATCATAAAATCATTAATCTTGATCAAATGGGAGTGGTGTTTGACTCAAGATAGGATAAGGTAATTTAACGTGTCATTTAGAATCGAAAGAGAAGGATCAAATTCACTGAGGAATGGAGAGAGGATGAAAAACTTTACGAAAAATCCATTCAAACAAGTTTATTCTTAGGGACAATTTAACATACCTAATTCCCTTCTAATGAATTCAAATTGGTCTTCATTCAAAGCTTTGGTAAATATATCTGCTAATTGATGCTTTGTGTCAATTAATTCTAGAACAACATTATTGTTAAGGACATGATTGCATATGAAATGATGCCTAACGTCGTTGTGCTTAGTTCTAGAGTACTGAATTGGATTTTTAGTAAGACATATGGCACTAGTATTATCACATTTTATGGGAGTATTTTTAAAGTGAATTCCATAGTCTTCTAATGTATTTTTCATCCAAACAACTTATGCACAACATGCACTTGCAGCAATGTATACGACTTCCACCGTAGATAGTGCAACTGAATTTTGTTTCTTGGAAGTCCAAGAAACAAGTGCATGTCCTAAAAATTGGCATGTTCCAGATATACTTTTTCTATCTATCCTGCATCCGCCAAAATCGGCATTTGCATAAGCTATTAAATCAAATTTTTTAAATTTTGGATACAACAATCCTAAATTTAGAGTTCCTTTAAGATACCTAAATATTCTTTTAACACTCTTAAGATGAGATAATTTAGGATTAGATTGAAACCTAGTGCAAAGTCCTACACTAAACATAATATCCGGTCTAGTCGCGGTGAGGTAGAGTAGACTACCTATCATTCCCTTATATGTTTTTTAATCGAAATTTTCACTATTTTCATCCATATCTAACTTAGTCGAAGTACTCATAGGGGTGTTTATTGCTTTTGAATTATCCATGTTAAATCATTTTAACAATTCTAATATATATTTAGATTGGTTAAGAAATATTCCATCACTAAGTTGTTTGATTTGTAATCCCAAAAAGAAAGTTAATTCACCCATTAAACTAATTTCAAATTCATGACTCATACATTTGGCAAATGATTCACATAGTGATTCATCCGAAGAGCCAAAAATAATATCGTCAACATAAATTTGCACAATAAGAAAATTATTTTCAAAATGTTTAATAAACAATGTAGTATCAACCTTGCCTTTGGTAAAATTATTTAAAATAAGAAAGGAACTAAGCCTTTCATACCAAGCTCTAGGAGCTTGTTTCAAGCTATAGAGAGCCTTAGTCAATTTGAATACATGATTAGGAAGAAGAGAATTTTCAAATCCGGGAGGTTGTTCGACATATACTTCTTCGGAAATAAGACCATTCAAGAAAGCACTTTTGACATCCATTTGAAATAGTTTAAAATTATTACTACTAGCATAGGCAAGGTGCATCCTTATGGCTTCTAATCGAGCCATGGGAGCGAAGGTTTCTTCGTAATTGATACCTTCTTCTTGGTTGAAACCTTTGGCCACTAATCTAGCCTTGTTTCTAACCACGATACCATTTTCGTCTTACTTGTTTCTAAAGACCCATTTAGTACCAATTACTAAATGGTCACTAGGTCTAGGAACAAGCTTCCATACCTTATTCCTTTCAAATTGATTCAATTCCTCTTGCATTGCAATAACCCAAAAATCATCTTTTATTGTCTCGTCAATGCATTTAGGTTCGATTTGAGAAAGGAAGGCGGCGTTAGCATAAAAATTCTTGAAAGATGAACGAGTTTGAACCCCTTTTGATGTATCTCCTATAATTAGCTCATTTGGATGAGCATCTATATACTTCTATTCCTTGGGTAAGGAAATTTCGGAAGAAGGTGCATCCAAGTTGCTATTTTGAGGAGGGGGTTCATTTAAATTCACATTATCAAAACCAAGATCATCATCAAAATTATTTTTCTTTAAATTAGAAATTTCATTAAAAACTACATCAATAGACTCTTCTATTACTAAGGTTCTTTTGTTAAAAACCCGATAAGCCTTAGAACCGGAAGAATAACCAAGAAAGATGCCTTCATCGGATTTAGCATCAAATTTTCCTAAGACATTCCTTTCATTCAAAATAAAGCATTTACAACCGAAAACTTTAAAATAGGAAATATTTGGTTTTTTGTTATTCCATAATTCATAGGGAGTTTTTGATAGGGATGGTCTTATTAGGACCCTATTCATGATGTAGCAAGCCGTATTTACGGCTTTGGCCCAAAAATACTTGGGTAGACTATGTTCATTTAACATCGTTCTTGCCATTTCTTGTAGGTTTCTATTTTTTCTTTCAACTACTTCATTTTTTTGGGGATTCCTCGGAGTGGAGAAGTTGTGATTGTATCCATTAAATTCCCAAAAATTTTGAAAGTCACGGTTTTGAAATTCGCCACCGTGATCACTCCGTATTGATGAAATTATGAAACTTTTTTCGTTTTGAGTGAGTTTACAAAATTTGGAGAAACACTTCAAATAATCACTTTTGTGAGCTAAGAAATAGGTCCAAGTGTATCTAGTATAGTCATCCACAATTACAAATGCATATTTGCTTCCTCCTAGACTTGTCGTGTCAATTGGTCCAAATAAGTCCAAATGAATCACTTGTAATGGTCTAGTGGTGCTAATTTGAGTTTTTGGTTTGAAACTAGTTTTTATTTGTTTACCTAGTTTACATGCATCGCATACTTTGTCCTTAATAAACTTTATATTTGGAATTCCTCGCACTAATTCTCTAGATGAGATCTTAGATATTCGTTTCATGCTTGTATGGCCTAGTCTCCTATGCCAAAGCCAAGCATCATCATTTAAAGCGGAGAAGCACATTTCATTACTCAGTTCATCAAGGTTGATGGTGTAGACATTATTTTGTTTTAATGCAATCATAGTTATATTATGGTTTGGTTTTTCAATAATACACACATTTGATTCAAATCTAACGATATAACTTTTATCGCATAATTGACTAACACTCAAGAGATTATGTTTCAATCCTTCAACTAGTAAGACATCATTAATAGAAAAAATTAATTTGTTACCTATGGTTCCCTTGCCAATGATTTTGCTTTGGTTGTTGTCTCCGAAGGTGACGTACCCTTCTTCTTTGCTAGTGAGCATAGAGAAATGAGATGGATCTCCAGTCATATGTCTTGAGTATCCACTATCTAGATACCATATCTTTCTCCTAGCTTGTGATGGTGTATGTTTCTACAAGAAGGGATTATTTTTAGGTACCCATTTTCTTTTGGGTGCCTTAAAAACTGATTTAACTTATTCATCATATTGCATAGAATTGATCATGGTTCCTTTAGGAACCCAAATTAGTTTGTTCGGACTAATTTTCTTGAATGGACATTTATAAGTTTTATGTCCATAGTTGCAATTGCTTTGGTGCCGAACATGCAAGATGGGGCCTTTAATGAAGGTGGTTGGATTTTGGTGAGGACTTCTCACAAATCCGATTCCACTTCTTTTAGGAACGTGACCCTTATTTGTAAGGATCATGTTCAAAGATTTGCTACCAACCTCGAATTTCTTCAAGGTGTCCTTAAGTAGCAAGTTCTCTTTTTGGAGAGATTCTAGATCATGACATTTTATATATGGAGTTAAACTATCATGATATTCAATTTTTAATTTATCGATATCACAAGTGAGACTATCATGCTCCTTTTTTAGCAATTTGTATTTTCTACTAATTATCTTACATTCATCAAATAACTCATGGAAAGCATTTAATAATTCATGATAAGGTAAATCTGCATAAATTAAATCTGTTACCTCTTCTCCGATGGCCATTAGGGCGTAATAAGCAACTTGCTTGGTGTTGGACTCCTCTTCTTTGGAGGCGCTTGAATCATCCCACGTTGCCTTGAGCGCCTTCTTCTTTGATGTTCTCTTTTTGGCTTGAGGACAATCGTTCTTGTAGTGTCCCGGTTTTTTGCACTCATAGCAAATCACTTGGTCCTTCTTGTGTTCGAATTTATTTTTTGTATTATTTTTAAATTTGTTCTTTCTTAAATATTTTTTAAATTTTTGAGTCAAAAGTGCAATGTCATTATCACTGTCCTCATCACTTGATGTTCCTTTCAAGTGGTCTTCTTGTGATGTGAGTGTCATATCCTTCTTGCTCTTTGGAAGGGGGTTCTCGAGCTTGTCATGAGCTTGACATGTCATTTCGTAGGTCATTAGAGACCCAATAAGTTCTTCAAGAGGGAATGTTTTAAGGTCTTTGGCCTCTTGAATAACTGTAACTTTTGGATCCCAACTTTTAGGGAGAGATCTTATGATTTTAGTTACTAGTTCAAAGTTAGTAAAATCTTTACCAAGAGCTTTGAGTCCATTGATGACATCCGTGAACCGGGTGTACATGTCTCCGATGGACTCACTTGATTTCATTCAGAAAAGTTCGTAAGAGTGCACAAGATTGTTGATTTTGGACTCTTTCACTCGGCTAGTGCCTTCATGAGTGACCTCAAGAGTTCTCCAAATATCAAAAGCCAAATCACAAATTGAAACACGATTAAATTCATTTTTGTCTAGTGCATAAAACAAGGCATTCATAGCCTTTGCGTTTAAAGCAAAAACCTTCTTCTCCGATTCATTCCATTCGCTCATCAGAAGAGAAGATTTTTGAAATCCGTTTTCAACAATAGTCCAAAGTTCGAAATCCATGGAAATGAGGAAGATCCTCATATGAGTCTTCCAATAAGTATAATCCGACCCATTAAACAAGGGTAGACGTGTGATAGAATGACTCTCATGTATGCCGGAGTAAGCCATCTCTCTTGGGTATCTAACCAAATATGAGAGTGAGCCTAGCTCTAATACCAATTGTTAGGATCGGAGCGGCACTAAGAGGGGGGGGGGGGTGAATTAGTGCAGCGGATTAAAACGTCAGTTTTGACAAATCTTTTGTACGATAAAAATCGAACTCGGAAGTGCTTAACTTGAAAGTGTATTTGCAAAGTTGTGCAGCAAAGGTAATGAGGAAATAAAGCAAGTAAGAAGGTTTGCAGTAATATAAATAGCTGTAATGAAATGCAAACTAGAGATTACGTTGATTTTAAAGTGGTTCGGGCAAATGACCTACATCCACTTGCGAGGCCCCTCTTCGATGAGGCTCCCACCTTCCACTAGCAAATCTCTTGAAGGGGAAGGGTAAATGCCCCTCTTACAACTTTTTATAAGTGGTTCACTCTCTTACAGATTTTCAGCAAGAAAGAAGGAGGTGAACACTAGCAAATTGAAAACAAGACTAGCTAAGACGTTTCTAAGACATTTCTCTCAATCAATTGCTTCTCAAAAAGTTGTAATCTCAGTTGAGATTTGAGGGGTATTTATAGGCCTCAAGAGGATTCAAATTTGGGCTCCAAAATTTGAATTCTCTTTGGTTCTCGATGCTGGCGGTGCCACCGCCTATCAGTGTCTGACACTAATAGTGGACTGGCGGTGCCACCGCCCAGCCAAGCGGTGCCACCGCCCAGCCCAGGAGGTGCCACCGCTTAGCCTAGGAGGTGCCACCGCCTAGCTCTCGGGGTGCTGGGCGGTGCCACCGCCCAGCCCAGGAGGTGCCACCGCTTGGCTCTCGGGGTGCTGGGCGGTGCAACCGCCCAGTCTGGCGGTGCCACCGCTAGACCCTCCGGTTCACTGGTTGGGCTTTAAATTTAGCCCAAACCAAGTCTAATTTTGGGCCCAATTGGCCCCTAACCAGGATATAGGATTATCTCTTAATCCTAATCCTAATTACATGTGAACTACATAACAAAAAAACATCCTAAGCAAGTTTTCAACCGCGAACGTCGAATCTTGTTCCGGCGAGCTTTTCGACGAACTTCTTCCGACGAACTTCTTCCGACGAACTTCTTCCGACGGACTCCTAGCAAGCTCCCGATCTTGTGATGACTTTAACAAGTAGCCGAGCCTTCTCGGTGATCTCCGCGAACCTCCGACGATCTCTTCGGCGAACTTCCGAAAATTTCGACAGGTTCCCGATTTCTTCTCGGTTGGTTCCGGCAGCATCTCCGACGATTCTTCGGACTCTTAAACGTCCATCGAACTTGACTTCGGTATTCTTGCTTTATGTTTTATAGTTATCGTAGTTAATCCTACACACTTAACTCAATAATATGGATTAGATCAATTAACCCATCAATTGATTTTATCATCAAAATCCAAGATTCAACCACTTTTACACCATAATAACTCAAGATTATAATCACACTTCGGTGTCCTTTCATGCAGAAAAGGGTGGGGTATTTATTGGCCCTAATGTCTTTAAAAAATGGAGCCAAAAAGTGTCTCATCCCGAATTTCTGGGGTACTAGCGGTACCACTGCCTGACAGAGCTCGGAGATCGAGCTCTAGCAGTACCACTGCTTGATAGGGGTGGTACCATCGTTGGCAGAATTAACTGCCAGCAGTACCACCACCCAGACCACTTGGGAGATTGGGTCTTCTAGGCGATGCCACTGCCGGCCCTAGCGATGCCACCGCTGGTCAGAGCCCAGCAACTTGGTTGGGCCTTTGTCTTCGACCCAAACCATCCTAGCTCCGAGCCTAGTTGGCCCCTAACAGAATTAATGGAATTTCCTCCCAAATCAACTCAGCGATCCTCTGGCGAACTTCTTGGTGAGTCTTCCGGCGAACTCCCGACCAACTCTCGGCTAGTCTTCCAGCAATCTCTCGATGAGCTTACTACGAGTCTTCCAGCATGCTTCCGGTGATCTCACGATGACACTTGTCGAGCTCCCGGTATATCATCCGAGTCTTCGACTTCAGCCCATCATCTACTTTACGCCTTACTGCTATCATAGTTAATCCTTCACACTTATTTCAATACATGGATTAGATCAAATAATTTATCAATTGATTTCATCATCAAAATATGAGATTCAACAATCTCCCCCTTTTTGATGGTGACAACCAATTGGTGATGGAGTTAATCTTAACTCCCCCTATCTATATGCCATAATTAAGAAATGACACTCTTGAATTCAACGCCTTTGAATTCAAGCATCAAATTAATAATTTAGACTTATTATCATCTTGCACATCATGATTTACCAAATCTAAAGATGATACCACGTATTCGTCGATAGAAATGATGTCAAGGCATGACATCCTTTTTGAGTCAAAATCACAAAAATTTTCAGCATCAAAGTAAGCACAATATTGACAGAAATTTTCAGCATTAAAGTAAGCATGATATCATACTCATCATTTGAAGAGATAACATGGAAATCAAAGCACAAAATTGTAATCATCAAAGTAAGTAGTATTTTATGTTTACAATATCAAGGTAAACAACATAGGATTGCAATATCAAAGTAAGTAGAATAAAAGAAAGAGATTCATCCATTTCTCCCCCTTTATCATCAGTAAAAAGTCATAATTAATTATTCAGGTGGTGGCTAGTCAAAATTTCTAAACATGGTATTGAGTTGTTGATGAATATGCTGTAACTCAGTCAAAATTTAATCTTGGCATTGTTCAAGTCGATCTTGACGTTGTTCAAATCGATCTATTTGAGTCCCTATGCCGTCGATAGATGAGGGAGTTGTTTACTCTACTAGAGGTGATTCCTCAAATGGACCAGTTGGAGGAGATAGATTACCTCTAAAAATTGGAGTTTCAGGTTCTAGTTCAGATTAGAGGGGATCAGTCCTTCTAGGCAGTCTAGTCCATATACCATTTCTGAATGTACATCTCATCCATCGAAGTAGATTTTTATTTATAATACTAAATCTATCTAGTTTTATAACTTCTTCGTCGGGTGGAATGACAATATCATAGGTATGGAGTAATCTTGTGATTAAGCCACCATATGGAAGCATCATATCCTTTTTTGATAGTTCAATCATATTTTGTTGGATTAGGTAATCAAAACAATTGTTATGTCCCTTCATAATCCAAGACATGATATCTAGTTCCATTTGGCTTACTTCATTATAATGATATTACTTTAGGAGAATGATACTTATTAGGATGGGATGAAGTATTTTGGTGCTTAAGGTAGTAAATGTTCATAGCTTTTTGGAAGAATCGTTCAGTTAGGATTGCCAAAAATTGTTCCTAAGGCATCAACGTAAGTAGTCCCAACTGTTTCATCATCCTATTGTCTTCTAAAATAACACCCTCTTTCTTTTACTGGAATTCCTATGATGTTGCAAATGGTTCTATCCGTAATAGGTATATGATGTCCTAATAGATAAGTAGATACCCTTTTATCTTCATCTACATATAAATTCTTGTAAAATAGCCTAACAAGTCTAGGATAGATAGGTTCACTCATTTGAAGGATTGGGAGAATGTCTAGATTAGCAAACCATTAAATAGGTTCCAAATCACTTAATTCAACTAAATCAATATATTTACCCTTATGAACATGTCTAGACTCTATGGATGAAAATTTTAGGGCATGTTGATTAGAATAAAAAAGTAGGGAGTCATAATTTTCATCTAATCTCCTCTTCCCTTTGTCCTTAGAGGATATTCTAGAACTCATTGAGACTACAATACTGAAAGCAAATAAGGAGCAAGAACAAGTAATACAAAGGAGAATCAATTTGGTGTAGAGATTACCTTAGTAGTGTTCTCCTTTCTAGTGATCTTTAAAAGAATGTCAGAGATTAATCCTTGATCTAGTGGGAAGTGGGGATTTTTGAGATACTAGGAGGGAGACCAATAGGTTTGGAGCTGTTTGGAGGAGTGCAGAATGTGTTGAGGTCGGTTCTACCGCTGGCCCTAACTTATGTTTATAAGGGGGTAGGTTGCGAGCGGTGGCACCGCTAGCAAGGTGGTGCTACCGCCTGCCACCCATGACAACTGGTGATGCTAGTGCTAGCTAGGCGATGCTACTGCCTACAATATGTGACAACTGGTGGTGCCACCACCTACAGGCAGTGAGCACTACTCACAAAGCACACACACACACGCACTCACACACATCATCATGCAAAATTTGCATCATAAGATCCATATCAAAACATCATGTAAAACTCGTAAAATGTATGCCACAAGTTCATGATGCATCATACAAAACTTGTAAAATGCATACTATAAGTTCATGAATAAAGTGAGCGAACTTAGTAAGATAAAAATCCAGAAAGTCCAAAAATGAAATTCAACAATATTCATGCATTTGGACAATTTAACATCCCTAATTCCCTTCTATGAAATTAAATTTTTCTTCATTTAATTTTTTTTAAAGATATCGACTAATTGATGTTTCGTATTAATAAACTCGAATATTATGTCATGATTATTAATAAGATCTTATATGAAGTGATGCCTAATGTCAATGTGTTTAGTTCTAGAGTGTTGAATAGGATTTTTTGCTAGGCATATTGCACTACTGTTATCACACTTTATAGGTATGTTTTTCAAGTCAATTCTATATTCCTTTAAAGTATTTTTTATCCATATAACTTGAGCACAACATGCACCTGCAGCTATGTACTCAACTTTGGTTGTAGATAATGCAACCGAGTTTTGTTTCTTGGAAGACTAAGAAACGAGTGCGTGTCCTAAAAATTGACACATTCGAGATATGCTTTTTCTATCTAAACTACATCCAGCAAAATCCACATCAACATAACCAAGCAATTCAAAATTCTTAGATTTAGGATATCATAATCCTAGTTTAGGAGTTACTTTTAGGCATCTAAATATCCTTTTAACAGCTTTTAAATGAATTGCTTAGGGTTAGATTGAAATCTAGCATAAAGTCCTACACTAAAATGATGTCCGGTCTAGTTGCGGTGAGATAAAGCAAACTACCTATCATACCCCTATAAGCTTTTTGATCAAAGCTTTCTCTACTTTTGTCAATGTCTAACTTAATGGAGGTGCTCATAGGAGTGTTGATAGCCTTTGAACTATCCATGTTAAATCTTTTTAGTAAGTCTAAATCATATTTTGTTTGATTAAGAAAGATACCATTGAAAAGAATGTTAGTTCCCCCATTAGGCTCATTTCAAATTCAAGACTCATACTTTTAACAAATGATTCACATAGAGATTCATTCATGGAACCAAAAATGATATCATCAACTTAAATTTGAATAATAATTTTTTTTTTTTAAATTTTTGATAAACAATGTAGTATCGATCTTGTCTTTAGAGAAATTATTTAGAATAAGAAAAGAGCTAAGTCTCTCATACCAAGCCCTTGGGGCTTGTTTTCTATCATAAAAAGCTTTAGTCAATTTAAAAACATGATTAGGGAGATTATCATTCTCAAATCAGGGAGGTTGTTCAATATAAATGTCTTCAGAAATAAAGCCATTAAGAAAAGCACTTTTAACATCCAATTGAAATAACTTAAAATTATTACTACTAGCATAGGCAAGGAGCATCCTTATGGCTTCTAATTATGCTATAGGAGCAAAGGTCTCTTCATAATCGATCCCTTCTTCTTGGTTGAATCCTTTGGCCACTAATCTAGCTTTGTTTCTAACCATGATACTAAGTTCATCTTGCTTATTTCTAAAGACCTATTTAGTACCAATAACTAAATGGTCATTTGGCTTCGGAATAAGCTTCCACACCTCATTTCTCTCAAATTGATTTAACTCATCTTGCATTATGATGACCCATGAATCATCATTCAAGGACTCATCAATACATTTAGGTTCAATTTGGGAGAGAAAAGCGATATTTGCATAACAAATCTTAAGAGAGGAATGAGTTTGAACCCCTTTAGATGTGTCTCCTATGATTAGCTCCTTAGGATGGGCATTTACATACTTCCAATCCTTGGGTAAGGATGTTTTGGAAGAAGATGCATTCAAGTTGCCAAATGAAGAAAGGGTTTCATTTAAATTCAAAGCATCGAAATTAACATCATCATCAAAATCATTTTTCTTAACTTTTGAAACTTCATTAAAAACAACATGAATAGATTCTTCTATAATCAAAGTTATTTTATTAAAGATATGAAATACTTTAGAAACAAAAGAATAGCCAAGAAAAATTCATTCATCGGATTTTGCATCAAATTTACCTAAGGCATCTTTTTCATTCAAAATAAAACATTTACATCCAAAAACTTTAAAGTATGAAATGTTGGGTTTTTTTTTGTTCCACAACTCATAAGGAGTTTTGGAAAGTAGTGGTCTTACTAGAACCCTATTCATAACATAACATGTCGTATCTACAGCTCAGTCTAAAAATATTTGGGTAGGCTATGTTCGTTTAACATGGTTCTTGCCATTTCTTGTAAGTTTCTATTATTTCTTTCGACTACTCTATTTTAGTAAGGATTTCTTGGAGTAGAGTTGTGGTGGTATCCATTAGATTCATAAAATTCTTGGAAATCACAGTTTTGAAATTCACCACCGTGATCACTTTGAATGGACGAAATCATAAAACCGTTTTCATTTTGAACAAGTTTACAAAACTTAGAGAAATACCTAAGGCATTCACTTTTGTGTGCCAAAAAATAAGTCCATGTATATCTACTATAATCATCCACAATGACAAATGTATATTTGCTACCTCCTAGGCTTGATGTAGCAATTGGTCCGAACAAGTCCATATGGATCAATTGCAAAGGTCTAGAGGTGCTTATTTAGTTCTTAGGTTTGAAGCTACCTTTTATTTGTTTTCCTAGTTGACATGCATCACATACATTATCTTTGACGAACTTGATATGAGGAATTCCTCTTATAAGTTCTTTAGATGAAATTTAAGAGATTAGTTTCATGCTAGCATTACCTAATCACCTATGCCAAAGCCAAGCATTGTCATTCAAAATTGAAAAACACATTTCATTGCAAAGATCATTAATGTCAATAGTGTATACGTTATTTTATTTTAATGCAATCATAGATATATTTTTGTATGGTTTTTCAATAATGCAAGCATTAGATACAAATTTTACAATATATCCTTTATCACATAATTGACTAATGCTCAAGAGGTTATGCTTTAAGTCATCAACCAACAACGCATTTTCAATAAAAAGGTTGGATTTGTTACCTATGGTTCTTTTGCCAATGATTTTACCCTTGTCGTCATCTCTAAATGTGACATATCCTTCATCTAGGCCAGTGAACATAGAGAATTGAGATGGATCTCCGGTCATATGTCTTGAGCATCCACTATCAAGGTACCATCTCTTGCTCCTTGCTTGTGATGGTACATTTTTCTACAAAAAAGGATGATTTTTAGGTACCAATTTGACCTTGGGTGCCTCAAAAATCGATCTACATATCTTATCATATTGCATTGAGTTATTTGAGATTCTTTTAGGAACCTAAATTAATCTATATGGACTACATCTTTTAAATGGACATTTATAGGCAATATGTCCGAGTTTGCAACAAAAGTTACATTTCGGGTGAAGTGAAACATGCAAGGTCGGGCCTTTAACAAAAGTGGTTGGATTTTGGTGAGAGCTACCTGTTAGGATCAAGAGCACTAAGAGGGGGGGGGGTGAATTAGTGCAGTAGAAAACTTTTGACGATTAAAATCGCATTCGTACGAAAAGAGTGATTTCGGTAGAAAATTCGATTCGTAAATCACTTTAACTTATAACCAAGAAAGATGCAGTTAAAGCAAAGATATAAAGGCAGTTTGCAATTATGATAGAAATCAGAACGTAAACGTAAACTGAAATATGATGTTCGTACGATAAAAACGATTTACGTCTAAACGCCGATTCGGAAAATGCAGAGCTTGAAACACGAATGTATATGCGCAGAAGGCAGTAAGCTTTTGAGGAGATTTGCAGTAAAGATAAGATACTCAAAGTAAATGCAAACCAAGATTTAGAGTGGTTCGGTCAATCTTGACCTACATCCACTTTTGGCTTCCTCCTCCGACGAGGTCACCGACGTCCACTAGAGGCCTTCCTTCAATAGGCGAAGGCCAACCACCCTTTTACAGTTTCACTCCTTTTGATGGGCTTAGGAGACAACCCTTACATAATTTTCTTTCCTCTCTTATTAGATTAGAACTTGGAAGAAAATAGGAAGAAGAACTTTCAACTCATACAACACTTTTGAGCTCTAAAAATCACAAAGCAAAATCAGAATTTCAGTGGTTTTTGGGTGCTCTTTTAGTGCTGAAAGGGTGGGGTATTTATAGGCCCCAACCTAGTTTGAATTTGGAGCTCAAAACTGTCAATTCTCGGAATTTCGGGATCTGGCGGTTGCACCGCCTGGCAGAGCTCGAAGACTGAGCCTCTAGGCGGTGCCACCTCTTGTCAGGGGCGGTTGCACCTCCTGCCAGAGCTCGAAGAACGAGCTCAGGCGGTGCCACCGCCTGACTGAGGCGGTTGCACCGCTCAGCTAGAGCTCGGAGACCGAGCCTAGGCGGTACCACCTCCTGTTAGGGGCGGTTGCACCGCCTAGTCTCACTCGGAGACTGAACCCAGGTGGTGCCACCGCCTGGCTGGGGTGGTTCAACCGCCTGACAGAAATCAGGGTCCGAATGGGTTGATGATTTCTCAAGGTATGGATATGTATACCTAATGAAGTATAAGTCCGAAGCTTTTGAGAAATTCAAAGAGTATAAGAATGAAGTGGAGAACCAAACTAGAAAGAGTATCAAGATTCTTCGATCAGACTAAGGAGGTGAATACTTAAGTATAGAGTTTACCTAGCTCCTCAAAGACCATGGGATTTTATCCCAATGGACAACTCCTTATACACCTTAGCTCAATGGTGTGTTTGAAAGGAGAAATCGTACGTTGTTAGACATGGTACGGTCCATGATGAGTTTCACTGACCTACCCATCTCATTCTGGGGATATGCCCTAGAGACCATAGCTTATCTTCTGAATAGAGTTCCAACTAAGTCGATAGTGTCTACACCATATAAGATATGAAAAGTAAAGAAGTCCGATCTTAAGGTTGTTAAGATTTGGGGCTACCTTACCTACGTTAAAAGACACAATTCCGATAAGTTGGAATCAAGGACGGAGCAGTGCAAGTTTGTGGGATACCCCTAGGAAACTTGTGGGTATTATTTCTATCATCTCGAGGACCAAAAGGTCTTTGTAGCAAAGAGAGTGATGTTTCTTAAGAAGGAACACATTCTTGGCGGAGATAGCGGGAGCATGATAGAGTTGAGAGAGGTTGGAGAACCTAGCTCAAGTACCACTCTATAGCCCGAGTTTATTCAAGTACCTAATATATAAGTTCCAATTTTACGTAGGTCCGACAGAGTATCTCATCTTCCTAAGATATATGTGAGACATATTAGAAGAGAGTATGTTGAGGATACTAATCATCAGACCTACAAGGAGGCTATTATGAGTATAGACTTTAGGAAGTGGTAAAAAGCCATAAATTCTGAGATCGATTCTATATACTCCAATAAGGTTTGAAACCTAGTTGATGCGCCCAAAGGTATTGTACCAATTAGTTGCAAGTGGATCTTTAAGAAAAAGATTAGAGTATATTAAATGATAGAGACCTATAAAAGAAGGATAGTGGCTAAGGGGTATCATCAAAAGTAAGGTGTTGACTGATGAAACCTTCTTAATGCTAAAATCCATCCGAATTCTATTGGTTATTGTAGCACACTATGATTATGAGATTTGGCAGATGGACATAAAAACCATATTCCTCAATGGGAACTTCAAGGAGAAGGTGCATATGATACAACCCAAGGGATTCATATCCAAGGACTGCCCAGATAAGTTGTGTAGCTCACTTAGATCCATTTATGGAGTAAAGCAAGCTTTCCGAAGTTTAAACCTAAGATTTAATGAGGAAATCAGATCTTATGACTTTGTTAAGAACAAAGATGAGCCTTGTGTGTACTAGAAGGTAAGTGGGAGCACTGTCATCTTTTTGGTGCTATATGTGGATGACATCTTGATCATTGGGAATAATGTCGGAATGCTATCTATGGTAAAGGCTTGGTTATCTAGACACTTCTCCATGAAGGACATAGGGGAAGCATCCTATATCTTGGGGATTCAGGTCTATAAAGATAGATCTAAGAGGATGCTTTGCTTGTCTCAGTCCAAGTACATAGACAACATTATCAAAAGGTTTGGCATGAAAAATTCCAAGAGTGGTCTCAAACCAATGAGACATGAAATATCGTTTTCTAGGAGTATATCCCCAAAGACTCCTGAAGAAAGAGCGAACATGGATAGCATATGCATCAGCAATAGGGTCTATCATATATGTCATGCTATGTACCAGGCCTGATATAGCGCATGCTCTGAGTGTCATGAGTAGGTATTAGGCGAATCCAGGCTTGGAGCATTAGAAAGCAGTAAAGTGTATCCTTAAGTACTTGAGAATGACTAAGGATCATTTACTAGTATATAGAGGTAGTAGCCTCAAGGTTGAAGGCTACATGAACTTGAGAATTCAGTCTAATATCGATAATAGCAAATCAAATTCAGGGTTTGTATATACCCTGAATAGAGGAGCAGTATGCTAGAAGAGTTTCAAGCGAGATACTACTACTGACTTGACCATAGAGGCGGAGAACATTGCTATAGTAGAGGTGGCAAAAGAGGGAGTTTGGATGAAGAAGTTCATCAAAGATCTAGGAGTCGGGCCAAATAGCGAGGAGCTAATTCCTTATATTACGACAACTACAGGGTGATTACTCAAATAAGGGAACCCGAGTCTCATCAAAAGTGTTCTGAGGAGGTTCTAACTTATTAGAGAGATCATGACCTAAGGAGATGTAGCAGTGGAAAGAGTTTCATCCGAAAATAACATTGTAGATCCACTGACAAAGCCATTGTCTCAAACATAGGGGTCTGATGGGGATCAGACACATAGGTGATTGACTTTATGTCAAGTGGGAGATTGCTAGTCATAGGTACCCAGCAAACCAATCACATGAGTGACGGCACGTGTGACTTAACACGGAATCTTTTTTCTTATTATATTTTGGCATTTATTACTTTATATTGAATATTACATATATGCATGTATATATTGTGATGTCCTTAGATCTGTGCAATGGGAATCAGATCATGATGAGATCACGATAATGAGACCAATTCACCTTTAAACACAGATCCTAAATAATCCCGGTCAAAGGTTAGTTGAGAGGGACATAAAGATAACCGGACAGATTGGTATGCTGTATACCCATCCATATGATGGATGCAGCTAGTCTCATAGCTGCTCATGTGGGGACACTAGGGATACAGTACAGGTGCTTATTGGAGAATGAGTTCACTGATTGATCTACTTATGGAATGCTAGATGGTTGATAATACCTTATTATTATATAGCGATTTCGTAGTCCTTAGACTTGAGACACCAAGGATATCCAATATGAGTGCTCTATTCTTTGATATTGGACTTATAGGTTTGGATGTCCCAAATCTAGTATAACCGATCATTGGGAGTGGCAATCGACCTTATGAGGGCTATTGAGTGTCGATAGAGGATCATCCACTCTCAATGTCTTAAGAGGAATATCTCATGTGTTCTTACTTAGACAAATCCCTAGTCAGGGTCATTCGGATTGAGAGAAAAAGAGTTCTCCAGGAGAATCCGATTAGAGCAAGACTCGAGTAGAAACCATATGGGTTTGATAGCACCATACATAGTATATGGTCTTTGGGATATTAGATGGATGAGGGACAATAGGTACATACTGAGGACAGATGGGTCCAATGGATTGGATTCCCCTATATCGTCTAGGGACTACGGCGTAGTGGCCTAGTATGTCCGTAATCGATGAGTCGAGTGAATTATTATGGAGATAGTAATTCACTAAGCCAAAAGGAGTTCTGACAAGTATAACTCATGGTCAGCTCGATATTAGGCCTAGAGAGTCACACACATATGGTAGGCGTTGCGATGAGTAGAGGTTCGGATATGAGATATCTGTCGGAGCCCCTATCTTATTGGATATCTAATAAGCCCCTGAATTATTGGATCCCATGGACGAGATCTAATAAAAACCCATGAGAGATTATTGAATAGATATCCACTAATCTAAGAGGCTTGGGTAGTTGGATGAAGATCCAATACCCAATAGGAGAGGATCCATTAGGGTTAAGATTGACAGGGGACCTCTATAAATAGGAGAGATTCAGTGGTTTATAGATTAGAGCCTTTGCTTGCCTCTCCTATTCTCCTCCCCCTCTCCATCTTAGAGTAGGCCTAGAGTTTTGAGGAGCATCGTCGCAGCCCTGCTATGTGGATCACCGCTAGAGAGGAGGGTGCTTGATCTCCTTTACCCTCCCCTAGATATTTATAAGGATTCAGGGATATACGATCTCCCTAGGTAACACAATTTATTCTATAGACAATTTTAAGTTTAATGGATTTTTACACACCAATCTTCGCATGATGACGAACATCTCTTTACGAATAGGGGATTTTGTTTTTGTTCTTCTGTTATGCATGTGATGTCGC
The DNA here is from genome assembly GCF_036884655.1 of Musa acuminata AAA Group. Classification (NCBI taxonomy): domain Eukaryota; kingdom Viridiplantae; phylum Streptophyta; class Magnoliopsida; order Zingiberales; family Musaceae; genus Musa; species Musa acuminata. Next base: position 26,817,295 of record NC_088345.1, on the reverse strand, counting down.
CCCCAAGATTTCCTAACAGTGGTATCAGAGCCAAGTTGTTCCTGCGAAGATTGGTTTTGAACTACGTGTATTATGTTTTGGAGAAGCTTTTGGCTTCAAGATCGTTGACGCAAAAGTGAGAGAAAGGGCAGCAATAGTTGCTGCCCTCAATTTGCATGTGTGCAGCCGCCTGTAGGGGCATCGCAGGCAGGCGCTACACCTGCAAGCTTACGGCCAACGGGGCTGGCAGCCCACTGGCACTGCCTACAGCCATAGTGCCCACAAGGGCAGGCGGCGCCTGCAGGCAACCAGCCGATAAGGGCCAGCGTTGCCTATGGGCGCACTCGCAGCAGCGCTCACCCTCACGGGCGGCCGCTGCGGGAGCAACCCCCACTGGTAAAGGCGCTCGTAGGGGCATCCGCTCGCGAACAGAGCCGCCCGTAGGGGGAGCACCCACCTATAGTGGCGGCACTACCTGCGGCCACACCGCCCCGGGATCAAGCTGCCCGCAGGCAGGGGCGGCGCAACCATGCCTCCTACCACACAAGATGTTGCCATTGTTGAATCTCGGATTTTGATGATGAAGTCAATTGTCATTTGTTGTCTAATCTATGTGTTGAGATAAGTGTGCAGGATTAACTACGATGAAAGTTAGACAAGCAGCAGGAGTTGCGCCGGAGTCAAGATCATGATCACGTTGGGAGTTCGAGAGTTCGACGGAAGTTCGGACGGTCGTCGGAGGTTCTGCAAGAACAGATCCGAGAAGTCCGGAAGCTTGCCAAGCGAAGCTCGTCGGAACTTGCCAAGTGAATCGTCGTAAAATCCAGGAGTTTGCCGAAAGTCCGCAGAAGCATCACCGAGGGTTCATCGGATGATCGACGGAAGTTCGCCGGAAACTCACCGGAAGAAGCGATTGACGTACCGAAGCAAAGCTGCAGAAATTGTCTTAGATTTAATCGTAGTTAGCACATTGATTAAGTTAGGAATGGGAGGTGATCCCATTAGCTTAATCCTGGGGCAATTGGGCCCCTGAAGAACTCAAATTGGGTCGAATGGTTCAACCCATTCGGACCCAAGGTGCTGTGGGCGGTGCAACCGCCCCAGCCAAGCGGTGCAACCGCCCAGGATATGTCACCCAGCGAGACTGGGCGGTGCAACCGCCCCAGCCAAGCGGTGCAACCGCCCAGGATATGTCTCCGAGCGAGACTGGGCAGTGCAACCGCCCCAGCCAAGCGGTGCAACCGCCCAGGATATGTCACCCAGCGAGACTGGGCGGTGCAACCGCCCCAGCCAAGCGGTGCAACCGCCCAGGATATGTCTCCCAGCGAGACTGGGCGGTGCAACCTCCCCAGCCAAGCGGTGCAACCGCCCAGGATATGTCTCCCAGCGAGACTGGGCGGTGCAACCGCCTCAGCCAAGAGGTGCAACCACCCAGGGCTTAGTCTCCAAGCGAGACTGGGTGGTGCAACCTCCTCTGTCAAGAGGTAGCACCGCCAGAGCTCAAGTTTCGAGCTCTGCCAAGAGGTGCTCGGTCTTCGAGCTCTGGTAGAGAGGAGCAACCTCTTTGGACAGGAGAGGCACCGCCTGAGCTCAGTCTTCGAGCTCTGGCAGAGAGGTGCAACCACCTCTGGCAGAGAGGAGCAACCACCTCTAGCAGAGAGGTGCAACCTCTCTGGTCAGGAGATGCATCGCCTGAGCTCGGTCTTTGAGCTCTGGCAGAAAGGTGCAACCAACCCTGACAGAGAGGTGCATCCGCTTGAGCTCAGTCTTCGAGCTCTACTAGGCGGTGCAACCTCTCCAGTCAAGAGGTGCAACCGCTTGATCCCGGAATTCCGGGATTTGATCGTTTTGAGCTCCAAATTTGAACTGGGTTGGGGCCTATAAATACCCCACCTGTTCAGCACAGAAAGGATATAGATCCACTCCGAATTCCTGATCTTTTCTGTGATTCTAAGAGCTCAAAATTGTGTAAAGTCCAAAAGTTCTCCTCTTTCTGTTCTTCAAAGTCTTGAGTTGTAAAGAGAGGAGAGAAAGGATCTGTAAAGGTTGTCTCCTGAGCCTGTCAAAAGGAGAGAAACTGTAAAAGGGCAGTTGGCCTTCGCCTATTGAAGGAAGGCCTCTAGTTGATGTCGGCAACCTCATCGGTGGAGGAAGCCAAAAGTGGAGTAGGTCAAGACTGACCGAACCACTCTAAATCTCTGGTTTGCGTTTATTTTTGAGCACTTTATCATTACTGCAAACCTCCTACATAGCTACTGCCCTCTACGCTTTTACGAACGATTCTCTAAGTTCAGATCTTTCCGAATTTGCATTGAGAAGTAAATCGGTGTTTTCGTACGATCTTTACATTATAGTTTATGCTTACGCTTTGAGTCCATTCATAACTGCAAACTGCTTTCTGCACATTCACAAAAAGATTTTCAAAGTTCAGTTTCTGTGTTTAGACGTAAAACTGCGTTTAGACGTAAAACTGTGTTTAGACGTAAAACCACGTTTAGACGCAAAACTGCGTTGAAACGCAAAACTGCGTTCAGACGCAAAACTACGTTCAGACGTAAAACTGCATTCAGACGTAAAATTGTGTTCAGACGTAAAACTGCGTTTAGACGTAAAACTGAGTTTAGACATAAAACTACGTTTAGACGCAAACTGCGTTTAGACGTAAACTGCTCTTAGACGCAATCTGCGCTTAGACGCAAACTGCGCTTAAATACAAATTGTGAATCGGATTTTGCATCATAATAGATTTTATTAAACGAACGCACCTTTCGGTTTTAAATTGCTGTAAGATTTCCGCTGCACTAATTCACCCCCCCCCCCCTCTTAGTGCTCTCGATCCTAACAATTGGTATCAGAGCAAGGTTAACTCTCTAACGGATTAAAACCCAAGAGAGATGGCATACGCCGGAAACCAAGAGGGGCATTCTATTACACGTCCACCCATGTTCAGTGGGACTGACTACACCTACTGGAAGACCCGAATGAGGATCTTTCTTATCTCTATGGATTTTGAACTGTGGAACCTTGTTGAAAACGGATTTTCAAAGTCTTCTCTTCCAATGATCGATTGGAATGAATTGATGAAGAAGGCTTTCGCTCTTAATGCAAAGGCTATGAATGCCTTATTTTGTGCACTTGATAAAAACGAGTTTAATTGTGTTTCAACTTGCGAAACTGCATTTGATATTTGGCACACACTCGAAGTGACCCACGAGGGCACAAGTAGAGTGAAAGAGTCAAAAATCAATCTGTTGTTACATTCTTTTGAACTTTTTCGAATGAAACCAAGTGAAACCATTGGCGACATGTTTACCCGTTTCACGGATGTCGTCAACGGTCTAAAAGGACTTGGAAAATGTTTTTCGGATTTTGAACTCGTAAATAAGATACTAAGATCCCTTCCTAAGAATTGGGATCCTAAAGTCACTGCTATTCAAGAGGCAAAAGATCTGCGCAACTTCCCTCTTGAAGAACTAATCGGGTCATTAATGACTTACGAAATGACTTGTAAAGCTCATGAAGAGCAAGAAGACATCCTTCCAAAGAACAGGAAGGATATGGCACTTAAAACCTCTGAATGCCACTTGAGAGAAAACTCAAGTGATGAGGACTGTGATGATGACTTGGCACTTCTAACAAGAAAGTTTAAAAAGTTCTTTAAAAGAAACAAGTTTAAGAATGATGCAAAAAATAAACTTGAACCCAAGAAGGACCAAGTGATCTGCTATGAATGCAAAAAGCCGGGACACTACAAGAGTGATTGTCCCCAAGTAAAAAGGAGAACATTAAAGAAGAAGGCTCTTCAAGCAACATGGGATGACTCGAGTGCATCCGAAGAAGAGGAGTCCAACACCGAGCAAGTTGCTCATTACGCCTTAATGGCCATCGAAGACGAGGTAACAAATTCAATAGATGCAGATTTATCATTCGATGAATTATTAAATGCTTTCCATGAATTGTTTGATGAGTGTAAGACTATTAGTAATAAATACAAATTGCTAAAAAAGCAGCATGATAGTCTTATTTGTAATTTCGATAAGTTAAATACTGAATATCATGATAGCTTAAGCTCATGCATAAAATGCCATGATCTAGAAACTCTCCAAAAAGAAAACTTGCTACTTAAGGATACCTTGAAGAAATTCGAGGTTGGTAGCAAGTCATTAAACATGATCCTTACCAACAAGCGTCACGTCCCCATAAGAAGTGGAATTGGATTCGTGAGAAGTCCTCATCAAAATCCAACCACCTTTATAAAAGGCCCCATCTTACATGTTAGACATCAAAGCAAATGCAACTTTTGTTGCAAGTTTGGACACAAGACGCACTATTGTCCATTTAAGAAAATTAGTCCAAATAAATTGATTTGGGTTCCTAAAGGAACCATGACAAATTCTATGCAACATGATAGAAAATGTAGATCTATTTGTGAGGCACCCAAAAGCAAATGGGTACCTAAACATCATCCTTTCTTGTAGAAAACTAAACCATCGCAAGCTAGGAGCAATAGATGGTACCTTGATAGTGGATGCTCAAGGCATATGACCGGAGATCCATCTCAATTCTCTAAGCTCACTAGCATAGACAAAGGATATGTCACCTTCGGAGACAACAACAAGGGTAAAATCATTGGCAAAGGAACCATAGGTAACAAATCCAACTTCTCTATTGAAGATGTTTTGCTAGTGGATAGTTTAAAACATAACCTCTTGAGCATTAGTCAATTATGTGATAAAGGATATATTATCAGATTTGAATCTAATGCTTGCATCATTGAAAAACCACACAAAAACATATCTATGATTGCATTAAAACAAAATAACGTATATACTATTGACATCAATAATTTATGTAATGAAATGTGTTTTTTTGCTTTGAATGAGGATGCTTGGATATGACATAGAAGATTAGGTCATGCTAGCATGAAACTAATCACTCAAATATCATCCAAAGAACTTGTAAGAGGAATTCCTCGTATCAAGTTCATCAAAGACAATGTATGTGATGCTTGCCAATTAGGTAAACAAATTAAGAGTAGCTTCAAATCTAAAAACCAAATAAGCACCTCTAGGCCCTTACAATTGATCCATATGGATTTGTTCGGACCTATCTCCATATCAAGCCTAGGAGGTAGCAAATACGCCTTTGTCATCGTGGATGACTACAGCAGATACACATGGACTTACTTCTTAAAACAGAAGAGTGAATGCCTTAGATATTTTACCAAGTTTTGCAAACTTGTTCAGAATGAGAAAGGTTCTATGATTTCGTCAATTAGAAGTGATCATGGTGGTGAATTTCAAAACCATGATTTCCAGGAATTTTGTGAACTCAATGGATACAATCATAATTTCTCTACTCCTAGAAATCCTCAACAAAATGGAGTTGTAGAAAGAAAAAATCGAAATTTACAAGAAATGGCAAGAACCATGTTGAATGAATACAACCTACCCAAATATTTTTCGGCTGAAGCCGTAAATACTGCATGCTACATTTTGAATAGAGTTCTAGTAAGACCTCTACTAATCAAAACTCCCTATGAGTTATGGAACAATAAAAAACCCAATGTTTCATATTTTAAAGTCTTTGGGAGTAAGTGTTTTATCTTAAATGAAAAGGACAACTTAGGAAAATTTGATGCTAAATCTGATGAAGGAATCTTTCTTGGTTATTCTACTGTTTCTAAAGCCTTTCGTATTTTCAATAAAAGAACTTTAATTATTGAAGAATCTATTCATGTTGTTTTCAATGAGATTTCCGAAATCACGAAAAATGATCTTGATGAAGATGTTAATTTTGATTCTTTGAATTTAAACGAGACCCCTTCTCCAACGAGCAACTTGGATGCATCCACTCCCGAAATATCCTTACCCAAGGATTGGAAGTACGTAGATGCTCATCCCAAGGAGCTAATCTTAGGAGACACGTCAAAGGGGGTTCAAACACGATCTTCTCTTAAAACTTTTTGTGCAAATGTCGCCTTTCTCTCCCAAATTGAACCCAAATGCGTTGACGAAGCCATGAAAGATGATTCATGGATTATCACAATGCAAGATGAATTGAATCAATTTGAGAGAAATGAGGTGTGGAAGCTTGTTCCTAGGCCAAATGACCATTTAGTTATTGGTACTAAATGGGTCTTCAGAAACAAGCAAGATGAAAATGATATCGTGGTTAGAAACAAGGCTAGATTAGTGGCCAAAGGTTTCAACCAAGAAGAATGTATCGATTACGAAGAAACCTTCGCTCTTGTGGCTCGATTAGAAGCCATAAGGATGCTCCTTGCCTACGCTAGTAGTAATAATTTTAAACTGTTTCAAATGGATGTTAAAAGCGCTTTTCTAAATGGCTTTATTTCCGAAGAAGTTTATGTTGAACAACCTCCTGGATTTGAAAATAATAGCCTCCCTAATCATGTGTTTAGATTAACTAAAGCTCTCTATGGTTTAAAACAAGCCCCAAGGGCTTGGTATGAGAGACTTAGTTCATTTCTTATCGAAAATAATTTCACAAAAGGCAAGGTTGATACTACATTATTTATCAAGAATTTTGAAACTAATTTTCTCATTGTTCAGATTTATGTTGATGATATTATCTTTGGCTCTACAAATGAATCTCTCTGTGAATCTTTTGCTAGAACCATGAGTCTTGAATTCGAAATGAGCTTAATGGGAGAATTAACATTCTTCTTAGGTTTACAAATCAAACAATTAAGCAACGGCATCTTTATTAGTCAAACTAAATATGCTATGAATTTATTAAAAAAGTTTAATATGAACAACTCAAAGGCTATTAGAACCCCTATGAGCACCTCCACTAAGTTAGAAATTGATGAAAGTGGAGAAAGCTTCAATCAAAAGACTTATAGGGGTATGATAGGAAGTTTACTTTACCTCACTGCCACCAGACCGGACATCATGTTCAGTGTAGGACTTTGTGCTAGATTTCAATCAAACCCTAAGATATCTCATCTCAAAGCAGTCAAAAGAATACTTAGATATCTCAATGGAACCACAAATCTAGGATTATGGTATCCAAAATCAGAAAATTTTGAGTTAACAACTTATGCTGATGCGGACTTCGCTGGCTGTAGACTAGATAGAAAAAGCACATCAGGATCATGTCAATTTTTAGGACATGCCCTTGTTTCCTGGTCATCTAAGAAGCAAATCTCGGTTGCACTATCAACAACCGAAGCTGAATATATTGCAGCAAGTGCATGCTGTGCACAAGTTGTTTGGATGAAAAACACTTTAGAAGATTACAAAGTTAATCTAAAAGATATTCCCATTAAATGTGATAATACGAGTGCAATATGCTTAACTAAGAATCCTATACAACACTCAAGAACAAAACATATTGATATTAGACACCACTTTATACGAGATCATGTCACTGATCACGACGTAACCATAGAGTTCATCGATACAAAACATCAACTGGCTTACATTTTTACAAAACCTCTAAGTGAAGAACAATTTGATTTTATTAGAAGAGAATTAGGAATGTTGATGTGTCCGAATAAATAAACCTATTTTTCGGACTATATTAAATTATCAGATCACTTGATTGCCATGGTTATATATGAAAATCTGCAACAAAATCTTGTCCAAATGCATCTTATTTGTTCAAATGCTATAAAACAGATTTATTCATACACTTTCATGAAAAATAAGTTCCTGAAATAAATCTGATAAAGTGATTCCTGTGTATGTATTTCATCCTGTAATATCTTTGCGGGATAAAGTGATTCCACTTTCATAAAAAAAAAAGGGGAAGAAGTGTTCAAAGCAATCTATGCAAAATTCCTCTATAAGCTTGCTAATATTGTTTTCCTCGTATCACAATTACCATGCTTTTTGTTGATGACAAAGGGGGAGAAACATATGAATTGATAAACACTGCAATGATCATGTCTATGTTGCAAATACTTGAGTGATGCTATAAACTATGTTATGGTTATGCCATCCTTGCATCACCAAGAGATATATGAACGTGTGCTATAGTTTGCATTATGTCTTGAGTTGATAAACTATCTTGTGAAGTAAATGCAAACTTGCTAGAATGATAATATGTGTGCATCTTGTAATAGTCCCTCGCAGCTTTAAATGATAATGTTAAATTACATGGTGAATAGTTACAAACACAATCATACAAACTTGATGATGTATGTCAAGCTTTGACATCATTCTTGAAGAGATACATCATGATGAGTATCATGATGGGAGTATTGATAAGTTTAACTGATCTAACTTATCAATACGTCACTTGAATTCATAGGTCTTGAATTCAAGGCTGACTTATCTCAACAATAGCATATAGATAGGGGGAGTTAAGGATAACTCCATTATCAATTGATTGTCATCATTAAAAAGGGGGAGATTGTTGAATCTCGGATTTTGATGATGAAGTCAATTGTCATTTGTTGTCTAATCTATGTGTTGAGATAAGTGTGCAGGATTAACTACGATGAAAGTTAGACAAGCAGTAGGAGTTGCGCCGGAGTCAAGATCATGATCACGTTGGGAGTTCGAGAGTTCGACGGAAGTTCGGACGGTCGTCGGAGGTTCTGCAAGAACAGATCCGAGAAGTCCGGAAGTTTGCCAAGCGAAGCTCGTCGGAACTTGCCAAGTGAATCGTCGCAAAATCCAGGAGTTTGCCGGAAGTCCGCAGAAGCATCACCGAGGGTTCATCGGATGATCGATGGAAGTTCACCGGAAACTCGCCGGAAGAAGCGATTGACGTACCGAAGCAAAGCTGCAGAAATTGTCTTAGATTTAATCGTAGTTAGCACGTTGATTAAGTTAGGAATGGGAGGTGATCCCATTAGCTTAATCCTGGGGCAATTGGGCCCCTGAAGAACTCAAATTGGGTCGAATGGTTCAACCCATTCGGACCCAAGGTGCTGTGGGCGGTGCAACCGCCCCAACCAAGTGGTGCAACCGCCCAGGATATGTCTCCCAGCGAGACTGGGCGGTGCAACCACCCCAGCCAAGCGGTGCAACCGCCCAGGATATGTCTCCCAGTGAGACTGGGCGGTGCAACCGCCCCAGCCAAGAGGTGCAACCGCCCAGGGCTCAGTCTCCAAGCGAGACTGGGCGGTGCAACCTCCTCTGTCAAGAGGTAGCACCGCCAGAGCTCAAGTTTCGAGCTATGCCAAGAGGTGCAACCACCAAGCTCGGTCTTCGAGCTCTGGCAGAGAGGAGCAACCTCTTTGGACAGGATAGGCACCGCTTGAGCTCGGTCTTCGAGCTCTGGCAGAGAGGTGCAACCACCACTGGTAGAGAGGAGCAACCACCTCTGGCAGAGAGGTGCAACCACCTCTGGCAGAGAGGTGCAACCTCTCTGGTCAGGAGATGCATCGCTTGAGCTCGGTCTTCGAGCTCTAGCAGAAAGGTGCAACCACCCCTGACAGAGAGGTGCATCCGCCTGAGCTCAGTCTTCGAGCTCTGCTAGGCGGTGCAACCTCTCCAGTCAAGAGGTGCAACCGCCTGATCCCGGAATTCCGGGATTTGATCGTTTTGAGCTCCAAATTTGAACTGGGTTGGGGCCTATAAATACCCCACCCGTTCAGCACAGAAAGGATATAGATCCACTCCGAATTCCTGATCTTTTTTGTGATTCTAAGAGCTCAAAATTGTGTAAAGTCCAAAAGTTCTCCTCTTTCTGTTCTTCAAAGTCTTGAGTTGTAAAGAGAGGAGAGAAAGGATCTGTAAAGGTTGTCTCCTGAGCCTGTCAAAAGGAGAGAAACTGTAAAAGGGCAGTTGGCCTTCGCCTATTGAAGGAAGGCCTCTAGTTGACGTTGGCAACCTCATCGGTGGAGGAAGCCAAAAGTGGAGTAGGTCAAGACTGACCGAACCACTCTAAATCTCTGGTTTGCATTTATTTTTGAGCACTTTATCATTACTGCAAACCTCCTACATAGCTACTGCCCTCTGCGCTTTTACGAACGATTCTCTAAGTTCAGATCTTTCCGAATTTGCATTGAGACGTAAATCGGTGTTTTCGTACGATCTTTACATCGCAGTTTACGCTTACGCTTTGATTCCATTCATAACTGCAAACTACTTTCTGCACATTCACAAAAAGATTTTCAAAGTTCAGTTTCTGTGTTTAGACGTAAAACTGTGTTTAGACGCAAAACTGTGTTTAGACATAAAACCACGTTCAGACGCAAAACTGCGTTCAGACGCAAAACTGCGTTCAGACGCAAAACTGCGTTCAGACGCAAAACTGCGTTCAGACGTAAAACTGTGTTCAGACGCAAAACTGCGTTCAGACGCAAAACTGCGTTTAGACGTAAAACTGAGTTTAGACGTAAAACTGCGTTTAGACGTAAACTGCTCTTAGACGCAATCTGCGCTTAGACGCAAACTGCGCTTAAATATAAACTGTGAATCGGATTTTGCATCATAATAGATTTTATTGAACGAACGCACCTTTCGGTTTTAAATTGCTGTAAGATTTCCGCTGCACTAATTCACCCCCCCCCCCTCTTAGTGCTCTCGATCCTAACAGCCACTAGGGTGGCGATGACAATAGCAAGAAAGGCAGGAAGCGGCTTAGGGTGCTAGTTTTGTCTTTTGTCCAAATTATGAAAATGCTCCTCAGAATTCCAAAAATTTATAGTATGTCCTTGATTTCAAAAAATATTAATTAATTAAAAGATTTAATTGATTATTATTTTTATTATTATCTAGTAGTCCTAAATGATGATGATTTATACTTGTGATGTAATCATGCAAAGAGGAGCAGTGGGAGCGTGGAAGAGATAGCGGGACCCACGAGACGAATGATCGCGATGCATGGAGATGTGTTGAGATGTCGATGGAACTGACGAGGACAAGATGGACGATCACAGGGTATAGAGATGCACCGCTACACACATAAATCTTGATGTAAGTGATTAGGCCCACTGGCTCAAGCCTAATCACTTTAGGCTATGGTCCATGATCATCTGGTATGATTGCTTATACACCTAATATATATATATATATATATATATATATATATATATATATATATATATATATATATATATATATATATATATATATATATATATATATATATATATATATATATATATATATATATATATATATAAAATATGCATGTGTGACATATCATATTAGGAGACCAAATCATAGAAACCCCTCTCTCGATAATATTAAGTCAGTAAACGTGAGGAAATTAGATTGACCCACATGGCCTTCCATTGTTATAGGTAGGGATCGATTCTCGGTGTAGGTTGAGTTGGTAGAGTCCCTCGAGGCTCACCTACATCGTGATTCGCTATCTTACCTACGACATAGAGATGTTCCCAGTGACCTAAGGACATGGTATGCTTGGTCGAGTCCCTCGAGGGTATATCATCGAATCAGACTCATCTTATAACAATGGTGTTGACTTAACCGAACATCATGGTTGGTCGAGTCCCTCGAGACTATAGTGATTCGGAGGCTGAACGGGATGAGAATCACAAGGAGTTATGATCGACAAGAGTTGCCTACCTTTCGGGGTTAGTATGATTGGTCGAGTCCCTCGAGGTTACACTAAGACGCTGATTAGATCCTGATCCCCACTAGAAGTCTACTGGGGACTTCCGTTTCACGTTCTGAGGGTGTCACGTGACTCGCTAGTAAATTAGTGGGAGCATATTTAGAAGTCCATATCTTGATTACTTATTTCTGGAAAATCTGCATGTTATTTATTTTGCTAGTAAAATAAATCTGCATGTTATTTATTTCTGCTTTCAAATCCCTTACGTGGCGTACTTGATGTTAACCACCTCACTGGTCCAAATTATATGGATTGGCTCTGCAACTTGAGAATTGTTCTCACGGTGGAGAAAATTGCATACGTCCTTGATACAGTTATGCCTACGCCCGAGGAAGGGGCAAGCGAGGATGAGATCGCTCGCTATGTGAAGTACATTAATGACTCCTCCCTTGCTCATGTTTTGATGATGAAACCAATTGATATATGTTTATGTTTTAATCTACGTTTTGAGTGACATAGGATGTTTCAATCAGGATGAGATAACTAAAGCAGAAAAAATCATGTTGGGCCGGAGGAACATGTCAGAAGATTGGACGTCGGACCGGTGGATTGGTCGACGTATCGACAGAAGTCTTCGGGCTGTGGATTCGGGCATCGGGCCAAGAAGAGCGGTTATTGCACCAAGGATATCAGAGTTGTGGAGTCAACTGACCGATTGGGCAATAGGCCTCAAGAGAGGACGATGTGCCGAAGAATCAGATAAAGCATCGAGGGATCAATGACATGCCGGACAACTTGATTAATGCTTAGTATTAATTGTCTAGATCGAAGTATGTTTTTACATGTGCAGGATTAACGTAAGTCATGAAGCAAAATGAAGTCTCGGAGTCAAGGACATGATTATGTTGGGAGTTTGAGAGTTCGTCGGAAGTTCGGACATTCGTCGAAAGTTCTGGAGGAACTAGCCGAGAAGTCTCAGAGCTTGCTAGAGAAGCTCGTTGGAACTCGCCAAGAAGATCGTCGTGAAGTCCAAGAGTTCGTCGGAAGTTCACCAGAAGCTCACCGGAAGAATAGACATAGGGACTTGATTTGCTTAGCAAATGTCTTAGGATTTCGTAATTAGCACGTAATTGGGCTTAGATTTGGGCCAACCCAATTAGGGGCCAGCTAGGATAATGTAAGAATAGTGTTGGGCCTAATAAGAAGCCCAAATAGTGCCCTAAGAAGTCTCACTATCGTGGCACAGTCTTCGAGACTATGTCAGGCGGTAATACCGCCAGTCTGGGTGGTAGTACCCCTCAGCACTACCCCCCAGGTGGTGGTACCGCTAGACTTGGGTGCTGGTACCGCCCAGGACAGTGTGAGTGTCAAACTGACACTAGGCGGTGGTATCGCCCAATGCAGGCGGTGGTACCGCTCGTGCTTGGGGAACTCGGGATGGGAAAGTTTTAGGCTCTAAGTTTGAATCAACTTGAAGCCTATAAATACCCTTCTCATCCCTGGTTAAAGCACACAAGCATAGAGTATTCAAAAGTGAGAAAACACTACTGCAATCTCTTTAGAAATTCCTTCTACTCTAAGTTTATAATTCTGTAAGAGGAGTGTGAGTGCTTGTAAGGGTTGTCTCCTAAACCCGTGAAAAGGAAAAGAGGGGTGTAAAAGATGATTGGCCTTCACCTATTGAAGGAAGGCCTCTAGTGGATGCCAGTGCCCTCGTCAGAGGAGGAAGCCGAAAGTGGATGTAGGTCATATTGACCGAACCACTCTAAAATCTGGTTTGCATTTCCTTTGTGCACTTTACTTTAACTGCAAGCCTCCTTCTTATTACTTTTAAAGTTAAACATTTCGGAAATCGGTTTTATCATACGAAATGAAATTTCTTAAACTAACATTTTTTTTTCGCTGCACTAATTTTTTTTTCTTAAACAGATCCTTACAATTAGTATCAAAGCCTCATTATTTCTTACTTGGTTTAACACCCAAAAGAAATAGCTCTTTTCAGCTCTCAAGAGGGTCATTCTCTTATTCGCCCTCCTTTTTTCAATGGGACGGACTACACTTATTGGAAAACTCGAATGCGAGTTTTCTTGCTTTAATTGAATCTCGATTTATAGCACATAGTCAAAAATGGATTTGAAATGTCTTCTCTTCCAATAAACAATTAGAATGATTTGGAGAAGAAGACGTTTTCTCTAAATTCAAAGGCTATGAATGTCTTATTTTGTGTTTTAGACAAAAATGAATTTAATCGGGTTTCTATGTACGAAATGGCCTTTGATATTTGGCATATTCTCGAAATCACACACGAAGGCACGAATAGAGTTGAAGATTCTAAGATTAACCTTTTAATGTATGATTTTAAACTTTTTCATATGAAACCAAGCGAAATCGTTGTTGACATGTACACCCGTGTTACGGATGTCATTAATGGTTTAAAAGCACTTGGTAAAAGTTTTTTAAATTTTGAACTCGTTAATAAGATCTTAAGATCACTTTCTAAAACTTGAAAATCAAAAGTAATGGCAATACAAGAAACAAAAGATTTAAATATTTTTTCACTTGAAGAACTTATCGGTTCATTGATGACATATGAAATGGTGCACAATGCACATAATGAATATGATGAACAAAACCACCTTCCAAAGAACAAGAAGGGTTTGGTACTTGGAACAATTGAAGACCACTCGAGCATAAGCTCAAGTGATGGTGAACTTGAACTCACAATAAAAGTTAAAAAGTTAATGAAACAAAAATTAAAAAACAAAAATAAACTTAAAAAGAATATAACTTGCTGTGAACGCAAGAAGAAGGAAGTAATTTTGGACGAAACGAGCTCATCCGAAGAAGAAGGACAATCCAATAAAGGCAAGGTGACAAACTACGTCTTAACAGTTTTCGACGATGAGATAATCAAAATATCTTCAATTTATTTTGAAATTATATGATGCTTTTGATGATGCATTTCCTTTTTTTTATTTAAAAAAATTATTTTTCTTAAAAATTACATGTTTAATAATGTTATGAAAATGTAAAAAATTAGGAATCATGTTTATCATGCTAGTAATTTTGAAAATAATCATAAAAATTACATATGATAAAGGAACAAAATTTTAGACTTAAATCATGCTAGATGTTTTAATGATGTGATAAAGTGATAATGTATATCTTGATAATCTTTGTATTTAATTGAAAATACTTTACGAAATCATGCTTGATGAAATAATGTAATGAGATCATGCATAATAAATTTATATTTTGAAATTATGCATGATGATTCTTGAGACTTATGGATTATCAACTTTTATGGTAATGAAAGTGACTCTTTCAGCATGAAATGTTGACGCATGTTTTATTTGGCATAAATGAAAAGGGAATGTTTCTATGAAATAAATCACATGAATTTAAACAACTAAAAATAGAAAAACATTATTCTTGAAAATTCTTTTTCTCTATCTAATTGATTTTTATGGATCTCTTGAAAATGATTTTGATTTGATGATTTGAATTTGAGTGAGTTTTATTCAAATCATGATCTTGATCTCTTGAAATTATTTGAGATTTTTTTGAATCAAGATCTCTTCTTTGTACTCCTATGTTCCCTTTTACCATTTACTAAAGAGGAGATCTATAAAACTAACCATGATCTTGATAATTATGTTTTGAAACTTTATGTAAATTAAGATCGTTCACCATGACTTCTTGCATTTTATTAAAGAAATTATTTATGAATCAGGTCTTTTAGTATTTACATAGTCTTATCTTTCATAACATGATTTTCTTTATATTTATGGCTTGTATGGCTTAAAATATTTTGGAATGATACAAGCAACACTATGAACTTTCCCTTAGATAAATATGCATGTAAAGATGATTTTTCTCTTGATTATAACTTGTGATATTTTTTATGAATTATCATTTTGATTTCTTGTCATATGATTGTATGAAATCATGAAATACTCATGATAGTGTGTTAATTTGACAAATTGAATGAGTTGAAAATTATGATGAATGTTTGGAAAATAAATGATTGTAACATGTTTAATGATTTTACATATTTAAATTGTGCATGATGAGTTAAAGTGATGATTGAAATAATGATTGAAATAATATGAATGATGATTTGGAATCATGCATATAATGATGAGTTTATATATTTTGAAAATATATATGATGAGTTGGTATAATGCATGCAATACTTATGCTTTTTATTATGATGATATAATGTATATCATGAATGCTCTAAATGATAAATATTTGGTATAATGATCAAAATATTGATAAATGCTTAAAAATTTTAATGTTTTAGTATCATGTATGATATACTCATAATAATGATTGATTTATTTATTCGGTATCGTGCATGAAAAATGAAATGTAAGGTTTTGAAAATGTGCATATTTTAATTTGAAAATATAATGATGCAAAAATAAGATTGATACTTACCTTTGTCATAATCTGAAACTTGATATAAAGGGTCTTCCCTTCTTTTTGACAATGACAAAAGGGGAGATAAAAGATGCTAGCTCGCACAATTCAAGAAGAAAGCAAAAATTACACTTCATAAAAGAGAAGAAAGAACTTGCTTCTTGAACATCTCAAGTTGTTAGCTTCCATGTTGTAAAATAATGTAGCATTTTGTAAGCTTGAGATTTTTTAAAGAAAGCAAAAATAATCGCACTTCTCAAAAGAGAAGAAACTGCTATCTTGAACATCACCAAGAGTTGCTAACTTAAAATCTTAAGAAGATGCAAAAATATGCTATCTTGCACATCACAAAGAAAAGCAAATTTGTAAACTTGCACAACTCTAAATTATTACTAGCTTGTATGTTGCAAAACTTGCTTTCTTTTTCAAACACTTGCTAGCTTGAAAATTGCAAAATAAACATGCTGAACTTGCATATCTAGCAAAATTTACAAACTTGCAAAACTGAAAATTTTTGCTAGCTTGCATGATTATAAAACTGGAGATTTATGATGCTATGTATTGAACTTATTCCAAACACATGAATAGTTGGACTTCTCCTTTTTGTTGATGACAAAGGGGGAGAAGTATATTGATGTTATGCATGATGACGTATTGCAAATATTCAAGATGAAATTTGCAATGACTTGAATTCAGCTTGAATTCAAAGTTCTATCAATATGGCCTATTGATAGGGGGAGTTTGTTTGAACTCTGAGAGTTAAGGTAAACTCCGTCGTCGATTGGTTGTCATCATAAAAAAGGGGGAGATTGTTGAATCTCATATTTTGATGATGAAACCAATTGATATATGTTTATGTTTTAATCTGTGTTTTGAGTGATGCAGGATGCTTCGATCAGGATTAGACAATTAAAAAAGAAAAAATCATGTTGGGCCGGAAGAACATGTCAGAAAATTGGATATCAAGCCGGTGGATCGGTCGATGCATCGACAGAAGGCTTCCGGCCGTGGATTCGGGCATCAGGCCAAGAAGAGCAGATATTATGCCAAGAATATCGGAGTTGCATAGTCAATTGGCCAATTAGGCAATAGGCCGCAATAGATGATGATGTGTAGAAGAATCAGATGAAGCGTCAAGGGACTAATGACATGCCAGACAACTTGATTAATGCTTAGTATTAATTATCTTGATCGAAATGTGTTTTTACATGTGCAGGATTAACTACGATAGCAAAGCATGAAGCAAAATGAAGTCTCAGAGTCAAGGACGCGATTACGTTGGGAGTTCGAGAGTTCATCAGAAGTCTAGACGTTCGTCGGAAGTTCTGGAGGAACCAGCAGAGAAGTCTCGGAGCTTGCCAGAGAAGTCTCGTAGCTTGCCAGAGAAGCTCATTAGAACTCGCCGAAAAGATCGTCGTGAAGTCCAAGAGTTCGTCGGAAGTTCGTTGGAAGCTCACCGGAAGAATAGACATAGGGAATTGTTTTGCTTAGCACGTAATTGGGCTTGGGTTTGGGCTAACCCAATTAGGAGCTAGCTAGGCCCATGTAAGAACTGTGTTGGGCCTAATAAGAAGCTCAAATAGTACCCCAAGAAGTCTCACCATTATGGCACAATCTTCGAGACTATGTCAGGAGGTGGTGATACCAGTTTGGGTGGTTGTACTGCCATTGGCAGAGTGTTAGGCGGTGGTACCGCTAGTCTAGATAGTGGTACTGCCCAGCACTGCCCCTCAGGAGGTGGTACCGCCCAAGGCAGTGTCAGTGTCAGACTGACACTTGGCGGTGGTACCACCCGTGCTCGGGAAACCCGGGATGGGAAAGTTTTAGGCTCCAAGTTTGAATCAACTTGAAGCCTATAAATACCCCTCTCATCCCTAGTTAAAGCATACAAGCACAAAGTATTCAAAAGTGAGAAAACGCTACTACAATCTCTTTAGAAATTCTCTCCTCCACTCTAAGTTTAGAATTCCATAAATGGAGTGTGAGTACTTGTAAGGGTTGTCTCCTAAACCCGTGAAAATGAGAAGAGGGGTTTAAAATGTGATTGGCCTTCTCCTATTGAAGGAAGGCCTCTAGTGGATGCTAGTGACCTTATCGGAGGAGGAAGTCGAAAGTGGATCTAGGTCACATTGACCGAACCACTCTAAAATCTGGTTTGCATTTCCTTTGTGCAATTTACTTTAACTACAAGCCTCATTCTTATTACTTTCAAAGTTAAGCATTTTCGAAATCGGTTTTATCATACGAAACGAAATTTCTTAAACCGACTTTTTTTTTCCACTACACTAATTCACCCCCCCTCTTAGTGCCGACCTCTTGATCCTAATAGTTACATGTTGGGCTCTATGACTCCTGAGTTACAAAGACAATAAAAAAAGATAGATGCTAGATCCAAACTACTATAGGTCCACAAATTGTGTGAGGAACAGGGAAGGACTCAGCGATATAAGATATCCAAGAGCCTCTTCTGAGCTAGGATGACTAAAGGGACACCTGTTCAAAACTATATCCTAAACATTATTGAGTGGATAGATAAACTCACCAGTCTAGGAATGGTCCTAGAGGATAACTTGTGTGTGGACATTATACTTTAGTCCATATTAGATTCCTTTTCACAGTTCATAATGAATTTTAATATGAACAAGCTTGAGGTAACTCTCCCAGAGCTTCTCAATATGTTGAGGGAGGTAGAGAGCACTATAAAAAAGGAGAAGTCAGTTCTCTACACTAGTGAGACCAGAAATAAAAGGAAAGCAGAAAAGTCCCTTAAGAAGGGCAAGGGCAAGGGAAGACCAAGTAAAGCAAAGGATGCTAAGAAAGACATAACAAAGGACAAAGGCTAGTGCTTCCACTATGGCAAAGATGGGCACTGGAAGAGGAACTGCAAAGAGTTCCTTGCAGAGAGGGCGAAACAGAAGCTTGGAGAAGCTTCAGGTACATTTATGATCAGTCTCTATTTGTCAAACTCTTATGATAACACATGGGAATTGGATACCGATATTGCTTATCATATATGCAATTCGTTGTAGGTTCTGATAAGGCCTAGGAGATTGGCGAGAGGCGAGATGGACCTCAAGATGGGCAATGGAGAAAAAGTTATAGTAATAGCTATTGGCGAGGTTGCCCTACATCTGCTTGGTGGAGATATAATTGCATTATATACATGTTATTTTATTTCTTCTATTATCAAAAACATTATCCACATTTCATGTTTGACAGTTAGTGGATATAAATTAGTTTTTGAGAACAATGGTTGTTCAATATTATTAGATAATGAGATTATCATGAAAGGAACATTGCATAATGGTTTGTTTATGCTAGACACTACTCTATATATCATGAATATAAGTGTGTCTAAGAGGAAACGAGATGAGGTGAACAATGCATACTTATGGCATTGAATGCTAGGTCACATCTATGAGGAAAGGATTCAATAATTGCTAAAGGATAGATATCTAGATCCATTCAACTATAAGTCATATGCAACTTACAAGCCTTGCCTTCATGGAAAAATGATCAACTCTATATTTAGTAGAACTAGAGAGAGAGCCATAGAGCTACTGGAACTCATACATAATGATGTATGTGGACTCATATCAATTTATGTCATTGGTGGTTATTCCTACTTCATTACCTTCACTGATGATTTCTCAAGGTATGAATATGTGTACTTAATGAAGTACAAGGCCGAGGCCTTTGAGAAATTCGAAGAGTATAAGAATAAAGTGAAGAACCAAACTGGAAAGAGTATCAAGACTCTTCGATCAAATCGAAGAGGTGAATACTTAGGTATAAAGTTTATCCAGTTCCGGAATGACCATGAGAAATTATCCCAATGGATACCTCCTTATATACCTCAGCATAATGGTGTGTCTGAAAGGAGGAATCATACGCTACTAGACATGGTATGGTCCATGATGAGTTTCGTTGACTTACACATCACATTCTAGTGATATGCCCTAGAGACCACAGCTTATCTTCTGAACAAAGTTCTAACTAAGTCGGTAGTATCTACACTATATAAGATATATAAAGAAAAAAAAGCCAGATCTTAAGGTTTTTAAGATTTGGGGCTACCCTGCCCACGTTAAAAGACATAACCCCGATAAGTTGAAATTAAGGACGGAGCGGTGCAAGTTCATGGGATACCCCAAGGAAACTTGTGGGTATTATTTCTATCACCTCGAGGACCAAAAGGTCTTTGTAGCCAAGAGAGAGATTTTCCTTGAGAAGGAACACATTCTTGGCAGTGATAGTAGGAGCATGATAGAGTTGAACGAGATTGGAGAACCTAGCTCAAGCACCACTCTATAGCCCGAGCCTGTTCAGGTACCTAATACACAAGTTCCAACTTTACATAGGTCCGACAAAGTATCCCATCCTCCTGAAAGATATGTGGACATATCAAAGGAGAGGATGTTGAGGATATTGATCCTCAGACCTACGAGGAGGCTATTATGAGTATAGACTCCAGGAAGTGACAAGAAGTCATGAATTCTGAGATGGATTCCATGTACTCTAACAAATTTGAAACCTAGTTGATGCGCCTGAATGTATTGTACCCATCGATTGCAAGTGGATCTTTAAGAAAAGTTCAGAGTATATGAAAAAGTAGAGACCTATAAAGCAAGGCTAGTGGCTATGGGGTATCATCAAAGGCAAGATGTTGACTATGACGAAACCTGCTCACTCGTAGCAATGTTAAAATCCATCTGAATTCTATTGGCTATTGCAGCACACTAATATTAAAATATCTGGCAGATGGATATGAAAACCACATTTCTGAATGGGAACCTCAAGAAGGAGGTGTATATTGTTAGGATTAAGAGCGCACTAAGAGGGGGGGGGGGGGGGGGGGGTGAATTAGTATAGTGAAAAACTTTCACGATTTTAAAAACCTTGTTTAGATTAAAGTCGATTCAACTTAATTCGTTTCAGAAGGAATTTAAGGTTGAAGTCTAAAGTGAAAATGTAAGAGAAGACTAAGGTCATTTGTAGCTGTATAAATCACAAAAATGTAGATTTCGTAAAGTCTTCATAGAAAGTCGATCTTGGAAGATATTTTACATTAAAGCAAATGTAGATGTATTTAAAGTACAGTAAGGAGGAGAGGCAGTTTGCTGTGAAGGAAAGATGCTCAAAGTAAATACAAACCGAGATTTTAGAATGGTTTGATCAACGTGACCTACATCCACTATCGGCTTCCTCCTCCGACGAGGTCATTGGCGTCCACCAGAGGCCTTCCTTCAATAGGTGAAGGCCAACTACTCTTTTACAACTTTTCTCCTTTTGACGGGCTTAGGAGACAACCCTTACAAGTTTTCACTCCTCTCTTGAATGATCTCAACACTTAGAAAGAAAGAAGGAGGAGAACTCTAGCTTTTACAACACTTTAAAGCCTCAAAGACTCAATATTAAAGTAAGTGTTTCGTTCCCTTTCATGCAGGAAAGGGTGGGGTTTATATAGCCCCAATGAATTTGAAAATGGAGCCTAAAAGTGTATATTCCTGTATTTTCGAGGTCCTGGCGATACCACCGCCATTATTGGGCAGTACTACCGCTTGTCATTGGACACTAAGTGGTACTACCGCTTCGTTTGGGCAGTACTACAGCCTGACAGCGCTCGAAGACCGAGCTCAGGTGGTACCACCGCTTGACACGGGCGGTACCACCGCTACCAGCAATAACTGCCGATGGTATCACTGCCTAATAGTGGTGGTACTATCGCCCAGAATCCCTAGGAGACCAAGTCTTCTAGGTGGTGCCACCGCTGGTCAGGAATTTTGGGTCCGAATGAGTTGTTCCATTCGGCCCAATTTGGGTCTGTTAAGGGCCTAATTGGCCCTAATTAAGTTAGTGGGATTACCTCCCAACCCTAACTTAATCTATACTCTAACTATAACAATTACAACATGATTATTGTAATTCTGTGTTCCGGTACGTCAATCGCTTCTTCCGGCGAGCTTCCGGCGAACATCCAATGAACCCTTGGTGATGCTTTAGCAGACTCCTGGCAAGCTCCTAGACTTCGCAACGATCTTCTTGGCGAGTTCCGACGAGCTTCTATAGCAAGCTTCTGGACTTCTTGACTGGTTCCCGCAAAACTTCTGACGAATGTCCGGACTTCCGACGAACTCTCGGACTCCCAACGTGATCTTGATCTTCACTCCGGCATAACACCTGCTGCATGTCTTACTGCCATCATAGTTAATCCTACACACTTTTCTCAACATATAGATTAGATAAATAAATGACAATTGACTTCATCATCAAAATCCAAGATTCAACAATCTCTCCCATTTTGATGATGATAATTAATTGGTGACGGAATTAACCGGAGCACTATCTATATACCATACTTGAGAAAAGTCATTCTTAAATTTAAAGCCTTTGAATTCAAGAGACATATTGATAAGTTAAGTTCATTTAACCTTATTAATACACCCATCATGATTCCTATCATGATATAACTTTCTAAAAATAATGTCAAGGCATGACATCCATTTTCAAGTCTTATATTTCAAATATGAAGGATAACAATCATAGCAATTCATTCTATGACAAGATATCAATTTATAATATTTCAAATTATGCTCTAGATATCTTATCATAATACAAGCATTTCAAGTGTAAAATTACATACATCAATTTACCACATATTTATCCCCCTTTGTCATCAACAAAAAGGAGAGCGATTCAACAATAAATTCCCGTGTGGTAAAAATTCATGTCATAAAAAAATTCATACCAATCATATTTTAAGCATTCATGGTATCATCCAAAAGTTCTCAACATTAAGGAGATAGCTTTCATTACTTCTTCCCTTTTATTTATCATCAAGGCCTTGCATGAAGGAGGAAAGTAAGGAAGGTAAAGCCATTGAGAACCAACTTTAATTGAAGTTAAGATCGATAAGAGATTAAATCATGCTTTATTTTTCACAAGGATCAAGATATACATGTGAAATTAAATCCTTACAAGTGTTCATCTCAAAAATTCTTCCTTCAACAAGAAGGAATTCATGTGAAAGAATGATTACATCAAATCCATTTCTCAATAAACATTCTCAAAAGATAAGTCCATGAGAGATGCATTTGTCAATTTATTCCATGTAAAAATTATTAAGTGATGGAGCATGGATATGAAATAAACTTGATATGGCATAGACTCATGAAAGCTCTATTCAAGAAATATATTAAGTTCGGAAGAAAAAATACAACAAAATCATGCATTCAGACAATGTTTTGTTATAGCTTTTCAATTACAATCATGAAGGTAAACATTTTCGATCATTATGGAAATTTTTAGCATCAAGGCACAAAATTTCCAATAGTAAAGTAAACATGTTATTGAAGCACACAATCTTATGTAGAATTCGTATCATGAAATTTTCAGCACCGAATCAAAATGAGTGATCAAGGAATCAAGAAAGTCCGAAAATGAAGTTCAACAAATTCATGTATTTGGACAAATCAACATTCCTAATTCTCTTCTAATAAAATCAAATTGTTCTTCACTAAAGGCTTTGTAAAAATATCAGCTAATTGATATTTAGTATCAAGAAACTCTAGGATTACATCATGATTAGTGACATGATCTCATATAAAGTGATGCCTAATATCAATATGTTTTATTCTAGAGTGTTGAATGGAATTCTTTGTTAAACATATTGCACTTGTGTTATCATATTTTATGAGGATATTTTTAAGATGAATCTTATAATCCTCTAAAGTGTTTTTCATCCACATAACTTGTGCACAACATGCACTAGCTGCAATGTACTCAGCTTCAGTTGTAGATAGTGCAACCAAGTTTTATTTCTTGGATGACCAAGAAACAAGTGCATGTCCCAAAATTTGATATGTTCCTGATGTGCTTAAGATATCTAAGTATCCTCTTAACTACTTTAAGATGAGATATCTTAGGATTAGATTGAAACCTAGCACAAAGACCTACACTAAACATAATATCCGGTCTTGCTGCAGTGAGGTATAGTAGACTTCCTATCATACCCCTATAAGCTTTTTGATCAATGGAGGTGCTCATAGGAGTGTTGATAGCTTTTGAGCTATCCATATTAAACCTTTTTAGCAAATCTAAATCGTATTTTGTTTGACTAATAAAGATGTCATTACTTAGTTGTTTAATTTTAAGCCAAAAAAGAAGGTTAATTCTCCCATCAAACTCATTTCAAATTCAAGACTCACACTCTTAGCAAATGATTCACAAAGAGATTCATTCGTGGAACCGAAGATAATATCATCAACATAAATTTGAATAATAAGAAAATTATTTTTAAAATTTTTGATAAACAATATAGTATCGACCTTAACTTTAGAGAAATTATTTTCAATAAGAAATGAACTAAGTCTCTCACACCAAGCCCTCGGGGCTTGTTTTAAACCATAGAGAGCTTTAGTCAATTTAAATACATGATTAGGGAGACTATTATTCTCAAATTCGGGAGGTTGTTCAAGATAAACTTCTTCGAAAATAAAGCCATTAAAAAAAGCACTTTTAACATCCATTTGAAATAACTTAAAATTATTACAACTAGCATAGGCAAGGAGCATCCTTATAGCTTCTAATCGAGCCACAGGAGCGAAGGTTTCTTCATAATCGATACATTCTTCTTGGTTGAAACCTTTGGCCACTAATCTAGCCTTGTTTCTAACCACGAGACCAGATTCATCTTGCTTGTTTCTAAAGACCCATTTAGTACCAATAACTAAATGGTCATTTGGCCTAGGAACAAGCTTCCATACCTCATTTTTCTCAATTTGATTTAACTCATCTTGCATTGCGATAATCCATGAATCATCTTTCATGGTTTCAACTGTTGGGAAATCATGGGGGCGACATCACATGCGCAACGGAAGAACAAGAAAACAAAATCCCCGATTCCTAAAAAGATGTTCGTCGTCGTGCGAAGATTGATGCACAAAAATCCGCGAAACATGAAACTGCGTATAGAATAGATTGTGTTACCTAGGAAGATCGTATATCCTTGTTTCCTCGCAGATCCTTAGGAGAGGGTAAAAGAGGTCAAGCGTCCTCCTCTCTAGTGGTGATCCACACAGCAGGGTTGCGACGACGCTCCTCAAAAACTCCAGGCCTGATCTGAGGTGGAGAGGAAGAGGAGAATAGGAAAGGCAAGCAAAGGCTCTAGCCTATGAGGCTCTGAATCCCTCCTATTTATAGAGGTCCCCTGTCAAACCCTAATGGGTCCTCCCCTAGTGGGTATTGGATCTACATCCAATAAGATAAGGGCTCCGTCGGATATCTCATATCCGAACCTCTACTCATCGCAATACCTACCATATGTGTGTGACCCTCTAGGCCCAATATCGAGCTGACCGTGAGTCATACCCGTCAGAACTCCTTCTAACTCAGTGAATTATTATCTCTGTAATAATTCACTTGACTCATCGACTACGGACATACTAGGCCACTACGCCGTAGTCCCCAGACGATACAGGGGAATCCAATCCATTGGACCTGTCTGTCCTCAGTTACCGTATACCTATAATCCATCATCCATCTAATATCCCAGAGACCGTATATTGAGCATGGTGCTGTCAGACCCATACGGTTTCTACTCGAGTCTCGCTCTAATCGGATTCTCCCGGAGAACTCTTTCTCTCTCAACCCGAATGACCCTAGCCAGGGATTTGTCTGAGCAAGAACACATGGGATATTCCTCTCATGACGCCGAGAGTGGATGATCCTCTATCGACACTCAATAGCCCTCGTAAGGTCGACTACCACTCCCATTGACCAACTGTACTAGATCTGGGATAGCCAAACCTATAAGTCTGGTATCAAAGAGTGGAGCACTCATATAGGACATCCTTGGTATCTCAAGTCTAAGGACCAGATACACCACTAGGACTACGGAATCGCTGTCTGACAATAAGGCATCATTAACCATCCAGCATTCCATAAGCAGATCAATCAGTGAACTCATTCTCCAATGAGCACCTGTACTGTATCCCTAGTGTCCCTACACGAGCAGCTATGAGACCAGCTGCATCCATCATATGGACGGGTATACAACACACCAGTCTATCCGGTTATCACGATGTCCCTCTCGAGTAACCTATGACCGGGATCATTTAGGATATGTGTTTAAAGGTGAATCGATCTCATTATCGTGATCTCATCACGATCCGATTCCCATTGCACAAATCCAAGGACATCACAATATATGTATGCATTTATGCAATAGTTATAAAGTGATATACGCCAAAATATAATAAGCAAAAAGATTCTGTATCAAGTCACACGTGCCATCACTCACGTGATTGGCTTGTTGGGCACCTATGACTAGCATCAACAATATATTTAGGTTTAATTTGGGAGAGAAAAGTGGTGTTGGCACAAAACTTTTAAGAGAAGAACATGTTTGAACCCCTTTAGATGTGTCTCTTATGATTAGCTCCTTAGGATGAGTATCTATATACTTTCAATCCTTGGGTAAGGATGTTTTGGAAGTGGATGCATCCAAGTTGCTAGTTGGAGAAGGGGTTTCATTTAAATTCAAAATATCAAAATTAACATCATCATCAAAATAATTTTCCTTAATTTCAGAAATCTCATTAAAAACAACAAGAATGGATTCTTCTATAATTAAAGTTCTTTTATTGAAGATACGAAATGCTTTAGAAATCGAAGAATAGCCAAGAAAAATCCCTTCATTGTATTTAGCATCAAATTTTCCTAAGACATCTTTTTCATTCAAAATAAAACACTTACACACAAAAACTTTAAAATATGAAACATTCGGTTTTTTTGTTGTTCCACAACTCATAAGGAGTTTTGGTGAGTAAGGGTCTTACTAGAATTCTATTCATGACATAGCATGCCGTGTTTATGGCTTCAGCCTAAAAATATTTGGGTAGACTATGTTCATTCAACATGGTTCTTGCCATTTCTTATAAATTTCTATTCTTTCTTTCTACTACTCCATTTTGTTGAGGATTTCTTGGAGTAAAGAAGTTGTGGTTGTATCCATTTGATTTATAAAATTCTTGGAAATCACAGTTTTGAAATTCACCACTATGATCACTTCGAATTGATAAAATCATAAAACCCTTTTTATTTTGAACAAGTTTATAAAACATGGTGAAATATCTAAGGTATTTACTTTTGTGTATCAAGAAATAAGTCCATGTGTATCTACTATAATCATCTATAATGACAAAAGCATATTTGCTATGTCCTAGACTTGATGTAGAAATTGGTCCGAATAAGTTCATATTGATCAATTGCAAAGGTCTAGAGGTGCTTATTTGATTATTAGGTTTGAAGCTATCTTTTATTTGTTTTCATAATTGACAAGCATCACACACATTATCTTTGACGAACTTAATATGAAGAATTCCTCTTACAAGTTCTTTAGATGAAATTTGGGTGATTAGTTTCATGCTAGCATGACCTAATCTCCTATATCAAAGCCAAGCATCGTCATTCAAAATCAAAAAACACATTTCATTACAAAGATTGTTGATGATAATGGTATATATGTTATTTTGTTTTAATGCAATCATAGATATGTTTTTATATGGTTTTTCAATAATGCAAGCATTAGATTCAAATTTAACAATATATCCTTTATCACATAATTAGCTAATGCTCAAGAGGTTATGTTTTAAACCATCAACTAACAAAACATCTTCATTAAAGAAGTTGAATTTATTACCTATGGTTCCTTTGCCAATGATTTTACTCTTGTTGTTGTCTCCGAAGGTGACATATCCTTCGTCTATGCTAGTGAGATTAGAGAATTGAGATGGATCTCCGGTCATATGCCTTGAGCATCCACTATCAAGGTGCCATCTCTTGCTCCTAGCTTATGATAGTATACGTTTCTATAAAAGAGGATGATTTTTAGGTACCCATTTGATCTTGGGTGCCTCAAAAATTGATCTAAATTGCTTATCATATTGCATGGAGTTCTTTATGGTTCCTTTAGGAACCCAAATCAATTTGTTTGGACTAACCTTCTTGAATGGACAATGATAAGCTCTATGTCCATGTTTACAACAAAAGTTGCATTTGTTTTGGTACGAAATATGCAAGATAGGGCCTTTAATGAAGGTGATTGGATTTTGGTAAGAGCTTCTCACAAATCCGATTCTACTTTTTTTATGAACGTGACCCTTATTGGTAAGGATCATTTTAAGGACTTGCTACCAACCTCAAATTTCTTCAAGGTATCCTTGAGTAGCAAGTTCTCCTTTTGAATTATTTCTAAATTATGGTATTTCATACATGGAGCTAAACTATCATTATGCTCAATTTTTAATTTATCAAAATTACTAACAAGAGAATCATGCTTTTTTTTTAACAATTTATATTTTCTACTAATTGTTTTGCAATCATCAAATAAATCATGGAAAGCATTTAATAATTTATCAAATGATAAATTTGCATCAATTGAACTTGATACATCTTCTCCAATGGCCATTAGTGCATAATGAGCAACTTGCTCGTTGTTGGGCTCCTCTTCTTCGGATACACTTGAGTTATCCCATGTTGCTTTGAGTGCCTTCTTCTTTGGTGTTCTCTTCTTGGTTTGGGGACATTCACTTTTATAGTATCCCAGCTTCTTGCATTCATAGCAAATTAGTTGGTCTTTCTTGGGTTCAAATTTATTTTTAGTATCATTTTAAAATTTATTTGTTTTAATGAATTTTTTAAATTTTTTTGTTAAAAGTGCCAAGTCATCATCAAAGTCCTCATCACTTGAGTTTTCTCTCAAGTGGTCTTCTTGAGTTCTAAGTGTCATATCCTTCCTGTTTTTTGAAAAGGTGTCATCATATTCTTCATGAGCTTTGCATTTCATTTCGTAGGTTATTAGTGACCCAATTAATTCTTCAAGAGGAAAGTTATTTAAATCTTTGGCCTCTTGAATTGTCACACCCCTCAAAAATATCGATGATATTAAAATTTTCATCACAAACTAATCCAGGATCCAAACTAACATTTGAGGACACTGAAAAATATTCTATCAAATTCACATATATAAAACCTATGCAGTTTATAATCATAACTCCAACCATTTACCACAAGTTCATATCATCATAAACTAGACTTAACATTTCGAAATAAATAAGAGAGATTTTCAAACACTTTTACATGATATATTCATTCTGGTTCATCGACAACATTTCATTACATACAAAATATGCTTATACAACAATAGCATAACAACCAACAAGACTTGCCCATAATTCTGAATAGCTCTCCACTGTCTCAACCCAATTCAAACATCTCAAAGAGTGACAAGCTAACCTAAAAGATTTATATAACATCGGAGTGAGCTAAAAACAGCTCAGCAAGTGACAAAACATATTTAGAACAAAAAGAACAGTTTCAAACAAGTAAGGTATCATATTGCAAGGCAGAATACAAGAATTCTCAAGGATACCATCTCATTAGATACAAAATCATATATGTCAAAACCATATGTGTCATTTAAATCGAAACATATTTGGTTCCAAAACAAATGAAGCATAGAGTAATAGGAGCATATCAATAGCATAGGAAGTGTTCTGGAGCATATCAATGGCATATGGAATATTTCGGAGTATCCCAATAACAAATGAAACATTTTGGAGCTTATTAATGGCGTATAAAATGTTTCGCGGCATATCAATGACAAATGGAACAATTTGGAATATATCAATGGCATATGAAATATTTCAAAGCATATCAATAGCGTAGGAACATTTCAGAGGCATAGGGAGCATTTCGGAACATATCAATAGCATAGGAAATATTTCAGAACATATCAACGATATATAAACCATTTCAGAGCATATCAAAGAATGAATACGAAACAGAAGCTGAAACGTCGTCTTTGACATTGCATTCATATATTTCTTATCTAAAGCGCATACATAAATATATAACCAAAGCTTTGGACATCATATCAAACATACAGAAAGTGTAGTGGGACCACAAATAGAATGTGATTCATCCATTTCTGAATTATTAGGATCAAGAGCATTAAGAGGGGGGGGGGGAATTAGTATAGTGAAAAACTTTCGACGATTAAAACAACATTCGTACGATGAAATCGTTTCCGATATAAAATTATTTTCGGAAACTTAACTTAAAAGCGAGTTCATAAAGGAGTGCAGCAAAAGTAATAAGGAAGTAAAGCACATATGAAGGTTTGCAGTAAGGTAAGCAGTAAGAAGAAATGCAAACCAGAGAGCACCGTAATTTTATAGTGGCTCGGTCAAACTTGACCTACATCCACTTTTGGCTTCCTCCTTCGACGAGGTCACCGATGTCCACTAGAGGCCTTCCTTCAATAGGCGAAGGCTAACCACCCTTTTACAGTTTCACTCCTTTTGACGGGCTTAGGAGACAACCCTTATAGAATTTTCTCTCCTCTCTTAAAAGATCAAAACTTGGAAGAAAAGAGGGAGGAGAACTTTTAGCCTTTACAACACTTTTGAGCTCTAAAATCATAGAATAAGATCAAGCTTTTGGTGCCTTTCAATGTAGGAAAGGGTGGGGTATATATAGGCCCCAAACTGGTTTGAATTTGGAGCTCAAAAATATCACCTCTCGGATTTCCGGGGTCCTGGCAGCACTACCGCTAGACTGGGCGGTACGACCACCTAACAAAGCTCAGAGATCGAGCTCGAGCGGTGCCACCACCTGACTGGGGCAGTTCCACCGCCCAGTCTCGCTTGGAGACTTAGCCCAGGCGGTGCCACCGCCTGACCTAGGCGGTTGCACCACCCAGCTTTCCTGGGAGACCATCTCCCGGGCGATGCCACCGCCGGCCCTAGCAGTGCCAACGCTTGGCAGGAATTCTGGTCCGAATGGGTTGATCTATTCGGTCCAATTTGGGTCTATCAAGGGCCCAATTGCTCCCAGATTAAGTTAATGGGATCACCTCCCATTCCTAACTTAATCTACATGCTAACTACGATATTTCTTAAGACATTTACTGCAACTTGCTCCGGTGCGTCAATCGCTTCTTCCAGCGAGCTTCTAGCGAACTTCCGACGAACTTCCGGTGAACATCCGATGAACCTTCGGCGACGCTCCAGCAGACTTCTAGCAAACTCCTGGACTTACGATGATCCACTTGGCGAGTTCCGATGAGCTTCTTTGGCAAGCTCCTGGACTTCACGGATTTGTTCCCGCAGAACCTCCGACGACCGTCCAGACTTCCATCGAACTCTCGAACTCCCAACGTGATCATAGTCTTGACTCCGGCACAACTCCTGTTGCATGTCTTACTTCCATCGTAGTTAATCCTGCACATGTAAAATAAAATTTTGATCGAGATAATTAATCCTAAGCAATTAACCAAGTTGTCTGGCATGTCATTGGTCCCTCGACGCTTTGTTCGATTCTTCGATATATCGTCCTCTCCTACGGCCTATTGCCCAATCGGCCAGTTGACTCCGCAAGTTTGATATCCTTGGCACAATACTCAATCTTCTTGGCCCGTTGCCTGAGTCCACAGCCTGAAGCCTTCTATGGATACATCGACCGATCCATCGGCCCGACGTCCAATCTTCTGACCTGTTCCTTTGGCCCAACATGATTTTTCCTACTTTAATTGTCTCATCCTGATCGAAGCATCCTATGTCACTCAAAATGTAGATTAAAATATAAACACAATTATCAATTGGTTTCATCATCAAAATACGAGATTCAACATGAATGACAACCAGACATAAGTCTCCCACGTGTGGGAGCTCCATCCACCCACATCTAGGTGAAGTTAGAGGGGGTCGGTAGAGCATCGCATGCTCTATGTATAACTCCCTTTACCATTTCTGGCAAAAGTTTACATTATCCCACAACACCAGAGTACAAAAGGGCAGTATGAATAATAAATAACACATATCGGAAGCACACGCGGAACAACAAAACGTACATGTGCCTTTACGAGTCAATGCGATGCAAGCAATAATCTTTCACAAATGTATTCAAATTTGATAGGAAATGAAAGCAAGAGTACACACAGATTCCAAGCAATCATATATAGCTCAATTCAAATAAGAAATTAGATGAATTCAATATCCAAAGGAATAAAACTGGAATAGACATGTATCGAAAGGAAATCTAGAATAATGGGATATATATGTGCCTATATGAGTCCATATGATATAGCATAAATGTTACACAAAATGTTTCAAGAATATAAATAACTTACAGACAAAAGCAAACTAGAATTCAAGCATTAATATAAACCTCAATTCAGTGAAGGAACTGAATGAAATCCATTTCCAAATGAATGAAACCAGAATATGCGAATTCGACCAAAGCTCGATTTCTAATAGAGTTCGAGAGGCACATTGAACAAATACTTTAGATTATTAATTATGCTCCAATACCCTCAAGAAAGCTATTGTTGAAAGATATATCAATTTATTTTCTGATGAAATAAGTTTTGTATGAATCAAGATTTCCAACAAGGAGTTACCAATGATTCAGTAACCAAAGGTCAAAAATAAAATCACTATTTTGTAGAATTTATAGGGTTACATTCAATAGATAACAGGATAGGCTTTTGAATTTCAAAATTTTCAATCTAGATATTAAAAGAAAGAGCTACAAGTCTAGTTTCAAATGAAGTCAGTTTAGTATAAATCAGAATTTCTAACAAGGACTTGTAGGCATTTTAGTATCGAAAGGTCAGAAATGTTGATCCCTGTTTTGTAGCATCCATAGGCTCATTTGAAACAGAAGTTTGGGTAAGTATTCGGTATCCAAAATTTTTAATATAAGTGTCAAAAGAAAGGTATAAGAGTCTAATTTCAAATGAGGTCCTGCCTAAATCCATATTTAGTGCTAAAAATGAAGGCTAAAATAATTTATAGGGGTCAGTTTACCGAAAAATTCCAGATCTATGGTTTTGTGTCTAACAAGAGAAATATCAAGTTCTAAACAAAAATCTTTCAGATTATTCAGAATTAATATAAGAACAAAGACTAATATTGATATAGGATGAGATTAGAACACTTGTAGGAGAAAAGATCGGGACACTTGCCTTTCGAAGATTTTGGTCCGAAGATCCGAAGAAGATGTACGCAAGAATCCTTCTTCTATTTTTCTCTGTCTCCTCTCCCTATTTTCATTTTCTACACCAATCTTCTTTCTTCCTCCACAACTGTAGCTCGTGTAGAACATAGGGGCATATTCACCTGCTCTCCCTTACTCTCATTCCTTCTTTTTTTTTTCTTTCCCAATTGCAGTTGTCGTAGCCACCGCCACTGTCGCTGCCACAGTCGTAGCCCCTTCCACCGCACTACCTTCTTTCTCCTCTTCTTTCGCAGACACAGCTGTTGCAAATGCAGCCGCTACCGCCGCTGCCGTAATCATGGCCGTAGCCCCTTATTTTTTCCCTTTCCTTTCTTTCTCTTTCCCAAAAGCAGCTACTGAAGCCACCATCGCTGCCACAGCTACCGCAGCCACCTTCCCCTCTTCCTCTTCTTCCCTCCCGTTCTTCTCTTCTAGCTGCAATTGTCACACCCCTAGAATTATCACATTCAGGAAGTGTAACCCTGTCTAAAATCAATAATATTATAATTCATCATCAATTCAATCCAGGATCCAATCTAACAATTTGAGGATACTAAGAATCATTCAAAAATCAATATTCATAATTCATAAACATGTACGTTACATAAATCATAATCCACTTCACTCGGAGATTCACAAAATCTAAAGGCAACTCAACTAAACATCAACCACAACACAAATCCATAATCGTAGAAGTATATACAATCACAAAAAGATAATTATTTACCATGAGTTCTTATCCATATACAACTTAAACTTATCATTCCATACACATGAGCGGTCCTTTAAACTTTTACAACACATAAGTATCAACAGATCCTTAACATTACATCAGAAGTAAAGTATACTATACAACAAAAACATCCAACAAAGATTAGCTCAAAAATCTTCTAGCCTTTCACTGCTTTAACCCAATTCTAGCTTCTCAGTACATGACAAGCTACCCTGAAAAATTTATATAGCAACGGGGTGAGCATAAAGAGCTCAGCAAGCGTCTAACATGTCCATGGCGATAGGAGAAGTTCAAGCAAGCTTAGTATCAAGATACGAAAGTAGAAATACAAGTGTTCATTTGAAGTCATCTCATTTGATATAAAATCACAAAGGTTTACCTCATTCAAAAACAGGCATTAGACATAACAATAGGAGAAAGGAAATTGGGGCATTTCATTGGTAAAAGAAGCATTTAGGCATGTATCAAATGGCACATGAAGCATTTAGGTGCATATCAAAGGCATAAGAGTGTTTGGGGTCATAATAATGACAAACGAAACATTTCAAAGTATAACAAGTGAACCGAATAATAAACAAAAGCTTGTATGTCATTTTTGATGTAGCATGCATTCCATTTTTATCCAAAGCATAATAAGAACTCATAAACAAAGCTTTGGATATCATATCAATAAACATAGAGGGCGCTGTGGGACCACATACATAATGTGATTTATCCATTTCTGGATGACCACCAAGCATAAGTCTCCCACGTTTGGGAGCTCCATCCACCCATGTCTGAGTGGGGTCGGTAGAGCAATCGCGGGCTCTAAGCAGAACTCCCTTTACCATTTCTGGCAAAGGTTCACAATATCCCACAAGACACCATAGTACAAAAGGGTAGTATGAACAATAACATTGACACATATCAGAAGCATATGCGGAACAACGAAGATATGCATGTGCCTTTGTCAAACAAGGAAATGCAAACAAAGCATTACATAATAAATCTCATATATACAATAATTTCAGGATGAACAATATAAGAACTTCAAAGTACTAATATAAAGCTCAATTGAAGAAGAATTTAGCAGAAATCAAATTTCCAATAGGATAAAAATTGAATAGGCAAAAAACCCAACAAAGTTTTCAATTCTGATAGAATTTGAATGGTACATTTCCTGATATGTTTGAGTGACCAAGCATGCTCTAATTCACTAAAAATGGGTGTCATTGGAAAGCTGTATAAATCTATTTCTTAAATGAACTAAAAATAGGAAGTTACAACAAATAGAGTAAAGGAAGGTTAGAATTGATCATCTCTGTTTTGCAGAATTGATAGTATCAATTTAAATAGATGTTTCAAAAGGCATACATACTTTAAAATTTCCAAATTATATGTCAAAAGAAAGATATGCGAATCTAGTTTCTGAAGAACTAAGTTTTGTATAATTTAGAATTTTCTCTAGAGAGTTATAAGCAATTTAGTAATAGAAGGTCAGAATTAATCATCTCTGTTTTACAGAATTGATAGAATCAATTTAAACAGATTTTTCAAAAAACAAACGTACTTCAAAATTTCTATATTATATGTCAAAAGAAAGATATATGAATCTAGTTTCCAAAAAATTAAGTTTGTATAATTCAGAATTTTCACTAGAGAGTTATGGGCAATTTAGTAATAAAAGGTCAGAATTCATAGTATATGTTTTACCATATACATGAGGTCTTTTTATTCAATTGTTTGGATAGGTAAATTTACTCTAAATCTTTCAATTTTTATGTCAAATGAAAGCTCTATAAGTCTCCTTTCGTATGAAAGAGGTTTTTCCTCAATTCGAAATTGGTGCAAAATGTTATGGTCATACCAGTACTGAAAGGTCTGAAAAATTTCAGATTCAACGTTTGATGTATAAACGACATAGATATCTTACATGCAGCCATAATCTCCCAATTTTCTCAAAATCAAGGTGAAAAGAAGGATCAAAATTTATCTCTAGGATGGGTTAGAGCACTTGCCTTAGATGAGTTTGATTCCCAAATATAGAGAGTTGATGCAAAACCTCAAACAAAGTTTCCTCTTCTTCTTCTTCTCCTTCTTCTTCTTCTTCTTCACTTCTTCTTCTTTTCCTCAAACTAACATTGGCTGCAAAGTTTCTTTTTAATGGTGCCTTATATTACGTAGGTTTGGCTCATGCTAAAATAGTGTGGTGGCAAGTATGCATGGGGGTTTAGGTGTCAACTTTAGAATAAATGCAAGTGGCTCTTGTTAATGACACATGTCCTCCATTTTATTTTATTTTATTTTTATTTACTCAATTCTGAATATTCTATAAATCATATCAAAATTTTAATATTTACTCTTAGGTCCTTAGCCATAAACTTTAATATAATATTATTTAATAAAAAAATTATTAAATAATCCTCATATTTACAAACAAGCATTTACTAATTTTTTTTTTTTAAATGAGGGATGTTACACTCTCCCCTCCTTAAAAGAAAATTTAGTCCTCTAAATTTGTCATACCTCTTTCAGCGAAAAGATGAGGATAAGCTTTCTTCATTTCTTCCTCTAGCTCCCAGGTCGTTTTATTTGTAGAATGATGCTTCCAAATTACTTTAACTAGAGTAATGATTCTATTTCTTAAGATCTGCTCTTTTTTATCAATAATCCGAATGGGCTCTTCCTTGTAAAATAAGTCTTTCTCAATCACAATCGGCTCATACTCAATGACATGAGAGGGATCAAGTATATACTTTCTGAGCATTGACACATGAAATATATCATGAATATGACACATGGATGGTGGTAAGGCAATCTTGTAAGCGACAGAGCCAATTCTTTCAAGGATCTCAAAAGGTCCAACGAACCTTGGGTTTAACTTTCCTTTCTTTCCAAATCTTGCAACGCCTTTGGAAGGAGAGACCTTTAGAAATACAAAATCCCCTACTTAGAACTCGATATTGTTGAATCTCGGATTTTGATGATGAAGTCAATTGTCATTTGTTATCTAATCTATGTGTTGAGATAAGTGTGTAGGATTAACTACGATGAGAGTAAGACAAGCAGCAGGTGTTGCGCCGGAGTCAAGATCATGATCACGTTGGGAGTTCGAGAGTTCGACGGAAGTTCGGACGGTCGTCGGAGGTTCAGCGAGAACAGATCCGAGAAGTCCAGAAGCTTGCCAAGCGAAGCTCGTCGGAACTCGCCAAGTGGATCGTCGCAAAGTCCAGGAGTATGCCGGATGTCTGCAGAAGGATCACTGAGGGTTTATCGGATGATCGACGAAAGTTCGCCGGAAACTCGCCGGAAGAAGCGATTGACGCATCGGAGCATAGCTGCAGAAGTTGTCTTAGAGTTAATCGTAGTTAGCATGATGATTAAGCTTGAAAATGGGAGGTGATCCCATTAGCTTAATCTTGGGGCAATTGGGCCCCTGAAAAGATTCAAATTGGGCCGAATGGAGCGAACCATTCGGACCCTGATTGCACCAGGCGGTGCAACCGCCTAGGCCAGGAGGTGCAACCGCCAGGGCTGCGAGGCTGGGCGGTGCAACCGCCCCAGCCAAGAGGTGCAACCGCCCAGGCTATGTCTCCCAGCGAGACTGGGCGGTGCAATCGCCCCAGCCAAGAGGTGCAACCGCCCAGGGCTCAGTCTCCAAGCGAGACTGGGCGGTGCAACCTCCTCTGTCAAGAGGTAGCACCGCCAGAGCTCAAGTTTCGAGCTTTGGCAGAGAGGTGCATCAGCCTGAGCTCAGTTTCGAGCTCTGCCAGGTGATGCAACCACCGAGCTCAGTCTTCGAGCTCTGCCAGGCGGTGCAACCACCGAGCTCAGTCTTCGAGCTCTGGCAGAGAGGTGCAATCGCCTGAGCTCAGTCTTCGAGCTCTGCCAGGCGGTGCCACCTCTCCAGTCAAGAGGTGCAACCGCCTGATCCCGGAATTCCGGGATTTGATCGTTTTGAGCTCCAAATTTGAATTGGGTTGGGGCCTATAAATACCCCACCCATTCAACACTGAAAGGATATAGATCCACACCGAATTCTTGATCTTTTCAGTGATTCTAAAAGCTCAAATTTGTGTAAAGTCCTAAAGTTCTCCTCCTTCTGTTCTTCAAGTCTTGAGTTGTAAAGAGAGGAGAGAAAGGATCTGTAAAGGTTGTCTCCTGAGCCTGTCAAAAGGAGAGAAACTGTAAAAGGGCAGTTAGCCTTCGCCCATTGAAGGAAGGCAGCTAGTTGACGTCGGTGACCTCGTCGGAGGAGGAAGCCAAAAGTGGAGTAGGTCAAGACTGACCGAACCACTCTAAATCTCTGGTTTGCTTTTACCTTGAGCACTTTTTCATTACTGCAAACCTCCTACATTGCTACTGCCCTCTGCGCCTTTACGAACGAGTTTCTAAGCTCTGATCTTTCAGAATCTGCATTCAAACGTAAATCGTGTTTTCGTACGATCTTCACACTGCAAT
Organism: Musa acuminata AAA Group; assembly: GCF_036884655.1. Taxonomy (NCBI): domain Eukaryota; kingdom Viridiplantae; phylum Streptophyta; class Magnoliopsida; order Zingiberales; family Musaceae; genus Musa; species Musa acuminata. The sequence goes on along the minus strand of NC_088345.1, from coordinate 26,779,155 downwards.
TTACGCTTACATTCGGATTCCATTTATAACTGCAAATTGCTTTCTACGTAAAACGCTTTTCAAGGTTCAAAACTGCTTTTAGACGCAAAACTACATTTAGACGTAAAATTACGTTTAGACGTAAAACTGCGTTTAGACGCAAAACTGCGTTTAGACGTAAAACTGCGTTTAGACGCAAAACTGCGTTTGGACGTAAAACTGCGTTTAGACGTAAAACTGCGTTTAGACGTAAAACTGCGTTTGGACGTAAAACTGAGTTTAGACGCAAACTGCGCTTAGACGCAAACTGCGCTTAGACGCAAAACTGCGCTTAGACGCAAACTGCACTGTGATTCTGCTTTTATATCGAAATCGTTTTTTATCGGACGAACGTAGCTTTTGTTTTTAAAATCGCTGTAAGATTTCCGCTGCACTAATTCACCCCCCCCTCTTAGTGCTCTCGATCCTAACAGATATCTCATCTTTTGTTATCAGCATAGCTCTTTTGCTAACTCTGAGCAGCCTTTAGCCTTTTTATGATAACCTGAATCTTTTCAGTAGGCTCTTGTACTTTATCTGGTGCTAACATCTTTCTATCACCAACTTCCTCCCAACATATAGGCGTTCTGCACTTTCACCCATACAATGCTTCATAAGGAGTCATCTGAATGCTCGAATGGTAACTATTATTGTAAGTAAACTCAATAAGAGAAATATCATTATCCCATTCGCCTCTCTAATCCATAACATAGGCTCTTAGCAAATCCTCAAGTACTTGAATTGTTCTTTCAGATTGACCATCAGTTTGAGGGTGATAGACAATGCTAAACTTTATTTTGGTGCCCATAGAATCTTGTAATCTCCTCCACAATCTAGAAAGAAATCTAGAGTCTCTATCCGAGATGATCTCCTTCGGGACACCATGAAGTCTTACTATTTCATCAACATACAAATCTGCAAGCCTATCAAGAGAATAAGTCATATTAATTGGTAAGAAATGTGCAAACTTGGTTAACCTATCAATAATGACCCAAATAGCATCATGCTTTCTAGAGGTTCTGGGTAGTCCTGAAACAAAGTCCATAGTAATGCATTCCCATTTCCATTCAGGAATATCTGTCACGCCCCTCAAAATATCCATGATTTTTAAAATCTTCACCGTAGACCAATCCAGGATCCAAACTAACGTTTGAGGACACTGAAAACATTCTATTCATATTCACATCCATAAAACCTGTGCAGTTTATAATCATATATCACATCACTCGATAATTCACATTTATGGCAACCCAAGCCAACTTGACAAACATGAACAACATTTATAAATCCACAAGCTAAATAAATTATACAATCAGAACTCCAACTATTCACCACAAGTTCATATCACCATAAATTAGACTTAACATTCTGAAATTCCAAATAAGAGAGATCTCCTAACACTTGGACACAGTATATCTATTTCGGTTCATCGACAACATTTCATTATATACAAGACATACTTATACAACAATATCGTAATAACCAACCAGACTTGCCCATTATTCTGAATAGCTATCCACTGCCTCAGCCCAAATCAAACATCTCGAAGAGTGACAAGCTGACCTGAAAGATTTATATAACAACGGAGTGAGCTAAAAACGGCTCAGCAAGTGGCAAAGCATATTCAGAACAAAAGGAACGGTTTCAAACGAGTAAGGTATCATAATACAAGGCAGAATACAAGAATTCTCAAGGATACCATTTCAATAGATACCAAATCATACGTATCATGTCATTCAAAACATATTTGATCCATAACGAATGGGGCATAGAGTAATTGGAACATATCAATGGCAGATAGGACATTTCAGAACATATCAGTTCATAGCAAATGGAGCACAGAGTAATTGGAGCATATCAATGGCATATGAAATGTTCCGGAGCATATCAACGGCATATGGAACATTTCGAAGCATATCATCAGTGAATGAAGCATTTCAGAGCATATCGAAAACAAATATCGTGCAAAAGCTCAAACGTCGTCTTTGACGTTGCAAACATATCAATCTTATCCAAAGCATGTACAGAAACACATAACCAAAGCTCTGGATATCATATCAAACATACAGAAGGTGTAATGGGATCTCAGTCAGCAATATCCCACAAAGCGGGACCCCACAAAGCGGGCAAATAAGCGCATACCAGAATATCCCACAAAGCGGGACCCCACAAAGCGGGCAAATCGCGCATACCAGAATATCCCACAAAGCGGGACCCCACAAAGCGGGCAAATCAGCGCATACCTTTTACCATTTCTGGCAAAGGTCCAAACGATCCCACACACCAGAGTACAAAAGGACAGTTTCAACAATAAGTAGCATATATCGGAAGCACACGCGGAACAACAAACATACATGTGCCTTTACGAGTCAAATATGATGCAAAGAACAAATCTCTCACAATGTATTCAGATTTGGAAACGAAATGAAAGCAAGAGCATTCAAGGATTCCAAACAATCATATATGGCTCAATTCAAATAAGAAGGTTAGATAAATTCAATGTCAAAATGAATGAACTGGAATAGGCACATATCGGGAGCAAATGCGGAACAATGGAATATACACGTGCCTATATGGGTCGATACGATATAGCATAAACGTTCCACAATGGTTTTCAAGAATGCAATAATTTTAAGGACAAGAGCATACAAGAATTCAAAGTAGTAATATAAAGCTCAATTGAATAAGAAGGCTAAAGGATATCAATTTCCAAAGGAATGAAACCAGAATATGAGAAATCGACCAAAGCTCGATTTCTGGCAGAATACAGAAGGCACATTGAACAAATGATTCAAACTATCAATCGTGCTCCAATTTACTCAGAAATAATCATTGGATAATACTTTCAGATAAGACAGGCTTCATATGAATTGAACTGTCCAACAGAGAGAGTTACAAATAATTTGGTAAGCAAGAGTCATAGAACAAAATCTCTGTTGGCAGAATTCATAATGTCAGATTCAACAGATAACTAGGCAGGTGTTTGGATTTCAGATCTTTCAATCCATATATCAAAGAAAGGTCTACGAGTCTAGTTTCCAATGAAATCAGTTTTGAACAAATCAGAGTTTCCACAAAGTCTTATAGGCAGCTCGGTATCAAAAGATCAGAATCTCAAAAGTTGCACAGATTCGAATCGTTACATGTAAACAGGAGATATAACAAATGCAAGGCTAGTACAATTTCAAGTTCCTCATAATCAAAGCAAATGTAGAGATAAAAATGGCAGTGGGGAAAGATCAGGATACTTGCAATAAGGTATATCAGAGCAATTATAGGAGAAACGAACAGGGAACTTGCAATAGAAAGGATCGAAACAAGTGGGAAACTTGCAATAAGGCATATCAGAGCAATTATAGGAGAAACGAACACGGAACTTGCAATATAAAGGATTGAAACAAGCGGGAAACTTGCAATAAGAAATATCAAAGCAATTATAGGAGAAACGATCAGGGAACTTGCAATAGAAAGGATTGAAACAAGCGGGAAACTTGCAATAGAAAGAATCAGAAAACTTGCCTTTCAAAGATTTCGATCCGAAGATCCAAAGAAGGTGCCAGCCCAAATCCTTCTACTTTTCCTCCGTGTCCTCTCTCTGTTTCGTTTTGTGCTCCCGTTTTCTTCCTTTCTTCGCAACTACACCACGTGTCGAACATCGAGGCACAGTCACCTGCTCTCTCTTACTCTCATTCCTTCTTTTTCTTTCCCAAACGCAGCTGCCACAGCCGCCGCCGTTGCCGCTGCTACAATCGCAGCCCCTTCCACCGCACTACCTTCCTTCCTCCCTTCTCTCGCAGACATAACTGCTGCATACGCAGTCGCTGCCGCTGCGGCCGCAATCCCGTCCGCAGCCCCTTTTTCCCCCTTTCCTTTCCTTTCTTTCCCAGCTGCAACTGCCGCAGTCGCAGTCGCAGTCGCAGCCATGGCCGCAGCCACCACAACCGCAGCCACTTCTTCCTCTGCTACTCTATTTCCTCTCCTACTTCTCTTCCAACTGCAGCTGCCACCCCTTCTCCTCTTCCTCTCTTCTTCCTCTCCTTCCCTTTCTCTTCTTCTTCCTTTCCTTCTCTTCTTTCCCAGCCACAGCTGCAGCTGCCATCGCCGCAGCCGCAGCCCCTTCTCCTCTTCCTCTCTTCTTCCTCTCCTTCCCTTTCTCTTCTTCTTCCTTTCCTTTTTCTCTTCCTCTTTCCCTGCCATAGCTGCAGCTGCCACAACCGCAGCCGCAGCTACTTCTTTCCCTTCTCCTCTTCCTTCTCCTTCCTTTCTTCTTCTTCTCTCCCCGCTGCAACTGCTGCAGTCGCGGCCGCAGCCACGGCCGCAACCTCTCCCTCCTCCCCTGCTCATCTTCCTCTTCTTCTTCTCTTCCAGCTGCAGCTGCCATCGCCGCAGCTGCAGCCCCTTCTTCCCCGGCGTCACACACACCCTCTCCTCTGTTTCCTCTGCAGGAAACAGAGGTATCACACCTCTTTCTCTTCCTCTTCTTCTTCTTCTCCTCTTCCCCTCTTCCCTTTTCCTCCCCAAGGCCACACATCTCCTCGCTGCAGCCTTGCCGCAGCTATCTTCTTCTTCTTCTTCTTCTTCTTCTTCTTCTTCTTCTTCTTCTTCTTCCCTTTTCATCCTCAACGCCCCACACATCCTCTCCTCTGTTTCCACCTGCGGGAAACAGAGGTGCTGCAGCCCTGGCTGCTGCAGCTGCCTCTCTTTTCCCCTCTTCTTCTCCTCTTCCCTTTTCCTCCCCAACCCCACACACCTCCTCGCTGCAGCCTTGCCGCAGCTATCCTCTTCTCTTCTTCTTCTTCTTCTTCTTCTCTTCTCCCTCTTCTTCCTCTCTTCTTCTCCCCACGCCCCACAGCTTCTCGCTGCAGCCCTCGCTGCAGCCACCTCCTCTTCTTCTTCTTCTCCTTCTTCTTCTTCTCTACTCCCTCTTCTTCCTCCTCTCTTCTTTTCCCTCTTCTTCTTCTTCTTCTTCTTCTTCTTCTTCTTCTTCTTCTTCTCCCCACGCCCCACAGCTTCTCGCTGCAGCCCTCACTGCAGCCACCTCCTCTTCTTCTTCTTCTCCTTCTTCTTCTTCTCTACTCCCTCTTCTTCCTCCTCTCTTCTTTTCCCTCTTCTTCTTCTTCTTCTTCTTCTTCTTCTCTTCTCCCTCTTCTTCCTCTCTTCTTCTACCACTCTCCTTCTCCTCACGCCCCACCGCTCTCTCTGTTTCTGGAAGAAACAGAGTGCGTGGGAGGCGGTGGGATAATACCGAATTTTCGGTTTTCCCTTTTTTTTTCTTTTTTTGCAACTTAACAGTTTAGTCCTTGTAATTTCTATATTTACATATAGGTCCTCCAATTTACATATAAATCTTTATTAATAATTTTTAAAAGCGAGGGATATTACACTCTCCCCCCCTTAAAAGAAAATTTAGTCCTCTAAATTGATCATAGCTCAATCGATGAAAAGATGAGGATTATGATATCTTTATTTCCTCCTCCTACTCTTAAATAGTTTCATCAATAAAATACAATTACATAATTATCCACGAGTGACCGAAATATTCTCCTCCTTGATCCTCAATAGACGGTAACCCGACCTTCAATCAATTTCTAAAAATACTTGCGTACCCTGTAATTAATCGAGCAAGTCGTTACTTCAGAAAATACTCTTTTTTTATGGTCACCTAATTCAACTGTCTATAATCCTTACAAAGCCTCAATGTTCCATACATTTCTTTTAACTAACACCGGAGCACCCCATGATGAAATATTAAGCCAAATATTTGATATGTTGACGTGCAAAATATATTGAGGTCTAATGAACTATAGTGATTGGTGGAAATTTTCTTTGATGTATTTTAGGAATCTGGGATGATGAGGACATTTGGTCCTCCTATTTCATTGTTTCTGATTAATTAAGGGGAATGAAAGGATTGATTGGGGATATTGAATCAGAGTGGCGCAGCGGAAGCGTGGTGGGCCCATAACCCACAGGTCCCAGGATCGAAACCTGGCTCTGATACCACCTCTGTCACGCCCCTCAAAATATCCATGATTTTTAAAATCTTCACCGTAGACCAATCCAGGATCCAAACTAACGTTTGAGGACACTGAAAACATTCTATTCATATTCACATCCATAAAACCTGTGCAGTTTATAATCATATATCACATCACTCGATAATTCACATTTATGGCAACCCAAGCCAACTTGACAAACATGAACAACATTTATAAATCCACAAGCTAAATAAATTATACAATCAGAACTCCAACTATTCACCACAAGTTCATATCACCATAAATTAGACTTAACATTCTGAAATTCCAAATAAGAGAGATCTCCTAACACTTGGACACAGTATATCTATTTCGGTTCATCGACAACATTTCATTATATACAAGACATACTTATACAACAATATCGTAATAACCAACCAGACTTGCCCATTATTCTGAATAGCTATCCACTGCCTCAGCCCAAATCAAACATCTCGAAGAGTGACAAGCTGACCTGAAAGATTTATATAACAACGGAGTGAGCTAAAAACGGCTCAGCAAGTGGCAAAGCATATTCAGAACAAAAGGAACGGTTTCAAACGAGTAAGGTATCATAATACAAGGCAGAATACAAGAATTCTCAAGGATACCATTTCAATAGATACCAAATCATACGTATCATGTCATTCAAAACATATTTGATCCATAACGAATGGGGCATAGAGTAATTGGAACATATCAATGGCAGATAGGACATTTCAGAACATATCAGTTCATAGCAAATGGAGCACAGAGTAATTGGAGCATATCAATGGCATATGAAATGTTCCGGAGCATATCAACGGCATATGGAACATTTCGAAGCATATCATCAGTGAATGAAGCATTTCAGAGCATATCGAAAACAAATATCGTGCAAAAGCTCAAACGTCGTCTTTGACGTTGCAAACATATCAATCTTATCCAAAGCATGTACAGAAACACATAACCAAAGCTCTGGATATCATATCAAACATACAGAAGGTGTAATGGGATCTCAGTCAGCAATATCCCACAAAGCGGGACCCCACAAAGCGGGCAAATAAGCGCATACCAGAATATCCCACAAAGCGGGACCCCACAAAGCGGGCAAATCGCGCATACCAGAATATCCCACAAAGCGGGACCCCACAAAGCGGGCAAATCAGCGCATACCTTTTACCATTTCTGGCAAAGGTCCAAACGATCCCACACACCAGAGTACAAAAGGACAGTTTCAACAATAAGTAGCATATATCGGAAGCACACGCGGAACAACAAACATACATGTGCCTTTACGAGTCAAATATGATGCAAAGAACAAATCTCTCACAATGTATTCAGATTTGGAAACGAAATGAAAGCAAGAGCATTCAAGGATTCCAAACAATCATATATGGCTCAATTCAAATAAGAAGGTTAGATAAATTCAATGTCAAAATGAATGAACTGGAATAGGCACATATCGGGAGCAAATGCGGAACAATGGAATATACACGTGCCTATATGGGTCGATACGATATAGCATAAACGTTCCACAATGGTTTTCAAGAATGCAATAATTTTAAGGACAAGAGCATACAAGAATTCAAAGTAGTAATATAAAGCTCAATTGAATAAGAAGGCTAAAGGATATCAATTTCCAAAGGAATGAAACCAGAATATGAGAAATCGACCAAAGCTCGATTTCTGGCAGAATACAGAAGGCACATTGAACAAATGATTCAAACTATCAATCGTGCTCCAATTTACTCAGAAATAATCATTGGATAATACTTTCAGATAAGACAGGCTTCATATGAATTGAACTGTCCAACAGAGAGAGTTACAAATAATTTGGTAAGCAAGAGTCATAGAACAAAATCTCTGTTGGCAGAATTCATAATGTCAGATTCAACAGATAACTAGGCAGGTGTTTGGATTTCAGATCTTTCAATCCATATATCAAAGAAAGGTCTACGAGTCTAGTTTCCAATGAAATCAGTTTTGAACAAATCAGAGTTTCCACAAAGTCTTATAGGCAGCTCGGTATCAAAAGATCAGAATCTCAAAAGTTGCACAGATTCGAATCGTTACATGTAAACAGGAGATATAACAAATGCAAGGCTAGTACAATTTCAAGTTCCTCATAATCAAAGCAAATGTAGAGATAAAAATGGCAGTGGGGAAAGATCAGGATACTTGCAATAAGGTATATCAGAGCAATTATAGGAGAAACGAACAGGGAACTTGCAATAGAAAGGATCGAAACAAGTGGGAAACTTGCAATAAGGCATATCAGAGCAATTATAGGAGAAACGAACACGGAACTTGCAATATAAAGGATTGAAACAAGCGGGAAACTTGCAATAAGAAATATCAAAGCAATTATAGGAGAAACGATCAGGGAACTTGCAATAGAAAGGATTGAAACAAGCGGGAAACTTGCAATAGAAAGAATCAGAAAACTTGCCTTTCAAAGATTTCGATCCGAAGATCCAAAGAAGGTGCCAGCCCAAATCCTTCTACTTTTCCTCCGTGTCCTCTCTCTGTTTCGTTTTGTGCTCCCGTTTTCTTCCTTTCTTCGCAACTACACCACGTGTCGAACATCGAGGCACAGTCACCTGCTCTCTCTTACTCTCATTCCTTCTTTTTCTTTCCCAAACGCAGCTGCCACAGCCGCCGCCGTTGCCGCTGCTACAATCGCAGCCCCTTCCACCGCACTACCTTCCTTCCTCCCTTCTCTCGCAGACATAACTGCTGCATACGCAGTCGCTGCCGCTGCGGCCGCAATCCCGTCCGCAGCCCCTTTTTCCCCCTTTCCTTTCCTTTCTTTCCCAGCTGCAACTGCCGCAGTCGCAGTCGCAGTCGCAGCCATGGCCGCAGCCACCACAACCGCAGCCACTTCTTCCTCTGCTACTCTATTTCCTCTCCTACTTCTCTTCCAACTGCAGCTGCCACCCCTTCTCCTCTTCCTCTCTTCTTCCTCTCCTTCCCTTTCTCTTCTTCTTCCTTTCCTTCTCTTCTTTCCCAGCCACAGCTGCAGCTGCCATCGCCGCAGCCGCAGCCCCTTCTCCTCTTCCTCTCTTCTTCCTCTCCTTCCCTTTCTCTTCTTCTTCCTTTCCTTTTTCTCTTCCTCTTTCCCTGCCATAGCTGCAGCTGCCACAACCGCAGCCGCAGCTACTTCTTTCCCTTCTCCTCTTCCTTCTCCTTCCTTTCTTCTTCTTCTCTCCCCGCTGCAACTGCTGCAGTCGCGGCCGCAGCCACGGCCGCAACCTCTCCCTCCTCCCCTGCTCATCTTCCTCTTCTTCTTCTCTTCCAGCTGCAGCTGCCATCGCCGCAGCTGCAGCCCCTTCTTCCCCGGCGTCACACACACCCTCTCCTCTGTTTCCTCTGCAGGAAACAGAGGTATCACACCTCTTTCTCTTCCTCTTCTTCTTCTTCTCCTCTTCCCCTCTTCCCTTTTCCTCCCCAAGGCCACACATCTCCTCGCTGCAGCCTTGCCGCAGCTATCTTCTTCTTCTTCTTCTTCTTCTTCTTCTTCTTCTTCTTCTTCTTCTTCCCTTTTCATCCTCAACGCCCCACACATCCTCTCCTCTGTTTCCACCTGCGGGAAACAGAGGTGCTGCAGCCCTGGCTGCTGCAGCTGCCTCTCTTTTCCCCTCTTCTTCTCCTCTTCCCTTTTCCTCCCCAACCCCACACACCTCCTCGCTGCAGCCTTGCCGCAGCTATCCTCTTCTCTTCTTCTTCTTCTTCTTCTTCTCTTCTCCCTCTTCTTCCTCTCTTCTTCTCCCCACGCCCCACAGCTTCTCGCTGCAGCCCTCGCTGCAGCCACCTCCTCTTCTTCTTCTTCTCCTTCTTCTTCTTCTCTACTCCCTCTTCTTCCTCCTCTCTTCTTTTCCCTCTTCTTCTTCTTCTTCTTCTTCTTCTTCTTCTTCTTCTTCTTCTCCCCACGCCCCACAGCTTCTCGCTGCAGCCCTCACTGCAGCCACCTCCTCTTCTTCTTCTTCTCCTTCTTCTTCTTCTCTACTCCCTCTTCTTCCTCCTCTCTTCTTTTCCCTCTTCTTCTTCTTCTTCTTCTTCTTCTTCTCTTCTCCCTCTTCTTCCTCTCTTCTTCTACCACTCTCCTTCTCCTCACGCCCCACCGCTCTCTCTGTTTCTGGAAGAAACAGAGTGCGTGGGAGGCGGTGGGATAATACCGAATTTTCGGTTTTCCCTTTTTTTTTCTTTTTTTGCAACTTAACAGTTTAGTCCTTGTAATTTCTATATTTACATATAGGTCCTCCAATTTACATATAAATCTTTATTAATAATTTTTAAAAGCGAGGGATATTACAATATCTAAGGACTGTAATAAACCTCCAGGTCTCTGGTGTTCTGCTTTGATTTGCTGACATGTCAAACACCTTGAAACATATATTGCAATCTCCTTCATGCCTTTCCACCAATAATGACTTTGGAGATCTCTATACATTTTTGTGCTACCAGGATGTATGGTGTACTTTGAATTATGACCTTCATTCAAGATCTGGTTCTTGATATCTGGGTCATTTGGAACACATATTCTATCCTCAAATCTCAATAGGCCATCATCTGAAATTTGAAAATTCAACTTCAATCCCATTTCAACTTCATTCCTCAAGTATATTAAATGTGGATCTCATAGTTGTCCTTCTTTAATTTGTTGAATGAGATTAGTTTGCACTGGATAGAGGTCATCAATATTATTGAGTCTTGCCCTTTCCTCATTACATTCGAATCATAATTTCTTTCTAATAGCTTCCATTGTTTTACAATCAAACTAGCCATAAAACTTGTAAATTTTCTACTAAGTGCATCAGCTACAACATTTGTTTTACTTGGGTGATAACATATGGTACAATCATAATCCTTTAGAAGTTCTATCCATCTTCGCTGCCTCATATTTAACTCCTTCTATGTAAAAATATACTTTAAGCTCTTGTGATCAGTAAAGATATCAAATGTCTGCCCATATAAGTAATGTCTCCAAATCTTTAGAGCAAAGATGATTGCTACCAATTCTAAATCATGAGTCGGATAATTCAATTCATAATTCTTTAGCTGCCTTGAAATCACTGGCCCTTTCTTGAAGCAATTACTTTCCCTTCTTGCATCAAAACGCATCCAAGGCCCTTTCTTGAAGTATCAGTATAAACTACAAATCCTTCATTACCATTTGGAATAGTGAGAATAGGGGCACTAGTCAATATTCTTTTTAATTCTTGGAAACTTTGCTCATAATCACCACTCCATTCAAATTTCACATTCTTTTGAGTCAATTTGGTGAGGGGATGAGCAATTTGAGAAAATCCCTCCATAAATCTCCTATAATAACCTGTTATGCCCAAGAAACTTCTAATTTCTGTTACATTTGTTGGCACTTCCCAATTAACTACTGCTTCCACCTTCTTTGGATCAACAGATATGCCCCTTCTTGAAATCACGTGGCCTAAGAAAGCAATTTCCTTCAACCAAAATTCACATTTGCTGAACTTTGCATACAGCTTCTTTTCTCTTAGTATAGATAATACATCTCTCAAGTGTTTATCATGCTCTTGATTACTTCTTGAATATACTAATATGTCATCAATGAATACAATTACACAATCATCTAAGAGTGGTTGAAATATTCAATTCATCAGTTCCATAAAAGCTGTAGGAGCATTAGTCAAGTCAAAAGGCATTACTAAAAATTCGTAGTGACCATATCGAGTCCTAAAGGCTATTTTTGGAATATCCTCCTTCTTGACCTTCAACTGATAGTAACCTAATCTTAGATCAATCTTGGAGAATACATGTGCACCCTGCAATTGATCAAACAAGTCATCAATCTTGGGTAGGGGATACTTGTTTTTTATAGTCACTTGATTCAACTGTCTATAATCAATACAAAGCCTCAACGTCCCATCCTTCTTCTTAACTAATAGCACTGGAGCACCCCACGATGAGACGTTGGGTCGAATGAAACCCTTATCTAACAACTCTTGTATTTGCTTCTTCAATTCCTCGAGCTCGATTGGTGCCATTCTGTAGGGAGGCTTAGATATTGGGGCTATCCCGGGGACCAAATCAATAGCAAATTCTCCCTTTCTATCTGGAGGTAAACCAGGAAATTCATCTGGAAATACATCAGGGAACTCTTTGACCACTGTAATTTCATTTAGGTGAGTTTCTTGATTTGAATGTTCCTTTACACACACAATATAACAAAAATAACCCTTCTACAAAAGACGATAAGCTTGAAGTGTTGATATCAAGCAATGAGGCAAATCATGCATAATACCCTCAAAGTAAAATACAGGCTAATTTGGTATGCAGAAAGTAATTATTTTTGTATAGCAATCAATACTAGCATGATAAGAAGATAGCCAATCCATGCCAAGTATAATATCAAACCTTAGATTTCTAGGAGTATCAAATCGGCAAGGAGTTCATGTTCTCCAATAGAAATCAAACAAGATGGATAAACCAGATTTGTAGTCAAGGAATCCCCAACAGCAGTAGTTACATGTAGCAAATAATCTAGTGGTTTAGGTTGAATGCCCAAGTGACAAGCAAAATATTGTGAAACAAAAGACAAGTTGGAGCCAGGATCAAACAAAACTTTTGCATTTCTATTAGAAACATATAGAATACCTTCAACCACTGATTTAGAGGCTCTGGAATCTTGTTCTGTGATAGCATATACTCTAGCATGGGCTGTCGGCTTAGGGAGTAGTGGCTCTTTCTTCTTGTTTAGTGGGCATTCTCTGACTTTATGATCGAACTTTCCACAGGCAAAACAGGCTCCAGTCACCCGAAAACACTCACTTGTTTAATGATTACGTCCATATTTTATACACGATAGAGTTCTTTGCGATGGAGTTCCTTTCTCAAATCTAGGTACCTTTACCTTCTTATTACTTCTTTCTGCTTCATTTCCTCTCTTACTTTTACCAACAAACTTATCCTTGCTATTCTTGTCCCTGATTTCTTGGATCTCCTCCAAGTCTTTTTCAAGTATGAAAGCTCTTTCTACTACATCAGTGTATACTTGGAGTTTTAAAACTGATATTCGGCTTCTTATTGCCAGCCTTAATCCTCTTTCAAATCTTCTTGCTTTCCTATATTCATCATCAATCATATGTGTGGCAAATCTAAAGAGCTCGGTGAATTTAGACTCATATTTGGCTACTGTCAAATTTCCCTGGATGAGATTCAGGAACTCCAATTCTTTCTGCTCTCTGATACAATCTGGAAAATATTTATCATTAAACTTTTTTGTAAATACCTTCTAAGTGATTGGCTCCTGTCGAGCTTCAGAAATCCTCTTCATGGTTCGCCACCAGTGCTTAGCCTCTCCTTCTAGCATAAAGGTAGCAAGAGAAACCTTTTTATCATCTGGGCAATTTAAAACATCAAATATTTTCTCTATCCGCATCATCCATTGTTCTGCTACCATTGGATCAGGCTCACCAATTAAACTGGGAAGACTAAGCTTCTTAAACTATTCAATTCCCAACCCAATCTGGTTTGAATTCCCAACTTCATCATTTCTTCCTTGTCAGACTTGTTGTTGCATTACTTCTGTCATCGCCTCTAGAGTTTTCATAATTTCACTCAATTGATCAGAAGTAGATGCAACAGGAGAACAAGATGACCTTGTCATCCTTGCTTCCTAAAAATAACAAAAAAAAGAAAAAAACTTTTGATCAGTCTCTAAATAGAAATCACTAAACCTCAAAATTTATTACACATTTAGCATATCAAGATTCTTAGAAATCCTCAAATCATGCTCTAATACCAACTCTGTCATGCCCCCCGAATTATCACATTCAGGAAGTGTGACCCTGTCTAAAATCAATAATATTATAATTCATCATCAATTCAATCCAGGATCCAATCTAACAATTTGAGGATACTAAGAATCATTCAAAAATCAATATTCATAATTCATAAACATGTACGTTACATAAATCATAATCCACTTCACTCGGAGATTCACAAAATCTAAAGGCAACTCAACTAAACATCAACCACAACACAAATCCATAATCGTAGAAGTATATACAATCATAAAAAGATAATTATTTACCATGAGTTCTTATCCTTATACAACTTAAACTTATCATTCCATACACATGAGCGGTCCTTTAAACTTTTACAACACATAAGTATCAATAGATCCTTAACATTACATCAGAAGTAAAGTATACTATACAACAAAAACCTATCATCCAACAAAGATTAGCTCAAAAATCTTCTAGTCTTTCACTGCTTTAACCCAATTCTAGCTTTTCAGTGCGTGACAAGCTACTCTGAAAAATTTATATAGCAATGGGGTGAGCATAAAGAGCTCAGTAAGCGTCTAATATATCCATGGCGATAGGAGAAGTTCAAGCAAGCTAAGTATCAAGATACAAAAGTAGAAATACAAGTGTTCATTTGAAGTCATCTCATTTGATATAAAATCACAAAGGTTTACCTCATTCAAAAACAAGCATTAGACATAACAATAGGAGAAAGGAAATTGGAGCATTTCATTGGCAAAAGAAGCATTTAGGCATGTATCAAATGACACATGAAGTATTTAGGTGCATATCAAAGGCATAAGAGTGTTTGGGGGCATAATAATGACAAACGAAACATTTCAAAGTATAACAAGTGAACCGAATAATAAACACAAGCTTGTATGTCATTTTTGATGTAGCATGCATTCCATTTTTATCCAAAGCATAATATGAACTCATAAACAAAGCTTTGGATATCATATCAATAAACATAGAGGGCGCTGTGGAACCATATACATAATGTGATTCATCCATTTCTGGATGACCACCAAGCATAAGTCTCCCATGTCTGGGAGCTCCATCCACCTAGGTCTGAGTGAAGTCAATGGGGCCAGCAGAGCAATCGCGGGCTCTAAGCATAACTCCCTTTACCATTTCTGGCAAAGGTTCACAATATCCCACAAGACACCATAGTACAAAAGGGTAGTATTAACAATAACATTGACACATATCAGAAGCACATGCAGAACAACGAAGATATGCATGTGCCTTTATCAAACAAGGAAATGCAAACAAAGGATTACATAATAAATCTTAGATATACAATAATTTTAGGATAAACAATATAAGAACTTCAAAGGACTAATATAAAGCTCAATTGAAGAAGAATTTAGCAGAAATCAAATTTTCAATAGGATAAAAATTGAATAGGCTTTTCCCAACAAAGTTTTCAATTCTGATAGAATTTGAATGGTACATTTCCTGATTTGTTTGAGTGACCAAGCATGCTCCAATTCACTAAAAATGAGTGTCATTGGAAAGCTGTACAAATCTATTTTTTAGATAAACTAAAAACAGGAAGTTACAACAAATAGAGTAAAGGACGGTTAGAATTGATCATCTCTGTTTTGCAGAATTGTTAAGATCAATTTAAATAGATGTTTTAGAAGGCAAACATACTTTAAAATTTCTAAATTATATGTCAAAAGAAAGATATGTGAATCTAGTTTCCAAAGAACTAAGTTTTGCATAATTTAGAATTTTCGCTAGAGAGTTATAAGCAATTTAGTAATAGAAGGTTAGAATTAATCATCTCTGTTTTACAGAATTGATCGAATCAATTTAAACAGATTTTTCAAAAGGCAAACGTACTTCAAAATTTCTATATTATATGTCAAAAAAAAGATATGTGAATCTAGTTTCCAAAGAACTAAGTTTGTATAATTCAGAATTTTTACTAGAGAGTTATGAGCAATTTAGTAATAGAAGGTCAGAATTCATAGTATATGTTTTACCAAATACATGAGGTCTTTTTATTCAATTGTTTGGATAGGTAAATTTACTCCAAATCTTTCAATTTTTATGTCAAATGAAAGCTCTATAAGTCTCCTTTCGTATGAAAGAGGTTTTTCCTCAATTTGAAATTGGTGCAAAAAGTTATGGTCATACCAGTACTGAAAGGTCAAAATCTGAAAATTTTTAGATTCAACATTTGATGTATAAACGGCATAGATATCTTACATGCAGCCACAATCTCCCAATTTTCTCAAAATCAAGGTGAAAACAAGGATCAAAATTTATCTCTAGGATGGGTTAGAACACTTGCCTTAGATGAGTTTGATTCTCAAATATAGGGAGTTGATGCAAAACCTCAAACAAAGTTTCTTCTTCTTCTTCTTCTTCTCCTTCTTCTTCTTCTTCTTCTCCTCCTCAAACTAATGTTGGCTGCAAAGTTTCTTTTTAATGGTGCCTTAAATTACTTAGGTTTGGCTCATGCTAAAATAGTGAGGTGGCAAGCATGCATGGGGGTTTAGGTGTCAACTTTAGAATAAATGCAAGTGGCTCATCCTATTTAATGACACATATCCTCCATTTTATTTTATTTTATTTTTATTTACTCAATACTGAATATTCTATAAATCATATCAAAATTTTAATATTTACTCTTAGGTCCTTAGCCATAAACTTTAATATAATATTATTTAATAAAAAAATTATTAAATAATCCTCATATTTACAAACAAGCATTTACTAATTTTTTTTTTTTAAATGGGGGATGTTACAGCAGCTACCACCGCCACAGCCGCAGCCTCCTCCTCCCTCCTCTTCTTCTTCTCTTCTTCTCCTCTCCTTCCCTTCTCCTCCCTAGCGCCACACACACCCTCTCCTCTGTTTCCTCCTGTAGGAAACAAAGGTGTCACAACCTCTTCTCCCGCCTCTCCTTCTTCTCTTCCTCTTCTTCTTCTTCTCCTTCTCCTCTTCTTCCCTTCTCCTCCCAGACGCCCCACACCTCCTCGCTGCAGCCCTTACCGCAGCCACCCTCCTCTTTTCTTCTTCTTCTTCTTCTTCTTCTCCTCTTCTTCCATTCTCCTCCCCGACTCCCCACATATGCACTCCTCTGTTTCCTCCTAGAGGAAACAGAGGTGTTGCAGCCCTAGCTACTGTAGCTACCTCTCTCTCCTCTCCCTCTTCCCTCTCTTCTTCTTCTTCTTCTTTTCTTCTCTTCTCCCTCTTCTTCCTCGTCTCTTCTTTTCCCTCTTCTTCTTCTTTTCATCTCTTCTCTCCCCAATGCCCCATAGCTCCTCACTCTGTTTCCTATATGTGGGAGGCGGTGAGATAAGAATGCTATTTCCCTTTTCTTTTTTTTCTTTTTTTTGTAACTTAATAGTTTAGCCCTTCAAATTTTTATATTTACATATAGGTCCTCCGATTTATAAATAAATCTTTATTAATAATTTTTAAAAGTGAGGGATATTACATGAATGGCCATGATTTTAGGGTCTCAACTCTTTGGAAGAGATCTTAAAACTTTATTAACGAGCTCGAAATCTAAAAAACCTTTACCGAATCCTTTCAATCCATTGACGACATCCGTAAAACGAGTGTACATGTCTCCTATGGTCTCACTCAGTTTCATTTGAAATAGTTCATAAGAATATACTAAATGGTTGATTTTGACTCTTTCACTCTACTTGTGTCTTCATGAGTCACTTCGAGTGTGTGCCAAATATCAAAAGTTGTTTCACAAATCAAAACACGATTGAACTCGTTTTTATCTAATGAACAAAACAAGGCATTCATAACCTTGGCATTTAACATTAAAGTCTTCTTCTCCAACTCACTTTAATCGTTCATTAGAAGAGAAGACTTTTGAAAACCATTTTCAACAACGTTCCAAAGCTTAAAATCCATAGAAATAAGGAAAATCCTCATTCAAGCCTTCCAATAGGTGTAATTCGTCCCATTGAACATGGACAGACGTGTAATTGAGTGACCCTCTTGGTTCCCAACAAATACCATCTCTCTTGGGTTTTAATCTAACTGAGAGTGAACCTTGCTCTGATACCAATTGTTAGGATCAAGAACGCACTAAGAGGGAGGGGTGAATTAGTATAGCAAAAAACTTTCACGATTTCAAAAACCTTGTTTCGATTAAAGTTGATTCAACTCAATTCGTTTCGAAAGGAATTTGAGCTTGAAGTCTAAAGTGAAAATGTAAGAGAAGACTAAGGTCATTTGCAGCAGTGTAAATCACAAAAACGTAGATTTTGTAAATTCTTCGTAGAAAGCTGATCTCGAAAGATGTTTTACGTTAAAGTAAATGTAGACGTATTTAAAATACAATAAGGAGGAGAGGTAGTTTGCTATAAAGGAAAGATGCTCAAAGTAAATACAAACCAAGATTTTAGAGTGGTTTGGTCAATATGACCTACATCCACTATCGGCTTCCTCCTCCGACGAGGTCACCGGCATCCACTAGAGGTCTTCCTTCAATAGGTGAAGGCCAACCACCCTTTTACAGCTTTTCTTTTTTTGATAGGCTTAGGAGACAACCCTTATAAGTTTTCACTCCTCTCTTAAATGATCTCAACAATTAGAAAGAAAGAAGGAGGAGAACTCTAGCTTTTACAACATTTTAAGGCCTCAAAGACTCAAAATTAAAGCAAGTTTTTCGTTCCCTTTCATGTAGGGAAAGGGTGGGGTTTATATAGGCCCCAATGAGTTTAAAAATGTAGCCTAAAAGTGTTCATTCCCAGATTTCTGGGGTTCTGGCGATACCACCACCATTACTGGGCGGTACTACTGCCTGTCATCGGACACTGAGTGGTACTACCACTCAGTCTGGGAAGTACTACCGCCTGACAGCGCTAGAAGACCGAGCTTAAGTAGTACCACCGCTTGATAGGGGTGGTACCACCACTGGCAGCAATAACTGTCGGTGGTACCATCACCTGACAAGGGCGGTACTACTACCCAGAATCCCTGGGAGACTGAGTCTCCTGGGTAGTGCCATCGCCTACCAGGAATTCTGGGTCCGAATGGGCTATTCCATTCGGCCAAATTTGGGTCTATTAAGGGCCCAATTGGCCCCTAATTAAGTTAGTGGGATTACCTCCCAACCCTAACATAATCTATACTCTAACTACGACAATTACGACATGATTACTGCAATTCTGTGTTCCAGTGCATCAATCATATCTTCTGGTGAGCTTTCGGTGAATTTTCGGCAAACATCTAACGAACCCTCGACGATGCTCCAACGGAGAGCTAGCAAGCTCCTGGACTTTGCAATGATCTTTTTAGCGAGTTCTAATGAGCTTCTATTGCAAGCTCCTAGACTTCTCGACTGGTTCCTATAGAACTTCCGATGAACATCCGGACTTCCGATGAACTCTCGGACTCCCAACGTGATATTGATCTTGACTCCGGTATAACACCTACTGCATGTCTTACTGCCATCATAGTTAATCCTGCACACTTTTCTCAACATATAGATTAGATAAATAAATGACAATTGACTACATCATCAAAATCCGATATTCAACATATATGATATAACATGAGGGATTCGTGTCCAACGACTGCCCAGATAAGGTTTGCAGGTTTCTTAGGATCATTTATGGACTAAAGGAAGCTTCCCGAAGTTGGAACATAAGATTTGATAAGGTAATCATATCTTATAACTTCGTTAAAAATGAAGATGAGTCTTGTGTGTACAGGAAGGTAAGTGGGAGTACTATCACCTTTTTGGTGTTATATATGGATGACATCTTGATCATTGGGAATGATATAGGAATATTATCCACAGTAAAGACTTGGTTTTCTAGACACTTCTCCATGAAAGACTTAGGAGAAGCATCCTATATTTTGGGGATTCGGATCTATAGAGTTAGATCCAAGAGGATGCTTGGCTTGTCCTAGTCCATGTAGATAGAAACTATTGTCAAAAGTTTTGGCATGAAAAATTCCAAAAGATGTCTCATACCGATGAGACATGGGATATCGCTTTCTAAGAGTATGTCCCCAAAGACTCTTGTAGAAAGGGCGAACATGGATAGGATACCCTATGCATCAGTAATAGGGTCTATCATGTATGTCATGCTATGTACTAGGCTTGATATAGCGTATGCTCTGAGTGTCACGAGCAGGTATTAGGCGAATCCAGGCTTGGAACATTAGAAATGTAGTAAAGTGTATCCTTAAGTACTTGAGAAGAACTAAAGATCTTTTACTAATATATGGAGGTAGTAGCCTTAGGGTTGAAGGCTACATAGACTCAAGTTTATAATCTGATGTCGATGATAGCAAGTCGAGTTCGGGGTATGTGTATATCCTGAATGGAGGGGCAGTATGCTGGAAAAGTTCTAAGAAAGATACTACTGCTGACTCGACCATAGAGGCAGAGTACATTGCTGCAGCAGAGGCAGCAAATGAGGGAGTCTGGATGAAGAAGTGTATAACAGATCTGGGAGTCGTGTTGGGTAGTGAGGAGCCGATTTCCTTATATTGCACGATTACTCAAATAAGGGAACCTAAGTCTTGTCAGAAGTGCTCTAAGGAGGTTTCATCTTATTAGAGAGATCATGACCCGAAGAGATGTAGTAGTAGAAAGAGTTCCATCCAAAGATAATATTACAGATCCACTGATAAAACCGTTGTCTCAGATTATCTTTGAGCGTCACAAGGGTCTGATGGGGATCAGACAGATAGGTGATTGGCTTTAGGTCAAGTAAGAGATTGCTAGTCATATATGCCTAGCAAGCCAATTGTTAGGAAAAGAGTTGGCACTAAGAGGGGGGGTGAATTAGTACAGCGGTAAAAATTACGTCGGTTCAAAACTTCATTACAATTAAATCTGTTTCTGACGAAAAATCATTTCATAAAGGTATTAACTTTGAAAGTGTACAGAAGAGCATAGTAGATGTAATGCAAGTAAAGTGGTTTTTAGTAAAGTAAATTGCACAAGAGAAACGCAAACCAGATTTTTATAGTGGTTCGATCGTTGTGACCTACATCCACTTCGTCGATTCCTCTTCCGTCGAGGCCACCAACATCCACTATCAGTCTTCTTTCAATTGGCAAAGACCAACTTCCCTTTTATACCCCTCTTCTCCTTTTTACAGGTTTAGGAGATAACCTTTTACAATCCTCTTTTACAAGGTATCCCTCTCACACCTCCCTTAGAACTCTCTCTAAGCTTTGGGAGGAGGGAACTCAACTTTCTAAGATTTATAGCTTTAGAGTCATAGGGTTTTACTCAATATTTCTTTCTTATCTATGCAGGAATAGCTGGGGTATTTATAGGTCTCAAATGGATTTAAATTTGGAGCCCAAAATTCAAACCCTTGAAATTTCAAGGTACGAGCGGTATCACCGCCTGTAGGCTGACACTGGGTGGTACCACCACTCACACTAGTGGTACCACTGCCCAAACAGTCTTGGAGACTGAGTCTGGGTAGTACCACCGCCTGACACAATCTCAGAGATTGTGCCATGACGGTTTCACCTGTTTGGTCACTATTTGGGCCTTTCTCTTGGCCCAACACAGCCCAGACTTGGCCAAACTATCCCCTAATTGGGTTGGCCCAATTTTAATCCCTATTATACATTAAATATAAATTTTAAGATATTTACTAAGCTAAACAAAGTCTGTAAGTCTAGGTTTCTTCCGGCGAGCTTCCGACGATCTTCGGGCGAACTTCCGACGATCTCTCAACAATGTTCTAGCAAACTTCCGACAAGCACCTGGACTTTATGATGATCTTCTTGGTGAGTTTTGATGAGATTCTTTAGCAAGCTCTGGGACTTCTCGGTCAATTCTCATAGAACTTCCGATGAACGTCCGGACTTCCAACGAACTCTCGAACTCTCAACGAAATCACGTTCTTGACTCTAGGACTTCATTTTGCTTTATGCTTTGCTATCATAGTTAATCTTGCATATGTAAAAATACACTTTGATCTAGACAATTATTACTAAGCATGAATCATGTTGTACGGCATGTCATTGGTCCATCAACGCTTTGTCTGATTCTTCAACGCATCATCCTTTCTTACGGCATATTGCTCAATCGGCCAATTAAGCTCCACAAATCTAATATCCTTGGCGTAATTTCCGCTCTTTTTAGCTCGATGCCCAAATCCATGGCCTGAAGCCTTTTGTCGATACATCATTTAATCCTCCGGATAGACATCCAATCTTCTGATATGTTCCACCGGCCCAACATGATTCTTCCTACTTTAATTGTCTTATCTTGATCAAAGCATCCTACGTCACTCAAAATGCAGATCAATTCATAAACACTTATCAATTGGTTTCATCATCAAAATATGAGATTCAACAATCTCCCCTTTTTTTATTATGACAACCAATTGATGACTAAGTTTAAACAAACTCCCGGAGTTTAAACAAACCCCCCCTATCAATATGTCATATTGATAGAGACTCTTGGATTCAAAAATCTAAGTAACATGTTATCATAAACTTATGCATAACATCATACTTCTCCCCCTTTATCATCAACAAAAAGGATAAGTGCAACTAGCAAGTGTTTTTAGACATCCAAGTTCAAATCATTGCATAATAAATCTCAAGTTTTATCATCATTGCAAGCTAGCAAAACTTTTAAGTTTTACATCATATAAGTTAGTAATATTTAAGATGTTCAAGAAGGTAACTTTCGCTTTTTGAAATATGCAAGTTAGCAATCTTTGCTTCTCTTTTAAGATGAGCAAGCTAACATGTTTTTGCATCTTCTTGACTTGTGCAAGCTAACAAGTTTGCCTCTTTTCATGATGTGCAAGCTAGAAATTCTTTCTCCCCCTTTGTCATTGGCAAAAAGAGAGGAATAACAAAACAATGGTACAATTCATCAATTTTCAAATTATGACAAAAATAAAGTGTCATTATTATTTCAATATGTCATAATTGAGATAAACCTTGAATTTAAATTTAATTCAAGTCAATGCAATTTTAATCATGATTATCATACATGATATGCAATACATCAAATACATCATCATAATAAAATCATAAGTATTATATGTATTATTTTTTAATAAGCTAGCAACTTTGCTTCCTAGAAAGTTTTTCTCCTTGCAATTTGTGAGCTAGCAAATTTTACACATGAAAGTTGGCAAAATTTTTTACATCTTTTGGGATGAGCAAGCTTTTTTACTTCTTATTGAAGTATGCAAGCTAGCAAAATTTCTCCCCCTTTGTCAATGTCCAAAAAGAAGGGAAGAAAATAATTTTGTAATTCTTTTTCCCTTTACAATAATTTTCAAATCATGACAAAGGTAAATAACAAAGATGAAAAATCAAGTCATAAATGTCAAAACAATTTTTTTATTATGAATATTTTATCATTGTATGCATCAATATCATAAGCTGAAGTATTGCATGCATAATACCAAATCACCATTCATAATTACATCAATATTCTAGTCATTATTTCAATCATCAAAAAATCAAGTCATGAATGTCAAAATCATAGTATTGCATGCATTCATACCATCATATGAAGAATATCAAGAAGAACTTGGTGATGAGATATACTTCATGAATACAACAAATTTTACATAATAAAATTCAAGTCATAAACCTTAAAAGATGTCAAGCAGCATATCATGGTTTATTAGAATAAGTCTTCTTTTTAGTGAATAGCAAAAAGAATAGTAGGAGAACAAGATCTCAATTCATGTATATCAATAGATATTATTCACTTTGACAAATCTCATTTTTAGTAAATAACAAAAAGAAACATGGGAGTTCAAAAACAAGATCTTGATTCATAGAAAAATTTCAAGTATCAATATCGAGAATTCAAGATCATGATATAGATGAAGACATTCTTATAGCAAAAAGATGTCATAAGATAATACATAAATGATCTTGATTCATGTATAATATCTCTCAATTTATTATGAATCATAAAAATTATAATTCCAAAAAATCATGATTCATTTAGAAAATCTCCTCTTAAGAAAATACCAATTAGAATCATGGGAGAATGATTAAAAAAAATCTTGATTCATAATAAATCTTAATTTGTAAATATCAAGGAATCGAGAACATGATTTAGCTAAAAAAAATTATTCAAATTTAAATCATCAAATCATCAAAATCACTTTCATAGTTCAAGAGATTCAAAATAATATAAATATATATTTTAATCTCTTATTCAAAACTCGATAAGATAGAGATGTTTTATTTTAAGTTATTAGTTTCATACAAGTATGTTTTATGCCAAATAAGAAAATGCATCAATCATTTAGGATTGAAAAATAAATTTCGTCATAAAAACCATCAAGATCAATAAACCATAAATTACCCAAAAATTATCATTTCTTCAAATCATCATGCATAGATTCACATTAAGAATGATATCAAACCTCTTAACATTTTCATTAAGACATCAAGTATGGTTTCAATCAAAATCAAAATCATCAAGATACACATTATTTCTTCTGGAAAAAACATATATAGGATTATCATTAGATTTAAATCTAACATTTTATTCATAAAACATGCCATTTTCATGTTCATTACTAGAAACATAAGCATGATTCCTAATATTTTTATTTTTAGCATTATTCATTACATTATTAAACATGAAATTTTCAAGAAAAATAAATTTTCTAAGCTAAATTAAAAATAACTCATGCAAAGCATCATGTTATTTTGAGATAAACTAAGGGAGTTTCGTTTGCGTATTTTACCTCATTGTCGAAAATTGTTAAGGCGTAGTAAGTAGTTGCATTCTTTTTTAGTTTATTTTTGTTCTTTAATTTTTGTTTTATGAACTTTTTAAATTTCATAGTGAGGAGTTCTAGTTCACTATCACTTGAGCTTATGCTCGAGTGGTCTTCGATTATTCTAAGTCCGAAATTCTTCCTGTTCTTTAGAAGGATGTTCTCAAGTTCGTTTTGTGCATTGTGCGTCATTTCATATGTCATTAATGAACTAAAAAGTTCTTCAAGTGAAAAATTATTAAGATCTTTTGCCTCGCATTGTTCGGATCCCAATTATTACTAAGAGAAGGTACAATTTTGTTTATAAGTTCAAAGTCCGAAAAACTTTTACCAAGTGTTTTTAAACCATCGATGACATCCGTAAAACGGGTGTATATATCTCCAATGGTTTCACTTAGTTTTATATGAAAAAGTTCAAAATCATGCATCAAAAAGTTTATTTTTGAATCTTTAACTTTGCTAGTGCCTTCATGTATGATTTCAAGAGTATACCAAATGTCAAAAGCTATTTCGCAAGTAGAAACCCGATTAAATTTGATTTTATCTAAGGCGCATAATAGAGCATTCATAGCTCTAGCATTTAAAGAAAAAGTCCTCTTCTCCAAATCATTCCAATGGTTTATTAGAAGAGAAGACTTTCGAAAATCATTTTCCACAATACTCCATAAATTTAAATCCAAAGAAAGTAAGAAAACTCTCATTCGAGTTTTTCAATATGTGTAGTCTATCCCATTGAACAAGGGAGGACGAATGAGAGAAAGTCCCTCTTGAAAGCCGAAAAGAGCCATTTCACTTGGGTGTTAAACCAAATGAGAAATAACAAGGCTCTTATACCAATTGTTAGAAAAAGAGTTGGCACTAAGAGGGGGGGTGAATTAGTGCAGCGGTAAAAATTACGTCGGTTCAAAACATCATTGCGATTAAATCCATTTCCGATGAAAAATCATTTCATAAAGGTATTAATTTTGAAGGCGTACGGAAGAGTATCATGGATGTAAAGCAAGTAAAGTGGTTTATAGTAAAGTAAATTGCACAAGAGAAACGCAAACCAGATTTTTATAGTGGTTCAATCGTCGTGACCTACATCCACTTCACTGATTCCTCTTTTGTCGAGGCCACTAGCATCCATTATTAGTCTTCTTTCAATGGGTGAAGACTAACTACCCTTTTACACCCCTCTTCTCCTTTTCACAGTTTTAGGAGGGAACCTTTTACAATCCTCTTTTATAAGGTATCCCTCTCACACCTCCCTTAGAACTCTCTCTAAGCTTTAGGAAGAGGGAACTCAACTTTATAAGGTTTACAACTTTATAATCATAGGGTTTTGCTTAATATTTCTTGCTTATCCATGGAGGAATAGCTGGGATATTTATAGGCCTCGAATCGATTCAAATTTGGAACCCAAAATTCAAACCCCCGAAATTTTAGGGTATAGGCGGTTCCACCGCCTACAGCCTGACACTGGGCGGTACCACTACCCAGACTGGTGGTACCACTGCCCAGATAGTCTCGGAGATTGACTCTGGGCAGTACCACTGCCCAGACTGGTGGTACCACTGCCTGACACAGTCTTGGAGACTATGCCACGATGGTTTCACCTATTTGGTCACTGTTTGGGCTTTTATCTTAGCCCAACATAGCCCAAACTTGACCCAACTATCCCCTAATTAGGTTGGCCCAATTCTAATCCCTATTATATGCTAAATATGAATTTTAAGATATTTACTAAGTTAAACAAAGTCGGTAAGTCTAGGTTTCTTCCAGCGAGCTTTCGACGATCTTCCGGCGAACTACTGACGATCTCTCGGCAATGTTCTAATGGACTCCCAGCAAGCTCTTAGACATCATGATAATCTTCTTGGTGAGTTATGATGAGCTTCTTTGGCAAGCTTTGGGACTTCTCAGTCAATTCCGATAGAACTTCTGACAAATGTTTGAACTTCCAACGAACTCTCGAACACCCAACGAAATCGCGTTCATGACTCCAGGACTTCATTTTACTTTATGCCTTGCTATCATAGTTAATCCTGCACATATAAAAATATACTTTGATCTAGACAATTATTACTAAGCATGAATCATATTGTCCGGCGTGTCATTGGTCCATCGACGCTTCGTCCGATTCTTCAACGCATCGTTCTCTCTTGCGGCCTATTACCTAATCGGCCAGCTGACCTCTGTAACTTCGATACCCTTGGCACAATTTCTCCCGAAGCCTTCTGTTGATACATCATCCGATCCTCCAACTAGACGTCCAATCTTCTGACATGTTCCACTAGCCCAACATGATTCTTCCTGCTTTAATTGTCTCATCTTGATCGAAGCATGCTACATCACTCAAAACACAGATCAATTCATAAACACTTATCAATTGATTTCATCATCAAAATCTGAGATTCAACACCAATCATGTGAGTGATGGCACGTATGACTTGACACGCAATCTTTTTGCTTATTATATGTTGGCATTTATCACTTTTTATTGACTATTGCATATATGCATATACAAATTCTGATATCTTTGGATCTATGCAATGGGAATCGGATCATGATGAGATCACGATAATGAGACCGATTCACCTTTAAACACAAATCCTAAATAATCCTGGTCATAGGTTACTCGAGAGGGATATCGAGATAACCGAACAGACTGGTGTACTATATACCCATCCATATTATGGATATAGCTGGTCTCATAGCTGCTTATGTGGGGACACTAGGAATATAGTACAGGTGCTCATTGGAGAATGAGTTCACTAATTTATCCGCTTACGGAATATTGGATGGTTGATGATACTTTATTGTCAAATAACAATTCCGCAGTTCCAATGGTGTATCTGGTCTTTAGCCTTGAGATGTTAGGATCGGAGCAGCACTAAGAGGGGGGGGTGAATTAGTGCAGCGGATTAAAACTTTAGTTTTGAAAAAATCTTTTGATACGATAAAAACCGAACTTGAAAAGCTTAACTTGAACGCATGTTTATAAAGGTATGCAGCAAAGGTAATGAGGAAATAAAGCACATAAGAAGATTTGCAGTAATGTAAATAGTAATAAGAAAATGCAAACCAGAGATCACGCCAATTTTAAAGTGGTTCGGTCAAATGACCTACATCCACTTGCGAGGCCCTCTTCGATGAGGCTCCCACCTTCCACTAGCAAATCTCTTGAAGGGGAAGGGCAAATACCCCTCTTACAATCTTTTACAAGCAGTTCACACTCTTACAAATTTTTAGCAAGAAAGAAGGAGGTGAACACTCTAGCAAATTGAAAACAAGACTTGCTAAGACTTTTCGAATACCTTTCTCTCAATCAATTGCTACTCAAAAAGTTGTAATCTCAGCTGAGATTTGAGGGGTATTTATAGGCCTCAAGAGGATTCAAATTTGGGCTCCAAAATTTGAATTCTCTTTGGGTTCCTGATGCTGGCGGTGCCACCGCCTGTCATTGTCAGACACTAACAGTGCTGGGCGGTGCCACCGCCCAGCTCTCGGGTGCTGGGCGGTGCAACCGCCCAGTCTGGCGGTGCCACCGCCAGACCCTTCGGTTTACTTGTTAAGCTTCAAATTTAGCCCAAACCAAGTCTAATTTTGGGCCCAGTTGGCCCCTAACTAGGATATAGGATTATCTCTTAATCTTAATCCTAATTACAAGTGAACTACATAACAAAAAAAACATCCTAAGCAAGTTTTCAACCGCGAACGTCAAGTCTTGTTCCGGCGAGCTTTCCGACGAACTTCTTTCGACGGACTCCCAGCAAGCTCCCGAACTTGTGATGACTTTAACGAGTAGCTTAGCCCGAAAATTTCGAAAATTTCGACAGGTTCCCGATTTCTTCTCAATTGGTTCCGGCAGCATCTCCGACGATTCTTCGGACTCTTAAATGTCCATCGAACTTGACTCTGGTATTCTTGCTTTGTGTTTTCTGGTTATCGTAGTTAATCCTGCATACTTAACTCAATAATATGGATTAGATCAATTAACCCATCAATTGATCTTATCATCAAAATCTGAGATTCAACATGAGACACCAAGGATGTCCTGTATGAGTGCTCCATTCTTTGATACTATACTTATAGGTTTGGATATCTAGATATAGTACAACCGGTTATCCGAAGTAGTAGTCAACCTTACGAGGGCTATTGAGTGTCGATAGAGAATTATCCACTCTCGGTGTCATGAGAGGAATATCCCATATATTCTTGCTCAAACAAATCCCTGGCCAGGGTCATTTAGATTGAGAGAGAAAGACTTCTCCGAGAGAATCCGATTAGAGCAAGACTTGAGTAGAAACCGTATGGGTTTGATAGCACCATGCCCGATATATAGTCTCTGGGATATTAGATGGATGAGGTGTTGAATCTTAGATTTTGATGATGAAGTCAATTATAAATTATTTGATCTAATCTATATGTTGAGAAAAGTATGCAGGATTAACTAAGATAATAGTAAGATAAAGCAGGTGTTGTGCCAGAGTCAAAATCGAGATCTCATTGGGAATTCAAGAGTTTACCGGAAGTTCGGATGTTCATCAGAAGTTCTGCCAGAACCAACTGAGAAGTCCAGGAGCTTGCTAAAGAAGCTCATTGGAACACACCAAGAAGATTGTCGTAAAGTTTAGGAACTTGTCGGGAGTCCGCCGGAACATTATCGGCAGTTCGTCGAAAGTTCGTCAGAAGATCGCTGGAAGCTCGCTGGAAAAGCAATTGATGTACCAAAACAATATGCTTTGTCAAATTATCTTAAATATTATATTTAGTCCATAAATTGAGTTAGGATTAGGAGGTAATCCCACTAACTTAGTTAGGGGCCAATTGGGCCCTAAATAGGGCTGAATTTGGCCGGATTGAATAGCCCATTTAGCCCCTAAAAATATAACTGATGGTGGCACCGCTTGGGAGACAAAATCTCCTAGGTGGTCTAGGTGGTGGTACCACCCAGATTGGGTGGTGATATGTTAGAACCCTTACAGATTCTAAACTTGGGGTTGATCTCTTTAGGGGATCGGCCTCCTTGGAACTCTATAGGGGTTCCTCCCTCCTAGTTGCTGCTCAAAGGTTGTAGAAAAGATTCATCTATTGCTTATCAAAAGAGGAGGAATACATGGCTATTTATAGGGTTTCTAAACCCTAACTCCTAATAGGACTCCTACTTAAGACTCCTACTTCTAACCAACTCCTAATAGGACTTCTACTCAAGACTCCTATTCCTTTACAACTCCTAATTCTTCTCTAAGAAACAACCTCCTAACCCTAGCCGGCCTCTTCACCTCTTTAATAGGGGTCGACTTAGGTAGGTTTTACATGAATGTCCCTCTTAATTAGGACTCTCCTAGCTAGAGTCCTAACAGACCCGCCCTCTTCAAATCAGCCTTGTCCTCGAGGTTGACGATTCATGAATTTTGAGAATTTGATCTTCAAGTCGTCATAGTTCTCCCAAGTGGCATCTTCTGTTAGTAAGTTCACCCACTGTATTAGCACTTTAGTGGTGGGTCGTCGTCGTCGAGTCACGATCCATCGATCAATAATGGTACTTGGCTAGGTCTGGAGTTCTCCTTGGATAGTCATATTTGGCGGGTGGCTTTGGGCTGTCTCCAAGCACCTATTTACAACTTCTGTTTGGCCGTCGATTTGTAGGTGATATGCCATACTCCTTTTCAATTTAGTACCCTGCATATAGAATAACTTTGTCCAAAATCTACTCGTGAAGATGCAAGTAGAATTTATCATAAGCACAACCGTCCCTTATAGTGTAATTTTTTTGAGTCCCAATTGTAATGAGCCACGGAGCTTGGTGCTTCCTCCAAATATTTTATAATCTTACTAATCTCTAAATCTTCCTGCCATTCCATCTAAATATCCTCAAGGAAGTCGCTAGTTGGAAGTGAAACGGTTGAAACTTCAGCTTGCTCGGGTAGCTGCGAAAGTGCATCTGCAAGAATATTCTCTTTCCCCTTTTTGTAAGTTATTTCATAATCAAATCCAAGAAGTTTTGTTACCCATTTTTGCTACTCAAGGGATGATATCTTACGCTCTAAAAAGTACTTTAGGCTTTTATGGTCGGTTTTAATTTGAAATCATAGACCAATAAAGTAGGGTCTCCACCTCGTTGCTGCGCGCACAATGGCGAGCATCTCCTTATCATATATTAACTTATTTTGATGGGAGGGAGATAATGTCTTGCTAGTGTATGCGAGTGGTCGACCATCTTGCATGAGAATGGCTCCAATTCGGACTCCAGATACGTCGGCCTCAATAATGAAGGGTCGGTTGAAATCTGGTAGTGTTAGCACCGGCATCGTCGTTATGGCTACCTTAAGTTTGTCAAAGGAAGCGGAGGCTCTGTCCAACCATTGGAAGACATCTTTTTCCAGTAAGGAAGTAAGTGGTGCATTGATCTTTCCATAGTTTTTCATGAACTTACGGTAGTAGCTTGTTAAACCTAGAAAGCCATGTAGCAATTTTATGTTTCTCGGGGTCGGCCAGTTTTACATTGCTCCAATTTTGAAGGGGTCCACTACCACACCTTCCTCTGATATGATATGCCTAAGATATTCCACCTTCTTTTGAAGAAAGCAAAAATTCGTAGTGGTTGTTGTGTTCAAAAGGTGGTTTTCGGTATGTCTTCTTCGCACGCTCGTATTTGATGATACCCGGATCAAAGGTCCAGCTTTGTGAAGATTTGTGCTCCCTTTCATCTAGTAATTCATCTACTATTGGAATAAGATATTTATCCTTGATGGTTATGCCATTGAGAGCTCGATAGTCAACATATATTCGCCTTGTTCCGTCCTTCTTGCGTACAAGTAGCACCGGTGAAGAGTAGAGGTTGCAACTTGGCCGAATAACTCCTGTTTCGAGCATCTCTTTTACAATCCTTTCTATTTCATCCTTCTGGAGATGTGGATACTGATATGGCTGAGCATTTGCTGAAGATTTGCCTGGAAGAATCATTATACAATGATCATGCCGACGAGTAAGAGGTAGGTTGCGCGGTTCATCAAATATATTTGAAAATTCAGCAAGCAAAGGAAGTAGATTTGGATCTTCAAATTCTGTTGGCTCTCCCTTAGTTTACTGCTCAAGTTGTACCAAAAAGCCACTGCATGCTTTATGCAAAACCTTCTCCATTTGTTGTGTGCAAATCGTTGTTATGTCGCCCCCACGTTTCCCGTGCAATGTCACCTGTTTCTCCTTACTATAAAATTTCATAATTAGTTTCATAAAATTTCAGGAAATATCATCTAATGTCGTCAACCATTTAATTCTGAGCATGGCCTCATGATTGTTAAGAGGGAGAAAGAAGAAATCTGCAATTATCTCTTGGTCCTGCAGCAATAGTTTCTCCTACGGGCCCCTACGATCACAATTCAAAATCCGTCCGTCGGTGACCTTAACATCAAACCTACAGCGATTCTCGATAGGTAACGATATCCGAACAGCAAGCTTACTATTTAGGAAGTTAGTAGTACTGCCCGTGTCGATGAGAACAGTGATCGGTTGTTCTTTGAGAAGGCCTCCAACTTTCATCGTTTGTGGGTTTGAGTAGCCGGCTAGTGCGTGTACTGTAATGTCAGTCGGTTGTGGCTCTTCTTCCACATCTTCTTTATGTTCAAGGTTCTCTTCTGAATGTTCAATGACCTATTCTTCTATTGGTTCAATCATAAGAAGTCTCCCTTTCATCGTTTGCGGGTTTGAGTAGCCAGCTAGTGTGTGTATTGTAACGTCGGTCGGTTGTGGCTCTTCTTCCACATCTTCTTTGTTATGTTTAAGGCTCTCTTTTGAATACTCAATGACCTCTTCTTCTATTGGTTCCATCAAAAGAAGTCTCCCTTTTCTACAGCAATGCTTGTAACTCCATGGCTCGTCGCAATGCCAACATAACCGCTTCGGGAGCAATCGTAGATTGCTCCCGAAGCTCTTCTCTTGTCCACTTCTTTGGTATAGGGACTCGACCGATAGTAGGGGGGGCTGAGGGCTTCAGTATTTCTGGTTGAGGAGCAACTCTAGTCCTCCAAGGTTCATGATTCAATCGCCTCTTGATGTCGTGCGAAAGAGATAACTGCCATAAGTGTATATGGTTGTCGCGCTTTAACTTCTCCTCGGATATTTGGCTTCAAGCCCTCAATGAAGGTTCTCAATAGCTGTTTTTGAGACTAATCACAAGTTTGATTAGATAACCTTTCAAACCTGGTTTGGTACTCCTGAATGGTAGAGGTTTGACTGATCTTTGCTAGTTGTCCGTCAATATTCTCGTAATCGGTTGGTTTGAAGCGGATCAGCAGTCCTTCTTTGAATTATTGCCATGAAAGGACTCCATAAGTATGTTCAAACCAGTCAAACCACTATATAGCATCCCCTTTAAGATGTATAGCTGCAATTTTCACCATAGATGCATCCGCGGTTTTATGGTACCGAAAATATCGCTCCGTGCGCGAGATCCAACAAATCGGGTCTCCTTCTTCCCATCTAGGGAAGTCCATTCTGATGCATGGATAGTTGGGGTTGGTCATAGAGCTTCCCCTCTCTTGGAAGTCATATCTTTGGGCTTGGTGAAATTGGGCAAAGCTCTCTCCTTGATGTGATTTCTTTAGGCTTAGTGGTCGGCCCAATCTAAGTTCGGTAAAGAGCGTCCGAATCTTATCCTCCATTCGCGCCTCGAAGGCTTCGAATTTAACATTGATTACCTCCTCAAGTGCTATAGTATATGTGGCCAAATATGTGATGTTAAGATTTCTCTTTTGTTGTCGGGTTAAAGGCATGTATTGGTTGAGAGAGGTGATGGTCGAAAGGGTTGGTAGATTGGTGTATGTAGGCTACGGTTTAGGCTTGTTTTGTAGCTATTTTGGGTGCAGTTTGAGAGTGTGGTTTAGTGGAGTTTTAGGGCTGTAGATGAAAGTTTTGGATCTGTGGTAGATGGTAGCAAAGGTTTGATAGAAATAAGTGGAAGTTGCAGCAAGTATGTGCTGTCTTATAAGATTAGAATTGTCGTCGAAGAAACAACAGTTTCTCGACATAATTTCCACCAAAAACTTGAGAGAATTGAGAAGAGAATTGATAGAAAAATCACTGTTTATATTACAGCAAGGATATTTAATTTAATCAAGAAAATTTTGGCAGTATAACAGCAAGGAAATTGGTGCAAGTTGCGATTGCAGAATTCTCGTCGAGAAATTTCTGCGGGTTACGACAAAAATTTGCAGCAATACAAAATCATTTTTAGAGATGAATTTCTTAATAGATC
This sequence comes from Musa acuminata AAA Group, assembly GCF_036884655.1. Taxonomy (NCBI): domain Eukaryota; kingdom Viridiplantae; phylum Streptophyta; class Magnoliopsida; order Zingiberales; family Musaceae; genus Musa; species Musa acuminata. The sequence continues at coordinate 26,745,377 of NC_088345.1, read as the reverse complement.
AATCTTAGATGGAAGCTAAGATGATCTATGAAGTGTATAAGAAATTTCATTCAAAAAAGATTGCAAATAGATGGGTTAAGGCAACAATATGTGGCTGAAATTTTCTGTAGCACAGATTTTTAAGTATAGCAGATTGGACGTAAAAGATCAGTGGTTTATATTGAGAATTTTTTGATGAAACCAAATGAAATTCTACTGTTAGGAATTGTCAAAGCTATCATAAAAATTTCGTAGAGATTTGCATAGAAACAACGTAGTATCAAGATCAAACAAATAGTGCTATGCGGCTGAAATTTTACAGTGCAGATTTTTAAGTATAGCAAATTAGACGTAAAATATCAATGGTTTATATTGAGAATTTTTTGACAAAACCAATGGAAATCTGCTGTTAGGAAATGTCAAAGATGTCATAAAAATTTTGTAGAGATTTGGATAGAAAAAACACAGTAGCAAGATCAAACAGACGGTGCTATACGGTTGGAATTCTGCAATGTATCTTTCGTCGTAGAGATGAAAACTTTATGACGAAAAGTTTATGCAGCAATATAGGAATATTTTTTTTAGAATTTTCAAATAAGGATAACTAAATTGCAGCAGCAGTAAGGTAGAAAACTAGAACCTGTTGCAATTCACGGAGAGATCAAAAGATGATATGTGGTGGCGGAGATGACGGTAGAATTTGGCAACGATCTCTTAAGCAATTGTGGGAATTGCTTTGGGCGGTTGTGGAGGGTTGATGGATGGCTGTGGAAGGGCAGCGATGCCAAGAATGCTGCTCTGATACCAGGTGTTAGAACCCTTGCAGATTCTAAACTTGGGGTTGATCTCTTTAGGGGATCGGCCTCCTTGGAACTCTATAGGGGTTCCTCCCTCCTAATTGCTGCTCAAAGGCTGCAGAAAAGATTCATCTATTGCTTATCAAAAGAGGAGGAATACATGGCTATTTATAGTATTTCTAAACCCTAACTCCTAATAGGACTCCTACTTAAGACTCCTACTTCTAACCAACTCCTAATAGGACTTCTACTCAAGACTCATATTCCTTTACAACTCCTAATTCTTCTCTAAGAAACAACCTCCTAACCCTAGCCGGCCTCTTCACCTCTTTAATAGGGGTCGGCTTAGGTATGTTTTACATGAATGTCCCACTCAATTAGGACTCTCCTAGCTAGAGTCCTAACATGATACCGCTGGCAATTTATGCTGCCAATGGTGGTATCGCCCCTGTCTAGCTGTGGTACCGCTAGAGCTCGGTCTCCGAGCTTTGTCAAGCGATGGTACCACCCAGTAATGGCGGTGGTACCGCCATTACCCTAGAAATCCAGGATGAGACAATTTTTTCCTTCAATTTTGAAGCCATTGGGGCCTATAAATACCCCATCCTTTTCTGCATGAAAGGGCACAAAAGTGTTTAACATATTCTGGAATCTCTAGGGTTTGAAGTGTTGTAAAAGTTAGAAAGAGTCCTCCCCTCCCTCTCTTAGCTTTGTAAACATCTAAGAAAGAGGAGTGAGGCTTGTAAGGGTTATCTCCTAAACTTGGGAAAAGGAGAAAGCACTGTAAAGAGGTGTTTGGTCTTCACCTATTGAAGAAAGGCCTTTAGTGGACACCGGTGACCTCAACGACGGAGGAATCCGAAAGTAGATGTAGGTCACATCGATCGAACCACTCTAAATTCTGGTTTGCTTTCATTTGTATAATTTACATTATTGCAAACCTCCTTAATATTCTTTTTACACTTTTATGAAAGCTTTCAAATTCAATTTCTCTCCGAAATGGATTGTATCGAAACAATTTTGTTCGAAATCGGTTTTAATCGAAACAAAGACTTTTGAAATCGGAAAAGTTTTCTACTGCACTAATTCACCTCCCCTCTTAGTGCCGCTCTTGATCTTAATATGAGGGATAATAGGTACATGGTAACTAAGGACAAACAGGTCCAATAAATTGAATTCCCCTATATCGTCTAGGGATTACGGCGTAGTGGCCTAGTACATCCACAGTCGATGAATCGAGTGAATTATTATGGAGATAATAATTCACTAAGCCAGAAGGAGTTATGATAGGTATGACTCATGGCCAGTTCGATATTGGGCTTAGAGGGTCACACACATATGGGAGGCATTGCGATGAGTAGAGGTTCGGATGTGAGATATCCGCTAGAACTCCTATCTTATTGGATATCCAATAAGCCCCTGAATTATTGGATCCCATGGACGAGATCCAATAAAAGCCCATAAGAGATTATTGGATAGAGATCCACTAATCTAAGAGGCTTGGGTAGTTGGATGAAGATCCAATACCCAGTAGGGGAGAATCCATTAGGGTTAAGATTGACAAGGGACCTCTATAAATGGGAGGGATTCAGTGGTTCATAGATTAGAGTCTTTGCTTGCCTCTCCTATTCTCCTCCCCCTCTCCACCTCAGAGCAGGCCTGGAGTTTTGAGGAGTGTCATCGCAGCCCTGCTATGTGGATCACCGCTAGAGAGGAGGGCGCTTGACCTCCTTCACCCTCTCCTAGAGATCTACAAGGATTTAGGGATATATGATTTCTCTAGGTAACATAATCTATTCTATATGCAGTTTTAAGTTTCACGGATTTTTGTACATAAATCTTTGCACGACGATGAACATCTCTTTGGGAATAGGGGATTTTATTTTTTATTCTTCCGCTGCGCATGTGATGCCACCCCCAAGATTTTCCAACACATATAACAGGCCATATAAAGTGATAAAATACCAAATAAGAATAATAAGCAAAAAGATTGCGTGTCAAGTCACATGTGCCATCACCTACGTGATTGGCTTGTAAGGCACCTATGACTAGCAATCTCCCACTTAACCGAAAGCCAATGACCTTTGTGTCTGATCCCCATCAAACCCTTGTGATGCTCAAAGTCAATCTGAGGCAATAGCTTTATCAGTGGATCTGCATTGTTATCTTCGGATGGAACTCTTTCTACTCCTATATCTCCTCGGGTCACGATCTCTCTAATCAGGTGGAACCATATCAGAACACTTCTGATGAGACCTGGGTTCCTTTGCTTGAGCAATCACCCCATTGTTATCGCAATATAAGAGAATCAGCTCCTCACTGCCTGGCACGACTCTTGAATCTGTGATGAACTTCTTCATCCGAACTCCCTCCTTTGTTGCCTTTGCTACAACAATGTACTCTACCTCTGTGAACAAGTCAATAGTAGTATATTACTTGGAACTCTTCCAACACAATGCTTCTCCATTTAGGGTGTACAGATACTATAAATTCAACTTACTATCATCGACATCGGATTGGAAACTCGAGTCTATGTAGCCTTCAACCCTGAGGCTGTTAGGATCGAGAGCACTAAGAGGGGGGGGGTGAATTAGTGCAGCGGAAATCTTACAGCAATTTAAAAGCTAAAGCTGCGTTCGTCCGATAAAAAAATGATTTCGATATAAAAGCAGAATTACAGTGCAGTTTGCGTCTAAGCGCAGTTTTGCGTCTAAGCGCAGTTTGCGTCTAAACACAGTTTACGTCTAAGCACAGTTTGCGTCTAAGCGCAGTTTGCGTCTAAGCGCAGTTTGCGTCTAAACTCAGTTTTACGTCCAAACGCAGTTTTACGTCAAAACGCAGTTTTACGTCTAAACGCAGTTTTACGTCTAAACGCAGTTTTGCGTCTAAACGCAGTTTTGCGTCTAAACGCAGTTTTACGTCTAAACGCAGTTTTGCGTCTAAACGCAGTTTTACGTCTAAATGTAATTTTACGTCTAAATGTAGTTTTGCGTCTAAAAGCAGTTTTGAACCTTGAAAAGCGTTTTACGTAGAAAGCAATTTGCAGTTATAAATGGAATCCGAATGTAAGCGTAAACTGCAGTGTGAAGATCGTATGAAAACACGATTTACGTTTGAATGCAGATTCTGAAAGATCAGAGCTTAGAAACTCGTTCGTAAAGGCGCAGAGGGCAGTAGCAATGTAGGAGGTTTGCAGTAATGATAAAGTGCTCAAGGTAAAAGCAAACCAGAGATTTAGAGTGGTTCGGTCAGTCTTGACCTACTCCACTTTTGGCTTCCTCCTCCGACGAGGTCACCGACGTCAACTAGCTGCCTTCCTTCAATGGGCGAAGGCTAACTGCCCTTTTACAGTTTCTCTCCTTTTGACAGGCTTAGGAGACAACCTTTACAGATCCTTTCTCTCCTCTCTTTACAATTCAAGACTTAAAGAACAGAAGGAGGAGAACTTTAGGACTTTACACAAATTTGAGCTCTTAGAATCACTGAAAAGATCAAGAATTCGGTGTGGATCTTTTTCCTTTCAGTGTTGAATGGGTAGGGTATTTATAGGCCCCAACCCAATTCAAATTTGGAGCTCAAAACGATCAAATCCCGGAATTCCGGGATCAGGCGGTTGCACCTCTTGACTGGAGAGGTGGCACCGCCTGGCAGAGCTCGAAGACTGAGCTCAGGCGATTGCACCTCTCTGCCAGAGCTCGAAGACTGAGCTCAGTGGTTGCATCGCCTGGCAGAGCTCGAAGTCTGAGCTCGGTGGTTGCATCACCTGGCAGAGCTCGAAACTGGGCTCAGGCTGATGCACCTCTCTGCCAGAGGTGGTTGCACCTCTCTGCCAGAGGTGGTTGCACCTCTCTGCCAGAGCTCGAAGACCGAGCTCAGGCAATGCATCACCTGTCCAAAGAGGTTGCACCTCTCTGCCAGAGCTTGAAGACCGAGCTCGGTGGTTGCACCTCTTGGCAGAGCTCGAAACTTGAGCTCTGGCGGTGCTACCTCTTGACAGAGGAGGTTGCACCGCCCAATCTCGCTTGGAGACTGAGCCCTGGGCGGTTGCACCTCTTGGCTGGGGCGGTTGCACCGCCCAATCTCGCTGGGAGACATAGCCTGGGCGGTTGCACCTCTTTCACTATTCCAGCTCACTTGGTTTGGCTCCAAACTTGGTCCAAACCAGTCCGAACTTGGGCCTAATTGGCCCCTACTTGGGTTATAGGATTAACACCTAATCCTAACCCTAATTAACGTGCTAACTATGAATTTAAAGACATTTTCTAAGCTATTACAAAGTCCGCAAGTCAAGACTTCTTCTAGCGAGCTTCCGGCAAACTTCCGGCGGTCTTCCGATGAACTCTCGAAAACCATTCTGCGGACTCCCGGCAAGCTCCTAGACTTCACGATTTGATCTTAGCGAGTTTCAACGAGCTTCGTCGGCAAGCTCCGATCTTTCTCGGTGAGCTCCGTGAACTTCCAACGAACCTTCCGGCGAGCTTCCGAAAAACCCTTCGGCAAGCTCCCAACTCATTCTCGGCTAGTTCCGGTAGCATTCCCGACGAACCTTCGGACTTCCGTCGAACTCTCGAACTCGCAACAAATCCTTCGCGCTTGACTCCGACACTTTGTTTCGCTTTATGTCTTCATCGTTATCATAGTTAATCCTGCACAACAAAACAAAACTTCGATTGAGACAATTAATCCTAAGTAATTAACCAAGTTGTCCGACATGTCATTGGTCTCTCGACGCTTCGTCCGATTCTTTGGCGCATCGTCCTCTCCTGCAGCCTATTGCCCAATCGGCCAGTTGACTCCGCAACTCCGATATCCTTGGCACAATACCCGCTCTTCTTGGCCGAATGCCCGAGTCCACGGCCCGAAGCCTTCTGTCGATACGCCGACCGATCCACCGGCCCGACGTCCAATCTTCTGACATGTTCCTTCGGCACAACATGATTTTCCTGCTTTAATTGTCTCATCCTGATCGAAGCATCCTGCGTCACTCAAAACGCAGATTAAATCATAAACATATATCAAGTAGTTTCATCATCAAAATACGAGATTCAACAATCTCCCCCTTTTTGATGATGACAACCACTTGATGACGGAGTTAAACTTAACTCCCGGAGTTTAAACAAACTCCCCCTATCAATATGCCATATTGATAGAACCTTGAATTCAAACTGAATTCAAGTCATTGCAATATTCATCATGAATACTTGCAATACGTCAACATGAACATATGCATAAACTTATGCATCACATGTCATGTCATCAACATACTTTCATCAACATACTTCTCCCCCTTTGTCATCAACAAAAAGGAGAAGTATCACAATCAAGTGTTTGTGTGTGATATTGGTTCAACTCTTTGCATGAAAATCATAATATCAAGTTTTATCATCATGCAATCTTGGAGCTAGAAGATTTAGCAAGTGTTACATCATGCTTAGAACATTCATGCTATCAAGTTTTAGATATTCAAGTTTTATAACATATAAGATAGCACTTTTGGTAATGTTCAAGATAGCAAGTTCTATATCATGCAAGTTAGCAAATTAGAGATGTTCAAGAAGGCAACTCTTGCTTCTTGAAAATTTTGCTCACTTTGCTAGATGCGCAAGTTAGCATTTTTGCCTCTTGAGATAGGCAAGATAGCACATTTGTTTCTTTTGAGATAGCAACTTTTTGCTTCTCTTTAGACCAACAAGCTAGCAATTTTTATGATATACAAGTTTCACAATATATAAGCTAGCAAAGATTTCGAAAGCAAATGCAAGATAAATTTCTTGTGTAAGCTCATGATTCTTGCTTCCTATTGCAATGTGCAAATTGCAAGTTTTGCTTCTTGAGATATTCAAGATAGTGATGTTCAAGAAGACAATTTTTCTTCTTGAAATAAGCAAGTTAGCAATCTTTGTTTCTTAAAATAGGTAAGCTAGCAATCAAGTTTTTGCATCTTCTTGACTTGTACAAGCTAGCTATCTCCCCCTTTGTCATTGTAAAAATGAAAGAGAGAATACAGTTTTGTAGTTCTCTTTTCCTTTTAGAACGATTTCAAAATCATGACAATTGATGGATAATCAAGTTATGAATGTCAAGACAATTTTTCATCATGAATATTTTATCATTGCATGCATCATTATCATAACTTGAAGTATTACATGCATGATATTATATCACCATTCATAATTACATTAATATTTCAATATAACAATTTCTTCTCAAAATGTGTAACTTGGCACTCATAGCATTTTAAATCATGATTTACATCATATGCAATACATCACATCATAATTAGAAAGCACAAGTATTGCATGCATAATTGTACATCATAAATGTTTCATATCATGATGGTATCAATTTTGTCAAATTATATCCTACCATGCATGATCAAAACTTCTCCCCATTTTATCATTGAAAACAAGAAGAAAGTAGGGGGTAGAGCATAAAAGTGTTAAATATTTCAATCATTTCAAGGCATTTATATCATAGATCAAGTCATGATTCGTAATTCATCATAAAGCAGATTAGTTTTCAATCATCACATAAGGCATTTAAGGAATTTTTGAAACATAGGAGAATGATTAAATTAAGCATACAATGTTTCAATCCAATTCAAGTCATGAATATCAATGCTTTCATATTGTGAGTATCAATTCATGAATACCACAAGATATTATTTGTGACTTCAATTTTGCAAGATCAAGATTATGATTTAGATAAAACTTATTCAAATCAAATTATTAATTTGAAATTCATAATCTAGTCATTAAAATTAATTTCGAGATTCACAAAATATCATGAAATCATTAATCTCGATCAGATGGGAAAAGCATTTTTTAAGAGATTCTTTTTCACCTAAGCATGCCTTAGTCTTTATATGCCAAATTAAGATAAGCATTAAAGTTCAAGACATAAGGCAAAGAAATCTTGTATTATGAAATATATGATATCAAGGCTCATGATTCATTCGAAAAGATATAGTACAAAGAGCAACTTGAAACATTCTTATCAAGATCACATTTTAAAATATTCCAAGTTTCAAGATATCAATATGACACTTCATTGAATTGCATTTCATTTGAAGAACTCCTTTTTGATAAATGTAGGGAGCATAATGAACGATCTTGATTCATAAAGAGCTTCATGTTATCAAGATCATGATTTTAATAATTATTCTCTTTAGCAAAGAATCACAAAAGCACTTTATTTTTGCATAAGAAATCACATTGTGTTATGATTTATAAATTCTTTTTCTGCATACGAATCATAGGAGATATGAATGTGAAACAAATCTTTGCAAGCAAAAACACTATCATTCATATTTCAAGATGGAGTTTATAAGCATGAATCATTTCATCAAATCCATTTTAGAAAAATATCTTTCATAAGTGTATGAGAAAATCTGATTGTTAGGATACCAATTGTTAACTGAATCCGAAAATGAAATTAACACTTTCATATATTCAAACATGATTTTTGCTATAGATCTTGAAATTAAGTCAAGAAGATCAAACAAGCTCATGATCATGGATAACTTAAAATCACATGCATAAAATTGTTAATAACCATTTCATATTACATCTTTATGCATTACTTTAAATCAAATGTGATTTCATTCAACAATGTTAATCAAACATGATACACATTATTACTTCTTAACCATGATCAAAATCATTTTGTTTGTTTATCATAAAATATGCAATATTATTTTCGAAATTATCAGCATGATCATAATTTTTGTATTTTTATTTTTAAACATGTAATTTTCAAGAAAATTAGTTCTAAACTAAAAAAGAAAATATATCATGAAAGCATCAAGTAATTTCAAAATAAACCAAAGGCATTTTAATTACCTCAATGTCGTAAGCTAGTAAGGCGTAGTTTGCCGCCTCGCTTTTGTTGACTTTCTCGTCTTCAGATGAGCTCGATTCATCCCAATTTTTGTTCTTCTTCTTGCGTTTAAAGCAAGTAGTTCCATTCTTTTTGCTTTTTAATTTTCGTTTCATTTGTAGTTTAAGTTCACCATCACTTGAGCTTATGCTCGAGTGGTCTTCAAATGTTCTATGTCCCAAATCCTTCCTGTTCTTTGGAAGGTGGTTCTCAAGTTCTTCACGTGCATTGCACGTCATTTCATATGTGATCAATGAACCAATTAGTTCTTCAAGTGGAAAATGGTTCAAGTTTTTCGATTCTTGAATAGCAGTTACTTTTGAATCCCAAGTTTTAGAAAGTGAGCGCAAAACTTTGTTAACGAGTTCAAAATCCGAAAAGCTTTTACCAAGTGATTTTAAACCATTGACGACATCCGTAAAACGGGTGTACATGTCAACAACGGTTTCGCTTGGTTTCATATGAAAAAGCTCGAAATCAAGCAGTAAAATATTAACTTTCGAGTCTTTGACTCTACTAGTTCCCTCGTGCGTGATTTCAAGAGTGCGCCAAATATCGAAAGCCGTTTCACACGTAGAAATCCGATTGAACTCATTTTTGTCCAATGCGCAAAATAAGGCATTCATAACTTTTGCGTTTAAAGAAAAATTCTTCTTCTCCAAAACCGACCATTCATTCATCGGTTTGGAGGGAAGTTGAAAACCGTTTTCAATGATATTCCATAAATCCAGATTTAGAGAAATTAAGAAAACTCTCATTCGAGTTTTCCAATAAGTGTAGTCCAATCCGTTAAAGAACGGTGGACGAAAGACCGAACAGCCCTCTTGAAAAGTCATTTCTCTCGGGTGTAAATCCGAAATGAGAAATACCCTGCTCTGATACCAATTGTTAGGATCGAGAGCACTAAGAGGGGGGGGGTGAATTAGTGCAGCGGAAATCTTACAGCAATTTAAAAGCTAAAGCTGCGTTCGTCCGATAAAAAAATGATTTCGATATAAAAGCAGAATTACAGTGCAGTTTGCGTCTAAGCGCAGTTTTGCGTCTAAGCGCAGTTTGCGTCTAAACACAGTTTGCGTCTAAGCGCAGTTTGCGTCTAAGCACAGTTTGCGTCTAAGCGCAGTTTGCGTCTAAGCGTAGTTTGCATCTAAACTCAGTTTTACGTCCAAACGCAGTTTTACGTCAAAACGCAGTTTTACGTCTAAACGCAGTTTTGCGTCTAAACGCAGTTTTGCGTCTAAATGCAGTTTTACGTCTAAACGCAGTTTTGCGTCTAAACGCAGTTTTACGTCTAAACGTAATTTTACGTCTAAATGTAGTTTTGCGTCTAAAAGCAGTTTTGAACCTTGAAAAGCGTTTTACGTAGAAAGCAATTTGCAGTTATAAATGGAATCCGAATGTAAGCGTAAACTGCAGTGTGAAGATCGTATGAAAACACGATTTACGTTTGAATGCAGATTCTGAAAGATCAGAGCTTAGAAACTCGTTCGTAAAGGCGCAGAGGGCAGTAGCAATGTAGGAGGTTTGCAGTAATGATAAAGTGCTCAAGGTAAAAGCAAACCAGAGATTTAGAGTGGTTCGGTCAGTCTTGACCTACTCCACTTTTGGCTTCCTCCTCCGACGAGGTCACCGACGTCAACTAGCTGCCTTCCTTCAATGGGCGAAGGCTAACTGCCCTTTTACAGTTTCTCTCCTTTTGACAGGCTTAGGAGACAACCTTTACAGATCCTTTCTCTCCTCTCTTTACAATTCAAGACTTAAAGAACAGAAGGAGGAGAACTTTAGGACTTTACACAAATTTGAGCTCTTAGAATCACTGAAAAGATCAAGAATTCGGTGTGGATCTTTTTCCTTTCAGTGTTGAATGGGTAGGGTATTTATAGGCCCCAACCCAATTCAAATTTGGAGCTCAAAACGATCAAATCCCGGAATTCCGGGATCAGGCGGTTGCACCTCTTGACTGGAGAGGTGGCACCGCCTGGCAGAGCTCGAAGACTGAGCTCAGGCGATTGCACCTCTCTGCCAGAGCTCGAAGACTGAGCTCAGTGGTTGCATCGCCTGGCAGAGCTCGAAGTCTGAGCTCGGTGGTTGCATCACCTGGCAGAGCTCGAAACTGAGCTCAGGCTGATGCACCTCTCTGCCAGAGGTGGTTGCACCTCTCTGCCAGAGGTGGTTGCACCTCTCTGCCAGAGCTCGAAGACCAAGCTCAGGCGATGCATCACCTGTCCAAAGAGGTTGCACCTCTCTGCCAGAGCTTGAAGACCGAGCTCGGTGGTTGCACCTCTTGGCAGAGCTCGAAACTTGAGCTCTGGCGGTGCTACCTCTTGACAGAGGAGGTTGCACCGCCCAGTCTCGCTTGGAGACTGAGCCCTGGGCGGTTGCACCTCTTGGCTGGGGCGGTTGCACCGCCCAATCTCGCTGGGAGACATAGCCTGGGCGGTTGCACCTCTTGGCTGGGGCGGTTGCACCTCTTTCACTATTCCAGCTCACTTGGTTTGGCTCCAAACTTGGTCCAAACCAGTCCGAACTTGGGCCTAATTGGCCCCTACTTGGGTTATGGGATTAACACCTAATCCTAACCCTAATTAACGTGCTAACTATGAATTTAAAGACATTTTCTAAGCTATTACAAAGTCCGCAAGTCAAGACTTCTTCTGGCGAGCTTCCGGCAAACTTCCGGCGGTCTTCCGATGAACTCTCGGAAACCATTCTGCGGACTCCCGGCAAGCTCCTAGACTTCACGATTTGATCTTAGCGAGTTTCAACGAGCTTCGTCGGCAAGCTCCGATCTTTCTCGACGAGCTCCGTGAACTTCCAACGAACCTTCCGGCGAGCTTCCGAAAAACCCTTCGGCAAGCTCCCAACTCATTCTCGGCTAGTTCCGGTAGCATTCCCGACGAACCTTCGGACTTCCGTCGAACTCTCGAACTCGCAACAAATCCTTCGCGCTTGACTCCGACACTTTGTTTCGCTTTATGTCTTCATTGTTATCATAGTTAATCCTGCACAACAAAACAAAACTTCGATCGAGACAATTAATCCTAAGTAATTAACCATGTTGTCCGACATGTCATTGGTCTCTCGACGCTTCGTCCGATTCTTCGGCGCATCGTCCTCTCCTGCAGCCTATTGCCCAATCGGCCAGTTGACTCCGCAACTCCGATATCCTTGGCACAATACCCGCTCTTCTTGGCCGAATGCCCGAGTCCACGGCCCGAAGCCTTCTGTCGATACGCCGACCGATCCACCGGCCCGACATCCAATCTTCTGACATGTTCCTTCGGCACAACATGATTTTCCTGCTTTAATTGTCTCATCCTGATCGAAGCATCCTGCGTCACTCAAAACGCAGATTAAATCATAAACATATATCAAGTAGTTTCATCATCAAAATACGAGATTCAATAGAGGCTACGACCTCCATGTACCGGTAAAAGATACTTAGTCTTTCTTATTAGGATCAAGAGCGGCACTAAGAGGGGGGGTGAATTAGTGCAGTAGAAATCGTTTCCGACAAAAATCGTTTCAAAAGGAGTTTAACTTGAAAGCGTATGTGAGTGTAGAGAAGGCAGTAAGAAGGTAATATAACTTGAAGTAATGAAACTTGCACAAATTTAAAAGCAAACTAGAATTTAGAGTGGTTTGGTCTTTGTGACCTACATCCACTTTCGGATTCCTCCTCCGTCGAAATCACTGGTATTTACTAAAGGCCTTCCTTCAATAAGCAAAGACCAACCACCTCTTACAGCGCTTTCTCCTATTTATGGGTTTAGGAGAGAACCCTTACGAGTCTCACACCTCTCTTGAATGATCTCAAAACTTAGAAAGGGAGAAGGAGAACTCTAGCACTTGTTTACAATACTTTTACACCCAAATAACTCAAGATTATCTCAATGCTTTCGTGCCCTTTCATCTAGAAAATGGTAGGATTTTTATAGGCCCCAATGACTTCAAAAATAGAGATAAAAAATGTCTAATCCCAGATTTCTAGGGTCCTGATGGTACCACCACCATTACTTGGCGGTTGTACCATCGCTTGACAGAGCTCGAGACCGAGCTCTAGCGATACCACCACGTGATAGGGGCGGTACCACCGCTAGCAGTAATAACTGCCAGTGGTACCACTACCCTGTCTGGGTGGTACCACTGCCTAGAATGCTAGTTATAGGTGCCCAGCAAGCCAATCACATGAGTGATGGCATATGTGACTTGACACGGAATTTTTTTTTGCTTATTATATTTTGGCATTTATCACTTTATATTAACTATTAATATATGCATATATATATTGTGATGTCCTTGGATCTATGCAATGGGAATCGGATCGTGATGAGATCACAATAATAAGATCGATTTACCTTTAAACACAAATCATAAATAATCCCGGTCATAGGTTATTCGAGAGGGACATTGTGATAACCGGACAGATTGGTGTGCTGTATACCCGTCCATATGATTGATGCAACTGGTCTTATAGCTGCTCATGTTGGGACACTAGGGTTATAATACAAGTGCTCATTGGAGAATAAGTTCACTGATTGATCCGCTTATGGAATACTGGATGGTTGATGATGCCTTATTGTTAGACAACAATTCTATAGTCCTAGCGGTGTATCTGATCCTTAGACTTGAGATACCAAGGATGTCCTATATGAGTGCTCCACTCTTTGATACCAGACTTATAGGTTTGGATATCTCAGATCTATTACAGTTGGTCATTGGGAGTGGTAGTCAACCTTACGAGGGCTATTGAGTGTCGGTAGAGGATCATCCACTCTTGGCATCATAAGAGGAATATCCCATGTGTTCTTGCTTAGACAAATCCCTAGTCAGGATCATTCCGGTTGAGAGAGAAAGAGTTCTTCGGGAGAATCCGATTAGAGCGAGACTCGAGTAGAAACCGTATGGGTCTGACAGCACCATACTCGATATACGGTCTTTGGGATATTAAATAGATGAGGGACTATAGGTATACGGTAACTAAGGATAGATAGGTCCAATGGATTGGATTCCCCTGTATCGTCTGGGGACTACGGCGTAGTGGCCTAGTACGTCCGTAGTCGATGAGTCGAGTGAATTATTATAAAGATAATAATTCACTAAGTTAGAAGGAGTTCTAACAGGTATGACTCACGGCCAGCTCGATATTGGACCTAGAGGGTCACACACATATGATAGGCATTGCGATGAGTAGAGGTTTGGATATGAGATATCCGTCGGAGCCCTTATATTATTGGATATCCAATAAGCTCCTGAATTATTGGATCCCATGGACGAGATCCAATAAGAGCCCATGATAGATTATTGGATAAAGATTCACTAATCTAAAAGGCTTGGGTAATTGGATGCAGATCTAATACCCACTAGGGGAGGATCCATTAGGTTTTGACAAGGGACCTCTATAAATAGGAGGGATTTAGAGCCTCATAGGCTAGAGCCTTTGCTTGCCTCTCCTATTCTCCTCCCCCTCTCCACCTCAAAGCAAGCATGGAGTTTTGAGGAGTGTCATCGCAACCCTGTTATGTGGACCACCGCTAGAGAGGAGGGTGCTTGACCTCCTTCACCCTCTCCTAGAGATCCGCAAGGATTTAGAGATATACGATCTCCCTATGTAACACAATATACTCTATACGTAGTTTTAAGTTTCACGGATTTTGTGCACCAATCTTTGCATGATGATGAACATCTATTTGGGAATAGGGGATTTTGTTTTCTTGTTCTTCTACTGTGTATGTGATGTCGCCCCCAAATTTCCTAACATAGAAATCCTAGGGCGGTGCCACCGCCGGCCAGGAATTCAGGGGCTGAATTGGGTGCTCAATTCAGCCCAATTCAGCCCTAATTGGCCCCTAATTAAGTTAGTGGGATCACTTTCCAATCCTAGCTTAATTTATGCTCTAACTATGATAACTAAGACATGATTACAATGCTGCTTGTTCCAGTGCGTCAATTGCTCTTCCGTCAAGCTTCCGGCGTACTTCCGGCGAACATCCGACGAACTTTCGGCATTGTTCTGATGGACTCCTGGCAAGCTCTTGGACTTAACAACGATCTTCTTGGCGAGTTTCGATGAGCTTCTTTGGCAAGCTCCTAGACTTTTTTGTTGATTCCGGCAGAACTTCCGACGAACGTCCAGACGTTCATTGAACTCTCGAACTCCCAATGAGATCTCGATCTTAACTCCGGCACATGTTAGGATCGGAGCAGCACTAAGAGGGGGGGTGAATTAGTGCAACGGATTAAAACTTCGGTTTTAGAAAATCTTTCGTACGATAAAAATAATGTTTCGTATGAAATCGTCTTAATTGCGTTGAAAGCGTACGTAATAAGATGAGGGCAGTGAACTTAGCAAAGTAAAGGTTTGCAGAAAGATAAATGCAGTAATGAAATGCAAACCAGAGATCATGCCGATTTTGGAGTGGTTCGGTCAAATGACCTACTCCACTTGCGAGGCCCCTCTTCGATGAGGCTCCCACCTTCCACTAGCAACTCTCTTGAAATGGAAGGGCAAATACCCCTCTTACAACTCTTTACAAGCGGTTAACTCTCTTACAGATTTTCGAGAAGGAATGAGGTGAACACTAGCAAATTGAAAACTAGACTTTCTAAGACCTTTTCTAAGACCTTTTCTAAGAGCTTTCTCTCAATCAATTGCTGCTCAAAAGTTGTAATCTCAGCTGAGATTTGAGGGGTATTTATAGGCCTCAAGAGGATTCAAATTTGGGCTCCAAAATTTGAATTCTCTTTGGGTTCCCGATGCTGGCGGTGCCACCGCT
Organism: Musa acuminata AAA Group; assembly: GCF_036884655.1. NCBI lineage: Eukaryota > Viridiplantae > Streptophyta > Magnoliopsida > Zingiberales > Musaceae > Musa > Musa acuminata. The sequence continues at coordinate 26,729,950 of NC_088345.1, read as the reverse complement.
TGTCAGTGGCGGTGCCACCGCCTGTAACTGTCAAACGTTGACAGTGCTGGGCGGTGCCACCACCCAGCCCAAGCGGTGCTACCGCCCAGCCCAGGCGGTGCTACCGCCTACAGTGTTTTCAGCCCAACTACAGTGTTTTCAGCCCACTAGTTGGGCTTCAATCTTGCCCTAAACTAGTCCGAACTTGGGCCTAATTGGCCCCTAACCAGGATATAGGATTATCTCTTAATCCTAATCCTAATTACAAGTGAACTACATAACAAAAAAACATATCCTAAACAAGCTTTCAACCGCGAACGTCGAGTCTTGTTTCGACGAGCTTTCCGACGAACTTTATTCCGAAGGACTCCCATCAAGCTCCCGAACTTGTGATGACTTTAATGAGTAGCCGAGCCTTCTCGGTGATCTCCGTGAACCTCCGACGATCTCTTTGGTGAACTTCCGAAAATTCCGACAGGTTCCCGATTTCTTCTCGGTTGGTTCTGGCAGCATCTCCGACGATTCTTCGGACTCTTAAACGTCCATCGAACTTGACTCTGGTATTCTTGCTTTATGTTTTCTAGTTATCGTAGTTAATCCTACATACTTAACTCAATAATATGGATTAGATCAAATAACCCATCAATTGATTTTATCATCAAAATCTGAGATTCAACAATCTCCCCCTTTTTGATGATGACAATCAATTGATGACGGAGTTAAACATAACTCCCCCTATCTATATGCCATATTATGAGAAGATAAAGCACTTGAATTCCATCCCATTGAATTCAAGCATAAACCGATAAGTTCTAACCGTAGAACTTATCGTTGTTCTCATTAAGTATAATGTAAATGCGAAACTTCGATGAAAATCTTTTTCAAGTCGAAAGATAAGAGACAAATTTTACTATGACAAAAGATTTTCAACATGAATTTCATGATTATACATTTTAGACATGCATTCAATATGATCAATCAATCTTACGATATTTTCAAGGATTTTGCAAGGCATATAAGACAATCATCGATCGATTACTTTTCTCAAAGATTTTGCAATTCATATTTTGTCATGCTATTAAGAATGATATAAGTCATCACTTTTCTCCCCCTTTGTCATCAACAAAAAGGGAAATGAGACTTGAAGCACATATTTTGTCATACAACGATTTTATCATTGAAAATTAAGTATGCAAAAAAAAAAATATTTACGCAGAGTTCATTTTAGAGGAAAATTAAGCATGCATTCATATTATCTAATCTCTTCTTTCTATAAATAACATAAATTGTAGATGTACAAGAGAGAGATTGGGATAAAAATTCAAATAGTAATTTCACGAAGTCAAGATCATAATTCGAGTACAAACTCATTCAAATTGTTAAATTCATTAAAATCTCAAATTCAAGTCATGAATGCCAATACTTTCATATTTGTAAGTATCAATTCATGAATGCCAAAAGATATTATTTGTGATTCCAATTTTGCAAGATCAAGATTATGATTTAGATGAAACTTATTTAAATCAAATCAGTAACTTGAAATTCATAATCAAGTTATCAAAGTTGATTTCGAGATTTCACAACATGTCATATGGAATTTGAAGGAGAATGATTAGATTCACCGAGAGATGGAAAGAAGATGAAAAACTTTACGGAAAATCCAATCAAACAAGTTTATTGTTTAGGGACAATTTAACATACCTAATTCCCTTCTAATGAATTCAAATTGGTCTTCATTCAAGGCTTTTGTGAATATATCTGCTAATTGATGCTTTGTGTCAATGAATTCTAGAACAACATTATTGTTAAGGACATGATCGCGTATGAAATGATGCCTAACGTCGATGTGCTTAGTTCTAGAATGCTGAATCGGATTTTTAGTAAGACATATGGCACTAGTATTATCACATTTTATGGGAATATTTTTAAAGTGAATTCCATAGTCTTCTAATGTGTTTTTCATCCAAACAACTTGTGCACAGCATGCACTTGCAGCAATGTACTCAGCTTCCGCCGTAGATAGTGCAACTGAATTTTGTTTCTTGGAAGTCCAAGAAACAAGTGCATGTCCTAAAAATTGGCATGTTCCGGATGTACTTTTTCTATCTATCCTACATCCGCCAAAATCGGCATCCGCATAAGCCATTAAATCAAATTTTTCGGATTTTGGATACCATAAACCTAAAATTGGAGTTCCTTTAAGATACCTAAAAATTCTTTTAACACTTTTAAGATGAGATAATTTAGGATTTGATTGAAACCTAGCACAAAGTCCTACACTAAACATGATATCTGGTCTAGTCGCGGTAAGGTAGAGTAGACTACCTATCATACCCCTATATGTTTTTTGATCGAAATTTTCACTATTTTCATCCATATCTAACTTAGTCGCAGTACTCATAGGGGTGTTTATTGCTTTTGAATTATCCATGTTAAATCATTTTAACAATTCTAACGTATATTTAGATTGGTTAAGAAATATACCATCCTTAAGTTGTTTGATTTGTAATCCTAAAAAGAAAGTTAATTCCCCCATTAAACTTATTTCGAATTCATGACTCATAGATTTGGCAAATGATTCACATAGTGATTCATCCGAAGAGCCAAAAATAATATCGTCAACATAAATTTGCACAATAAGAAAATTATTTTCAAAATGTTTAATAAACAATGTAGTATCAACCTTGCCTTTGGTAAAATTATTTAAAATAAGAAAGGAACTAAGCCTTTCATACCAAGCTCTAGGAGCTTGTTTCAAGCCATAGAGAGCCTTAGTCAATTTGAATACATGATTAGGAAAAAGAGTATTTTCAAATCCGGGAGGTTGTTCGACATATACTTCTTCGGAAATAAAACCATTCAAGAAGGCACTTTTGACATCCATTTGAAATAGTTTAAAATTATAACTACTAGCATAGGCAAGGAGCATCCTTATGGCTTCTAATCGAGCCACGGGAGTGAAGGTTTCTTCATAATCGATACCTTCTTCTTGGTTGAAACCTTTGGCCACTATTCTAGCCTTGTTTCTAACCACGATACCATTTTCGTCTTGCTTGTTTCTAAAGACCCACTTAGTACCAATGACTAAATGGTCACTAGGTCTAGGAACAAGCTCTCACACCTTATTCCTCTCAAATTGATTCAATTCCTCTTGCATTGCAATAACCCAAAAATCATCTTTTATGGCCTCGTCAATGCACTTAGGTTCGATTTTAGAGAGGAAGGCGGCATTAGCACAAAAATTCTTGAAAGAGGAACAAGTTTGAACCCCTTTAGATGTATCCCCTATAATTAGCTCCTTTGGATGAGCATCTATATACTTCCATTCCTTAGGCAAGGAAATTTTAGAAGAAGGTGCATCCAAGTTGCTATTTTGAGGAGGGGGTTCATTTAAATTCAAATTATCAAAACCAAGATCATCATCAAAATCATTTTTCTTAAAATTTGAGACTTCATTAAAAACTACATGAATAAACTCTTCAATTACTAAGGTTCTTTTATTAAAAACCCGAAAAGCTTTCGAAACGGAAGAGTAACAAAGAAAGATGCCTTCATCGGATTTTGCATCAAATTTTCCTAAGGCATCCCTTTCATTTAAAATAAAGCATTTACAACCGAAAACTTTAAAATAGGAAATATTTGGTTTTTTGTTATTCCATAATTCATAGGGAGTTTTTTATAAGGAAGGTCTTATTAGGACTCTATTCATGATGTAGCAAGCCGTATTTACGGCTTCGGCCCAAAAATACTTAGGTAAACTATGTTCATTTAACGTAGTTCTTGCCATTTCTTGTAGGTTTCTATTTTTTCTTTCAACTACTCCATTTTGTTGGGGATTTCTCGGAGTGGAGAAGTTATGATTGTATCCATTAACTTCACAAAAATTTTGAAAGTCATGGTTTTGAAATTCGCCACCATGATCACTTCGTATTGATGAAATCATGAAACCTTTTTCGTTTTGAGTGAGTTTACAAAATTTAGAGAAATACTTGAAACAATCACTTTTGTGAGTTAAAAAATAGGTCCAAGTGTATCTAGAGTAGTCGTCCACAATCACAAAAGCATATTTGCTTCCACCTAGACTTGTTGTATCAATTGGTCCAAATAAGTCCAAATGGATCAATTGTAACGGTCTAGTGGTGCTAATTTGATTTTTTGGTTTGAAGCTTGTTTTTATTTGTTTCCCTAGTTGACATGCATCACATACCTTATCCTTAATAAACTTCATATTAGGAATCCCTCGTACTAGTTCTTGAGATGAGATTTTAGATATTGTTTTCATGCTTGCATGGCCTAATCTCCTATGCCAAAGCCAAGCATCATCATTTATGGCGGAGAAACACATTTCATTACTTAGTTCATCAAGATTGATGGTGTAGACATTATTTTGTTTTAAAGCAATCATAGTCATGTTATGATTTGGTTTTTCAATAATGCACATATTTGATTCAAATCTAACGATATAACCTTTATCGCATAATTGACTAATGCTCAATAGATTATGTTTTAATCCATCAACTAGTAACACATCATCAATGGAAAAACTTGATTTGTTACCTATGGTTACCTTGCCAATGATTTTGCCTTTGTTGTTGTCTCCGAAGGTGACATAGCCTTCGTCCATGCTAGTGAGCTTGGTGAATTGGGATGGATCTCCGGTCATATGCCTTGAGCATCCACTATCAAGATACCATCTCTTGCTCCTAGCATGTGATGGTGTATGTTTCTACAAGAAGGAATTATTTTTAGGTACCCATTTGCTTTTGGGTGCCTCAAAAACTAATCTAACTTGTTTATCATGTTGCATAGACTTGATTATGGTTCCTTTAGGAACCCAAATCAATTTGTTCGGACTAATTTTCTTGAATGGACATTGGTAAGTTATATGTCCATATTTGCAACAAAAGTTGCAATTGCTTTGGTGTTGAACATGTAAGATAGGACCTTTAATGAAGGTGGTTGGATTTTGGTGAGTACTTCTCACAAATCCGATTCCACTCCTTTTAGGAACGTGACCCTTATTTGTAAGGATCATGTTTAAGGACTTGCTACCGACCTCGAATTTCTTCAAGGTGTCCTTAAGTACTAAATTCTCATTTTGGAGAGTTTCTAAATCATGGCATTTAGCACATGGAGCTAGACTATCATGATATTTAGTTTTTAATTTATCAAAAGCACACGTAAGACTATCATGCTCCTTTTTTATCAATTTGTATTTTCTACTAATTGTCTTACATTCATCAAATAACTCATGAAAGGCATATAATAAATCATGATAAGGTAAATCTGCATTAATTAAATCCGTTACCTCTTCTTCGAAGGCCATTAGGGCGTAGTGAGCAACTTGCTCGGTGTTGGACTCCTCTTCTTCGGACGTGCTTGAATCATCCCATGTTGCCTTGAGCGCCTTCTTCTTTGGTGTTCTCTTTTTGGCTTGAGAGCAATCGTTCTTGTAGTGTCCCGGTTTTTTGCATTCATAGCAAATCACTTGGTCCTTCTTTTGTTCAAATTTATTTTTTGTATTATTTTTAAATTTGTTCTTCCTTAAATATTTTTTAAATTTTTGAGTCAAAAGTGCAATGTCATTGTCACTGTCCTCATCACTTGATGTTCCTTTCAAGTGGTCTTCTTGTGATTTGAGTGCCATATCCTTCCTGTTCTTTGGAAGGGGGTTCTCGAGCTCGTCATGAGCTTGACATGTCATTTCATAGGTCATTAGAGACCCAATGAGTTCTTCAAGAGGGAATGTTTTAAGGTCTTTGGCCTCTTGAATGGTCGTAACTTTTGGATCCCAACTTTTAGGGAGGGATCTTAAGATTTTAGTTACTAGTTCAAAGTTAGTAAAATCTTTACCAAGAGCTTTGAGTCCATTGATGACATCCGTAAACCGGGTGTACATGTCTCCGATGGACTCACTTGGTTTCATTCGGAAAAGTTCGTAAGAGTGCACAAGAATGTTGATTTTAGACTCTTTCACTCGGCTAGTGCCTTCATGAGTGACCTCAAGAGTTCTCCAAATATCAAAAGCCGAATCACAAATTGAAACACGATTAAATTCATTTTTGTCTAGTGCACAAAACAAGGCATTCATAGCCTTTACATTTAAAGCAAAAACCTTCTTCTCCGATTCATTCCATTCGCTCATCGGAAGAGAAGATTTTTGAAATCCGTTTTCAACAATAGTCCAAAGCTCGAAATCCATAGAAATGAGGAAGATCCTCATCCGAGTCTTCCAATACGTGTAATCCGACCCATTAAACATAGGTGGACGTGTGATAGAATGACCCTCTTGCATGCCGGAGTAAGCCATCTCTCTTGGGTATTAAACCAAATATGAGAGAGAACCTTGCTCTGATACCAATTGTTAGGATCGGAGCGGCACTAAGAGGGGGGGGTGAATTAGTGCAACGGATTAAAACTTCGGTTTTAGAAAATCTTTCGTACAATAAAAATAATGTTTCGTATGAAATCGTCTTAATTGCGTTGAAAGCGTACGTAATAAGATGAGGGCAGTGAACTTAGCAAAGTAAAGGTTTGCAGAAAGATAAATGTAGTATTGAAATGCAAACCAGAGATCACGCCGATTTTAGAGTGGTTCGGTCAAATGACCTACTCCACTTGCGAGGCCCCTCTTCGATGAGGCTCCCACCTTCCACTAGCAACTCTCTTGAAATGGAAGGGCAAATACCCCTCTTACAACTCTTTACAAGCGGTTCACTCTCTTACAGATTTTCGAGAAGGAATGAGGTGAACACTAGCAAATTGAAAACTAGACTTTCTAAGACCTTTTCTAAGAGCTTTCACTCAATCAATTGCTGCTCAAAAGTTGTAATCTCAGCTGAGATTTGAGGGGTATTTATAGGCCTCAAGAGGATTCAAATTTGGGCTCCAAAATTTGAATTCTCTTTGGGTTCCCGATGCTGGCGGTGCCACCGCTTGTCAGTGGCGGTGCCACCGCCTGTAATTGTCAAACGTTGACAGTGCTGGGCGGTGCCACCGCCCAGCCCAAGCGGTGCTACCGCCCAGCCCAAGCGGTGCTACCGCCCAGCTCTTGGGCACTGGGCGGTGCCACCGCCCAGCCCAGGCTGTGCTACCGCCTACAGTGTTTTCAACCCAACTATAGTGTTTTCAGCCCACTAGTTGGGCTTCAATCTTGCCCTAAACTAGTCCGAACTTGGGCCCAATTGGCCCCTAACCAGGATATAGGATTATCTCATTATCCTAATCCTAATTACAAGTGAACTACATAACAAAAAAACATATCCTAACCAAACTTTCAACCGCGAACGTCGAGTCTTGTTTCGGCGAGCTTTCCGACGAACTTTCTTCCGACGGACTCCCATCAAGCTCCCGAACTTGTGATGACTTTAATGAGTAGCCTGTTAGGATCGAGAGCACTAAGAGGGGGGGGGGGGTGAATTAGTGCAGCGGAAATCTTACAGCAATTTAAAACCGAAAGGTGCGTTCGTTCAATAAAATCTATTATAATGCAAAAGCCGATTCACAGTTTGTATTTAAGCGCAGTTTGCGTCTAAGCGCAGATTGTGTCTAAGAGCAGTTTACGTCTAAACGCAGTTTGCGTCTAAACGCAGTTTTACGTCTAAACTCAATTTTACGTCTAAACGCAGTTTTGCGTCTGAACGCAGTTTTACGTCTGAACACAGTTTTACGTCTGAACGCAGTTTTGCGTCTGAACGCAGTTTTGCGTCTAAACGTGGTTTTACGTCTAAACACAGTTTTGCGTCTAAACGCAGTTTTACGTCTAAACGCAGTTTTACGTCTAAACACAGAAACTGAACTTTGAAAATCTTTTTGTGAATGTGCAGAAAGCAGTTCGCAGTTATGAATGGAATCAAAGCGTAAGCGTAAACACCGATTTACGTCTCAATGCAGATTCGGAAAGTTTTGAACTTAGAGAATCGTTCGTAAAAGCACAGAGGGCAGTAGCTATGTAGGAGGTTTGCAGTAATGATAAAGTGCTCAAAAATAAACGCAAACCAGAGATTTAGAGTGGTTCGGTCAGTCTTGACCTACTCCACTTTTGGCTTCCTCCACCGATGAGGTTGCCGACGTCAACTAGAGGCCTTCCTTCAATAGGCGAAGGCCAACTGCCCTTTTACAGTTTCTCTCCTTTTGACAGGCTCAGGAGACAACCTTTACAGATCCTTTCTCTCCTCTCTTTACAACTCAAGATTTTGAAGAACAGAAAGAGGAGAACTTTTGGACTTTACACAATTTTGAGCTCTTAGAATCACAGAAAAGATGAGGAATTCGGAGTGGATCTGTACTCTTTCTGTGCTGAACGGGTGGGGTATTTATAGGCCCCAACCCAGTTCAAATTTGGAGCTCAAAACGATCAAATCCCGGAATTCCGGGATCAGGCGGTTGCACCTCTTGACTGGAGAGGTTGCACCGCCTAGCAGAGCTCGAAGACTGAGCTCAGGCGGATGCACCTCTCTGTCAGGGGTGGTTGCACCTTTCTGCCAGAGCTCGAAGACCGAGCTCAGGCGGTGCATCTCCTGACCAGAGAGGTTGCACCTCTCTGCAAGAGGTGGTTGCACCTCTCTGCCAGAGGTGGTTGCTCCTCTCTGCCAGAGGTGGTTGCACCTCTCTGCCAGAGCTCGAAGATCGAGCTCAGGCGGTGCCTCTCCTATCCAGAGAGGTTGCTCCTCTCTGCCAAAGCTCGAAGACTGAGCTTGGTGGTTGCACCTCTTGGCAGAGCTCGAAACTTGAGCTCTGGCGGTGCTACCTCTTGACAGAGGAGGTTGCACCGCCCAGTCTCGCTTGGAGACTGAGCCCTGGGCGGTTGCACCTCTTGGCTGGGGCGGTTGCACCGCCCAGTCTCGCTGGGAGACATATCCTGGGCGGTTGCACCGCTTGGCTGGGGCGGTTGCACCGCCCACAGCACCTTGGGTCCGAATGGGTTGAACCATTCGACCCAATTTGAGTTCTTCAGGGGCCCAATTGCCCCAGGATTAAGCTAATGGGATCACCTCCCATTCCTAACTTAATCAACGTGCTAACTACGATTAAATCTAAGACAATTTCTGCAGCTTTGCTTCGGTACGTCAATCGCATCTTCCGGCGAGTTTCCGGCGAACTTTCGTCGATCATCTGATGAACCCTCGGTGATGCTTCTGTGGACTTCCGACAAACTCCTGGATTTTACGACGATTCACTTGGCAAGTTCCGACGAGCTTCGCTTGGCAAGCTTCCGGACTTCTCGGATCTGTTCTTGCAGAACCTCCGACAACCGTCCGAACTTCCGTCGAACTCTCGAACTCCCAACGTGATCATGATCTTGACTCCGGCACAACTCCTGCTGCTTGTCTAACTTTCATCGTAGTTAATCCTGCACACCAAAACAAAACTTCGATCGAGACAATTAATCCTAAGCAATTAACCAAGTTGTCCGACATGTCATTAGTCCCTCGACGCTTCGTCCGATTCTTCGGCGCATCGTCCTCTTCTGCAACCTATTGCCCAATCGGCCAATTGACTCCGCAACTCCGATATCCTTGGCACAATACCCGCTCTTCTTGGCCCGATGCCCGAGTCCACGGCCCGAAGCCTTCTGTCGATACGTCGACCGATCCACCGGCCCGACGTCCAATCTTCTGACATGTTCCTTCGGCACAACATGATTTTCTTGCTTTAATTGTCTCATCCTGATCGAAGCATCCTGCGTCACTCAAAACGCAGATTAAATCATAAACATATATCAAGTAGTTTCATCATCAAAATACGAGATTCAACATAGCCGAGCCTTCTCGGTGATCTCCGTGAACCTCCGACAATCTCTTCGGTGAACTTTCAAAAATTCCGACAGGTTCCCGATTTCTTCTCGGTTGGTTCTAGCAGCATCTCCGACGATTCTTCGGACTCTTAAACGTCCATCGAACTTGACTCTGGTATTCTTGCTTTGTGTTTTCTGGTTATCGTAGTTAATCCTGCATACTTAACTCAATAATATGGATTAGATCAAATAACCCATCAATTGATTTTATCATCAAAATCCGAGATTCAACAGCACAAACCCTGCTTTATGTCTTACTACTATTGTAGTTAATCCTGCACACTTTTCTCAACATATAGATGAGATCAAACAATTTACAATTGACTACATCATCAAAATCCGAGATTCAACAATTTCCCCCTTTTTGATGATGATAATCAATTGATGACAGCGTTAACCTTAATTCCCCCTATCTATATGCCATACTAGAGAAAAGACATTCTTGAATTCAAGGCCTTTGAATTCAAGAAACAAACTGGTAAGATAAGTTCATTAAACTTATCAACATGTACATCATGATTCCTATCATGATCTAATATTTTCAAAATGGTGTCAAGGCAAGACATCCATTTTCAAGTATGATGTTTCAAATATAAAAGATGACAAAGATAGCAATTCATCATTCTATGGTAAGATATTAGTTGTAAAATAGTAAGTTAAGCTCTAGATATCTTATCATAATGAAAAAAATTTATCAAGCAAACATTTCATGTATATATGATGAAATACATTGCATGCATTTGTCATCAATTTACCATATTTTGGTATTATTTCTCCCCCTTTGTCATCAACAAAAAGGAGAATGATTCAATAGTACAAGTGTGGTAAAAATTTATGCCATGTTTCAATTTGTATTTGACGATACCAATCATATCATTCAAAAGTTCTTATATTAAAAGTTATAAACATTTAAAGAGATAGCTTCCATTAACTTCTCCCCTTTTTTATTATCAAAACTTTGCATGAAGAAGGAAAGTAAGGAGGAAATCTATTAAGAACCAACTTTATGAAATGATTTAAATCAAGTCAAAAACTATAACAGAGTTTCATTAAATCATGCTTCAATTTTCATAAGGATTGAGATATTCATGTGAAATCAACTCCTCACTCTTGCAAGTGTTCATCTCATAAAAAAATAAAAAATTCTTCCTTCATTAAGAAAGAATTCATGTGAAAGAATCATCATATGAAAGATAAAAAAAATTCCATGAATAAACCTTCATAATGAGTGGAGCATCACATCAAATCCATTTCTTATTAAAAATTCACAAGAGATAAATCCGTGAGAGATGCATTTATCAATGAAATCCATGGAGTGATTGAGTGTGTCAAAAATCATTAAGTGATGGAGCAATGGTATGAAGTAAACTTGATACCAAGGAAGATAAAAATGAAATAAGTTCATGAAAGCTTCATTTATGAGATACAAAAAGATAGTCCGGAAAAGATATACATCAAATTCATGCAATTGGACAAATTAACATTCCTAACTCTCTTCTAATAAAATCATATTATTCTTCACTTAAAGGTTTTGTAAAGATATCGGCTAATTGATATTTCATATCAATAAATTCTAAGATTACATCATGATTATCAATATGATCTCGTATAAAGTGATGCCTAATATCAATATGTTTAGTTTTAGAGTGTTGAATGAGAATTTTTGTTAAACATATTGAACTTATGTTATCACATTTTATAGGAATGTTTTTAAGATGAATCTTATAATCCTCTAAAGTATTTTTCATCTACACAACTTGTGCACAACATGCACTAGCTGCAATGTACTCAGCTTTAGTTGTAGATAGTGCAACCAAGTTTCATTTCTTGGAAGGCCAAGAAACAAGTGTGTGTCTTAAAAATTGACATGTTTCGGATGTGCTTTTTCTATCTAATCTATATCCAACAAAATCTGCATCAACATATGTAATTATTTCAAAGTTCTTATATTTTAGATACCATAAACCTAGATTTGTGGTACCTTTAATATATCTAAGAATTATCTTAATTACTTTAAGATGAGATATCTTAGGATTAGATTGAAACCAAGCACAAAAACCTATACTAAATATGATATTCGGTCTAGTTGTGGTGAGGTATAGTAAACTTTCTATCATACTCCTATAAGCTTTTTGATCAAAGCTTTCTCCACTTTTACCAATATCTAACTTACTAGAGGTACTCATGGGAGTATTGGTAGCCTTTGAGCTATCCATATTAAATCTTTTTAGTAAATCTAAAGTATATTTTATTTGACTAAGAAAAATGTCACTACTTAGTTGTTTGATTTGTAAGCCTACAAAGAAAGTTAATTCCCCTATCAAACTCATTTCAAATTCAAGACTCATACTTTTAGCAAATGATTTACAAAGAGATTCATTCGTGGAATCAAAAATAATTTCATCAACATAAATTTGAACAATAAAAAAATTATTTTTAAAATTTTTGATAAAAAATATAGTATCGACCTTTCCTTTAGAGAAATTATTATGAATTAAAAATGAGTTAAGTTTCTCATACTAAGCCCTTGGGGCTTGTTTCAATCCATAGAGAGCTTTAGTCAATTTAAACACATGATTAGAAAAATCATCATTCTCAAATCTGGGTGGTTGTTTAACATAAACTTCTTTGGAAATAAAGCCATTAAGAAAAGTACTTTTAACATCCATTTGAAATAATTTAAAATTATTACTACTAGCATAGGCAAGAAGCATACTTATGGCTTCTAATCGATCCACAGGAGCAAAGGTTTTTTCGTAATTAATACCTTCTTCTTAGTTGAAACCTTTGGCCACTAATCTAGTCTTGTTTCTAACCACAATACCAAATTCATCTTACTTGTTTCTAAAGACCCATTTAGTACTAATAAATAAATTATCATTTAGCCTAGGAACAAGCTTCCACACCTCATTTCTCTCAAATTGATTTAACTCATCTTACATTGTGATGACCTATGAATCATCTTTCAAGGCCTCATCAATGCATTTAGGTTCAATTTGGGAGAGAAAAATGGCATTTGCACAAAAATTCTTAAGAGAAGAATGAGTTTAAACCCCTATAGATGTGTCTCCTATGATTAGCTCCTTAGGATGACCATCTACATACTTTCAATCCTTGGGTAAGGATGTTTTGGAAGTAGATGCATCCAAGTTGCTAGATGGAAAAAGAGTTTCATTTAAATTCAAGACATCAAAATTAACATCATCATCAAAATCATTTTTCTTAACTTCGGAAACTTCATTAAAAATAACATGAATAGATTCTTTTATAATCAAAGTTCTTTTATTAAAGATACGAAATGCTTTAGAAATAAAAGAATAACCAAGAAAAATTTCTTCATCGGATTTAGCATCAAATTTTCCTAAGACATCTTTTTTATTTAAGATAAAACACTTACACCCAAAAACTTTAAAATATAAAACATTGGATTTTTTATTGTTCCACAACTCATAAGGAGTTTTGGTGAGTAGGTCTTACTAGAACTCTATTTATGACATAGCATGCTGTGTTTACGGTTTTGGCCCAAAAATATTTGGATAGGCTATGTACATTTAATATGGTTCTTGTCATTTCTTATAAATTTTTACTCTTTCTTTCTACTACTACATTTTGTTGAGGATTTCTTAGAGTAGAGAAGTTATGGTTGTATCCATTAGATTCACAAAATTCTTGAAAATCACGGTTTTGAAATTCACCAACATGATCACTTCGAATTGACGAAATCATAAAACCCTTTTTATTTTGAATAAGTTTACAAAACTTGGAGAAATACCTAAAGCATTCACTTTTGTGTATCAAAAAATAAGTCCATGTGTATCTACTATAATCATCTACGATGACAAATGCATATTTGCTACCTCCTAGGCTTGATGTAGAAATTGGTCCGAACAAGTCCTCGTATGGATCAATTGTAAAGGTCTATAGGTGCTTATTTGGTTCTTAGGTTTGAAGCTATCTTTTATTTGTTTTCCTAGTTGACATGCATCACACACATTATCTTTAACGAACTTGATATGAGGAATTCCTCTTACAAGTTCTTTAGATAAAATTTGAGAGATTAGTTTCATGCTAGCATGACCTAATCTTCTATGCCAAAGCCAAGCATTGTCATTTAAAATTTAAAAACATATTTCATTACAAAGATCATTAATGTCGATAGTGTATATATTATTTTGTTTTAGAGCATCATAGATGTGTTTTTGTGTGGTTTTTCTATAATACAAGCATTAGATTCAAATCTAACAATATATCTTTTATCACATAATTGACTAATGCTTAAAAGGTTATACTTTAAACCATCAACTAATAGTACATCTTCAATAAAAAAGTTGGTATATGTTAGGACTCTAGCTAGGAGAGTCCTAATTGAGAGGGACATTCATGTAAAACTGTTAGGACTTTAACTAGGAGAGTCCTAATTGAGAGGGACATTCTGTTAGGATTCTAGCTAGGAGAGTCCTAATTGAGAGAGACATTCTGTTAGGACTCTAGTTAGGAGAGTCCTAATTAAGAGGGACATTCATGTAGGAGGTTTTTTCTTAGAGAAGAATTAGGAGTTGTAAGGGAATAGGAGTCTTGAGTAGGAGTCCTATTAGGAGTTGGTTAGAAGGAAGAGTCTTAAGTAGGAGTCCTATTATGAGTTAGGGTTTAGAAGCCCTATAAATAGTCATGTATTCCTCCTCTTTTCATAAGCAATAGATGAATCTTTTCTGCAGCCTTTGAGCAGCAACTTGGAGGGAGGAACCCCTATAGAGTTCCAAGGAGGCCGATCCCCTAAAGAGATCAACCCCAAGTTTAGAATCTGCAAGGGTTCCAATCACCTGGTATTAGAGCAGCGTTCTTGGTGTCTCGCTTACCTTTTATAGCCATCCATCAACCCTCCACAACCGTCCAAAGCAATTCCCACAATTGCTTAAAAGATCATCGTCGAATTCCGCCATCATCTCCACCACCATGGATCATCCTTTGATCTCCCCGTGAATTGCAATAGGTTATGGTTTTCTACCTTACTACTGCTGCAATTTAGTTATCTTTATTTGAAAATCCCAAAAAAATTATTCCTATATTGCTGCATAAACTTTTCGTCATAAAGTTTTCATCTCTACGACGAAAGATACATTGCAGAATTCCAACCGTATAGCACTATCTGTTTGATCTTGCTATTATGTTTTTTCTATCCAAATCTCCACGAAATTTTATGACATCTTTGACACTTCCTAACAGCATATTTCCCTTTGGTTTTGTTAAAAAATTCTCAATATAAACCATTGATATTTTACATCTAATCTGCTATACTTGAAAATCTGCACCGTAAAATTTCAGCCACATAGCACTGATTGTTTGATCTTGATACTACGTTGTTTCTATCCAAATCTCTACGAAATTTTTATGATAGCTTTGACACTTCCTAATAGTGGATTTCCCTTTGGTTTCATCAAAAAATTCTCAATATAAACTTATGATCTTTTACGTCCAATCTGCTATACTTAAAAATCTATGCTGCAGAAAATTTCAGCCGCATATTGTTGCCTTAACCCATCTATTTGCAATCTTTTTTGAATGAAATTTCTTATACACTTTATAGATCATCTTGGCTTCCATCTAAGATTGATCTATTGAGGTATTCATCTCTAAAACCAATTTTTGTGTTGCTATAAATTTTCATCGTAAACTGCTGAAATTTTTCGACGAGAATTCTGCTATGGCAACTTGCACCAATATCCTTGCTGTTATACTGCCAAAATTTTCTTGATTAAATTAGTCATCCTTGCTGTCATATAAACTGTGATTTTGCTATCAATTCCTTTCTCAATTCTCTCAAGTTTTTGGTGGAAATTACGTCGAGAAACCGCTGTTTCTTCGACAACAATTCTGCTCTTACAACCTTTGCTGCCATCTACCACAGATCCAAAACTTTCATCCACAGCCCTAAAACTCCACTAAACCACACCCTCAAACTGCACCCAAAATAGCCACAAAACAAGCCTAAATCGTAGCCTACATCAACCGATCCACCAACCCTTTCGACCATCACTTCTCTCAACCTATACATGTCTTTAACCTGACAACAAAAGAGAGATCTTAACATCATAGATTTGGAGGCATATACTATGGCATCTTAGGAGGCAATCGATGCTAAATTCGAAGCCTTGGAGGCGCGAATGGAGGATAAGATTCGGACGCTCTTTACCGAACTCAGATTGGGCCGACTACTAAGCCCGAAAAAATCATATCACGGAGAGAGCTTTGCCCAATCGCACTAGGCCCGAAGAGATGAGTTCCAAGGGAGGGGAGGCTCTATGATCGATCCCAACTATCCACACATAAGGGTGGACTTCCCTAGATGGGAAGAAGGAGACCCGATTGGTTGGATCTTGCACGCGGAGCGATATTTTCGGTACCACAAAACCGCGGATGCATCTATGGTGAAAATTGCAGCTATACATCTTGAAGGGGATGCTATACAGTGGTTTGACTGGTTTGAACATACTTATGGAGTCCTTTCATGGCAACAATTCAAAGAAGGACTGCTGATCCGCTTCAGACCAACTGATTACGAGAATATTGACGGACAACTAGCAAAGATCCGACAAACCTCCACCATTCAGGAATACCAAACTAGGTTTGAAAGGTTATCTAATCAAACTCTTGATTGGTCTCAAAAATAGCTATTGAGGACCTTTATTGAGGGCTTGAAGCCGGAGATCCGAGGAGAAGTTAAAGCGCGACAACCGTACACGCTTATGGTAGCCATCTCTTTCGCACGACATCAAGAGGAGCAATTGAACCATGAAGCTCGAAGGACTAGGTTCACTCCTCAACTAGTAATATTGAAGCCCTTAGCCCCCCCTACTATTGACCGAGTCCCTGCACCAAAAAGGTTGACAAGAGAAGAGCTTCAGGAGCGATCTACGAAGGGGTTATGTTGGCATTGCGATGAGCCGTGGAGCCATGAGCATCGTTGTAGTAAAGGGAGACTTTTTATCATTGAACCAATAGAAGAAGAGGTCATTGAACATCCAGAAGAGATCATTGAATATAAAGAAGAAGATTCAGAAGAAGAGCCACAACCAACCGAAGTTACGGTACATGCACTAGCCGGCTACTCAAACCCGCAAATGATGAAAGTTGGAGGCCTTCTCAAACAACAACTGATCATTGTTTTCATCGACACGGGCAGCACTAATAATATCCTAAACAGTAAGGTTGCTATCCAAATGGCATTACCTATCGAGAATCGTTGCAGGTTTGATGTTAAGGTCACCAACAGACGGATTTTGAAGTGTGATCGTAGGCGCCCGTAGGAGAAACTATTACTGTAGGACCAAGAGATAATTGCAGATTTCTTCCTTCTCCCTCTTGATGATCATGAGGCCATGCTCAGAATTAAATGGTTGACAACATTAGGTGATTTTTCTTGGAATTTTATGAAACTAATTATGAAATTTTACAGTAAGGAGAAACAGGTGATACTGCACGGGAAACGTGGGGGCGACGTAACGATGATTTGCACACAACAAATGAAGAAGGTTTTGCATAAAGCATGCAATGGCTTTTTGGTACAACTTGAGCAGCAAACTAAGAGAGAGCCAACAAAATTGGAAGATCCAAATCTACTTCCTTTGCTTGCTGAATTTTCAGATATATTTGACGAACTACGCAACCTACCTCTTACCCATCGGCATGATCATTGTATAACGATTCTTCCAGGCCAATCTCCAGCAAATGCTCAGCCATATCAGTATCCACATCTCCAGAAGGATGAAATAGAAAGGATTGTAAAAGAGATGCTCAAAACAAGAGTTATTCGGCCATGTTGTAGCCCCTACTCTTCACCGGTGCTCCTCATACGAAAGAAGGATGGAATATGGCGATTATGTGTTGATTACCGAACTCTCAATGGCATAACCATCAAGGATAAATACCCTATTCTAGTAGTAGATGAGTTGCAAGATGAAAGGGAGTACAAATCTTCACAAAGCTGGACCTTCGATCCGGGTATCATCAAATACGAGTATACGAAGAAGACATACCAAAAACCACCTTTTGAACACACAATAACCACTATGAATTTTTACTTTCTTCAAAAGAAGGTGGAATATCTTGGGCATATCATATCAAAGGAAGGTGTGGCAGTAGACCCCTTCAAAAATGGAGCAATGCAAAATTGGCTGACCCCGAGGAACATAAAATTGTTACATGGCTTTCTGGGTTTAACAGGCTACTACTGCAAGTTCGTGAAAAACTATGGAGAGATCAGTGCACCACTTACTTCCTTTCTTAAAAAAGATGTCTTCCAATGGTCGGACAGAGCCTCCGTTGCCTTCGACAAACTTAAGGCAGCCATGACGACGACGCCAGTGCTAACACTACCAGATTTCAACCGACCCTTCATTATTGAGGCCGACGCATCTGGAGTCGGAATTGGAGCAATTCTCTTGCAAGATGGTCGACCACTCGCATATACTAGCAAGGCATTATCTCCCTCCCATCAATATATGTCAACATATGATAAGGAGATGCTCGCCATTGTGCGCGCAGCAACGAGGTGGAGACCCTACTTGATTGGTCGACGATTTCAAATTAAAACCGACCATAAAAGCCTCAAGTACTTTTTGGAGCGAAAGATATCATCCCTGAGCAGCAAAACTGGGTAACAAAACATCTTGGATTTGATTATGAAATAACTTATAAAAAGGGGAAAGAGAATGTTCTTGCATATGCGCTTTCGCAGCTACCCGAGCAAGCTGAAGTTTTGACCATTTCACTTCCGACCAGCGACTTCTTTGAGGATATTAAGATGGAATGGCAGGAAGATTCAGAGACTAGTAAGATTATAAAAAAATTGAAGGAAGCACCAAGCTCCGTAGCTCATTACAATTGGGACTCAAAAGAATTACACTATAAGAGTACTAAATTGAGCATATCACTCACAAACTGACGGTCAGACAGAAGTTGTAAATAGGTGCTTGGAGATAGCCCAAAGCCACCCACCAAATATGACTATCCAAGGAGGACTTTAGACTCAGCCAAGTGCCATTATTGATCGACGGATTATGACTCGACGACGACGATCCACTACTGAATTGCTAATACAGTGGGCAAACCTACTAATAGAAGATGCCACTTTGGAGAACTATGATGACTTGAAGACCAAATTACCAAAATTCATAAATCGTCAGCCTCGAGGACAAGGCTGATTTGAAGAGGGCGGGTTTGTTAGGACTCTAGCTAGGAGAGTCCTAATTGAGAGGGACATTCATGTAAAACTGTTAGGACTTTAACTAGGAGAGTCATAATTGAGAGGGACATTCTGTTAGGATTCTAACTAGGAGAGTCCTAATTGAGAGGGACATTCTGTTAGGACTCTAGTTAAGAGAGTCCTAATTAAGAGGGACATTCATGTATGAGGTTTTTTCTTAGAGAAGAATTAGGAGTTGTAAGGGAATAGGAGTCTTGAGTAGGAGTCCTATTAGGAGTTGGTTAGAAGTAAGAGTCTTAAGTAGGAGTCCTATTAGGAGTTAGGGTTTAGAAGCCCTATAAATAGTCATGTATTCCTTCTCTTTTCATAAGCAATAGATGAATCTTTTCTGCAGCCTTTGAGCAGCAACTTGGAGGGAGGAACCCCTATAGAGTTCCAAGGAGGCCGATCCCCTAAAGAGATCAACCCCAAGTTTAGAATCTGCAAGGGTTCCAACAGTATAGTTCCTTTGCCAATGATTTTACCCTTGTTGTTGTCTGTGAATGTGACATATCATTCGTCTAGGCTAGTGAGCTTAGAGAATTGAGATGGATCTCCGATCATATACTTTAAGCATCCACTATCAAGGTACCATCTCTTGCTCCTACCTTGTGATGGTATACGTTTCTACAAAAGAGAATGATTTTTAGTTACCCATTTGACCTTAGGTGCCTCAAAAATCAATCGGCTTAACTTATTATTTTGCATGAAATCCTTTACGATTCCTTTAGGAATCCAAATCAATTTGTATGGACTACACTTCTTAATTGGATAATGATAAGTGACATGTCCAAGTCTTATTGGCAAGGATCATGTTCAAGGACTTGCTACCAACCTCAAATTTTTCTAAGGTTTTGTTGAGTAGCAAGTTTTCCTTTCTAAGTGTTTTTACTTCATGGTATTTCATACATGGAGCTAAACTATCATTATGCTCAACTTTTAATCTATTGTAATCACTAACAAGAGAATCATGCTCCTTTTTTAATAATATATATTTTTTACTAATTGATTTATATTCATTAAATAAATTATGAAAAGCATTTAATAGTTCATTAAATGATAAATTTGCATCAATCGAACTTGTTCTCTTCTTAGCTTGGGGACATACGCTCTTGTAGTGTCCTGGCTTCTTTCATTCGTAGCATATTACTTGATCTTTCTTGGGTTCAAATTTATTTTTAATATTATTTTTAAATTTATTCCTTCTTATGAATTTTTTAAATTTCTTTATTAAAAGTGCCAAGTCTTCATCAATGTCCTCATCACTTGAGTTTTCTTTCAAGTAGTCTTCTTGGGTTCTTAGTGTCATATTCTTCCTATTCTTTGGAAGGGTGTCCTCAAGCTCTTCATGAGCTTTACAAGTCATCTCATAGGTCATTAGTGACCTAATTAGTTCTTCGAGAGAAAAATTATTTAAACCTTTGGCCTCTTGAATGGTCGTGACTTTAGGGTCCCAACTCTTTGGAATGGATCTTAAAACTTTATTAACGAGTTCAAAATCCGAGAAATCTTAACCAAGTCCTTTTAGACCATTGACGACATCCATAAATCGAGTGTACATGTCTCCAATGGTCTCACTCAGTTTCATCCGAAATAACTCATAAGTGTGCACTAAAAGATTAATATTTGACTCCTTCACTCTACTAATGCCTTCATGAATTACTTCGAGTGTTTGCTAAATATCATAATTTATTTCACAAATTGACACTCGATTAAACACATTTTTAACTAATACACAAAAAAAAGCATTCATAGCTTTCGCATTTAAAGTAAAAGTCTTCGTTTCCAACTTATTCTAGTTGTTCATTAGAAGAGAAGACTTTTGAAAACCATTTTTGACAATGTTCCAAAGCTCAAAATCCAATGAAATTAGGAAGATCCTCATTCTAGTCTTCCAAAATGTGTAATCCATCCCTTTGAACATGGGCGGACGTGTAATTTAATGACCCTCTTAATTACCGACAAATGCCATCTCTCTTAGGTTTTAAACCAAACGAGAGTGAACCTTACTCTGATACCAATTGTTAGGATCAAGAGCGGCACTAAGAGGGGGGGTGAATTTATGCAGCAGAAAACTTTTACGATTTCAAAAGTCTACGCTTCGATTAAAACCGATTCCGATGAAAATCATTTTATAAGGAGTTTAACTTGAAAGCATATGTGAGTGTAGTGAAGGCAGTAAAAAGGTAATATAGCTTGTAGTAATGAAACTTGCACAAATTGAAAAACAAACCAGAATTTAGAGTGGTTCAGTCTTTGTGACCTATATCCATTTTCGGATTCTTTCTCCTTTTTACTGGTTTAGGAGAGAACCCTTACAAGTCTTACACTTCTTTTGAATGATTTCAAAACTTAGAAAGGGAGGAGGAGAACTCTAGCACTTATTTATAACACTTTTACACCCTAACAACTCAAGAATATCTCAATGCTTTCGTGCCCTTTCATGCAGAAAAGGGTGGGGTTTTTATAGGCCCCAATGGCTTCAAAAATGGAGTCAAAAAGTGTCTAATCCTGAATTTTCGGGGTCCTGACAGTACCACCACCATTATTGGGTGGTACCACCGCCTGACACCTGACACTAGGCGGTACCACCGCTTGACAAAGCTCGGAGATCGAGCTATGGCGGTACCACTGCCTAACAGGGGTGGTACCACCGCTAGCAATAATAACTACCGGTGATACCACCGCCCAGTTTGGATAGTACCACCACTAAGAAATCCTAGGGGGCATTGCTTTCTAGGCGGTGCCATTGTTGGCCAGGAATTTAGGGGTTAAATTGGGTGCTCAATTCGGCCCAATTCAACCCTATTAAGGGCCCAATTGGTCCCTAATTAAGTTAGTGGGATCACCTCGCAATCCTAACTTAATTTATGCTTTAACTATGATAACTAAGACATGATTACAGTGCTGCTTGTTCTGGTGTATCAATTGCTCTTCCGGCGAGCTTTCGACGTACTTCCGGCGAACATCCGACGAGCTTTCGATAATATTCTGGTGGACCCCTGGCAAGCTCCTGAACTTTACGATGATCTTCTTGGTGAGTTCCAATGAGCTTCTTTGCCAAGCTCTTGGACTTCTCGGTTGGTTCTGGCAAAACTTACGACGAACGTCCGGACTTCCGTCGAACTCTCGAACTCCCAATAAGATCTTGATCTTGACTCCAGCACAAACCGTGCTTTATGTCTTAGTGCTATCATAGTTAATCCTACACACTTTTCTCAACATATAGGTTAGATCAAACAATTTACAATTGAATTCATTATCAAAATCCGAGATTCAACACTTCTCAAGTACTTAAGGATACACTTTACTGCTTTCTATTGCTCCAAGCCTGGATTTGTCTGATACCTGCTCATGACACTTAGAACATATGCTATATCAGGCCTAGTATATAGCATGATATATATGATAGACCCTATCGCTGAAGCATATGGTATCCTATCCATATTCGTCCTTTCTTTAGGAGTAATTGGGGACATGCTCCTAGAAAGAGATATCTCATGTCTCATCGGTATAAGACATCTCTTGGAATTTTCTATGCCAAACCTTTTGACAATAGTGTCTTTGTACCTAGACTGGGATAAGTTAAGCATCCTCTTGGATCTATCTCTATAGATCTGAATCCCCAAGATATAGGATGCTTCCCCTAACTCCTTCACGGAGGAGTGTATAGATAACCAAGTTTTTACTGTGGATAGCAATCCTATATCATTCCCAATGATCAGGATGTCATCCACATATAACACATAGAAAGTGATAGCACTCTCATTTACCTTTCTGTACATACAAGGCTCATCTTTGTTCTTAACAAGGATACACTTTACTGCTTTCTATTGCTCCAAGCTTGGATTTGCTTGATACCTGCTCGTGACACTTAAAGCATCCGCTATATCAGGCCTAGTATATAGCATAATATATATGATAGACCCTATCGCTGAAGCATATGGTATCCTATCCATGTTCGTCCTTTCTTTAGGAGTCTTTAGGGATATGCTCCTAGAAAGTGATATCTTATGTCTCATCGGTATAAGACATCTCTTAGAATTTTCCATGCCAAACCTTTTGACAATGGTGTCTTTGTACCTAGATTGGAATAAGTTAAGCATCCTCTTGGATCTAGCTCTATAGATCCGAATCCCCAAGATATAGGATGCTTCCCCTAACTCCTTCATGAAGGAGTGTCTAGATAACCAAGTCTTTACTGTTGATAGCAATCCTACATCATTCCCAATGATCAGGATGTCATCCACATATAACACATAGAAATCGATAGCACTCCCATTTACCTTTTTGTATATACAAGGCTCATCTTTGTTCTTAACAAAGTCATAAGATCTGATTGCCTCATCAAATCTTATGTTCCAACATCAGGAAGCTTGCTTTAGTTCATAAATGGACCTAAGCAACCTGCACACCTTATCTAGGCAGTCCATGGACACGAATCCCTCAGGTTGTATCATATACACCTCCTCCATGAGGTTGCCATTGAGGAATGCAGTTTTCACGTCCATCTGCCAGATCTCATAATTGTTTGGATCGAGTCGGCACTAAGAGAGGGGGGAGGTGAATTAGTGCAGTGGATAAAAATGACATTGGTTCGAAAAATCTTCATACGATAAAATTTGATTCCGACGAAAATGTATTTAACTTGAAAGCATTCATAAGAGTGTAATGAGAAAGTAAAGCAAGTAAGGCAGTTTGCAGTAAATGTAAATTGCAAGAAGTAAATGTACACTAAGTTTTATAGTGTGTCGGTCGTCGTGACCTACATCCACTCCCGATTCCTCTTCCATCGAGGCCACCGGCATCCACTAACGATCTTCCTTCAATGGGCGAAGATCAACTACCCTTTTACACTCTTTCTCTTTTTCATGGGTTTAGGAGAGGAACTTCTAAATACTAGAAAGAAGTGATCCTAAATCCTAAGAGAGTTTCCCAATTTTTTTCAAGTATTTTTTCCCCCTTTTTTTCAACTCAATTTTGTGTTCAATTCTTGCTACTCCATATAGGAATAGCTAGGGTATTTATAGACCCCAAATTGCTTCAAAATTGGAGCTAAAAAAGGTCTCATCCTGAGTTTTTCGGGTACTAGCGATATCATCGCCTGTGTTGGGTGGTACCATCGTTTGTAGCACTAAAATTGGGTGGTATCATCACCTATATCATTGACACTAGGTGGTACCGCCACTCAATCTGACAGTGCTACCACCTAACATAGCCTGGGAGACTATGTCTAGGTGGTACCATCGCTTGACACGATCTTAAAGATTGTGTCTGGGCGGTACCACCATCGGATCTTACTAAAAGACCCTGAATTAGCCAAACAATAGGCCTAATTCAACCTTGATTCTGGCAAAATTGGCCCTTAATTGAGTTAGCATTGTTTCACCCCAATACTGAATTAATTAGACCTAAACTAACTCGATCTAGACAAATTATTACAAGCATGAATCCTATATTTTTCGGCATGTCATTGGTTCATTTGGTGCTTCGTCCTCTCCTTCGGCATATTGCCTAATCGGCATGTTGTCTTCCCACAACATCAAGTCTCCTTGGCGCAATATTCAATCTTCTTGGCTTGATGCCCAAACTCATGGCACAAAGCCTTCTACCGATACACCGATCGATCCTTCAGCCTGACGTCTAATCTTCTAATATGTTCACTCTGACCTAACATCTAATTCCTCCTTTTGAATCTTGGATTTTGATGATGAAACCAATTGATAGTGTTTAGTAATTTAATTTATTTTTGAGTGATGCAAGATGCTTCGATCAGAGAGAGATAATTAGAGCAGGAAGAATCATATTGGGTTGGAGAAAAACATGTTAGAAGATTGGACGTCGCACCAAAGGATCGGTCGACGTATTGACAGAAGGCTTCGGGCCATAGTTTTGGGCATCGAGCCAAGAAGAGTGGATATTGCACCAAGGATATTGAAGTTGCGGAGGTCAACTCGCCGATTAGACGATAGGCCGCAAGAAAGGACGATGCGCCGAAGAATCGGATGAAGCATCGATGGACCAATGACATACCGGATAATATGATTCAAGCTTAGTAATAATTTTCTAGATCGAAGTGTGTTTTATATTTGCAGGATTAACTATGATAGCAAGGCATAAAGTAAAATAAAGTCTCAGAGTTGAGAATGAGATTTCGTTGGGAATTCAAAAGTTTATCAGAAGTTCGGACATTCGTCGAAAGTTCTGCTGGAACTAACCGAGAAGTCCAGGAGCTTGCCAAAGAAGCTCGTCGGAACTCGCCAAGAAGATCGTCATGAAGTCCAGGAGCTTGCCGGAAGTCCGCTGGAACATTGCCGAGAGATTGTCGAAAGTTTGCCGAAAGCTCGCCGAAAGAAACCTTGACTCATCGGATTTATTTAGCTTAGTGTATGTCTTAGAATTCGTAGTTAGTACATAATTGGGAATAGAATTGGGCCAACCCAATTAGGAGCCAATTGGGCCCATGTAAGGACTATGTTGGGCCAAGTGAAAAGGCTCAAACAATGACCCAAGAGGTGGCACCATCGTGGCACATTCTTTGAGACTATGTCTGGCGATGGTACCACCGGCCTCCGAGATGCTATTAGGCAGTGGTACCGCTAGTCTAGGCAGTGGTACCACCTAGTATCAGGTGTCAGGTGGTGGTACCACCAGACTGGGCGGTGGTACCACTAGACTGGGCGGTAGTACCACTAGACTGGGTGGTGGTACCGCCCAATGTAGTGTTAGTGTCAGATTGACACTAGTGGTGGTACTGCCTAATATAGGTGGTGGTACCGCTTGTACCTAGGAAACCCAACCACTGCCCAGTGTGGTGTCAGTGTCAAACTGACACTAGTAGTGGTACCGCCCAACACAGGCGATGGTACCACTCGTACATAGGAAATCTAGGATGAGACATTTTTAGGCTCCAAGTTTGAATCAACTTGAGGCCTATAAATACCCCTCTCATCCCTGGTTAAGATACCTAAGCACAGAGAGTTTAAAAGTGAGAAAATGCTATAGAAATCTCTTAAGAAATCCCCTCCTCTAGCTTAAACTTAGAATTTTGTTTAGAGAGGAGTTGTGCTTGTAAAGGTTGTCTCCTAAACCTGTGAAAAGGAGAAGAGGGGTGTAAGAAGGAGGTTGATCTTCACCTATTAAAGGAAGATTGATAGTGGATGTCGGTGGCCTCGACGGAAGAGGAATCGACGGAGTGGATGTAGGTCACGACGATCAAACCACTATAAAATTGATGCAACCCTAAGGTTATATCATAAAAGAAATGAAAGAAATAGAAGAAAAGGGGATGATCACTTCGAGGGGATCAGCCTCCTTGATCACTTCGAGGGGATGATCACTTAAAGACGCAAGTATTAAGAGTGAAAAAAAAAAAGAAATGCTACTGCAATCTTTTGTGAACTCCTCTCCTTCTTCTAAGTATTAGAATAGTTTGAGAGAGGAGTAAGTGGGGGGGGGGGGGGGGTGTAAGAGTTATCTCCTAAACCCGGTAAAAGGTAAAAGGAAAAAGGGCTATAAAAGGTGGTTGATCTTCGTCTATTGAAGGAAGACCGATAGTGGATGCCAGTGGCCTCGATGGAGGAGGAATTGAGAGTGGATGTAGGTCACAACGACCGAACCATTATAAAAATCTGGTTTACGTTTCCTTTAAGTAATTTACTTTAACTACAAATAACTTTACTTACTTATTGCTTTCAAAATGTTTACAAACACGCTTTCAAGTCAAGCATATTTTCAGGATTGATTTTCAATGTACGAAAGAATTTTTTAGAACTAACTTTTTTATCACTGCAATGGGACGGACTACACATATTGGAAAACTCAAATAAGAGTTTTCTTGCTCTCGTTGAGTCTTGATTTATGGAATATAATTGAATTTGATTTTCAAAAGTTTTCTCTTCTGATGAACGATTGGAATGTGTTGGAGAAGAAGACTTTCTCTTTAAATGCAAAGGCTATGAATGTCTTATTTTACGCCTTAGATAAAAATGAATTCAATTGGGTTTCTACTTACAAAATAGCTTTCGATATTTGGTGCATTCTTGAAATTACACATAAAGGCACTAATAGAATTAAATATTTGAAGATTAATATTTTGATGCATGATTTTGTGTCATTTCGAATAGAACCAAGCTAGACTATTGGAGATATGTACACCCATTTTACGGATGTCATCCATAGTCTAAAAG
This sequence comes from Musa acuminata AAA Group, assembly GCF_036884655.1. Classification (NCBI taxonomy): domain Eukaryota; kingdom Viridiplantae; phylum Streptophyta; class Magnoliopsida; order Zingiberales; family Musaceae; genus Musa; species Musa acuminata. The sequence continues at coordinate 26,702,745 of NC_088345.1, read as the reverse complement.
CACTTGGTAAAAGATTTTTCAGATTTTGAACTTGTAAATAAAATTTTACATTCTCTTCATAAGAATTAAGATTAAAAAGTAATTGACATACAAGAGGCAAAAGATTTAAACAAGCTTCCACTTGAAGAACTAATTGGGTCTTTAATGACCTAAGAAATGATCAATGTGGCACAAAACGAACTTGAGGACAACCTTCCAAAGAACATGAAGGATTTCAGACTTAGAACAATTGAAGACCACTCGAGCATAAGCTCAAGTGATGGTAAACTTGAACTCCTCACTATGAAATTTAAAAAGTTCACGAAATAAAAATTAAAGAACAAAAAGAATGTAACTACTTGCTATGAACGTAAGAAGAAGAGGGAAGCACTTTGGGATGAATTGAGCTCATCTGAAGATAATGAGAAAATCAACAAAGGCTATGTGGCAAACTATGCCTTAACGGCTTTCGACGACGAGACAATCAAAATCCCCTTAGTTTATTTTGAAATTACATGATGCTTTTCATGAGTAATTTTTAATTTAGTTTAATTATTTTTCTTAAAAATTACATGTTTAATAATGTAATAAAAATGCTAAAAAATTGGGATCATGTTTTCTTTTACTAGTTAATTTTAAAAATAATAATGAAAATTACATGTTTTATGATAAAGGAACAAAATGTTAAAATTAAATGCTTTATGTTTAATGAAATCATATTTGATAAATTAATGAGTTTATATTTCAAAATTATGCATGATGATCTTGTAATTTATGGCTTTTCAACCTTTATCTTAATGAAAGTTACTTTTTCATTTTTAAACAATGATGCTTGTTTTTTTTTCGTATAAATGACAAGGGCATACATATATGAAATCAATCACTTAAATTGAAATAACTAAAAAGTGGAAAATATTTTTCTTAAAAAATTTATTTTTATCTACTTTATCAATTTTTCAAAAAGAGATTAATGAATCTATTTATGTTATTTTTAATGAATCTCTTGAAAAATTATTTTAATAATTTGACGATTTGAAATTGAATGAGGAATAGTTTGATTTCATTAGATGAAAATTAGGCATGCTAAATCTTCCAAATGTATGAATTCCTTTTTCGGATTTCTCGGTTCTTCATAACTTGAATTTTCTTTTTAAATCAAGATCATCTTTCTATTTGCAAAAGAAGAGCCTTGATTCATGGATTTTTGGATTAATGACTTAATTAATTCATTTGAATCCTTTTTCCTTACTAAAAAAAAGATTTGTCAAGATGAAACATTTATGAATTGATCTTTCTTGATCTTTCATCTTTCATGTCATGATTTTCATATGATTACCTTTGTATTTAAGTGGTGCTTAGAGCATTGATATAAGAAAAAAATAAATTGCACCATTAAAAATTCTTCTTTCTTATTTACAATAACAAAGGGGAGAAAGGAAATCACTTGCATTTAGAGAGATTTCTAAATCTCTTTATTTCACTTTGAATCTCTTTGAAGTGACTTTGTTGATTTGACAAATTGAATGAGTTGAAAATGAATGATAATTTTTCTCTTGATTATAACTTATGATATTTTTTATGAATCATTATCTTGATTTCTCGATATTTGATACCATCATGATGTGAAATATTTTTGATTTGGAATGATGCATGCAATACTCATGATTTTATTATAATATATTTGATGTATTACAAATGATATGAATCATGATTAAAATTACCTTGATTTGAATTCAATGTTTATTTCAATTATGACATATTGAAAAAGGATTGATACTTTACCTTTGTCATGATTTGAAAATTGATGTAAAGGGTCTTCCCTTCTTTTTGACTATGACAAAGGGGTTTGCACAATGCAAGAAGAAAGCAAAACTTGCAACTTGCACATTGCAAAAGGAAGCAAGAATCACTAGCTTGCAAACTTCAACGAGAAAGCTATCTTGCATTTTTTTTCGAAATATTGCTAGCTTACACTTTTTAAAATGATAAAAAAAAATTTTGCTAGCTTGTATGTCGTAGAACATGCTATCTTACTACCATGCATATCTAAAACTTAATAGCTTACATAATGTAGCACTTGCTAAATTTGCTAGCTTGCATAATGATAAAACTTGATATTATGTTTATTATGCAATGATTTGAACTGTAATGTCTAAAACACTTGATAATTGAATTGCTCCTTTTTATTGATGACAAAGGGGGAGAAGTATGATGTTATGCATAAGTTTATGATAATATGTTATTTAGATTTTTAAATCCAAGAGTTCTATTAATATAGCATATTGATAGGGGAGTTTGTTTAAATTTTGAGAGTTTGTTTATACTCCGTCATCAATTGCTTGTTATCATCAAAAAGGGGGAGATTGTTTAATCTCGGATTTTGATGATGAAACCAATGGATTTCATGTTGGAGTAAATGAAATCCATCTCAGAATTCATGGCTTCTTGCCACTTCCCAAAGTCTATACAAGGACTATTGAGTGTCGATAGAGGATCTGATAGAAAAGGGGTCGATACTAAGAGGGGGGTGAATTAGTACAGTAGTAAAATATGTCGGTTCTGAAAACTTCTTCGTACAATAAAAGCTGAACTCGGAAATACTTAACTAGAAAGCGTGTTCGTAAATGTATTGAAGGCAGTAAGTAAAATGGTTTGTAGTAAAGTAAATTGCTCAAGACAAAATGCAAACCAGATTTTAGAGTGGTTCGGTCATTGTGACATACATTTACTTTGTCGATTCCTCTTCCGTCGAGGCCACCGGTATCCACTATCAGTCTTCCTTCAATAGGCGAAGACTAACCACCTTTTACAACTTGATTCTTCTTTTACCCAGTTTAGGAGATAACTCTTATACCCCCACTTACTCCTCTTTCAAACTATTCTAACACTTAAAACTTTTGAGAGGAGTTCACATAAGATTGCAGCAACGTTTCTTTCTATTTTTACTCTCAAGTCTTATGTATGTTAATCAAGGATGAGAGGGGTATTTATAGGCCTCAAGTTGATTCAAACTTGGAGCCTAAAAACATCTCATCCCGGGTTTCTATTAGGACTTTAGCTAGGATAGTCCTAATTGAGAGGGACATTCATGTAAAACCTACCTAAGCTGACCCCTATTAAAGAGGTGAAGAGGTCGGCTAGGGTTAGGAGGTTATTTCTTATAGAAGAATAAGGAGTTGTAAAGGAATATGAGTCTTGAGTATGAGTCCTATTACGAGTTGGTTAGAAGTAGGAGTCTTGAGTAAGAGTCCTATTAGGAGTTGGTTAGAAGTAGGAGTCTTAAGTAAGAGTCCTATTAGAAGTTAGGGTTTGAAGCCCTATAAATAGTCATGTATTTCACCTCTTTTCATAAGCAATAGATGAATCTTTTCTGCAGCCTTTGAGCAGCAACTTGGAGGGAGGAACCCCTATAGAGTTCCAAGGAGAACGATCCCCTAAAGAGATCAACCCCAAGTTTAGAATCTGTAAGGGTTCTAACACCTGGTATTATAGCAGCGTTCTTGGCATCTCGCTGCCCTTCCATAGCCATCCATCAACCCTCCATAGCCACCCAAAGCAATTCCCACAATTGCTTAAAAGATCATCGCCAAATTCCGCCATCATCTCCACCACCACGGATCATCCTTTGATCTCCCCGTGAATTGCAACAAGTTCTGGTTTCCTACCTTACTGCTGCTGCAATCTAGTTATCCTTATTCAAAAATTTCAAAAAAAATTGTTTTTATATTGCTGCATAAACTTTTCATCATAAAGTTTTCATCTCTACGACGAAAGATACATTGTAAAATTCCAACCGCATAGCACCATTGTAAAATTTTTATAACATCTTTGACACTTCCTAACAGTAGATTTCCCTTTGGTTTCATTGAAAAATTCTCAATATAAACTACTGATCTTTTATGTCCAATCTGCTACACTTCAAAATTAATGCTGCAGAAAATTTCAACCGCATATTGTTGCTTTAACCCATCTATTTGTAAACTTTTTTGAATGAAATTTCTTATACACTTCGTAGATTATCTTGACTTCCATCTAAGATTGATTTATTGAGAAATTCATCTCTAAAAATGATTTTGTGTTGCTGTAAATTTTCATCGTAAACCGTTGAAATTTTTCGACAATAATTCTGCTATTGCAACTTGCACCAATTTTCTTGCTGTTATACTACCAAAATTCTCTTGAGTAAATTAGACATCCTTCCCTCCTCAATTCTCTCAAGTTTTTGGTAGAAATTACATCGAGAAACCATTATTTCTTCGACGACAATTCTACTCTTACAACACAGCACATACTTGCTGCAACTTCTACTGATTTCTATCAAACCTTTGCTATCATCTACTACAGATCCAAAACTTTCATCCATAGCCCTAAAACTCCACTAAACCACACCCTCAAACTGCACCCAAAATAGCCATAAAACAAGCCTAAATCGTAGCCTACATCCACCGATCCACCAACCCTTTCGACCATTAGTTCTCTCAACCTATACATGCCTTTAACCTAACAACAAAAGAGAGATCTTAACATCATAGATTTGGAGGCATATACTATGGCATCTAAGGAGGCAATCAATGCTAAACTTGAAGCCTTGGAGGCGCGAATAGAGGATAAGATTTGGACACTCTTTACCGAACTCAGATTGGGCAGACCACTAAGCCCGAAAAAATCATATCAAGGAGAGAGCTTTGCCCAATCGCACTAGGCCCGAAGAGATGAGTTCCAAGGGAGGGGAGGCTCTATGACTGACCCCAACTATCCATGCATGAGGGTAAATTTTCCTAGATGGGAAGAAGGAGACCCGATTGGTTGGATCTCACGTGCGGAGCGATATTTTCGGTACCACAAAATCGCGGACGCATCTATGGTAAAAATTGCAGCTATACATCTTGAAGGGGATGCTATACAGTGGTTTGACTGGTTTGAATATACTTATGGAGTCCTTTCATGATGGCAATTCCAAGAATGACTGCTGATACACTTCAGACCAACCGATTACGAGAATACTGACGGACAACTAGCAAAGATCCGACAAACCTCCACCATTCAGGAGTTCCAAACCAAGTTTGAAAGATTATCTAATCAAACTCATGATTGGTCTCAAAAACAGCTATTGAGGACCTTCATTGAGGACTTGAAGCTGGAGATCCGAGGAGAGGTTAAAGCACGACAACCGTACACGCTTATGGCAGCCATCTCTTTCGCACGACATCAAGAGGAGCAATTGAACCATGAAGCTCGGAGGACTAGGGTCACTCCTCAACCAGCAATATTGAAGCCATCAGCCCCTCCTACTGTCGACCGAGTCCCTACACCAAAGAGGTTAACAAGAGAAGAGCTTTGGGAGCGATATGCGAAGGGGTTATGTTGGCATTGCGACGAGCCGTGGAGCCGTGAGCATCGCTGTAGTAAAGGGAGACTTCTTATAATTGAACCAATAGAAGAAGAGATCACTGAATATCCAGAAGAGAGCCTTGAACATGAAGAAGAAGATGTAGAAAAAGAGCCATAACCGATCGAAGTTACGGTACATGCACTAGCCGGCTACTCAAACCTGTAAATGATGAAAGTTGGAGGCCTTCTCAAACAACAACCGATCACTGTTCTCATCGACATGGGCAGTACTAATAACTTTCTAAATAGTATGGTTGCTGTCCAAATGGCTTTATCTATTGAGAATTGTAGTAGGTTTGACGTTAAGGCTGCCGATGGTTGGATTTTGAACTATGATCGTAGGCGCCCGCAAGTGAAATTGTTGCTGATCATAAGGCCTTACCAAGAGATAATTGCATATTTCTTCCTTCTCCCTCTTGATGATCATGAGGCCATGCTCAGAATTAAATGGTTGATAACATTAGGTGATATTTCTTAGAATTTTATGCAACTAATTATGAAATTTTACAGTAAGGAGAAACAGGTGATACTGAACGGGAAACGTGGGGGCAACGTAACAACGATTTGCACACAACAAATGGAGAAGGTTTTGCATAAAGCATGCAGCGGCTTTTTGGTACAACTTGAGCAGCAAACTAAGGGAGTGCCAACAAAATTTGAAGATCAAAATCTACTTCCTTTGCTTGCTGAATTTTCAGATATATTTGACGAACCGCGCAACCTACCTCTTACCCGTCGGCATGATCATTGTATAAGATTCTTCCTGGCAAATCTCCAGCAAATGCTCAGCCATATCAGTATCCACATCTCCAGAAGGATGAAATAGAAAGGATTGTAAAAGAGATGCTCAAAACAGGAGTTATTCGGCCATGTTGCAGCCCCTACTCTTCATCGATGCTCCTCATACGAAAGAAAGATGGAATATGGCGATTATGTGTTGATTACCGAGCTCTCGATGGCATAACCATCAAGGATAAATACCCTATTCCAGTAGTAGTTGAGTTGCTAGATGAAAGGGAGCATAAATCTTCACAAAGCTGGACCTTCGATCCAGGTATCATCAAATACGAGTATGCGAAGAAGACATACCGAAAACCACCTTTTGAACACACAACAACCACTATGAATTTTTGCTTTCTTCAAAAGAAGGTGGAATATCTTGGGCATATCATATCAGAGGAAGTTGTGGCAGTAGACCCCTTCAAAATTAGAGCAATGCAAAACTGGCTGACCTCAAGGAAAATAAAATTGATACATGGCTTTCGGGGTTTAAAAGGCTACTACTGCAAGTTCGTGAAAAACTATGGAGAGATCAGTGCACCACTTACTTCCTTACTGAAAAAAGATGTCTTCCAATGGTCAGACAGAGCCCCCGCTGCCTTTAACAAACTTAAGGCAGCCATGACGACGACGCCGATGCTAACACTACCAGATTTCAACCGACCCTTCATTATTGAGGTCGACGCATCTGGAGTCAAAATTGGAGTCATTCTTATGCAAGATGGTCGACCACTCACATACACTAGCAAGACATTATCTTCCTACCATCAAAATAAGTCAACATATGATAAGGAGATGCTCGCCATTGTGCGTGCAGCAATAAGGTGGAGACCCTACTTGATTGGTCGACGATTTTAAATTAAAACCGACCATAAAAGCCTCAAGTACTTTTTGGAGTGAAAGATATCATCCCCTGAGTGGCAAAAATGGGTAACAAAACTTCTTGGATTTGATTATGAAATAACTTACAAAAAGGGGAAAGAGAATGTTCTTGCAGATGCGCTTTCATAGCTACCCGAGCAAGTTGAAGTTTCGGTCGTTTCACTTCCGACCAGCGACTTCCTTGAAAATATTAAGATGGAATGGCAGGAAGATTCAGAGACTAGTAAGATTATAAAAAAATTGGAGGAAGCAACAAGCCTCATGGCTCATTACAATTGGGACTCAAAAGAATTACACTATAAGGGACACATTGTGCTTATGATAAATTCTACTTATATCTTCACGAGCAGATTTTGGACAAAGTTATTCTATATGCAGGGTACTAAATTGAAAAGGAGTACGACATATCACCCACAAACCGACGGCCAGACGAAAGTTGTAAATAGGTGCTTGGAGACAGCCCCAAGGAAAACGTCAAACTCAGCCAAGTGCCATTATTGATCGATGGATCGTGACTCGACGACGACGATCCACTATTGAATTGCTAATACAGTGGGCAAACCTACTAATAGAAGATGCCACTTGGGAGAACTATGATGACTTGAAGATCAAATTTCCAAAATTCATGAATCGTCAACCTCGAGGACAAGGCTAATTTGAAGAGGGCGGGTCTATTAGGAATCTAGCTAGGAGAGTCCTAATTGAGAGGGACATTCATGTAAAACCTACCTAAGTCGACCCCTATTAAAGAGGTGAAGAGGCCGGCTAGGGTTAGGAGGTTATTTCTTAGAGAAGAATAAGGAGTTGTAAAGGAATATGAGTCTTGAGTAGGAGTCCTATTAGGAGTTGGTTAGATGTAGGAGTCTTGAGTAGGAGTCCTATTAGGAGTTGGTTAGAAGTAGGAATCTTAAGTAAGAGTCATATTAGGAGTTAGGGTTTAGAAGCCCTATAAATAGTCATGTATTCCACCTCTTTTCATAAGCAATAGATGAATCTTTTCTACAGCTTTTGAGCAGCAACTTGGAGGGAGGAACCCCTATAGAGTTCTAAGGAGGCCGATACCCTAAAGAGATCAACCCCAAGTTTAGAATCTGTAAGGGTTCTAATAGTTTCCTAGGTTCGGGCGGTACCACCGCTTGTGCTGGACGGTATCACTACTATTGTCAGTCTGACACTAACACTGCACTAGACGGTACTACCGGTGGCACTACCGTCTAGACTAGCGATACCACCGCCTGACATAGTCTCGAAGATTGTGCCATCTCTTGGGTCAATTTTTGGGCATTTCATTGGGCCCAATTGGCCCCTAATTAGGTTGGCCCAAATCCAATCCCAATTACATGCTAACTATGAATTCTAAGACATTTCCTAGCTAAACAAGTTCGTTAATCTAGTTTCTTCCGGCGATCTTCCGGTGAACTTCCAACGATCTATCGGCAATGTTTCAGCAGACTCCCAGTAAGCTCCTACACTTCACGATGATCTTCTTGGCGAGTTCCGATGAGCTTCTCTAGCAACTTCTGAGACTTCTCGGCTGGTTCCTATAGAACTTCCGATGAACATTCGGACTTCCGACGAACTCTCGAACTCCCAACGAAATCACGTTCTTGACTCTGGGACTTCATTTTACTTTATGCCTTGCTATTGTAGTTAATCCTGCACATGTAAAAACACACTTCGATCTAAACAATTATTACTAAGCTTGAATCATGTTGTCCGGCATGTCATTAGTCCATCGATGCATCGTCCAATTCTTCAGCATATCGTCCTCTCTTGCGACCTATTGCCCAATCGGCCAGTTGACTCTACAACTCTGATATCCTTGGCACAATATCTGCTCTTCTTGATTTGATGCTCGAATCGATGGCCCGAAGCCTTCTATCAATATGTCGACCAATCGTCTGGCCCGACATCCAATCTTCTGACATATTTTCCTTCGGCCCAACATGATTTTTTCTGCTTTAATTATCTCTCCCTGATCGAAGCATCCTACGTCACTCAAAACGTAAATTAAATCATAAACACTTATCAATTGGTTTCATCATTAAAATACGATATTTAACAATCTCCCCCTTTTTTAGATGACAACAAATTGATTACGGAGTTAAAACAAACTCCCAGAGTTTAAACAAACTCCCCCTATCAATATGCCATATTGATAAAGACTCCTGAATTCAAAAATTCAAGCAACATGTTATCATAAACTTACGCATAACATCATACTTCTCCCCCTTTGTCATCAACAAAAAGGAGAAGTGTAACTTTCTAGTGTATAGACATACAAGATCAAATCATTGCATTATAAATCTTAAGTTTGATCATCATGCAAGCTAGCAAATTTCATAATATTTTAAAACATGCAAGCTAGCAATTTTGAGATGTTTAAGAAAAGTAACTCTTGCTTCTTGAAATATACAAGTTTGTAAGTTTTGTTAGAAGTGCAAGTTAGCAAGTTTTGCTCCTTGAGATAAGCAAGATAGCACTTCTTTCTCCTTGCAATTTGTAAGCTAGCAAATTTTTACTTCCTTTGCAATGTTTGAGCGAGCAATTTTGCTTCCTTTACAAAGTGCAAGTTTCTAAATTTTGCAAGATGAGCTAGCAAAATTTCTTCCCCTTGTTAATGTCAAAAAGAAGGGAAGAATACAATGTTGTAATTCTTTTCCCTTTACAATAATTTTCAAAACATGACAAAGGTAAACAACAAAAATAAATGTCAAAAGATTATATATCATTTTTGACAAGAAAGTATAATAGGAAAAATAATCTTGATTCAAAAAGAAGATTCAAGTCTAAAATTTGAGAAATCAAGATCATGATCTGAAAAAGAATGTATAAGGAGAGTTTATGCATTTTTTACAATTTGGCTAAATTTAACATTCAAACTAGCAATTTTTTTTCTCCCCTTTATTGTAATCAAGAAAGAAGTAGAGTGGAAGAATATAATTTTTACATCAATGCTCTACTTTTAACATGAGGTTTACAATCACAAATACAAAGGAATTTACACATCATGTCATGAAAGATAATATCAAATATCATGTGAATACTGATAGACATGATTCATATAGTAAATCTCTTCTTTAAATAAAATATCAAGAGTAAAAATCATAGGTGTACAAAGAAGAGATCTTAAAAAAATCTCAAGTAATAAATCCAAGAACTCACAAGAAAAAATAAAATTCATTTAGAAAATCTCCTCTTAAGAAGATAACAAGTAGAATCATAAGAGATCGATTAAAAAAATCTTGATTCATAATAAATCTTTCAAGTTATAATCAATTCATGAATATTTATGATTCATTTGGATAATTTTTCTCATCTGTAAATGACAAAAAGAAGCATAGGAGATATAAGATTTTGATTCATAAATCTCAAGAATATGTGAAAGATTTGGATAAAAAGTCATTCAAATTTTACTCATCAAAATCATTTTCATGGTACAAGAGATTCATAAAAATAGGTTCATTAGTGTCTTCTTTTTGAAAAGTCAATAAAGTAGGGAAAAATAAATTTTTCAAGGAGAAACCTTTCCTCTTTTTAGTTGTTTCAATTCATGTAATTTATTTTATTTATGCCAAATAAAAATATACGTCAATGTTTAAAAACCAAAAAAGTCACTTTCATTACTGTTAAAGAACAGTAATGAAAGTGACTCGATAAGTTCAAAATCCTTCCTGTTAAAGAACAGGTTCTCATGTTCGTCAAGTGCCACATTAGTCATTTTATAGATCATTAAAGACCCGATAAGTTCTTCGATCAAAAAAGTATTCCAGTTTTTTAATTCTTGAATAGTCGTTATTATCGAATTCCAATTTTTAGAAAGAGATATTAAAATCTTGTTAATGAGTTCAAAATTTAAAAAGCATTTACCAAGAGCTTTTAAACCATTGACGACATCCGTAAAATGAGTGTATATGTCAATAATGGTTTTGCTCGACTTCATTCGAAAAAGTTTAAAATCATGTATTAAAAAGTTGATTTTTGAATATTTAACTTTGCTAGTGCCTTCATGTGTGATTTCAAGAGTGCGCCATATGTCAAAAGTTGTTTCACACATAGGAACCTAATTAAACTCGGTTTTATCTAAGGCACAAAACAAGGCATTTATAGCCTTTGCATTTCGAAAAAAAGTCTTCTTCTCCAAATCATTTCAATGGTTCATTGGAAGAAAAGACCTTTGAAAACCAAATTCGACTATGTGCCATAAATCGAGATTCAATGAAAGCAACCAAACTCTCATTCAAGTTTCCTAATAAGTGTAGTTTGTCCCATTGAAAAAGGAAGGACGAATGAGAGAGTAACCCTCTTGAAAGCGAAACGAGTCATTTCTCTTTAGGTGTTAAACCAAATGAGAAAATGAGGCTCTGATACCAATTGTTAGGAAATGGGTTGACACTAAGAGGGGGGGTGAATTAGTGCAGCGGTAAAATATATCGGTTCTGAAAACCTCTTTGTACGATAAAAGCCGAACTAAGAAATACTTAACTTGAAAGCGTGTTTGTAAATGTATTAAAGGCAATAAGCAAGTAAAATGGTTTGCAGTAAAGTAAATTGCTCAAGAAGAAATGCAAACTAGATTTTAGAGTGGTTCGATCATCACGACATACATCCACTTTGTCGATTCCTCTTTTGTCGAGGCCACCGGCATCCACTATCGGTCTTCCTTCAATAGGCGAAGACCAACTACCTTTTACAACTTGATTCTCCTTTTATCGGGTTTAGGAGATAACCCTTACACCTCCACTTATTCCTCTCTCAAACTATTCTAACACTTAGAACTTTTGAGAGGAGTTCACACAAGATTGCAACAGTATTTCTTTCTATTTTTACTCTCAAGTCTTGTGTATGTTAACCAGGGATGAGAGGAGTATTTATAGGCCTCAAGTTAATTCAAACTTGGAGCCTAAAAACATCTCATCCTAGGTTTCCTAGGATCGAGCAGGACCACCGCCTATGTTGGGTGGTACCACTGGCCAATCTGACGGTACCACTGCTTGGCACTAGGCCACTGGGTGGTACCACCACCTGATATAGTCTTAAAGACTGTGCTACGATGGTGCCATCTCTTGGGTCACTGTTTAGTGTTGAATCTCAGATTTTGATGATGAAGTCAATTGTCATCTGTTATCTAATCTATATGTTGAGATAAGTGTGCAGGATTAACTACGATGAAAGTAAGACATACAGCAGGAGTTGCGCCAGAGTCAAGACAATGATCACGTTGGGAGTTCGAGAGTTCGACGAAAGTGCACTAATTCTATTACATGTCCACCCATGTTCAATGGTATCGCTGAAAGATTTCCGCTGCACTAATTCACCCCCCCCTCTTAGTGCTCTTGATCCTAACAATTGGTATCAGAGCGGGGTTAACTCTCTAATGGATTAAAACCCAAGAGAGATGGCATACACCGGAAACCAAGAGTTCTATTACACGTCCACCCATGTTCAATGGGACGGACTACACCTATTGGAAGACCCGAATGAGGATCTTTCTTATTTCTATGCATTTTGAACTTTGGAATCTTGTCGAAAATAGATTTTTGAAGCCTTCTCTTCCAATGATCGATTGTAATGAATTGGAGAAGAAGGCTTTCGCTCTTAATGCAAAGGCTATGAATGCCTTATTTTGTGCACTTGATAAAAACGAGTTTAACCGTGTTTCGACTTGTGAAACCGCATTTGATATTTGGCACACACTCGAAGTGACTCACGAAGGCACAAGTAGAGTGAAAGAGTCAAAAATCAATCTTTTGTTACATTCTTTCGAACTTTTCCGGATGAAACCGAGTGAAACCATTAGTGACATGTTTACCTGTTTCACGGATGTCGTCAACGGTCTAAAAGGACTCGGAAAAAGTTTTTTGAATTTTGAGCTCGTAAATAAGATTCTAAGATCCCTTCCTAAGAGTTGGGATCCTAAAGTCAATGCAATTCAAGAGGCAAAAAGATCTAAGCAACTTCCCTCTTGAAGAACTAATCGGGTCATTAATGACCTACGAGATGACTTGCAAAGCTCATGAAGAGCAAGAAGACATCCTTCTAAAGAACAGGAAGGATATGACACTTAGAACTTCAGAAGACCACTTGAGAGAAAACTCAAGTGATGAGGACTGTGACGATAACTTGGCACTTCTAACAAGAAAATTTAAAAAAATCATTAAAAGAAACAAGTTTAAGAATGACATAAAAAATAAACTTGAACCCAAGAAGGACCAAGTTATTTGCTATGAGTGCAAAAAGCCGGGACACTATAAGAGTGATTGTCCCCAAGCCAAAAAGAGAACATCAAAGAAGAAGGCACTCAAAGCAACGTGGGATGACTCGAGCGCGTCCGAAGAAGATGAGTCCAACACCGAGCAAGTTGCTCACTACGCCTTAATGGCCATCGGAGAGGAGGTAACGAATTTAATAGATGCCGATTTATCATTTGATGAATTATTAAATGCCTTCCATGACTTATTTGATGAATGCAAGATTATTAGTAGAAAATACAAATTGCTAAAAAAGGAGCATAACAGTCTTACTTGTAATTTTGATAAGTTAAAAGCTGAATATCATGATAGTTTAGGCTCATGTATAAAATGCCATGATCTAGAAACTCTCCAAAAGAAAAACTTGCTACTTAAGGACACCTTGAAGAAATTCGAGGTTGGTAGCAAGTCATTGAACATGATCCTTGCAAACAAGGGTCACGTTCCTAAAAGAAGTGGAATTGGATTTGTGAGAAGTCCTCACCAAAATCCAACCACATTCATAAAAGGCCCCATCTTACATGTTCGACACCAAAGCAAATGCAACTTTTGTTACAAATTTGGACACAAAACGCATTATTGTCCATTCAAGAAAATTAGTCCGAATAAATTAATTTGGGTTCCTAAAGGAACCATGACAAATTCTATGCAACATGATAAACAATATAGATCTATTTTTTAGGCACCCAAAAGCAAATGGGTTCCTAAAAATCATCCTTTCTTGTAGAAACCTATACCATCGCAAGCTAGGAGCAAGAGATGGTACCTTGATAGTGGATGCTCAAGGCATATGACCGGAGATCCATCTCAATTCTCTAAGCTCACAAGCATAGACGAAGGCTATGTCACATTCGGAGACAGCAACAAGGGTAAAATCATTGGCAAAGGAACCATAGGTAACAAATCCAACTTCTTTATTGAAGATGTTTTGTTAGTTAATGGTCTAAAACATAACCTCTTGAGCATTAGTCAATTATGTGATAAAGGATACATTGTCAGATTCGAATCTACTGCTTGCATCATTGAAAAACCACACAAAAATATGTCTATTATTGCATTAAAACAAAATAATGTATACACTATTGACATCAATGATTTGTGTAATGAAATGTGTTTTTTGGTTTTGAATGAGGATGCTTGGCTATGGCATAGAAGATTAGGTCATGCTAGCATGAAACTAATAACTCAAATATCATCTAAAGAACTTGTAAGAGGAATTTCTCATATCAAGTTCATCAAAGATAATGTATGTGATGCTTGCCAATTAGGTAAACAAATTAAGGGTAGTTTCAAATCTAAGAATCAAATAAGCACCTATAGGCCCTTACAATTGATCCATATGGACTTGTTCGGACCAATCTCTACATCAAGTCTAGGAGGTAGCAAATACGCCTTCGTCATTATGGATGACTATAGCAGATATACATGGACTTACTTCTTAAAACAGAAAAATGAATGCTTTAGATATTTTATCAAGTTTTGTAAACTTGTTCAAAATGAAAAGGGGTCTATGATTTCGTCAATTAGAAGTGATCACGGTGGAGAATTTCAAAACCATGATTTCCAAGAATTTTGTGAACTCAATGGATACAACCATAATTTCTCTACTCCAAGAAATCCTTAACAAAATGGAGTAGTAGAAAGAAAAAATCGAAATTTACAAGAAATGGCAAGAACCATGTTGAATGAACATAGCCTACCCAAATATTTTTGGGCCGAAGTCGTAAACATCGTATGCTATATTTTGAATAGAGTTCTGGTAAGACCCTTACTCACCAAAACTCCTTATGAGTTATGGAACAACAAAAAACCCAATGTTTCATATTTTAAAGTCTTTGGGTGTAAGTATTTTATCTTGAATGAAAATGATAACTTAGGAAAATTTGATGCTAAATCCGATGAAGGAATCTTTCTTGGTTATTCTTCGGTTTCTAAAGCTTTTCGTATCTTCAATAAAAGAACCTTAATTATTGAAAAATCCATTCATGTTGTTTTCAATGAGATTTCCGAAATCAGAAAAAACGATTTTGATGATGATGTTAATTTTGATTCCTTGAATTTAAATGAAACCCTGTCTCCAACTAGCAAGTTGGATGCATCCACTTTCGAAACATCCTTACCCAAGGATTGGAAGTATGTAGATGCTCATCCTAAGGAGCTAATCTTAGGAGACACATGAAAGGGGGTTCAAACATGATCTTCTCTTAAAAATTTTTATGCGAACGCCACTTTTCTCTCCCAAATTATACCCAAATGTGTTGACGAAGCCATGAAAGATGATTCATGGATTATGGCAATGCAAGATTAATTGAATCAATTTGAGAGAAATGAGGTGTGGAAGCTTGTTCCTAGGCTAAATAACCATTTAGTTATTGGTACTAAATGGGTCTTTAGAAACAAGCAAGATGAAAATGGTATCATGGTTAGAAACAAGGCTAGATTAGTGGCCAAAGGTTTCAACCAAGAAGAAAGTATCGATTACGAAGAAACCTTCGCTCCTGTGGCTCGATTAGAAGCCATAAGGATGCTCCATGCCTATGCTAGTAGTAATAATTTTAAGTTGTTTCAAATGGATGTTAAAAGCGCTTTTCTTAATGGCTTTATTTCTGAAGAAGTCTATGTTGAACAACCTCCTGGATTTGAAAATAATAGCCTCCCTAATCATGTATTTAGATTAACTAAAGCTCTCTATGGTTTAAAACAAGCCCCGAGGGCATGGTATGAGAGACTTAGTTCTTTTCTTATTGAAAATAATTTCACAAAAGGCAAGGTTGATACTACATTATTCATCAAGAATTTTGAAAATAATTTTCTCATTGTTCATATTTATGTTGATGATATTATCTTTGGTTCCACGAATGAATCTCTTTATGAATCGTTTGCTAAAACTATGAGTCTTGAATTCGAAATGAGTTTAATGGGAGAATTAACATTCTTCTTAGGCTTACAAATCAAACAACTAAGCAATAGCATCTTTATTAGTCAAACTAAATATGCTATGAATTTACTAAAAAAGTTTAATATGAATAACTCAAAGGCTAATAACACTCCTATAAGCACTTCTACTAAGTTAGAAATTGATGAAAGTGGAGAAAGCTTCGATCAAAAAACTTATAGGGGTATGATAGGAAGTTTACTTTACATCATGTTCAGTGTAGGACTTTGTGCTAGATTTCAATCAAACCCTAAGATATCTTATCTCAAAGCAGTTAAAAGAATACTTAGATATCTTAATGGTACCACGAATCTAGGATTATGGTACCCAAAATCAGAGAATCTTGAGTTAATTGCTTATGCTGATGCGGACCTTGCTGGCTGTAGACTAGATAGAAAAAGCACATCAGGAACATGTCATTTTTTAGGACATGCCCTTGTTTCCTAGTCATCTAAGAAACAAAACTCAGTTACACTATCAACAACCGAAGCTGAATATATTGCAATAAGTGCATGCTGTGCACAAGTTGTATGGATGAAAAACACCTTAGAAGATTATAAAGTTCATCTTAAAAATATTCCTATTAAATGTGATAACATAAGTGCAATATGCTTAACAAAGAATCATATACAACACTCAAGAACAAAACATATTGATATTAGACATCACTTTATACGAGATTATGTTACTAATCATGATGTAATCATAGAGTTCAATGATACTAAACATCAACTAGCTGATATTTTTACAAAACCTCTAAGTGAAGAGCAATTTGATTTCATAAGAAGAGAATTAGGAATGTTGATGTGTCCGAATACATAAACTAGTTAAAATTATTTTTTGGACTTTATTGAATGATCAAATCACTTGATTGCCATTACATGCCTAAATAACATGTTGGAAATTATGTGTTGAATACAAAAATGTTTTGTCTTCATGATTGTATTTGAAAATCTGTAGCATAGTCTTGTCCGAATGCATGAAAGAGTTCATTTCATTTTCGGATTCGCTTAACAATTGGAATGCTAAAAATTGGATTTTCTCATACATTTTATACGAGACATCATGTTACTAATCATGACGTAATCATAGAGTTCATTGATACAAAACATCAACTAGCTGATATTTTAACAAAACCTCTAAGTGAAGAGCAATTTGATTTCATAAGAAGAGAATTAGGAATGTTGATGTGTCCGAATACATAAACTAGTTAAAATTATTTTTTGGACTTTATTGAATGATCAAATCACTTGATTGCCATTACATGCCTAAATAACATGTTGAAAATTATGTGTTGAATACAAAAATGTTTTGTCTTCATGATTGTATTTGAAAATCTATAGCATAGTCTTGTCCAAATGCATGAAAGAGTTCATTTCATTTTCGGATTCACTTAACAATTGGAATGCTAAAAATCAGATTTTCTCATACACTCATATGAAAAATATTTTTTCTGAAATGGATTTGATGAAATGATTCCTGCTTATTAATTCCATCTTGAAATATGGATGATAATATTTTTACTTGCAAAAAGTTGTTTCACACACATATCTTGACTCAAAGTAAACTCACAAATAGCTGGTATCACAAATGGCTTTCCTCCTTCATGCAAAAAGATTATAACAAAAAAAAGGAAGAAGTATTCAAAGCAATCTACGTATCATGCCTTCCTTTATAAGCTTGATAATTTGCTTATATTGTTCTCCTGGTATCACAACTACCATGCTTTTTGTTGATGACAAAGGGAGAGAAATATATGAATTGATGCTATAAACACTAATGCTATGATTATGTCATGCTTGCATCACCAAGAGATATATGAACAGATGCTATGATTAATTTGCATTATGCCTTGTTTGTATCGCGTTAAGATATCAAAAAAAAAAAAAAACTTGCATCGAAATTCTACGAGTTGATATCTTACCATGTGATGAAATGCAATACTTGCTAAAATATTTGAAATGTGTACATCATGTAATGATATCAAAATCTTACTTCGCAGCTTTACATGTTGATATCTTATAATATGATGAATTGCTACTATTACCATCATTCAAACTTGTTATATTTGAAAATGAATGTCAAGCCTTGACATTCTTTAAAGAGATACATCATGATGGGAATCATGATGGGAGTATTGATAAGTTCAAATGATTTTAACTTATCAATATGTCTCTTGAATTCTTAGGTTTTGAATTCAAGAATGACTTATCTCAAGTATGGCATATAGACAGGGGGTGTTAAGGTTAACTCCATTATCAATTGATTGTCATCATCAAAAAGGGGGAGATTATTGAATCTCAAATTTTGATGATGAAGTCAATTGTCATTTATTATCTAATCTATATGTTGAGATAAGTGTGCAGGATTAACTACGATGAAAGTAAGACATGCAGTAGGAGTTGCGCCGGAGTCAAGACAATGATCACGTTGGGAGTTCGAGAGTTTGACGGAAGTTCGGACAATCGTCGAAGGTTCTATGGGAACAAATCCGAGAAGTCCATAAGCTTGCTAAAGAAGCTCGTCGGAACTCGCCAAGTGAATCGTCGCAAGTCCAGGAGTTTGTCGGAAGTCCGCAGGAGCATCACCGAGGGTTCATCGGATGATCGACGGAAGTTCGCTGGAAGCTCACCGGAAGAAGCGATTGACGCACCGGAGCAAGTTGCAGTAAATGTCTTAGGAAAAATTGTAGTTAGCACAATGATTAAGTTGGAAATGGGAGGTGATCCCATTAACTTAATCTTGGGGCAATTGGGCCCCTGAAAAACCCAAATTGGGCCGAATGGATCAACCCATTCGGACCCTGATTTCTGCCAAGCGGTTGAACCGCCCAAGGCAAGAGGTAGCATCGCCTAAGCTCGGTCTTTGAGCTCTGGCAGGTGGTGCAACTGCCCCAGTCAGGAGGTGCAACAGCCTGAGCTCGGTCTTCGAGCTCTGGCAGAGAGGTGCAACTGCCCCTGACAGAGGTGGCACCGCCCAAAGGCTCAGTCTTCGAGCTCTAATAGGCAGTGCAACCGCCCCAGTCAGGAGGTGCAACCGCCTGATCCCAGAATTCCGGGAATTGACAGTTTTGAGCTCCAAATTTGAACTAGGTTGGGGCCTATAAATACCCCACCCATTCAGCACTGAAAGGTAGCAACTTACACTCGAAATCTTGATATCTTTCTGTGATTCTTAGAGCTCAAAATTGTTGTAAAGGCCAAAAGTTCTCCTCCCTCTGTTCTTCAAAGTTTTGAGTTGTAAAGAGAGGAGAGAAAATTTCTGTAAGGGTTGTCTTCTAAGCCCGTCAAAAGGAGTGAAACTGTAAAAGGGTGGTTGGCCTTCGCCTATTGAAGGAAGGCCTCTAGTTGACGTCGGTGACCTCGTCGGTGGAGGAAGCCAAAAGTGGAGTAGGTCAAGATTGACCGAACCACTCTAAATCTCGGTTTGCATTTACTTTGAGCATTTTATCTTTACTGCAAACCTCCTAAATAGCTACTGCCTTCTGCGCTTTTACGAACGAATTTCTAAGTTCGGAACATTCCGAATCTGCGTTTAGACGTAAATCGGCTTTTTCGTACGATCATTACATTTCAGTTTATGTTTACTTCTTGATTTCAATCATAACTGCAAACTGCCTTCTGCGCATGTATAAAACATATCTCAAAGTTTAGTATCTTCAAAATTGTCATTTAGACATAAATTGGTATTATCGTACAAACGTCGCATTTCAATTTGTGCTTGCATTCTGATTTTCATCATAAACTGCAAACTGCCTTTGTAGATTTACTTTAACGTCATCTCTCTTAATCTTAAGTAATCTTAGAATCGGCTTTTACATCGAAATTGTTTTTTATCAAACGAACGCAGCTTTCGATTTTAAACACTGAAAAATTTCCGCTGCACTAATTCACCCCTCCCCACTCTTAGTGCTCTTGATCCTAATAGAGGTAGCACCGCCCATAGGCTCAGTCTTCGAGCTCTGCCAGGCGGTGCAACCGCTCCAGTCAAGAGGTGCAACCGTCTGATCCTGGAATTTTGAGAATTGATAGTTTTGAGCTCCAAATTTGAACTGGGTTGGGGCCTATAAATACCCCACCCATTCAGCACTGAAAGAGCATGAACCTACACCGAAATCTTGATCTTTTTCTGTGATTCTTAGAGCTCAAAATTATTGTAAAGGCCAAAAGTTCTTCTCCCTCTGTTCTTCCAAGTTCTGAGTTGTAAAGAGAGGAGAGAAAATTCTGTAAGGGTTGTCTCCTAAGCCCGTCAAAAGGAGTGAAACTGTAAAAGGGTGGTTGGCCTTCGCCTATTGAAGGAAGGCCTCTAGTTGACGTCGGTGACCTCGTCGGTGGAGGAAGCCAAAAGTGGAGTAGGTCAAGATTGACCGAACCAATCTAAATCTCGATTTGCATTTACTTTGAGTATATTATCTTTACTGCAAACTTCCTCTAAAGCTTACTGCTTTCTGCGCATATACGATTGGGTTTCAAGCTTTGCACTTTCCGAATCAGCATTTAGACGTAAATCTATTTTTTCGTACGATCATCATATTTCAGTTTGTGTTTACGTTTTGATTTCAATCATAACTGCAAACTACCTTTATATCCTTGCTTAAACTGCATCTCGCCTAATCAAGTGATTTACGAATCAGCATTTAGATGTAAATCAGCTTCTTCGTACGAACGTCGTATTTCAATTTGCGCTTATATTCTGGTTTTCTTCATAACTGCAAACTGCCTTCATAGATTGATTTTAATGTCATCTCGCTTGATCTTAAGTTAAAGTAATGTTAGAATCGGCTTTCACACCGAAATCGTTTTTATCGTTTGAACGTGTTTTATCGTTGAAAGATTTCTGTTGCACTAATTCACCCCCCCCCCTCTTAGTGCTCTTGATCCTAACATTTAGGCCTTTCATTAGGCCCAACTGACCCCTAATTGGGTTGGCCCAAATCCAATCCCAATTACATTCTAACGATGAATTCTAAGACATTTCCTAAGCTAAACAAGTTTGTTAGTCTAGTTTCTTCTGGCGAGCTTCCGACGAACTTCCGACGATCTCTTGGCAATGTTCCAGCAAACTCCCGGTAAGCTCCTGGACTTCATGATGATCTTCTTGACGAGTTCCGATGAGCTTCTCTGGCAAGCTTTGAGACTTCTCGGCTGGTTCCTACAGAACTTTCGATAAACGTCCGGACTTCCGACAAACTCTCGAACTCCCAACAAAATTGCGTTCTTGACTCCGGGACTTCATTTTACTTTATGCCTTGCTATTGTAGTTAATCCTTCACATGTAAAAACACACTTCAATCTAAACAATTATTACTAAGCTTGAATCATGTTGTCCGGCATGTCATTAGTCCATTGATGCATCATCCGATTCTTCGGCATATCGTCCTCTCTTGCAGCCTATTGCCCAATCGGCCAGTTGACTCTACAACTCTGATATCCTTGGCACAATATCTGCTCTTCTTGATTTGATGCCCGAATCCATGGCCCGAAGCCTTCTATCGATACGTCAATCGATCCTCTAGCCCGATATCCAATCTTCTAACATGTTTTCCTCTTGCCCAACATAATTTTTCCTGCTTTAATTGTCTCTCCCGAATTGAATCATAATGTAGATTAAATCATAAACACTTATTAATTGGTTTCATCATCAAAATACGAGATTCAATAGCATCATCCGCTCTCGGTATCATGAGAGAAATATCATATGTATTCTTGCTCAAACAAATCATTGGCCAAGGTTATTCGAATTGAGAGAGAAAGTGTTCTACGGGAGAATCCGATTAGAGCGAGACTCGAGGAGAAACCGTATAGGCCTGATAGCACCATGCCCGGTATATGGTCTCTGGGATATTAGATGGATAAGGGACTATAGGTACATAGTAATTGAGAATAGATAGGTCTAAAGGATTAGATTCCCCTGTATCGTCTGGGGCCTACGGCGTAGTTGCCTAGTACGTCCATAGTTGATGAGTCGAGTGAATTATTATGGAGATAATAATTCATTGAGCTAGATGTTGTTCTCACAGATATGACTTACGGCCAGCTCAATATTAGGCATAGAGGGTCACACACATTTGGTAGGCGTAGTGACCAGTAGAGGTTCGGATATGAGATATTCGCTAGAGCTCTTATCTTATTAGATAACCAATAAGCCCCTAAATTATTAGATCCTATAGAGGAGATCAAATAAGAGCTAATGAGAGAATATTGGATAGAGATCCACTAATCTAAGAGGCTTGGGTAGTTGGATGGAGATCCAATACCCAATAGGGCATGATCCATTAAGGTTAAGTTTACAAGGGGCCTCTATAAATAGGATGGAACCAAACACCCATAGGCTAGAGGTTTCTTGGCTGCTATCTCCTATTCTCGTCCCCCCTTCTCCTCCTCAGATAATGGGTGTGGAGAATCAGGTAGTTGGATGGAGATCCAATACCCAATAGGGTAGGATCCATTAGGGTTAACTAGGGGCCTTTATAAATAGGAGCGAACTAAAGGCCCGTAAGCCGGGGTTTCTTAGTTGCCACCTCCTTTTCTCCTCCTCAGATAGCAGGCCTGGAGATTTTATGAGCGTCGTTGCAGCCCTGCTGTGTGTATCACTACTAGAGAGGAGGACGCTTGACCTCCTTTATCCACTCCTACAGATCTATAGGGATTTAGGGATATACGATCTCCCTAGATAACATAACTATCTCACACATGGTTTTCTATTTCGTGGGTTTTTACGCACCAATCTGCGTATGACGATGAACATGTATTAGGAAATTTAGGATTTTTTGTTTTATATTCTTCCGTTGCGCATGTGATGTCGCCCCAATATTTTCCAATAATGAGTGATGGCATGTATGACATGTTATGCATTCTTTTTTTTATTATATTTTACCATTTCTATCTCTTTATATTGCTTATTGCATATATGCATATATATTGTCATGTCCGTGGATTTGTGCAATGGGATTTGAATCGTGATGAGATCATAATAATGAGACCGATTTACTTTTAAACATAGACCCTAAATAATTATGGTCATAGGTTACTCGAGAGGGACATCGAGATAACCAGATAGACTGGTGTACTGTATACCCATCTATATGACGGTGGCAACTGGTCTCATAGCTGCTCGTATGGGGACACTAAGGATATAATGCAGGTGCTCATTGGAGGATGAGTTCACTGATTGATCCGCTCATGGAATGTTGAATGGTTGATGATACCTCATTGTTAGATAGTGATTCCATCATTCGAGTATGTACCTAGTCCTTAGACTTGAGACACCAAGGATGTCTTGTATGAGTACTCCACTCTTTGATATTAGACTTATAGATTTGAAAGTTTCAGATGTAGCACAGCTGGTTATTGAGATGACAGCTAACCTTACGAGAGCTATTAACTATCAATAGAGGATCATGATTGGATTCCTTTGTATCCTTTGGGGACTACGGCGTAGTGGCCTAGTACATCCGTAGTCGATGAGTCGAGCGAAGTATTATTATGGAGATAGTAATTCACTGAGCCAGAAGGAGTTCCGATAAGTATGTCTCACAACCAGCTCGATATTAGGCCTAGAGGGTCACACACATATGGTAGGTGTTGCGATAAGTAGAAGTTCGGATATGAGATATTTGTTGGAGCCCCTATCTTATTGGATATCCAATAAGCCCTTGAATTATTGGATCCTATGGATGAGATCCAATAAACGCTAATGAGAGATTATTGAATAGAGATCAGCTAATCTAATAGGCTTGGGTTGTTAGATGAAGATCCAATAGCCAATAGGATAGGATCTATTAAGGTTAAGTTGATAGGAGGCCTCTCTAAATAGAAGATAACCAAATACTCATAGGCTAAGGGTTTCTTTGTTATCAACTCCTATTCTCCTCTCCCCTTCTCCTACTTAAATAACAGGTGTGGAGATTTGGGTAACGATTAGAGGAGCGTCATCATAGCCCTGTTGTGTCGATCACCGCTAGAGAGGAGGACACTTGACCTCCTTCATCCTCTCTTACAGATCTATAGGGATTCAAGGATATATGATCTCCCTAGGTAAAACATAATATTTCATATATGTAGTTTTTAATTTTATGAATTTTACGTACCAATCTTCGCACGATGATGAACACATCATTGGAAAATTTAGGGTTTTTATTTTCTATTCTTCCGCTGTGCATGTGATGTCACCCCTAGAATTCCATACAGTGATATCATTGCTAGGTTGTTCGTGTGAAAGAATGGTTTTGAACTACATGTATTGTGTTTTACAAAAGCTTTTAACATCGAAATCGTTGACGCAATAGCGAGAAGGGCAGTAACTATTGTTGCCTTTGTTGCCCTTATAGATGGCAGCTTGCTGCCATCTACATGCGTGTAGTTGCTTGCAGTAGTAGCCACAAGGGTAGCAGCCATAGGCAAGCGACACAATGCCAACACAAGCACAGCAACTATTGCTGCGTGCAAGCACTGTGCCTACAACAGCAAGTTGACGGCCTACTTGTAGCAAGCTTACGACCGACATGTGCTACCTACGGGCATAGCGCTCGTAAGGGTAGCATCGCTCACGGGCGAGCAGCCCGTAGGATTGATCTCCATTTGTAGTGGCGCTTGCAAGGGCAAACGATGCCCACAGTAGTGCTCGCCCGCAAAGGGACCACTGGCTCGCTACGGTCACTACCCCCGCAAGAGCGACGCTTACTAACGAGGACGAGATGGACGATCACAGGGCATGGAGATACACCGCTGCATACATAGATCTTAATGTGATTGATTAGGCCCATTAGCTCGGGCCTTATCATATTAGATAGTGGTCCATTATCATTTAGTGTGATTACTCATGTGATGTGTGATTGCTTATACACCTACTAGATATGTATCATATCACACGTGTCATCACTCATGTGATTGGCTTGTATGACACCTATGACTAGCAATTAGTATAAGAAAATCTTGGGGGCAACATCACATACGTAGTGGAAGAATAGAAAATAAAAATCCCTAAATTTTCTATAAATTGTGTTCGTCGTCATGCGAAGATTGGTGCATAAACTCTGCAAAACTGAAACCATATGTGAGATAGTTATGTTACCTAGGGAGATCGTATATCCCTGAATCCCTGCAGATTTGTAGGAGAGGATAAAGGAGGTCAAGCATCCTCCTCTCTAGCGGTGATCCACATAGTAAGGCTGCGACGACGCTGTTAGGAACGAGTCAGCACTAAGAGGGGGGGGTGAATAAGTGCAGTAGTAAAAATTACATTGGTTTGAAAATCTCATTGCGATTAAACCCGTTTCGAAAGATGTTAACTTGAAAGTATATGAAAGAGTGTAATGGATGTAAAGCAAGTAAAGAAGGGTAGTTTGCAGTAAATGTAAATTGCAAGAAGTAAATGCAAATTGAGTTATAGTGGTTCGGTCGTCATGACCTACATCCACTCCACCGATTCCTCTTTCGTCGAGGCCATCGGCATCCACTAACGATCTTCCTTTAATACGTAAAGATCAACCTCATTCTTACAACTCTATTCTTCTTTTGTAGGCTCAGGAGAGAACCTTTACACACCCTTTTTACAAAGCTTCCCTCATACTCTCTCTTAAAATGGTCTCTAAACTTTAGGAGGAGGGACTCTATACTTTACAAGGGTTTTAAACTATAAAAACATAGAATTTTTGTTCATTTTTATTACTTCTCTATGCAGGAATAGCTTGGGTATTTATAGACCCTAAATGACTTCAAAAATAGAGCCAAAATTCAAATCCCCTAAAATTTTAGGGTACAGGCGGTACCACCGCCTAGAAGACTATGTTTGGGCAGTACCACCACCTGACATAGTCTCAGAGACTGTGCCATGAGGATTTCACCTGTTTGATCACTGTTTTAGCCTTTCTCTTGGTCCAACACAACACAAACTTGGGCTCAATTATCCCCTAATTGGGTTGGCCCAATTCTAATCCTAATTATGTACTAACTACAAATTTTAAGATATTTATTAAGCTAAATAAGTATGTAAGTCTAGGTTTCTTTCTGGTGAGCTTTCGACGATCTTTTGGTGAACTTTCGACAATCTCTCAGCAATGTTCCAGCGGACTCCCGGCATGCTCCTAGACTTCACGACGATCTTCTTGGTGAGTTCTAACGATCTTCTTGGTGAGTTCCAATGAGCTTCTTTGGCAAACTCTTGGACTTCTCGGTTGGTTCCTATAGAACTTCTAATGAACGTCTAGACTTCCGACAAACTCTCGAACTCCTAACAAAATCGTGTTCTTGACTCCGGGACTTCATTTTGCTTTATGCTTTGCTATCATAGTTAATCCTGCATACATAAAACACACTTCGATCTAAACAATTATTACTAAGCATAAATCATGTTGTCTGGTATGTCACTGGTCCATCGATGCTTTGTCCGATTCTTCGGCGCATCGTCCTCTCTTGTGACCTATTGCCCAATCGGCCAGTTGACCTCCACAACTCTGATATCCTTGTGCAATATCCGCTCTTCTTGGCCAGATGCCCGAAACCATAGCCCGAAGCCTTTTGTCGATACGTCGACCGATCCTCCAACGCGACGTCCAATCTTCTGACATGTTTTTCTCCGACCTAACATGATTCTTCTTGCTTTAATTCTCTCTTTGATCAAAGCTTCCTACGTCACTCAAAACACAGATTAAATCATAAATACTATCAATTTGTTTCATCATCAAAATCTAAGATTCAACAAATGCTCCTAAAATCTCTAAGCCTAATATCTGAGGGGGAGAAGGGGAGAGGAGAATAGGAGGTGGCAACCAAGAAAACCTCTAGCCTATGGGTGTTTGGTTCTCTCCTATTTATAGAGGCTCTCTTTCAACTTAACCATAATGGATCCTGCCCTATTAGGTATTGGATCTCTATCCAACTACCCAAGCTTAGATTAGTGGATCTCTATCCAATAATCTCTCATTGGCTCTTATTGGATCTCATCCATAGGATCCAATAATTTTAGGGCTTATTGGATATCCAATAAGATTAGGGGTCTGATGCATATCTCATATCTGAACCTCTACTTATCGCAACGCCTATCATATATATGTGACCCTCTAGACCCAATATTGAGTTGGCTGTGAGTCATACCCGTCAGAATTCCTTCTGGCTCAATTAATTATTATATCTATAATAATTCACTCGACTTATCAACTATAGATGTACTAGGCTACTACGCCACAGTCCCTAGACGAGACAAGAAAATCTAATCCTTTGGACCTATCTATCCTCAATTACTATATATCTATAGTCCCTCATCCATCTAATACCTTAGAAATTATATACCGGGCATGGTACTATTAGCTCCATATAATTTCTACTTGAGTCTCGCTCTAATCAGATTCTCCTAGAGAACTCTTTTTCTCTTAATCTGAATGACCCTGGTTAGGGATTTATCTGAGCAAGAACACATGAGATATTCCTCTCATGATATGAGAGCGGATGATCATCTATTGACACTCAATAGCCCTCGTAAAATTGGCTACTACTTTCGATGATCGATTGTACTAGATCTAGAATCTTCAGATCTATAAGTTCAGTATCAAAGAGTAGAGTACTTATACATGACATCCTTGGTGTCTTAAGTCTAAGGACCATATACACTATTGGGACGACAGAATCGCTGTTTGACAATAAGGCATCATAAACCATCTAACATTTCGTGAGTGGATCAATCAGTGAACTCATTCTCCAATAAACACCAACACTGTATCCCTAGTGTCTGCACACGAGCATCTATCATATGGACGGGTATACAGCACACCAATTTGTTCAGTTATCTTGATGTCCCTCTCGAGTAACCTATGACTAGGATTATTTAGGATCCGTGTTTAAAGATGAATTTGTCTCATTATCGTAATCTCATCACGATTCGATTCATATTGCATAGATCCACGGACATCATAATATATTCATGCAACATGCAATATAAAGTGATAAAATAGTAAATAATAATAATAATAAACGAAAATATTGTGTGTCAAGTCGCACGTATTATCACTCATGTGATTGGCTTATAGGACACCTATGACTAACAATTAGTTCTAGTATGGACATGAAAAAGAAGAGATTAGGAGCTCATTGTTAAAGGAGTTATATTTGCCACAATTATCGTCGACCGGAGAGGGAGGCTCTAGAAGGTTGGTAGACGAGCAACTACCGAGCTCCCAATGGATGTATCTAATAATGGTAGAAAAATATGAGTCATAGAATTCGATGTTGAGTACTCCACCACTAATTTGAATATTAAAATTATCTTTTTAATTTTTAATTTTATATTTTAATTGATATAACCGACAATATAGTAAATGGACCTATATGTTTCAGTTATAATGATACTAATATAATTTTTTAAGGTATATGACTGAAATGCTAAGGGTAGTTAATTATAAACTACTAACAGTTGACAAATATGTGGAGAAAAAAAAGACAAGTATATTTTTATCTATTTATAAAAAGATAATTTAAAAACATTAAAAATTTAAAAATTTAAAATAAAGTTATAAATAATATAAAAGGGATGGTAAATAGTAATATGCAAACTGATAAAACGTTCATTAGTAATTATTTTTTTCGATAAATTACCCGTATTCGTCGCGAAGGGGAAACGGACCCTGATTCTCCGATACTATAAACGCCCTGCTCATCGATCCCGTACGATTTGCCCGTGGCGAAAGAGGAGGGAAGGGGCGCCTCACAAACCGCCGCCTACTTCTGCTCTCTACCGCACCTCGCAGAGACGGTGGCCGACGCTGGAGCCCTCGTGCGATCGTCCTGCGATCGTCCTGCCGATGGCCTCGACTGGCACCATCGCCGTCAGCGGCGCCACCGACGATTCGGTTCGTCTTGATCTCACTCTACTCGTTTTCCGCCGCTCGTGCGGATCTTGATGCTATTGTTCACCTGCCAACTTCAACGCTTTTCTGACAAGAAAAAAGGAAAGAACAAAACCCTAATGACTTTGTACCTCCAAAATCTCTCCTTTGCAGGTTTTGAAAAGGAAGTATGAGCTGGAGAAAATTCACTGTGAATTGGGTGGAAATATAACCAGAATCTTTTTAGACTTCATGACAAAGTAAGCACAAAAAATAGCTTTTACTTAGACACAGTATTGTTTGCAATAATATTATCATTTTCCATTGCAACTGTCCATGAGATGTGGCAGCTTTCCCCTGCCTCTATACCTCGTTGTTCCACTAATAGTAATTATTTCACACCTTCTAACTGCAGTATCACTACAGTATGTATAGGTCTCTTTAGCACATGTCTGAACCATGTTAAATGATTCTTCTTCCTCATTTTATCTTCGAAGGCACACCTAACAATTTACGAAGATAACATTTTTTTCCTATCTTTCCTACAAATTCTACATATCCACCCCAATATATATGGTTTGTTAACTACCCAACATTCAGATCCATAATATCATTGGTCTAACAATAGTCTTATAGAATTTTTTAATCTAAAAGGTATGTATCACAGAAAACTTCTGATGTCCATCTCCAGTTGGACCATTTAGTTTTTATCTTATGGATAATATATTAATCGATGTCTTCAGCTTGTTGAATAATTGATCCAAGAATCCTAAGCCCTTTACTTAAGGAAATTTCTTATTTGTCAACATTTCTGTATATACTAATCAACTTGTCTATATATCTTTTAACACTATATCATTAGGTCTACTAGTGATTTTATTACTATCTTATATATCTTTTATAACATCAATATAATTAGTAGATACACCCTTCTTTTGTACAATCCACAATTATAAATCTCTATGAACTCTATCATAAACCTTCTCTAAATTAATAAAGACCATACTCATATCTTTCCCTTTCTCTCTATACTTTTTCATAAATTGTTTTAATAAATAAATAACTTCAATTATTGATCTTCCAAGCCTAAAATCAAATTGTTTTTTTGGAAATATTTGTTTCACATCTTATTCAACTTCCAATGATTGTCTCAAATTTTCATAGTGTGACTCATAATCTTAATTGCTTTATAACTAGAACAACCTAGGATTTCACCCTTATTCTTATAAATTAGTACTAAAATGATCTTCCTCCATTCGTGAGGTATGTGATGACCATATTATTATATGAATTAAATGCCTAAATTCAAGTGCAAGAGCTATGCTTGAAGATTAACTCCATTTTGTCCATAAAAGTTTCTGATCCATTCCTTTGTGTCAGTATCTTAGCATGGGATTGCAGTCATTAATGTATTCACTAATGAAGGTGGCATGAGAATTTCATGCATTTATGGGTGGTGAGGACACATCAACCATCATGAATCTTTTCTTCTAGCAACTGCATATGTTTCCTTTGTTAATTCCAGTTATTGCAGCTATGCCCGATGTGGCTCATTCTAACTGGTATTTACCAAACCGAGCCTGAATCGAGACGTGGACTGCCTCCATTTCAGGCGGTCTGATCTGTTCTATTAAAAGAAGAAAAACTTTAAGTGTACATCTGATTCAATTAGGCTCGCATTCTCTTCTTCCTCTTCCTTCCCCTCTTGCCCCACCGCGTCCTCTTCTTCCTCAATTGCGACCTCTTCTTCCATCCTCTTCCTCCTTACTCCTTTTCCTCGATTGCCTCCTCTTCTTCCTGTTCCTCCTCCTCCTCTTCCTCCATGTTCTCTTCTTCCTTCCTCTTCCTCCTTCCTTCTTCCATCTCTTTCTCCACCTCCTCTTCTTCCTTCCGTGTCACAGCTTCTTCCTCTTTGGTATAGACACAATGTACCAGTCCTACCAAGGAAGAAGATGTTCATTAAAAATGGAATCCTACCAGGGACTGGTACAGTACCTGTTACGACATTGCAATTTTTTGTTAATTCATCATCAATTTTGTTCTTTTGCAAAAAATTCTCAAGAAAAAGGATGTTCATTAAAAATGGAATCCTAATAACCAATATATTTCTCCTGATGCTTTCTGTTTCTCTATGTTTTTGTGTCTATTTGTTTGTTATTAGCAACAAGATATATTTTATGTTCCATATTGTTGAATTAACAACAAATTCTTCAAAATTCTAGTTAGTAGATACAATTAGGACGATATACATCAATTTTATAAGTTTTTTATTTCCTGTTTTAACAAAAAAGAATAGGATTTTAATAGTAGAAAGATAGGAATTCTTAGTGTCTGACAGTTTTTCAGCATTTGCATAAATCTATCAGTTTAATGTAATCATGAGTAAGAGAGTTTATATCACAACAATGAATGACTGACATGAAAGCTCAGATTCTATAATCTTGATAACAAGATTAGGGAGCAAAACAATATTCTAATTGGACTTTGTTTTTAGTTTCGTGCTTATGCCAAAGAAAAAAAACCATATATCTACCAAAGAAAATAAAAATAAAACTATTTCTCATCATCATATCCAAATGACTTGTCAAAGAAATTCATGAAAAGTTGGTTCCTAAGCAATATGCATTACCAAAAACATCCATGCCTTTTCTTATTCGCCTTTAGTTGAAAAATGTACTTTTGAGTTCCTCATTTCGCACATGTAAGAATTAAACTGACCTTAAAGCATATCTGTATCTGTTCTAGGACCATTTGTGGCTAAATTTATTTTTCTAGTACAATGAGCATCATATACATTTTTCTAGCAGAAGCTGATGCATTTTCCTAATGAGACATTGAAAAGACTACCAATAATAGAGCATTCCATGACTTTAATGAGTTACTTTTTCATAAGACAAATGTTTAGCTAAATAAGCAACTCATGTTTATCTTGACAGTCTATTTGCTCATTTCTTTGAGGCATTAATTAAATAAGCAATTTTTATATAAATAGGGGATTGATATTAGGAGGCCCAACCTTACTATATTATGGTATGCTTTTGTGGGATTCCATCATTGGGTATGAGTTCCTGCAGGGGAAAGTTCATGGGTCTGTCCAACTGAAAATCTTGAGATTTTGAATTAATAATGTTGAATCTAGTCTACAACTTCTTACAGTTAGTTTTAGAAAATCCTAGCATTTTACTATTACAATAATTTTCTTTATGATTTTAAGTCACTGGATGGGCAAAATTCTTTCAATTGTCTCTAATATCATACTACATATAGTTGTTTTTTAAATGACTCATTACAATCTGACTGAGACGTTGTCTTGTGTCTAACTTGGTAATTAAAAACTTGACAGGGTATGCACTTTTTCTGTCATATATCTTCTAGCCATTGAGTGGATTTAGAGAGTAATCATTGTATTTACAACAAGAGGGAACAAGCTTTGGTTGTCAAACTGGAATTCTCGACTTTGTTTGATATACTAGTCTATATTAATACCTAACTTATTATCAGATTGAGTAACATTCTCTTAAAAACAAAATGTATCTATTTACTAAAGTGTATTATTTTGAAGTTGAATGGGGGATAATGTTTCATATCAATTTGTCAAATGATTATGATAGTGATGATTCACATGCCCCTTTATTCTTTTGACATTTCAAGACCCCCTTAACTTCTGAAGTGCTTGATTTTGGAGTTTTGCTTGTTTACATGCACTTTTTTGGTGCCTACTTCAATAATATGGATAAAATCAGTAGGTGTGACATTGTGATTGTTCTTTTACTGTTATATCACTTGGTGGATTCTCAAGTAAACTGTCATTTTATTTATTGTTCTTACTTCTTATTAAGTTTTGGTGCAACAATCAATGTGAAATGTTGCAAATTTTCAGTTACCATGTGATAAAATAAAAGTTACCATTTGATGATGATGTTTCTTATGCATCAAAAGCCTTTGTTAAGTACTTTGAGAAAGAATTAATAGGAACACAAAGAATTTACATCTTCTGCAACTGCCATAATAAGTACATCTATTTGGATGCCTTTATGCTGTATAATTCATTGCAAGTACTTCCATTGGTACAAATTTTATGTCTTTCTCAGTTCTCATTCCAAAACTAGCAATCTCGGATCAGTGCGTTGTGTCAACTTATTATATTTATTTGATGAGTGCTTCTTATTGTAACATAATCATGAGATCAAGAGGAGATAATCTTGCAGAACTACAAAATATGAGGAGCTGGTTGATGTGGGAAAAAGGTTTCTTATTGGATTTCATGGATCGATAGGTATGCCTACTCTTTTATATCTTTATAGATGCATACCATTTACTAGATCTGTGGAAGGGTGAGGTTTTGATCCTGTACAATTTTGGGGTTCTAAATCCTGATGGGGTTATAATTTAGAGTCTCAGATTACTGGTATTTAGAAACACCTCAAAGCTTGAAAAAGATTATTGTCACTGTTTACTAGCCATGCTTTATATCTATATAGTATGCTGACAAATTACTATTTGCTTGTCTTCCTTTCTTATTCTAAATGCTTTTTTGTCATGATATATATACCCATGGTGCCAAGGTTCTATATTTCAGCTCTGGCACAGACCACCGACTTGCTCTGTTCTGGTCTGTGTTCATGTGCCGGCAAACGATATGCCGACATGCACTGTGGTCCCAAGAAAAGATGGGGGTGGGAGGAGGGGGAGGGCGGAGGAGAAGATGAGGAGGAAAGACAGGACAAGAGGAGGTGGAAAGAAAGGGGAGGAGGAGTCTGTGGCAGAGGAGGACTGTAGTACCAGGCTTATTGATGGCATTAGGTTGTAGACTGTGGGCGGTGTCATGGAGGTGAGCACAAGGGAGATGGAATAGGGTGGGTTATGAGATCAGAGTTGATTAAAGCAAAAACTGAACTAGGCTTATCACATGGTTCAAGCCCATTATCAGGCCCAAACCAGCGGAGGTCTACACCGAATGTGGATTGTCTGAAGTTGCGCAGTCTGCAACTGCGCATTTCAGTTGAGGCCCAGATTTATATGTACCACATGACATGTACCAGTTCAGGGGAAATGTTAAAATTGCTTGTTGCACCAAATGTGGATTGTCTGAAGTTGAGCAGTCCGCAACTGCGCATTTCAGTTGAGGCCCAGATTTATATGTACCACGTGACATGTACCAGTGCAGGCGAAATGTTAAAATTGCTTGTTGCTCTTTTCTTAGGTGCAGGTTTTCTGGCTTAATTAACTTGTTCCTCTTTTTTTGGTATTTTTACTTGCTTAATCTTTGTGTTATTTCTCTTTTGATTTCATATCTTCTGAAAATGCTAGTCCCTGCCTTTTTTTTGATAAAACATGAATAATATGCTTAGAAATTTGCCCTATTCTGCAGTTACAATTCTATCTTACAGATGAAGTTCATATTTTTTATGTTTTTCTTCTTTTGTACAGAAAAGTTTAGGAGTTCAGAATTTCAGAAGACATCAGAGAATGTTGCTGTCACAATTGGTGCCAATTGGAATGAGCGAATGAAGGCTTATGTTGAAGCTGGGTACAGACATCACCAACAAAGTGTACAAAATATATCTAACTGTAAGTTGCTACTTGCCACATAAACTAAACAGGGCCAAAGTTGTTTCAATAACTACTGAAGGTATACAATTACTGTATGTTTCAGTATAAATCAAGAACTGAATATATTTTTCCATATGAAGTTGCTTTAATGGTGCATCATAACTGAAGATAATCAGCAACACATGGCGTAATTGGCACAAAAATTATCAAACATATCTGATCAGCCATGTTGAAGTTGCTTTAATGGTGCATCATAACTGAAGATAATCAGCAACACTTGGCATCATTGGCACAAAAATTATCAAACATATCTGATCAGCCATGTTGATGTGTTAGCCAAGCGTTTGGCATGGTTGCCTTGATACATGCCTACGTCTTTGTAGAATGGTATATTCCAACCATGCCAATCGGAAAACAATTCCTTGTTTGATGCAACCACAAAAGTGAATCATAGATATTTCAGTGTTTCTTATTACATACATAACTATATCAAATGATGCAAAGACTAGACATCTTGGATTATTTGTACAAATAACTTAATCATGACCTTGGAAACTATATCCTTTCGCAGAAGATCCATCAGATTCATATCCAAATGCATAACAATTTAGAGACTGAGAATTGAGATATTTCTCTTAAGGAGATGGATATTAACTTGTTCATGTAAATTCAAACATATAATTTCAGCAAAAAAGCTTGAACACATGATAATAATATGTGGCTCTAGTAACCAGTAACCACAGGTCAAAAATGCTACTGTCATTCCTTCCCTTTGTCAACACTGTGGTTATTTGCTTATTCCAATTATTGAAACAAAATCTGGGGATGTTTCGGTTTCCAAAAGTGGAACAAGACGGTGATCCGATCCAAGAGGTTCCAAGCAATATGGGGTTTGGGGAAGGTTAATTAATGTACAAAACTTTATCCTTGCAAGCAAGGATTGCTAAACCAAAGCGTACCACTCGGTATGGGCGGTATGCACTAGTCTGACAGAGGACCTATACGAGTGGTTGTTAGGATCCCTTTATTTTCTAAGCTTTTGAATAATGTTTTGTTGAGTTTTTTTAGTTCGGTAAGAGTCAAATAGGGGTTTATTTAATATTTATTTATTATCAAGAGTCCAAGTCCTAGTAGATTTTGTGTGGAATTCTATAAATAGGGATGTATATGTTTCTTTTAACCTATCAATAAAATATTATCTAGTCTTTTGACAAACCTTAGGAGGCCGATTCCCTCGAAGTGATCAAGGAGGTCGATCCCCTCGAAGCGATCATCCCTTTTCTCCCTCTTCTTCTACGATAAAACCCCAGGGGTCTTATCATTTGGTATCAGAGCAATGATCCTCGGTGTTCTCGTTGTAATTTCTCACAATACTTCGTCGTAGCCATCATCATAAAAAAAAAAAAAAACAGAGAAAAGAAGAAGTCGTGGTCCTTAGCAGCCTTTGTTTCCTAACCGCGGTCCTCGGCATCTCTACAATCGCCTCAGCCACGCCTCCATTGGAGATAGCACTGCCAGCATCTCCTTCCAGCCCTCAGCAGTCGCTGCGCCTCCTAACCGAGAGCAGCGTGAGGGCAGTGCGCCTCCTAGCCCGCATGAGCGAGAAAGGGCCGCTGCCGTTGTTCCCGGCCAACGGACCACCCCCCTCGCCGCGCTTAGCCTCTACGACCCTTTGCTACTTCTCACCCTCGGCGACACTGCTCCTAGTCGCACCGTCACTGTTGCCTCTCATCCTCGGTAGCAACCTTTCTTCCTCGCAGCAACCGAAATAAGGAAACCACCCACCCCCACCCCCCCGCCTCCTCACACCTTCTGTCATAACCATCGATCATCGTTGCTTCCTTCTCCCTTCGATATCGTCATCGGCAGTAGCTGCCACAGCCTCAACCCTCGATCGCTCGCGATCCCTCCGCGTCGCCAGCGTCTCATCCCTTGGTGCGGCAGAAATAGAGAATTATTGCCAGTCGTGCCGCCAACGCCGCTCCTAGCGTCTCATCCCACGGTGCCTCCCAGCCTCAGCAGCAATAGCCTCCTAGCCTCGGTAGCGGCAGCCTCCCAACCTCGGCAACAGTAGCCTTCCAGCCTCCCAGCCTCGGTGGCAGCCCCGACAGCTACTCCCAACCGTGCCGCCATCATTGTCTCCCAACCATGCCCTTAACACTGCCTCGGGCCGACGTCATTGAAAATTGCACTGAATAGGCAGTGCTGATGCCCTTGACCAGACATCAGAAATAAGAACTAGGGATTACAGATCTGCAGTCTTACGTAATGGCTACCGACAACTCAGTGAAAGCCCAATTAAAAGCCTTGGAAACCAGAATTGAGAACCGACTACAAGAAACCCTTAACAATTTCAAAAAGAGTTTATTGGAGAGCTTCAACAAGTTTCAACAACATGAAAGTTCAAGTCTTACATTGAATCGATCTGGAGATACAGGAAAAAGGAACCAAGAACAGGACACAAGCTACCCACGCATAAAGTTGGAATTTCCAAGATGGGAAGATGGAGATCCGACTAGTTGGATCTCTAGGGCAAAATTTTTTTTTCGTTTTCACAGAACCCTAGAAGAATCTACGGTGGAAATAACCTTAATCCAGCTAGATGGAGATGCAATCCAATAGTCTGATTAGTACAAAACTTGCCATGGGGTTCCCTCGTGGGAGCAATTCAAGAGAGGACTTCTTATTCATTTTGGGCTATCCGAAAACGAGAATATTGATAGGCAGCTCGTCAAAATTCGTCAGACTTCCACAGTGTTAGAATATCAGAGCAGATTTGAACGATTGTTAAATCAAGTCAGAGATTGGTCCGAACGACAACTAGTGGGTACATTTATCGAAGGACATAATCCAGATATCCAGTGTGAAGTTAAAGCTTGCCAATCCTGCACTATGACAGCTGCAATATCATATGCACGTTTATATGAGAAAAAAATCAATAGGGAAAATCGTCGAAACATAAGTGACAACAAACAGATGATCAACAAGCCACCCGCCCCATCTATTCCTAGTCGGAACCCTAACACCCGAAGACAAACCCGAGAATAACTTAAGGAAAGATTAGCAAAGGGTTTGTGCTGGCATTGTGATGAAAAGTGGAGTAGGGAGCACCGATGTAAACAAGGGCAACTTCTGATGATTGAACCAATTGGGGAAACAAGGGCAACTTTTGATGATTGAACCAACTAGGGAGGAATCAGAAGCTAACAATGTGGACTCGGATCATGAAGGTATGGATTCTGATGAAGATGTTGGACCTATCATACATACAGTGCATGCATTAGTCGGCTACTCTATCCCGCAAACTATGAAAGTTGGAGGAACTTTGAAACATCAGCATGTTATAGTTTTAATTCATACTGGTAGCACTAACAATTTTATGGACAGTAAGGTTGTTGACCGATTGGCCTACCATATTGAAGGTTGTAACAAATTCGAAGTAAAGGTCGCTG
The DNA here is from genome assembly GCF_036884655.1 of Musa acuminata AAA Group. Classification (NCBI taxonomy): domain Eukaryota; kingdom Viridiplantae; phylum Streptophyta; class Magnoliopsida; order Zingiberales; family Musaceae; genus Musa; species Musa acuminata. The sequence goes on along the minus strand of NC_088345.1, from coordinate 26,664,705 downwards.
ATAGACGAATTTTAACTTGTGATAGCAAATGTTCGAAGATAAAGTTGATTATACAGGGCCAAGAGTTGCTTGTGGACTTCTTTTTGCTATCCTTGGAAGACTTCAAAGTGGTGCTTGGAATTGAATGACTATCAACCCTGGGTGATGTTTCTTGGAATTTTTCTAGACTAATCATGAAGTTTTTTATTAATGGAAAGCAGGTGATCTTAAAGGGAAGACATGGAAGTAAAGTCATAACTACCACTAGCTATCGGATGGAGAGAGTTCTTCAGGAGACTACAATGACTACTACACCGAAAGGTCGACCTATTGCTTACACTATCAAGGAATGGAGACCGCATTTACTTGATCAATGGGTTGTGATGCGCTGCAAATACCCTGTGATTGAAGTGCTGAAAGAGAAACTCCTCGAGTTTGATGTTGCTCAGCCTTGAGGACAAAATTGATTTGAAGAGGGAGGAATTGTTAGGATCCCTTTATTTTCTGAGCTTTTGAATAATGTTTTGTTGAGTTTATTTAGTTCGGTAAGAATCGGATAGGGGTTTATTTAATATTTATTTATTATTAAGAGTCCAAGTCCTGGTGGACTCTAGGTGGAACTCTATAAATAGAGATGTATCTATTTCTTTTAACCTATCAATAAAATATTATCTATTCTGTTGACAAACCTTAGAAGGTCGATCCCCTCGAAGTGATCAAGGAGGTCGATCTCCTCAAAGCAATCATCCATTTTCTTCCTCTTCTTTTACGATAAAACCCTAGGGTTCTTATCAGTAGTACATTGGTACACCCCAGTGTACCACCGTATGCTGATAAGCTCAGTAAGTATTGTATTGACAGCCGGTCGGTACATCGGTATGGACCGGTAATACGAACCATGCTTGCAAGTAGATGGTTTTGTGACTTGGACTCTGCTCATTTAGTTTGCCAAGAAGCAAACATAGTGTGGTTCCCAAACAAGCCTACAAAATACTTGAGCAAGAAAACTAAATATGCTAGAGCAGAATCACTGCTTGTCTGAAATTGTGATGTATGCTATGAGATGATGCTTTCAGACAAATTTTAGTTGATTAGAGCTTGTTGCCATTAGTTTTTGTTATAAAGAGAACTAATGTTATACGAGCACAAAGAAGTGTTTTCCCATTTGCTACCCATAAGAAGTGTGGTTGCTGTCAGGTTTCTCTTGGAGATTGAGCGAAAGAAAGTGTAGCATTGGCTAAATGGGTCATTGAACCTCAAGTCTAGCTGTAGTATATTTAATAAATTTATAAAACAAGATGAGCAAGTCTTAGCAACTCACAGATGAGACCTAAAATAACATAGGACATGATGTCTTGGTACAAAGTTTAATGTAGGATATGATGCAAGGTGAAGCTCATAGAGCAAAGAAGATATATATACTTTTTTTGAGGGTAATAATGATGATTGAGAAAAGAGGGATGAAAATCTATTAAATAATTTATTAATAGAAAATGATAAATATTTGACTTCCTGTAACTTAAAGATTAACTCTTCAGGATAAGACCTCACCTTTGTATGTCTTGCACATGGTCGATTAAATTAGTTTCAAGGAAGAAGATTTCTTATTATGTTCATAACTTCAAACATTATAACGTAACATGAGAAAAAGAGAAGAGGCTAACTATATTTATAGAATATATAACTGTTTTTACTTTAGATGAAATAAACTAAGTAAATATTAGAAATAAATTTTAGATTTGTTTAGTCATTTTTTCTCTCCACTTGAAAAACTTATAAAAATTATAGCTAATCATTTATTGGGTAAAGATGTACTCCAAATTTGCTTACAAGATAATCTGAATTTAAATAGGCGCTTGGGCGCTTGGCTAGGCGCTCTGCGACGCAAGGCCCGAGCGCCTCGTGTGTGGACCAGGCGGTGTGCTTCAACAAGGCGTGATCTAGGCGCTCGCCTAAACCCAAGCGTCGGGCGCTTTGGGTGAGCACTCGGTTCAAATAAGCCAATTGAACCAGACTTTTAAACGATTCAAATAAGTTACGTTCGGTTCAATAACGCGGTTACTTACCCCCTGTGCAACCCCGAGCCAACCCTCGTGCTGCTTTTGCCTCCGTCGCCGATGCTTTTTTCCATTGGCTTCGTCGTAGACGCAACGGACTGAGCCTTCCTCTATAAAAAGAGCAAGTTAATTAATTTGAAAGCATAGAGAAGTCCTAACATCTCGTAAAGAGGGAAGCGTTACAAGTAATTTAGCAAACACTTTGAGTGCAAGAGAGAAAAGTGAGGAAGGAGAAAACAAGGACTTTATAAGCCAAAACAAATAGTTGCAAGTCTACAAATGACTGCTCATTGGGTGTCGGGCGTGATGGCAAATTTTCCGTCAAGTTAATGTGCGAACTTGTGTATACCGATCAACGCCCAACACTATCTCGAAGCCCCATCCACCCCTATGCCACTCGGGGGGTTCTAGGGGTTTGAGATGGTTGACGTTGCACGCGGTTGCGATCTGTAAAAAACAAACCGTGGCACACGAAAATGGAGCCATTTTAGGATAGTTTTGCTTGGCATGGTGAGCGGTCGCACTGCAATCCTACGAACTATTCTTGCTTACATTTTTCTAGAAAAACACACAAAACCAAGGCAAAATATGCTGCCAAGCATCTGTAAAAGCATGCAGAAGCGATGAACGGTTTATTGAGTGAAGATGTTGCGAGTAATTGATGACCGTTCGTGACATTCTCCCCCACGTAAACTATCGACACCCTTGTCGACGCTTGCTGGTAGGCTTTGATGATTGCCTTTTAATGTCGTAAGGCATCTTCAGGCTCCTAACTAGCTTCTGTTCAAGGAAGCTTTCGCCACTTCACCAAGTATTTGGTTTGCTCCTCATTGTTGGGTAGTTTTGTCTTGCGATCTGCTAAAATGGTTTCGACTCACTTCTAGTAGGAGGCTCTGGTGTGGGGTAGCCGAGTTGAAACACTTCGGGAAGCATCTTGCGGATCTGAGTGGTAGGCTTTCAAGTTGTTTGCATGGAAGACATTGTGAATTTTAAACCACGTCGACATTTGCAACTTATAGGAGACTTTGCCTACCGTACTGATAATTGAGAAGGGTCCTTCGTACTTGCGCACAAATCCCTTGTGCACTTTTTGCCTAAAGAACTAGAGTGATGTTGGTTGGAGCTTTACCAACACTAAGTCGCCAACTTTAAACTCATGTGGTCGCCTTCCCAATTCTACCCACTTCATCTTTTTGGCCGCCTTCTCCAAGTAAGCCCATGGAATATCTGCATTTCGGTGTCATTCCTTCGAAAAGTAATATGCTGACGGACTACTCCCAGTATAACCGATCGCCAAGGCGTGAGGAGTCGACGACTACTGTCCCGTAATGATCTCGACGGGGCTCTTGTTGGACGTAAGGCTCTGCTACAAGTTGTAGGAGAATTGGACAATGTCCAACAGCTTCACCCAATCCTGTTGGTTAACATTACGTAGTGCTGAAGATATTGCTCAAGGAGCAAATTTAGTCTTTTAGTTTGGCCATTCGTCTGGGGGTGGAGGCTTGTGGAGAAGTATAACTTGGACCCTAGCAATTTGAATAGCTCGGTCCAGAATCGCCCCAATAACTAAGCATCATGATCAATGATGATATTGTGCGGGACTCCAATATTTCACCACATTCTTCGTTATTAACTTGGCCGCCTTATCTGCTAAACAGTGTAGGGGTGCAGCAATGAATGCTGCATACTTTGAAAATCGATAAACCACCACGAGTATCGATCCGAGTCCCCTTACTACCGGCAAGTTTGATATGAAGTCTAAGAAAATGCTCTCCCACGACCTTTTTGGTACGGGCAACGACTCCAAAAGTCCTATCGGCTTCCGCTGCTCTACCTTATCTTGTTGGCAAGTAAGGCACATTCGAACATATTCCTCCACATTAGTCCTCATCTTCGGCTAATAGAAGGCCCTCTCCACGAGAGCCAATGTTCGCTGAATGCTTGGATGTCCAGCCCAAATGGAATTATGACACTCTTAAGAGTTCACGCCTCAAATTGTCTTCTCGAGGAACATAAACCTTATTCCCTTTGGTGTAGATGAATTCCTCCTGGACTTAAAATCATCGTGCCTTGCCTTCTTTGATTAGTTGCATCAGGGTTATTGCTTGGGGATTATTGTGCAGTCCATCCCTAATCTTGGAAAGGAAGTTGGAGTGCAACTGACTTACTTGGCCTCCGCCTTCCAATTGCATGGCATTCACCAGCTCCACTTTCCGACTCAACGTAGCGACCACGATATTTGCTCTTCCGGGCTTGTACTTCATTGCCATATCAGACTCAGCCAGGAAGTCATACCATCGTGCTTGCTTTGGGTAGAGTTTCTTTTGAGTATGTAACTCAAAGCGATGTTGTCCGTCCTTAGCATAAATCGCAATTCGAGAAGGCAGTGCCGCTAAACTCATAGACAATAGATCACCACTGTCATCTCCTTCTTGTGCACTGGATACCACCGCTCGATCTCGTTGAGCTTGCGGCTCTCGTAGGCCACCAGGTGACCCTTATGCATGAGTACTCTCCCAATAGCGAAGTCTGAAGCATTTGTATGGACTTCGAAAGGCTTCCTATAATTCGGCAATTTGAGTATCAATTATTCCAACATAACAGTTTGTAGATCTTGGAATGCTACTTTGCATTTGTCGGACCATCGCCAAGGCTGCTCCTTTAGCAACTTCGTCAGTGGAGCTGTGCGCTTCGAATATCCAGCTTATAAAGCGTCGATAATAGTTGACGAAACCAAGGAAGGATCTCAGCTCCGGCAACTTCTTTGGTGTTTGCCATTTCGCCATAGCTTGCACCTTTGATTTATCCATCTAAATAGAACCATCGCCAATTCGGTGCCCCAAGAACAAAATCTCTGTCTGAGTAAAGTAGCACTTCTACCTTTTCACGAACAAAGTGTTCTTCCTGAGAACCTTGAAAATTGTTTGAAGGTGCTCAATATGCTCCTTGAACGTTTGACTGTAAACGACGATGTCGTCCAAGTAGACAACCACAAACTCGTCCAAATACTCCTTGAATAGTTAGTTCATGAGAGTGCAGAATGTGGCTGGAGCGTTGGTTAAGCTGAAAGGCATAATCAAGAACTTGAACGCTCCATACCTGGTCACGTAGGTAGTCTTCACTTCATTGCCTTAAACAATGCGTATTTGCTAGTACCCTGACCGTAGGTCGAGTTTTGAGAAATACTTTATTTTACCCAATTGGTCGAACAAGTTACGATGAGTGCGATGGGGTACTTGTTCTTCACCGTTACCTTGTTGAGGGCTCAGTAGTCGACGCATAATTGGAGGCTCCCATCTTGTTTCTTTTGGAAGAGGATTAGAGCTCCAAATGGTGCTTTAGAACTGCGGATGAGACCACTGCTTAGTAGTTCATCTAATTGCTTCCTGAGCTCTGCCAACTTTGGAGGGGCCATGCAGTATGGTGGTTTCACTAGATGCTTCAGTTCCTGCTCTAGCTCGATACGATGATCCACACCTCTGCGTGATGGCAGAGTTTTTGCCACCATAGTAGGTTCATGAATGGCCTTCTCATCAAATGTCGCCAGCTTTACAATGGCCACGAAAGTTAAATTCACCTTTTCGTACCCACTTCTTCAGTTGTAATACTGATAGCTATTGTGGGTCCTTGGTCCCTCCTCGAGAAACAGGAACCACGCAAGGTTATTGCCTCTCATTAAACATAGGGAGTTTAGGAACGACGTTGGCACAAACATTGCCTCTCATTATGTTTGTGCTTCCGCTCTATGTCCCAATCTTGATGGGCACTGCTTTTACCAACCCAGAGATTTGCTTAGCCTCCGAGTTCACTGCCTTGGGTTTTTCTCCAAGTTTAGCCCAAGTTGCCTGGGTTCTCTATTGATAAGAAATTGTGGGTGGCACTTGTGTCCACCATCACACTATCACGGACAAAACTGTAAACTAGGTGTTTAGTATATTGTTAATGTATGTCTATGTCTTTTGGTTTGTTCATGCTTTGCACAACATATAGAGGGATGGTCGAAGGCTTAACAACCCTAATTTAGTTGGGTTTGGTGGCAATTTTAGGCTTGTAAATAAAGGTTGTGTCATGTTGACACTTGTAGGAGATCTCGGTTTGTAGTGGACCATTTTGGATCCTTTGTTGTGCGACCGCTCAGAGCTTGTGAAGTCTGTTTGTAATTTGCATTGGTTATGAAGTGTTTTCTGAAATGTATGCTTGTGGATCCCGAGTGAGGCGCTTTCTCTAACCCGTTTTCTCTTTTGTAGGTCCTAAGGGATCATGAGAAGTTTCGAGGAGGCTGACCTTTGTGGACGGACATACAAGGGTGCCGCACGACTAGGGAAAACCAACTAAGTCCGTGACAGATGGTATTAAAGCGAGACAAGCACTTATAGAAACACTTGGCATGCAAACGTAGGGGACCTAGCGGGGCTGCGTTGAGGGCAGCTAGCACGTGCGACTGTTTGAGGGAAAAACGAGCATGAAGATGTAGGGAAAATGAGTTGCTTAGAGGAGCAGACATCTGAGATTGACATTTAGAGGAATGGCCAACCCTTCGCGCTAAAGGCACTACGAGGACAAGCAAGTTGGGAAGAATACCTAGCGCACAAAGGTTGGGATGATTGAGTTTGAGCTACGGCTCAATGTTGGCAACCATACTTGATGGTGCTCAAGGCAAGTGAGGCGCTTGATAAAGGATGAGCCCATGTAAGGTGGAATGAGTTGTTTAGCGACCGAAAGAGTTGTGCAAAGCTCATAGAGGTGAGGGAAATTGCTAACTCGAAGAATTCGGTACTCATGCAAAGGCTTATATGCGAACGATGGAGTGTTCGTGGCCATCCCAAGGCGATCGAAACTCGGTGCCATGGAGCATTGAAACTTTCTCTTCAGTATAAGAAGGATACGTCCGTAGGAGGTTGAAGTGTGCAGCGAGTTCAACATGTAACTAGGCCTTGAGGGGTGCAGTGGGTACTGTATTGACGTAGAGTCGCAATCTAGCAAGTGTGTTTGTGGGAGGCAGAACAATACACAGTTTGTTCACCAATGCGGAGTGGTCCAAGGGGATGGTGGTCTCCAAAACTTTTAGAGAGATGGAAGCGAAGAGAGAAGTTGCTCCAACGGGACAGATATCTAGGAGGGATAAGTCTCGACTCTCCAGAGGGAGAACCATGTGCAACGGACCGCACATGTTGAGGAGTACCTCAAAAATAACTTCACAAAGCTCAACGGATCGAGCGAGCGGCGAGGAGTCGTCGCATGATCTCACTTTAGATAATGCATTGAGGAATGCATTGAGAGATCAAGTGGGGGAGTGATCCAAGGCAACACAAATGAAGACACACTTAAAGTCGATATGGAGATCATGCTCAACGAAGGGCTGACCCGTGTAATGGTGGGCGCGAGGGCCACCATTAACTCAATGCAAAACGAGGAGCGGAGTAACTTGGGTGTAATTTGGCGAAGTACTCAAGCCGCATAAAGGTAGCCGACATAGAAGATGGAATATGGAGCGGAGGCACAGAGTTTTCCTTGGATAGAGATTAAGGACATGAACTCTTGTAGAGGCAAGAGCGGGTTCATGTCGTTCGGTCCCTCATTCTGATGGAGCGAGCTCATCCTGCATGGTGCCAAAGACGAAGGGAGCCTCGAGGCGCATGCACCTTACCTTAGAGAAGCATTTGACGGAGGAACTGAGGCGACTCAACTTGCGGAGGCGAAGTTGGGTTTAGAAAGCCTTGGCACGGGGCAAGAGGACGTAGAGGCGAGTACTTTTGAAGAATATGCCACAGTGCTGCCATTCAAGTTGCCATGTAGGGAGCAGTGCGCAGCGGAGATTGTGTTGCACACTAAAATTCATAACAAAATTTCATCAAGGAAATTAAAGTTTCTTGTGGATGTTCATTTTCAGTTAAAGTGATATAAATTCAACCCAAGAAATCTTCGTGAGAAGTCCCATGCCAAAAGTTTTGGTTCTTATAGGTCCACAAGAAAGAAACAAATATAATGCATGAACTTAATATTCTGCCAAATTTTGGCATTGGTCATGTTATCAACACAGAACTTAAAATGTAATAAAAAATGTAAGATAAGGTTTCAACTAACTTCCCTGGTACCTTATTTTGCCCCTTCACCTCTGTAACCTATTGCTTCCCCATCTTTACGAAACCTTTCAAGGAGAAGATAGACAATAGATTGTTGGGTATAACAAAATTCTTATCAAGTTGAATGTGTGACCATATTCAAACTGCACTTGGACTACCAAGAAGGAATTATAGTGAATCAGCCTGAACTCTTTGAACACTTCTTTAGTATCCACTCGTTGAAGAATAAATGCTTTCCATATGATCAGGGACAATCTCAACAACACACAACAGAATTGTTTAACCTTTATTGAAGGGCTTTTTGAAGCCTCAAAACCCTATCTAGCCAAGCAAAGCCCTTTTCACAGCAGCCCACTTACCCCAATCCAAATACTACTAGGACTAGGATTAGGACTGCCCTCACCCAAATAGGGGCATCCACAAGGAGAGGTTGGTGCCAACTCCTAATAGGAGTAGGAATCCCATGCATGACCCTAAAACAAGTCTTAAAGGCACTAGGACTTTCCAAGACATATGGCATTAAGACTCTCTAAGTCCTATTTGTTTTAGGATTCTCTTAAGTCCTAACCTAGTTAGGACTCCACCTCTTCCTCAGCTATAGAAGGAGGAGGAGAGACCCATCTAAGGCATCCCAAGGGAAACCAAGAATCCTCTAGCAAGTGCCTAGTTGGCCCTAGTTTTTCCAGTCTTAGAAGAGAGAAGAGAAGAGAGGAGAAGAGAGAAAGGAGGAATTTGGCAAGGTATAGCCAGTCCTTCCAACCGTAGCCTTCTTCTTCGCATTTCAATAGTCAAGGCTTTGCATCAAGCTCCGCCCAGCTGCTATGAGAAGCCTCAAAGCCTGTTGCCTGCTGTCCAAACCTTAGGAGGAGGTTCCAATAGCGGAAACCGATAGCAATACACAAACTATCGAGAGTGCCCAGGTGCTGTCCAAAGACAACCTATGTTCTTACACATTTATAAGTCTTTTATCACGCTTTTATTTCATTACATTAAGTATTGTAGTTGGCACTTTAGCTTTATAAGCAATAGATGTTGTTTTCTTTTGGTTTTATGTTTGTTTCTTAGTGATAGTTCTCTCATTTGTCAAAACTTTCATTTAAAAGGTGATATCGAGTCGACGGTTCGTCTAACCCAAACCTTATACTGATCACCATAGAGGAAAAAATGATAAAAATCAAGGCAATTAGATTCCTTTGAATTGAACTTTTATTTAGGTTGGTTGAACCTTTTTTTCAATCTTTACCTTTTTCATAAATTTTAATAGCTGATTTTGCTAATTATATAGTTTGCTATAGAGCAACATCTTCTATGTCCTTACTTTATTTATCTAGATTTTCAGGGATAAAGAGAAGAGGAAGCCAAAAAAAGAAAAGAAAAATTTTGGACAATTGAATTTTTTGGGGTTTAATTGAAAGAATTGTCCCATAATCATTAATGAATTTGCAAAAATAAAGTCTATATATCAATTGAATATTCTGTAAAATAAGAAGATTATTTACCAAAACAAAATTGAAAGTAATCTTCTCTAAAAAAAGAAATTAGATGGATGAATCTTGATATAAAGGATATAATTTTTTATTGTAATTTTCATTATTATTATGTATTTTTCTTATATCTAGGATGTCTGTAAAAAAGAGACGAGGGTTGTAATCTGGGTTATTGTAGATTGAATGATTTAAACTCTTTGTTGTCGCAATATGTGTGAGTAATGTGTGACCGTGTCTTTTTTTTTTCTTTGAGGCAAATTTGATGGATTTTGAGTAGATCCAATATATTATTTGATTCCTAGCTTCTCCACTTCGACCATCGTATCGTTTCTCTTTCACCATTTCTCTTTCACCATTATAACAGGTCATAAAGCCCTAGGGACTAGACCATACAATAAATTTGCTTCCTTATAACTTTCTTTTTGCCTTCACAAATCAATGAGACTCAAATTGCTATGTATATGGTGTTACCAGAGCGACAGAACCATTGGTGACAAGGGGATCTGATACTTATTGAACATACTTTAATTGTATTTTTTTCTAAATTATTTTCCTATAAGTCAAACTGGTTTTCGGTGATTCCTCCCATTCGTTCTTTTATTTTCTTTCTATATCTAATCTTGAACCTTATCCGTATAAGTTGTCGTAGGTCACCAAAAAGTTATTTTCTTTGATAAACCCTTGGTGAAAGATCATATGTAGTATATCTTTAGAAGATCATTTTAATCTTCTTGTTATCCATGCTTGTGCAAGTGTTCAATATGAACCTCAAATACAAGTTGAGTACATGGCCACATTTGATTTCGTTTCCCTTTTATCTGATACCTTAATAGCTGAAATCTACCTTTTGAAAGATAATCTTTCACCATCTTGAGGATCAAGGCATTACTATGACCTTAACATGTAGTTTAGTTTCTTGCATGTTTCTGTCCACCTTTATGCCTCTGGTCAAGTGTCTTGACTATAGTCTTTATGCTATGGTCAAGGCATTATGCAAACTTTCACCATCTTTATGCAATCTTTTGGGAATCTGAAATAAGTATAATCTCACTGTTCTCTCTAACATTTAAAATGAATCACTTTTGTTAAAGTTATCTTCAAGTAATTAAGATATAGTTAGCATTCTTGAACTTTTGGCATTCGGCACCTCTCTCTCCTTCGATCCTGCTGTCAAGGTACCTGAGTTCTTTTGTTGCTTGCTGGATGTCTTCTGACATGACTTCCTAGGGTATGGATGGTCTCTTGTCATACTTCTTTTATAGTAAATGTTTAATTGCCCTTGTTTGATCTTTTTTTCTTTTCTACTTGTGCTCATAATTTCACATCCCTTGCAGTGCATTTATAAATTTTGAAATTTGTATATCAGATATTTTTCTGAGTGATTTTAGGTGGAATGGATTCAGGGCTTTGAGATTTCTAATACTGTGTCATTATGATGTTGTCAAGAGACTCAAGACCATAACTTGTTTTATTGAATCTGCTTGTGTTAAGAACTTATGTGTTCTGGTGTAATATAAGAATCTCTTAGTTGTCTTAGAGGGGTAAATCCCAGGACTGACCAATTTTTTTGCTGTATCTAACCTACTTAAACTGCAAAGACTCGCTGTAACTTTGAATGGGTTCACAAGGTTATGTATTGATGAATGTGTTGCACAAGGAGTGCTGCATGTATGACTAATAACTCCATTGGATGATTAACATCCTAGCCTGAGTGCAAGGGTCTTGTTCTCCATTGCTATGGAGACCTTTGAAACTGAAGGGCCTCTTGATTGTCAGAGATTGATTTATAACAAGGCTATGGAAGCAATGGTGGAGTTTCTGTAAAAATAAATTTGCATTTAGTTTGAAAATTGATGCTGTTTTCTTTTTATCTAGATTTTATGAAGTTCTTTATCAATTGCAATTTCTTCTCTTCTTATTTTTCCATGAAAATTTTCACAACAGTGCATATTTGCGTACAGGGGCTTCAAGACCATTTGAAGAAAGGTGATTCCTTGTCCCGTTGTTATATAAAATCTGTGTATGTACCACAAATATGATCCCTATAACATAACATTTTTAAGCATAATCTTATTTTCATACTAAAATTTTCTAGATTTGCTACTGAACTAGGTTCTCAACTTTATCTATTTGATCTATTTTAGTTTATCTATTTTTAAGCATATTTTTTAGTTATTTTTCTATTAATTTAACAATGATGGATATTTTTAGACTCATTTTTTCTTAAACACTCACTGTTGCAGTAGAAACTTTACTCCATGAACTTGTTTGCCTAATGGAAGATGCCAATGGTGTCACACAAGCTGCAAATCAAAATATTTCAGCTCTGTTGGATGACACTCCTAGTGAAGAAATGCTGTGTCTGGTTCTTTCTTTGGAGGTAGACTGGTTACTTGATATCTTGCTAAGTAGTTTTCTCTTAATTAATTTTTAGAAGGTTACCTTGGATGAAGATTATGAAGATGATGACTATTGTCTACTTTTCTTTTGGACTAATAATGATTAGAAACGAAGTTTGCAATTTTGTACCCAGGTCACTTATTGATCAATGGCCAAACCGGTATGGGTCCCGTTAATGCCAACATACCAACACATGGTATGCTGGCATGTACCAAGGTACTGTTTCTGCCCGGCGAGGGGGGGAGAAAACAGGAAGGAGGCAAGGACGAGGAAGGAAGAAGAATGGAGAAGAATGGAGAAGAATGAAGAAGGGAGAAGGAAGAGGAACAAGGGCGAAGAAAGAAGAGAAGGAGAGATGGAAATACCTAGATGAGGCAGTAGCCACGGACAATGGGAGGTAGACTGTGGACAGTGGACCATGTGATAGTGCAGAGAGGGTGAACACTGCATGACATCTAGGGTTCATGACTCTTCGCAAGCCCTGAAAAGGGCTGGTCAGGTTTGGTTTAATCATGTTAAAATAAAGAAACTCAGGCCGCATGTTAGGAAGAAAAAAAAGAAAAAAAGAAGAAAAACTGGATGGAATTGCCTGAAATGGTGGCAGTCCACATCTTACTTTGAGTCTCGCACTTGTAGACCGGTTGGTATGAATTGAATCGGGCAAAATTGGATTCTTGATTACAAGGTTATTAGGTAACAAAATTTTGTACATTTATTATTTGTTTTAACTTTTGTTGGTACATATGTATAAGCTTCAATGCTTGGTATTTGTACTCGAAATATCATGTTGAATCTCGGATTTTGATGATAAAATCAATTAATAAGTTTATGATCTAATTTGCGTTTTGAGTGATGTAGGACCAGTTTCGATCAAGGAGAGACAAATTGATTAAAGCAAGAGGAATCAAATGTTGGGCCAGAGTGAACATGTCAGAAGATTGGACGTCGGGCTAAAGGATCGGTCGATTTGTCGGCAGTAGGTTTCGTGTCATGAATTTGGGTATCGGACTAAAGGATCGGACATTGCACCAAGAAGATTGGAAGTTATAAGAGTCAACATGTCGATTGGGCAATACGTTGAAGGAGAGGACAATGTGTCGAAGGATCGGACGAAGTGCCAGATGAACCAATGACATGCTGGACAAAGGATTCATGCTTTATAATCATTTATCTAAGATCGAAGTAGTTTAGGGGGTTAATTGAGTTAGCTTTTGGTATAATTATGCTAACTCAATTAGAGGCCAATTGAGCCTTAATTGAGATTGATTTGGGCTCATTGGGAGGCTCATTCAATGACTCAAAAGTTGGGTCAAGCGGTGGCACCGTCAGAACAGGCGATGGCATCGCCAAAACAGGCGGTGGAACCGCTTATGAGTTGGAAAACTCAAAAAATCCGATCTCCGAGACTGTCAGGCGGTGGTACCACTAGACTAGGCGGTGGTATCACCTAGTTGTCACAGACAAAATTATAAACAAGGTGTTTAATGTAATGCTCATGTATGTTTGTGTTTTTTGGTTTGTTCATGCTTTACACAGCATGTAGAGGGACGGTTGAAGGCTTAATAGCCCCAAGTTAGTTGGGCTTGGTGGCCATTTTAGGCTTGTAAATAAAGGTTATTATATGGACACTTGTGGGAGATCTCGGTCTGTAGTGGACCATTTTAGATCCTTTGTTGTGCGACCGTTCAGAGCTTGTGAAGTCTTTTTGTAATTTGCATTGGTTAAGTGTTTCTTGAAATAATTGTTTGTGGATCCCAAGTGAGGCGCTTTCTCTAACCAATTTTATCTTTTGTAGGTCTTGAGGGACCATAGGAGGTTTCGGGGAGGCTGACCTTTCTGGACGGACATGTAAGGGCGTCGCAAGACTTAAGCAAAACCAGCTAAGTTAATGACAGATGGTATCAGAGCAGGATAAGCACTCATAGAAACACTTGACATGCAAATGTGGGGGACCTAGTGGGGTTGCGTTGAGGGCAGCCAGGCACGTGCGGCCGTTTGAGGGGAAAACGAGCATGAAGATGTAGGGAAAAAGAGTCGCTTAGAGGAGCGGGTATCTGAGATTGGCATTCAGAGGAATGACTAACCCTTCGTGCAAAAGGCACCACGAGGACAGGCAAGCCGGGAAGAATGCATAGCGCACAAAGGTTGGGATGGCTGAGTTTGAGCTACAGTTCAACGTTGGCAACCATACTTGATGGTGCTCAAGGCAAGCGAGACACTTGGTAAAGGATGAGACCATGTAAGGTGGAATGGGTTGTTCAGCGACCGAAAGAGTTGTGCAAAGCTCACAGAGTTGAGGGGAATTGTTAACTCGAAGAATTCGGTACTCATGCAAGGGCTTGTATACGAATGATGGAATGTTCGTAGCCATCTCAAGGTGACTGAAACTCGATGCCATGGAGCATTGAAACTTTCTCTTCAGCATGAGAAGGATACGTCCGTAGGAGGCTGAAGTATGCAGTGAGTTCAGCATGTTGCTAGGCCTTGAGAGGTTCAGCGAGGGGAAGTATTGACGTGAAGTTACAATATAGCAAGTGCATTTGTGGGAGGCAGAACAATGCACAGTTTGTTCAGCAAGGAGTAATCGAAGGGGATGGTGGTCTTCAAAACTTTCATAGAGATGGAAGCAAAGAGAGAAGTTGCTCCAACGGGACAGATATCCAAGAGGGATAAGTCCCAGCTCTCTAGAGGGAGAACCATGTGCGACGAACTGCACATGTTGAGGAGTACCTCAAAACAACTTCACAAAACTCAACGGACTGAGCGAGCGATGAAGAGTCGTCGTATGATCTTGCTTGAGATAATGCATTGCGAGATCAAGTGGGGGAGTGACCCAAGGTAACACAAGATAAAGGTACATGTAGAGTCGATATGAAGATCAGACTTAATGGAGGACTGACCCGTGGAATGGTGGGCGTGAGGACCATTATCAACTTAATACAAATCGAGAAGCAGAGCAACTTGGGTGTAACTTGGCGAAGTACCCAAGCCGTATAAAGGTAGTTGACATATAAGATGAAATATGGAGTGGAGGCACAGAATTTTCCTTGGACAGAGATGAAGAACATGAACTCTTGCAGCGGAAAGAGCGGGATCATGTCATTCCATGGGTCCCTCATTCTGATGGAGTGGGCTCATCCTGCATGGTGCAAAAGACGATGGTAGCTTCGAGGCACATGCATCTTACCTCAAAGAAGCATTTGATAGAGGAACTGAGACGACTCAACTTACGGAGACGAAGTTGGGTTTAGAAGACCTTGGCACGGGGCAAGAGGATGCGAAGGCGGGTACTATTGAAGAATATATGACAGTGCTGCCATTCAAGTTCCCATGAAGGGAGTGGTGCATAGCGGAGATTATGCTAGTAAGGGTAGAGGCCCAGGATCCAAACAATGGTGCACCAATTTCAGCGAAGTCGGTGTACTTCGAGAGCTACTAGGCGACAGACTATCCTAGAGTGGTGCTTCGTTTGGGTGTAACCCGAGAGCGGGTGGACGAAGGTCGATTGCCAAAGGAGCGAACACAATTGAAGGTGGAAGAGGCCTTGCGATGTGTTGGCAGAGATCACATATAAAGGGTTCATAATCCGAGTTCATCCCACAAGGATCAGAATGCAATGTAGACGTCACTAAGAGACGACATAGTGCAGCAGATTGTGGTGGAATAGTTCGTGGCAATGCATTACACACGAATCTAGTCCCGTGAGGGATTATATCGTACGGAGGTATGATCGGGAGCTATTGGGAGCTCCACTTCGGTGAACAACACGACGACAAGAAAGGCTATGGATTCAAGGAGTGAAAGCCATGGTACCGCAAAGGCGGGTCTTCCATGCGTGTGCATCGAATGAAAGCCTTGGTCATCAGCTTATGAGGGCTGTGTACCACCGAGAGAAAAGTTCGAATGCAAGTACCAGTGAGTCCTATGGGAGGGACTTGATCATGCAAAGGTATGATCAGAGCGATTGGAGAGTTGGACTACTCTAAAGCCCATATTCGCTTAAGGGAGCCCGACAAGTTAGAGGACATGGTCAAGTAAGCGAATGTTGCTATCAAGAAAGCTAAGGAGAACAGAATCAGTGCGAATCGTGCAATATGATGGCAGAGGCCATGCATGAGAGTTGTAGTCTGTCTTTCCATCGACCAAGGGGGAACTGCATGGAGGACATAGAGGTATTGAAGCAGGGGGTCGAAAGGGGCGAGAAAGCGACGATTAGTACCGCAGAGGCGGGACTTCCATGAAGTCATCGATCCCTTACTCTCATGGGGGGGGAGAGCACTTGGTCGTGAAAGGGGCCGAGGAGGTGGAGAATACAGAGGCAAACTCTAAGTAGCAAGATAAGGTTGAAGGACAGAGGCCAGGGAACTTCGTAAGACTAGTGTCAATGAGCTTCTCATCAAGATAGCCGAAAGTGAAGGACTTCAGGCCGATGCAAGAGTGCACGACCAAGGAACGAAGTAGATCGTATGCGGTGCTGTACCTTTGCTACTCAGTGGAGTAGGCGGTGGGGTTGATGAAGAAGACAGTACAATTCCAGAGATGACCAAAACTATTAGAGACTTACTCCAAGTTGGGGTGAGAACTTCTTGCATTTCAGAAGTTCGATGGCATTGGGAAGGTGAATCACAGTAACTAACACAACGCAAGGAGTGCAAACACTTCAAGTGCTTCAGAAGTATGAGCAAAAAGCAAGCGAAAGCTAGTAACTAGCTCGATGAATGAAGTACAACACTCGAGGAGGTGGGCGAAGTCAAGTAAACTTTGCCTTCTCAACTCTTAAGAGAATGGGCGAAACTGAGTACCCAAATTCTCTGATCTATCCAACAGAGGAGCTCTGCACATATTCAAAGAAACCAAATGGAAGACAATAGTTATCAAATCCTCACTAATGGAGATCAGTGCTACTAAGAGTAGATTATCCACTTCATTTCCCGACAGAATGCCAATCGAAAGCGGAAGTAATGCAAATCTACTTAGAAGTGACAACCAAGTGAAAGAAGAGTCGATGGGTAAATTTTGTGGAGGAAGAACCCAAAACTTCAAAAGTTTGCGAGGCGATGCTCGTTAAAACTCCAACAAGCATCCACCCAATTCAAGCAGCATGAGAAATTCGAGAGACTAACGCATAGTAAGATGGTCTTTTCCTTCATCTGAAGGATCCGTAGGAACTAATAGGGATCAACACAACTCAACCAACCCCACATTAGAGTCAAGAGTCATTGGAGAATTGAAATAGCATGGCGGATCAAAAGTTCGACTATTCAACAACAGCAGCGGAGAGCAACTGGGACCTAAGAGGCGCATGCAATTGGAGCAGAAGATTGAAGTCTCAACAAAGGCAGGGAGTTATAGTGTCGACAAAGGCTTCGACGAGGACGTTGAAGGAATAAGTGGGGGAGAATGTCACAGACAAAACTGTAAACAGGGTGTTTCATGTAATGCTCATGTATGTCCGTGTCTTTTGGTTTGTTCATGCTTTACACAACATGTAGAGGGACGATCGAATGCTTAACAATCCCAAGTTAGTTGGGTTTGGTGGCCATTTTAAGCTTGTAAATAAAGGTTGTGTCATGTGGACACTTGTGGGAGATTTCGGTCTGTAGTAGATCATTTTGGATCCTTTGAAGTCTTTTTGTAATTTGCATTGGTTATGAAGTATTTCCTGAAATGATTGCTTGTGGATCCCGAGTGAAGCGTTTTCTCTAACCTGTTTTTTCTTTTGTAGGTTCTAAGGGACCATAGGAGGTTTCGGGGAGGTTGACCTTTGCGGACGGACACGCAAAGGTGTTGCACGACTTAGGCAAAACTAACCAAGTCTGTGACATAGTGTCAGGTTGTAGGCGGTGGTACCACCCGTACATGGAATAGTCGGAAATTTGAATTTTTGACTCTATTTTTGAAACCATTTGAGGCCTATGAATACCCCACTTGGGCAATAAGAAAGGAGCAAGAATTCTTGAGAAAAAAACCGAGTAAACTTTGTCAAAACTTTGAGTTCCCTCCTCCTAGTGCTTAGAAAAGATATTTTCAAGAAGAACGAAATCATTTTCACTGTTGAGGTCTTTAAATTGTATAATCATAAAATGAAGGAAAAATAAAGTGCTTATACCAGTGATGCGGGACATCACATGTAACCCAAGGAGAGATGTAAAAAAAAGGTAATCAAGTGTTCAAATTAATAATTTTTATTATATTCCCATGAAATTAACATTTTTTGCTTTGTGCATTTGCTTCCATATACTTGGCCAGAAAAATTATGTTTTGTGCTTTGTTACTTTACTAGGAGGAAACAATATCACAGGTCATTATAATGAGGGTCATCAGTCACATGCTGAAGCTTGACTGTGATATGCAGGTAAATGGATCCACATGTTTGTAATATTTGTTATACTTAAGACATTCTTATCTGACAGCTGGAATTGTTGCAGAAAAACATTGTTCGGGCTCTCAACCTTAAAACATCCTCACCAGAACTAGAAAGCTACTGTCTGATGTGGGATCTGCACCCTTACATAAATGTTGATGTCATGCATCTCGCATGGAGACTTGTACCACCTCAAGATCAAAGATTCTGCCACTAGTTAATGGTGACGTTGGTCAGTCAAAGAGAAGGAATTTGGTCTTTCAAGATATTTTGTTAATTATTGTTTTATTTTTTTTCTTTATTACAGACAAGGAACTCTCTTTTGTGAGTTTATTGCTTCTAGAGGTAGTCAAGTCAGATATTGTTGTAATGTTTTCTTTTTGTTGTCTGGTGCCTCAGTTGGGAGATGTGCATTATTCAGATAAAATTAACAAAGTGGATGTGAAACAGTTAAAAATAATAAGAATGGGGGACTTGGAGATTTAATGATGAAAGCAAGGTTTTTAAGACATTTTGTTGGACTGAGACGGTAATAGTGTATTAAAAATCATTAAAAAACAAAAAAACATATTTACTATGGTGGTGATGTACCAGATTAATTTATCAAAGATTGAATGTTTAAAATCTTATTTGATATTTTTGTGTCATTTTATGTCATTGATAATAATATAAATTTGTAAGGTACTTGCAACTTTCTTTGGCATAATAATCAATCATCACTCTCCGATAAGATAGATTGGCTAACATGATTACTCTACTGACCTGTAAAACCTCTCTAGCTCAATGTGGAAGGCTAATTGGACTAAAATATCTCATAATATTGTCTAATTGTACTAACAACACACCGGATTCCACCACATATAGGAGGTGGTGTTATAGTAAGGTCCATTGCCTTTCTCAAGGATCATTTTATTCCTTGATAAGGAAATCAAAAAGGTTCAAATGATTCATCCCATCAAGTGTATAATCAAATGATACATTGCATTCAACGGTGTAAACATAGATGATGTTAGAATATGTGACAGCGCAGTTCAATCTACCTAAAAATCGTCTTTTGTATCATAGTATATAAAGGTGAGTGATCCAGTTCAATATTGACCCAATACCGTAGATAGGACTCTCCTCTCTTCTTCTCTTCTTTCTTCTCCTCTCAGCTTAAGATTGGCTACGAGGGGGTTATGACTTTGATTACTTTGCAGTGTTTTAGATGAGGCTTTCCTCTTTTTATAGTTGAGGAATGAGGTGAGGTCAAGCTGCATTAAGACTTAGAGAGTCTTAATGTCTTTAGAATTTGGAGAGTCCTAATGTATTTAATGTTTAAAGTTGACTTGAATATGATCTTTGAGCTCCAGATTCTAGTTTGATTCTAATTTAGTTTGATTAGGATCGAAGTGGAGTCCTAGTGAAACTCTAATTTGGCCAAATTAGAATTTGGCTCTAACTCTTCTAGATCATCCCTAATTATGATTCTCCGAGTTAGGGAGGTTCACATCCCATTAAATCTTGCTTTGAGACTTCTACTCTTTCCAGGTTTTGCTTTGGTTTGTCAATGTGATCGGTATTATCATGCTGTTTTGATGAGGGTTCTCTTTTGTTGTTAACCTATTAACTTGTGGGCTTTGTTGGACTTCTTGGTACTTCAAACTTGCTATTGTTCTTTTTGATTTCTCTATCTCTTCTCTAGTGTTAAAAATATATTTTAGTTCTTTGCATGCCAAAGTAAGAGTCACGAGCTTTCAGCAAGCATTCACTATCCTTTTTGTTTGGTCGGCTAATGTCAAGTCTTTTATAGAACCAATTGGATCTTGAGTGACAGAAACTTCCTTCCATCCTTTTGGATTTGATATTTTTAGGATTGACAAAAAATAAACAACATCTTAATTCTATAAGTAGAGGCTCCTAAGGATGACTTGACATATGTCAAGCAGGATCAGCTTACACATCACTTTATCGATGAATTCTTTTATGGTGATGAAACATTTCTTATATTATTAGTCGATCCGGTTGAATCTTGGATTTTGATGATGAAGTCAATTGTAATTTGTTTGATCTAATCTATATATTGAGAAAAGTGTGTAGGATTAATTACGATAGCAATAAGACATAAAGCAGGTATTGTATCAAAGTCAAGATCGAGATCTTATTAGGAGTTCGAGTGTTCATCAGAAGTCCGGACGTTCGTCGAAAGTTCTGTCGGAACCAACCGTGAAATCCAAGAGCTTGTCAAAAAAACTCATCGAAACTCGCTAAGAAGACCGTCGTAAAGTCCAAGAGCTTGCCGGGAGTCCGTTGGAACATTACTAAGAATTTGTCGAATGTTCGCCGGAAGTACGTTGGAAGCTCGCCGGAAGAGTAATGGATGCACCGGAACAAGAAGTGCTGTAATTATGTCTTAATTATTATAGTTAGATCATAAATTAAGTTAGGATTGAGAGGTAATACTACTAACTTAATTAGGGGCCAACTGGGCTCTTAACAAGGTTGAATTGGGCTAAATTGAGCAGCCAATTCAGCCCTTAAAAACATGGTCGGCGATGGCACCGCTTGGAAAGTAGTGCCCCAGGATTTCTGGGCGATGGTACCACCCAGACTGAGCAGTGGTACTGCTCCTGTCAGGTGGTGGTACTGCTAGAGCTCAGTCTCCAAGCTTTGTCAAGTGGTGGTACCGCTTAGACTGAGTGACGGTACCGCCCAATGTTAGGTGTCAAGCGGTGGTACTACCTAGTAATGGCGGTGGTACTGTCAGTACCCTAGAAATTCGGGATGAGATATTTTTTGGCTCCAATTTTGAAATCATTGTAGCTTATAAAAACCCTACCCTTTTCTGCATGAAAGGGCACAAAAGCTATTAGCATAATCTTGAGTTCTTGAGTCTAAAGTGTTGTAAAATTGAATAGTTCTCCTCCTTCATCTTTTTGCCTTGTAACCATCCAAGAAAGAGGAGTGAGACTTGTAATGGTTGTCTCCTAAATCCGACAAAAGGAGAAAGAACTATAAAAGGTGGTTAGCCTTCGCCTATTGAAGGAAGACCTTTAGTGGACGTCGGAGACCTCGTCGGAGGAGGAATCCAAAAGTGGATGTAGGTCATATTGACCGAACCACTCTAAATTTTAGTTTTCTTTTTATTTATGCAATTTACATTACTGTAGATCACCTTTATGAAAGCTTTCAAGTTCATATTCTCTCCGAAACGGATTGAATCGAAACCATTTTTGTCGGAATCAATTTTAATTGAAACAAATATTTTTTTGAAATCGGGAAAGTTTTCTACTGCATTAATTCACCCCCTCTTAGTGCCGCTCTTGATCCTAACAATTGGTATTAGAGCAAGGTTCACTCTCATTTGGTTACACAAGAGAGATGACATTTGCCGACAACCTAGAGGGTCATTCAATTACATGTTCGTTCATGTTCAATGGGATGGATTACACATATTGGAAGACTAGAATAAGGATCTTCCTAATTTCAATAGATTTTGAATTATGAAATATTATAGAAAATAACTTTCAAAAGTCTTCTCTTCCGATGAACGATTGGAATGAGTTGGAGAAGAAGACTTTCATTTTAAACGTAAAGGCTATGAATACCTTGTTTTGTGCCTTCGATAAAAATAAGTTTAATCATGTGTCCATTTGTGAAACTACTTTTGATATTTGGTATATATTCGAAGTAACTCATGAAGGCACTAGTAGAGTGAAGGAGTCAAAAATTAATCTTTTAGTGCATACTTATGTGTTGTTTTAAATAAAACCGAGTGAAACCATTGGAGACATATACACCCGATTTACGGATGTTATCAATGGTCTAAAAGGACTTGGTAAAGGTTTCTTGGATTTTGAACTTATTAATAAAATTTTAAGATCTCTTCTAAAGAGTTGAGACCCTAAAGTCACAACCATTCAAGAGGCCAAAGACCTAAATAATTTTTCTCTCGAAGAACTAATTAGGTCACTAATGACCTATAAGATGACTTGTAAAGCTCATGAAGAGCTTAAGGACATTCTTCCAAAGAACAAGAAAGATATGACACAAAAAACCCAAGAAGATCACTTGAAAAAAAACTCAAAGTGATGAGGGCTTTGATGAAGACTTAGATACTTTTAACAAGGAAATTCAAAAAATTCATAAAAAGGAATAAATTTAAAAATGATATTAAAAATAAATTTGAACCAAAGAAAGATCAAGTAATATGCTATGAATGCAAGAAGCCGGAACATTACAAGAGCGAATGTTCCCTAGCCAAGAAGAGATAATCAAAGAAGAAGGCTCTTAAAGCAACATGCGATGACTCAAGTGCATCCGAAGAAGAGGAGCCTACCATCACCGAGTAAGTTGCTCAATATGCATTGATGGCCATTGGAGATGAGGTAACGAATTCATTTGATGCAAATTTATCCTTTGATGAACTATTAAATGCTTTTCATGATTTATTTGATGAATGCAAATCAATTAGTAAAAAATATAAATTATTTGAAAAGGAGTATGATTCTCTTGTTAGTGATTACAATAGATTAAAAGTTGAGCATAATAGTTTAGCTCCATGTACGAAATGTGATGAACTAGAAATATTTAGAAAGGAAAACTTGCTACTCAAAGAAACTTTAGAAAAATTTAAGGTTGGTAGCAAGTCCTTGAACATGATCCTTGCCAACAAGGGTTACGTTCATAAAAAAGGTGGAATCGGATTTGTGAGTAGCTCTCACCAAAATCCAACCACCTTTGTTAAAGGCCCTACTTTGTATGTTTCATCTTGAAACAAATGCAACTTTTGTTATAAATTTGGGCATATAGCTTATTATTATCCATTCAAGAAATGTAGTCCACATAAATTGATTTGGGTTCCTAAAAGAACCTCAAATGGCTTAATGCAACATGATAAGCTATGTAAATCGATTTTTGAGGCACCCAAGGTCAAATGGGTACCTAAAAATCATTGTTTTTTGTCGAAAAATATATCATCACAAGCTAGGAGCAGGAGATGGTACCTTGATAATGGATGCTCAAGGCATATGACCGGAGATCCATCTCAATTCTCTAAGCTCACTAGCATAGATGAAGGATATGTCACATTCGGAGACAACAACAATGGTAAAATCATTGGCAAAGGAACCATAGGTAACAAATCTAACTTTTTTATTGAAGATATGTTATTGGTTGATGGCTTAAAGCATAATCTCTTAAGCATTAGTCAATTATATGATAAAGAATATATCATTAAATTTGAATATAATACTTGTATTATTGAAAAATCATACAAAAACACATCTATGATTGCCTTAAAATAAAATAAAGTATACACTATCAATATTAATGATCTATGTAATGAAATGTGCTTTTCGATTTTGAATGACGATGCTTGGCTTTGGCATAGGAGATTAGGTCATACTAGCATAAAACTAATATTTCAAATTTTATCTAAAGAACTTGTAAGAGGAATTCCTCATATCAAGTTTGTCAAAGATAATGTGTGTAATGCATGTCAACTAGGAAAACAAATAAAAGGTAGCTTCAAACCTAAGAACCAAATAAGCACCTCTAGACCTTTGCAATTGATCCATATGGACTTGTTCAAACCAATTGCTACATCAAACTTAGGAGGTAGCAAATACGCATTCGTCATTGTGGATGATTTTAGTAGATATATATGAACTTACTTTTTGACACACAAAAGTGATTGCTTTAAATATTTCTCTATGTTTTGTAAACTAGTTCAAAATGAAAAGGGCATTATGATTTCGTCAATATGAAGTGATCACGGTGGTAAATTTCGAAACTATGATTTCCAAGAATTTCATGAATCTAATAGATACAACCACAACTTCTCTACTCTAAGAAATTCATAACAAAATGGAGTAGTAGAAAGAAAGAATAGAAACTTACAATAAATGGCTAGAACCATGTTAAATGAACATAGCCTACCTAAATATTTTTGGGCCAAAGCCGTAAATACGGTATGCTATGTCATGAGTAGGGTTCTAGTAAGACTATTACTTTCCAAAACTCTTTATGAGTTGTGGAACAATAAAAAACCCAATGTTTCATATTTTAAAGTTTTTGGATGTAAATACTTTATATTGAATGAAAAAGACACATTAGGAAAGCTTGAT
The DNA here is from genome assembly GCF_036884655.1 of Musa acuminata AAA Group. Classification (NCBI taxonomy): domain Eukaryota; kingdom Viridiplantae; phylum Streptophyta; class Magnoliopsida; order Zingiberales; family Musaceae; genus Musa; species Musa acuminata. The sequence continues at coordinate 26,640,228 of NC_088345.1, read as the reverse complement.
GTAAAATCCAATGAAGGAATTTTTTTTGTTATTCTTTTATTTCTAAAGTTTTTTGTACCTTTAACAAAAGAACTTTAGTTATAGAAGAATCAATTCATGTGGTTTTTAATAAAGTTTCCAAAGTTAAAAAAAATGATTTCGATGATGATCTTAATTTTGATACTTTGAATTTAAATGAATACCCTTCTTCACTTAGCAACTTGGATGCATCTTCTTCCGAAACATCCTTACCTAAGGAATGAAAGTATATAGATGCTCATCCCAAGGAGCTAATCATAGGAGACACATCTAAAGGGTTCAAACTCGTTCATCTTTTAAGAATTTTTGTGCAAACATCGCTTTTCTCTCTCAAATTGAACCTAAATGCATTAATGAGACCTTGGAAGATGATTCATGGGTCATCACAATGCAAGATGAGTTAAATTAATTTGAGAGAAATAAGGTGTGGAAGCTTGTTCCGAGGCCAAATGACCATTTAGTTATCGGTACTAAATGGGTCTTTAGAAATAAGCAAGATGAACTTGGTATCGTAGTTAGAAACCAGGCTAGATTAGTGGTCAAGGTTTCAACCAAGAAGAAGGTATCGATTATGAAGAGACCTTCGCTCTTGCAGCACGATTAGTAGCTATAAGGATGTTCCTTGCCTATGCTAGTAGTAATAATTTTAAGTTGTTTCAAATGAATGTTAAAAGTGCTTTTCATAATGACTTTATTTTTGAAGAAGTTTATGTTGAACAATCTCCCGGATTTAAGAATGATAATCCCCCTAATCATGTGTTTAAATTGATTAAAGCTCTCTATGGTTTGAAACAAGCCCTAGGGCTTGGTATGAGAGACTTAGCTCTTTTCTTATTCTAAATAATTTCTCTAAAGGCAATGTCGATACTACATTATTTATCAAAAAAATTAAAAATAATTTTCTTATTATTCAAATTTATATTGATAATAATATTTTTGTTCCATGAATGAATCTCTATATGAATCATTTGCTAAAAGTATGAGTCTTGAATTTGAAATGAGCCTAATGGGGGAATTAATCTTTTTTTTAGGCTTAAAAATCAAACAACTAAGTAATGATATGGATAAGTATTTTTCTTAGTCAAACGAAATATGCTTTAGATTTGCTAAAAAGGTTTAATATGGATATCTCAAAGGCTATCAACACTCCAATGAGCACCTCCACTAAGTTAGACATTGATGAAAGTGGAGAAAGCTTTGATAAAAAATTTTATAGGGGTATGATAGGAAGTTTACTATACCTTACCACAACTAGATCGAATATCATATTTAGTGTAAGACTTTGTGCTAGGTTTCAATCTAATCCTAAGATATCTTATCTAAAAGTAGTTAAGAGAATACTTAGATATCTTAAAGGAACCATAAATATAGGATTATGGTATCCAAAATCCGAGAACTTTGAACTAATTGCTTATGCTGATACGGATTTTGTTGGATGCAGATTAGATAGAAAAAGCATATTCGGAACATGTCAATTTTTAGGACACGTACTTATTTCTTGGTCTTCCAAGAAACAAAACTCGGTTGCACTATCTACAACCGAAGCTGAGTACATTGTAGCTAGTGCTTGTTGTGCACAAGTTGTATAGATGAAAAACACTTTAGAGGATTATAAGATTCATCTTAAAAACATTCCCATAAAATATGACAATACAAGTGAAATATGTTTAACAAAAAATCTCATTCAACACTCTAGAACTAAACATATTGATATTAGGCATCACTTTATACGAGATAATGTTAATAATCATGATATAATCTCAGAGTTTATTGATACGAAAGATCAATTAGTCGATATTTTTATAAAGCCTTTAAGTGAAGAATAATTTGATTTTATTAGAAGAGAATTAGGAATGTTAATTTGTCCGAATGCATGAATTTGTTAAATTTTATTTTTGGACTTTCTTTATTCTTTGGATCACTCACTTAAATCTTCTCCTCTTATGATGCAAATTTTACATGATGATGTAAATAAGGTTGTGTGCTTCACGACAATAAAATTATTTACCTTGATGTTATAAACTTAAAATGCTATTTACTTTGATATTAGAATTCTGTGCTTTGATGCTAAAAATTTCTATGATGTTGTGATCTCTATAAATGATGAGCATGTTATCATACAATGATGTAATATCATGTTTACTTTGATGCTGAAAATTTCTATGATGATTATGATCTCTATTGAATATTGAGAAGTTTTAATCATACATGATACAATATCGGATTCTTAACTTTTGAGTGCTACAAGCACTAATGATATTACCTCATGCAAGTAGTGATGAAAGACTATGACGAAACATTTTATAAATGCATTAAGTGTTTATATATATCTTAATGTTTGATACATAGAAGTCAATGACAATGCATCTCTCACGGATTTCACTCTTATGAATTTTTAATGAGAAATTGATTTGATGTAATGCTCTTCTCATTATGAAATTTTATTTGTGAATTTCTCCTTCATGTGATACTCCTCTCCCATAAATTCTTCCTTATTCTTCTCATGAAAAATAAAGGAATTCCAATGGATATCTTAATTCTTGAAAGATGAATTTTCATATATAATAATTATTTACAAGATTGGGGATTTGATTTCATATGGATATCTCGATCCTTTTCATGAATCCCTTCTTTTTGTCAAAGTGAAAGCATGTTTTAATGAAAACTTATTTATCATTTTTGACTTGATTCAAATCATTTCACAAATTTAGTTCTTAATGGTTCCCTCCTTACCTTCTTTCCTCTTCTTCATATAAAATATGATAACAAAGGGCGAGAAGTTGATGGAATCTATTACTTTAATGTTGATAACATTTAATGATGAGAACTTTTAAGTGTGAAACTTGCTTGAATTTTTTTTATCGCACTTTCATTGTTGAATTATTCTCCTTTTTTTTATGACAAAAGGGGAGAAATAATATCAAAATATGATAAATTGATGACAAATGTATGCAATGTATTTCATCATATATACTTGAAATGTTTGCTTGATAAATTTCTTTCATTATGATAAGATATCTAGAGCTTAACTTGCTATTTTACAATGGATATCTTGCCATAGAATGATGAATTGCTATCTTTATCATCTTTCATATTTGAAATATCATACTTGAAAATGGATGTCATGACTTGACCTCATACTTGGCATCGTATCTTGAGATTGTTAGATCATGATTGGAATCATGATGTGCATGTTGATAAGTCTAATGAACTTATCTTATCGGTTTGTTTCTTGAATTCAAAGCCCTTGAATTAAAGAATGTCTTTTCTTAAGTATGGCATATAGATAGGGGGAGTTAAGGTTAACTCCGTCATCAATTGATTATCATCATAAAAAAGGAGAGATTGTTGAATCTCGGATTTTACTAATGAAGTCAATTATAATTTGTTTGATCTAATCTATATATTGAGAAAAATGTGCAAGATTAACTATGATAGCAGTAAGACATAAAGCAGGTGTTGTGCTAGAGTCACAATCGAGATCTCATTGGGAGTTCGAGAGTTCGTCGGAAGTCTGGACGTTCGTCGGAAATTCTACCAGAACTAACCGAGAAGTCCAAGAGTTTGCCAAAGAAGCTTACCAGAACTCGCCAAGAAGATCGTTGTAAAGTCCAGGAGCTTGCTAGGAGTCCGTTGGAACATTGTCGAGAGTTCGTCGGATGTTTGCTGGAAGTATGTCGGAAGCTCGCCGGAAGAGCAATTGATGCATCGGAACAAGAAGTGCTATAATTATGTCTTAATTATTATAGTTAGAGTATAAATTAAATTAGGATTGGGAGATAATCTCACTAACTTAATTATAGCCCAATTGGGCTCTTGACAGGGCTGAATTGGGCCAAATTGAGTAGCCAATTCAGCCCCTAAAAATATGGCCGGCGGTGGCACCACTTGGAAAGCAGTGCCCTAGGATTTCTAGGTGGTGGTACTGCCCAGACTGAGTAGTGGTATAACCCCTATCAAGTGGTGGTACCACCAAAGCTCGGTCTCCAAGCTCTATCAAGCGGTGGTACCGCCCAGTAATGGCTGTGGTACCACCAGTATCTCGAAAATCTGGGATGAGACATTTTTTGGTTCTAATTTTGAAGCCATTGGGACTTATAAAAACCCCACTCTTTTTTGCATGAAAGGGCATGAAAGCTATTGGCATAATCTTGAGTTCTTGAGTTTTAAAGTATTATAAAATTAAAGAGTTCTCTTCCTTTGTCTCTTAGCCTTGTAACCATCCAAGAAAAATGAGTGAGACTTGTAAGGGTTATCTCCTAAACCTGGCAAAAGGAGAAAGAGCTATAAAAGGTGCTTGGCCTTCACCTATTGAAGGAAGGCCTTTAGTGGATGCCAGAGACCTCGTCGGAGGATGAATATGAAAGTAGATATAGGTCATATTGACCAAACCACTCTAAATTCTGGTTTGCTTTTCATTTATGCAATTTACATTACTGTAAATCTCCTTAATTCTCTCTTGCACTTTTACGAAAGCTTTCAAGTTCATATTCTCTCCGAAACAGATTGAATTGAAACCATATTCGTTGGAATTGTTGAATCTCGGATTTTGATGATGAAGTCAATTGTCATTTGTTGTCTAATCTATGTGTTGAGATAAGTGTGCAGGATTAACTACGAGGAAAGTTAGACAAGCAGTAGGAGTTGCGCCGGAGTCAAGATCATGATCACGTTGGGAGTTCGAGAGTTCGACGGAAGTTCGGACGGTCGTCGGAGGTTCTGCGAGAACAGATCCGAGAAGTCCACAAGCTTGCCAAGCGAAGCTCGTCGGAACTCGCCAAGTGGATCATCGCAAAGTCCAGGAGTTTGCCGGAAGTCCGCAGAAGAATCACCGAGGGTTCATCGGATGATTGACGGAAGTTCGCCGGAAACTCGTCGAAAGAAGCGATTGACGCATCGGAGCAAAGCTGCAGAAATTGTCTTAGATTTAATCGTAGTTAGCACATTGATTAAGTTGAAAAATGGGAGGTGATCCCATTAGCTTAATCTTGGGGCAATTGGGCCCCTGAAAAGATTGAAATTGGGCCGAATGGAGCTAATCATTCGGACCCTGATTGCACCAGGAGGTGCAACCTGTTGGGAAATCATAGGGGGGGGCGACATCATATGCGCAGCGGAAGAACAAGAAAACAAAAATCCCCGATTCCCAAAAAGGATGTTCATCGTCGTGCGAAGATTGGTGCGCAAAATCCGCAAAAAACACAAAACTGCGTATAGAGATTGTGTTACCTAGGGAGATCGTATATCCCTGTTTCCTTGCAGATCCTTAGGAGAGGGTGAAGGAGGTCAAGCGTCCTCCTCTCTAGCGGTGATCCACACAGCAGGGTTGCGACGACGCTCCTCAAAACTCCAGGCCTACTCTGAGGTGGAGAGGGAGAGGAGAATAGGAAGGGCAAGCAAAGACTCTAGCCTATGAGGCTGTGAATCCCTCCTATTTATAGAGATCCCGTGTCAAACCCTAATAGGTCCTTCCCTAGTGGGTATTGGATCTGCATCCAATAAGACAAGGGCTCCGTCGGATATCTCATATCCGAACCTCTACTCATCGCAATGCCTACCATATGTGTGTGACCCTCTAGGCCCAATATCGAGCTGGCCGTGAGTCATACCTGTCAGAACTCCTTCTGACTGAGTGAATTATTATCTCTGTAATAATTCACTCGACTCATCGACTACGGAAGTACTAGGCCACTACGCCGTAGTCCCCAGACGATACAGGGGAATCCAATCCATTGGACCTGTCTGTCCTCAGTTACCATGTACCTATAGTCCCTCATCCATCTAATATCCCAGAGACCGTATATCGAGCATGGTGCTGTCAGACCCATACAGTTTCTACTCGAGTCTCGCTCTAATCGGATTCTCCCGGAGAACTCTTTCTCTCTCAACCCGAATGACCCTGGCTAGGGATTTGTCTGAGCAAGAACACATGGGATATTCCTCTCATTATGCCGAGAGTGGATGATCCTCTATTGACACTCAATAGCCCTCGTAAGGTCGACTACCACTCCCAATGACCAGCTGTACTAGATCTGGGGACAGCCAAACCTATAAGTCTGGTATCAAAGAGTGGAGCACTCATACAGGACATCCTTGGTGTCTCAAGTCTAAGGACCAGATACACCACTAGGACTACGGAATCGCTGTCTGACAATAAGGTATCATCAACCATCCAGCATTTCGTAAGCGGATCAATCAGTGAACTCATTCTCCAATGAGCACCTGTACTGTATCCCTAGTGTCCCTACACGAGCAGCTATGAGACCAGCTGCATCCATCATATGGACGGGTATACAGCACACCAGTCTATCCGGTTATCACGATGTCCCTCTCGAGTAACCTATGACCGGGATTATTTAGGATATGTGTTTAAAGGTGAATCGATCTCATTATCGTGATCTCATCACGATCCGATTCCCATTGCACAAATCCAAGGACATCACAATATATATGCATTTATGCAATAGTTATAAAGTGATATACGCCAAAATATAATAAGCAAAAAGATTCTGTATCAAGTCACACGTGCCATCACTCACGTGATTGGCTTGCTGGGCACCTATGACTAGCAATCTCCCACTTGACCTAAAGCCAATCACTTATGTGTCTGATCCCCATCAGACTCCTGTGACGCTCATAGACAATCTGAGACAACGGCTTTGTCAGTGGATCTGCAATGTTATCTTCGGATGAAACTCTTTCCACTACTACATCTCCTCGGGTTACGATCTCTCTTATAAGCTGGAACCTCCTCAGAACACTTCTGATGAGACCCGGGTTCCCTTATTTGAGTAATCACCCCATAGTTGTCGCAATATAGGGAGATCGGCTCCTCACTATCCGGCACGACTCCCAAATCTGTGATGAACTTCTTCAACCAGACTCCCTCCTTTGCTGCATCCGATGCAGCAATGTACTCCGCCTCTGTGATCGAGTCAGAAGTGGTATCTTGCTTGGAACTCTTCCAGCACACTGCTCCTCCATTCAAGGTGTACACATACCCTGAATTCGACTTGCTATCATCGACATCAGACTAAAAACTTGAGTCAGTGAAGCCTTCAACCTTAAGGCTATTACCTCCATATACTAGTAAAAGATCCTTAGTCCTTCTCAAGCACTTAAGGATACACTTTACTGCTTTCCAGTGCTCCAAGCCTGGATCCGCCTGATACCTGCTCGTGACACTCAGAGCATGCGCTATATCAGGCCTAGTACATAGCATGACATACATGATATACCATATTGCTGAGGCATAAGGTATCATATCCATGTTCGCCCTTTCTGAGAATTTTCAATGCCAAACATTTTGACAATGGTTTTTATGTACCTGGACTGGGACAAGCCAAGCATCCTCTTGGATCTATCTCTATAGATTCTAATCCCCAAGATATAGGATGCTTCCCCTAAGTCCTTTATGGAGAAGTGTCTAGATAACCAAGTCTTTACAGTGGATAGCATTCCTACGTCATTCCCAATGATGAGGATGTCATCCATATATAACACCAAAAAGCTAATAGCGCTCCCACTTACCTTTCTGTATACACAAGGCTCATCTTCGTTCTTAACGAAGTCATAAGATCTGATTACCTCATCAAATCTTATGTTCCAACTTCGGGAAGCTTGCTTTAGTCCATAAATGGATCTAAGCAACCTACACACCTTATCTGGGCAGTTCTTGGACACGAATCCCTCAGGTTGCATCATATACACCTCCTCCTCCAGGTTCCCGTTGAGGAATGCGGTTTTCACATCCATCTGCCAGATCTCATAATCATAGTGTGCTGCAATAGCCAATAGAATTCTGATGGATTTTAGCATTGCTACGGGTGAGAAAGTTTCGTCGTAGTCAACACCTTGCCTTTGACGATACCCCTTAGCCACTAGCCTTGCTTTATAGGTCTCTACCTTTCCATCTACTCCGATCTTTTTCTTAAAGATCCACTTGCAACCGATGGGTACAATACCTTCGGGCGCATCAACTAGGTTCCAAACCTTGTTGGAGTACATAGAATCCATCTCAGAATTCATGGCTTCTTGCCACTTCCCGGAGTCTATACTCATAATAGCCTCCTCGTAGGTCTGAGGATCAATATCCTCTACATCCTCTGCTCTAATATGTCCCACATATCTCTCAGGAGGATGGGATACTCTATCAGACCTGCGTAAAGTTGAAACTTGTGTATTAGGTACCTGAACAGACTTGGGCTGTAGAGTGGTGCTTGAGCTTGGTTCTCTAACTTCGCTCAACTCTATCATTCTCCTACTGTCTGCGCCAAGAATGTGTTCCTTCTCAAGGAACACTGCTCTCTTAGCTACAAAGACCTTTTAGTCCTCGAGATGATAGAAGTAATACCCACAAGTTTCCTTGGGGTATCCCACAAATATGCATCGCTCTGTCCTTGATTCTAACTTATCGGGGTTGTGTCTTTTAACGTGGGCTGGGCAGCCCCAAATCTTAACAACCTTAAGATCAGGCTTCTTCCCTTTCCATATCTCATATTGTGTAGACACTACCGACTTAGTTGGAACTCTGTTCAGAAGGTAAGCTGCGGTTTCTAGGGCATATCCCCAGAATGAGATGGGTAGGTCAGCGAAACTCATCATGGACCGTACCATATCTAATAATGTACGATTTCTCCTTTCGGAGACACTATTGAGCTGAGGTGTATAAGGAGGTGTCCATTGGGATAATATCCCATGGTCCTTGAGGAAGTGAGTAAACTCTGTACTTAAGTACTCACCTCCTCGATCTGATCGAAGAGTTTTGATACTCTTTCCAGTCTGGTTCTCCACCTCATTCTTATACTCTCTGAATTTCTCAAAGGCCTCGGACTTGTACTTCATTAAGTACACATATCCATACCTTGAGAAATCATCAGTAAATGTAATGAAGTAGGAGTAACCTCCAATGGCATGAGTTGACATGGGTCCACATACATCACTATGTATGAGTTCCAACAACTCAGTGGCTCTCTCTCCAGTTCCACTAAATGGAGAGTTGGTCAGTTTTCCACGAATGCAAGGCTCACAAGTTGCATATGACACATAGTCGAATGGATCTAGATATCCATCATTTAGCAACTTTTGAATCCTTCTTTCATGGATGTGACCTAGCCTACTATGCCACAGGTATGCACTGTTCAACTCATCTCGTTTCCTTTTGGACACATTTATATTCATGATATGTGGAGTGGTGTCTAACATAAATAAACCATTATGCAATGTTCCTTTCGTGATGATCTTATCATCTAATAATATCGAACAACCATTGTTCTCAAAAACAAATTTATATCCACTAACTGTTAAACATGAAATGGAGATAATGTTTTTGATAATAGAAGGAACAAAATAACATGCATCTAATGCAATAAAAGCTCCACTAGGCAGATGTAGGGCGACCTCGCCAACAACTAATACAGCAACTTTTGCTCCATTACCCATCTTGAGGTCCATCTCGCCTCTCTCTAGTCTCCTAGGCCTTGCCAGAACCTGCAACGAATTGCATATATGATAAGCACTACCGGTATCTAATACCCATGTGTTATCATAAGAGTCTGACAAATGGAGACTGATCATGAATGTACCTGAAGCTTCATCAAGCTTTTGTTTCGCCCTTTCTGCAATGTACTCTTTGCAGTTTCTCTTCCAGTGCCCATCTTTACCACAGTGGAAGCACTGGCCTTTGTCCTTTGTTGGGTCTTTCTTAGCAACCTTTGCTTTACCTTGTTTGCCCTTGCCCTTTCCCTTCTTAAGGGACCTTTCTGCTTTCCTTTTCTTTATGGTCTCACCAGTGTAGAGAACTGGCTTCTCTTTCTTAATAGTACTCTCTGCCTCCCTCAACATATTGAGGAGCTCTGGGAGAGTCACCTCAAGCTTGTTCATATTAAAGTTCATTATGAACTGTGAAAAGGAATCTGGTAGGGACTGAAGCACAATGTCCACACACAAGTTATCCTCTAGGACCATTCCTAGACCTGTGAGTTTCTCTATCCACTCAATCATCTTTAGGACATGGTTCTGAACCGGTGTCCCCTCAGTCATCCTAGCGCGGAAAAGGCTCTTGGATATCTCATATCGTTGAGTCCTTCCCTGTTCCTCAAACAATTTACGGACATGTAGGAGAATGGATCTGGCATCCATCTTTTCATGTTGTCTCTGTAACTCTGGAGTCATAGAGCCCAACATATAGCACTGAGCAAGAGTGGAGTCATCAATGTACTTCACGTAGCGAGCGATCTCATCCTCGCTTGCCCCTTCTTCGGGCGTAGGCATCACTGTATCAAGGACGTACACGATTTTCTCCGCTGTGAGAACAATTCTCAAGTTACGGAGCCAATCCGTATAATTTGGACCAGTGAGGCGGTTGACATCAAGTATGCCACGTAAGGGATTTGAAAGCGACATTTTCTGAAAATAAAAATGTAGCAAAAATGAATAACATGCAGATTTTGCAAGAAATAAACTATCAAGATATGGACTTCTATCTTAATATGCTCCCACTATTTTACTAACGAGTCACGCGACACCCTCAGCACGTGAAACGGAAGTCTCCGGCAGACTTCTAGTGGGGATCAGGATCCAATCAGCGTCTTAGTGTAACCTCGAGGGACTCGACCAATCACACTAAGCCTAAAAGGTAGACAACTCTTGCCGATCACAACTCCTTGTGATTCCCGTCCTATTCGGCCTCCGAATCACCATGGCCTCGAGGGACTCGACCAACCATGATGCTCGGTTAAGTCAACACCTTCGTTACAAGATGAGTCTGATTTGATGATATACCCTCGAGGGACTCGACCAAGCATATCATGCCCTCAGGTCACCGGTGACATCTCTATGTCGTAAGCAAGATAGCGAATCGCGATATAGGTGAGTCTCGAGGGACTCGACCAACTCAACCTACACCGGGATTCGGTTCCTACTCATAACGATGGAAGGCCACGTGGGTCAATCTAATTGCCTCACGTTTACCGACTTAATATTATCGAGAGATGTTTCTATGATTTGGTCTCCTAATATGACATGTCACACATATGCATATTTAATATATATCTACATCGCATGCAAATATATATACATATCTAGTATGTGTATAAGCAATCACACCAGATGATCATGGACCACAACCTAATATGATTAGGCCCGAGCCAGTAGGCCTAATCACTCACATCAAGATCTATGTGTGCAACGGTGCATCTCCATGCCTTGTGATCGTCCATCTCGTCCTCGTCGGTTCCGTCGACATCTTGATGCATCTCCATGCAACACGATCGTCCGTCTCGTGGGTCCCGCTGTCGCATCCACGCTCCCGCTGCGCCTCCTCATGTGATTACAATTTAATCATAGGCACGCAGGCCCGACAATAAACGAGAAATATAATGGAGGTTCGCAGACCTCAATAATAATAATCACAAGTACACACATCACACGGTCCATGATCATCCGTCCACACATCATACATCACATGTATAAATAATCATCATCATGTAGGACTACTAGATAATAATAAAAATAATAATCAACTAAACCTTTTAATTAATTAATATTTTCTGAAATCAGGGATATATAGGGAATTTCTCAATTCGTAAGGGTATTTTCGTAATTTGGATAAAAGACAGAAACTGGAATTTCTCAAATTCCGAGGGGCAAAACTGTCTTTTGCCCAGAAAACCCTAATACCCTTTGCCCTTTTTGCTGCTGCCGCCGCCGCCACCCTGCCGGCGGCGGCCTGTGCGGCGGGGCGAGGGCACTGCCCTCACCTGCAGGCGGCACGCCCGCTGGCGGCGATGCCGCTGCGGGTGGGCGCCCCCTTCGGGCGCCGCTGCCTCCGCAGATGATGCTGTACCGCCGGGCGGCCGCCCCTGTGGGGGGTTTCGCCCGCGGGAGCAGCGGCGGCAGGCGTCGCTTCCTTTCGGCGGCAGGCGCCGCTGCCCTGCGGCGCCTCTGCCCGTGGGTTGCCAGCCCCGCCAGCAGCAAGCCTGCTGCAAGCAGACCGCCGGCCGGCTGCTGCAGGCACAGCGCTTGCGCATGCGCCGGCGCTGTGCTGCCTGGCTGCGGCTGCAGCTGCGGCTGCCGCTGCAGGTGGCTGCAGGTATGCAGATCGAGGGCAGCAACTGTTGCTGCCCTTCCTCGCTTTTGCGTCAACGATTTTGACGTCAATATTCTTCCTAAACACAACACACGCAGTTCAAAACCAATCATTCGCACGAACAACCTGGCTCTGATACCACTGTTGTGAAATCATAGGGGGGGGCGACATCATATGCGCAGCGGAAGAACAAGAAAACAAAAATCCCCGATTCCCAAAAAGGATGTTCATCGTCGTGCGAAGATTGGTGCGCAAAATCCGCAAAAACACAAAACTGCGTATAGAGATTGTGTTACCTAGGGAGATCGTATATCCCTGTTTCCTTGCAGATCCTTAGGAGAGGGTGAAGGAGGTCAAGCGTCCTCCTCTCTAGCGGTGATCCACACAGCAGGGTTGCGACGACGCTCCTCAAAACTCCAGGCCTACTCTGAGGTGGAGAGGGAGAGGAGAATAGGAAGGGCAAGCAAAGACTCTAGCCTATGAGGCTGTGAATCCCTCCTATTTATAGAGATCCCGTGTCAAACCCTAATAGGTCCTTCCCTAGTGGGTATTGGATCTGCATCCATTAAGACAAGGGCTCCGTCGGATATCTCATATCCGAACCTCTACTCATCGCAATGCCTACCATATGTGTGTGACCCTCTAGGCCCAATATCGAGCTGGCCGTGAGTCATACCTGTCAGAACTCCTTCTGACTGAGTGAATTATTATCTATGTAATAATTCACTCGACTCATCGACTACGGAAGTACTAGGCCACTACGCCGTAGTCCCCAGACGATACAGGGGAATCCAATCCATTGGACTTGTCTGTCCTCAGTTACCATGTACCTATAGTCCCTCATCCATCTAATATCCCAGAGACCGTATATCGAGCATGGTGCTGTCAGACCCATACAGTTTCTACTCGAGTCTCGCTCTAATCGGATTCTCCCGGAGAACTCTTTCTCTCTCAACCCGAATGACCCTGGCCAGGGATTTGTCTGAGCAAGAACACATGGGATATTCCTCTCATTATGCCGAGAGTGGATGATCCTCTATTGACACTCAATAGCCCTCGTAAGGTCGACTACCACTCCCAATGACCAGCTGTACTAGATCTGGGGACAGCCAAACCTATAAGTCTGGTATCAAAGAGTGGAGCACTCATACAGGACATCCTTGGTGTCTCAAGTCTAAGGACCAGATACACCACTAGGACTACGGAATCGCTGTCTGACAATAAGGCATCATCAACCATCCAGCATTCCGTAAGCGGATCAATCAGTGAACTCATTCTCCAATGAGCACCTGTACTGTATCCCTAGTGTCCCTACACGAGCAGCTATGAGACCAGCTGCATCCATCATATGGACGGGTATACAGCACACCAGTCTATCCGGTTATCACGATGTCCCTCTCGAGTAACCAATGACCGGGATTATTTAGGATATGTGTTTAAAGGTGAATCGATCTCATTATCGTGATCTCATCACGATCCGATTCCCATTGCACAAATCCAAGGACATCACAATATATATGCATTTATGCAATAGTTATAAAGTGATATACGCCAAAATATAATAAGCAAAAAGATTCTGTATCAAGTCACACGTGCCATCACTCACGTGATTGGCTTGCTGGGCACCTATGACTAGCACAACCGCCTAGGCCAGGAGGTGGCACCGCCTGGGCTAAGTCTCCCAGCGAGACTGGGCGGTGCAACCACCCCAGCCAGGAGGTGCAACCGCCTGAGCTCAGTCTTTGAGCTAGACTGGGCGGTGCAACCTCCCTGACAGAGAGGTAGCACCGCCTGAGCTCGGTCTTCGAGCTCTGGCAGAGAGGTGCAACCGCCTCAGTCAAGAGGTGGCACCGCCTGGGGCTCAGTCTATGAGCCAGACTCAGGCGGTGCAACTGCCCCTGACAGAGAGGTGCAACCGCCTGGGCTCAGTCTCCGAGCTCTGCCAGGCGGTGCAACCTCTCCAGTCAGGAGGTGCAACCGCCTGATCCCGGAATTCCGTGATTTGATCGTTTTTAGCTCCAAATTTGAACTGGGTTGGGGCCTATAAATACCCCACCCATTCAGCACAGAAATGATACAGACCTACACCAAATTCTTGATCTTTTATGTGATTCTAAGAGCTCAAATTTGTGTAAAGTCCTAAAGTTCTCCTCTTTCTGTTCTTCAAATCTTGAGTTGTAAAGGGAGGAGAGAAAGGTCCTGTAAGGGTTGTCTCCCGAGCCCATCAAAAGGAGTGAAACTATAAAAGGGCAGTTGGCCTTCGCCCATTGAAGGAAGGCAGCTAGTTGACGTCGGTGACCTCGTTGGAGGAGGAAGCCAAAAGTGGAGTAGGTCAAGACTAACCGAACCACTCTAAATCTCTGGTTTGCTTTTATTTCGAGTACCTTATCATTACTGCAAACCTCCTACATAACTACTGCTCTCTGCGCCTTTACGAACAAGTTCTAAGTGCTGATCTTTTCGAATATGCATTCAGACGTAAATCTGTGTTTTTCGTACGATCAGCTTACGTTTGTGTTTTGATTCTGCAAAACTGTCTTCTGCGCTTTTTATGAACTAGCTTCTAAGTTTAGATCCCTTTGAAACTGTTTTAGACGCAAACTACATTTAGACGTAAAACTGCGTTTAGACGCAAACTGCGTTTAGACGTAAAATTGCATTTAAACGTAAACTGCGCAAACTGTGTTTAAACATAAAACTATGTTTTAGACGTAAACTTCTTTTAAACGTAAAACTACGTTTAGACGTAAAACTGCGTTTAGACGCAAACTGCGTTAAGACGTAAAACTGCGTTTAGACGTAAACTGAGTTTAGACGCAAAACTGTGTTTAGACGCAAACTGCGCAAACTGTGTTTAGACAAAAAACTATGTTTTAGACATAAACTACTTTTAGACGCAAACTGCGTTTAGACGTAAAACTGCGTTTAGACGTAAACTGAGTTTAGACGCAAAACTGCGTTTTGACGTAAAACTGTATTTAGACGCAAAACTACGTTTAGACGTAAACTGTATTTAGACACAAACTCAGTTTAGATGTAAACTGTGCTTAGACGTAAACTGCGCTTAATCTTAAGTAATCTTAGAATCGGCTTTTACATCGAAATCGTTTTTATCGGACGAACGCAGCTTTCATTTTTTTTTTAAATCGCTGAAAGATTTCCGCTGCACTAATTCATCCCCCCCCTCTTAGTGCTCTCGATCCTAACAATTGGTATCGGAGCGAGGTTAACTCTCTAACGGATTAAAACCCAAGAGAGATGACATACGCCGGAAACCAAGAGGGGCATTCTATTACACGTCCACCCATGTTCAGTGGGACGGACTACACCTTCTGGAAGACCCGAATGAGGATCTTTCTTATTTCTATGGATTTTGAACTGTGGAACCTTGTTGAAAACAGATTTTCAAAGTCTTCTCTTCTAATGATCGATTGGAATGAATTGGAAAAGAAGGCTTTCGCTCTTAATGCAAAGGCTATGAATGTCTTATTTTGCGCACTTGATAAAAACGAGTTTAATCGTGTTTTAACTTGCGAAACTACATTTGATATTTGGCACACACTCGAAGTGACCCACGAGGGCACAAGTAGAGTGAAAGAGTCAAAAATCAATCTGTTGTTGCATTCTTTTGAACTTTTCCGAATGAAACCGAGTGAAACCATTGGCGACATGTTTACCCGTTTCACGGATGTCGTCAACGGTCTAAAAGGACTCGGAAAAAGTTTTTCGGATTTTGAACTCGTAAATAAGATACTAAGATCCCTTCCTAAGAGTTGGGATCCTAAAGTCACTGCTATTCAAGAGGCAAAAGATCTGCGCAACTTCCCTCTTGAAGAACTAATCGGGTTATTAATGACCTACGAAATAACTTGTAAAGCTCATGAAGAGCAAGAAGACATCCTTCCAAAGAACAGGAAGGATATGGCACTCAAAACTTCTGAATGCCACTTGAGAGAAAACTCAAGTGATGAGGACTGTGATGATGACTTGACACTTTTAACAAGAAAGTTTAAAAAGTTCTTTAAAAGAAACAAGTTTAAGAATGATGCGAAAAATAAACTTAAACCCAAGAAGGACCGAGTGATCTGCTATGAATGCAAAAAGCCGGGACACTACAAGAGTGATTGTCCCCAAGTCAAAAGAAGAACATCAAAGAAGAAGGCGCTTCAAGCAACATGGGACGACTCGAGCGCGTCCGAAGAAGAGGAGACCAACACTGAGCAAGTTGCTCATTACGCCCTAATGGCCATCGAAGACGAGGTAACAAATTCATTAGATGCAGATTTATCATTCGATGAATTATTAAATGCTTTCCATGAATTGTTTGATGAGTGTAAGACTATTAGTGGTAAATACAAATTGCTAAAAAAGGAGTATGATAGTCTTATTTACAAGTTTGATAAGTTAAATGCTGAACATAGTGATAGTTTAAACTCATGCATAAAATGCCATGATCTAGAAACTTTTCAAAAAGAAAACTTGCTACTTAAGGACACCTTGAAGAAATTCGAGGTTGGTAGCAAGTCATTAAACATGATCCTTACAAACAAGGGTCATGTTCCCAAAAGAAGTGGGATTGGATTTGTGAGGAGTCCTCACCAAAATCCAACTACCTTCGTAAAAGGCCCCATCTTACATGTTAGACATCAAAGCAAATGCAACTTTTGTTGCAAGTTTAGACACAAGATACATTGTTGTCCATTCAAGAAAATATGTCCAAACAAATTGATTTGGGTTCCTAAAGGAACCATGACAAATTCTATGCAATATGATAAGAAATGTAGATCTATTTGTGAGGTACCCAAAAGCAAATGGGTACCTAAAAATCATCCCTTCCTATAAAAACATTAAACTTTTAGGCTGGAGCAAGAAATAATATTCTGCTCCTTGATTCTCGATAGTCATAAACCAAGAGTCAAAAAGGAACTCGCAACGCTTAAATAACAAGTGGTAGTTATGAAATCACAAATGCGATTTGGATACAACCTTATTAGAAACATATGATTCCCAAATTCACATATCCCCTTGATCGTCGAACCCTTCAACTCTATCATCTACGAATTAATTCTTGTATCATGAAGAAACTAAATATGTCATGATCTTAAAAGGGATACCAAACAAACTATCAACATACGTATGACATACGCACGTTAAAAGATCTATCTTGATCATACAAGAGCTTCTTCCTTAAATAAAAACTCATACGAAATCACGTAAGAAACGTTAATTGCTCTAAAATGAAAAACTCTCCTAAAGGCAAAGGCACCCTGATCAAATCACATTAGGTGCTCACTAGCTGCAGGCGGTGGCACCTCTCCAGCTGGCGGTGGCACCTCCAGCTACCACGGGTTGCCAGCGGTTGCATCGCTCCAGCCAAAGGTGCAACCGCCCGCAACTCTGCCTTTTTAAACCCACGCTAGGGCCGGCGGTGGAATCAACCCCAACTCACTCCCATTTCCTCCTCTACTCTTCCAAGTCTCCTCCATTCTCATTTCACTCCTCTAAGCTTTCCAAATACCTCCCATTTCGGAGCAAAACTGCTAGTCATAAGTGCCCAGCAAGCCAATCACGTGAGTGATGGCACGTGTGACTTGATACAGAATCTTTTTGCTTATTATATTTTGGCGTATATCACTTTATAACTATTGCATAAATGCATATATATTGTGATGTCCTTGGATTTGTGCAATGGGAATCGGATCGTGATGAGATCACGATAATGAGATCGATTCACCTTTAAACACATATCCTAAATAATCCCGGTCATATGTTACTCGAGAGGGACATCGTGATAACTGGATAGACTGGTGTGCTGTATACCCGTCCATATGATGGATGCAGCTGGTCTCATAGCTGCTCGTGTAGGGACACTAGGGATACAGTACAGGTGCTCATTGGAGAATGAGTTCACTGATTGATCCGCTTACGGAATGCTGGATGGTTGATGATGCCTTATTGTCAGACAACGATTCCGTAGTCCTAGTGGTGTATCTGGTTCTTAAACTTGAGACACCAAGGATGTCCTGTATGAGTGCTCCACTCTTTGATACCAGACTTACAGGTTTGGCTGTTCCCAGATCTAGTACAGCTGGTCATTGGGAGTGGTAGTCGACCTTACGAGGGCTATTGAGTGTCGATAGAGGATCATCCACTCTCGGTATCATGAGAGGAATATCCCATGTGTTCTTGCTCAGACAAATCCCTGGCTAGGGTCATTCGGGTTGAGAGAGAAAGAGTTCTCCGGGAGAATCCGATTAGAGCGAGACTCGAGTAGAAACCGTATGGGTCTGACAACACCATGCTCGATATACGGTCTCTGGGATATTAGATGGATGAGGGACTATAGGTACATGGTAACTGAGGACAGACAGGTCCAATGGATTGGATTCCCCTGTATCGTCTGGGGACTACGGCGTAGTGGCCTAGTACTTCCGTAGTCGATGAGTCGAGTGAATTATTACAGAGATAATAATTCACTGAGTTAGAAGGAGTTCTGACAGGTATGACTCACGGCCAGCTCGATATTAGGCCTAGAGGGTCACACACATATGGTAGGCATTGCGATGAGTAGAGGTTCGGATATGAGATATCCGACGGAGCCCTTGTCTTATTGGATGCAGATCCAATACCCATTAGGGAAAGGACCCATTAGGGTTTTGACACGGGATCTCTATAAATAGGAGGGATTCACAGCCTCATAGGCTAGAGTCTTTGCTTGCCCTTCCTATTCTCCTCTCCCTCTCCCCCTCAGAGTAGGCCTGGAGTTTTGAGGAGCGTCGTCGCAACCCTGCTGTGTGGATCACCGCTAGAGAGGAGGACGCTTGACCTCCTTCACCCTCTCCTAAGGATCTGCAAGGAAACAGGGATATACGATCTCCCTAGGTAACACAATCTCTATACGCAGTTTTGTGTTTTTGCGGATTTTGCGCACCAATCTTCGCACGACGATGAACATCTTTTTGGGAATCGAGGATTTTTGTTTTCTTGTTCTTCCGCTGCGCATATGATGTCGCCCCCCCTATGATTTCCCAACAAAAACTTCAAGAATCCTTCCTTCTCTTGAAGATTTCACAAAGGTACTCTCTAAAGAAGCTCTTAAATTCTGTTTTGTTCTTCATTTACTCTTGCTCATCATCATCCCTCTAAACAGCAGTAGTTATGGGATCTAGAAGATCCTCAAGGGACAAGGGAAAGAGGAGATTAGTAGAAGAGTTTGACTTCACCCTTTTCGATTCAAAAAACCATGCTGAAAAATTTCCCTCTTTCGAACTTAGAAGTATCAATAAGGGAAAATACGTGGATCTAAATGAACTAAGAGACTTAGAGACTATCCAATGGTTTGCAAACCTAGATCTACTTCCAATCTTGCAGATTAACGAACCCATCTATCCTAGGCTAGTTAGATTATTTTACAATAACATACAAATAGATGATGAAGAAAGGATGTCCACTTATCTTGTAGGACAACACATCTCAATCACTGATAGGTTCATTTGTGATATGATAGGCATTCCCATGAAAAGCATAGGACTTTACTTTAGAGGATCATGGGATGATGAAAGTATTGGAACATCCTATGTTGAAGCCTTAGGAACAATCTTTGCCAATCCTAACATAGCATTGATTCCTAAAAGTTGTGAACATCTACTGCCTTTGAACACTAAGATACTTCATCATATCATGACTAGTATAATTCTTCCTAAACAATACCATCATGATGAAATAAGTCAATTAGAATTAGGAACTATGTACTTAATCATGAAGGGACATGACATCTGTCTTGGTTATCTTATCCAACAAAACATGTTAGAATTATCTAAGAAAGATATGATGCTCCCATATGGTGGTATAATCACAAGAATAATGAAAGCTTACGACATTCTAATACCACCAGAAGAAGAAGTAATGAAAGTAGATAGATTCAGCATAATAAACAAAAATCTACTTCACTGACTAAGATGTTACTATAGAAACGGTATCTGGGTTAGAATCCCTAGAAGGACTGATCACCCTCAACCAGAACCAGAACCGGAAACACTAGTATTTAGGGGTACCCAATCTTCTCCGACCCTTCCCTTTGAGGAAATACATCCAGTTGAGCAAACTCATACATCCATCGAAGAAATTGGGATCCGAATGGATCGATTCGAACAGAGACAAGAACGGATTGAACAACGATAAGATCAAATCCTATCTGAGCTGCAGCAAATTCATAGTCAATTTGACTCCTTGTTTAGGCACATTAATTTTCCACCTCATCAATGAACTTGTTGAACACCTGTTGTTGTTGTAAACTTCTGATGTGTTGGCTGTAAACATCTATCGTGGTAAACATATATCTTGCGCCTTGTGGTAAAAGTTATCTCAGATTTTTATGGTATCATTACTGTTTGGTATGTGATGTGTCCAACTTAAGAATGTTGTGCTTTGAAACTAAAAGTTTTGAAAACCTTGTGCTTTGATTTCATTCGAAGAGAATTAGGAATGTTGATGTGTCCGAATAGATAAATTTGTTAAAATTATTTTTCGGACTATATTGAATGATCAAATCACTTGATTGTCATGTTTCTATGATTATATGTGAAAATCTGCAACAAAATCTTTTCCGAATTTATTCGAATGCTATAAAACAGATTTTCTCGTACACTTTCATGAAAAATAAGTTTCTGAAATAGATTTGATGAAGTGATTCATGTGTATGTATTCCATCCTGCAAAATCTTTACATAGACAATGGATTATAACAAAAAGGGGAAGACGTATTTAAAGCAATCTATGTAAAATTCCTCTATAAGCATGCTATTATTATTTTCTTGGTATCATAATTACTATGCTTTTTGTTGATGACAAAGGGGGAGATATATGAATTGATAAACACTGCCAAGATTAGAAATACTATGAGTGATGCTATAAACACTGCTATGATTATGCCATCCTTGCATCACCAAGAGATATATGAACATGTGCTATAGTTTGCATTATGTCTTGAGTTGATATCCTATCTTGTGAAGTAAATGCAAACTTGCTAGAAAATCTCAAATGTGTGCATCATGTAATAGTCCTTCGTAGCTTTATATGATAATATTCAATTACATGATGAATAGTTACAAACACAATCATATAAACTTGATGATGTCAAGCCTTGACATCTTGAAGAGATACATCATGATGGGAGTATTGATAAGTTTAACTGATCTAACTTATCAATACGTCACTTGAATTCTTAGGTCTTGAATTCAAGGTTGACTTATCTCAACTATGGCATATAGATAGGGGGAGTTAAGGATAACTCCATTATCAATTGATTGTCATCATCAAAAAGGGGGAGATTGTTGAATCTCGGATTTTGATGATGAAGTCAATTGTCATTTGTTGTCTAATCTATGTGTTGAGATAAGTGTGCAGGATTAACTATGATGAAAGTTAGATAAGCAGCAGGAGTTGCGCCGGAGTCAAGATCATGATCACGTTGGGAGTTCGAGAGTTCGACGGAAGTTCGGACGGTCGTCGGAGGTTCTGCGAGAACAGATCCGAGAAGTCCAGAAGCTTGCCAAGCGAAGCTCGTCGGAACTCACCAAGTGGATCGTCGCAAAGTCCAGGAGTTTGCCTGAAGTCCGTAGAAGAATCACCGAGGGTTCATCGGATGATTGACGGAAGTTCGCCGGAAACTCGCCGGAAGAAGCGATTGACGCATCGGAGCAAAGCTGCAGAAATTGTCTTAGATTTAATCGTAGTTAGCACGTTGATTAAGTTGGAAAATGGGAGGTGATCCCATTAGCTTAATCTTGGGGCAATTGGGCCCCTGAAAAGATTGAAATTGGGCCGAATGGAGCTAACCATTCGGACCCTGATCGCACCAGGAGGTGCAACCGCCTAGGCCAGGAGGTGGCACCGCCTGGGCTAAGTCTCCCAGCGAGACTGGGCAATGCAACCGCCCCAGCCAGGAGGTGCAACCGACTGAGCTCAGTCTTCGAGCTAGACTGGGCGGTGCAACCTCCCTGACAGAGAGGTAGCACCGCTTGAGCTCGATCTTCAAGCTCTGGCAGAGAGGTGCAACCGCCTCAATCAAGAGGTGGCACCGCCTAGGGCTCAGTCTCCGAGCCAGACTCAGGCGGTGCAACCGCCCCTGACAGAGAGATGCAACCGCCTGGGCTCAGTCTCCGAGCTCTGCCAGGCGGTGCAACCTCTCCAGTCAGGAGGTGCAACTGCCTGATCCCGGAATTCCGGGATTTGATCATTTTGAGCTCCAAATTTGAACTGGGTTGGGGCCTATAAATACCCCACCCATTCAGCACAGAAATGATACATACCTACACCGAATTCTTGATCTTTTCTGTGATTCTAAGAGCTCAAATTTGTGTAAAGTCCTAAAGTTCTCCTCTTTCTATTCTTCAAATCTTGAGTTGTAAAGAAAGGAGAGAAAGGTCCTGTAAGGGTTGTCTCCTGAGCCCATCAAAAGGAGTGAAATTGTAAAAGGGCAGTTGGCCTTCGCCCATTGAAGGAAGGCAGCTAGTTGACGCCAGTGACCTCGTCGGAGGAGGAAGCCAAAAGTGGAGTAGGTCAAGACTGACCAAGACTGACCGAACCACTCTAAATCTCTGGTTTGCTTTTATTTCGAGTACCTTATCATTACTGCAAACCTCCTACATAACTACTGCTCTCTGCGCCTTTACGAACAAGTTCTAAGTACTGATCTTTTCGAATCTGCATTCAGACGTAAATCTATGTTTTTCGTACGATCAGCTTACGTTTGTGTTTTGATTCTGCAAAACTGTCTTCTGCGCTTTTTATGAACTAGCTTCTAAGTTTAGATCCCTTTGAAACTATTTTAGACGCAAACTACGTTTAGATGTAAAACTACGTTTAGACGCAAGCTGCACAAACTGTGTTTAAACATAAAACTGTGTTTTAGACGTAAACTTCTTTTAAACGTAAAATTACGTTTGGACGTAAAACTGCGTTTAGACGCAAACTGCGTTTAGACGTAAAACTGTGTTTAGACGTAAACTGAGTTTAGACGCAAAACTGTGTTTAGACGCAAACTGCGCAAATTGTGTTTAGACATAAAACTGTGTTTTAGACGTAAAACTGCGTTTAGACGTAATCTGAGTTTAGACGCAAAACTGCGTTTTGACGTAAAACTGTGTTTAGATGCAAAACTGCGTTTAGACGCAAATTGTATTTAGATGCAAACTCAGTTTAGGCATAAACTGTGCTTAGACATAAACTGCGCTTAATCTTAAGCAATCTTAGAATCGGCTTTTACATCGAAATCGTTTTTATCGGACGAACGCAGCTGTCATTTTTTTTTTAAATCGCTGAAAGATTTCCGCTGCACTAATTCACCCCCCCCTCTTAGTGCTCTCGATCCTAACAGGAATCAGTTTTAATCAAAATAAATATTTTTCTGAAACTGGAAAAGTTTTCCGCTTGAAACCATCCAAAAGGATATGAGCACAAATGCGGTGTCATTTGTAGTCCAAGCTTCTTGACCAAACTCATTGACATGAGATTCTTTTGGCACCTGGTTTTGAAGATTGTGTTGACTTCTTACTTGGATCTTTTCATTGAAGAGTTCTTCTCAAACCTTTGGATTGAGAATTAGATTTGAGTCTATCACCTTCGATCTAGTAATTAACAAATGACTCAGATCCACATATGAAATCGGTGGAAGTTTAATAGTCATCACTTGTAGTTGTGACCAGGGTCTTATTGAATCTCGTATTTTGATGATGAAACTACTTGATATATGTTTATGATTTAATCTGCGTTATGAGTGACGCAGGGTGCTTCGATTAGGATGAGACAATTAAAGTACGAACATCATGTTGTGCCGGAGGAACATGTCAGAAGATTGGACGTCGAGCCGGTGGATCGGTCGACGTATCGACAGAAGGCTTCGGGCCATGGACTTGGGCATCGGGCCAAGAAGAGCGGGTATTGTGCCAAGGATATCGGAGTTACGGAGCCAACTGGCCGATTGGGCAATAGGCTGCAGGAAAGGACGATGCGCCGAAGAATCGGACGAAGCGTCGAGGGACCAATGACATGCCGGACAACTTGGTTAATTGCTTAGGATTAATTGTCTCGATCGAAGTTTTTGTTTTAAGTGTGCAGGATTAACTACGATGAAAGTAAGACATGCAGTAGGAGTTGCGCCGGAGTCATGACAATGATCACGTTGGGAGTTCGAGAGCTCGACGGAAGTTCGGACAGTCGTCGGAGGTTCTGCGGGAACAAATCCGAGAAGTCCAGAAGCTTGCCAAAGGAGCTCGTCGGAACTTGCCAAGTGGATCGTCGCAGTCCAGGAGGATGCCGGAAGTCCGCAGGAGCATCACCGAGGGTCCATCGGATGATCGACGGAAGTTCGCCGGAAACTCCCCGGAAGAAGCGAGTGACGCACCGAAGCAAGCTGCAGAATATGTCTTAGGAAATAATTATAGTTAGCACTTTGATTAAGTTAGAAATGGGAGGTGATCCCATTAGCTTAATCCTGGGGTAATTGGGCCCCTGAAGAACTCAAATTGGGTCGAATGGTTCAACCCATTCGGACCCAGGTTGCTGTGGGAGGTGCAACCGCCCAAGCAGGGAGGAAGCACCGCCCAGGCTATGTCTCCCAGCGAGACTGGGCGGTGCAACCGCCCTAGCCAAGAGGTGCAACCGCCCAGGGCTCAGTCTCCGAGCGAGACTGGGCGGTGCAACCTCCTATGTCAGGAGGTAGCACCGCTAGAGCTCAAGTTTCGAGCTCTGCCACGCGGTGCAACTTCTCCAGTCAGGCGGTGCAACCGCCTGAGCTCGGTCTTCGAGCTCTGGTAGAGAGGTGCAAACGCCCATGACAGAGGTGGCACCGCCCAGAGGCTCAGTCTTCGAGCTCTGCCAGGCGGTGCAACCGCCCCAGTCAGGAGGTGCAACCGCTTGATCCCGGAATTCCGGGATTTGATCGTTTTGAGCTCCAAATTTGAACTGGGTTGGGGCCTATAAATACCCCACCCATTCAGCACTGAAGAGATACAGACCTACACCGAATTCTTGATCTTTTCTGTGATTCTAAGAGCTCAAATTTGTGTAAAGTCCAAAAGTTCTCCTCTTTATGTTCTTCAAGTCTTGAGCTGTAAAGAGAGGAGAGAAAGGTTCTGTAAGGGTTGTCTCCTGAGCCCGTCAAAAGGAGTGAAACTGTAAAAGGGCAGTTGGCCTTCGCCTATTGAAGGAAGGCCTCTAGTTGACGTCGGTGACCTCGTCGGTGGAGGAAGCCAAAAGTTGAGTAGGTCAAGACTGACCGAACCACTCTAAATCTCTGGTTTGCTTTTATTTTGAGCACTTTATCATTACTGCAAACGTCCAACATAGCTATTGCTCTCTGCGCTATTACGAACAAGTTTCTAAGTTTTGATCTTTCCGAATCTGCATTCAGACGTAAATCGGTGTTTTCGTACGATCTTTACATTGTAGTTTACATTTACGTTTTGATTCTATTTATAACTGCAAACTGTCTTCTGCGCTTTTACGAATGAGTTTCTTTGCAGTTTATGTTGACGTTTTGATTCCATTTATAACTGCAAACTGCCTTCTGCGCTTTTACGAACGAGTGTTTGAGTTCAGATATTTCCGAATCTGAGCTTAGACGCAATCTCCGCTTAGACGCAAACTGCGCTTAGACGCAATCTGAGCTTAGACGCAAACTGCGCTTAGACGCAAACTGCGCTTAGACGCAATCTGAGCTTAGACGCAAACTGCGCTTAGATGCAAACTGCGCTTAGATGCAATCTGCATTTAGACGTAAACTACGCTTAGACGCAAACTGCATTTAGATGCAAACTGCGTAAACTGCGCTTAGACGCAAACTGTGTTTAGACGTAAACTGCACTTAGTCATAAGTAATCTTAGAATCGGCTTTTGCATCAAAATAGTTTTTATCGAACGAACGCAGATTTCGTTTTTAATCGCTGAAAGATTTCTGCTGCACTAATTCACCCCCCCCCCTCTTAGTGCTCTCGATCCTAACAATTGGTATCAGAGCGGGGTATTTCTCATTTCGAATTTACACCCGAGAGAAATGGCTCTTCAAGAGGGCTTTTCGGTCTTTCATCCATCGTTCTTTAACGGATTGGACTACACTTATTGGAAAACTTGAATGAGAGTTTTCTTGATTTCTCTAAATCTGGATTTATTGAATATCGTTGAAAACGGTTTTCAACTTCCCTCTAAACCGATGAACGAAAGGTCAGATTTAGAGAAGAAGTATTTTTCTTTAAACGCAAAGGCTATGAATGCCTTATTTTACGCTTTGGACAAAAATGAGTTCAATCGGGTTTCTTTGTGCGAAACGGCTTTCGATATTTGGCGCACTCTTGAAATCACGCACAAGGGAACTAGTAGAGTCAAAGACTCAAAAGTTAATATTTTACTGCATGATTTCGAGCTTTTTCATATGAAACCAAGCGAAACCGTTGTTGACATGTACACTCGTTTTACGGATGTCGTCAATGGTTTAAAATCACTTGGTAAAAGCTTTTCGGATTTTGAACTCGTTGATAAAGTTTTGCTCTCACTTTCTAAAACATGGGATTCAAAAGTAACTGCTATTCAAGAATCGAAAAAACTTGAACCAATTTCCACTTGAAGAACTAAGTGGTTCATTGATCACATATGAAATGACGTGCAATGCACGTGAAGAACTTGAGAACCACCTTCCAAAGAACAGGAAGGATTTGGGACATAGAACATTTGAAGACCACTTGAGCATAAGCTCAAGTGATGGTGAACTTAAACTACAAATGAAACAAAAATTAAAAAGTAAAAAGAACGGAACTACTTGCTTTGAACGCAAGAAGAAGAACAAAAATTGGGATGAATCGAGCTTCTCCGAAGACGAGGAGAAAATCAACAAAGGCGAGGTGGTAAACTACGCCTTTACGCCTTTCGACGCTGAGGTAATCAAAATGCCTTTAATTTACTTTGAAATTACATAATTCTTTTCATAATGCATTTTTCTTTTTTATTTTCTTAAAAATTGCATGTTTAATAATTTTATAATGAAAATAGAAAAAATTAGGAATCATGCTTATCATTTTAGTAATTTTGAAAATAATCATGAAAATTGCTTGTTTATGATAAACAAAATGATTTTGATTAAAAATACATTATGAAATCATGCTATATGTGGTTGAGAAGCAATAATGTGTATCATGTTGATTTCCATTGTTATTTCTCGATTTTGAGTATATGAAATCATGTTCAATTTGAAGTTATGATTAATGTGCATATATTTTTGAAATTATGGTGATTATCGATTTTCATGATAATAACAGTGGCTTTAAAAAAAAAAAAATTTTGATGCATGTTTTCATAAATGAAAAGGCATGTTAACATGAAATCGATCACTTAAAATGAAACACTTAAAAAGGGGGAAAATATATTATCAATGAAATCATGAATCTTTTTATGTTTTGTGAGCCATAGAAATGATTTTGATGACTTAAAATTGAAATGAGTTTTATCAAAATCATGATCTTGATTTATCAAATTGAATGAATTGAAAATGAATAATGATTTTTCTCTTGATTGATTGTGACTTGTATTCCTTGTGTTCATGATATGATTTTTATGCAATTCCTTGTATTCATGAAACATTTATCTCATCACTCAATTATTTCTTTTCAATATTCCTCAAGTGATGATATGAATGCATGAGATATTCATGAATTTATTTTGATGTATGCAAATGAGAAGCTTCGATCATGCATGGTAGGATGCAATGTGATAAATTAATACGATGATGAATTGAAATATTTATGATTTGGAATGATGCATATGCTTTTGTATGATGTGTATCATGAATGCTTAAAAAAATAAAAAAATAAATAAATGTTTATATCATGTTAGATGGTTTTGCATATTATGCATGATAAGCTATAGTGATGAGTGAAACAATGATTGAAATAATATGAATGATGATTTGGAATCATGCATATAATAATAAGTTTATATATTTTGAAAATGTGCATGTTTTAATTTGAAAATATAATGATGCACAAATGAGATTGATACTAACCTTTGTCATGATTTAAAAATTGATGTAAAGGGTTTTTCCCTTCTTTTTGACAATGACAAAAGGGGAGATAGCCAGCTTGCACAATTCAAGAAGAAAGCAAAAATTGAACTTCTCAAAAGAGAAGAAATTGCTATCTTGAACATCACCAAGAAGTGCTATCTTGGAAGTCTCAAGACACACAAATGCAATCATGCAAAATTTGTAATTTTGCACATTATTAAAATTTATGATGCTTTGGTGATTATGCATGTTCTAAAATGTTATAAGATTCACTAGCTTGCATGAGGTAGAACTTAGCTATATTGAACATCACCAAGGAATGCTATCTTGCCTATCTCAAGAAACAAAAAGTCAACATGCACATCTAGCAAAACTTATATTTCAAGAAGCAAGAGTTGCTTTCTTGAACATCTCAAAATTGCTAGCTTGCGGGCCTTAAAATGTAGAAATTTTTTGCTTGCCTGTATATGGTAAACTTGCTATCATACTACCATGATGATGAGCATGCCTTATCTTCATGATTATATTTGAAAAACTATGGCAAAAATATGTCCGAATGATAAAACGTGTTAAAATTATTTTTCGGACTTTTTTGATTGAATAATCAAATCACTTGATTGCCATAATAATTTTACACAATCACTTACCATGATTACATGTTGGAAATTATGTGCTTGAATACAAAAATTTCCAGGATAATAAGCATGTTTTACCTTCATGATTGTAATTGAATATCTCTAGTAAAACCCTGTCCGAATGTATGAAAGTGTCAAATTTCATTTTCGGATTTTCTTGATCCTAACAATTGGATTTTCTTGATACATTATCCTCTTCCGAATTTAACAAGCATATGTCATATCAAGTTTAATTCACATCATTGATTTTTGACATATGGAATCATCTAGCAAAGGCACTTATCATATGAAAAATATTTTTTGAGAAACATATTTGATGATTCCTTCTTATAAAAGGAAGATAGTTTTACATACAAGGATTTGACTCACTTACTTATCTTAATCCTTGCAAAAATGAAGTGTGCTTTAATATCTTATCGATTTGAACTTCACATATGGCTTTATTCCTTCATGTAAAAAGATAACAAATAAAAAGGAAGAAGCAATAAAAGCTATCTCCATCTCATGTTTTTCTCGAGATGTTTGCATAATTGGTATCCTATCACTCAGTGTTGAAAAATGACATGAACCAACTTATGGCATCGCACTTATATTTAAAATTTGCTTATATCGTTCTCCTTGTTGTTGATGACAAAGGGGGAGAAAAATATGAATTGATATGGTTGCTATTACTGATGTTATGATTAGGCCATACCTGCTATCACTGATAATGATATGGTTGCTATTACTGATGTTGATATGGTTGCTATCACTGATGCTATGATTAGGCCATACTTGCATCACCAAGAAATATATGATTGCTATATGCCCTGTATCAATATATCAAACAAAAATTTGCATCGTTCGAGCTGATATCTTACCATGTGATGCAATGCTACACTTGCTAACATATTCGAAATGTGTACATCATGAAATGATATCAAAATCTTGCTTCACAGCTTTACATGTCGATATCATGCCATATGATGAAATGCTACAATTGATAAACACTTGAAAAAGTTGCATTACGATATCAAAAGCTAACACTACAAAAGAAGCAAAAATTTGCTAGCTTGCAACTTGCATATTTCAAGAAGCAAGAGTTGCCTTCTTGAATATCTCTAAACTGCTAGCTTGCGAGTTCTAAAATGTTGTAACATTGCTAGCTTGTATGTGCTATCGTGTATGCGGTAAAACTTGCATATCTAAAACTTGATAGCTTGAATGTTCTAAGCATGATGTAACATTTGCTAAATTTTCTGGCTTCAAACTTGCATGATGATAACAAAAGATATTATGTTTTTCATGCAATGAGTTAAACTTACATCACAAACACTTGATTGTGGTACTTCTCCTTTTTGTTGATGACAAAGGGGGAGAAGTATTTGATGACATGACATGTTATGCATAAGTTTATGCATAAGTTCATGATAACGTGTTGCAAGTATTCATGATGAATATTGCAATGACTTGAATTCAGTTTGAATTCAAGGTTCTATCAATGACTTGAATTCAGTTTGAATTCAAGGTTCTATCAATATGGCATATTGATAGGGGGAGTTTGTTTAAACTCTGGGAGTTAAGGTTAACTCCGTTTATGATGACATGTTGCTTAGATTTCTGAATCTAAGAGTTTCTATCAATATGGCATATTGGTAGGGGGAGTTTGTTTAAACTCCGGGAGTTAAGTTTAACTCCGTCATCAAGTAGTTGTCATCATCAAAAAGGGGGAGATTGTTGAATCTCGTATTTTGATGATGAAACTACTTGATATATGTTTATGATTTAATCTGCGTTTTGAGTGACGCAGGGTGCTTCGATTAGGATGAGACAATTAAAGCAGGAACATCATGTTGTGCCGGAGGAACATGTCAGAAAATTGTACGTCGGGCCGGTGGATCAGTCGACGTATCGACAGAAGGCTTCGGGCCGTGGACTCGGGCATCGGGCCAAGAAGAGCGGGTATTGTGCCAAGGATATCGGAGTTGCGGAGCCAACTGGCCGATTGGGCAATAGGCCGCAGGAAAGGACGATGCGCCGAAGAATCGGACGAAGCGTCGAGGGACCAATGATATGCCGGACAACTTGGTTAATTGATTAGGATTAATTATCTCGATCGAAGTTTTTGTTTTAAGTGTGCAGGATTAACTACGATGAAATTAAGACATGCAACAGGAGTTGCGCCGGAGTCATGACAATGATCACGTTGGGAGTTCGAGAGCTCGACGGAAGTTCGGACAGTCGTCGGAGGTTCTGCGGGAACAAATCCGAGAAGTCCAGAAGCTTGCCAACGGAGCTCGTCGGAACTTGCCAAGTGGATCGTCGCAGTCCAGGAGTTTGCCGGAAGTCCGCAGGAGCATCACCGAGGGTCCATCGGATGATCGACGGAAGTTCGCCGGAAACTCACCGGAAGAAGCGAGTGATGCACCGAAGCAAGCTGCAGAAAATGTCTTAGGAAATAATCGTAGTTAGCACTTTGATTAAGTTAGAAATGGGAGGTGATCCCATTAGCTTAATCCTGGGGCAATTGGGCCCCCGAAGAACTCAAATTGGGTCGAATGGTTCAACCCATTCGGACCCAGGTTGCTGTGGGAGGTGCAACCGCCCAGGCAGGGAGGTAGCACCGCCCAGGCAGGGAGGTAGCACCGCCCAGGCTATGTCTCCCAGCGAGACTAGGCGGTGCAACCGCCCCAGCCAAGAGGTGCAACCGCCCAAGGCTCAGTCTCCGAGCGAGACTAGGTGGTGCAACCTCCTCTGTCAGGAGGTAGCACCGCTAGAGCTCAAGTTTCGAGCTCTGGCAAGCGGTGCAACCTCTCCAGTCAGGCGGTGCAACCGCCTGAGCTCTGTCTTCGAGCTCTGGCAGAGAGGTGCAACCGCCCATCACAGAGGTGGCACTACCCAGAGGCTCAGTCTTTGAGCTCTGCCAGGCGGTGCAACCGCCCCAGTTAGGAGGTGCAACCGCTTGATCCCAGAATTCCGGGATTTGAACGTTTTGAGCTCCAAATTTAAACTGGGTTGGGGCCTATAAATACCCCACCCATTCAGCACTGAAGAGATACAGACCTACACCGAATTCTAGATCTATTCTGTGATTCTAAGTGCTCAAATTTGTGTAAAGTCCAAAAGTTCTCCTCTTTCTATTTTTCAAGTCTTGAGTTGTAAAGAGAGGAGAGAAAGGTTCTGTAAGGGTTGTCTCCTAAGCCCGTCAAAAGGAATGAAACTGTAAAAGGGCAGTTGGCCTTCGCCTATTGAAGGAAGGCCTCTAGTTGACGTCGGTGACCTCGTCGGTGGAGGAAGCCAAAAGTGGAGTAGGTCAAGACTGACCGAACCACTCTAAATCTCTGGTTTGCTTTTATTTTGAGCACTTTATCATTACTGCAAACCTCCTACATAGCTACTGCTCTCTGCGCTTTTACGAACAAGTTTCTAAGTTCTGATCTTTCCGAATCTGCATTAAGACGTAAATCGGTGTTTTCGTACGATCTTTACATTGCAGTTTACATTTACGTTTTGATTCTATTTATAACTGCAAACTGTCTTCTGCGCTTTTATGAATGAGTTTCTTTGCAGTTTATGTTTACGTTTTGATTCCATTTATAACTGCAAACTGCCTTCTATGCTTTTACGAACGAGTGTTTGAGTTCAGATCTTTCCGAATCTGAGCTTAGACGCAATCTGCGCTTAGACGCAAACTGCGCTTAGACGCAATCTGAGCTTAGACGCAAACTGCGCTTAGACGCAAACTACGCTTAGACGCAATCTGAGCTTAGACGCAAACTGTGCTTAGATGCAAACTGCGCTTAGACGCAATCTGCATTTAGACGTAAACTACGCTTAGACGCAAACTGCATTTAGACGCAAACTGCGTAAACTGCGCTTAGACGTAAACTATGTTTAGACGTAAACTGCACTTAATCATAAGTAATCTTAGAATCGGCTTTTGCATCAAAATAGTTTTTATCGAACGAACGCAGCTTTCATTTTTAATCGCTGAAAGATTTTCGCTGCACTAATTGACCCCCCCCCCTCTTAGTGCTCTCGATCCTAACAATTGGTATCAGAGCGGGGTATTTCTCATTTCGAATTTACACCCGAGAGAAATGGCTCTTCAAGAGGGTTTTTCGGTCTTTCGTCCACCGTTCTTTAACAGATTGGACTACACTTATTGGAAAACTCGAATGAGAGTTTTCTTGATTTCTCTAAATCTGGATTTATGGAATATCGTTGAAAACGGTTTTCAACTTCCCTCTAAACCGATGAACCAAAAGGTCAGATTTAGAGAAGAACTATTTTTCTTTAAACGCAAAGGCTATGAATGCCTTATTTTGCGCTTTGGACAAAAATGAGTTCAATCGGGTTTCTTTGTGCGAAACGGCTTTCGATATTTGGCGCACTCTTGAAATCACGCACAAGGGAACTAGTAGAGTCAAAGACTCAAAAGTTAATATTTTACTGCTTGATTTCGAGCTTTTTCATATGACACCAAGTGAAACCATTGTTGACATGTACACCCGTTTTACGGATGTCGTCAATGGTTTAAAATCACTTGGTAAAAGCTTTTCGGATTTTGAACTCGTTGACAATGTTTTGCGCTCACTTTCTAAAACTTGGGATTCAAAAGTAACTGCTATTCAAGAATCGAAAAACTTGAACCAATTTCCACTTGAAGAACTAAGTGGTTCATTGATCACATATGAAATGACGTGCAATGCACGTGAAGAACTTGAGAACCACCTTCCAAAGAACAGGAAGGATTTGGGACATAGAACATTTGAAGACCACTCGAGCATAGGCTCTGGTGATGGTGAACTTAAACTACAAATGAAACAAAAATTAAAAAGTAAAAAGAACGGAACTACTTGCTTTGAACGCAAGAAGAAGAACAAAAATTGGGATGAATCGAGCTCTTCCGAAGACGAGGAGAAAATCAACAAAGGCGAGGTGGCAAACTACGCCTTTACGCCTTTCGACGCTGAGGTAATTAAAATGCCTTTAATTTACTTTGAAATTACAAAATGCTTTTCATAATATATTTTTCTTTTTTATTTTCTTAAAAATTACATGTTTAATAATTTTATAATGAAAATAGAAAAAATTAGGAATCATGCTTATCATTCTAGTAATTTTGAAAATAATCATGAAAATGGCTTGTTGATGATAAACAAAATGATTTTGATTAAAAATACATTATGAAATCATGCTATATGTGGTTGAGAAGCAATAATGTGTATCATGTTGATTTCCATTGTTATTTCTCGATTTTGAGTATATGAAATCATGTTCAATTTGAAGTTATGATTAATGAGTATATATTTTTAAAATTATGGTGATTATCGATTTTCATGATAATAACAGTGGCTTTAAAAAAAAAAAAAATTTGATGCATGTTTTCATAAATGAAAATGCATGCTAACATGAAATCGATCACTTAAAATGAAACACTTAAAAAGGGGGAAAATATATTATCAATGAAATCATGAATCTATTTATGTTTTGTGAGCCATAGAAATGATTTTGATGACTTAAAATTGAAATGAGTTTTATCAAAATCATGATCTTGATTTATCAAATTGAATGAATTGAAAATGAATAATGATTTTTCTCTTGAATGATTGTGACTTGTATTCCTTGTATTCATGATATGATTTTTATACAGTTCCTTGTATTCATGAAACATTTATCTCATCACTCAATTATTTCTTTTCAATATGCCTCAAGTGATGATATGAATGCATGAGATATTCATGAATTTATTTTGATGTATGCAAATGAGAAGCTTCGATCATGCATGGTAGGATGCAATGTGATAAATTAATACCATGATGAATTGAAATATTTATGATTTGGAATGATGCATATGCTTTTGTATGATGTGTATCATGAATGCTTAAAAAAATAAATAAATAAATAAATGTTTATATCATGTTAGATGGTTTTACATATTATGCATGATAAGCTATAGTGATGAGTGAAACAATGATTGAAATAATATGAATTAAACTTGATTGCCATAATAATTTTACACAATCACTTACCATGATTACATGTTGGAAATTATGTGCTTGAATACAAAAATTTCCATGATAATAAGCATGTTTTACCTTCATGATTGTAATTGAATATCTCTAGTAAAACCCTGTCCGAATGTATGAAAGTGTCAAATTTCATTTTCGGATTTTCTTGATCCTAACAATTGGATTTTCTTGATACATTATCCTCTTCCGAATTTAACAAGCATATGTCATATCAAGTTTAATTCATATCATTGATTTTTGACATATTGAATCATCTAGCAAAGGCACTTATCATGTGAAAAATATTTTTTGAGAAACATATTTGACGATTCCTTCTTATAAAAGGAAGATAGTTTTACATACAAGGATTTGACTCACTTACTTATCTTAATCCTTGCAAAAATGAAGTGTGCTTTAATATCTTATCGATTTGAACTTCACATATGGCTTTATTCCTTCATGTAAAAAGATAACAAATAAAAAGGAAGAAGCAATAAAAGCTATCTCCATCTCATGTTTTTCTCGAGATGTTTGCATAATTGGTATCCTATCACTCAGTGTTGAAAAATGACATGAACCAACTTATGGCATCGCACTTATATTTAAAATTTGCTTATATCGTTCTCCTTGTTGTTGATGACAAAGGGGGAGAAAAATATAAATTGATATGGTTGCTATTACTGATGTTATGATTAGGCCATACCTGCTATCACTGATAATGATATGGTTGCTATTACTGATGTTGATATGGTTGCTGTCACTGATGCTATGATTAGGCCATACTTGCATCACCAAGAAATATATGATTGCTATATGCCCTGTATCAAGATATCAAACAAAAATTTGCATCGTTCGAGCTGATATCTTACCATGTGATGCAATGCTACACTTGCTAAAATATTCGAAATGTGTACATCATGAAATGATATCAAAATCTTGCTTCACAGCTTTACATGTCGATATCATGCCATATGATGAAATGCTACAATTGATAAACACTTGAAAAAGTTACGTTACGATATCAAAAGCTAACACTACAAAAGAAGCAAAAATTTGCTAGCTTGCAACTTGCATATTTCAAGAAGCAAGAGTTGCCTTCTTGAATATCTCTAAACTGCTAGCTTGCAAGTTCTAAAATGTTGTAACATTGCTAGCTTGTATGTGCTATCGTGTATGCGGTAAAACTTGCATATCTAAAACTTGATAGCTTGAATGTTCTAAGCATGATGTAACATTTGCTAAATTTTCTGGCTTCAAACTTGCATGATGATAACAAAAGATATTATGTTTTTCATGCAATGAGTTAAACTTACATCACAAACACTTGATTGTGGTACTTCTCCTTTTTGTTGATGACAAAGGGGGAGAAGTATTTGATGACATGACATGTTATGCATAAGTTTATGCATAAGTTCATGATAACGTGTTGCAAGTATTCATGATGAATATTGCAATATCAGTTTGAATTCAAGGTTCTATCAATATGACATATTGATAGAGGGAGTTTGTTTAAACTCTAGGAGTTAAGGTTAACTCCGTTTATGATGACATGTTGCTTAGATTTCTGAATCTAAGAGTTTCTATCAATATGGCATATTGATAGGGGGAGTTTGTTTAAACTCCGGGAGTTAAGTTTAACTCCGTCATCAAGTAGTTGTCATCATCAAAAAGGGGGAGATTGTTGAATCTCGTATTTTGATGATGAAACTACTTGATATATGTTTATGATTTAATCTGCGTTTTGAGTGACGCAGGGTGCTTCGATTAGGATGAGACAATTAAAGCAGGAACATCATGTTGTGCCGGAGGAACATGTTAGAAAATTGTACGTCGGGCAGGTGGATCGGTCGACGTATCGACAGAAGGCTTCGGGCCGTGTACTCGGGCATCGGGCCAAGAAGAGCGGGTATTGTGCCAAGGATAGCGGAGTTGCGGAGCCAACTGGCCGATTGGGCAATAGGCCGCAGGAAAGGACGATGCGCCGAAGAATCGGACGAAGCGTCGAGGGACCAATGACATGCCGGACAACTTGGTTAATTGCTTAGGATTAATTGTCTCGATCGAATTTTTTGTTTTAAGTGTGCAGGATTAACTACGATGAAAGTAAGACATGTAGCAGGAGTTGCACCGGAGTCATGACAATGATCACGTTGGGAGTTCGAGAGCTCGACGGAAGTTTGGACAGTCGTCGGATGTTCTGCGGGAACAAATATGAGAAGTCCAGAAGCTTGCCAAAGGAGCTCGTCAGAACTTGCCAAGTGGATTGTCGCAGTCCAGGAGTTTTCCGGAAGTCCGCAGGAGTATCACCGAGGGTTCATCGGATGATCGACGGAAGTTCGCCGGAAACTCGTCGGAAGAAGCGAGTGACGCACCGAAGCAAGCTGCAGAATACGTCTTAGGAAATAATCGTAGTTAGCACTTTGATTAAGTTAGAAATGGGAGGTGATCCCATTTGCTTAATCCTGGGGCAATTGGGCCCCTGAAGAACTCAAATTGGGTCGAATGGTTCAACCCATTCGGACCCAGGTTGCTGTGGGAGGTGCAACCGCCTAGGTAGGGAGGTAGCACCGCCCAGGCTATGTCTCCCAGCGAGACTGGGCGGTGCAACCGCCCAAGCCAAGAGGTGCCACCGCCCAGGGCTCAGTCTCCGAGCAAGACTGGGCGGTGCAACCTCCTCTGTCAGGAGGTAGCACCGCTAGAGCTCAAGTTTCGAGCTCTGCCAAGCGGTGCAACCTCTCCACTCATGACAGAGGTGGCACCGCCCATGACAGAGGTGGCACCGCCCAGAGGCTCAGTCTTCGAGCTCTGCCAGGCGGTGCAACCGCCCCAGTCAGGAGGTGCATCCGCTTGATCCCATAATTCCGAGATTTGATTGTTTTGAGCTCCAAATTTGAATTGGGTTGGGGCCTATAAATACCCCACCCATTCAGCACTGAAGAGATACAGACCTACACCGAATTCTTGATCTTTTCTGTGATTCTAAGAGCTCAAATTTGTGTAAAGTCCAAAAGTTCTCCTCTTTCTGTTCTTCAAGTCTTGAGTTGTAAAGAGAGGAGAGAAAGGTTCTGTAAGGGTTGTCTCCTGAGCCCGTCAAAAGGAGTGAAACTGTAAAAGGGCAGTTGGCCTTCGCCTATTGAAGGAAGGCCTCTAGTTGACGTCGGTGACCTCGTCGGTGGAGGAAGCCAAAAGTGGAGTAGGTCAAGACTGACCGAACCACTCTAAATCTCTGGTTTGCTTTTATTTTGAGCACTTTATCATTACTGCAAACCTCCTACATAGCTACTGCTCTCTACGCTTTTACGAACAAGTTTCTAAGTTATGATCTTTCCTAATCTGCATTCAGACGTAAATCGGTGTTTTCATACGATCTTTACATTGCAGTTTACATTTACGTTTTGATTCTATTTATAATTGCAAACTGGCTTCTGCGCTTTTACGAACGAGTTTCTTTGCAGTTTATGTT
Source organism: Musa acuminata AAA Group (assembly GCF_036884655.1). NCBI lineage: Eukaryota > Viridiplantae > Streptophyta > Magnoliopsida > Zingiberales > Musaceae > Musa > Musa acuminata. The sequence goes on along the minus strand of NC_088345.1, from coordinate 26,601,981 downwards.
TACGTTTTGATTCCATTTATAACTGCAAACTGCCTTCTGCGCTTTTACGAACGAGTGTTTGAGTTCAGATCTTTCCGAATCTGAGCTTAGACGCAATCTACGCTTAGACGCAAACTGCGCTTAGACGCAATCTGAGCTTAGACGCAAAATGCGCTTAGACGCAAACTGTGCTTAGATGCAATCTGAGCTTATATGCAAACTGCGCTTAGATGCAAACTGCGCTTAGACGCAATCTGCATTTAGACGTAAACTACGCTTAGACACAAACTGCATTTAGACGCAAACTGCGTAAACTGCGCTTAGACGCAAACTGTGTTTAGACGTAAACTGCACTTAATCATAAGTAATCTTAGAATCGGCTTTTGCATCAAAATAGTTTTTATCGAACGAACGCAGCTTTCGTTTTTAATCGCTGAAAGATTTCCACTACACTAATTCACCCCCTCCCCCCTATTAGTGCTCTCGATTCTAACAATTGGTATCAGAGCGGGGTATTTCTCATTTCGAATTTACACCCGAGAGAAATGGCTCTTCAAGAGGGCTTTTCGGTCTTTTGACCACCGTTCTTTAACGGATTGGACTACACTTATTGGAAAACTCGAATGAGAGTTTTCTTATTTTCTCTAAATCTAGATTTATGGAATATCGTTGAAAACGGTTTTCAACTTTCCTCTAAACCGATGAACGAAAGGTCAGATTTAGAGAAGAACTATTTTTCTTTAAACGCAAAGGCTATGAATGCCTTATTTTGCGCTTTGGACAAAAATGAGTTCAATCGGGTTTCTTTGTGCGAAACGGCTTTCGATATTTGGCGCACTTTTGAAATCACGCACAAGGGAACTAGTAGAGTCAAAGACTCGAAAGTTAATATTTTACTGCTTGATTTCGAGCTTTTTCATATGACACCAAGTGAAACCATTGTTGACATGTACACCCGTTTTACGGATGTCGTCAATGGTTTAAAATCACTTGGTAAAAGCTTTTCGGATTTTGAACTCATTGACAAAGTTTCGCGCTCACTTTCTAAAACTTGGGATTCAAAAGTAACTGCTATTCAAGAATCGAAAAACTTGAACCAATTTCCACTTGAAGAACTAAGTGGTTCATTGATCACATATGAAATGACGTGCAATGCACGTGAAGAACTTGAGAACCACCTTCCAAAGAACACGAAGGATTTGAGACATAGAACATTTGAAGACCACTCGAGCATAGGCTCTGGTGATGGTGAACTTAAACTACAAATGAAACAAAAATTAAAAAGTAAAAAGAACGGAACTACTTGCTTTGAACTCAAGAAGAAGAACAAAAATTGGGATGAATCGAGCTCCTCCGAAGACGAGGAGAAAATCAATAAAGGCGAGGTGGCAAACTACGCCTTTACGCCTTTCGACACTGAGGTAATTAAAATGCCTTTAATTTACTTTGAAATTACAAAATGCTTTTCATAATGCATTTTTCTTTTTTATTTTCTTAAAAATTGCATGTTTAATAATTTTATAATGAAAATAGAAAAAATTAGGAATCATGCTTATCATTCTAGTAATTTTGAAAATAATCATGAAAATGGCTTGTTTATGATAAACAAAATGATTTTGATTAAAAATACATTATGAAATCATGCTATATGTGGTTGAGAAGCAATAATGTGTATCATGTTGATTTCCATTGTTATTTCTCGATTTTGAGTATATGAAATCATGTTCAATTTGAAGTTATGATTAATGAGTATATATTTTTAAAATTATGGTGATTATCGATTTTCATGATAATAACAGTGGCTTAAAAAAAAAAAAAATTTGATGCATGTTTTCATAAATGAATAGGCATGCTAACATGAAATCGATCACTTAAAATGAAAAACTTAAAAAGGGCGAAAATATATTATCAATGAAATCATGAATCTATTTATGTTTTGTGAGCCATAGAAATGATTTTGATGACTTAAAATTGAAATGAGTTTTATTAAAATCATGATCTTGATTTATCAAATTGAATGAATTGAAAATGAATAATGATTTTTCTCATGAATGATTGTGACTTGTATTCCTTGTATTCATGATATGATTTTTATACAGTTCCTTGTATTCATGAAACATTTATCTCATCAATCAATTATTTCTTTTCAATATGCCTCAAGTGATGATATGAATGCATGAGATATTCATGAATTTATTTTGATGTATGCAAATGAGAAGCTTCGTTCATGCATGGTAGGATGCAATGTGATAAATTAATACCATGATGAATTGAAATATTTATGATTTGGAATGATGCATATGCTTTTGTATGATGTGTATCATGAATGCTTAAATAAATAAATAAATAAATAAATGTTTATATCATGTTAGATGGTTTTACATATTATGCATGATAAGCTATAGTGATGAGTGAAACAATGATTGAAATAATATGAATGATGATTTGGAATTATGCATATAATAATAAGTTTATATGTTTTGAAAATGTGCATGTTTTAATTTGAAAATATGATGATGCACAAATGAGATTGATACTAACCTTTTTCAAGATTTAAAAATTGATGTAAAGGGTTTGTCCCTTCTTTTTGACAATGACAAAAGGGGAGATAGCTAGCTTGCACAATTCAAGAAGAAAGCAAAAATTGAACTTCTCAAAAGAGAAGAAATTGCTATATTTAACATCACCAAGAAGTGCTATCTTGCAAGTCTCAAGTCACACAAATGCAATCATGCAAAATTTATAATTTTGCACATTATTAAAATTTATGATGCTTTGGTGATTATGCAAGTTCTAAAATGTTATAAGATTCACTAGCTTGCATGATGTAGAACTTAGCTATATTGAACATCACCAAGGAATGCTATCTTGCCTATCTCAAGAAACAAAAAGTCAACTTGCACATCTAGCAAAACTTATATTTCAAGAAGCAAGAGTTGCTTTCTTGAACATATCAAAATTGCTAGCTTGCGGGCCTTAAAATGTAGAAATTTTTTGCTAGCTTGTATATGGTAAACTTGCTATCATACTACCATGATGATGAGCATGCCTTATCTTCAAGATTATATTTGAAAAACTATGGCAAAAATATGTCCGAATGATTAAACGTGTTAAAATTATTTTTCGGACCTTTTTGATTGAATAATCAAATCACTTGATTGCCATAATAATTTTACACAATCACTTACCATGATTACATGTTGGAAATTATGTGCTTGAATACAAAAATTTCCATGATAATAAGCATGTTTTACCTTCATGAATGTAATTGAATATCTCGAGTAAAACCCTGTCCGAATGTATGAAAGTGTCAAATTTCATTTTCGGATTTTCTTGATCCTAACAATTGGATTTTCTTGATACATTATCCTCTTCCGAATTTAACAAGCATATGTCATATCAAGTTTAATTCACATCATTGATTTTTGACATATGGAATCATCTAGCGAAGGCACTTATCATGTGAAAAATATTTTTTGAGAAACATATTTGATGATTCCTTCTTATAAAAGGAAGATAGTTTTACATACAAGGATTTGACTCACTTACTTATCTTAATCCTTGCAAAAATGAAGTGTGCTTTAATATCTTATCGATTTGAACTTCACATATGGCTTTCTTCCTTCATGTAAAAAGATAACAAATAAAAAGGAAGAAGCAATAAAAGCTATCTCCATGTCATGTTTTTCTCGAGATGTTTGCATAATTGGTATCCTATCACTCAGTGTTGAAAAATGACATGAACCAACTTATGACGTCGCACTTATATTTAAAATTTGCTTATATCGTTCTCCTTGTTGTTGATGACAAAGGCGGAGAAAAATATGAATTGATATGGTTGCTATTACTGATGTTATGATTAGGCCATACCTGCTATCACTGATAATGATATGGTTGCTATTACTGATGTTGATATGGTTGCTATCACTGATGCTATGATTAGGCCATACTTGCATCACCAAGAAATATATGATTGCTATATGCCCTGTATCAAGATATCAAACAAAAATTTGCATCGTTCGAGCTGATATCTTACCATGTGATGCAATGCTACACTTGCTAAAATATTCGAAATGTGTACATCATGAAATGATATCAAAATCTTGCTTCACAGCTTTACATGTCAATATCATGCCATATGATGAAATACTACAATTGATAAACACCTGAAAAAGTTGCGTTACGATATCAAAAGCTAACACTACAAAAGAAGCAAAAATTTGCTAGCTTGCAACTTGCATACTTCAAGAAGCAAGAGTTGCCTTCTTGAATATCTCTAAACTGCTAGCTTGCAAGTTCTAAAATGTTGTAACATTGCTAGCTTGTATGTGCTATCTTGTATGCGGTAAAACTTGCATATCTAAAACTTGATAGCTTGAATGTTCTAAGCATGATGTAACATTTGCTAAATTTTCTGGCTTCAAACTTGCATGATGATAACAAAAGATATTATGTTTTTCATGCAATGAGTTAAACTTACATCACAAACACTTGATTGTGGTACTTCTCCTTTTTCTTGATGACAAAGGGGGAGAAGTATGTGATGACATGACATGGTATGCATAAGTTCATGATAACGTGTTGCAAGTATTCATGATGAATATTGCAATGTCAGTTTGAATTCAAGGTTCTATCAATGACTTGAATTCAGTTTGAATTCAAGGTTCTATCAATATGGCATATTGATAGGGGGAGTTTGTTTAAACTCTGGGAGTTAAGGTTAACTCCGTTTATGATGACATGTTGCTTAAATTTCTGAATCTAAGAGTTTCTATCAATATGGCATATTGATAGGGGGAGTTTGTTTAAACTCCGGGAGTTAAGTTTAACTCCGTCATCAAGTAGTTGTCATCATCAAAAAGGGGGAGATTGTTGAATCTCGTATTTTGATGATGAAACTACTTGATATATGTTTATGATTTAATCTGCGTTTTGAGTGACGCAGGGTGCTTCGATTAGGATGAGACAATTAAAGCAGGAACATCATGTTGTGCCGAAGGAACATGTCAGAAGATTGGACGTCGGGCCGGTGGATCGGTCGACGTATCGACAGAAGGCTTCGGGCCGTGGACTCAGGCATCGGGCCAAGAAGAGCGGGTATTGTGCCAAGGATATCGGAGTTGCGGAGCCAACTGGCCGATTGGGCAATAGGCCGTAGGAAAGGACGATGCGCCGAAGAATCGGACGAAGCGTCGAGGGACCAATGACATGCCGGACAACTTGGTTAATTGCTTAGGATTAATTGTCTCGATCGAAGTTTTTGTTTTAAGTGTGTAGGATTAACTACGATGAAATTAAGACATGCAGCAGGAGTTACGCCGGAGTCATGACAATGATCACGTTGGGAGTTCGAGAGCTCGACGGAAGTTCGGACAATCGTCGGAGGTTCTGCGGGAACAAATCCGAGAAGTCCAGAAGCTTGCCAAAGGAGCTCGTCGGAACTTGCCAAGTGGATTGTCGTAGTCCAGGAGTTTGTCGAAAGTCCGCAGGAGCATCACCGAGGGTTCATCGGATGATCGACGGAAGTTCGCCGGAAACTCGTCCGAAGAAGCGAGTGACGCACCGAAGCAAGCTACCGAATATGTCTTAGGAAATAATCGTAGTTAGCACATTGATTAAGTTAGAAATGGGAGGTGATCCCATTAGCTTAATCCTGGGGCAATTGGGCCCCTGAAGAACTCAAATTGGGTCGAATGGTTCAACCCATTCGGACCCAGGTTGTTGTGGGAGGTGCAACCGCCCAGGAAGGGAGGTAGCACCGCCCAGGCTATGTCTCCCAGCGAGACTGAGCGGTGCAACCGCCCCAGCCAAGAGGTGCAACCGCCCAGGGCTCAGTCTCCCAGTGAGACTGGGCGGTGCAACCTCCTCTGTTAGGAGGTAGCACCGCCAAAGCTCAAGTTTCGAGCTCTGCTAGGCAGTGCAAACTCACCAGTCATGCGGTGCAACCGCCTGAGCTCGGTCTTCGAGCTCTGGCAGAGAGGTGCAACCGCCCCTGACAGAGGTGGCACCGCCCAGAGGCTCAGTCTTCGAGCTCTGCCAAGCGGTGCAACCGCCCCAGTCAGGAGGTGCAACCGCCTGATCCCGGAATTCCGGGATTTGATCGTTTTGAGCTCCAAATTTGAACTGGGTTGGGGCCTATAAATACCCCACCCATTCAGCACTGAAGAGATATAGACCTACACCGAATTCTTGATCTTTTCTGTGATTCTAAGAGTTCAAATTTGTGTAAAGTCCAAAAGTTCTCCTCTTTCTATTCTTCAAGTCTTGAGTTGTAAAGAGAGGAGAGAAAAGTTCTATAAGGGTTCTCCTGAGCCCGTCAAAAGGAGTGAAACTGTAAAAGGGCAGTTGGCCTTCGCCTATTGAAGGAAGGCCTCTAGTTGACGTCGGTGACCTCATCGGTGGAGGAAGCCAAAAGTGGAGTAGGTCAAGACGGACCGAACCACTCTAAATCTCTGGTTTGCTTTTATTTTGAGCACTTTATCATTACTGCAAACCTCCTACATAGCTACTGCTCTCTGCGCTTTTACGAACAAGTTTCTAAGTTCTGATCTTTCCGAATCTGCATTCAGACGTAAATCGGTGTTTTCGTACGATCTTTACATTGCAATTTACATTTACGTTTTGATTCTATTTATAACTGCAAACTGTCTTCTGCGCTTTTACGAACGAGTTTCTTTGCAGTTTACGTTTACGTTTTGATTCCATTTATAACTGCAAACTGCCTTCTGCGCTTTTACGAACGAGTGTTTGAGTTCAGATCTTTCTGAATCTGAGCTTAGACGCAATCTGCGCTTAGACGCAAACTGCGCTTAGACGCAATCTGAGCTTAGACGCAAACTACGCTTAGACGCAAACTGCACTTAGACGCAATCTGAGCTTAGACGCAAACTGCGCTTAGATGCAAACTGCGCTTAGACGCAATCTGCATTTAGACATAAACTACGCTTAGACGCAAACTACATTTAGACGCAAACTGCGTAAACTGCGCTTAGACGCAAACTGTGTTTAGACGTAAATTGCACTTAATCATAAGTAATCTTAGAATCGGCTTTTGCATAAAAATAGTTTTTATCGAACGAACGCAGCTTTCGTTTTTAATCGCTGAAAGATTTCCGCTGCACTAATTCACCCCCCCCCTCTTAGTGCTCTCGATCCTAATAGGTCTGCCGTACCAAGCTGTACCGCCCGGTACGGGCAGTATGTACCGGTCCGATGGGTTGTCGGTATGCGGACCGCTTGTTACCGGTTCGAGTGCACTGTAGCACTGTAGCACTGTAGCACTACCACAGTACTCGGCACACATAGGTGTACCGCTAGGTACACTTGGGTGTACCGCTCGGTATACCATATCGTACCGATACCTAGCCCAGGTTGAAATACCGGTACGGTACAATATTGCGAACCTTGGTTGTGACTATAATTTGCCGACTTTGATCGTTCTTTTACCACTAATTTGAGAAGAGTTTCAAGTGAGCTTCTCGACCAAACTCATTGAGATGAGGTACCTTTGGCATTAGTATTGAAGATTGTGTTGACTTCTTACTTCACTTGGATCTTTGTGGTGAAGAGCTCTTCTTGAACCTTTGGATTAAGAATCAAATTTTAGTCGATACCCTTCGATTTAGTCATTAGTGATAGACTTAGATCCACATGGGGAATCAATAAAATTTCAATAGAGTTATCACTCATGGTTGTAGCTACGGTTCGCCGACTTTGATCATTCTTCAACCACTTCTTTGGGAAGGGTTCTAAGTGAACTTTTCATTACTTTTCTCTAAAGTGACATGTAATTTTACAATGCTTATAGAATAGAACACTTCATTTTAAGAAATAAAAAGTTTTACCATTTTCAAAATTCTCTTAGTCCTTCTAGTACTCCCTTTGGATTTCTCTATGAGGGGTATGTTTCTTTCTCTCTATTGCCATCATTATGTTGCTTGCAGTAAAAATATTATATATGCTAAAGAGGCTCAACTCTATATGATTATGTTCATAGAGGCTAGTTGTGTATTTTATTATTATCAATGGAGATTTTGAGTGCCATCGCTTGTCAAGGAAACTTTATAGTAAATTTTTGTATAGACTGATCCTTTCCTTAGTATAAGTAGTGCCGCTTTCTCTATTTTTCTTTAAGATATCCCATATGGTAAAATTCCTTTCATATGAGCCTTTTGAATTGTATCTATGATATATATTCATCATTATTTCTTTGAAGATAAGCATTCTATTATGTGAGCATGTGTCCTATCAACTTGAGTCGCACAGATATCATACTATCATTGTTGCTATAGTCATAAATCAAAGTAAGTTTCGAGCAAATCTATCCATGAGCCTTATACCTCAGCATTGATTGAGTCACCATAGGAGGGTATGTCGATGCAAGCCTTGATGTGAACAGGTTGAGTCCTTGTTGCGATGCTATGTTCGATAGTGTCTTCTTCGCAGTTGTACATTTTGGATAGAGATAACTCTCTTTTTTGTATCAAAATTCTTTGCTCGGTTGTCCTACACCATAAGGTTTATTTGGGCTTGTATCCAACCCATCATAATCTCCATTTGCTAGGCTAATATCATTATTTGAACAATAAGGTCAACCAATATTATTGGGGTATTATCCACCATTTCATCATCGGTGGTTTTTCCTCCACATGAGCATGGCTCGAACTCCAACAATTATAACTTTTCTCTAGTGACTTTGTATCCTTATCTCATGGTTGCCATCCATAAGTGAAGCATCATTGTTCTGATATCACTTATTTCATATGCGGTTTGGGTTCAACAATCCATCAACTCGATATCATCTTTCAAATAGAAGTTTCTGTAGAGAATAGAACTATTACAAGATGATCAAGAATAGCTACTAACTATAAGTCTTAAAGTAACAACATTAAAGGTGCATAAAGAGACTAATAGGGGAGTAGTGTATGTTATCTTTGGATAGCACTTGAGTGCTCTTGGCAATTCATATATCACTATTAATTCTAGTCTCCTCCTCCTATCTTGCATTAGAATCTTCTTCCGAGGTTTGGATAACGAGCAATAGGGATTTGAGATTTCTCATAGTAGTCGGATGAAGCTTTGATGTAGAGTTTTAGCTACTAGAACTTAAAGAAGAAGGGGATATAGTCGGAGGGTAAAACCTTTTTACGAACTCTTCTTCTTTCAGCTCTCAACATGAGAGGAAATTTGTTGAATCTCATATTTTGATGATGAAATCAATTGACGAGTTTATAATATAATCAATATTTGAGAAAAGTGATGCAGAACTAACTTTAATCATGGAAAGGCAAAATGATTGAAGTATGGAAATCATATGTTGGGCCGGATTCAGAAATTGGGCATCGAGTCAAAAGAATCAAATATTATGCTAAGATCAGATGTTGCGGGAGTCAACTATTGAATCTCGGATTTTGATGATGAAATTATTTGGTAAAGTATTTAATCTAATCTATATGTTGAGATAAGTGTACGAGATTAACTACGATAGTAGTAAGGCATAAAGCAGATGTTGGGCCGGAGTCAAAGATCAGACGATATGTCAAAGATTCGGATGATATGCTGGAAGTTTGTCAGAAGCTTGCTGAGAGTTCATCGAGAGTTCGCTAAGAGTTCGTTGGGAGTTCGTCGGAAGTTTGCTAGAAGTTTACCGAGAAGTTCACCGGAAGATCACCGAAAGAACAATCGACATATCGGATAGAGATTACTTATTTAAATATCTTAATTATCATAGTTAGACCTTAAGTTGAGTTAGGATTGGGAGGTAATCCCACTAACTCAGTTAGGGGCCAACTGGGCCCTTGACAGGGCTAAATTGGGCTAGTTGAATAGCTCATTCAGCACCTAAAGTCACATCCGACGGTGGCACCATCTGGTGACTTAGTCTCCCAAGTGGTCTGGGCGGTGGTACCACCGGTAGCTAATGCTACCAGGTGGTGGTACCGCCCCTATCAGGTGGTGGTACCACCAGATCTCAGTCTTCGAGCTTTATCAGGCGGTCTTCGCCCATTGAAGGAAGACCATTAGTGGACACTAGTGACCTCGATGGAGGAGGAATATGAAGTGGATGTAGGTCACAATGATCGAACCACTATAAATTCTGGTGTGCTAATTTCCATTCTGCTTTTTACTATTTCTATTACTTTCTAAGTTAACTGTTAGTTCATTTACTCTAAAGTCAAGCACTTTCCAAAATTGATTTTCAACGAACGATTATCTTACAAAATCGATGATTTTTTCGCTATAATAATTCAGCCCCCCTCTTAGTGCCGCTCTTGATCCTAACATCAACATGCCAAAGGATCAAGAAATACATCAAAGGAAAGCATAATGCACCGGGAGTTTGGATGAACTAATGACACGCAAGACAACATAAAATTCTTGTCTTGTAATCATTTAGGCGATGATCGTTGTAGTTCAGGCCTTAATTGAGTTAATTTGGGGTGTAATCATGCTAACTCAATTAAGAGCCCATTAGGCCTAATCTAGGGTTGAGTTGCGCCTATTGCGAGGCCTATTCAATGATCCACAATTAGGTCAGGTGGTGGTTGGTATCATAAGTGCAATGTAAGACAATCACGTGAGTGATGACACATGTGACTTGACACATAGTCTTATTGTTTATTATTATTATTTGATATTTTATCACTTTATTTTATCTATGGCTTGAATATATTGTGATGTCCACGGATCTGTGTAATGAAAATCGGATCGTGATGAGATCATGATAATGAGACCGATTCACCTTTAAACACAGATCCTAAATAATCCCAGTCATAGGTTTCTCAAGAAGGACATCAAGATAACCAGATAGATTGGTGTGCTGTATACCCATCGATATGATAGATATAGTTGGTCTCATAGTTACTTATGTGGGGACACTAGGGATATAGTGCAGGTTCTCATTGGAGAATGAGTTCACTAATTGATCCGCTTACGGAATGTTAGATGGTTGATGATGCCTTATTATCAAATAGTAATTTCATAGTCCTAGTAGTGTATTTGTTCCTAGACTTGAGGCACTAAGGATATCCTGTATGAGTACTCCATTCTTTGATACCGGACGTACAAGTCTGGAGGTTCCAAATCTAGCACAACCGGTCATCGGGAGTGATAGCCAACTTTACAAGGACTATTGAGTATCGATAGAGGATCATCTGTTGAATCTCGGATTTTGATAATGAAGTCAATTATCATTTGTTATCTAATATATATGTTGAGATAAGTGTGCAGGATTAACTACGATGAAAGTAAGACATGCAGTAGGAGTTGCGCCAGAATCATGACAATGATCACGTTGGGAGTTTCAGAGTTCGACGGAAGTTCGGACAATCGTCGGAGGTTCTGCGGGAACAAATTCGAGAAGTCCATAAGCTTGCCAAAGAAGCTCATCGGAACTCACCAAGTGAATCGTCGCAAGTCCAGGAGTTTGCCGGAAGTCCGCAGGAGCATCATCGAGGGTTCATCGGATGATCGACGGAAGTTCGCCGAAAGAAGCGATTGACGCACCGGAGCAAGTTGCAGTAAATGTCTTATGAAAAATCATAGTTAGCACAATGATTAAGTTGGAAATGGGAGGTGATACCATTAACTTAATCTTGGGGCAATTGGGCCCCTAAGAAACCCAAATTGGGCCGAATGGATCAACCCATTCGGACCCTGATTTCTGCCAGGCGGTTGAACCGTCCAAGGCAGGAGGTTGCACCGCCTGAGCTCAGTCTCCGAGCGAGACTGGGAGGTGCAACCGCTCCAGCCAAGCGGTGGCACCGCTTGGGCTCAGTCTCCGAGCAAGACTGGGCGGTGCAACCTCCCCTAACAAGAGGTGGCACCGCTTGAGCTCGGTCTTCGAGCTCTACCAGGCGGTGCAACTGCCTTAGTCAGGAGGTGCAACCGCCTGAGCTCGGTCTTCGAGCTTTGTCAGGAAGTGCAACTGCCCCTGACAAGAGGTAGCACCGCCCAGAGGCTCAGTCTTTGAGCTCTGCCAGGCGGTGCAACCGCCTGATCCCGGAATTTTGGGAATTGACAGTTTTGAGCTCCAAATTTGAACTGGGTTAGGGCCTATAAATACCCCACCCATTCAGCACTGAAAGAGCACGAACTTACACCAAAATCTTGATCTGTTTCTGTGATTCTTAGAGCTCAAAATTGTTGTAAAGGCCAAAAGTTCTTCTCCCTCTGTTCTTCCAAGTTCTGAGTTGTAAAGAGAGGAGAGAAAATTCTGTAAGGGTTGTCTCCTAAGCCCATCAAAAGGAGTGAAACTATAAAAGGGTGGTTGGCCTTCGCCTATTGAAGGAAGGCCTCTAGTTGACATCGGTGACCTCGTCTGTGGAGGAAGCCAAAAGTGGAGTAGGTCAAGATTGACCGAACCACTCTAAATCTCAGTTTCCATTTACTTTGAGCATATTATCTTTACTGCAAACCTCCTCTAAATCTTATTGCTTTCTGCACATATACGATCGGGTTTCAAGCTTTGCACTTTGTGAATCAGCGTTTAGACGTAAATCTATTTTTTTTCGTACGATCATCATATTTCAGTTTGCGTTTACATTTTGATTTCAATCATAACTGCAAACTGCCTTTATATCCTTGCTTAAACTGCATCTCGCCTAATCAAGTGATTTACGAATCAGCATTTAGACGTAAATTAGCTTCTTCGTACGAACGTCGTATTTCAGTTTGCGCTTATATTCTGGTTTTCATCATAACTGCAAACTGCCTTCATAGATTGATTTTAACGTCATCTCACTTGATCTTAAGTTAAAGTAATCTTAGAATCGGCTTTCACACCGAAATCGTTTTTATCGTTTGAATGTGTTTTATCGTTGAAAGATTTCCACTACACTAATTCACCCCCCCCCCCCCCCTCTTAGTGCTCTTGATCCTAACAATTGGTATCAGAGTGGGGTTAACTCTCTAACGGATTAAAACCCAAGAGAGATGGCATACGCCGGAAACCAAGAGGGCCATTCTATTACACGTCCACCCATGCTCAATGGGACAGACTACACCTATTAGAAGACCCGAATGAGGATCTTTCTTATTTCTATGGATTTTGAACTTTGGAATCTTGTCGAAAACGGATTTTCGAAGCCTTCTCTTCTAATGATCGATTGTAATGAATTGGAGAAGAAGGCTTTCGCTCTTAATGCAAAGGCTATGAATACCTTATTTTGTGCACTTGATAAAAACGAGTTTAACCGTGTTTTGACTTGTGAAACCGCATTTGATATTTGGCACACGCTCGAAGTGACCCACGAAGGCACAAGTAGAGTGAAAGAGTCAAAAATCAATCTTCTATTACATTCTTTCGAACTTTTCCGAATAAAACCGAGTGAAACCATTGGCGACATGTTTACCCATTTCACAGATGTCGTCAACGGTCTAAAAGGACTCGGAAAAAGTTTTTCGGATTTTGAGCTTGTAAATAAGATTCTAAGATCCCTTCCTAAGAGTTGGGATCCTAAAGTCACTACTATTCAAGAGGCGAAAGATCTAAGCAACTTCCCTCTTGAAGAACTAATCGGGTCATTAATGACCTACGAGATGACTTGCAAAGCTCATGAAGAGCAAGAAGACATCCTTCCAAAGAACAGGAAGGATATGGCACTTAAAACATCAGAAGACCACTTGAGAGAAAACTCAAGTGATGAGGACTGTGATGATGACTTGGCACTTCTAACAAGAAATTTTATAAAATTCATTAAAAGAAACAAGTTTAAGAATGAAACAAAAAATAAATTTGAACCCAAGAAGGACCAAGTTATTTGCTATGAGTGCAAAAAGCTTGGACACTACAAGAGTGATTGTCCCCAAGCCAAATAGAGAACATCAAAGAAGAAGGCACTCAAAGCAACGTGGGATGACTCGAGCGCGTCCGAAGAAGAGGAGTCCAACACCGAGCAAGTTGCTCATTACGCCTTGATGGCCATCGGAGAGGAGGTAACAAATTTAATAGATACAGATTTATCATTTGATGAATTATTAAATGCCTTCCATGACTTATTTGATGAATTCAAGATTATTAGTAGAAAATATAAATTACTAAAAAAGGAGCATGATAGTCTTACTTGTAATTTTGATAAGTTAAAAACTGAATATCATGATAGTTTAAGTTCATGCATGAAATGCCATGATCTAGAAACTCTCTAAAAGGAAAACTTGCTACTTAAGGACACCTTGAAGAAATTCGAGGTTGGTAGCAAGTCATTGAACATGATCCTTGCAAACAAGGGTCACGTTCCCAAAAAAATTGGAATTGGATTTGTGAGAAGTCCTCACCAAAATCCAACCACCTTCATAAAAGGCCCCATCTTACATGTTCGACACCAAAGCAAATGCAACTTTTGTTGCAAACTTGGACACAAAACGCATTATTGTCCATTCAAGAAAATTAGTCCAAACAAATTAATTTGGGTTCATAAAGGAACCATAATAAATTCTATGCAACATGATAAACAATGTAGATCTATTTTTGAGGCACCCAAAAGCAAATGGGTTCCTAAAAATCATCCTTTCTTGTAGAAACCTATACCATCGCAAGCTAGGAGCAAGAGATGGTACCTTGATAGTGGATGCTCAAGGCATATGACCGGAGATCCATCTCAATTCTCTAAGCTCACTAGCATAGACGAAGGCTATGTCACCTTCGGAGACAACAACAAGGGTAAAATCATTGGCAAAGGAACCATAGGTAACAAATCCAACTTCTTTATTGAAGATGTTTTGTTAGTTAATGGTTTAAAACATAACCTCTTGAGTATTAGTCAATTATGTGATAAAGGATACATTGTCAGATTCGAATCTAATGCTTGCATCATTGAGAAACCACACAAAAATATGTCTATGATTGCATTAAAACAAAATAACGTATACACTATTGACATCAATGATTTGTGTAATGAAATGTGTTTTTTGGTTTTGAATGAGGATGCTTGGCTATGGCATAGAAGATTAGGTAATGATAGCATGAAACTAATAACTCAAATATCATCTAAAGAACTTGTAAGAGGAATTCCTCATATCAAGTTCATCAAAGGTAACGTATGTGATGCTTGCCAATTAGGTAAACAAATTAAGGGTAGTTTCAAATCTAAGAATCAAATAAGCACTTCTAGGCCCTTACAATTGATCCATATGGACTTGTTCGGACCAATCTCTACATCAAGTCTAGGAGGTAGCAAATACGCCTTCATCATTGTGGATGACTATAGCAGATATACATGGACTTACTTCTTAAAACAGAAAAATGAATGCTTTAGATATTTTACCAAGTTTTGTAAACTTGTTCAAAATGAGAAGGGGTCTATGATTTTGTCAATTAGAAGTGATCACGGTGGAGAATTTCAAAACCATGATTTCCAAGAATTTTGTGAACTTAATGGATACAACCATAATTTTTTTACTCCAAGAAATCCTCAACAAAATGGAGTAGTAGAAAGAAAAAATCGAAATTTGCAAGAAATGGCAAGAACCATGTTGAATGAACATAGCCTACCCAAATATTTTTGGGTCGAAGCCATAAACACCACATGCTATATTTTGAATAGAGTTCTAGTAAGACCTTTACTCACCAAAACTCCTTATGAATTATGGAACAACAAAAAACCCAATGTTTCATATTTTAAATTCTTTGAGTGTAAGTGTTTTATCTTGAATGAAAAGGATAACTTAGGAAAATTTGATGCTAAATCCGATGAAGGAATCTTTCTTGGTTATTCTTCGGTTTCTAAAGCTTTTCGTATCTTCAATAAAAGAACCTTAATTATTGAAGAATCCATTCATGTTGTTTTCAATGAGATTTCCAAAATCAGGAAAAACGATTTTGATGATGATGCTAATTTTGATTCCTTGAATTTAAATGAAACCCCATCTCCAACTAGCAACTTGGATGCATCCACTTCTGAAACATCCTTACCCAAGGATTGGAAGTATGTAGATGCTCATCCTAAGGAGCTAATCTTATGAGACACATCAAAGGGGGTTCAAACACGATCTTCTCTTAAAAATTTTTGTGCGAACGCCGCTTTTCTCTCCCAAATTGAACCAAATGTGTTGACGAAGCCATGAAAGATGATTCATGGATTATCGCAATGCAAGATGAATTGAATCGATTTGAGAGAAATGAGGTGTGGCAGCTTGTTCATAGGCCAAATGACCATTTACTTATTGGTACTAAATGGGTCTTTAGAAACAAGCAAGATGAAAATGGTATCGTGGTTAGAATCAAGGCTAGATTAGTGGCCAAAGGTTTCAACCAAGAAGAATGTATCGATTACGAAGAAACCTTCGCTCTTGTGGCTCGATTAGAAGCCATAAGGATGCTCCTTGCCTACGCTAGTAGTAATAATTTTAAGTTGTTTCAAATGGATGTTAAAAGCGCTTTTCTTAATGGCTTTATTTCTGAAGAAGTCTATGTTGAACAACCTCCTGTATTTGAAAATAATGGCCTCCCTAATCATGTGTTTAGATTAACTAAAGCTCTCTATGGTTTAAAACAAGCCCCGAGGGCTTGGTATGAGAGACTTAGTTCTTTTCTTATTGAAAATAATTTCACAAAAGGCAAGGTTGATACTACATTATTCATCAAGAATTTTGAAAATATTTTTCTCATTGTTCAGATTTATGTTGATGATATTATCTTTGGTTCCACGAATGAATCTCTTTGTGAATCGTTTGCTAAAACTATGAGTCTTGAATTCGAAATGAGTTTAATGGGAGAATTAACATTCTTCTTAGGCTTACAAATCAAACAACTAAGCAATGACATCTTTATTAGTCAAACTAAATATGCTATGAACTTACTAAAAAAGTTTAATATGAATAACTCAAAGGCTATTAACACTCCTATGAGCACCTCCACTAAGTTAGAAATTGATGAAAGTGGAGAAAGCTTCGATCAAAAAACTTATAGGGGTATGATAGGAAGTTTACTTTACCTCACTGCAACTAGACCAGATATCATGTTCAGTGTAGGACTTTGTGCTAGATTTCAATCAAACCCTAAGATATCTCATCTCAAAGCAGTTAAAAGAATACTTAGATATCTTAATGGTACCACAAATCTAGGATTATGGTACCCAAAATCAAAGAATCTTGAGTTAATTGCTTATGCTGATGCGGACTTCGCTGGCTATAGACTTGATAGAAAAAGCACATCAGGAATATGTCAATTCTTAGGACATGCCCTTGTTTCCTAGTCATATAAGAAACAAAACTCAGTTGCACTATCAACAACCGAAGCTGAATATATTGCAGCAAGTGCATGTTGTGCACAAGTTGTATGGATGAAAAACACCTTAGAAGGTTATAAAGTTCATCTTAAAAATATTCCTATTAAATGTGATTACACAAGTGCAATATGCTTAACAAAGAATCCTATACAACACTCAAAAACATAACATATTGATATTAGACATCACTTTATACGAGATCATGTTACTAATCATGACGTAATCATAGAGTTCATTGATACTAAACATCAACTAGCTGATATTTTTACAAAACCTCTAAGTGAAGAGCAATTTGATTTCATAAAAAGAGAATTAGGAATGTTGATGTGTCTGAATACATAAACTAGTTAAAATTATTTTTCGGACTTTATTGAATGATCAAATCACTTGATTGCCATTACATGCCTAAATAACATGTTGGAAATTATGTGTTGAATACAAAAATGTTTTGTCTTCATGATTGTATTTAAAAATATATAGCATAGTCTTGTCCGAATGCATGAAAGAGTTTATTTCATTTTCGGATTTGCTTAACAATTGGAATGCTAAAAATCGGATTTTCTCATACACTCTTATGAAAAATATTTTTTTTGAAATCGATTTGATGAAATGATTCCTGCTTATGAATTACATCTTGAAATATGGATGATAGTATTTTTACTTGCAAAAAGCTGTTTCACACACATATCTTGACTCAAAGTAAACTCACAAATAGCTGGTATCACAAATGGCTTTCCTCCTTCATGCAAAAAGATTATAACAAAAAAAGGAAGAAGTATTCAAAGCAATCTACGTATCATGCCTTCCTTTATATGCTTGATAATTTGCTTATATTATTCTCCTGGTATCACAACTACCATGCTTTTTGTTGATGACAAAGGGGGGGAGAAATATATGAATTGATGCTATAAACACTGATGCTATGATTATGCCATGCTTGCATCACCAAGAGATATATGAACAGATGCTATGATTAATTTGCATTATGCCTTGTTTGTATCGTGTCAAGATATCAAACAAAAAACTTGCATCGAAATTCTACGAGTTGATATCTTACCATGTGATGAAATGCAATACTTGCTAAAATATTTGAAATGTGTACATCATGTAATGATATCAAAATCTTACTTCGCAGCTTTACATGTTGATATCTTATAATATGATGAATTGCTACTATTACATCATTCAAACTTGTTATATTTGAAAATAAATGTCAAGCCTTGACATCATCTTCAGAGAGATACATCATGATGGGAATCATGATGGGAGTATTGATAAGTTCAAATGATTTTAACTTATCAATATGTCTCTTGAATTCTTATGTTTTGAATTCAAGAATGACTTATCTCAAGTATGGCATATAGATAGAGGGAGTTAAGGTTAACTCCATTATCAATTGATTATCATCATCAAAAAGGGGGAGATTGTTGAATCTTGGATTTTGATGATGAAGTCAATTGTCATTTGTTATCTAATCTATATGTTGAGATAAGTGTGCAGGATTAACTACGATGAAAGTAAGACATGCAGCAGGAGTTGCGCCGGAGTGATGACAATGATCACGTTGGGAGTTCGAGAGTTCGACGGAAGTTCGGACAGTCGTCGGAGGTTCTGCGGGAACAAATCCGAGAAGTCCATAAGCTTGCCAAAGAAGCTCGTCGGAACTAGCCAAGTGAATCGTCGCAAGTCCAGGAGTTTGTCGGAAGTCCGCAGGAGCATCATCGAGGCTTCATCGGATGATCGACGGAAGTTTGCCGGAAGCTCGTCGGAAGAAGCGATTGACCCACCGGAGCAATTTGCAGTAAATGTCTTAGGAAAAATCGTAGTTAGCACAATGATTAAGTTGGAAATGGGAGGTGATCCCATTAACTTGATCTTGGGGCAATTGGGCCCCTGAAAAACCCAAATTGGGCCGAATGGATCAACCCATTCGGACCCTGATTTCTGCCAAGCGGTTGAACTGCCTAAGGCAGGAGGTTGCACCGCCTGGGCTCATTCTCCGAGCGAGATTGGGAGGTGCAACCGCTCTAGCCAGGCGGTGGCACCGCCTGGGCTCAGTCTCCGAGCGAGACTAGGCGGTGCAACCTCCCCTGATAGGAGGTGGCACCGCCTGAGCTCGGTCTTCGAGCTCTGCCTGGCGTTGCAACCGCCTTAGTCAGGAGGTGCAACCACCTGAGCTCGGTCTTCAAGCTCTGTCAGGAGGTGCAACCGCCCCTAATAGGAGGTAGCACCGCCTAGAGGCTCAGTCTTCGAGCTCTGCCAGGTGGTGCAACTGCTCCAATCAGGAGGTGCAACCGCCTGATCTCGGAATTCTGGGAATTGACAGTTTTGAGCTCCAAATTTGAACTGGGTTGGTGCCTATAAATACCCCACCCATTCAGCAGTGAAAGAGCATGAACTTACACCGAAATCTTGATCTTTTTCTGTGATTCTTAGAGCTCAAAATTGTTGTAAAGGCTAAAAGTTCTTCTCCCTCTGTTCTTCCAAGTTTTGAGTTGTAAAGAGAGGAGAGAAAATTCTGTAAGGGTTGTCTCCTAAGCCCGTCAAAAGGAGTGAAACTGTAAAAGGGTGGTTGGCCTTCGCCTATTGAAGGAAGGCCTCTAGTTGACGTCGGTGGAGGAAGCCAAAAGTGGAGTAGGTCAAGATTAACCGAACCACTCTAAATCTCGGTTTGCATTTACTTTGAGCATATTATCTTTACTGCAAACCTCCTCTAAAGCTTACTGCTTTCTACGCATATACGATCGGGTTTCAAGCTTTGCACTTTCTGAATCAGCGTTTAGACGTAAATCTATTTTTCAGTTTACGTTTACATTTTGATTTCAATCATACCTGCAAACTACCTGTATATCCTTGCTTAAACTGCATCTCGCCTAATCAAGTGATTTACTAATCAGCATTTAGACGTAAATCAGCTTCTTCGTACGAACGTCGTATTTCAGTTTACGCTTATATTCTGGTTTTCATCATAACTGCAAACTGCCTTCATAGATTGATTTTAACGTCATCTCGCTTGATCTTAAGTTAAAGTAATCTTAGAATCGGCTTTCACACTGAAATCATTTTTATCGTTCGAACGTGTTTTATCGTTGAAAGATTTTCGCTGCACTAATTCACCCCCCCCGCCCCCCCCCCCCTCTTAGTGCTCTTGATCTTAACATCATCCACTTTCAGTATCATGAGAGGAATATCCCATGTATTCTTACTTAAACAAATCCCTAGCTAGGGTCATTTAGATTGAGAGAGAAAGAGTTCTCCACGAGAATCCGATTAGAGCGAGACTCGAGTAGAAACCTTATGGGTTTGACAATACCATGCCTGGTATACGGTCTTTGGGATATTAGATAAATGAGTGACTATAGGTATATGGTAATTGAGGACAGACAGGTCCAATGGATTGGATTCTCTTGTATCGTCTGGGGACTACGGCGTAGTGGCCTAGTACATCCACAGTCGATAAGTCGAGTGAATTATTATAAAAATAATAATTTATTGAGCTAGAAGGAGTTCTGGTAGGTATGACTCATGGCCAGCTCAATATTGAGCCTACAGGGTCACACATGTATGGTAGGCGTTGCGATGAGTAGAGGTTCGGATATGAGATATCCGCCGGAGCCCTTATCCTATTGGATATCCAATAAGCTCCTGAATTATTGGATCCTATAGATGAGATCCAATAAGAGACAATAAGAGATTATTGGATAAAGATCTACTAATTTAAGAGGCTTGGGTAGTTGGATATATTAGGAATGAGTCGGCACTAAGAGGAGGGGTGAATTAGTGGATGTAAAGAGAGTGGTGGATGTAAAATACCTAAAATTGAAAGCGTATGAAAGAGTGTAGTGGATGTAAAGCAAGAAAGTTTGCAGCAAAGGTAAATTGCATAAATAGAAATGCAAACTGAGTTTATAGTGGTTCGATCGTCGTGACCTACATCGACTCTATTGATTCCTCTTCGGTTGAGACCACCGGCATCCACTATCAGTCTTCCTTCAATAGGTGAAGACCAACCACCTTTTACAGCTCTTTCTCCTTTTACCGGGTTTAGGAGATAACCCTTACACCCCTACTTACTCCTATCTCAAACTATTCTATCACGTAGATTTTTAAGAGGAGTTCACAGAAGATTACAACAGCGGTTCTTTCTTTTTCACTCTTAATTCTTATTTATATGCTTCAAGTTGATTCAAACTTGGAGCCTAAAAATGTCTCATCTTGGGTTTCCTAGGTATAGGTGGTACCACCGCTTGCACTGGTGGTACCACTGCCTGCATTGGGTGGTACCACCGCTTGCAGCATGACACTAGGCAGTACCACTGCTTGACAATCTCTTAGAGACTGTGTTTGCATGGTACCACCACCTAACACTAACACTAGGTGGTACCACCACCCAGACTAGTAGTACCACCGCCTGACATAGTTTCGAAGATTATGCCACGATGGTGTTACTTGTTAGGTCACTATTTGGACTTTTTATTATGCCCAACACAATCCATACATGGGCCCAATTGGGCTCTAATTGGGTTGGCCTAATTCTAATCCTAATTATGTGCTAACTACGAAATTTAAGGTATTTACTAAGCTAAACAAGTCTGTAAGTCTAGGTTTCTTCCGACGAGCTTCCAGCGATCTTCCGGTGAACTTTTGACGATCTCTCGGTAATGTTCCAATGGACTCCCGGCAAGCTCCTGGACTTCGCGACGATCTTCTTGGTGAGTTCTGATGAGCTTCTTTGGTAAGCTCCTGGACTTCTCGATCAATTCTAGTAGAACTTCCAACGAACCTCTGGACTTTCGATGAACTCTCGAACTCCCAACGAAATCGTGTCCTTGACTCCGAGACTTCATTTTGCTTTATACCTTGCTATTGTAGTTAATCTAGTACAATTAAAACCTACTTCGATCTAGACAATTATTACTAAGCTAATCAAATATTGTTCGACTTGTCATTGGTTCATCAATGCTTCGTCCGATTCTTCGGTGCATCATCATCTCTTGTGGCCTATTGCCCAATCGGCCAGTTGACCTCTGCAACTCTGATTTACTTAGCGTAATTTTTATTCTTCTTGGCCTGATGCCCGAACTCATGGCCCGAAGCCTTTTACCGATACGTTGACTGATCCTTTAGCTCGACGTCCAATCTTCTAACATATTTTTCTTTGGCCCAACATCATTCTTCCTGCTTTAATCGTCTCACTCAGATCAAAGCATCCTGCGTCACTCAAACTGCAAATCAAATCATAAATACCATAAATTGGTTTCATCATCAAAATATAAGATTTAATAATCTCCCCCTTTTTTATGATGACAACCAATTGATGACGAAGTTTAAACAAACTCCCCCTATCAATATGCCAATTTGATAGAACTCTTGGATTCAAAAATCCAAGCAACATGTTATCATAAACTTATGCATAACATCATACTTCTCCCCCTTTGTCATCAAGAAAAAGGAGAAGTGCAACTATCAAGTTTTTAGACATACAAGTTCAAATCATTACAAAATAAATATAATCTCCAGTTTTATCATCATGCAAGCTAGCAAATTTGTTCACCAACTTATAACATGCATAATCACTAAATCATAATTAATTTTAAAGATGTGCAAG
Source organism: Musa acuminata AAA Group (assembly GCF_036884655.1). Lineage (NCBI taxonomy): Eukaryota > Viridiplantae > Streptophyta > Magnoliopsida > Zingiberales > Musaceae > Musa > Musa acuminata. Next base: position 26,579,169 of record NC_088345.1, on the reverse strand, counting down.
ATTGTAAATTTTGTAAGTTTGCATTTTTGCTTCTTAAGATAGGTAAGCTAGCAATTTTTGGTGACGTTCAAGATAGCATGTTCTTTCTTCTCTTTTGAGAAGTGCAAGCTATCAAATTTTCTCCCCCTTTGTCATTGTAAAAAAGAAGGGAATAATATAATTTTGTAATTCTTTTTTCCTTTACAATAATTTTTTATTTATGACAAAGGTAAAGTATCAATCTTATTTCAATATGTTTGTGCATCATTATAGTTTCAAATTAAAACATGCACAATTTGAAAACCTTAAATTTCATCCTTACTTTATGCATGATACCAAAAATAAATTATCACTATGGGCATATCATACATAATACTCAAGACATTAAATTTTTTAAGCATTTATCAACATTTTGATCATGATACCAAACATTCATCATTTAAAGAATTCATGATATAATATCTTGATTCATGCAAAAAAAATCTTAAGTTATAAATCTCAAAAAGTCAAGATAAAGCTCATTCAAATTCAAATCATAAAATCAAAATTATTTTCAAGAGATTCATAAAGAAAAGGACATAGATAGATTCAATAATCTCTTATTTTTAGATAAATGGTAAGAAGAAACATAGGAGTTCAAAATCAAGATGATGATTCATATAAAAAAAATATCACAAGTTATAATCAAGAGAAAAATCATCATTGATCTTCAACTCATTCAACTTGTCAAATCACCAAAGTCACTTTTAAGAGATTCATAAAAATGATCAAATAGATTCATCAAAATCAATAGAGAAAAATAATTTTCAAGAAAAATATTTTTCTCTTTATAGTTGTTTTAATTTAAGTGATTTAATTTCTTACAAGCATGCCCAATAAAAACATGCATCAACTTTTAAAATCAAAAGTGCAAGATTTATTATGATAAAGATCAATAAGGCATAAATCATAAAAATCATCATGCATCATTTCTAAATCTCATGCATAATATAAAATCACCAAGCATTGTACCAAAACTTTTAATATTTTCATTACATAATTACATTATTATGCATCATTAAATCATCGAAATTGATTTCATCAAACATAAAGCATTTTCCATCAAAATTATTTTGTTTGTTGTTGTCATGCATTTTTCTTTCTAGGTGAATCTAACATTTTATGCTTAGTATGTCATACAAAAGCCATGCATTATTATTTATAATTGGAAGGCAATATGAAAATCATTAAGATATACATTATTACTTCTTAAAACATGCATAGAATTAACATTTTCAAAATTACTAGAAGGATAAGCATGATTCCTTAATTTTTATTTTTATTTTTATCATACAACTAAAAACAAATTATAAATAATTTTTTTAAACTAATTTAAGAACAACTCATGAAATACATCATATAATTTCAAAATATAGTAAAGGAGTTTCATTTGAGTTGTTTATCTTATTGTCGAGAGTCATCAAAGCAAAGTTTGTTGTTTCATCTTCATCGGTTTGTTTCTCACCATTGGATGAGCTCGATTCATCCCAAGGTACTTCCCTCTTCTTGCATTTATGACAAGTAGTTGTGTTCTTTTTAAGTTTATTTTTGTTCTTTAATTCTTATTTCATGAACTTCTAAAACATTAAGAGTTCAAGGTCATCATCATCATCACTTGAGTCATCACTCAAGTAGTATTCTATTGTTCGAAGTGTCAAATCCTTCCTGTTCATTGGAAGGTTATTTTTAAGCTCTTTATGAGCATTATAAGTCATTTCATATATCAAAAATGAATCGATAAATTCTTCGTGAGGAAAGTTGTTTAAATCCTTGGCCTCTTGAATGACCGTTACTTTAGAATCTCAATTTTTAGTAAGAGATTGTAAAATTTTGTTCACAAGTTCAAGGTTCAAAAAACTTTTACCAAGAGCTTTTAAGCTATTGACTACATCTATAAAATGGGTGTACATGTCAACAATGGTTTCGCTTTGCTTCATTCAAAAAAGTTCAAAATCATATATTAAAAGATTGACTTTAGACTCTTTAACTCTATTCGTGCCTTCATGTGTGATTTCAAGAGTGTACCAAATATCGAAAGTCATTTCGCACATAGAAATTCGATTGAATTCATTTTTATCTAGGGCGCAAAATAAGGCATTCCTAGCCTTTGCATTTAAAGAAAAAGTCTTCTTCTCGAACTCATTCTAATCGTTCATTGGAAGAGAAGACTTTTGAAAACCAAATTCGATTATATTCCATAAATTGAGATTTAACGAAAGCAAGAAAACTCTTATTTGAGTTTTCCAATATGTGTAGTCTGTTCCATTGAATATGGGAGGACGAATAAGGGAGTGACCCTCTTGAAAGCCAAAAAGAGCCATTTCTCTTTGGGTGTTAAACCAAATGATAAAAAACGTGGCTCTAATATCAACTATTAGGAATGAGTCAGCATTAAGAGGGGGGGAGGGGTGCGGGGGTGAATTAGTGTAGTAGTAAAAATTACATTGGTTCGAAATTTCTCGTTCGATTAAAGCCGATTTTGGAAAGATACTTAAAATTGAAAGCGCACGGAAGAGCATAGTGGATGTAAAGCAAGTTTGTAGTAAAGGTAAATTACACAAATAGAAATGCAAAACGAGTTTATAGTGGTTCGGTCGTCATAACCTACATCCACTCAACCAATTCCTCTTCCGTCGAGGCTACTGGCATCTACTATCAGTCTTCCTTCAATAAGCGAAGACCAACCACCTTTTACAGCTCTTTTTCCTTTTACCAGGTTTAGGAGATAACCCTTATACCCCCACTTACTCCTCTCTTAAACTATTCTAACACTTAGAACTTTTGAGAGGAGTTCACACAAGATTGCAACAACGTTTCTTTCTTTTTCAGTCTCAATTCTTATGTATTTTAACCTGGGATTAGAGGGGTATTTATAGGCTTCAAGTTAATTCAAACTTGAAGCCTAAAAATGTCTCATCTTAGGTTTCTCGGGTATGGGCGGTACCATCACCTGATAGTCTCTTGAAGATTGTGTCTGGGTGGTACCACCACCCAGACTAGTGGTACCACCGCCTAACATAGTCTTGGAGATCGTGTCACGATGGTGCCACCTATTAAGTCAATATTTGGGCCATTCATTGGGCCCAACACAGTCCATACATGTGTTAGGAAATCTTTGGGGGCGACATCACATGCGTAACGGAAGAACAAGAAAACAAAATCCCTGATTCCCAAAGAGATGTTCGTCGTCATGCGAAGATTGGTGCGCAAAATCTGTGAAAATGAAAAAACTGCATATAGAGTAGATTTTGTTACCTAGGGAGATCGTATATCCCTATTTCCTTGCAGATCATTAGGAGAGGGTGAGGGAGGTCCAGCGTCCTCCTCTCTAGCGACGACACTCTTCAAAACTCCAAGCCTGCTTTGAGATGGAGAGGGGGAAGGAGAATAGGAGAGGCAAGCAAAGGCTCTAGCCTATGAGGCTCTGAATCCCTCCTATTTATAGAGGTCCCTTGTCAAACCCTAATGGATCCTCCCCTAGTGGGTATTGGATGCATCTAATAACCTAAGCCTTTTAGATTAGTGGATCTCTATCCAATAATCTCTCATGGGCTCTTATTGGATCTCGTCCATGAGATCCAATAATTCAGGGGCATATTGGATATCCAATATGACAAGGGCTCCATCAGATATCTCATATCCGAACCTCTACTCATCGCAATGCCTATCATATGTGTGTGACCCTTTAGGACCAATATCGAGCTGGCCGTGAGTCGTACCTGTCAGAACTCCTTCTAACTCAATGAATTATTATCTCTGTAATAATTCACTAGACTCATTGACTATGGATGTACTAGGCCACTATGCCGTAGTCCCCAGATGATATAGGGAAATCCAATCTATTGGAACTGTCTGTTCTCAGTTACTGTGTACCTATAGTCCCTCATCCATCTAATATCTCAGAGACCATATATCGAGCATGGTGTTGTCAGACCCATACGGTTTATACTTGAGTCTCGCTCTAATCGGATTCTCCCAGAGAACTCTTTCTCTCTCAACCCGAATGACCCTGGCTAGGGATTTGTTTGAGCAATAACACATGAGATATTCCTCTCATGACGCCGAGAGTGGATGATCCTCTATCGACACTCAATAGCCCTCGTAAGGTCGACTACCACTCCCAATGACTAGTTGTACTAGATCTGGGACAACCAAACCTATAAGTCTGGTATCAAAGAGTGGAGCACTCATACAAGACATCCTTGATGTCTCAAGTTTAAGGACCAGATATACTACTAGGACTACGGAATTACTGTTTGACAATAAGGCATCATCAACCATCCAGCATTCCGTAAGTGGATCAATTAGTGAATTCATTCTCCAATGAGCACTTGTACTATATCCCTAGTGTCCCTACACGAGCAATTATGAGACTAGCTGCATCCATCATATGAATAGGTATATAGCACACCAGTCTGTTCGGTTATCACGATGTCCAAAGATTAATAAGGTACTTTCATTATGGTAAAAATCAATAATCCATAATCGTAAGATTCATCATGCATAATTTTGAGATTTATTAAGCATGATCAATATGCATGACACTAAAACATGGTTTCAAAATGTTTAATATTTTTATTACACAATTTCATCATTATGCATCGTTATATATAACTTTACAATATCATGCATAAAATCGTCAAATCATAGTATTAAGATATTAATATTTTTATTACAACTTTATGCATCATTAAGTATACAATTGTCAAGTATGACACTTCACTATTTCATATAAGCATGCCTATTTCATTTATGTCAAATCAAAACATACATTATTTTTTAAAGCCACTTTTATCATGGTATAAATCAATAATCCATAAATCGTAAAAGATTATTATGGAAATCATCAATAATCAATAAACTATAAATTACCCAAACTCATCATCATCATGCATAGCTTCAAAAAAATAAATTTATTAAGCATGATATCATATTTCATAAGGCATTTTTAATCAAAATCATTTTGTTTATCATAAACATACAATTTTCATGATTATTTTCAAAATTATTAGAATGATAAGCATGATTTCTAATTTTTTTATTTTCATGTAATTAATTCTAAACTAAATTAAAAATAACTCATGAAAAGTATTATGTAATTTCAAAATAATTCAAGAGAGTTGAGTTACTTACCCTGTAGTCGAAGCTTGTCAAAGCCCAATTCGTCGTTTCACTTTTGGAAGTTTTTGATTCATCCTTGGTTGCCTTCCTCTTCTTTGGCCTCTTCCTTCATTCAAGTTCATTGTTTATTTTAGATTTTTGTTTAATAAACTTATTAAGATTTAATGTTCGAAGTTCAATATCATCATTGTCCTCATCACTTGAGTCATTGCTCAAGTGGTATTCATTTGTCCAGAGTTCCAAATCCTTCCTGTTCTTTGGAAGGTGATTTTGTTCATCATGTTCATCATGTATATTGTGCACCATTTCATATGTCATCAACGAACCAATTAGTTCTTCAAGTGGAAAAATATTTAAATCTTTTGTTTCTTATATTGCGGTTAATTTAGGATCCCACCTTTTTGGAAGGGATCTTAAGATCTTGCTTACGAGATCAAAATTCGAAAAAGATTTACCAAGAACTCTTAGATTATTGACGACATCCGTGAAACGGGTGTACATGTCGCCTATAGTCTCACTTGGTTGCATTCGAAAAAGCTCAAAATCATGCAATAAAATGTTAACTTTCGAGTTTGTGACTCTACTAGTTCCTTCGTGCGTGATTTCAAGTGTTCGCCAAATATCAAAAGCTGTTTCGCATGTAGAAATCCGATTGAACTCATTTTTGTCCAAAGCACAAAATAAGGCATTCATAGCCTTTGCGTTTAAAGAAAATATTTTCTTCTCCAAATCATTCCAATGGTTCATTGGAAGAGAAGACATTTCAAATCCATTTTCGACTATGTGCCATAAATTCAAATCCAAAGAAAGTAAGAAAACTCTCATTCGAGTTTTCCAATAAGTGTAGTCCGTCCCATTGAAAAAGGGAGGACGAATGAGAGAGTGACCCTCTTGAAAGCCGTAAAGAGCCATTTCTATTTGGGTGTTAAACCAAAGTAGAAAACCGTGGCTCTAATACCAATTGTTAGGATCGGAGCGGCACTAAGAGGGGGGGGGGGGTGAATTAGTGCAGCGGATTAAAACTTCGGTTTTGGAAAAATCTTTCGTACGATAAAAAACCAAACTCGGAAGTGCTTATCTTGAAAGCATGTTCGTAAAGGTGTGCAGCAAAAGTAATGAGGAAGTAAAGCACATATGAAGATTTGTAGTAAGGTAAATAGCAATAAGTAAATGCAAACCAGAGAACACACCAATTTAAAGTGGTTCGGTCAAAATGACCTACATCTACTTGCGAAGCCTTCTTCGAAGAGGCTCCCAACTTCCACTAGCAAATCACTTTGAAGGAGAAGGACAAATACCCCTCTTACAACCTTTTACAAGTGGTTCACACTCTTACAAATTTTCAAAGAGAAAGAGGGAGGTGAACACTCAAGCTATTGAAAACAAAAACTTGCTAAAGGGTTTGCTAAGACTTTTATCTCAATCTCTTGCTTCGCAAAAGTTGTAATCTCAGCTGAGAATTGAGGAGTATTTATAGGCCCCAAGAGGATTCAAATTTGGGCTCCAAATTTTGAATTCTCTTGGGTTTTCGAGGCTGGCGGTGCCACCGCCCGACCTCTCGGGTGCTGGGCGGTGCCACCGCCTACACTATTTCAGCTCACTGGTTGGGCTCCAAACTTGGCCCAAACCAGTCCGAACTCGGGCCTAATTGACCCCTACTTGGGTTATAGGATTAACACCTAATCCTAACCCTAATTAACGTGCTAACTATGAATTTAAAGACATTTCCTAAGCTATTACAAAGTCCGTAAGTCAAGACTTTTTCCGGTGAGCTTTCGGCGAACTTCTGGCGGTCTTCCGACGAACTCTCGGAAACCATTCTGCGGACTCCCGGCAAGCTCCTAGACTTCACGATTTGATCTTGGTGAGTTCCAATGAGCTTCTTCGACAAGCTCCGATCTTTCTCGGCGAGCTCCGCGAACTTCCAACGAACCTTCTAGCGAGCTTCCGAAAAACCCTTCGGCAAGCTCCCTACTCATTCTCGGCTAGTTCCGACAGCATTCCCGATGAACCTTCGGACTTCCGTCGAACTCTCAAACTCGCAACAAATCCTTCGCGATTGACTCCGACACTTTGTTTTGCTTTATGTCTTCATCGTTATCATAGTTAATCCTGCACACACAAGCCAAAACTCTACTTCGATCTAGACAATTATTACAATGCAAATTGACATTCTGTTGCCCGGCACGTCATTGGTTGGCGCTTCGTCCGATTCGTCAGCGCATCGTCCTCTCTTGCGGCTTGTTGCCCAATCGACGGTTGACCTCTGCAACCCTGATATCCTTGGCGCAATTCCGCTCTTGGCTTGATACCCGATGTCCGAAGCCTTCTGCCATCCAATATCCTAACGTGATCTCCTCCGGCGCAACATCAATTCCTCCTGCGTTAACTGTCTAATCCTGATCGAGTAGACCTGCATCACTCAAAATGCAGTTAAACATATAAACACAATCAATTAGTTTCATCATCAAAATCCGAGATTCAACAGCAAGATGCTTTAATCAGGATGAGACAATTAAAGTAGGAAAAATCATGTTGGGCCAGAGGAACATGTCAGAAGATCGGTCGACGTATCGACAGAAGGCTTCGGGCCATGGATTTGGGCATCGAGTCAAGAAGAGTGGATATTGTGCCAAGGATATCGGAGTTGCGGAGTCAACTGGCCGATTAGGCAATAGGTCGCAAGAGAAGACGATGCGCCAAAGAATCTGACGAAGTGTCGAGGGACCAATGACATGCCGAACAATTTGATTAATGCTTAGTATTAATTATCTAGATCGAAGTGTGTTTTTACATGTGCAGGATTAACTACGATAGCAAGACATGAAGCAAAATAAAATCCCGGAGTCAAGGACGCGATTATGTTAGGAGTTCGAGAGTTCGTTGGAAGTCCGGACGTTCATCGGAAGTTCTAGAGGAACCAGTTGAGAAGTCTCGGAGCTTACCAGAGAAGCTCATCGAAAGAATAGACATAGGGACCTATTTAGCTTAGCGAATGTCTTAGGATTTCGTAGTTAGCACGTAATTAGGCTTGGTTTTGGGCCAACCCAATTAGGGGCTAGTTAGACCCATATAAGAACTATGTTGGGCCCAAAAAGAGGCTCAAACAGTGCCCCAAGAAGTCTCACCGTCATGGTACAGTCTTCGAGAGTGTGTCAGGCGGTGGTACTACCAGTCTGGGCGATTGTATAGCCCTTGGCAGGGTGCCAAGCGGTGGTAATACCAGTCTGGGCGGTGGTACCACCCAGCACTGTGTTAGGATCGAGGGGGGGGGGGGGGGGGGGTGAATTAGTGCAGCGGAAATCTATCAGCGATTTAAAAAAAAAACGAAACCTGCGTTCGTCCGATAAAAATGATTTCGATGTAAAAGCCGATTCTAAGATTACTTAAGATTAGGCGCAGTTTACGTCTAAGCACAGTTTACGTCTAAACTGAGTTTGCGTCTAAATACAGTTTGCGTTTAAACGCAGTTTTGCGTCTAAACACAGTTTTACGTCAAAACGCAGTTTTGCGTCTAAACTCAGTTTACGTCTAAACGCAGTTTTACGTCTAAACGCAGTTTGTGTCTAAAAGTAGTTTACGTCTAAAACACAGTTTTATGTCTAAACACAGTTTGTGCAGTTTGGGTCTAAACACAGTTTTGCGTCTAAACTCAGTTTACGTCTAAATGCAGTTTTACGTCTAAACGCAGTTTGTGTCTAAACGCAGTTTTACGTCTAAACGTAGTTTGCATCTAAAACAGTTTCAAAGGGATCTAAACTTAGAAGCTAGTTCATAAAAAGCGCAGAAGACAGTTTTGCAGAATCAAAACACAAACGTAAGCTGATCGTACGAAAAACACAGATTTACGTCTGAATGCAGATTCGAAAAGATCAGCACTTAGAACTTGTTCGTAAAGGCGCAGAGAGCAGTAGTTATGTAGGAGGTTTGCAGTGATGATATGGTACTCAAAATAAAAGCAAACCAGAGATTTATAGTGGTTCGGTCAGTCTTAACCTACTCCACTTTTGGCTTCCTCCTCCGACGAGGTCACCGACGTCAACTAGCTGCCTTCCTTCAATGGGCGAAGGCCAACTGCCCTTTTACAGTTTCACTCCTTTTGATGGGCTCAGGAGACAACCCTTACAGGACCTTTCTCTCCTCTCTTTACAACTCACGATTTGAAGAACAGAAAGAGGAGAACTTTAGGACTTTACACAAATTTGAGCTCTTAGAATCACAGAAAAGATCAAGAATTCGGTGTAGGTCTGTATCATTTCTATGCCGAATGGGTGGGGTATTTATAGGCCCCAACCCAGTTCAAATTTGGAGCTCAAAACGATCAAATCCCGGAATTCCGGGATCAGGCGGTTGCACCTCCTGACTGGAGAGGTTGCACCGCCTGGCAGAGCTCGGAGACTGAGCCCAGGCGGTTGCACCTCTCTGTCAGGGGCGGTTGCACCGCCTGAGTCTAGCTCGGAGACGGCACCCCAGGCGGTGCCACCTCTTGACTGAGGCGGTTGCACCTCTCTACTAGAGCTCGAAGACCGAGCTCAGGCGGTGCTACCTCTCTGTCAGGGAGGTTGCACCGCCCAATCTAGCTCGAAGACTGAGCTCAAGCGGTTGCACCTCCTGGCTGGGGCGGTTGCACCGCCCAGTCTCGCTGGGAGACTTAGCCCAGGCGGTGCCACCTCCTGGCCTAGGTGGTTGCACCTCCTAGTGCAATCAGGGTCCGAATGGTTAGCTCCATTTGGCCCAATTTCAATCTTTTCAAGGGCCCAATTGCCCCAAGATTAAGCTAATGGGATCACCTCCCATTTTCCAACTTAATCAACGTGCTAACTATGATTAAATCTAAGACAATTTCTGCAGCTTTGCTCCGATGCGTCAATCGCTTCTTCCGGCGAGTTTCCGGCGAACTTCCGTCAATCATCCGATGAACCCTCGGTGATTCTTCTGCGGACTTCCAGCAAACTCTTGGTCTTTGTGACGATCCACTTGGCGAGTTCCGACGAGCTTCGCTTGGCAAGCTTCTGGACTTCTCGGATCTGTTCTTGCAGAACCTCCGACGACCGTCCGAACTTCCGTCGAACTCTCGAACTCCCAACGTGATCATGATCTTGACTCCGGCACAACTCCTGCTGCTTGTCTAACTTTCATCGTAGTTAATCCTGCACACTTATCTCAACACATAGATTAGATAACAAATGACAATTGACTTCATCATCAAAATCCGAGATTCAACAATCTCCCCCTTCTTGATGATGACAATCAATTGATAATGGAGTTATCCTTAACTCCCCCTATCTATATGTCATAGTTGAGATAAGTCAACCTTGAATTCAAGACCTAAGAATTCAAGTGACGTATTGATAAGTTAGATCAGTTAAACTTATCAATACTCCCATCATGATACCCATCATGATGTATCTCTTCAAGATGTCAAGGCTTGACATCATCAAGTTTGTATGATTGTGTTTGTAACTATTCATCATGTAATTGAATATTATCATATAAAGCTGTGAAGGACTATTACATGATGCACACATTTGAGATTTTCTAGCAAGTTTGCATTTACTTCACAAGATAGGATATCAACTCAAGACATAATGCAAACTATAGCACATGTTCATATATCTCTTGGTGATGCAAGGATGGCATATTCATAGCAGTGTTTATAGCATCACTCATAGTATTTCTAATTATGGCAGTGTTTATCAATTCATATATCTCCCCCTTTGTCATCAACAAAAAGCATAGTAATTATGATAACAGGAAAATAATAATAGCATGCTTATAGAGGAATTTTACATAGATTGCTTTAAATACGTCTTCCCCTTTTTGTTATAATTCATTGTCTATGTAAAGATTTTGCAGGATGGAATACATACACATGAATCACTTCATCAAATCTATTTCAGAAACTTATTTTTCATGAAAGTGTACGAGAAAATCTGTTTTATAGCATTCGAATAAATTCGGACAAGATTTTGTTGCAGATTTTCACATATAATCATAGAAACATGACAATCAAGTGATTTGATCATTCAATATAGTCCGAAAAATAATTTTAACAAATTTATCTATTCGGACACATCAACATTCCTAATTCTCTTTTAATGAAATCAAATTGTTCTTCACTTAGAGGTTTTGTAAAAATGTCAGCCAGTTGATGTTTGGTATCAATGAACTCTATGGTTACGTCATGATTAGTGACATGATCTCGTATAAAGTGATGTCTAATATCAATATGTTTTGTTCTTGAGTGTTGTATAGGATTTTTAGTTAAGCATATTGCACTCGTGTTATCACATTTAATGGGAATATCTTTAAGATTAACTTTGTAATCTTCTAAAGTGTTTTTCATCCATACAACTTGTGCACAGCATGCACTTGCTACAATATATTCAGCTTCGGTTGTTGATAGAGCAACCGAGCTTTGTTTCTTAGATGACCAGGATACAAGGGCATGTCCTAAAAATTGACATGATCCTGATGTGCTTTTTCTATCTAGTCTACAGCCAGCGAAGTCCGCATCAGCATAAGCTGTTAACTCAAAATTTTCTGATTTTGGGTACCATAATCCTAGATTTGTGGTTCCATTAAGATATCTAAGTATTCTTTTGACTGCTTTGAGATGAGATATCTTAGGGTTTGATTGAAATCTAGCACAAAGTCCTACACTGAACATGATGTCTGGTCTGATGGCAGTGAGGTAAAGTAAACTTCCTATCATACCCCTATAAGTCTTTTGATTAAAGCTTTCTCCACTTTCATCAATTTCTAACTTAGTGGAGGTGCTCATAGGGGTGTTAATAGCCTTTGAGTTGTTCATATTAAACTTTTTTAATAAATTCATAGCATATTTTGTTTGACTAATAAAGATGCCGTTGCTTAATTGTTTGATTTGTAAACCTAAGAAGAATGTTAATTCTCCCATTAAGCTCATTTCGAATTCAAGACTCATGGTTCTAGCAAAAGATTCACAAAGAGATTCTTTTGTAGAGCCAAAGATAATATCATCAACATAAATCTGAACAATGAGAAAATTATTTTCAAAATTCTTGATAAATAATGTAGTATCAACCTTGCCTTTTGTGAAGTTATTTTCGATAAGAAAAGAACTAAGTCTCTCATACCAAGCCCTTGGGGCTTGTTTTAAACCATAAAGAGCTTTAGTTAATCTAAACACATGATTAGGGAGGCTATCATTTTCAAAACCAGGAGGTTGTTCAACATAAACTTCTTCGGAGATAAAGCCATTTAGAAAAGTGCTTTTAACATCCATTTGAAACAACTTAAAATTATTACTGCTAGCGTAGGCAAGGAGCATCTTTATGGCTTCCAATCGAGCCACAGGAGCGAAGGTTTCTTCGTAATCGATACCTTCTTCTTGGTTGAAACCTTTGGCCACTAATCTAGCCTTGTTTCTAACCACGATACCATTTTCATTTTGCTTGTTTCTAAAGACCCATTTAGTACCAATAACTAAATGGTCATTTGGCCTAGGAACAAGCTTCCACACTTCGTTTCTCTCAAATTGATTTAATTCATCTTGCATTGTGATAATCCATGAATCATCTTTCATGGCTTCATCAATGCATTTGGGTTCAATTTGGGAGAGAAAGGCGGCATTCGCACAAAAGGTTTTAAGAGAAGATCGTGTTGGAACCCCCTTTAACGTGTCTCCTAGGATTAGCTCCTTAGGGTGAGCATCTACATACTTCCAATCCTTGGGTAAGGATATTTCGGAAGTGGATGCATCCAGGTTGTTAGTTGGAGAAGGGGTTTCATTTAAATTCAAGGAATCAAAATTAACATCTTCATCAAGATCATTTTTCATGATTTCGGAAATCTCATTGAAAACAACATGAATGGATTCTTCAATAATTAGAGTTCTTTTATTGAAGATACGAAAGGCTTTAGAAACTGTAGAATAACCAAGAAAGATTCCTTCATCAGATTTAGCATCAAATTTTCCTAAGTTGTCTTTTTCATTCAAGATAAAACACTTACACCCAAAGACTTTAAAATATGAAACATTGGGTTTTTTATTGTTCCATAACTCATAGGGAGTTTTGGTTAGTAGAGATCTCACTAGAACTCTATTTAAAATGTAGCTTGCAGTATTTACGGCTTCGACCGAAAAATATTTGGGTAGGTTGTGTTCATTCAACATGGTTCTTGCCATTTCTTGTAAATTTCGATTTTTTCTTTCTACAACTCCATTTTGTTAAGGGTTTCTAGGAGTAGAGAAATTATGGTTGTATCCATTGAGTTCACAAAATTCCTGGAAATCATGGTTTTGAAATTCACCACCATGATCACTTCTAATTGACGAAATCATAGAACCTTTCTCATTCTGAACGAGTTTGCAAAACTTGGTAAAAGATCTAAGGCATTCACTTTTTTGTTTTAAGAAATAAGTCCATGTGTATCTGCTATAGTCATCCACGATGACGAAAGCGTATTTGCTACCTCCTAGGCTTGATGTGGAGATGGGTCCGAACAAGTCCATATGGATCAATTGTAAGGGCCTAGAGGTGCTTATTTGATTTTTAGATTTGAAGCTACTCTTAATTTGTTTACCTAATTGGCAAGCATCACATACATTATCTTTGATGAACTTGATATGAGGAATTCCTCTTACAAGTTCTTTGGATGATATTTGAGTGATTTGCTTCATGCTAGCATGACCTAATCTTCTGTGCCATATCCAAGCATTCTCATTTAAAGCAGAAAAACATATTTCATTACATAAATCATTGATGTCAATAGTGTATACGTTATTTTGTTTTAATACAATCATAGATATGTTTTTGTGTGGTTTTTCAATGATGCAAGCATTAGATTCAAATCTGATAATATATCCTTTATCACACAATTGACTAATGCTCAAGAGGTTATGTTTTAGACCATCAACTAGCAAAACATCTTCAATAGAGAAGTTGGATTTGTTACCTATGGTTCCTTTGCCAACGATTTTACCCTTGTTGTTGTCTCCGAAGGTGACATATCCTTCGTCTATGCTAGTGAGCTTAGAGAATTGGGATGGATCTCCGGTCAAATGCCTTGAGCATCCACTATCAAGGTACCATCTCTTGCTCCTAGCTTGCGATGGTTTAGTTTTCTACAAGAAAGGATGATGTTTAGGTACCCATTTGCTTTTGGGTTCCTCACAAATAGATCTACATTTTCTATCATGTTGTATAGAATTTGTCATGGTTCCTTTAGGAACCCAAATCAATTTGTTTGGACTAATTTTCCTGAATGGACAATAATGCGTCCTGTGTCCAAACTTGCAACAAAAGTTGCATTTGCTTTGATGTCTAACATGTAAGATGGGGCCTTTTACGAAAGTAGTTGGATTTTGGTGAGGACTCCTCACAAATCCAATCCCACTTCTTTTGGGAACATGACCCTTGTTTGTAAGGATCATGTTTAATGACTTGCTACCAACCTCGAATTTCTTCAAGGTGTCCTTAAGTAGCAAGTTTTCTTTTTGAAAAGTTTCTAGATCATGGCATTTTATGCATGAGTTTAAACTATCAATATGTTCAGCATTTAACATATCAAACTTGTAAATAAGACTATCATACTCCTTTTTTAGCAATTTGTATTTACCACTAATAGTCTTACACTCATCAAACAATTCATGGAAAGCATTTAATAATTCATCGAATGATAAATCTGCATCTAATGAATTTGTTACCTCATCTTCGATGGCCATTAGCGCGTAATGAGCAACTTGCTCGGTGTTGGTCTCCTCTTCTTCGGACGCGCTCGAGTCGTCCCATGTTGCTTGAAGCGCCTTCTTCTTTGATGTTCTTCTTTTGACTTAGGGACAATCACTCTTGTAGTGTCCCGGCTTTTTGCATTCATAGCAGATCACTTGGTCCTTCTTGGGTTCAAGTTTATTTTTCGCATCATTCTTAAACTTGTTTCTTTTAAAGAACTTTTTAAACTTTCTTGTTAAAAGTGCCAAGTCATCATCACAGTCCTCATCACTTGAGTTTTCTCTCAAGTGGCATTCAGAAGTTTTGAGTGCCATATCCTTCCTGTTCTTTGGAAGGATGTCTTCTTGCTCTTCATGAGCTTTACAAGTCATTTCGTAAGTCATTAATGACCCGATTAGTTCTTCAAGAGGGAAGTTGCGCAGATCTTTTGCCTCTTGAATAGCAGTGACTTTAGGATCCCAACTCTTAGGAAGGGATCTTAGTATCTTATTTACGAGTTCAAAATCTGAAAAACTTTTTCCGAGTCCTTTTAGACCGTTGACAACATCCGTGAAACGGGTAAACATGTCGCCAATGATTTCACTCGGTTTCATTCGAAAAAGTTCAAAAGAATGCAACAACTGATTGATTTTTGACTCTTTCACTCTACTTGTGCCCTCGTGGGCCACTTCGAGTGTGTGCCAAATATCAAATGCAGTTTCGCAAGTTGAAACACGATTAAACTCGTTTTTATCAAGTGCGCAAAATAAGGCATTCATAGCCTTTGCATTAAGAGCGAAAGCCTTCTTTTCCAATTCATTCCAATTGATCATTGGAAGAGAAGACTTTGAAAATCCGTTTTCAACAAGGTTCCACAGTTCAAAATCCATAGAAATAAGAAAGATCCCCATTCGGGTCTTCCAGTAGGTGTAGTCCGTCCCACTGAACATGGGTGGACGTGTAATAGAATGCCCCTCTTGGTTTCCGGCGTATGCCATCTCTCTTGGGTTTTAATCCGTTAGAGAGTTAACCTCGCTCTGATACCAATTGTTAGGATCGAGAGCACTAAGAGGGGGGGGGGGTGAATAAGTGCAGCGGAAATCTTTCAGCGATTTAAAAAAAAAACGAAAGCTGCGTTCGTCCGATAAAAACGATTTCGATGTAAAAGCCGATTCTAAGATTACTTAAGATTAGGCGCAGTTTACGTCTAAGCACAGTTTACGTCTAAACTGAGTTTGCGTCTAAATACAGTTTGCATCTAAATGCAATTTTGCGTCTAAACACAGTTTTACGTCAAAACGCAGTTTTGCGTCTAAACTCAATTTACGAATAAACACAGTTTTACGTCTAAACGCAGTTTGTGTCTAAAAGTAGTTTACGTCTAAAACACAGTTTTATGTCTAAACACAGTTTGCGCAGTTTGCGTCTAAACACAGTTTTGCGTCTAAACTCAGTTTACGTCTAAACGCGGTTTTACATCTAAACGCAGTTTGCGTCTAAACGTAGTTTTACGTCTAAACATAGTTTTACGTTTAAAAGAAGTTTACGTCTAAAACACAGTTTTATGTTTAAACACAGTTTGCGCAGTTTACGTTTAAACGCAATTTTACGTCTAAACGCAGTTTGCGTCTAAACGCAATTTTACGTCTAAACATAGTTTGCGTCTAAAACAGTTTCAAAGGGATCTAAACTTAGAAGCTAGTTCATAAAAAGCGCAGAAGACAGTTTTGCAGAATCAAAACACAAACGTAAGCTGATCGTACGAAAAACACAGATTTACGTCTGAATGCAGATTCGAAAAGATCAGCACTTAGAACTTGTTCATAAAGGCGCAGAGAGCAGTAGTTATGTAGGAGATTTGCAGTAATGATAAGGTACTCGAAATAAAAGCAAACCAGAGATTTAGAGTGGTTCGATCAGTCTTGACCTACTCCACTTTTGGCTTCCTCCTCCGACGAGATCACCGACGTCAACTAGCTGCCTTCCTTCAATGGGCCAAGGCCAACTGCCCTTTTACAGTTTCACTCCTTTTGATGGGCTCAGGAGACAACCCTTACAGGACCTTTCTCTCCTCTCTTTACAACTCAAGATTTGAAGAATAGAAAGAGGAGAACTTTAGGACTTTACACAAATTTGAGCTCTTAGAATCACAGAAAAGATCAAGAATTCGGTGTAGGTCTGTATCATTTTTGTGCTGAATGGGTGGGGTATTTATAGGCCACAACCCAGTTCAAATTTGGAGCTCAAAACGATCAAATCCCGGAATTCCGGGATCAGGCGGTTGCACCTCCTGACTGGAGAGGTTGCACTGCCTGGCAGAGCTCGGAGACTGAGCCCAGGCGGTTGCACCTCTCTGTCAGGGGCGGTTGCACCGCCTGAGTCTGGCTCGGAGACTGAGCCCCAGGCGGTGCCACCTCTTGACTGAGGCGGTTGCACCTCTCTGCTAGAGCTCGAAGACCGAGCTCAAGCGGTGCTACCTCTCTGTCAGGGAGGTTGCACCACCCAGTCTAGCTCGAAGACTGAGCTTAGGCGGTTGCACCTCCTGGCTGGGGCGGTTGCACCGCCCAGTCTCGCTGGGAGACTTAGCCCAGGCGGTGCCACCTCTTGGCCTAGGCGGTTGCACCTCCTGGTGCAATCAGGGTCCGAATGGTTAGCTCCATTCGGCCCAATTTCAATCTTTTCAGGGGCCCAATTGCCCCAAGATTAAGCTAATGGGATCACCTCCCATTTTCCAACTTAATCAACGTGCTAACTACGATTAAATCTAAGACAATTTCTGCAGCTTTGCTCCGATGCGTCAATCGCTTCTTCCGGCGAGTTTCCGGCGAACTTCCGTCAATCATCCGATGAACCCTCAGTG
Source organism: Musa acuminata AAA Group (assembly GCF_036884655.1). NCBI lineage: Eukaryota > Viridiplantae > Streptophyta > Magnoliopsida > Zingiberales > Musaceae > Musa > Musa acuminata. The sequence goes on along the minus strand of NC_088345.1, from coordinate 26,561,475 downwards.
ATTCTTCTGCGAACTTCCGGCAAACTCCTGGACTTTGCGACGATCCACTTGGTGAGTTCCGACGAGCTTCGCTTGGCAAGCTTTTGGACTTCTCGGATCTGTTCTTGCAGAACCTCCGACGACCGTCCGAACTTCCGTCGAACTCTCGAACTCCCAACGTGATCATGATCTTGACTCCGGCGCAACTCCTGCTGCTTGTCTAACTTTCATCGTAGTTAATCCTGCACACTTATCTCAACACATAGATTAGACAACAAATGACAATTGACTTCATCATCAAAATCCGAGATTCAACACACTGCCCCCCAGGCAGTGGTACCTCCAGACCTGGGCGGTGGTACTGCCTAGGGCAGTGTCAGCCAGACTGACACTGGGCGGTGGTACCGCCCAGCGTAGGCGGTGGTATCGCCCATGCCCGGGGAACCCGGGATGGGAAAGTTTTAGGCTCCAAGTTTAAATCAACTTAAAAGCCTATAAATACCCCTCTCATCCCTGGTTAAACAACACAAGCACAGAGAGATTAAAAGAGAGAAAACGCTGCTACGATCATAAGTATATTCCCTCCTCTAGCTTAAACTTACATTTCTGTTTAAAGAGGAGAGTGAGTGCTTGTAAAGGTTATCTCCTAAACCCGGTAAAAGGAGAAGAGGGGTGTAAAAGGTGATTGGCCTTCGCCTATTAAAGGAAGGTCTCTAATGAATGTCGGTGACCTCGTCGGAGGAGGAAGCCGAAAGTGGATGTTGGTCACGTTGACCGAACCACTCTAAAACTGTCGTGTTCTCTAGTTTGCATTTATTTATTGCTATTTACCTTACTGCAAACCTTCATACGTGCTTTACTTCCTCATTACTTTTGCTACACACCTTTACGAACATGCTTTCAAGTTAAGAACTTCTGAGTTCAGTTTTTTATCGTACGAAAGATTTTTCGAAATCGACATTTTTATCGGCTGCACTAATTCACCCCCCCTCGTAGTACCGACCCTGATCCTAACATGCATAACCCCACTGCTTTGCTTACTTGTACACTTGTTATTTAGTTCTCTCCTATCCTATTAGCTCGTAACCCCACACTGCTTTGCTTACTCTACCACTTGTTCTTGTTCTGACGAACTCTAGTGCAAAAGAGGTATTAGCACCATTTGCGGAGTGGAACATAGGTGTTACAACGTTCCAAGAAGGGGTATACAATGTGGTCTCTAGGAGTAAGTGCGGTGCTTGTGTTGTTCGAGGTGTGAAAGAACTCGCTAATGCACTTAGTTCTATTGCATGTTGAGTTCCACTTGTGGAATTGAGGCACCCTTTCTTGCAGGACAGAGGCAGAGTTTAGATATGAGAGTACGTAGGTTTGTGACACCAGAGGCATATGCATAGGTTAAATGTCTATCAATCTGGCATTCAAGCCTCAACCGAGTAGTTTCGTCCCGCTCCTAAAGAGAAGCCCTTGTGCGATACGGCTTTTTGCTAGCGTTATTAATTCCATTCCTTTAAGATTGGAATCTAATAGAAGTCTTGTTTCTTTTCGTCCCCTTTCTGTGCCCTTGTTAGTTCTGTTGCTTGTTGATTGTGAAGAGAGTGCACTACATATAGATGATAGTAAGCAAACTGCTATTACTCTCGGGGATTAACTCGACACTACTCGCGCACCTTTCTATTCCATTCCTTTAGCACCACTCACTCGAAAGAAAGAATAGCACTGACATCTAAGAGAAGAGATTAACCTAACTGCTTCCTTCTTCACTCACTTAACTCCAAAACAAATAGGCGCACCCACAAAAGTAAGCTAACACACTTTGGCTTTGGCGAAAGAAAAGAATCGCTAGGATCGTGAATGACATTGGGAGGGGGGGGGGGTGAATTAGTGCTATCGTAAAAATTAAATCGATTCGAAACTTTTAACTTGATAAAGCGTATCGAAAAAGATATTAAAAATTAAATCGATTCGAAACTTTTAACTTGATAAAGCGTATCGAAAAAGATATTAAAAGCGTGCTTGACTTAGAATAAGAGTAATAAGCAATTAAGACAGAAAACAATAGTAATGAAGAGCAACAAGAAAGTGCACACCAATTTGATAGTGGTTCGGTCCTGATTCCTCCTTCGTTGAAGCCACCAGCGTCCACTAATGGTCTTCCTTCAATGGGCGAAGACCAACTACCCCCTTACAACTATTTTCTCCTTTTCACAGGTTTAGGAGATAACCTTTATAACCCACTCACCCCTCTCTTAAATTGAAATCAACACTTAGAGCTAGAGGAGAGAAATTCTCACAAGATTTCAATAGTATTTTCCCTAATTTTTGTTTTTAGTTTGTATGCCCACTAAGCAGGGATGAGTGGGGTTTTTATAGGCCCCAAATAGATTCAAATTTGAAGTCAAAATGATCTCATCTTGGGTTTTCAGAGTATTGATTGTACTACTACCAATACTGAGCGATACCATTGCTTGACAGATCGATAACTAATAGTACCACTACTTGTCAGTCTTACATTAGGTGATACCACTGCTCAATCTAACATTAACACTAGATGGTACCACTATCCAAACAACATGGGAAGCCGAGTCCCAAGTAGTGCCATTGCTTGAACTCGTTGAGGGTTGCTACATGGGCTTCACTTGGCCCAAAAGAGCCCCAACTCATGCCAATAGGTGCTTAATTGAGTTGGCATTATTTCATCCCAATACTAACTCAATTAGACCTAAACTAACTCAATCTAAATAAATTATTACAAAGGACGAATTATATATTGTCCGGCATGTCATTGGTTCTTCCGGCGCTTCGTCTGATTCTTCGGCGCATCGTCCTCTCCTTTGGCGTATTGCCTAATTGGCATATTGCCTAATTGACATGTTAACTCCCATAACTTTCGATCTCCTTAGTGCAATGTGCAATCCTTCGGCTCGATGCTTGAACTTTCGGCCCGATGCCCGAACTCATGATACAAAGTCCTTCTGCCGGCACGTCAACCGATCCTCTGGTCCGACGTCTAATCTCTTGATATGTTCAACTCCAGCCCAACATCTGATTCCTCTTGCTTTAATTAATTTGCCGCTCCTAGATTGAAGCTAGTCCCGGGTCACTCAAAACGTAGATTAGATCATAAACTCATCAATTGATTTCATTATAAAAATATGAGATTCAATAATTTTCTCTTTTTTGATGATGACAATCAATTAATGATGGAGTTTAAACTAAACTTCCCCTATCAATATACCACATTGATAGATCTTTTAAATTCAGAAAATCATACAATATTTTAAAACATAAAAAGTACATCCTACCATGCATGATTCAACTCATCATCATATCTTCTCCCCCTTTGTCACAACAAAAAGGAGAAGTGTATCTAGCAAGTTTTTGAGATATACAAGTTTTATAATATACAAGCTAGCAACAATTTTGAGTTGTGCAAGTTTGTAAATTTTACTTCTTGAGATGTGCAAGTTTGCACTTTTGCTTCTCATGAGATGTGCAAGCTAGCAAATTCTTCTCCTTGAAATGTGCAAGCTAGCAAGATTTTCTCCTTGAAATGTACAAGTTAACAAGTTTTACATCATTTTAGAAGCTAGCAATTTTATCTTCCCTTTTGTCATTGTAAAAAAGAAGGGAAGAATATAATTTTATAATTCTTTTCCCTTTACATCAATTTTCATATCATAACAAAGATAAATTTAAATCAAATGTGATGAGATATATAATTTGAATACAAGGGAGTATCATAAATAAATCATAACATGAAAGACATAATAATAAAGATTATTTGAATACTAAAAGACATGATTCATTTTGACAAATCTCTTGAGATGCTAGCAAATTTCTTTCTCCCCTTTGTCATTGTAAACAAGAATGAAGAAGAGGGGAGATACAAAAATTTACATCAATTATTATCACATGAAAGATATTAAAGATCATAAAAGATCAATACAAAAAATCATCAATGTTTTGTATTATCAAAAAAAACTTCAAACCATAAGAGATCAATTTGATGATCAATACAAAGGAGTCATAATGAATCTCAAGTTAAGAAATTAATATTATAATTTGTATAAATCTCCTCTTAAATAAACACATCATAGAGAATTTTAAACATATTGAGAAATCAAGAGAAGGATTATGATTAAAAGAAATATCCTTTTTAGTGAATAGCTAAAGGAAGAATAATAATAAACAATTTTGATTCAAATTAAAAACACAAGTCATTAAAAATCAAGAAATCAAGATAAAAAAAGGATAAGTATTCTCTTTAATAAAATGCAAGAGTCATATGAAAATAAAGAGTAGGGGATCTTGATTCATATAAAGAAAATCTCAAGTTATAATTTTGAGAATTTAAGATTATAATATAGATAAAACTAATTTAAATTCAAATCATCAAATCATCAAAATCACTTTCAAGAGATTCAAAATGACAAATATATTGATTAATCTCTTATTGAAAACTCGATAAGATTTTAGGGATAGAGACATTTTCAAGAATAATGCATTCCATTTTTTATGTGTTTCAATTTATGTGATTTATTTTATACAAATATGCCTTTGTCTTTTATGCCAAACAAAAACATGGATCATCATTTAAAATTAAAAAATAAGATTATTATAAGAGTCATCAAGATCAATAAACTATAAATCACAAAAACCATCATTACTTCAAATCATTATGCATCATTAAATCATCAAGCATGACTTCATATAAACCATTTTCAATCAAAATCATTTTATTTGTTGTAGTAATATATTTTTCTTTGTAATCAATTGTCATGCTCAATTTTTTAATTGTTTAAAATCACTAGAAAGAGAAGCATGATCCTCCCCCCCCCCCCCCCCTCCTCCCCCGCCCTGTCATAGTAATTTCATAGTAAAGCAAATGAGTTTTGGTTGAGTCACTTACCTCATTGTCAAAAGCTACCAAGGCGTAGTTTGCTACTTTGTCTTTATTGTTTTGCTCCTCGTCTTCGAATGCACTCGTTTTGTCCCAAGTCACCTTGAGTACTTTCTTCTTTGGTAACTTCTTTTTAAGTTTATTTTTATTCTTTGATTCTTGCTTTAAGAACTTTTTAAGCATTATTGTTAAAAGTTCAAAGTCATCATCACTTAAGCTTTTGCTCGAGTGGTTTTCATTTGTTCTAAGTGTCAAATCCTTCCTGTTCTTTGAAAGGTTGTTCTCCAGTTCATCATGTTTGATACAACTTATTTCATAGGTTATTAAAGACCCAATAAATTCTTCAAGAAGAAAATTGTTTAACTCCTTTGTCTCTTGTATTGCCATCACTTTCGGATCCCAACTTTTTGGAAGGGATCTTAGTATTTTGTTAACAAGTTCAAAATTAGAAAAACTTTTACCAAGTACTTTAAAACCATTGATGACATTTGTAAAATGGGTGTACATGTCTCCAATGGTTTTGCTTGGTTCCATTTGAAATAATTTAAAACTATGTATCAAAAGATTAATTTTTGATTCTTTAACCCTACTTGTGCCTTCATGTGTGATTTCAAGAGTGTGTCAAATGTCATGTGCAGTTTCATAAGTCAAAATATGACTAAGCTCATTTTTATCTAAAGCATAAAACAAAGCATTCATACCTTTTACATTTAACGAAATGATTTTTTCTCAAAATCATTCTATTCATTCATAGGATTAGAGGGTTGTTGACAACCATATTCGATAATATTCCATAAATCAAAGTTTAAAGAAAGTAAAGAACTCTTATTCATATTTTTTAACCCATTAAACATAGGAGGACAAGTAATAGAAAAATCCTCTTGAAAGAAAAAAAAAAGTATTTCTCTTGGATTTTAAACCAAACAAAGAGTAACTTGACTCTGATACCAACTATTAGGATCGTGAATGACATTGGAGGGTGGGGGGGTGTGAATTAGTACTATCGTAAAAATTAAGTCGATTCGAAACTTTCGTCTTGATAAAAGCATATCAGAAAATATATTGAAAGTGTCCTTGACCTAGAATAAGAGTAATAAACAATTAAGACAGAAAATAATAGTAATGAAGAGCAACAAGAAAATATAGACCAATTTTATAGTGGTTCGGTCGTCATGACCTACGTCTACTCTCGATTCCTCCTCTATTGAGACCACTAACATCCATTAATGGTCTTCCTTCAATGGACGAAGACCAACTATCCTCTTAGAAGTCTTTTCTCCTCTTCACAGGTTTAGGAGATAACATTTACAACCCACTCACCCCTCTCTTAAATTGAAATCAACACTACTCTAGAGGAGGGGAATTCTTATAAGATTACAACAGTGTTTTCCTTAATTTTTATTCTCAGTTTATAAGGCCATTGAGTAGGGATGAGTGAGGTTTTTATAAGCCCCAAATGGATTCAAATTTGGAACCAAAATAATCTCATCCGAGTTTTCAAGGTATTGGCGGTACCACTGCTAGTATTGGGCAGTATCACCATCTAACATACTGACAACTAACGGTACCACCGTTTGTTAGTCTAACACTAGGCGGTATCACCGCTTAGTCTAACACTAACACTGGACAGTACCGCTGCTTAGACAACTTGGGAGGTTGAATCCCAAGCGGTGCCACCGCCTGAGCCTACTGAGAGTTACTGCATGGGCCTCACTTAGCCCAAAATAATCTCAACTCAGGTTCAATGGGCCCCTAATTGGGTTGGTATTTTTTTATCCCAATATCAACTTAATTAGATCTAAACTAACTCAATCTAAATAAATTATTATAAAATATAAAATATATATTATATGATATGTCATTTGATCGAGATCAGCTTGAAAGCCTAACTTTGCTTGGTAGCAGCTTGCCTACTCGCCTTAAAAGCCTAACTCTGCTTGCCTAGTAGCCTGCCTACTAGCCTTTGAAACCCTAACTCTGCCTACCGACTCACCTTGGAAACCAGCCTAATAATGCCTAATGCTAGATGAATACCCTTATTTCTAGGGTATGATGATGAATTCCCACGAGTGCATTGATGAAGAATTCCTGCACTTAGAAAAGTAAGTGTCAAGTCTTAAGAGTACGAGTGAAAGCCTCATGTTTCTTTCTTGGATTTTTTTGTCCATCAATCGCTTTAGTTAGAAACTTGAGAAATGAAAAATAGAAGAGATCTTATTTGCCGACCTTGGGGTCAAAGTATCACTCACAGATATGGAATCTGAACTAATCGGGAAGATTAATGAGAAGAAAAGAAGTATATGATAACAGAGAGATTTCCTTTGATAATAGAGAGATTTCCTCAACTGCATAGCGAGATTTCCTCAAATGTATTAGGCAATCTCTCTGTTCAGTTAAAGAAATCTTATCTTTCACCATATATAAATAGACTTCATATGATACTAATTGAAGTGTGCTTTTCTTTATTCTCTTATTTCTTCATGGTATCAGAGTAGAAATTGTGAGGAGACATCACTACTATTGCAGCACCCCTATCTGAGTCGATGCTGAGAAAAATTCTTGATGTCCGACATCACATCGCTGCCAAATTTTTCCTCTTATGTGGTAGTCCCCCCTCTCCAGATCTTAGGCGGAGCTGCCCCCCCACTCGCCGCCCACAATCGGTCGTTCGATAGTAACTTCCCTACTTCCAGTCTCGACCACGACTACTAATCATAGTACTTTCCCACATACAAATCTTATCTCTATAAATGCAGTAACCCTCATCCCCTTCAAATTATCCAAAGGTGGCAACTACGCATCCTAGTGTGCTCAATTTTCTAATCTTCTATTTGACTATGACCTTCTAGGCTATGTCGATGGCTCTCTTCCTTGTCCACCACCGATGATCAACATCCCAAGAGCATCCAGTCCAGTATCAAATCCGGACCACAAACTATGGTTACGCTAGGATCGTCTCATTCTTCAAGCAATTCAAGCTTCGATCGCTGGATCCCTCGCCCCACTCATATCTTCGTGTGACACTACTGCCAAAGCTTGGTGTAAGTTGCAAACCACCCTGGCAAATCGTTCACGAACTCGCATGCTTAGTCTCCTATCCGGACTTATGAAAACAAAATAAGAGGGAAGTACTATTACTGATTATCTGCACAACATAAAGATTATTATTGATAACTTGGCCTTGATAGGTCATTCCCTCAGTGATGAAGAAGTTACTGTCCATATCCTCAATGGCCTAGGAGACGAGTATAAGGAACTGGCAGCAGCAATACGGGCACGTGATTCACCAGTGTCGTTTGAAGAATTCTACGACAAGCTTACGACAAGCTGACTGATTTTGAGATATATCTCAAACGTGAGGATAAATTGTTAGGACCATCCATCATGGCTCAAGTCAATCAAAAATCCACAAAGAGGGGCTATTAGTATAACAAGACTATCAACAAAGGTTTGACCAAGATGCCTTCTGGACCTTTGAGCTCTAACCAAACCCCTCCTCCACATCATCAACATTTCAATCACGACAACCAAGGTGGCTACTTCAATTATCAGTAGACCTGGCACCCTCAACATATAAATCAACGAAGAGTTGTCGGCCAATTATGTGATAAAGTCGGTCACTCTGCAAAGGTCTGTCAATCTCGACCTCGACTTCCTACACAATCACATTGGCCTCAAGCAAATCTTGCAACTACTCCAAACACTACTGATCATAATTGGATCGTGGACTCCGGCGCGTCATATCACATTACCTTTTATCTACAGAACTTGTCGATCCACAACAACTATAATGGACATGACGACATCATCATCGGTGATGGTAAAGGACTTCCTATTACTCAGGTTCCACAATGCTTAATTCACCTACCATAACTTTTACACTCGATGATGTTTTGTGTGCACCTCACATTAAACGCAATCTTATTTTTGTTTCTCAATTTTACAAACAAAATAATACCTTTATTGAATTCTTTCCTAACTCTTTTCTTGTCGATTTGAACATGGGGGCATCCTTGCTCCAAGGTCAGAGTAAGGACAATGTTTATGAATGGCTGTCCATTCCACAACTCAACAACCCACTGCATACTCCTCAATGGCAGCTCCAATCGATGTGTGGCATCATCATCTCGGTCATCCCTCCCTTTCTATCCAAAATAAATTACTTTCTCATTATTCTCTTTTTACTCCTACAAATAATAGCTTTTATTGTGATGCTTGTCTCAGTAATAAAAGTCATAGACTCCCTTTTGGTTCTTCTTCTATATCATGTTCTATACCATTTGAAATTATTTATACTGATGTTTGGGGTCCTACTCCTATCACTTCCTTTGACAAGTTTAGATTTTATGTCGTTTTTGTAGACTATGTTACTAAGTACACATGGATTTATCCTCTCCGTCATAAGTCAGAAGTTTCAACAATTTTTACCAACTTTAAAAAGTTGGTCGAAAACTTCTTTCAGTCTACAATTAAAACAGTCTACTCTGATGATGGGGGTGAATATCAAGCTCTCACATCCTACCTCTCAACCTGTGGTATCCATCTTAAGTCACCCCCACACACTCCTCTCTCTACTAGTGAATCATTCAAATTATGTGATGGCAGTTCTACCACGGACTCAACTCAATACCGACAAGTACTTGGCTCTTTACAGTACTTGACTCTCACCCGTCCAGATATCTCATTTGCAGTCAATAAATTATCTCAATACATGCACAAGCCTTTTGCTATGTATTGGTCTCCAGTTAAACGAATTTTACGGTATCTTAAAGGGACCCTTAATCATGGTCTCTTTCTCCGCAAAACCACTCAACTACATCTTCATGCCTTTGCTGATGCTGATTGGGCGGGAAACTTTGATGATAGAACCTCCACATTGTTGAATCTCGGATTTTGATGATGAAGTCAATTGTCATTTGTTGTCTAATCTATGTGTTGAGATAAGTGTACAGGATTAACTACGATGAAAGTTAGACAAGCAGCAGGAGTTGCGCCGGAGTCAAGATCATGATCACATTGGGAGTTCGAGAGTTCGACGGAAGTTCGGACGGTCGTCGGAGGTTCTGCAAGAACAGATCCGAGAAGTCCGGAAGCTTGCCAAGGGAAGCTCGTCAGAACTTGCCAAGTGAATCGTCGCAAAATCCAGGAGTTTGCCGGAAGTCCGCAGAAGCATCACCGAGGGTTCATCGGATGATCGACGGAAGTTCGCCGGAAACTCGCCGGAAGAAGCGATTGACGTACCGAAGCAAAGCTGCAGAAATTGTCTTAGATTTAATCGTAGTTAGCATGTTGATTAAGTTAGGAATGGGAGGTGATCCCATTAGCTTAATCCTGGGGCAATTGGGCCCCTGAAGAACTCAAATTGGGTCGAATGGTTCAACCCATTCGGACCCAAGGTGCTGTGGGCGGTGCAACCGCCCAGGATATGTCTCCTAGTGAGACTGGGCGGTGCAACCGCCCAGGGCTCAGTCTCCAAGCGAGACTGGGCGGTGCAACCTCCTCTGTCAAGAGGTAGCACCGCCAGAGCTCAAGTTTCGAGCTCTGCTAAGAGGTGCAACCACCAAGCTCGGTCTTCGAGCTCTGGCAGAGAGGAGCAACCTCTCTGGACAGGAGAGGCACCGCCTGAGCTCGGTCTTCGAGCTCTGGCAGAGAGGTGCAACCACCTCTGGTAGAGAGGAGCAACCACCTCTGGCAGAGAGGTGCAACCACCTCTGGCAGAGAGGTGCAACCTCTCTTGTCAAGAGATGCACCGCTTGAGCTCGGTCTTCGAGCTCTGGCAAAAAGGTGCAACCACCCCTGACAGAGAGGTGCATCCGCTTGAGCTCAGTCTTCGAGCTCTGCTAGGCGGTGCAACCTCTCTAGTCAAGAGGTGCAACCGCCTGATCCCGGAATTCCGGGATTTGATCGTTTTGAGCTCCAAATTTGAACTGGGTTGGGGCCTATAAATACCCCACCCGTTCAGCACAGAAAGGGGACAGATCCACTCCGAATTCCTGATCTTTTCTGTGATTCTAAGAGCTCAAAATTGTGTAAAGTCCAAAAGTTCTCCTCTTTCTGTTCTTCAAAGTCTTGAGTTGTAAAGAGAGGAGAGAAAGGATCTGTAAAGGTTGTCTCCTGAGCCTGTCAAAAGGAGAGAAACTGTAAAAGGGCAGTTGGCCTTCACCTATTGAAGGAAGGCCTCTAGTTGACGTCGGCAACCTCATCGGTGGAGGAAGCCAAAAGTGGAGTAGGTCAAGACTGAACGAACCACTCTAAATCTCTGGTTTGTGTTTATTTTTGAGCACTTTATCATTATTGCAAACCTCCTACATAGCTACTGCCCTCTGCGCTTTTACGAACGATTCTTTAAGTTCAGATCTTTCCGAATTTGCATTGAGACGTAAATCGGTGTTTTCGTACGATCTTTACATCACAGTTTATGCTTATGCTTTGATTCCATTCATAACTGCAAACTGCTTTCTGCACATTCACAAAAAGATTTTCAAAGTTCAGTTTCTGTGTTTAGACGTAAAACTGCGTTTAGACGCAAAACTGTGTTTAGACGTAAAACCACGTTTAGACGCAAAACTGCGTTCAGACGCAAAACTGCGTTCAGACGCAAAACTGCGTTCAGACGTAAAACTGCGTTCAGACGCAAAACTGCGTTCAGACGCAAAACTGCGTTCAGACGTAAAACTGCGTTTAGACGTAAAACTGAGTTTAGACGTAAAACTACGTTTAGACGCAAACTGCGTTTAGACGTAAACTGCTCTTAGATGCAAACTGCGCTTAAATACAAACTGTGAATCGGATTTTGCATCATAATAGATTTTATTGAACGAACGCACCTTTCGGTTTTAAATTGCTGTAAGATCTCCGCTGCACTAATTCACCCCCCCCCTCTTAGTGCTCTCGATCCTAACAATTGGTATCAGAGCGAGGTTAACTCTCTAACGGATTAAAACCCAAGAGAGATGGCATACGCCGGAAACCAAGAGGGGCATTCTATTACACGTCCACCCATGTTCAGTGGGACGGACTACACCTACTGGAAGACCCGAATGAGGATCTTTCTTATCTCCATGGATTTTGAACTGTGGAACCTTGTTGAAAATGGATTTTCAAAGTCTTCTCTTCCAATGATCGATTGGAATGAATTGGAGAAGAAGGCTTTCGCTCTTAATGCAAAGGCTATGAATGCCTTATTTTGCGCACTTGATAAAAATGAGTTTAATCGTGTTTCAACTTGCGAAACTACATTTGATATTTGGCACACACTCGAAGTGACCCACGAGGGCACAAGTAGAGTGAAAGAGTCAAAAATCAATCTGTTGTTACATTCTTTTGAACTTTTTCGAATGAAACCAAGTGAAACCATTGGCGACATGTTTACCCGTTTCACGGATGTCGTCAACGGTCTAAAAGGACTTGGAAAAAGTTTTTCGGATTTTGAACTCGTAAATAAGATACTAAGATCCCTTCCTAAGAATTGGGATCCTAAAGTCACTGCTATTCAAGAGGCAAAAGATTTGCGCAACTTCCCTCTTGAAGAACTAATCGGGTCATTAATGACCTACGAAATGACTTGTAAAGCTCATGAAGAGCAAGAAGACATCCTTCCAAAGAACAGGAAGGATATGGCACTTAAAACCTCTGAATGCCACTTGAGAGAAAACTCAAGTGATGAGGACTGTGATGATGACTTGGCACTTCTAACAAGAAAGTTTAAAAAGTTCTTTAAAAGAAACAAGTTTAAGAATGATGCAAAAAATAAACTTGAACCCAAGAAGGACCAAGTGATCTGCTATGAATGCAAAAAGCCGGGACACTACAAGAGTGATTGTCCCCAAGTAAAAAGGAGAACATCAAAGAAGAAGGCTCTTCAAGCAACATGGGATGACTCGAGCGCATCCGAAGAAGAGGAGTCCAACACCGAGCAAGTTGCTCATTACGCCTTAATGGCCATCGAAGACGAGGTAACAAATTCAATAGATGCAGATTTATCATTCGATGAATTATTAAATGCTTTCCATGAATTGTTTGATGAGTGTAAGACTATTAGTAATAAATATAAATTGCTAAAAAAGCAGCATGATAGTCTTATTTGTAATTTCGATAAGTTAAATACTGAATATCATGATAGCTTAAGCTCATGCATAAAATGCCATGATCTAGAAACTCTCCAAAAAGAAAACTTGCTACTTAAGGATACCTTGAAGAAATTCGAGGTTGATAGCAAGTCATTAAACATGATCCTTACCAACAAGGGTCACGTCCCCATAAGAAGTGGAATTGGATTCGTGAGAAGTCCTCACCAAAATCCAACCACCTTCATAAAAGGCCCCATCTTACATGTTAGACATCAAAGCAAATGCAACTTTTGTTGCAAGTTTGGACACAAGACGCACTATTGTCCATTTAAGAAAATTAGTCCAAACAAATTGATTTGGGTTCCTAAAGGAACCATGACAAATTCTATGCAACATGATAGAAAATGTAGATCTATTTGTGAGGCACCCAAAAGCAAATGGGTACCTAAACATCATCCTTTCTTGTAGAAAACTAAACCATCGCAAGCTAGGAGCAAGAGATGGTACCTTGATAGTGGATGCTCAAGGCATATGACCGGAGATCCATCTCAATTCTCTAAGCTCACTAGCATAGACGAAGGATATGTCACCTTCGGAGACAACAACAATGGTAAAATCATTGGCAAAGGAACCATAGGTAACAAATCCAACTTCTCTATTGAAGATGTTTTGCTAGTGGATAGTTTAAAACATAACCTCTTGAGCATTAGTCAATTATGTGATAAAGGATATATTATCAGATTTGAATCTAATGCTTGCATCATTGAAAAACCACACAAAAACATATCTATGATTGCATTAAAACAAAATAACGTATATACTATTGACATCAATAATTTATGTAATGAAATGTGTTTTTCTGCTTTGAATGAGGATGCTTGGATATGGCATAGAAGATTAGGTCATGCTAGCATGAAACTAATCACTCAAATATCATCCAAAAAACTTGTAAGAGGAATTCCTCGTATCAAGTTCATCAAAGACAATGTATGTGATGCTTGCCAATTAGGTAAACAAATTAAGAGTAGCTTCAAATCTAAAAACCAAATAAGCACCTCTAGGCCCTTACAATTGATCCATATGGATTTGTTCGGACCTATCTCCACATCAAGCCTAGGAGGTAGCAAATACGCCTTTGTCATCGTGGATGACTACAGCAGATACACATGGACTTACTTCTTAAAACAGAAGAGTGAATGCCTTAGATATTTTACCAAGTTTTGTAAACTTGTTCAGAATGAGAAAGGTTCTATGATTTCGTCAATTAGAAGTGATCATGGTGGTGAATTTCAAAACCATGATTTCCAGGAATTTTGTGAACTCAATGGATATAATCATAATTTCTCTACTCCTAGAAATCCTCAACAAAATGGAGTTGTAGAAAGAAAAAATCGAAATTTACAAGAAATGGCAAGAACCATGTTGAATGAATACAACCTACCCAAATATTTTTGGGCTGAAGCCGTAAATACTGCATGCTACATTTTGAATAGAGTTCTAGTAAGACCTCTACTAACCAAAATTCCCTATGAGTTATGGAACAATAAAAAAACCTAATGTTTCATATTTTAAAGCCTTTGGGAGTAAGTGTTTTATCTTAAATGAAAAGGACAACTTAGGAAAATTTGATGCTAAATCTGATGAAGGAATCTTTCTTGGTTATTCTACTGTTTCTAAAGCCTTTCGTATCTTCAATAAAAGAACTTTAATTATTGAAGAATCTATTCATGTTGTTTTCAATGAGATTTCCGAAATCACGAAAAATGATCTTGACGAAGATGTTAATTTTGATTCTTTGAATTTAAACGAGACCCCTTCTCCAACGAGCAACTTGGATGCATCCACTCCCGAAATATCCTTACCCAAGGATTGGAAGTATGTAGATGCTCATCCCAAGGAGCTAATCTTAGGAGACACGTCAAAGGGGGTTCAAACACGATCTTCTCTTAAAACTTTTTGTGCAAATGCCGCCTTTCTCAACCAAATTGAACCCAAATGCGTTGACGAAGCCATGAAAGATGATTCATGGATTATCGCAATGCAAGATGAATTGAATCAATTTGAGAGAAATGAGGTGTGGAAGCTTGTTCCTAGGCCAAATGACCATTTAGTTATTGGTACTAAATGGGTCTTCAGAAACAAGCAAGATGAAAATGGTATCGTGGTTAGAAATAAGGCTAGATTAGTGGCCAAAGGTTTCAACCAAGAAGAAGGTATCGATTACGAAGAAACCTTCGCTCCTGTGGCTCGATTAGAAGCCATAAGGATGCTCCTTGCCTACGCTAGTAGTAATAATTTTAAACTGTTTCAAATGGATATTAAAAGCGCTTTTCTAAATGGCTTTATTTCCGAAGAAGTTTATGTTGAACAACCTCCTGGATTTGAAAATAATAGCCTCCCTAATCATGTGTTTAGATTAACTAAAGCTCTCTATGGTTTAAAACAAGCCCCAAGGGCTTGGTATGAGAGGCTTAGTTCATTTCTTATCGAAAATAATTTCACAAAAGGCAAGGTTGATACTACATTATTTATCAAGAATTTTGAAAATAATTTTCTCATTGTTCAGATTTATGTTGATGATATTATCTTTGGCTCTACAAATGAATCTCTCTGTGAATCTTTTGCTAGAACCATGAGTCTTGAATTCGAAATGAGCTTAATGGGAGAATTAACATTCTTCTTAGGTTTACAAATCAAACAATTAAGCAATGACATCTTTATTAGTCAAACTAAATATGCTATGAATTTATTAAAAAAGTTTAATATGAACAACTCAAAGGCTATTAGCACCCCTATGAGCACCTCCACTAAGTTAGAAATTGATGAAAGTGGAGAAAGCTTCAATCAAAAGACTTATAGGGGTATGATAGGAAGTTTACTTTACCTCACTGCCACCAGACCGGACATCATGTTCAGTGTAGGACTTTGTGCTAGATTTCAATCAAACCCTACGATATCTTATCTCAAAGCAGTCAAAAGAATACTTAGATATCTCAAAGAATACTTTACCTCGCTGGCTGTAGACTAGATAGAAAAAGCACATCAGGATCATGTCAATTTTTAGGACATGCCCTTGTTTCCTGGTCATCTAAGAAGCAAAGCTCGGTTGCACTATCAACAACCGAAGCTGAATATATTGCAGCAAGTGCATGCTGTGCACAAGTTGTATGGATGAAAAACACTTTAGAAGATTACAAAGTTAATCTAAAAGATATTCCCATTAAATGTGATAATACGAGTGCAATATGCTTAACTAAGAATCCTATACAACACTCAAGAACAAAACATATTGATATTAGACACCACTTTATACGAGATCATGTCACTAATCATGACGTAACCATAGAGTTCATCGATACTAAACATCAACTGGCTGACATTTTTACAAAACCTCTAAGTGAAGAACAATTTGATTTTATTAGAAGAGAATTAGGAATATTGATGTGTCCGAATAAATAAACCTATTTTTCGGACTATATTGAATTATCAGATCACTTGATTGCCATGTTTATATATGAAAATCTGCAACAAAATCTTGTCCAAATGCATCTTATTTGTTCGAATGCTATATAACAGATTTATTCGTACACTTTCATGAAAAATAAGTTCCTGAAATAAATCTGATAAAGTGATTCCTGTGTATGTATTTCATCCTGTAATATCTTTGCGTGATAAAGTGATTCCACTTTCATAAAAAAGGGGAAGAAATGTTCAAAGCAATCTATGCAAAATTCCTCTATAAGCTTGCTAATATTGTTTTCCTCGTATCACAATTACCATGCTTTTTGTTGATGACAAAGGGGGAGAAACATATGAATTGATAAACACTGCCATGATCATGTCTATGTTGCAAATACTTGAGTGATGCTATAAACTATGTTATGGTTATGCCATCCTTGCATCACCAAGAGATATATGAACGTGTGCTATAGTTTGCATTATGTCTTGAGTTGATAAACTATCTTGTGAAGTAAATGCAAACTTGCTAGAATGATAATATGTGTGCATCATGTAATAGTCCCTCGCAGCTTTAAATGATAATGTTAAATTACATGGTGAATAGTTACAAACACAATCATACAAACTTGATGATGTATGTCAAGCTTTGACATCATTCTTGAAGAGATACATCATTATGAGTATCATGATGGGAGTATTGATAAGTTTAACTGATCTAACTTATCAATACGTCACTTGAATTCTTAGGTCTTGAATTCAAGGCTGACTTATCTCAACAATAGCATATAGATAGGGGGAGTTAAGGATAACTCCATTATCAATTGATTGTCATCATAAAAAAGGGGGAGATTGTTGAATCTCGGATTTTGATGATGAAGTCAATTGTCATTTGTTGTCTAATCTATGTGTTGAGATAAGTGTGCAGGATTAACTACGATGAAAGTTAGACAAGCAGCAGGAGTTGCGCCAGAGTCAAGATCATGATCACGTTGGGAGTTCGAGAGTTCGACAGAAATTCGGATGGTCGTCGAAGGTTCTGAAAGAACAGATCCGAGAAGTCCCGAAGCTTGCCAAGCGAAGCTCGTCGGAACTTGCCAAGTGAATCGTCGCAAAATCCAGGAGTTTGCCGGAAGTCCGCAGAAGCATCCCCGAGGGTTCATCGGATGATCGACGGAAGTTCGCCGGAAGAAGCGATGGACGTACCGAAGCAAAGCTGCAGAAATTGTCTTAGATTTAATCGTAGTTAGCACGTTGATTAAGTTAGGAATGGGAGGTGATCCCATTAGCTTAATCCTGGGGCAATTGGGCCCCTGAAGAACTCAAATTGGGTCGAATGGTTCAACCCATTCGGACCCAAGGTGCTGTGGGCGGTGCAACCGCCCCAGCCAAGCGGTGCAACCGCCCAGGATATGTCTCCCAGTGAGACTGGGCGGTGCAACCGCCCCAGCCAAGCGGTGCAACCGCCCAGGGCTCAGTCTCCAAGCGAGACTGGGCGGTGCAACCTCCTCTGTCAAGAGGTAGCACCGCCAGAGCTCAAGTTTCGAGCTTTGCCAAGAGGTGCAACCACCAAGCTCGGTCTTCGAGCTCTGGCAGAGAGGAGCAACCTCTCTGGACAGGAGAGGCACCGCCTGAGCTCGGTCTTCGAGCTCTGGCAGAGAGGTGCAACCACCTCTGGCAGAGAGGAGCAACCACCTCTGGCAGAGAGGTGCAACCACCTCTGGCAGAGAGGTGCAACCTCTCTGGTCAGGAGATGCACCGCCTGAGCTCGGTCTTCGAGCTCTGGCAGAAAGGTGCAACCACCCCTGACAGAGAGGTGCATCCGCCTGAGCTCAGTCTTCGAGCTCTGCTAGGCGGTGCAACCTCTCTAGTCAAGAGGTGCAACCGCCTGATCCCGGAATTCCGGGATTTGATCGTTTTGAGCTCCAAATTTGAACTGGGTTGGGGCCTATAAATACCCCACCCGTTCAGCACAGAAAGGGGACAGATCCACTCCGAATTCCTGATCTTTTCTGTGATTCTAAGAGCTCAAAATTGTGTAAAGTCCAAAAGTTCTCCTCTTTCTGTTCTTCAAAGTCTTGAGTTGTAAAGAGAGGAGAGAAAGGATCTGTAAAGGTTGTCTCCTAAGCCTGTCAAAAGGAGAGAAACTGTAAAAGGGCAGTTGGCCTTCGCCTATTGAAGGAAGGCCTCTAGTTGACGTTGGCAACCTCATCGGTGGAGGAAGCCAAAAGTGGAGTAGGTCAAGACTGACCGAACCACTCTAAATCTCTGGTTTGCGTTTATTTTTTAGCACTTTATCATTACTGCAAACCTCCTACATAGCTACTGCCCTCTGCGCTTTTACGAACGATTCTCTAAGTTCAGATCTTTCCGAATTTGCATTGAGACATAAATCGGTGTTTTCGTACGATCTTTACATCGCAGTTTACGCTTACGCTTTGATTCCATTCATAATTGCAAACTGCTTTCTACACATTCACAAAAAGATTTTCAAAGTTCAGTTTCTATATTTAGACGTAAAACTGCGTTTAGACGCAAAACTGTGTTTAGACGTAAAACCACGTTTAGACGCAAAACTGCGTTCAGACGCAAAACTGCGTTCAGACGCAAAACTGTGTTCAGACGTAAAACTGCGTTCAGACGTAAAACTGCGTTCAGACGTAAAACTGCGTTCAGACGCAAAACTGCGTTCAGACGTAAAACTGCGTTTAGACGTAAAACTAAGTTTAGACGTAAAACTGCGTTTAGACGCAAACTGCGTTTAGACGTAAACTACTCTTAGACGCAAACTGCGCTTAAATACAAACTGTGAATCGGATTTTGCATCATAATAGATTTTATTGAACGAACGCACCTTTCGGTTTTAAATTGCTGTAAGATGTCCGCTGCACTAATTAACCCCCCCGCCTCTTAGTGCTCTCGATCCTAACACTCATCAGGGTATATGATTTTTCTTGGGGTTAATCCAATCAGTTGGAGTTCTAAGAAGCAAAAAGACAATGGCCCGGTCTACAACTGAAGCTGAATATCGTGTTATTGCTATCGCTGCTACTGAACTCAATTAGGTCACAAATCTCCTCAAGGAACTTAAAGTCAGCTCTGTTGAATCTCGTATTTTGATGATGAAACTACTTGATATATGTTTATGATTTAATCTGCGTTTTGAGTGACGCAGGATGCTTCGATCAGGATGAGACAATTAAAGCAGGAAAATCATGTTGTGCCGAAGGAACATGTCAGAAGATTGGACGTCGGGCCGATGGATCGGTCGACGTATCGACAGAAGGCTTCGGGCCGTGGACTCGGGCATCGGGCCAAGAAGAGCGGGTATTGTGCCAAGGATATCGGAGTTGCGGAGTCAACTGGCCGATTGGGCAATAGGCTGCAGAAGAGGACGATGCACCGAAGAATCGGACGAAGCGTCGAGGGACCAATGACATGTCGGACAACTTGGTTAATTGCTTAGGATTAATTGTCTCGATCGAAGTTTTGATTTGGTGTGCAGGATTAACTACGATGAGAGTAAGACAAGCAGCAGGTGTTGCGCCGGAGTCAAGATCATGATCACGTTGGGAGTTCGAGAGTTCGACGGAAGTTCGGACGGTCGTCGGAGGTTCAGCGAGAACAGATCCGAGAAGTCCAGAAGCTTGCCAAGCGAAGCTCGTCGGAACTCGCCAAGTGGATCGTCGCAAAGTCCAGGAGTATGCCGGATGTCTGCAGAAGGATCACTGAGGGTTTATCGGATGATCGACGGAAGTTCGCCGGAAACTCGCCGGAAGAAGCGATTGACGCATCGGAGCATAGCTGCAGAAGTTGTCTTAGAGTTAATCGTAGTTAGCACGATGATTAAGCTTGAAAATGGGAGGTGATCCCATTAGCTTAATCTTGGGGCAATTGGGCCCCTGAAAAGATTCAAATTGGGCCGAATGGAGCGAACCATTCGGACCCTGATTGCACTAGGCGGTGCAACCGCCTAGGCCAGGAGGTGCAACCGCCAGGGCTGCGAGACTGGGCGGTGCAACCGCCCCAGCCAAGAGGTGCAACCGCCCAGGCTATGTCTCCCAGCGAGACTGGGCGGTGCAACCGCCCCAGCCAAGAGGTGCAACCGCCCAGGGCTCAGTCTCCAAGCGAGACTGGGCGGTGCAACCTCCTCTGTCAAGAGGTAGCACCGCCAGAGCTCAAGTTTCGAGCTCTGGCAGAGAGGTGCATCAGCCTGAGCTCAGTTTCGAGCTCTGCCAGGTGATGCAACCACCGAGCTCAGTCTTCGAGCTCTACCAGGCGGTGCAACCACCGAGCTCAGTCTTCGAGCTCTGGCAGAGAGGTGCAATCGCCTGAGCTCAGTCTTCGAGCTCTGCCAGGCGGTGCCACCTCTCCAGTCAAGAGGTGCAACCGCCTGATCCCGGAATTCCGGGATTTGATCGTTTTGAGCTCCAAATTTGAATTGGGTTGGGGCCTATAAATACCCCACCCATTCAACACTGAAAGGATACAGATCCACACCGAATTCTTGATCTTTTCAGTGATTCTAAGAGCTCAAATTTGTGTAAAGTCCTAAAGTTCTCCTCCTTTTGTTCTTCAAGTCTTGAGTTGTAAAGAGAGGAGAGAAAGGATCTGTAAAGGTTGTCTCCTGAGCCTATCAAAAGGAGAGAAACTGTAAAAGGGCAATTGGCCTTCGCCTATTGAAGGAAGGCCTCTAGTTGACGTCGGTAACCTCATCGGTGGCGGAAGCCAAAAGTGGAGTAGGTCAAGACTGACCGAACCACTCTAAATCTCTGGTTTGCTTTTACCTTGAGCACTTTATCATTACTGCAAACCTCCTACAAAGCTACTGCCCTCTGCGCCTTTACGAACGAGTTTCTAAGCTCTGATCTTTCAGAATCTGCATTCAAACGTAAATCGTGTTTTCGTACGATCTTCACACTGCAGTTTACGCTTACATTCGGATTCCATTTATAACTGCAAATTGCTTTCTACGTAAAATGCTTTTCAAGGTTCAAAACTGCTTTTAGACGCAAAACTACATTTAGACGTAAAATTACGTTTAGACGTAAAACTGCGTTTAGACGCAAAACTACGTTTAGACGTAAAACTGCGTTTAGATGTAAAACTGCGTTTAGACGTAAAACTGCGTTTAGATGCAAAACTGCGTTTAGACGTAAAACTGCGTTTAGACGTAAAACTACGTTTAGACGTAAAACTACGTTTGGACGTAAAACTGAGTTTAGACGCAAACTGCGCTTAGACGCAAACTGTGCTTAGACGCAAACTGCGCTTAGACGCAAACTGTGTTTAGATGCAAACTGCGCTTAGACGCAAAACTGCGCTTAGACGCAAACTGCACTGTGATTCTGCTTTTATATCGAAATCGTTTTTTATCGGACGAACGCAGCTTTCGGTTTTAAATCGCTGTAAGATTTCCGCTGCACTAATTCACCCCCCCCCCTCTTAGTGCTCTCGATCCTAACAATTGGTATCAGAGCGGGGTATTTCTCATTTCGGATTTACACCCGAGAGAAATGGCTCTTCAAGAGGGCTTGTCGGTCTTTCGTCCACCGTTCTTTAACGGATTGGACTACACTTATTGGAAAACTCGAATGAGAGTTTTCTTGATTTCTCTAAATCTGGATTTATGGAATATCATTGAAAACGGTTTTCAACTTCCCTCCAAACCGATGAACGAATGGTCGGATTTGGAGAAAAAGTATTTTTCTTTAAACGCAAAGGCTATGAATGCCTTATTTTGCGCTTTGGACAAAAATGAGTTCAATCGGGTTTCTTTGTGCGAAACGGCTTTCGATATTTGGCGCACTCTTGAAATCACGCACGAGGGAACTAGTAGAGTCAAAGACTCGAAAGTTAATATTTTACTGCATGATTTCGAGCTTTTTCATATGAAACCAAGCGAAACCGTTGTTGACATGTACACCCGTTTTACGGATGTCGTCAATGGTTTAAAATCACTTGGTAAAAGCTTTTCGGATTTTGAACTCATTAACAAAGTTTTGCGCTCACTTTCTAAAACTTGGGATTCAAAAGTAACTGCTATTCAAGAATCAAAAAACCTAAACAACTTACCACTTGAAGAACTAATTGGTTCATTGATGACATATGAAATGGTGCACAATGCACATGATGAACATATTGAACTCAATGACCTTCCAAAGAACAGGAAGGATTTGGAACTCTGGACAAATGAATGCCACTTGAGCGATGACTCAAGTGATGAGGACAATGATGAACAAACCAACCTTCCAAAGAACAGGAAGGATTTGGGACATAGAACATTTGAAGACCACTCGAGCATAAGCTCAAGTGATGGTGAACTTAAACTACAAATGAAACGAAAATTAAAAAGCAAAAAGAATGGAACTACTTGCTTTAAACGCAAGAAAAAGAACAAAAATTGGGATGAATGGAGCTCCTCCGAAGAAGAGAAAATCAACAAAAGCAAGGCAGCAAACTACGCCTTAACAGCCTACAATGATGAGGTAATCGAAATCCCCCTAATTTATTTTGAAATTACTTGATACTTTCATGATGTATTTTTCTCTTTTAGTTTAGAATTAATTTTCTTAAAAATTACATGTTAAAAAAAAAAAATTATTATTATGATCATACTAAGTAATTTCGAAAATGATAATATTGCATATTTTATGATAAACAAATAAAATGATCTTGATTGAAAATATGAAATCATGGTTAAGAAGTAATAATGTGTATTACGTTGATTTCCATTGTTATTTCTCGATTTTGATTAAAGATCATGTTTGATTTGAAGAAATGCATAATGATGAAATTAAATATTTTGATTAACAATTTTATGCATGAGATTTTAAGCCGATGATAAGCATGTGTTATTCTCATGAGTATATTTGAAAACCTATGGCAAAAATATGCTCGAATGCATGAACGTGTTAAGATTATTTTTCGGACATTCTTGATTCAATGTTCAAAACACTTAATTGCCATGATGATTTTACACTATAACATGTTGGAAATTATATTTTTTGGATACATAAATTTTTATGATCATGAGCATGTTTTATCTTCATAATTGAACTTGAAAATCTATAGCAAAATCTTATCCGAATGCATGAAAGTACTAATTTCATTTTCGGATTCACTTAACAATTGGTATCCTAACAATCGGATTTTCTCATACACTTATGAAAAATATTTTTCTAAAATGGATTTGATGAAATGATTCCTGCTTATAAATTCCATCTCGAAATATGAATGATAGTGTTTTTGCTAAAGAAAATAATTATTAAAATCATGATCTTGATAATTATAACATGAAGCTCTTTATAAATCAAGATCGTTCATTATGCTCCCTACATTTATCAAAAAGGAGTTCTTCAAATGAAATGCAACTTGTCTTGTGATTTCTTAGAATTGAATGAAGTGTCATATTGATATCTTGAAACTTGGAATATTTTAAAATGTGATCTTGATATGAATGTTTCAAGTTGCTCTTTGTACTATATCTTTTCGAATGAATCATGAGCCTTGATATCATATATTTCATAATACAAGATTTCTTTGCCTTATGTCTTGAACTTTCATGCTTATCTTAATTTGGCATATAAAGACTAAGGCATGCTTAGATGAAAAAGAATATCTTAATAAAATGCTTTTCCCATCTGATCGAGATTAATGATTTCATGATATTTTGTGAATCTCAAAATTAATTTTAATGACTTGATTATGAATTTCAAGTTAATGATTTGATTTGAATAAGTTTTATCTAAATTATAATCTTGATCTTGCAAAATTGAAGTCACAAATAATATCTTGTGGTATTCATGAATTGATACTCACAATATGAAAGCATTGATATTCATGACTTGAATTGGATTGAAACATTGTATGCTTAAATTAATCATTCTCCTATGTTTCAAAAATTCCTTAAAAGCCTTATGTGATGATTGAAAACTAACTTGCTTTATGATGAATCACGAATCATGACTTGATCTATGATGTAAATGCCTTGAAATGATTGAAATATTTAACACTTTTATGCTCTTCCCCCTACCTTCTTCTTGTTTTCAATGATAAAATGGGGAGAAGTTTTGATCATGCATGGTAGGATATAATTTGACAAAATTGATACCATCATGATATGAAACATTTATGATGTGCAATTATGCATGCAATACTTGTGCTTTCTAATTATGATGTGATGTATTGCATATAATGTAAATCATGATTTAAAATGCTATAAGTGCCAAGTTACACATTTTGAGAAAAAAAAAAAATTGTTATATTGAAACATTAATGTAATTATGAATGGTGATATGATATCATGCATGTAATACTTCAACTTATGATAATGATGCATGCAATGATAAAATATTCATGATGAAAAATTGTCTTGACATTCATAACTTGATTATTCATCCTTTGTCATGATTTTGAAATCGTTGTAAAAGAAAAAAAGAACTACAAAGCTGTATTCTCTCTTTCCTTTTTACAATGACAAAGGGGGAGATAGCTAACTTGTACAAGTCAAGAAGATGCAGAAACTTGATTGCTAGCTTGCCTATTTTAAGTAGCAAAGATTGCTAACTTGCTTATTTCAAGAAGAAAAATTGTCTTCTTGAACATCACTATCTTGAATATCTCAAGAAGCAAAACTTGCAATTTGCACATTGCAATAGGAAGCAAGAATCATGAGCTTACACAAGAAAGCTATCTTGCATTTGCTTTCAAAATTTTTGCTAGCTTATATGTTGTGAAACTTGTATATCGTAAAAATTGCTAGCTTGTTGGTCTAAAGAGAAGCAAAAAGTTGCTATCTCAAAAGAAGCAAATGTGCTATCTTGCCTATCTCAAGAGGCAAAAATGCTAACTTGCGCATCTAGCAAAGTGAGCAAAATTTTCAAGAAGCAAGAGTTGCCTTCTTGAACATCTCTAATTTGCTAGCTTGCATGATGTAAAACTTGCTATCTTGAACATTACCAAAAGTGCTATCTTATATGCTATAAAACTTGCATATCTAAAACTTGATAGCATGAATGTGCTAAGCATGATGTAACACTTGCTAAATCTTCTAGCTACAAGATTGCATGATGATAAAACTTGATATTATGATTTTCATGCAATGAGTTGAACCAATATCACACACAAACGATTAATTGTGATACTTCTCCTTTTTGTTGATGACAAAGGGGGAGAAGTATGCTGATGACATGACATGTGATGCATAAGTTTATGCATATGTTCATGTTGATGACATGACATGTGATGCATAAGTCTATGCATATGTTCATGTTGACGTTTTGCAAGTATTCATGATGAATATTGCAATGACTTGAATTCAGTTTGAATTCAAGGTTCTATCAATATGGCATATTGATAGGGGGAGTTAAGTTTAACTCCGTCATCAAGTAGTTGCCATCATCAAAAAGGGGGAGATTGTTGAATCTCGTATTTTGATGATGAAACTACTTGATATATGTTTATGATTTAATCTGCGTTTTGAGTGACGCAGGATGCTTCGATCAGGATGAGACAATTAAAGCAGGAAAATCATGTTGTGCCGAAGGAACATGTCAGAAGATTGGACGTCGGGCCGGTGGATCGGTCGACGTATCGACAAAAGGCTTCGGGCCGTGGACTCAGGCATCGGGCCAAGAAGAGCGGGTATTGTGCCAAGGATATCGGAGTTGCGGAGTCAACTGACCGATTGGGCAATAGGCTGCAG
Organism: Musa acuminata AAA Group; assembly: GCF_036884655.1. NCBI lineage: Eukaryota > Viridiplantae > Streptophyta > Magnoliopsida > Zingiberales > Musaceae > Musa > Musa acuminata. Next base: position 26,535,365 of record NC_088345.1, on the reverse strand, counting down.
AAGAGGATGATGCGCCGAAGAATCGGACGAAGCGTCGAGGGACCAATGACATGTCGGACAACTTGGTTAATTGCTTAGGATTAATTGTCTCGATCGAAGTTTTGATTTGGTGTGCAGGATTAACTACGATGAGAGTAAGACAAGCAGCAGGTGTTGCGCCGGAGTCAAGATCATGATCACGTTGGGAGTTCGAGAGTTCGACGGAAGTTCGGACGGTCGTCGGAGGTTCAGCGAGAACAGATCCGAGAAGTCCAGAAGCTTGCCAAGCGAAGCTCGTCGGAACTCGCCAAGTGGATCGTCGCAAAGTCCAGGAGTATGCCGGATGTCCGCAGAAGGATCACCGAGGGTTTATTGGATGATCGACGGAAGTTCGCCGGAAACTCGCCGGAAGAAGCGATTGACGCATCGGAGCATAGCTGCAGAAGTTGTCTTCGAGTTAATCATAGTTAGCACGATGATTAAGCTTGAAAATGGGAGGTGATCCCATTAGCTTAATCTTGGGGCAATTGGGCCCCTGAAAAGATTCAAATTGGGCCGAATGGAGCGAACCATTCGGACCCTGATTGCACTAGGCGGTGCAACCGCCTAGGCCAGGAGGTGCAACCGCCAGGGCTGCGAGACTGGGCGGTGCAACCGCCCCAGCCAAGAGGTGCAACCGCCCAGGCTATGTCTCCCAGCGAGACTGGGCGGTGCAACCGCCCCAACCAAGAGGTGCAACCGCCCAAGGCTCAGTCTCCAAGCGAGACTAGGCGGTGCAACCTCCTCTGTCAAGAGGTAGCACCGCCAGAGCTCAAGTTTCGAGCTCTGGCAGAGAGGTGCATCAGCCTGAGCTCAGTTTCGAGCTCTGCCAGGTGATGCAACCACCGAGCTCAGTCTTCGAGCTCTGCCAGGCGATGCAACCACCGAGCTCAGTCTTCGAGCTCTGGCAGAGAGGTGCAATCGCTTGAGCTCAGTCTTCGAGCTCTGCCAGGCGGTGCCACCTCTCTAGTCAAGAGGTGCAACCGCCTGATCCCGGAATTCTGGGATTTGATCGTTTTGAGCTCCAAATTTGAATTGGGTTGGGGCCTATAAATACCCCACCAATTCAACACTGAAAGGATACAGATCCACACCGAATTCTTGATCTTTTCAATGATTCTAAGAGCTCAAATTTGTGTAAAGTCCTAAAGTTCTCCTCCTTCTGTTCTTCAAGTCTTGAGTTGTAAAGAGAGGAGAGAAAGGATCTGTAAAGGTTGTCTCCTGAGCCTGTCAAAAGGAGAGAAACTGTAAAAGGGCAGTTAGCCTTCGCCCATTGAAGGAAGGCAGCTAGTTGACGTCGGTGACCTCGTCGGAGGAGGAAGCCAAAAGTGGAGTAGGTCAAGACTGACCGAACCACTCTAAATCTCTGGTTTGCTTTTACCTTGAGCACTTTATCATTACTGCAAACCTCCTACATTGCTACTGCCCTCTGCGCCTTTACGAACGAGTTTCTAAGCTCTGATCTTTCAGAATCTGCATTCAAACGTAAATCGTGTTTTCGTACGATCTTCACACTGCAGTTTACGCTTACATTCGGATTCCATTTATAACTGCAAATTGCTTTCTACGTAAAACGCTTTTCAAGGTTCAAAACTGCTTTTAGATGCAAAACTACATTTAGACGTAAAATTACGTTTAGACGTAAAACTGCGTATAGACGCAAAACTGCGTTTAGACGTAAAACTGCGTTTAGACGTAAAACTGCATTTAGACGTAAAACTGCGTTTAGACGCAAAACTGCATTTAGACGTAAAACTGCGTTTAGACGTAAAACTGCGTTTAGACGTAAAACTGCGTTTGGACGTAAAACTGAGTTTAGACGCAAACTGCGCTTAGACGCAAACTGTGCTTAGACGCAAACTGTGCTTAGACGCAAACTGCGCTTAGACGCAAACTGCGCTTAGACGCAAAACTGCGCTTAGACGCAAACTGCACTGTGATTCTGCTTTTATATCGAAATCGTTTTTTATCGGACGAACGCAGCTTTCGGTTTTAAATCGCTGTAAGATTTCCGCTGCACTAATTCACCCCCCCCCCTCTTAGTGCTCTCGATCCTAACAAGCTCTACCCATACTCCTACAATATATTGTGATAATGTTGGAGCTACCTACTTATGTGTCAATCCAGTGTTCCACTCACGCATGAAACACATTGCCATCGACTTTCACTTCGTGAGAGATCAAGTTGTCAGACATCAACTTCGTGTCTCTCATGTCCACACGGCTGATTAACTAGCAGACTCACTCACGAAGCCTCTAGCCCGCAAACTATTTTTGTTGCATCGGTCCAAGATCGGTATCCTTGATAGGAGCTCGATCTTGCGGGGGCATGATAACAAAGAGATTTCCTCTCATAACAAAGAGATTTTCTCAACTGCATAGCAGATGAGATTTCCTCAACTGTATGAGGCAATCTCTCTGTTCAGTTAAAGAAATCTTATCTTTCACCATGTATAAATAGACTTCATATGATACTAATTGAAGTGTGCTTTTCTCTCATTTCTTCAGTATCCACTATTTCTCTTATCTTATTATATGATTTACCACAAAGAGAAGATGTCTTCTCCCTCAGAGCTTGCATTCGAGGTTCCATTTCCACTTCTCTTGAGAACAACTATTTCTCTCCCTTCTTTAGCCTTAAAACATCTGATTCACTAGCACCAGATTTCCATAATACCTTTCCCTTGTCTGGTCTAAAGCTTTCTAATTTTGGAAGCAGTCTAAGTGGTAGAAGTCTTCGATGTGTTACAATCAATTATTTTTGTATAGGGAGTAGTTGCTTATTTATAGTAGGACAATTTTCCTTATTGTTTGTTTGTAATTAAAGGGTCTAGCACCATTGTCGCTTACTTACACACTACAAAAATGCCTTTTGCTTTTCCTTTAGAATGTCCTACCAATGCAAGCAAGTGTAGAAAGAGGCAACAAGAGAAATAAGGTTCTATTGACATGATTGACTTTCTTAGCGGAAGGCGTGAAGTGTCCCATTGGTCACGATGGGTTTGAAAGCATTTTATCAGTTCAAATTCATATAGTCAAATTCATCCTCGTGTAACTGTATCCTACTCCGTAGTGAATCACTCATTTTTTCGAGGGTTCTATTTGTCGGATTGAAAGAGTCCATTCATGAGTGAGGATAAAATCTCGGATACATGCTAGCTTATTGATGATATTCTATCATGTCGATCCGAAGGAGTGGAGATAAGATAAGAAAGAGTATAAGCTATAGAAGCTTAATCCGCCTTCACTTCACTTACACCATTTCAGGAGTTAGACCTCACCTAAGATGGACTCAGAGGCAAAGAGTTCCAACTATCAAACTATCGAATCAAAGAAACACGAGCTATATACTATATCTACGCCTGATCGTAGCTGTCTTATGGGAGCCCCATTCGAGTAGGGCAAAAGGCAAAAGAGGATAAGAGTCAAGCATTGGCTTGTCTAGATATTGTAGATGGGATTAGAGAGATCGAGTATTCTTAAACAATTCATATATAAAGAAATTCTTGACACAAAGATCAAAATACTCGTTTCAATTCACAATAGTAAGCTAGCAAGGTGTTCAGTCGTAACAAACAAGCTAGCGAGTACTTCTCAATCCAGCGAGTATTTCATCCCCATTCCAGAGTGATGTACGGTTTAGTGAGTCAAGTGGAATATCAAACAAGGAATCGGGTCTGTTGTATTTTTTACGGAAGTAGACATCATCCAAAGCAACGGTTGCTTTTATGCGAGTATCAGAGGATATGCCTTGCAAATATTGCGTAGTGTCCCTGAGTGAAGGAAGATGTCAGTCGTCTAGCGGGAAGTTCTTATCTCGGCTCTGGGTTATTCTGGTATGGAAGAATTGACTTCAAGCTGAACCAGTATAGTGGCGTGGAATTGGATCTTCGCTCATGGTTTGCCTTCGCTCGGCAGTGGCGAGATGCAAAACTCAAATTTGGCAACAAAATGGATGAATTGGATTAAGGCCAGTTCCGTTCCGTTGGGGCGTCCCTATTTGATCTGCTTCATCTCGTTTGGAACATGGAATTTCCTCTTCTACGGTAGCAGAAAGGTGAGAAAAACTAATTTTCGAATTCCGCTTTCAAACTAGTCCCATCCTTGCTTTTCTAAGAAGTGACTATCCCCTGCTCCAATTCATATTCCATATTACTCCAAAACAAACCGGTTCATCTTTCTTTGCTTCTTTGCTTCCTTGCATGCAGCTTTGTTAACAACTGGCGAGGCTATCCTTTCCTTCTCAAGCTACCCCCAGGTATATCATGAAAAAGAAAGAAAAAAGGAAGATAAAAGAACAAGAACCAACCAAATGAAATCCTACAAAAGAGAAAATAACCAAGCCGACAGGAGAACCTTGAAATCCATACTTGAAAGTTATCGAGATCCCCAAGGTGAAAACAAAGAAAATGACTCAAAAAGAAAGAGAATATATCTAAGAGCTGTAAGAGACATTGATCATGGTCGAGCTGTAAGAGACGTTGATCATGGTCTTAAGTTATGGTACGGAAGTTCATTCGACTCTTTGTTAAGAGAGACTATAGCCAGCCACCAGTTGAGTTAGGTTATTTTAGAGATCAACCTAAGCCCCTAATAACACTTTTTCTTTGAGCAGTAAGATATACTACAGTTGGTGGAGCATATCCAAGTCCCATGTAGATTCCGTTGAATCAGAGATCTAGCAGCATAGAAAGGAATTGAATCAGAGATCTAGTAGCGCAGAAAGGAATTGAGTATCAGACAAGAACTGAGCGAGCTCATTCGGTTTGGTCTTCTCTGGAAGATCTATGATTTGGTAGCAGAGAAGGGTGTAGGTTGTATCATCATTTCAGTCATGTTGAAAATAAGCAAAAATTCCAAGAAAACGAAATTAGGACAATGTTAATGGCCGACTTAGTTCATGGGCAGAAGAAAGGCGGGGTTCCTGATCTATTGTAGAAGACGAAGGCGAACTAGCAGATGAGCTAACTCAAGGAGTCGAATCAGGGTGCTTCAGGCATTTTCTGTTGCTGGCCTGGCCAAAGAGGATTCCAATAATCAAAGATGACAGCTCTTCTTTAACTTCTAGAAGTGATAGAAACCATGAAACCGATTGATGCCTCCTTAATCAAAGCAGAATCTCTCGATCCTTGCTTGGTTCACAGAAATGATTTGACCATGCATTGCCAAATAAAACGTCTTGTACCGTAATGCCAGAGACATAAGGTCTACCCACAAATAGATACTTAACCGTCTCACATCTAGTCGAAGGAAAAAAGAGATAAAAACACATAAATGTTGAATATCAAATTTTAATGATAAAATCAATTAATGAAGTTATGAACTAATATACGTTTAATATAAGTGATGTAGGAAAATCGTTGATCGTAGACTTTAATCATGGAAGCAGAATCTAATGTTGGGCCAGAGAACATCATGTCGGATGATTGGACGACGTGCTAGAGGATAGATTTCATGCTATGAGTTCAAGCATCAAGCCAGAAGAATCAAGCATTGCACCAAGATGATCAAATGTTGCGGGAAGTCAACATGCCGATAGGGCAATACGTCGAATGAGAGGATGATATGACGAAGGATCGGACAAAGTGCCCGATGTATCAATGATATATCAGACAATATTGGCTTCAAGATTGTAGTTAAGTCTTGGTCAAAGTTATTGGAAAATCTTGGGGGCAACATCATATGCGTAGCGGAAGAACAGAAAACAAAATCTCCAATTCCCAAAGATATGTTCATCATCGTGCGAAGATTGGTGCGTAAAATTCACGAAACTTAAAACTACGTATAGAATATATTGTATTACATAAGGAGATCGTATATCCCTGAATCCTTATAGATCTCTAGGAGAGGGTGAAGGAGGTCAAGCGCCATCCTCTCTAGTGGTGATCCACACAATAGCGCTGCGATGATGCTCCTCAAAACTCTAGACCTGCTCTTAGGTGGAGAGGAGGGAGGAGAATAGGAGAGGCAAGCAAAGACTCTAGCCTATGAACCACTAAATCCCTCTTATTTATAGAGGTCTCTTGTCAACTTAACCATAATAGATCATCCCCTATTGGGTATTAGATCTTCATCCAACTACTAAAGCCTCTTAGATTAGTGGATCTCTATCAATAATCTCTCATGGGCCCTTATTGGATCTCATCCATCGGATCCAATAATTCAGGGGCTTATTGGATATCCAATAAGATAGGGACTCCGACGGATATCTGATATTCGAACCTTTACTCATCGTAACGCCTACCATATGTGTGTGACCCTCTAGGCCCAATATCGAGCTGGTTGTGAGTCATACCTGTCAGAACTCCTTCTAGCTCAATGAATTCTTATCTTCATAATAATTCACTCGACTCATCAATTGTGAACATACTAGGCCACTACGCAGTAGTCCCCAGACGATACAGGAGAATCCTGTCACGCCCCTCAAATAATATCCATGATTTTATAATCATATATCACATCACTCGATAATTCACATTTATGGCAACCCAAGCTAACTTGACAAACATGAACAACATTTATAAATCCACAAGCGAAGTAATTTATACAATCAGAACTCCAACCATTTACAACAAGTTCATATCATCGTAAACTAGAATTGACATTTTGAAATTCCAAATAAGAGAGATCGTCTAACACTTTTACATAGTATATCAATTTCGATTCATCGACAACATTTTATTACATACAAAATATGCTTATACAACAATAACAATAACCAACAAGACTTGCCCATAATTCTGAATAGCTCTCCACTGCCTCAGCCCAATTCAAAACATCTCAAAGAGTGACAACTTGACCTGAAAGATTTATATAACGGAGCGAGCTAAAAATAGCTTAACAAGTGACAAAGCATATTCAGAACAAAAGGAATGATTACAAACAAGTAAGGTATCATAATGCAAGGTAGAATACAAGAATTTTCAAGGATACCATCTCATTAGATACAAAATCATATGTGTCATGTCATTTAAAACATATTTAGTTCATAACAAATGGAGCATAAAACAATTGGAGCATATCAATAGCGTATGAAATGTTCCGGAGCATACCAATGACATATGGAACATTTAGGAGCATAACAATAGCAAATGAACATTTCAGAGTATATTAAAGGCGTATGAAATGTTTCGGAGCATATCGACAAATGAAACATTTCGGAACATATCAATGGTATGTGAAGCATTTTGAAGTATATCAATGGCATAGGAAATATTTTGGAGCATATCAATAACGAATGAAACATTTCGGAGCTTATCAACGGTGTACGAAATGTTTCGGAGCATATCAATGACAAATGAAATATTTTGGAACATATCAATGGTATGTGAAGCATTTTGAAGTATATCAATGGCATAGGAAACATTTTGGAGCATATCAATAACGAATGAAACATTTCGGAGCTTATCAACGGCATATGAAATGTTTTGGAGCATATCAATGACAAATGGGACATTTCGAAACATATCAATGGCATATAGACCATTTCGGAGCATATCAAAGAACGAATACGAAATAGAAGCTCAAGCATCGAATTTGACGTTACATTCATATCATTCTTATCCAAAGCATGTATAGAAACATATAACCAAAGCTCTGGATATCATATCAAACATACAGAAGGTGAAGTGAGACCATAACATAATATGATACATCCATTTCTGAATGACCACCAAACATAAGTCTCCCACGTCTAGGAGGTCTCCCACGTCTGGGAGCTCCATCCACCCACGTTTGAGTGAAGTCATAAGGGCCGGCAGAGTATCACAGGCTCTATGCATAACTCCCTTCACCATTTCTAGCAAAGGTTCACAATATCCCACAAACACTAGAGTACAAAAGGATAGTATGAATAATGAATAGCACATATTAGAAGCACACGCGGAACAATAAAATATACATGTGCCTTTACGAGTCAATACGAAGTAAGCAATAATCTTTCACAATTGTATTCAAATTTGAAAGGAAATGAAAGCAAGATCATTCAAGGATTCCAAGCAATCACATATAACTCAATTCAAATAAGAAGGTTAGATGAATTCAATGTCCAAAGTATGAAACTGGAATAGGCACATATCGAAAGCAAATACGGAACAATGGGATATACATGTGCCTATATGAGTCAATACGATATAGCATAAACGTTACACAATAGTTTTCAAGAATGCAAATAATTTTAAGGACAAGAGCATACAAGAATTCAAAATAGTAATATAAAGCTCAATTGAATAGGAAGGCTAAAGAATATCAATTTCTAAAGGAATGAAACCAGAATATGCGAAATCGACCAAAGCTCGATTTCTAGCAGAATTCAGAAGGCACATTGAATAAATGATTCAAACTATTAATCATGCTCCAATATACTCAAGAAAGCTATTGTGGAAAGATATTTCAATCTAGTTTTTGATGAAACAAGTTTCATATGAATTGAACTGTCCAACAGAGAGAGTTACAAATAATTTGATAAACAAGGGTCGCAGGATAAAATCTCTGTTTGGCAGAATTCATAAGGTCAGATTTAACAGATAACTGGGCAGGTGTTTGGACTCCAAATCTTTCAATCCATATATCAAAAGAAAGATCTATGAGTCTAGTTTCCAATGAAATCAGTTTTAAAAAAATTGGAGTTTCCAACAAAGACTTATAGGCAGCTCGGTATCAAAAGGTCAGAATCTCAAAAGTTGCACAGATTCGAATCGTTACGTCTAAATAGGAGATATATCAAATGCAAGGCTAGAACAATTCAAAGTTCCTCATATTCAAAGCAAATGTAGAGATAAAATTACAGTAAGAAAAGGTTAGGACACTTGCAATATGAAAGATTAGAAAGCTTGCAATGGGAAGGATCGGAACACTTGCAATAGAAAGGATCGAAACACTTGCCTTTCAAAGATTTTGATCTGAAGATCCAAAGAAGGTGTCAGCCCAAATCCTTCTACTTTTCCTCCGTGTCCTCTCCCTGTTTCATTTTCTACATGTCTTCTCTTTTTCCTCCACAACTACAGCTCATGCAGGACATAGAGACATAGTCACCTGCTCTCTCTTACTCTCATTCCTTCGTTTTCTTTTTCAAACACAATTGTCGCAGCCATTGCCATTGCTACTACCACAGTCGTAGCCACGACTGCAGCTGCTGTCACAACAGTAGCCCCTTCTCTTACACTACTTCCTTCCTCCCTTCACTCGTTCCTACTTTTTTTTCCCAAACACAGCTGCCGCAGATGCAGCCGCCACCACCGCAGTCGCAATCATGGCCACAGCCCCCTTTTTTTTTTTTCCCTTTTCTTTCTTTCTCTTTCCCAAAAGCAGCTACTGCAGCCACCACCGCTGCCGCAGCCAACGTCGCAGCCGCAGCCGCAGTCGCAGCCACGACCGCAGCCACGGCCGCAGCCACCACACCCGCAGCCTCTTCTTCCTCCCCTGCTCTGTTTCCTCTCCTTTTCCAGCTGCAGCTGCCACTGCCGTAACTGCCACCTCTTCACCTCTTCCTCTCTTCTTCCCTTTTCCTTTCTCTTCTTCTTCCTTTCCTTCTCTTCTTTCCCAGCTGCACTGCTGTAGTCGCAGCCTCAGCCACGGCTGTAGCCTCTTCTTCCTCCCCTGCTCATCTTCCTCTCCTTCTTCTCTTCTAACTGCAGCTGCCATCGCCGCAGTCGCAGCCCCTTCATCCCCTTCGCTTCTTCCTCTCCTTCCCTTCTTCCTTCCTCTTCCTCTTTCCCTGCCACAGCCGTAGCTACTTCTTTCCCTTCTCCTCTTCCTTCTCCTTCCTTTCTTCTTCTTCTCTTCTTCTCCTTCCTCCCCTTCTTCTCCTCGACGAACAACACCTCCTCTCCTCTATTTCCTCTTGCAAGAAACAGAGGTGTCGCCTCTTCACCCGCTTCTACTTCTTCTCTTCCTCTTCTTCTTCTTCTTCTCCTTCTTCTCCTTCTTCTTCTCCTCTTCTTCCCTTCTCCTACCCGACACCCCACACCTTCTCACTGCAGCCCATGCCGCAGCCATCCTTCTTTTTTTTCTTTTTCTCTTCTTCTTTTTCCTATTCTTCTTCTCGTCCCCAACGCCCCACACCTCATCTCCTCTGTTTCCGCCTGCAGGAAACAAAGGTGCTGCAGCCCTAGCTGCTGCCACCTCTCGCTCCTCTCCCACTTCCCTCTCTTTTTCTTCTTCTTCTATTCTTCTATTCTCCCTCTTCTTCCTCCTCTCTTCTTTTCCCTCTTCTTCTTCTTCTTTTCTTCTTCTCCTCTTTTTCCTTTCTCCTCCCCAACGCCCCACAGCTCCTCGCTGCAGCCCTTGCCGTAGCCACCTCCTCTTTTCTTCTTCTTCTTCTTCTTCTGCTTCTCTTCCTCTGCTTCTCTTCTTCTCGTCTTCTTCCCTTCTCCTCCCCGACGCCCCACACATGAACTCCTCTGTTTCCTCCTATACGAAACAAAGGTGCTGCAGACCTAGCTACTGCAACTATCTCTCTTTCCTCTCCCTCTTCCCTCTCTTCTTCTTCTTCTTTTCTATATTTACATATAGGTCCTCCGATTTATAAATAAATATTTATTAATATTTTTAAAAATGAGGGATATTATAAATCCAATCCATTGGATCTGTCTGTCCTTAGTTACTATGTACCTATAGTCCTTCATCTATCAATATCCCACAGAGCGTATACCAAGCATGGTATTGTCAGACCCATATGGTTTCTACTTGAGTCTTGCTCTAATTGGATTCTCTCGGAGAACTCTCTCTCTCAATCCAAATGACCCTAGCCAAAGATTTGTTTGAGCAAGAACACATAGGACATTTCTCTCATGATACCGAGAGTAGATGATCCCCTATCAACACTCAATAGCCCTCGTAAGGTTAACTACCACTCTCGAAGATCGACTATGCTAGATTTAGGACATCCAAACCTATAAGTTTGGTATCAAAGAATGAAGCACTCATACAGGACATCCTTTGTGTCTCAAGTCTAAGGACCAAATACACCACTGGGACCACAGAATCGTTGTCTGACAATAAGGCATCATCAACCATCTAACATTCCGTAAGCGGATCAATTAGCGAACTCATTCCCCAATGAGCACCTGTATTGTATCCCTAGTGTCCCCACACGAGCAACTATGAGACTAGCTGCATCTATTATATGGACGGATACACAACACACCAGTCTATCCGGTTATATTGATGTCCCTCTCGAGTAACCTATGACTGAGATTATTTAGGATCTGTGTTTAAAGGCGAATCGGTCTCATTATCATGATCTCATCACGATCTGATTTGTATTACACAAATCCAATATAAAGTGATAAAATGCCAAAATATAATAAGCAAAAAGACTGCGTGTCAAGTTACACATGCCATCACTCACGTGATTAGCTTGCAGGATACATATGACTAGCAAAAGTTTAGTGTCTAATTGAGTCGGTTTTGGGATGTAACCATGCTAACTCATTTAGGTACCCATTAGGCCTAAATTGAGGCTATTTTGGGCCAAGTACAAGGCCCATTCAGTGACCCTTAGCTGGCCTAGGAGGTGACACCACCTAAGGCTCAACCTCCTAAGATGTCTAGGCAATGGTAGTATGCAGACATAGTCTCCTAGACTATCAGTCGGTGGTACCGCCAAATTGGATAATGGTACCTACAAGTCATATGTGTCCTACAAGCCAATCATGTGAGTGATTGTACGTATGACATGATATGCATTCTTTTTGCTTATTATATTATTTGACATTTTATCACTTTATATTGCTTATTGCATATATGCATAAATATATTGTGATGTCCATGGATCTGTGCAATGGGAATCAAATCGTGATGAGATCACGATAATTAGACCAATTCACCTTTAAAAATAGACCCTAAATAATCCTAGTCATAGATAACTAGAAAGGGATATCAAGATAACTAGATAGACTAGTGTACTGTATATCCATCCATATGATGAAGACAGTTGGTCTCATAGTTGCTTGTATGGGTCACTAGGGCTACAGTGCAAGTGCTCATTGCAGAATAAGTTCTTTGATTGATCCTCTCACAGAATGCTGGATAGTTAATGATACCTCATTATTAGACAGTGATTCCATTGTCCTAGTGGTGTACTTGGTCCTTAGACTTGAGACACTATGGACGTCCTATATGAGTACTCCACTCTTTAATACTAGACTTATAGGTTTGGAAGTTTTAGATCTAGCATAGTTAGTCAACGAGAGTGACAATCAACCTTACGAGAGCTATTGAGTGTCGATAGAGGATCATCTACAGTGTCATGAGAGGAATATCTCATTTGTTCTTGCTTAGACAAATCCCTGACCAGGGTCATTCGGATTGAGAGAGAAAGAGTTCTCCAAGCGAATCCGATTAGAGCGCGACTCGAGTAGAAACCATATGGGTCTGATAACACCTTGCCCAATATACAATCTCTGGGATATTAGAAGGATGATGGACTATAGGTATATGGTAACTAAGGATAGATACATCCAAAGGATTGGATTCCTCTAAATCGTTTGGGGGTTGCGGCATAGTGGCCTAGTGTGTCCGTAATCAATGAGTCGAGTGAATTATTATGAAGATAAAAATTCATAGAGCCAAAAGGAGTTCTGGCAATTATGACTCATGGCTAGCTCGATATTTGGCCTAGAGGGTCACACACATATGGTAGGCATTGCAATGAGTAGAGGTTCGGATATGAGATATCCGTCGGAGTCCCTATCTTATTAGATATCCAATAAACCCCTAAATTATTAGATCGTACAGATAAGATCTAATAAGAGCCAATGATAGATTATTGGATGAAGATCCACTAATCTAAGATGCTTGGATAGTTGGATGGAGATCCAATAACTAATATGGTAGGATCTATTAGGGTTAAGTTGATAGGGGGTCTTTATAAATAGGAGGGAACTAAATACCCATAGGGTAGATAGGTTTCTTGGTTGCCACCTCCTATTCTCCTATCCCCTTCTTTTTCTAAAATAGTAGGTGTGGAGATTTAGGTAGTGATTTGAGGAGAATCGTCATAGCCTTGCTATGTGGATCACCGCTAGATAGGGAGGCGCTTTACATCCTTCATCCTCTCTACAGATCGATAGGGATTCAAGGATATACAATCTGCCTTGGTAACACAACTATCTCACACATGGATTTAACTTTCGTGGGTTTTTGCACACCAATCTTCGCACGATGACGAAAACCTTTTTGAGAAATTTGGGGTTTGTATTTTCTGTTCTTCCGCTGTGCATGAGATGTCACCCCTAGATTTCCCTATAGTGGTATCAGAGTCAGATTATTTATGTGAAAGATTAGTTTTGAACTACATGTGTTGTATTTTAGAAAGAATTTTGACGTCAAAATTGTTGATGCAAAAAGCGAGAGATGGCAGTAATGCGAGAGAGGGCAGCAACTGTTGATGCCCTTGTAGGATGGCCAATGGCTACTTGCAGCCCTGGCCGAGGCCTAGCCACCTGCGTGTAGGTGGTCAATGGGAAGCAGTCAATCGCTTGCGACCAACAGCATGCGTGTTGCAAGCAGCCAGCCGCGGGGGCAACGATGCCTACGGGCAAAGGCGCCTACGGCCGTCGCTCTTGCAACCATCGCGTCGCCTGCAAGTGCTGCACACGTGCACAGAACTGCCCACAAGGGTGGTGCCGCCTGTAGGTAAGGGCACACCCGCCCGTAGAGGGGCACCGCCGACTGGTTGGTGCGGCCACAATGCAGCAAGAAGGAGGGGATTAGAGTTTTTTTATAAAAATAATAGATTTGCCCCTCGAAATTTTTGAAATTCCAACCTCTATCCTTTCTTTCTAAATTTCTAAAATACCCCTCATAATTTAAAAAATTTCTTGTATGTCCCTAATTTCAAAAAAATATTAGTTAATTAAAAGATTTAATTAACTATTATTATTTATCTAGTAGTCCTATGTGTGTGTGTGTGTATGTGTGTGTGTGATGAATGACATATGTGATGTAATTTTTGTTTCATGAACTAAATAAATTTCATAGTGAGGAGTTCAATTTCACCTTCACTTGAACTTATACTCTTGTGGTCTTCGATTATTCTAAGTCTGAAATCCTTCCTGTTCTATGGAAGGTTTGTTTTCAATTTCGTTTTATGTCGCATTGGTCATTTCATAGGTCATTAAAGACCCGATAAGTTCTTCGATCAAAAAAGTATTTAAATTTTTTGATTCATGAATAGTCGTTACTTTCGAATTCCAATTTTTAGAAAGTGATCGTAAAACTTTACTAACAAGTTTAAAATTTGAAAAGGCTTTACCAAGAGCTTTTAAACCATTGATGACATCCGTAAAACGGGTGTATATATCAACAACGGATTCGTTTGGTTTCATTCGAAATAGTTCAAAATCATACATTAAAAAATTGACCTTAGAATCTTTAACTCTAGTAGTGCCTTCGTATGTGATTTCAAGAGTGTGCCATATATCGAAAGTGATTTCTGTCACGCCCCCTCAAATATCGATAATATTAAAATTTTCCATCATAAATAATCCAGGATCCAAACTAACATTTGAGGACACTAAGAAATTTTTAGTCAAATTCACATCCATAAATCCTATATAGTTTATAATCATATATCACATCACTCGATAATTCGCATTTATGGCAACCCAAGCCAACTTAACAAACATGAACAATATTTATAAATCCATAAGCTAAATAAATTATACAATCAGAACTCCAATTATTTACCATAAGTTCATATCATCGTAAACTAAACTTAACATTCCAAAATTCCAAATAAGAGAGATCTTCTAACACTTTTACACGATATATCCATTCTAGTTCATCGATAACATTTCATTACATAAAAAATATGCTTATAAAATAATAACATAGCAACCAACAAGACTTACCCACAATTCTGAATAACTCTCCACTGCCTCAGCCCAATTCAAATATTACAAAGAGTGACAAGCTAACCTAAAAGATTTATATAACAACGGAGTGAGCTAAAAATAGCTCAGCAAGTGATAAAACATATTCAGAACAAAAGGAACAGTTTTCAAACAAATAAGGTATCACAATGCCGGGTAGAATACAAAAGATTCAAGGGTACCATCTCATTAGATACAGAATCACAAATGTCATTTCATTCAAAATATATTTAGTTTATAATAAATGGAGCATAGAGTAATTGGAGCATATCAATAGCGTATGAGATATTCCGGAGCATATCAATGGCATATGGAATATTTCAGAGCATAACAATGATAGATGAAATATTTCGGAGCATATTAATAACAGATGAATCATTTCGAAGCTTATCAATGACGTATGAAATGTTTCGGACCATATCAATGACAAATAAAATATTTCAAAACATATCAATGGTATATGAAATATTTCAAAGTGTATCAATGATGTATGAATATTTTAGAGGCATAGGGAGCATTTCGGAACATATTAATAGCATATGAAATATTTCAGAGCATATCAACGATATTCGAACAATTTCGGAGCATATCAAAGAACAAATAGGAAACAAAAGCTCAAATGTCGTATTTGACGTTGCATTCATATCATTCTTATCCAAAGCATGTATAGAAAAACATAATCAAAGCTCTGGATATCATATTAAACATACAGAAGGTGTAGTGGGACCATAAACAGAATGTGATTCATCCATTTCTGAATGACCACGAGACATAAGTCTCCCACGTTTGGGAGCTCCATCCACCCACATCTAGGTGAAGTCAAAGGGGGCGGGCAGAGCATCACAAGCTCTATGCATAACTCCCTTTACCATTTCTGATAAAGGTTCATAGTATCCCATAAACACCAGAGTACAAAAAGACAGTGTGAACAATAAAATTAGCACATAACGGAAGCACATGCGGAACAACAAAACGTACATATGCCTTTATGAGTCAATATGATGCAAACATAATCTTTCACAAATGCATTCAAACTTGAAAGGAAATAAAGACAAGAGCATACAAGGATTTTAGCATATATCAGACACACATGTGGAACAACGAAACATACATGTGCCCATACGAAATAATGCAATACAACATAAACTTTACACAATATATTTCAAGAATGCAAATAATTTAAGGACAAGAGCATACAAGAATTCAAAGTAGTAATATAAAGCTTATTTAAAAAAAGAATGCTAAATAAAATCAATTTCTAAAGGGAATGGAACAAGAACTGGCGAAATCGACCAAAGCTCGATTTCTAGCAGAATTCGAGAGGCACATTGAACAAATGATTCAAACTATCAATTGTGCTCCAATTTACTCAGGAATATATCATTGAAAATATATTTCAACCTACTTTCAGATAAAATAAGCTTCATATGAATTGAAGTTCCCAGCAGAGAGTTACAAATAATTTAGTAAACAAAGGTCGGAGAACAAAATCTATGTTTGGTAGAATTCATAAGGTCGGATTCAACAGATAACTGAGCAGGTGTTTGGACTCCAAATATTTCAATCCATATAACAAAATAAAGATCTACAATTCTAATTTTTAATGAAATCAGTTTTGAATAAATCGGAGTTTCCAACAAAAACTAATAGGCAGCTCGATATATAAAGGTCAGAAGTTACGATCCCTGTTTTACAAAATGCATAAGGTTAAATGAACCAGAAATCTGGGTGAACAATTAGACTCCAAATTTATCAAAATTAGTATCCAAAGAAAGGTTTACGAGTCTATATTTAGATTAAACCAGTTTTATTAAAATTGGAACTCCGTGTAGGGATTTAGCTAAAACAAGGTGGAAGGGTTAGAATCTTGCAAGTTTTCCAGATTCAAATCATTACGTCTAAACAAGAGATTTATCAATTGCAAGGCTAGAGTAATTCAAAGTTTTCATATTCAAGGCAAAAGCAGAGATGAAATTGCATTAGAAAGATTGAAACATATATAATAGGAAAGATCAGAACACTTGCACGAGGAAAGATCATAATACTTGCAATAAGAAAGATTAGAACACTTACAGGAGAAAAGATCAGGATACTTGCCTTTCGAAGGTTTTGATCCAAAGATCCGAAGAAGGTGTACACCTGAATCCTTCTTCTATTTTTCCTCTGTCTCCTCTTCCTGTTTCGTTTTTTGCACCTATTTTCTTTTTTCATAACGACAGCCATCACCACAGTCCCTTCCACTGCACTACTTCCTTTCTCCTTTCTCTCGTTCCTTCTTTTTCTCTCCCAAACACAGCTGCCGCAGCCACCGCCACTGCCGCAGCCACAACCACAATCGTACCGCTACCATTGCCATTGCCACAGCCATGCCGCTGCCTCTGCCACAACCGCAACCGTAGCCACCTTCCCCTCTTCCCTCTTTTCTCCCTCTTCTTCTTCCTTTCCTTCTCTTCTTTCCCAGCTACAACTGTTGCAGTCGCAGCCGCAGCCACGGCCGCAGCCAAACCACAACCGCAGCCTCTTCTTACTCTCCAGCTCTTCTTCCTCTCCTTCTTCTCTTCTTGCTGCAGCTGCCATTGCCGCAGCCGTAGCTACAGCTCCTCCTTTCCCTTCTCTTTTTCTCCTCTTCTTCCCTGCTTCTCTTCTTCTTCCCTTCTCCTCCCCGATGCACAGCACCTCCTCTCCTCTGTTTCCTCCTGCAGGAAACAGAGGTGCTGCTGCCCTAGTTGTTGCAGCTACCTCTCTCTCATCTCCCTCTTCCCTCTCTTCTTCTTCTTCTTCTTCTTCTTTTCTTCATTTCTCTCGCTTCTTCTCCTTCACTTCTTCTCCTTTTCTTTCCTTCTCCTCCCCGACGCCTCACACCTCCACGCTGCAGCCCTTGCCGCAGCCACCTTCCTCTTTTCTTCTTCATCCCTCTCTTCTCCCTCCTCTTCTTCTTCTCTTCTTTTTCTTCTTCTTCCCTTCTCCTCCCCGACGCCACACACATCCTCTCTATTTCCCGCTGCGGGAAACAAAGGTGCTGCAGCCCTAGCTGCTGCAGCTACCTCTCTCTCCTCTCCCTCTTCCCTCTCTTTTTTCTCTTCTTCTTTCCTTCCTTCTCCCTCCTCTTCTTCTTCTTTTCCCTTCTCCCGTCTTCTCTTCTTCTTCCCTTCTTCTCTACTTTTCCTCTTTCTCCCCAATGCCCCACAGCTTCTCCCTGTTTCGTAGGGAGCGTGGGAGGTGGTGGGATAAAACCGCTGCTCCTTCCTTTTTTTTTTTTCTTTTTTTTTATAATTTAATAGTTTAGTCTTTGAAATTTCTATATATAAGCTCCTTCGATTTACAAATAAATTTTTATTAATAAATTTTAGAAATGAGGGGTATTATAGTTTCACAAATAGAAATCTGATTAAACTCAATTTTATCTAAGGCATAAAATAAAACATTCATAGCCTTTGTATTTAAAGAAAAAGTCTTCTTCTCCAAATCATTTCAATAATTCATTGGAAGAAAAGATCTTCGAAAATCATTTTTAATAATATTCCATAAATTTAAATCCAAGGAAAATAAGAAAACTTTCATTTGAGTTTTTCAATATGTGTAGTCCGTCCCATTAAACAAGGTAGGACGAATAAGAGAGTGACCCTCTTGAAAGCTAAAAAAGAGTCATTTCTCTTGGGTGTTAAACCAAATGAAAAATTATGAAGCTCTGATACCAACTGTTAGGAACGTGTTGGCACTAAGAGAGGGGGTGAATTAGTATAGTGGAAAGATTACATCGGTTTAAAAAATTCTTCGTATGATAAAACTGATTTCACCGAAAATCGTTTCGGAGAGATGTTAACTTTCAAATCATATTCGTAAGCGTAATGGAAGTAAAGCAAGTAAGTAGTTTGCAGTGAAGTAAATTGCTCAAGACAAAATGCAAACCAGATTTTATAATGGTTTGGTCATCGTGACCTACATCCACTCTGCCAATTCCTCTTTCATCGAGGCCATTGGCATCCACTATCGATCTTCCTTTAATAGGCAAAGATCAACCTCCTTCTTACACCCATCTTTTCCTTTTCACAGGTTTAGGTGACAACATTTACAAGTACTCACTCCTCCTAAATAGAATTCTAAACTTAGACTAGAGGAGAGGATTTCTCAAGTGATTGCTACAGCATTTTCTCACTTTAAAACTCATTGTACTTATGTATCTTAACCATGGATAAGAGGGGTATTTATTGTTAGGATCGAGAGCACTACGAGGGGGGGGTGAATTAGTGCAGCGGAAATCTTACAGCAATTTAAAACCGAAAGGTGCGATCGTTCAATAAAATCTATTATGATGCAAAAGCCGATTCACAGTTTGTATTTAAGCGCAGTTTGCATCTAAGCGCAGATTGCGTCTAAGAGCAGTTTACGTCTAAACGCAGTTTGCGTCTAAACGCAGTTTTACGTCTAAACGCAGTTTTACGTCTCAACGCAGTTTTACGTCTGAACGCAGTTTTGCGTCTGAACGCAGTTTTACGTCTGAACGCAGTTTTGCGTCTGAACGCAGTTTTGTGTCTAAACGTGGTTTTACGTCTAAACACAGTTTTGCGTCTAAACGTAGTTTTACGTCTAAATGCAGAAACTGAACTTTGAAAATCTTTTTGTGGATGTGCAGAAAGCAGTTCGCAGTTATGAATGGAATCAAAGCGTCAGCGTAAACTGTGATGTAAAGATCGTACGAAAACATCGATTTACGTCTCAATGCAGATTCGGAAAGATCTGAACTTAGAGAATCGTTCGTAAAAGCGCAGAGGGCAGTAGCTATGTAGGAGGTTTGCAGTAATGATAAAGTGCTCAAAAATAAACTCAAACCAAAGATTTAGAGTGGTTCGGTCAGTCTTGACCTACTCCACTTTTGGCTTCCTCCACCGATGAGGTTGCCGACGTCAACTAGAGGCCTTCCTTCAATAGGCGAAGGCCAACTGCCCTTTTACAGTTTCTCTCCTTTTGACAGGCCCAGGAGACAACCTTTACAGATCCTTTCTCTCCTCTCTTTACAACTCAAGACTTTGAAGAACAGAAAGAGGAGAACTTTTGGACTTTACACAATTTTGAGCTCTTAGAATCACAGAAAAGATCAGGAATTCGGAGTGGATCTGTATTTTTTCTGTGCTGAACGGGTGGGGTATTTATAGGCCCTAACCTAGTTCAAATTTGGAGCTCAAAATGATCAAATCCCGGAATTCCGGGATCAGGCGGTTGCACCTCTTGACTGGAGAGGTTGCATAGCATGGTAGAGCTCGAAGACTGAGCTCAGGCGGATGCACCTCTTTGTCAGGGGTGGTTGCACCTTTCTGCCAGAGCTCAAAGACCGAGCTCAGGCGGTGCATCTCCTGACCAGAGAGGTTGCACCTCTCTGCCAGAGGTGGTTGCACCTCTCTGCCAGAGCTCGAAGACAGAGCTCAGGCGGTGCATCTCCTGTCCAGAGAGGTTGCTCCTCTCTGCCAGAGCTCGAAGACCGAGCTCGGTGGTTGCACCTCTTGGCAGAGCTCGAAACTTGAGCTCTGGCGGTGCTACCTCTTGACAGAGGAGGTTGCACCGCCCAGTCTCGCTTGGAGACTGAGCCCTGGGTGGTTGCACCTCTTGGCTGGGGCGGTTGCACCGCCCAGTCTCGCTGGGAGACATAGTCTGGGCGGTTGCACCTCTTGGCTGGGGCGGTTGCACCGCCCAGTCTCGCTGGGAGACATAGCTTGGGCGGTTGCACCTCTTGGCTGGGGCGATTGCACCTCCCACAGCACCTTGGGTCCGAATAGGTTGAACCATTCGACCCAATTTGAGTTCTTCAGGGGCCCAATTGCCCCAGGATTAAGCTAATGGGATCACCTCCCATTTCTAACTTAATCAACGTGCTAACTACGATTAAATCTAAGATAATTTCTACAGCTTTGCTTCGGTACGTCAATCGCTTCTTCCGGCGAGTTTCCGGCGAACTTCCGTCGATCATCCGATGAACCCTCGGTGATGCTTCTGTGGACTTCCGGCAAACTCCTGGATTTTGCGACGATCCACTTGGCGAGTTCCGACGAGCTTCGCTTGGCAAGCTTCCGGACTTCTCGGATCTGTTCTTGCAGAACCTCCGACGACCGTCCGAACTTCCGTCGAACTCTCGAACTCCCAACGTGATCATGATCTTGACTCCGGCGCAACTCCTGCTGCTTGTCTAACTTTCATCATAGTTAATCCTGCACACTTATCTCAACACATAGATTAGACAACAAATGACAATTGACTTCATCATCAAAATCCGAGATTCAACAATCTCCCCCTTTTTTATGATGACAATCAATTGATAATGGAGTTATCCTTAACTCCCCCTATCTATATGCTATTGTTGAGATAAGTCAACCTTGAATTCAAGACCTAAGAATTCAAGTGACGTATTGATAAGTTAGATCAGTTAAACTTATCAATACTCCCATCATGATACTCATCATGATGTATCTCTTCAAGAATGATGTCAAAGCTTGACATACATCATCAAGTTTGTATGATTGTGTTTGTAACTATTCACCATGTAATTGAACATTATCATTTAAAGCTGCGAGGGACTATTACATGATGCACACATATTATAATTCTAGCAAGTTTGCATTTACTTCACAAGATAGGATATCAACTCAAGACATAATGCAAACTATAGCACACGTTCATATATCTCTTGGTGATGCAAGGATGGCATAACCATAACATAGTTTATAGCATTACTCATAGACATGATCATGGCAGTGTTTATCAATTCATATGTTTCTCCCCCTTTGTCATCAACAAAAAGCATGGTAATTGTGATACGAGGAAAACAATATTAGCAAGCTTATAGAGGAATTTTGCATAGATTGCTTTGAACACTTCTTCCCCTTTTTTATGAAAGTGGAATCACTTTATCCCTCAAAGATATTACAGGATGACATACATACACAGGAATCACTTTATCAGATTTATTTCAGGAACTTATTTTTCATGAAACTATACGAATAAATCTGTTTTATAGCATTCGAACAAATAAGATGCATTTGGACAAGATTTTGTTGCAGATTTTCATATATAAACATGGCAATCAAGTGATCTGATAATTCAATATAGTCCGAAAAATAAGTTTATTTATTCGGACAAATCAACATTCCTAATTCTCTTCTAATGAAATCAAATTGTTCTTCATTTAGAGGTTTTGTAAAAATGTCAGCCAGTTGATGTTTAGTATCGATGAACTCTATGGTTACGTCATGATTAGTGACATGATCTCGTATAAAGTGGTGTCTAATATCAATATGTTTTGTTCTTGAGTGTTGTATAGGATTCTTAGTTAAGCATATTGCACTCGTGTTATCACATTTAATGGGAATATCTTTTAGATTAACTTTGTAATCTTCTAAAGTGTTTTTTATCCATACAACTTGTGCATAGCATGCACTTGCTGTAATATATTCAGCTTCGGTTGTTGATAGAGCAACCGAGCTTTGCTTCTTAGATGACCAGGAAACAAGGGCATGTCCTAAAAATTGACATGATCCTGATGTGCTTTTTCTATCTAGTCTACAGCCAGCGAAGTCCGCATCAGCATAAGCTGTTAACTCAAAATTTTCTGATTTTGGATACCATAATCCTAGATTTGTGGTTCCATTGAGATATCTAAGTATTCTTTTGACTACTTTGAGATGAGATATCTTAGGGTTTGATTGAAATCTAGCATAAAGTCCTACACTGAACATGATGTCTGGTCTGGTGGTAGTGAGGTAAAGTAAACTTCCTATCATACCCCTATAAGTCTTTTGATTGAAGCTTTCTCCACTTTCATCAATTTCTAACTTAGTGGAGGTGCTCATAGGGGTGCTAATAGCCTTTGAGTTGTTCATTTTAAACTTTTTTAATAAATTCATAGCATATTTAGTTTGACTAATAAAGATGTCGTTGCTTAATTGTTTGATTTGTAAACCTAAGAAGAATGTTAATTCTCCCATTAAGCTCATTTCGAATTCAAGACTCATGGTTCTAGCAAAAGATTCACAGAGAGATTCATTTGTAGAGCCAAAGATAATATCATCAACATAAATCTGAACAATGAGAAAATTATTTTCAAAATTCTTGATAAATAATGTAGTATCAACCTTGCCTTTTGTGAAATTATTTTCGATAAGAAATGAACTAAGTCTCTCATACCAAGCCCTTGGGGCTTGTTTTAAACCATAGAGAGCTTTAGTTAATCTAAACACATGATTAGGGAGGCTATTATATTCAAATCCAGGAGGTTGTTCAACATAAACTTCTTCGGAAATAAAGCCATTTAGAAAAGCACTTTTAACATCCATTTGAAACAGTTTAAAATTATTACTACTAGCGTAGGCAAGGAGCATCCTTATGGCTTCTAATCGAGCCACAGGAGCGAAGGTTTCTTCGTAATCGATACCTTCTTCTTTGTTGAAACCTTTGGCCACTAATCTAGCCTTGTTTCTAACCACGATACCATTTTCATCTTGCTTGTTTCTGAAGACCCATTTAGTACCAATAACTAAATGGTCATTTGGCCTAGGAACAAGCTTCCACACCTCATTTCTCTCAAATTGATTCAATTCATCTTGCATTGCGATAATCCATGAATCATCTTTCATGGCTTCGTCAACGCATTTGGGTTCAATTTGGGAGAGAAAGGCGGCATTTGCACAAAAAGTTTTAAGAGAAGATCGTGTTTGAACCCCCTTTGACGTATCTCCTAAGATTAGCTCCTTGGGATGAGCATCTACATACTTCCAATCCTTGGGTAAGGATATTTCGGGAGTGGATGCATCCAAGTTGCTCGTTGGAGAAGGGGTCTCGTTTAAATTCAAAGAATCAAAATTAACATCTTCGTCAAGATCATTTTTCGTGATTTCGGAAATCTCATTGAAAACAACATGAATGGATTCTTCAATAATTAAAGTTCTTTTATTGAAGATACGAAAGGCTTTAGAAATAGTAGAATAACCAAGAAAGATTCCTTCATCAGATTTAGCATCAAATTTTCCTAAGTTATCCTTTTCATTTAGGATAAAACACTTACTCCCAAAGACTTTAAAATATGAAACATTGGGTTTTTTATTGTTCCATAACTCATAGGGAGTTTTGGTTAGTAGAGGTCTTACTAGAACTCTATTCAAAATGTAGCATGCAGTATTTACGGCTTCAGCCCAAAAATATTTGGGTAGGTTGTATTCATTCAACATGGTTCTTGCCATTTCTTGTAAATTTCGATTTTTTCTTTCTACAACTCCATTTTGTTGAGGATTTCTAGGAGTAGAGAAATTATGATTGTATCCATTGAGTTCACAAAATTCCTGGAAATCATGGTTTTGAAATTCACCACCATGATCACTTCTAATTGACGAAATCATAGAACCTTTCTCATTCTGAACAAGTTTGCAAAACTTGGTAAAATATCTAAGGCATTCACTCTTCTGTTTTAAGAAGTAAGTCCATGTGTATCTGTTATAGTCATCCACGATGACAAAGGCGTATTTGCTACCTCCTAGGCTTGATGTGGAGATAGGTCCGAACAAATCCATATGGATCAATTGTAAGGGCCTAGAGGTGCTTATTTGGTTTTTAGATTTGAAGCTACTCTTAATTTGTTTACCTAATTGGCAAGCATCACATACATTGTCTTTGATGAACTTGATATGAGGAATTCCTCTTACAAGTTCTTTGGATGATATTTGAGTGATTAGTTTCATGCTAGCATGACCTAATCTTCAATGCCATTCCAAGCATCCTCATTCAAAGCAGAAAAACACATTTCATTACATAAATTATTGATGTAAATAGTATATACGTTATTTTGTTTTAATGCAATCATAGATATGTTTTTGTGTGGTTTTTCAATGATGCAAGCATTAGATTCAAATCTGATAATATATCCTTTATCACATAATTGACTAATGCTCAAGAGGTTATGTTTTAAACTATCCACTAGCAAAACATCTTCAATAGAGAAGTTGGATTTGTTACCTATGGTTCCTTTGCCAATGATTTTACCCTTGTTGTTGTCTCCGAAGGTGACATATCCTTCGTCTATGCTAGTGAGCTTAGAGAATTGAGATGGATTTCCGGTCATATGCCTTGAGCATCCACTATCAAGGTACCATCTCTTGCTCCTAGCTTGCGATGGTTTAGTTTTCTACAAGAAAGGATGATGTTTAGGTACCCATTTGCTTTTGGGTGCCTCACAAATAGATCTACATTTTCTATCATGTTGCATAGAATTTGTCATGGTTCCTTTAGGAACCCAAATCAATTTGTTTGGACTAATTTTCTTAAATGGACAATAGTGCGTCTTGTGTCCAAACTTGCAACAAAAGTTGCATTTGCTTTGATGTCTAACATGTAAGATGGGGCCTTTTATGAAGGTGGTTGGATTTTGGTGAGGACTTATCACGAATCCAATTCCACTTCTTATGGGGACGTGACCCTTGTTGGTAAGGATCATGTTTAATGACTTACTACCAACCTCGAATTTCTTCAAGGTATCCTTAAGTAGCAAGTTTTCTTTTTGGAGAGTTTCTAGATCATGGCATTTTATGCATGAGCTTAAGCTATCATGATATTCAGTATTTAACTTATCGAAATTACAAATAAGACTATCATGCTGCTTTTTTAGCAATTTGTATTTATTACTAATAGTCTTACACTCATCAAACAATTCATGGAAAGCATTTAATAATTCATCGAATGATAAATCTGCATCTATTGAATTTGTTACCTCGTCTTCGATGGCCATTAAGGCGTAATGAGCAACTTGCTCGGTGTTGGACTCCTCTTCTTCGGATGCGCTCGAGTCATCCCATGTTGCTTGAAGAGCCTTCTTCTTTGATGTTCTCCTTTTTACTTGGGGACAATCACTCTTGTAGTGTCCCGGCTTTTTGCATTCATAGCAGATCACTTGGTCCTTCTTGGGTTCAAGTTTATTTTTTGCATCATTCTTAAACTTGTTTCTTTTAAAGAACTTTTTAAACTTTCTTGTTAGAAGTGCCAAGTCATCATCACAGTCCTCATCACTTGAGTTTTCTCTCAAGTGGCATTCAGAGGTTTTAAGTGCCATATCCTTCCTGTTCTTTGGAAGGATGTCTTCTTGCTCTTCATGAGCTTTACAAGTCATTTCGTAGGTCATTAATGACCCGATTAGTTCTTCAAGAGGGAAGTTGCGCAGATCTTTTGCCTCTTGAATAGCAGTGACTTTAGGATCCCAATTCTTAGGAAGGGATCTTAGTATCTTTTTTACGAGTTCAAAATCCGAAAAACTTTTTCCAAGTCCTTTTAGACCGTTGACGACATCCGTGAAACGGGTAAACATGTCGCCAATGGTTTCACTTGGTTTCATTCGAAAAAGTTCAAAAGAATGTAACAACAGATTGATTTTTGACTCTTTCACTCTACTTGTGCCCTCGTGGGTCACTTCGAGTGTGTGCCAAATATCAAATGCAGTTTCGCATGTTGAAACACGATTAAACTCGTTTTTATCAAGTGCGCAAAATAAGGCATTCATAGCCTTTGCATTAAGAGTGAAAGCATTCTTCTCCAATTCATTCCATTCGATCATTGGAAGAGAAGACTTTGAAAATCCGTTTTCAACAAGGTTCCACAGTTCAAAATCCATAGAAATAAGAAAGATCCTCATTCGGGTCTTCCAGTAGGTGTAGTCCGTCCCACTGAACATGGGTGGACGTGTAATAGAATGCCCCTCTTGGTTTCCGGCGTATGCCATCTCTCTTGGGTTTTAATCCGTTAGAGAGTTAACCTTGCTCTGATACCAATTGTTAGGATTGAGAGCACTAAGAGGGGGGGGTGAATTAGTGCAGCGGAAATCTTACAGCAATTTAAAACCGAAAGGTGCGTTCGTTCAATAAAATCTATTATGATGCAAAAGCCGATTCATAGTTTGTAATTAAGCGCAGTTTGCGTCTAAGCGCAGATTGCATCTAAGAGCAGTTTACGTCTAAACACAGTTTTACGTCTAAACTCAGTTTTACGTCTAAACGCAGTTTTACATCTAAACGTAGTTTTACGTCTAAACGCAGTTTTGCGTCTAAACGCAGTTTTACGTCTGAACGCTATTTTACGTCTGAACGTAGTTTTGCGTCTGAACGCAGTTTTGCGTCTGAACGCAGTTTTGCGTCTGAACGCAGTTTTGCGTCTAAACGTGGTTTTACGTCTAAACACAGTTTTGCGTCCAAACGTAGTTTTACGTCTAAACGCAGAAACTGAAGTTTGAAAATCTTTTTGTGGATGTGCAGAAAGCAGTTCGCAGTTATGAATGGAATCAAAGCGTAAGCGTAAACTGCGATGTAAAGATCGTACGAAAACACCGATTTACGTCTCAATGCAGATTCGGAAAGATATGAACTTAGAGAATCGTTCGTAAAAGCGCAGAGGGTAGTAGCTATGTAGGAGGTTTGCAGTAATGATAAAGTGCTCAAAAATAAACGCAAACCAGAGATTTAGAGTGGTTCGGTCAGTCTTGACCTACTCCACTTTTGGCTTCCTCCACCGATGAGGTTGCCGACGTCAAGTAGAGGCCTTCCTTCAATAGGCGAAGGCCAACTGCCCTTTTACAGTTTCTCTCCTTTTGACAGGCTCAGGAGACAACCTTTACAGATCCTTTCTCTCCTCTCTTTACAACTCAAGACTTTAAAGAACAGAAAGAGGAGAACTTTTGGACTTTACACAATTTTGAGCTCTTAGAATCACAGAAAAGATCAGGAATTCGGAGTGGATCTGTATTTTTTCTGTGCTGAACGGGTGGGGTATTTATAGGCCCTAACCCAGTTCAAATTTGGAGCTCAAAACGATCAAATCCCGGAATTCCGGGATCAGGCGGTTGCACCTCTTGACTGGAGAGGTTGCACCGCCTGGCAGAGCTCGAAGACTGAGCTCAGGCGGATGCACCTCTCTGTCAGGGGTGGTTGCACCTTTCTGCCAGAGCTCGAAGACCGAGCTCAGGCAGTGCATCTCCTGACCAGAGAGGTTGCACCTCTCTGCCAGAGGTGGTTGCACCTCTCTGCCAGAGATCGAAGACAGAGCTCAGGCGGTGCATCTCCTGTCCAGAGAGGTTGCTCCTCTCTGCCAGAGCTCGAAGACCGAGCTCGGTGGTTGCACCTCTTGGCAGAGCTCAAAACTTGAGTTCTGGCGGTGCTACCTCTTGACAGAGGAGGTTGCACCGCCCAGTCTCGCTTGGAGACTGAGCCCTGGGCGGTTGCACCTCTTGGCTGGGGCGGTTGCACCGCCCAGTCTCGCTGGGAGACATAGTCTGGGCGGTTGCACCTCTTGGCTGGGGCGGTTGCACCGCCCAGTCTCGCTGGGAGACATAGCCTGGGCGGTTGCACCTCTTGGCTGGGGCGGTTGCACCTCCCACAGCACCTTGGGTCCAAATGGGTTGAACCATTCGACCCAATTTGAGTTCTTCAGGGGCCCAATTGCCCTAGGATTAAGCTAATGGGATCACCTCCCATTTCTAACTTAATCAACGTGCTAACTATGATTAAATCTAAGACAATTTCTGTAGCTTTGCTTCGGTATGTCAATCGCTTCTTCCGGCGAGTTTCCGGCGAATTTCCGTCGATCATCCGATGAACCCTCGGTGATGCTTCTGCGGACTTCCGGCAAACTCCTGGATTTTGCGACGATCCACTTGGCGAGTTCCGACGAGCTTCACTTGGCAAGCTTCCGGACTTCTCGGATCTGTTCTTGCAGAACCTCCGACGACCGTCCGAACTTCCGTCGAACTCTCGAACTCCCAACGTGATCATGATCTTGACTCCGGCGTAACTCCTACTGCTTGTCTAACTTTCATCGTAGTTAATCCTGCACACTTATCTCAACACATAGATTAGACAACAAATGACAATTGACTTCATCATCAAAATTCGAGATTCAACATTTATAGGCTTCAAGTTAATTCAAACTTGGAGCCTAAAAACATCTCATCCTGGGTTTCCTAGGTACGAGCTGTACCACCACCAGTGTAAGTTTGACACTGATACTGCACTAGATGGTACCACCACTGGCAGCATTTACTACCAGCGGTACTACCGCCCAGACTACTTGGGAGACTGATTCTCCTAGGCGGTGCCACCGTCGACCAGGCTTTCAACATCCTGGTTGGGCCTCGAATCCGACCCAAACCAGTCTAACGTCGGGTTCAATGGGCCCCTAACAGAGTTGATGAGATTACCTCCTAATCTCAACTCTAATTATGTGCTAACTATGATTCCTAAGACATATTATAAGCAAAATAAGTTTGGTTTCTTCCGACGAGCTTCCGACGATCTTCCGGTGAACTTCCGACGATCTCTCGACAATGTTCCGATGGACTCGCGGTAAGCTCCTGGACTTCATGATGATCTTCTTGGTGAGTTTCGATGAGCTTCTTTGGCAAGCTCCTGGACTTCTCGGTTGGTTCCAGTAGAACTTCTGACAAACGTTCAGACTTCCGATGAACTCTAGAACTCTCAACGAAATCGCGTTCTTGACTCTGGGACTTCATTTTGCTTGATGCCTTGCTATCATAATTAATCCTGCATACATAAAAACACACTTCGATCTAGATAATTATAACTAAACATGAATCATGTCGTCTGGCATGTCATTGGTCCATTGATGCTTCGTCCGATTCTTCAGCGCATCGTCTTTTCTTGTGGCCTATTGCCTAATCGACCAGTTGACCACCGTAACTCCGATATCCTTGGCACAATATCCGCTCTTCTTGGCTCGATGCCCAAATCCATGGCCTGAAGCCTTCTATCAATATGTCGACCGATCCTTCGATGCGACGTCCAATCTTCTGATATGTTTCTCTAGCCCAACATGATTCTTCCTGCTTTAATTGTCTCTCCCTGATCGAAGCTGTTGAATCTCAGATTTTGATGATGAAACTAATTGATTGTGTTTAGATGTTTAATTGCATTTTGAGTGATGCAGGTCTACTCGATCAGGATTAGATAGTTAATGCAGGAGGAATTGACGTTGCACCGGAGGAGATCACGTTAGGATATTGGATGGCAGAAGGCTTCTGACGTTGGGCATCGGGCCAAGAGCGAAATTGCGCCAAGGATATCGGGGTTGTGGAGGTCAACCACCGATTGGGCAACAAAGCCGCATGAGAGGACGATGCGCTGAAGAATCGGATTAAGCGCCAACCAAAGACGTATCGGGCAACAAAATGTCAATTTGCATTGTAATAATTGTCTAGATCAGAGTAGAGTTTTGGCTTGTGTGTGCAGGATTAACTACGATAACGATGAAGACATAAAGCGAAACAATGTGTCGGAGTCAAGCGTGAAGGATTTGTTGCGAGTTTGAAAGTTCGACAGAAGTCCGAAGGTTCGTTGGGATTGCTGCCGGAACTAGCCGAGAATGAGTAGGGAGCTTGCCGAAGGGTTTTTCGGAAGCTCGCCGGAAGGTTCGTTGGAAGTTCGCGGAGCTCACCGAGAAAGATCGGAGCTTGCCAAAGAAGCTCGTTGGAACTTGCTAAGATCAAATTGTGAAGTCTAGGAGCTTGCCGGGTGTCCGCAGAATGGTTTCCAAGAGTTTATCGGAAGACCGCCAGAAGTTCGCCGGAAGAAGTCTTGACTTATGGACTTCGTAATAGCTTAGGAAATGTCTTTAAATTTGTATTTAGCATGTTAATTAAGGTTAGGATTAGATGTTAATCCTATAATCCAAGTATGGGCCAATTGGGCCCGAGTTCGGACTAGTTTGGGCCAAGTTTGGAGCCCAACTAATGAGCTGAAATAGTGTAGGCGATGGCACCGCTAGATTAGGTAGTGGCACCGCCTAGAACCCGATAACTAAGCGGTGGCACCGCCCAGCACCCGAGAGGTCCAACGGTGGCACTACCGGACTGCGCGGTGGCACCGCCAGTACATTGTTAGTGTCAGACACTGATAGGCGGTGGCACCGCCAGCCTCGGAAACCCAAGAGAATTCAAAATTTGGAGCCCAAATTTGAATCCTCTTGAGGCCTATAAATACCCCTCAATTCTCAGCTGAGATTACAACCTTTGAGAAGCAAGAGATTGAGATAAAAGTCTTAGCAAAGTCTTTAGCAAGTTTTTGTTTTCAATTGCTTGAGTGTTCACCTCCTTCTTTCTCTTTGAAAATTTGTAAGAGAGTGAACCACATGTAAAAGGTTGTAAGAGGGGTATTTGTCCTTCCCCTTCAAAGTGATTTGCTAGTGGAAGTTGGGAGCCTCATCGAAGAAGGCTTCGCAAGTGGATGTAGGTCGCATAACCGAACCACTATAAATTGATTTGCATTTATCTTATTGTCATTTATATTACTGCAAACCATCTTCACTTTGATGCTCTACTTCTCTGTCTCGTTCTTACATATCCCTTCAAGTTAAAATGCAATCGAAATGGTTTCAAATGAAACGTTGCTTTTATCGTATGAAGTTTTCGAAAGTGTTTAAATCGTCAAAAGTTTATCATACTTTACCACTATACTAATTCACCCCCTCTCTTAGTGCTGCTTCGATCCTAACAATTGGTATTAGAGCCATAGTTTTCTACTTTGGTTTAACACCCAAATAGAAATGACTCTTTACGGCTTTCAAGAGGGTTACTCTCTCATTCGTCCTCCCTTTTTCAATGGGTCGGACTACACTTATTGGAAAACTAGAATGAGAGTTTTCTTACTTTCTTTGGATTTGAATTTATGGCACATAGTCAAAAATGGATTTGAAATGTCTTCTCTTCCAATGAACCATTGGAATGATTTGGAGAAGAAGATGTTTTCTTTAAACGCAAAGGCTATGAATGCCTTATTTTGTGCTTTGGACAAAAATGAGTTCAATCGGATTTCTACTTGCGAAACGACATTTGATATTTGGCGAACACTTGAAATCACACACAAGGGAACTAGTAGAGTCAAAGACTCGAAAGTTAATATTTTATTGCATGATTTTGAGCTTTTTCGAATGCAACCAAGTGAGACTATAGGCAACATGTACACCTATTTCACGGATGTCGTCAATAATCTAAGAGTTCTTGGTAAATCTTTTTCAAATTTTGATTTCGTAAGCAAGATCTTAAGATCCCTTTCAAAAATGTGGGATCCTAAAATAACCGCAATACAAGAAACAAAAGATTTAAATATTTTTCCACTTGAAAAACTAATTGGTTCGTTGATGACATATGAAATGGTACACAATACACATGATGAACATGATGAACAAAATCACCT
This sequence comes from Musa acuminata AAA Group, assembly GCF_036884655.1. Classification (NCBI taxonomy): domain Eukaryota; kingdom Viridiplantae; phylum Streptophyta; class Magnoliopsida; order Zingiberales; family Musaceae; genus Musa; species Musa acuminata. The sequence continues at coordinate 26,503,250 of NC_088345.1, read as the reverse complement.
TCCAAAGAATAGGATGGATTTGGAACTCTGGATAAATAAATACCACTTGAGCGATGACTCAAGTGATAAGGACAATGATAAACTTGAACTTCGAACACTAAATCTTAATAAGTTTATTGAACAAAAATCTAAAATAAACAATGAACTTGAACGGAGGAAGAGGCCAAAGAAGAGGAAGACAACCAAGGATGAATCAAGAACTTCTAAAGGTGAAACGGCAAATTGGGCTTTGATGGGCTTCGACTACAAGGTAAGTAACTCAACTCTTTTGAATTATTTTGAAATTACTTGAATTTTTCATGAGTGCTTAATTTAGATAGTAGGAATAGGAAATAAAAAATTATTTTTTCTTTTTAGCATCTTTGAAAAATTAAAAATTTGATCATGAAAAGTATATTGCTAAGGTTTCATGCATGTTATGTTTTGAAATGTTGAATGATGTATGCAACATTAGGGATGATAATTATATGATATGTGATAATGCTTAGGATTAATCCATGCATGTGTATCTTGATGATTTTATGTCATACATGAGTTTTTGAAGTAAATGTTGATTTGAAACTCTCATTTTAGATGAACATATTTTTGGTCTAATCATTTTTATGACGAATTAAGATGACATTCTCATGACATATTAAGATGACATAGTGCATGTATATGTATGAATTTTTTGATAGTCTTTTGATGATAGATGTGATATCATGATGTGTTTAGTCTTGTCGGCTTCATGACGAAACTTATGTTTCGTTTTTAAATGATGATACATGTTTTCACAAAAGATTTGAATACCCTTACATGAAATCAATTGTATAAAATGGAAATGAAATTTCTATCCTATTGAGATTAATGAATTTATTTTACCAATCTTGTGAATCTCATGAAAATAAACATGATGAATATTTTGAAAATAAATGAGTGTCTCATGCATTTGGTCTTAATGATTTCTCTTGAACATACTTTTTGAAATCATACTTGATGATGAATATCAAGATATTAAAAGGATATTATCATGGAATCATGCTTGATGATTTGTTTTACGAAATTTACCTTTCCATCTTAAATGTTGACACTTGTTTTATTAAAGGTAAAGACATGTTTATAAGAAGCAAATCACATGAATAGAAATTTATAAAAATGAAATGCGATCCTCTATCTTATCGACTTTTCAATAAATCTATTCTTGTCATGTATGAATTTATTGAATGTGACTTTGAGGATGATTTCGGATTTCACAAATGCTTGATTCATACTTATCACATGAGACACATTTTAAATATGAATCATGTTCAATTCTTCAATCATGTTATATCTCCCTTAATTCATTTTGTTCTCATAGATTTATTTACCAAAGAGGAGAATCTTCCGAAAATGAAATGATACAAATGAATCACTTATCGATATATCTTTTTGAAATATCTTTTTAATGTGATGTTGATAATTTGAGATGCCTATTGGAATTCATGACATGAGATAATTAAATCCTTGACTTACTCTGGATTGAAAATAGATGTTTAAAATCTTGCTTGATGAGTTGTTTTATAAGATTTTGTCTTTACGTCTTGAACTTTCATGCTTATCTTGATTTGACATATAATGACTAAGGCATGCTTAGATGAAAAAGAATCACTTAAAAAATACTTTTCCCATCTGATCGAGATTAATGATTTCATGATATTTTGTGAATCTCGAAATTGATTTTGATGACTTGATTATGAATTTCAAGTTAACGATTTGATTTGAACGAGTTTTATCTAAATCATAATCTTGATCTTGTAAAATTGGAATCACAAATAATATCTTTTGGTATTCATGAATTGATACTCACAATATGAAAGTTTTGATATTCATGACTTGAATCTTCCTTTCTTTTTGCCAATGACAAAGGGGGAGAAAGAGTTGCTAATGTGCTATCTTGAGTTGATGTAAAGGTTCATCTCAAAAGGAAATTAGCTAGCTTGCACAAGTCAAGAAAATGCAAAAACTTGCAAATCTTTAAATTTGCTAGCTTGTATGTAGTAAAACTTGCATATCGTAAAAATTGCTAGCTTGTAAAGAAGTAAACGGTTGCTATCTCAAGAAGAAAAGCAAAAATGCTAAACTTGCACATCTTTAAATGCTACATTACATGATGATAAAACTTGATATTATATTTTTTTTCATACAATGTATTGAACTTTATATCTCTAAACACTTGATACTTGGAATATTTTAAAATATGATCTTGATAAGAATGTTTCAAGTTGCTCTTTGTGCTATATCTTTTCAAATGAATCATGAGCCTTGATATCATATATTTTATAATATAGAAATAACAAGATTTCTTTGCCTTGTATGCCTTATGTGATGATTGTACATCAATTTGCTTTATTATGAATTATATGAATCTTGATCGTGAACTTGTTAAGAAGAATTTTAATGAACCATGAATCATATCTTTGGTATTCATGAATTGATCCTTATTGATATATTTCATGAATTCTTTGCATATTTAGCTTGTTGAATGGTTGAAATTTTTAGCCATTGAGTCCTCCCTTTTTTTTTACTTTGATAAAGGGGGAGAAGGTTTTGCTAGCTTATGCATTGAAAATGAAAGTAAACTTCCTAGCATGCTAAGGAAGTAAAACTTGCAAGCTTGCACTTCTCAAAAAGAGAAGAAAGATCTTGCCTATCGAAAGAAGCAAAAAGTGCAAAACTTAGAAATCTTGCAACAAAATTGCTCTTGCCATGCTTTGTATCAAAAATAGGTTGATATCCTTAAAAGCATCGCATTAAATTTTTTAGTGTATTGCAATGTATCACATGTATCGCAAATTGAAAATTTTGAGACTATTATCATATCATGTTTAACAATTGATATCTTTCATTGATATGATAAATTATCAATCTCATGATGTATCGCATAATGATATTATGATTTGCGATTGTATCATGTGATCCTTGGTGAATTTTCACATTGATATCCTTCATGAAATGATTTCTTTGCATTATTGTCTTGTATGCATCATGTGGTGATTGAAATATTGATTGATGCAAAGTTGATGTAAAAGTCTAAATCATTGGTTCCTCTCCTTCTTTTTGACATTGACAAAGGGGGAGAAAGTTATTGCTAGCTTGCACACTTGAATGAAGAATTTGCTAGCTCGATAATTGTAATGAAGAAATTTGCTATATCAAACATCATAAATATTGTTACTTGTAAAAAGAAAAGCAAAGTGCAATCTTGCACAAAAATTCAAGTGTTGAATTGCCATGATTGAACTTAAAAATCTTGGTATGCTTTTGTGCTTATATGTTGTGATGAAAATCTAGCTTCATGTTATAAAAACTTGAATATATTCTAAAATAGCTAGAGCTACTTCTCCTTTTTGTTGATGACATAGGGGGAGAAGTATATTGATGACTTCATGCATTGAATTGAATATTTTATATATATTTGCATGATGGTTTAAATATTTTTCATAACATGTGATGAATGTTACTTGGATTTAGGATAATCCAAGTGTTCTATCAAAGGCATATTGATAGGGGGAGTTTGGTTAAACTCCGGGGAGTTAAGGTTAACTCCGTTAGTCATCAATTAGTTGTCATCATCAAAAAGGGGGAGATTGTTGAATCTCGGATTTTGATGATAAAACTAATTGATTGTGTTTAGATATTTAACTGCATTTTGAGTGATGCAGGTCTACTCGATCAGGATTAGACAATTAATGCAGGAGAAATTGACGTTGCGCCGGAGATCACGTTAGGATATTGGATGGCAGAAGGCTTCGGACGTCGGGCATCGGGCCAAGAGTGAAATTGCGCCAAGGATATCAGGGATGCAGAGGTCAACCGCCAATTGGGCAACAAGCCGCATGAGAGGATGATGCGCTGAAGAATTGGACGAAGCACCAACTAATGATGTGACGGGCAATAGAATGTCAATTTGCGGTGTAATAATTGTCTAGATCGGAGTAGAGTTTTGGCTTGTGTGTGTAGGATTAACTATGATAACGATGAAGACATAAAGTGAAACAAAGTGTCGGAGTCAAGCGCGAAGGATTTGTTGTGAGTTCGAGAGTTCGACAGAAGTCCGAAGGTTCGTCGGGAATGCTGCCGGAACTAGCTGAGAATGAGTAGGGAGCTTGCCGAAGGGTTTTTCGGAAGCTCGTCGGAAGGTTCATTGGAAGTTCGCGGAGCTCACCGAGAAAGATCGGAGCTTGCCGAAGAAGCTCATTGGAACTCGCCAAGATCAAATCGTGAAGTTTAGGAGCTTGCCGAGAGTCCGCAGAATAGTTTCCGAGAGTTTATCGGAAGACCGTCGGAAGTTCGTGTTAGAACCCTTGCAGATTCTAAACTTGGGGTTGATCTCTTTAGGGGATCGGCCTCCTTGGAACTCTATAGGGGTTCCTCCCTCCAAGTTGCTGCTCAAAGGCTGCAGAAAAGATTCATCTATTGCTTATGAAAAGAGAAGGAATACATGGCTATTTATAGGGCTTCTAAACCCTAACTCCTAATAGGACTCCTACTTAAGACTTTTACTTCTAACCAACTCCTAGTAGGACTCATAGTCAAGACTCCTATTCCCTTACAACTCCTAATTCTTCTCTAAGAAAACACCTCCTACTTGAATGCCCCTCTCAATTAGGACTCTCCTAGCTAGAGTCCTAACAGAATGTCCCTCTCAATTAGGACTCTCCTAGCTAGAGTCCTAATAGTTTTACATGAATGTCCCTCTAAATTAGGACTCTCCAAGCTAGAGTCCTAACAGACCCACCCTCTTCAAATCAGCCTTGTCCTCGAGGCTGATGATTCGTGAATTCTGGGAATTTGATCTTCAAGTCGTCATAGTTCTCCCAAGTGGCATCTTCTATTGGTAGATTCACCCACTTTATTAGCACTTCATTAGTGGGTCATCGTCGTCGAGTCACGATCCGTCGATCAATAATGGCACTTGGCTGGGTCTGGAGTTCTCTTTGGGTAGTCATATTTGGTGGGTGGCTTTGGGCTGTCTCCAAGCACCTATTTAAAACTTCCGTCTAGCTGTTGGTTTGTGGGTGATATGTCGTACTCCTTTTCAATTTAGTACCTTGCATATGGAATAACTTTGTCCAAAATCTGCTCTTGAAGATGCAAGTAGAATTTGTCACAAGCACAATGCATCCCTTATAGCATAATTCTTTTGAGTCCCGATTATAATGAGCCATGGGGCTTGGTGCTTCCTCCAATTTTTTTATAATATTACTAGTATCTGAATCTTCCTGCCATTCCATCTTACTATCCTAAAGGAAGTCGCTGGTCGGAAGTGAAACGGCCGAAACTTCAACTTGCTCGGGTAGCTGCGAAGGCGCATCTGTAAGAACATTCTCTTTCCCCTTTTTGTAAGTTATTTCAAAATCAAATCCAAGAAGTTTTGTTACCCATTTTTGCTGCTCAGGGGATGGTGTCTTTCGCTCCAAAAAGTACTTGAGGCTTTTATGGTCGATTTTATTTTAAAATCGTCGACCAATCAAGTTGGGTCTCCACCTCGTTGCTACGCGCACAATGGCGAGCATCTCCTTATCATATGTTGACTTATTTTGATGGGAGGGAGATAATGCCTTGCTAGTGTATGTGAGTGGTCGACCATCTTGCATGAGAATGGCTCCAATTCTGACTCCAGATGCGTCGGCCTCAATAATGAAGGGTCGGTTAAAATCTGGTAATGTTAGCACCGGCGTCGTCGTCATGGCTGCCTTAAGTTTGTCAAAGGTAGCGGAGGCTCTGTCCGACCATTGGAAGACATCTTTTTTCAGTAAGTAAGTAAGTGGTGCACTGATCTCGCCATAGTTTTTCACGAACTTGCAGTAGTAGCCTGTTAAACCCAGAAAGCCATGTAGCAATTTTACGTTCCTCGAGGCCAGTTTTGCATTGCTTCAATTTTGAAGGGGTCCACTATCACACATTCCTCTGATATGATATGCCCAAAATATTCCACCTTCTGTTGAAGAAAGCAAAAATTTGTAATGGTTGTTGTGTGTTCAAAAGGTGGTTTTTGGTATGTCTTCTTCTCACACTCATATTTGATGATACCCAGATCAAAGGTCCAGCTTTGTGAAGATTTGTGCTCCCTTAGCAATTCATCTACTACTGGAATAGGGTATTTATCCTTGATGGTTATGCCATTGAGAGCTCGGTAATCAACACATAATCGCCATATTCCATCCTTCTTTCGTATAAGGAGCACCGGTGAAGAGTAGGGGCTACAACATGGCCGAATAACTCCTGTTTTGAGCATCTTTTTTACAATCCTTTCTATTTCATCCTTCTGGAGATGTGGATACTGATATGGCTGAGCATTTGCTAGAGATTTGCTTGGAAGAATCGTTATACAATGATCATGCCGACGGGTAAGAGGTAGGTTGCGCGGTTCGTCAAATATATCTGAAAATTCAGCAAGCAAAGGAAGTAGATTTAGATCTTCAAATTTTGTTGGCTCTCCCTTAGTTTGCTGCTCAAGTTGTACTAAAAATCCCTTGCATGCTTTATGCAAAACCTTCTCCATTTGTTGTGTGTAAACCATCGTTACGTCGCCCTCACGTTTCCCATGCAGTATCACCTGTTTCTCCTTACTGTAAAATTTTATAAATAGTTGCATAAAATTCCAAGAAATATCACCTAATGTTATCAACCATTTAATTCTAAGTATGGCCTCATGATCATCAAGAGGGAGGAGGAAGAAATCTGCAATTTTCTCTTGGTCCTACAGCAACAGTTTCACCTGCGGGCACCTATGATCACACTTCAAAATCCGTCCGTTGGCGACCTTAACGACAAACCTGCTGCAATTCTCAATAGGTAAGTTCATATGGACAGCAACCTTACTATTTAGGAAGTTATTAGTGATGCCCATGTCGATAAGAACAGTGATCGGTTGTTGTTTGAGAAGGCCTCCAACTTTCATCGTTTGCGGGTTTGAGTAGCCAGCTAGTGTATGTACCGTAACTTCGGTCGGTTGTGGCTCTTCTTCTGCATCTTCTTCTTCATGTTCAAGGATCTCTTTTGGATGTTCAATGACCTCTTCTTCTATCGGTTCTATCATAAGAAGTCCCCCTTTACTACAACGATGCTCACGGCTCCACGGCTCGTCACAATGCCAACATGACCCCTTCGCATATCGCTCCCGAAGCTCTTCTCTTGTTAACCTCTTTGGTGTAGGGACTTCGTCAATAGTAGGGGGGGCTGAGGGCTTCAATATTACTAGTTGAGGAGCAACCCTAGTCCTCCGAGCTTCATGGTTCAATTGCTCCTCTTGATGTCGTGCGAAAGAGATGGCTGCCATAAGCGTATACGGTTGTCGTGCTTTAACTTCTCTTCGGATCTCCGGCTTCAAGCCCTCAATGAAGGTCCTCAATAGTTGTTTTTGAGACCAATCATGAGTTTGATTAGATAACCTTTCAAACCTGGTTTGGTACTCCTGAATGGTGGAAGTTTGTCGGATCTTTGCTAGTTGTCCATCAATATTCTCGTAATCGATTGGTCTAAAGCGAATCAGCAGTCCTTCTTTGAATTGTCACAATGAAAGGACTCCATAAGTATGTTCAAACCAGTTAAACCACTGTATAGCATCCCCTTCAAGATGTATAGCTGCAATTTTCACCATAGATACATCCACGGTTTTGTGGTACCGAAAATATCGCTCCGCGCGCGAGATCCAACCAATCGGGTCTCCTTCTTCCCATCTAGGGAAGTCTACTCTCATGCATGGATAGTTGGGGTTGGTCATAGAGCTTCCCCTCTCTTGGAAGTCATATCTTTGGGGTTGGTGTGATTGGGCAAAGCTCTCTCCTTGATGTGATTTCTTCGGGCTTAGTGGTCGGCCCAATCTGAGTTCGGTAAAGAGCATCCGAATCTTATCCTCCATTCGCGCCTCCAAGGCTTCAAATTTAGTATTGATTACCTCCTTAGATGCCATAATATATGCCTCCAAATCTATGATGTTAAGATCTCTCTTTTGTTGTTAGGTTAAAGGCATGTATAGGTTGAGAGAAGTGATGGTCAAAAGGGTTGGTGGATTGGTGGATGTAGGCTACGATTTAGGCTTGTTTTGTGACAGTTTTGGGTGTAGTTTGAGGGTGTGGTTTAGTAGAGTTTTAGGGCTATGGTTGAAAGTTTTGGATCTATGGTAGATGGTAGCAAAGGTTTGACAGAAATCCGTGGAAGTTGCAGCAAGTATGTGCTGTCTTGTAAGAGTAGAATTGTCGTCGAAGAAACAATGGTTTCTCGACGTAATTTCCACCAAAAACTTGAGAGAATTGAGGAGGGAATTGATAGCAAAATCACAGTTTATATGACAGAAAGGATATCTAATTTAATCAAGAAAATTTCGGCAGTATAACAGCAAGGAAATTGGTGCAAGTTGCAATTGCAGAATTATCGTCGAAAAATTTCAGCGGATTACGATGAAAATTTGCAGCAACATAAAATCATTTTTAGAGATGAATTTCTTAATAGATCAATCTTAGATGGAAGCCAAGATGATCTATGAAGTGTATAAGAAATTTCATTCAAAAAAGATTGCAAATAGATGGGTTAAGGCAACGATATGCAGCTGAAATTTTCTGCAGCATAGATTTTCAAGTGCAGCAGATTGGACATAAAAGATCAGTAGTTTATATTGAGAATTTTTTGATGAAACCAAAGGAAAATCTACTATTAGGAAGTGTCAAATATGTCATAAAAATTTCGTAGAAATTTGGATAGAAAAAGCACAGTAGCAAGATCAAACAGATGGTGCTATGTGGCTTGAATTCTGCAATTCAAGTGCAGCAGATTGGACATAAAAGATTAGTAGTTTATATTGAGAATTTTTTGATGAAACCAAAGGGAAATCCACTGTTAAGAAGTGTCAAAGATGTCATAAAAATTTCGTAGAAATTTGGATAGAAAAAGTACAGTAGCAAGATCAAACAGATGGTGCTATGTGGTTGGAATTCTGCAATGTATCTTTCGTCGTAGAGATGAAAACTTTGTGACGAAAAGTTTATGCAGCAATATAGGAACGATTTTTTTTTTTTTTTTTGGATTTTCGAATAAGGATAACTAAATTGCAGCATCAGTAAGGTAGGAAACCAGAACCTGTTGCAATTCACGGGGAGATCAAAGGATGATCCGTGGTGGTGGAGATGATGACGGAATTCGGTGACGATCTTTTAAGCAATTGTGGGAATTGCTTTGGATTGTTGTAGAGGGTTGATGGATGGCTGTGGAAGGGCAGCGACATGCCAAGAACGCTGCTCTGATACCAGGTGTTAGAACCCTTGCAGATTCTAAACTTGGGGTTGATCTCTTTAGGGGATCGACCTCCTTGGAACTCTATAGGGGTTCCTCCCTCCAAGTTGCTGCTCAAAGGCTACAGAAAAGATTCATCTATTGCTTATGAAAAGAGAAGGAATACATGGCTATTTATAGGGCTTCTAAACCCTAACTCCTAATATGACTCCTACTTAAGACTCTTACTTCTAACCAACTCCTAGTAGGACTCATAGTCAAGACTCCTATTCCCTTACAACTCCTAATTCTTCTCTAAGAAAACACCTCCTACTTGATTGCCCCTCTCAATTAGGACTCTCCTAGCTAGAGTCCTAACAGAATGTCCCTCTCAATTAGGACTCTCCTAGCTAGAGTCCTAATAGTTTTACATGAATGTCCCTCTAAATTAGGACTCTCCAAGCTAGAGTCCTAACAGTTCGCCGGAAGAAGTCTTGACTTGTGGACTTTATAATAGCTTAGGAAATGTCTTTAAATTCATATTTAGCATGTTAATTAGGTTTAGGATTACGTGTTAATCCTATAACCCAAGTAAGGGCTAATTGGGCCCGAGTTCGGACTGGTTTGGGCCAAGTTTGGAGCCCAACAAGTGAGCTGAAATAGTGTAGGCGGTGGCAATGCCTAGAACTCGAGAACTGAGTAGTGGCACCGCCCAGCACCCAAGAGGTTCGGCGGTGGCACCGTCGGACTGGGTGGTGGCACCGCCAGTACATTGTCAGTGTCAGACACTGATAGGCGGTGGCATCGCCACCGACAGGCGATGGCACCGTCAGCCTCGGAAACCCAAGAGAATTCAAAATTTGGAGCTCAAATTTGAATCCTCTTGAGGCCTATAAATACCCCTCAATTCTCAACTGAGATTACAACCTTTGAGAAGCAAGAGATTGAGATAAAAGTCTTAGCAAAGTCTTTAGCAAGTTTTTATTTTCAATTGCTTAAGTGTTTACCTCCTTTTTTCTCTTTAAAAATTTGTAAGAGAGTGAACCACTTGTAAAAGGTTGTAAGAGGGGTATTTGTCCTTCCCCTTCAAAGTGATTTGCTAGTGGAAGTTGGGAGCCTCATCGAAGAAGGCTTCGCAAGTGGATGTAGGTCGCATAACCGAACCACTATAAATTGGTTTGCGTTTATCTTATTGTCATTTATATTACTGCAAACCATCTTCACTTTGATGCTCTACTTCTTTGTCTCCTTCTTACATATCCCTTCAAGTTAAAATCCAATCGAAATGGTTTCAAATGAAACGTTGCTTTTATCGTACGAAGTTTCCGAAAGTGTTTAAATTGTCAAAAGTTTATCGTACTTTACCACAGCACTAATTCACCCCCCCCTCTTAGTGTTGCTCCGATCCTAACAGAAGCATCCTGCATCACTCAAAATACATATCAAATCATAAACACTTAACAATTAGTTTCATCATTAAAATACAAGATTCAACACCAAGCGATGGTACTGCCCCTATCATGCGATGGTACCTACTGCCCAATGTTAGAAAGCATTGGCGGTGGTACCGCTAGTACCCAGAGGACTCGAGATGAAACATTTTTAGGCTCCGAGTTTAAATCCACTTGAGGCTGATAAATACCCCTCTCATCCCTGGTTAAAACACACAAGCACAGAGAGTTTAAAAGTGAGAAAACGTTATAGTAATCACTTGAGAAATCCCCTCCTCTAAGTTCTAAGTTTAGAATTCTATTTAGAGAGGAGTGTATGCTTTAAAGGTTGTCTCCTAAACCTATGAAAAGGAAAAGAGGGGTGTAGAATGGTAGTTGGTCTTCGTCCATTGAAGGAAGACCGTTAGTAGATGCTGGTGGCCTCGATGGAAGAGGAATCGGGAGTGGATGTAGGTCACGATGAGCAATTTATTTTTACATAATTTTAGAAAATGTAAACTAGCAATTTATCAAGTTTTACATCATGCAAGCTAGTAAATTTTTCATCACTTTACAACATGCATAATCACTAAATCATCATTAATTTTAAAGATGTGAAAGATTGTAAATTATGCAAGTTTGCATTTTTGCTTCTTAAGATAGGCAATCTATCAATTTTTGGTGATATTCAAGATTGTAAATTTGTTCTTCTCTTTTGATAAATGCTAATTTTTGCTTTCTTTGCAATGTGCAAGTTAGCAATTTTTTATTTTTCTTGAATTGTGCAAGCTAGCATCTTTTATCTCCCCCTTGTTATTGTCAAAAAGAAGGGAAGACCCTTTACATCAATTTTCAAATCATGACAAAGGTAAAGTATCAATTCTTTTTTAATATGTCATAATTAAGATAAACCTTGAATTCAAATCAAGATAATTTTAATCATGATTCACATCATATGCAATGCATCATATACATTATAATAAAATCATGAGTATTCCAGGCATCATTCCAAGTCAAAAATATTTCACATCATGATGGTATCAAATATCGAGAAATCAAAATGATGATTCATAAAAAATATCACAAGTTATAATCAAGAGAAAAATCATTATTCATTTCAACTCATTCAATTTATCAAATCAATAAAGTCACTTCCAAGAGATTCAAAGTGAAATAAAGAGATTTAGCAATATCTATAAATGCAAGTGATTTCGTTTCTCCCCTTTGTTATTGTAAATAAGAAAGAAGAATTTTTAATGGTGCAATTTATTTCTTTCTTACATTAATGCTCTAAGCATCACATAAATACAAAGGTAATCATATGAAAATCATGACATGAAAGATGAAAGATCAAGAAAAATCAATTTGTAAATATTTCATTTTGACAAATCTCCTTTTTAGTAAATAGAAGGAAGAATGATTCAAAAGAATTAATTAAGTCAATAATCCAAAAATTCATGAATCAAGGCTCTCCTTTTGCAAATAGAAAGATGATCTTGATTTTAAAAAAATTCAAGTTATGAAGAATCGAGAAATCCAAAAAAAAGAATTCAGACATTTGGAAGATTTAGCATGCCTAATTTTCTTCTAATGAAATCAAATAATTCCTCATTCAATTTCAAATTGTCAAATTATCAAAATCACTTTTTAAGAGATTCATTAAAAATAACATAAATAGATTCATTAATATCTTTTTGAAAAATCGATAAAGTAGAGAAAAAGAAAATTTTCAAGAAAAATATTTTTCACTTTTTATTTGTTTCAATTTAAGTGATTGATTTCATAGATGTATGCCTTTGTCATTTATACGAAACAAAAACAAGCATCATCGTTTAAAAATAAAAAAGCAACTTTCATTATGGCGAAAATCAAAAAGCCATAAATTACAAGAATCATCATGTATAATTTTGAAATATAAACTCATTAATTTAAATAATCAAGCATGATTAAATCATTAATTTATCAAATATGATTTCATTAAACAGAAAGCATTTAATTTTAACATTTTGTTCCTTTATCATAAAACATATAATTTTCATTATCATTTTCAAAATTAGCTAGCAAAAGAAAACATGATCCCTTTTTATTTATTTATTTATATTTTATATTATATATATTAATTTAAAAACAACATATGAAATGCATAAAGTAATTTCAAAATAAACTATGGGGATTTTGATTATCTCATTGTCGAAAGTTGTTAAGGTGTAGTTTGCCACCTCGCCTTTGTTGATTTTCTTCTCATCTTTGGATGAACTCGATTCGTCTCAAAATACTTTCTTCTTCTTGCATTCATAGCAAGTAATTACGTACTTTTTAAGTTTATTTTTATTCTTAAATTCTTGTTTCATGAACTTTTTAAATTTCATAGTAAGGAGTTCAAGTTTACCTTCATTTGAGCTTATGCTCGAGTGGTCTTTAATTGTTCTAAGTCCGAAATCTTTTCAGTTTTTTGGAAGGTTGTTCTCATGTTCATTTTGTGTCATATAACTCATTTCATAGGTCATTAAAGACCCGATAAATTCTTCGAGTGGAAACTTGTTTAAGTCTTTTGCCTCTTGTATGGTAGTTACTTTTGAATCCCAATTCTTATGAAGAGAACGTAAAACTTTATTAATAAGTTCAAAGTTCGAAAAACTTTTATCAAGTGCTTTTAAACCATTGACAACATTCGTAAAACGGGTGTACATGTCTCCAATTGTCTCGCTTGGTTTCATATGAAACAATTCAAAATCATGCATCAAAAAGTTGATTTTCAAATCTTTAAGTTTGCTAGTGCCTTCATGTGTGATTTCAAGAGTATACCAAATGTCAAAATCTGTTTCGCAAGTAGAAACCCGATTAAACTCGTTTTTATCCAAAGCACAAAATAAAGCATTCATAGCTTTTGTATTTAAAGAGAAAGTCTTCTTCTCCAGATCATTCCAATCTTTCATTGGAAGAGAAGAATTTTAAAATCCGTTTTCAATAACATTTCATAAATTTAAATCCAAGGAAAGCAAGAAAACTCTCATTCGAGTTTTCCAATATGTGTAGTCCGTCCTATTGAATATGGGAGGACGAATGAGAGAGTGACCCTCTTGAAAGTCAAAATGGGTCATTTGTCCTTGGGTGTTAAACCAAATGAGAAAAATGTAGCTCTGATACCAATTGTTAGGAACAAGTCGGCACTAAGAGAGGGGGCGGTAAATTAGTACAGCGATAAAAATTTCGTCGGTTCAAAATCTCATTGTGATTAAAACCGATTTCATAAGATGTTAACATGATAGCATATAGAATAGTGTAGTGGATGTAAATCATGTAATGAGAAGGCAGTTTGCAGTTAAAGTAAATTGCTCAAAAGAAATGCAAACCAGATTTTTATAGTGGTTCGGTCATCGTGACCTACATCCACTCCATTGATTTCTCTTCCATTGAGGCTACTGGCATTCACCATCGATCTTCCTTCAATGGGTAAAGATTAACTACCCTTACAACTCGATTCTCCTTTTGATAGGTTTAGGAGAGAACCTTTACAACCCCCCTTACTTCTCTCTCAAACTACACTAACACTTAGGGCTTTGAGAGGAGTTCACACATAATTAAAACAGAGTTTTCTTTCTTTTTTTTGCTCTCAATTGTGTGTAGTTTAACTAGGTATGAGAGGGTATTTATAGGCCTTAAGTTGATTCAAACTTAGAGCCTAAAAATGTCTCATCCTCGATTTTCGGGGTTCTAGCGGTACCATCGCCTATGCTGGGTGGTACCATCACCTGTAGCACTAACACTCGGTAGTACCACCATCTAGTCTAGCGATACCACTACTTAAAAGACTGTGTCTGGATGGTACCATTGCCCAGACTAGTGGTACCACCGCCTGACTACCATTGGGTGGTACCACCGTTTGATATAGTCTTGGAGATTGTGCCACGACAGTACCAATTGTTAGGTCATTGTTTGGGCCTTCCACTTGGCCCAACATAGCCCAAACTTGGGGCATTGAATGGGCCTTTTTCTTGGCCCAAAATAGCCCTATTTTGAGCTCAGTTGGTCCCTAATTGAGTTGGTATAATTACATTCTAAACCGACTCAATTAGACTCTAAACTAACCCAATCTAGACATAATTAATTGCAAGTGAATCCTATGTTGTCCCGCATGTCATTGGTTCTTCTAGCGCTTCATATGATCCTTTGGTGCATCGTCATCTTTTGCAACCTTTGCCCAATCAGTATGTTGACCTCCGCAACTCCGATCTCCTTAGCGTAATGTCCGCTCTTCTAGGCCCGATACCCGAATTCTCAGCCCGAAGCCTTTTGCCAACACATCGACCATTCCTCTGACTCGATGTCCAATATTCGGACATGTTCACTCCGACCCAACGTCTGATTCCTCTTGCTTTAATCAATTTATCTCTCCTGATCGACGTTAGCCTTGCATCACTCAAACTCATATTAGAACAACACTACAATTGGTTTCATTATCAAAATCCGAGATTCAACACTCATAGGTGTATTGATAGCCTTTGAACTATTCATTTTAAATTATTTTAGCATGTCTAATGCATATTTTGTTTGACTAAAAAAAATATCATTACTATGTTGTTTAATTTGTAAGCCTAAAAATAAGGTTAATTCATCCATTAAACTCATTTCAAATTCTTAGCTCATACTTTTGGCAAATGATTTGTATAAAGATTCATTCATGGAACTAAAAATAATATCATCAACATAAATTTGAACAATAAAAATTTATTCTTAAAATTTTTAATAAACACTATAGTATCGACCTTGCCTTTAGAGAAATTATTTTGCATATGAAATGAGCTAAGTCTCTCATACCAAGCCCTTGGGACTTGTTTCAATCCATAGAGAGCTTTAATCAATTTAAACGCATAATTAGGAAGATTATTATTCTTAAATCCGAGAGGTTGTTCAATATAAACTTTTTCTGAAATAAAACCATTAAGAAAAACACTTTTGACATCCATTTGAAATAACTTAAAATTATTACTACTAGCATAGGCAAGGAGCATCCTTATGGCTTCTAATCGTGGCACAGGAGCGAAGGTTTCTTCATAATCGATACATTCTTCTTGGATGAAACTTTTGGCCACTAATCTAGACTTGTTTCTAACCACGATACCAAATTCATCTTGCTTGTTTCTAAAGACTCATTTAGTACCAATAACTAAATGGTCATTTGGCCTCGAAACAAGCTTCAACACCTCATTTCTCTCAAATTAATTCAACTCTTGCATTGTGATAACCCATGAATCATATTTCAAGGCCTCGTCAATGCACTTAGGTTCAATTTGAGAAAGAAAAGCGACGTTGGCACAAAAATTTTTAAGAGAAGAACGAGTTTGAATCCCTTTTAATGTGTCTCCTATAATTAGCTCCTTAGGATGAGCATCTACGTTCTTCTATTCCTTGGGTAAGGATGTTTTGGAAGAAGATGTATCCAAGTTACTATTTGGAGGAGAGGATTTATTTAAATTCAAAGCATCAAACTTAAGATCGTCATCAAACTCATTTTTCTTAAATTTGAAAACTTCAATAAAGACAATATAAATAGATTCTTCTATAACCAAAGTTCTTTTGTTAAAAATACAAAATGTTTTAGAAATAGAAGAATAGCTAAGAAAAATTCCTTCATCTGATTTTGCATCAAACTTTCCTAAGGCATCTTTTTCATTCAAGATAAAACATTTACAACCGAAAACTTTAAAATATAAAATATTAGGTTTTTTGTTATTTCATAATTCATAAGGAGTTTTGAAAAGTAATGGTCTTACTAAAACTATATTTATGACATAGCATGTCGTATTAACGGCTTCGGCCCAAAAGTATTTAGGTAGGTTATTTTCGTTCAACATGGTTCTTGTTATTTCTTGAAAATTTCTATTTTTTCTTTCTACTACTCCATTTTGTTGAGGATTTTCGGAGTAGAGAAATTATGGTTGTATCCATTAGATTTACAAAAATTTTGAAAATCATGGTTTTGAAATTCGCCACTATGATCACTCTGAATTGATGAAATCATAAAGCCTTTTTCATTTTGAACAAGTTAACAAAACTTTAAAAAATACCTAAAGCAATCACTTTTGTATGCCAAGAAGTATGTCCAAGTATATCTACTATAATCATCTATAATTACAAAGGCGTATTTGCTACCTCTTAGGCTTGATGTGTCAATTAGTCCAAAAAATTCCATATGGATCAATTGCAATGGTCTAGAGGTGCTTATTTGATTCTTTGGTTTAAAACTACCTTTTATTTGTTTTCCTAGTTGACATGCATCACACACATTGTCTTTAATGAACTTAATGTTAGGAATACCTCTTACAAATTTCATGCTAGCATAACCTAATCTCCTATGCCAATGCCAAGTATCGTCATTCAAAACCGAAAAACACATTTCATTACAAAGATTATCAATGTCAATAGTGTATACATTATTTTGTTTTAGGGCAATCATGGATGTGTTTTTGTGTGGTTTTTCAATGATGCAAGCATTGGATTCAAATCTAATGATGTATCCTTTATCACTCAATTGTTCTTGTATGTCAATTGTTCTTCCGGTGATCTTCCAGCGAACTTCCGACAATCTCTCGGTAATGTTCCAGTGGACTCCTGGCAAGCCCCTGGACTTTACAATGATATTCTTAGCGAGTTCCGATGAGCTTCTTTGGCAAGTTCCTGGACTTCTTGGTCAATTCTGGTAGAACTTCCGATGAACGTCTGGACTTCTGACGAACTCTCAAACTCCCAACGAAATCTCGATCTTGACTCCAGCCTAATATCTGCTTTATGTCTTACTGTTATCGTTGTTAATCCTACACACTTTTCTCAATATATGGATTAGATCACACAATTTATCAATTGATTTCATCATCAAAATCCGAGATTCAACAATCTCCCCCTTTTTTTATGATGACAATCAATTTACGATAAGATACATTGTATACATTTACAATACCAATTTGTCACATTTTGGTATCATTTCTCCCCCATTGTCATCAATAAAAAGGAGAACCATTCAACAATACAAGTATAGTAAACAAGATTAAGCAAGTTTCACACCAATTTATCCAGATTATTTTTACTCAAGGGCTTTTTAGTTCCTTTTTTAGATGTGCAAGTTTCTTTCTTCTTTTTGTCATAAAAATAAGAAGAAGAGAAAGAAAGGTAAGAAACGAATCCATTAAGAACCAAATATATGAAATGATTTGAATCAAGTCAAATTCAAAACAATAAATGAGTTTCATTAAATCATATTTCAATTTTAACAAAGAGAAGGGATTCATGAAAAGGATCAAGATATCTATGTGAAATCAAATCGCCATTCTTATAAGTAGTCATCACACACTAAAATTCATCTTTCAAGGATCAAGATATACATGTTAATTAATAAAACTTTATAAATCAAATCTGTTTCTCATTAAAAATTCACAAGAGTGAAATCCATGAGAGATTCATTTATCAATGAATTTCTTGAGTGGTGTGATTAAGAGTATAAAAAATCATTAAGTGGTGGAGTATGGGTATAAAGCAAATTTAATACTAAGTTAAGAGAAAGATAAAAATAAAATAAATTCATGAAAGCTCCATTCATGAGATGAATTAGGAGGAAGATAGTCCGGAAAAGAAATTCAACAAACTCATGCATTCGGACAATTTAACATCCCTAACTCTCTTCTAATAAAATCAAATTATTTTTCATTTAAAGGTTATGTAAAGATATTGGCTAATTAATGTTTCGTGTCAAAAAACTCTAAAGATATATCATGGTTATTAATATGATCTCTTATGAAATGAAACCTAATATCAATATGTTTAGTTCTAGAGTGTTAAATAGGATTTTTTGTTAAACATATTACACTCATGTTATCATATTTTATGGGAATATTCCTAAGGTAAATCTTATAATCATCTAATATGTTTTTCATCCATATAGCTTGTGCACAACATGCACTCGTCGCTATGTATTCGACTTCGGTTGTAGATAGTGTAACCGAGTTTTATTTCTTGGAAGACTAAGAGACAAATGTGTGACTTAAGAATTGACATATCCTGGATGTGCTTTTTCTATCTATTCTACATATAGTAAATCTGCATCAGTGTAAGCAATTAGTTCAAAGTTTTCAGATTTTGGATACCATAATCCTAGATTAGTGGTTCCTTTAAGATATCTAAGAATTCTTTTAACTAATTTAAGATGAGTTATCTTAGGATTAGATTGAAATCTAGCACAACATCCTATGCTAAACATTGATGTCCGATTTAGTTGTGATGAGGTATAGTAAACTTCCTATCATACCTTTATAAGCTTTTTGATCAAAGCTTCCTCCACTTTCGTCAATGTCTAACTTAGTGGAGGTACTCATAGGAGTATTTATAGTCTTTGAACTATCCATATGAAACTGTTTTAGCAAGTCTAGTGCATATTTTGTTTGACTAAAAAAATAATATCACTAAGTTGTTTAATTTGTAAGCCTAAAAAGAAAGTTAGTTCACCCATTAGACTCATTTCACACTCTTGACTCATACTTTTGGCAAACAATTTACATAATGATTCATTTGTAGAACCAAAAATAATATCATCAACATAAATTTGAACAATAAAAAAATTAGTTTTAAAATTTTTAATAAACAATGTAGTATTGACCTTGTCTTTAGAGAAATTATTTTGGATAAGAAAGGAGCTAAGTCTCTCATACCAAGCCCTTGGGGCTTCTTTTAATCCATAGAAAGCTTTAGTCAATTTAAACACATGATTTGAAAAATTATTATTCTCAAATCCGAGAGGTTATTTAACATAAACTTCTTCGGGAATAAAGCCATTAAGAAAAGTACTTTTGATATCCATTTGAAATAACTTAAAATTATTACTACTAGCATAGGCATTAAGTATCTTTATGGCTTCTAATCGTGCCACAAGAGCGAAGGTTTCATCAGAATCGATATATTATTCTTGGTTCAAATCCTTAGCCACTAATCTAGCCTTGTTTCTAACCACGATACCAAATTCATCTTACTTGTTTCTAAAAACTCATTTAGTACCTATAACTAAATGGTCATTAGGCCTAGGAACAAGCTTCCATATCTCGTTTCTCTCAAATTTATTCAACTCTTTTTGCATTGTCATATCCCATAAATTATCTTTCAATACCTTGTCAATGTATTTAGGTTCAATTTGAGAAAGAAAAGCAGTGTTGGCAAAAAATTTTTAAGAGAAGAACGAGTTTGAACCCCTTTTGATGTGTCTTATTTTTAGCTTCTTAGGATGAGCATCTACATACTTCCATTCCTAGGGTAAGGATGTTTCGTAAAAAGATGTATCCAAGTTGCTAGTTTGAGAAGAGTGTTCATTTAAATTCAAAGCATCAAAATTAAGATCATCATCAAACTCATTTTTCTTAAGTTCGGAAACTTTATTAAAGATAACATGAATAGACTCTTCTATAACCAAAGTACTTTTATTAAAGATACAAAATGCTTTAGAAATAGAAGAATAACTAAGAAAAATTCCTTCATTGGATTTTGCATCAAACTTTCCTAAAGCATCTTTTTCATTCAAGATAAAATATTTACAAACGAAAACTTTAAAATATGAAACATTGGGCTTTTTGTTATTCCATAATTCATAAGGAGTTTTGGAAAGTAATGACCTTACTAGAACCCTATTCATAAGATAGCATGTTCGTATTAATGGCTTCGGCCCAAAAATATTTGGGCAGGCTATGTTCGTTTAACATGGTTCTTGCCATTTTCAAGTGACTAGAGCCTATTTTGCTTATGGAAAGTTAGATCATAAAATAAAAGATTGCCCTTTGAACAAGAAGAAAGAGTCACTACCTCCTAAATCATCAGCCCATGTCAGAGTATATTGTTGAATCTCGGATTTTGATGATGAAGTCAATTGTCATTTGTTGTCTAATCTATGTGTTGAGATAAGTGTGCAGGATTAACTACGATGAAAGTTAGACAAGCAGCAGGAGTTGCGCCGGAGTCAAGATCATGATCACATTGGGAGTTCGAGAGTTCGACGGAAGTTCGGACGGTCGTCGGAGGTTCTGCAAGAACAGATTCGAGAAGTCCGGAAGCTTGCCAAGCGAAGCTCGTCGGAACTCGCCAAGTGGATCGTCGCAAAATCCAGAAGTTTACCGGAAGTCCGCAGAAGCATCACCGAGGGTTCATCGGATGATCGACGGAAGTTCGCCGGAAACTCGCTGGAAGAAGCGATTGACGTACCGAAGCAAAGCCACAGAAATTGTCTTAGATTTAATCATAGTTAGCACGTTGATTAAGTTAGAAATGGGAGGCGATCCCATTAGCTTAATCCTGGGGCAATTGGGCCCCTGAAGAACTCAAATTGGGTCGAATGGTTCAACCCATTCGGACCCAAGGTGCTGTGGGCGGTGCAACCGTCCCAGCCAAGAGGTGCAACCGCCTAGACTATGTCTCCCAGCGAGACTGGGCGGTGCAACCGCCCCAGCTAAGAGGTGCAACCGCCCAGGCAATGTCTCCTAGTGAGACTGGGCGGTGCAACCGCCCCAACCAAGAGGTGCAACCGCCCAGGGCTCAGTCTCCAAGCGAGACTGGGCGGTGCAACCTCCTCTGTCAAGAGGTAGCACCGCTAGAGCTCAAGTTTCGAGCTCTGCCAAGAGGTGCAACCACCAAGCTCGGTCTTCGAGCTCTGGCAGAGAGGAGCAACCTCTCTCGACAGGAGAGGCACCGCCTGAGCTTGGTCTTCGAGCTCTGGCAGAGAGGTGCAACCACCTATGGCAGAGAGGTGCAACCTCTCTGGTCAGGAGATGCACCGCCTGAGCTCGGTCTTCGAGCTCTGGCAGAAAGGTGCAACCACCCCTGACAGAGAGGTGCATCCGCCTGAGCTCAGTCTTCGAGCTCTGCCAGGCGGTACAACCTCTCCAGTCAAGAGGTGCAACCGCCTGATCCTTCCGGGATTTGATCGTTTTTTAGCTCCAAATTTGAACTGGGTTAGGGCCTATAAATACCCCACCCGTTCAGCATAGAAAAAATATAGATCCACTCCGAATTCCTGATCTTTTCTATGATTCTAAGAGCTCAAAATTGTGTAAAGTCCAAAAGTTCTCCTCTTTCTGTTCTTCAAAGTCTTGAGTTGTAAAGAGAGGAGAGAAAGGATCTGTAAAGGTTGTCTCCTGAGCCTGTCAAAAGGAGAGAAACTGTAAAAGGGCAGTTGGCCTTCGCCTATTGAAGGAAGGCCTCTAGTTGACGTCGGCAACCTCATCGGTGGAGGAAGCCAAAAGTGGAGTAGGTCAAGACTGACCGAACCACTCTAAATCTCTGGTTTGCGTTTATTTTTTAGCACTTTATCATTACTACAAACCTCTTACATAGCTACTGCCCTCTGCACTTTTATGAACGATTCTCTAAGTTCAGATCTTTCCGAATCTGCATTGAGACGTAAATCGGTGTTTTCGTACGATCTTTACATCGCAGTTTACGCTTACGCTTTGATTCCATTCATAACTGCGAACTGCTTTCTGCACATCCACAAAAAGATTTTCAAAGTTCAGTTTCTACGTTTAGACGTAAAACTACGTTTAGACGCAAAACTGTGTTTAGACGTAAATCACGTTTAGACGCAAAACTGCATTCAGACGCAAAACTGCGTTCAGATGCAAAACTGCGTTCAGACGTAAAACTGCGTTCAGACGCAATACTGCGTTTAGACGTAAAACTGTGTTTAGACGTAAAACTGAGTTTAGACGTAAAATTGCGTTTAGACGCAAACTGCGTTTAAACGTAACCTGCTCTTAGACGCAATCTGCGCTTAGACGCAAACTGCGCTTAAATACAAACTGTGAATCGGCTTTTGCATCATAATAGATTTTATTGAACGAACGCACCTTTCGGTTTTAAATTGCTGTAAGATTTCCGCTGCACTAATTCACCCCCCCCTCTTAGTGCTCTCGATCCTAACAATTGGTATCAGAGCAAGGTTAACTCTCTAACGGATTAAAACCCAAGAGAGATGGCATACGCCGGAAACCAAGAGGGGCATTCTATTACACGTCCACCCATGTTCAGTGGGACGGACTACACCTACTGGAAGACACGAATGAGGATCTTTCTTATCTCTATGGATTTTGAACTGTGGAACCTTGTTGAAAACGGATTTTCAAAGTCTTCTCTTCCAATGATCGATTGGAATGAATTGGAGAAGAAGGCTTTTGCTCTTAATGCAAAGGCTATGAATGCCTTATTTTGCGCACTTGATAAAAACGAGTTTAATCGTGTTTTAACTTGCAAAACTGCATTTGATATTTGGCACACACTCGAAGTGACCCACGAGGGCACAAGTAGAGAGAAAGAGTCAAAAATCAATCTGTTGTTACATTCTTTTGAACTTTTTCGAATGAAACCAAGTGAAACCATTGGCGACATGTTTACCCGTTTCACGGATGTCGTCAATGGTCTAAAAGGACTTGGAAAAAGTTTTTCGGATTTTGAACTCGTAAATAAGATACTAAGATCCCTTCCTAAGAATTGGGATCCTAAAGTCACTGCTATTCAAGAGGCAAAAGATCTGTGCAACTTCCCTCTTGAAGAACTAATCGGGTCATTAATGACCTACGAAATGACTTGTAAAGCTCATGAAGAGCAAGAAGACATCCTTCCAAAGAACAGGAAGGATATGGCACTTAAAACCTCTGAATGCCACTTGAGAGAAAACTCAAGTGATGAGGACTGTGATGATGACTTGGCACTTCTAACAAGAAAGTTTAAAAAGTTCTTTAAAAGAAACAAGTTTAAGAATGATGCAAAAAATAAACTTGAACCCAAGAAGGACCAAGTGATTTGCTATGAATGCAAAAAGCCGGGACACTACAAGAGTGAATGTCCCCAAGTAAAAAGGAGAACATCAAAGAAGAAGGCTCTTCAAGCAACATGGGATGACTCGAGCGCATCCGAAGAAGAGGAGTCCAACACCGAGCAAGTTGCTCATTACGCCTTAATGGCTATTGAAGACGAGGTAACAAATTCAATAGATGCAGATTTATCATTCGATGAATTATTAAATGCTTTCCATGAATTGTTTGATGAGTGTAAGACTATTAGTAATAAATACAAATTGCTAAAAAAACAGCATGATAGTCTTATTTGTAATTTCGATAAGTTAAATACTGAATATCATGATAGCTTAAGCTCATGCATAAAATGCCATAATCTAGAAACTCTCCAAAAAGAAAACTTGCTACTTAAGGATACCTTGAAGAAATTCGAGGTTGGTAGCAAGTCATTAAACATGATCCTTACCAACAAGGGTCACGTCCCCATAAGAAGTGGAATTGGATTCGTGAGAAGTCCTCACCAAAATCCAACCACCTTCATAAAAGGCCCCATCTTACATGTTAGACATCAAAGCAAATGCAACTTTTGTTGCAAATTTGGACACAAGGCGCACTATTGTCCATTTAAGAAAATTAGTCCAAACAAATTGATTTGGGTTCCTAAAGGAACCATGACAAATTCTATGCAACATGATAGAAAATGTAGATCTATTTGTGAGGCACCCAAAAGCAAATGGGTACCTAAACATCATCCTTTCTTGTAGAAAACTAAACCATCGCAAGCTAGGAGCAAGAGATGGTACCTTGATAATGGATGCTCAAGGCATATGACCGGAGATCCATCTCAATTCTCTAAGCTCACTAGCATAGACGAAGGATATGTCACCTTCGGAGACAACAACAAGGGTAAAATCATTGGCAAAGGAACCATAGGTAACAAATCCAACTTCTCTATTGAAGATGTTTTGCTAGTGGATAGTTTAAAACATAACCTCTTGAGCATTAGTCAATTATGTGATAAAGGATATATTATCAGATTTGAATCTAATGCTTGCATCATTGAAAAACCACACAAAAACATATCTATGATTGCATTAAAACAAAATAACGTATATACTATTGACATCAATAATTTATGTAATGAAATGTGTTTTTCTGCTTTGAATGAGGATGCTTGGATATGGCATAGAAGATTAGGTCATGCTAGCATGAAACTAATCACTCAAATATCATCCAAAGAACTTGTAAGAGGAATTCCTCATATCAAGTTCATCAAAGACAATGTATGTGATGCTTGCCAATTAGGTAAACAAATTAAGAGTAGCTTCAAATCTAAAAACCAAATAAGCACCTCTAGGCCCTTACAATTGATCCATATGGATTTGTTCGGACCTATCTCCACATCAAGCCTAGGAGGTAGCAAATACGCCTTTGTCATCGTGGATGACTACAGCAGATACACATGGACTTACTTCTTAAAACAGAAGAGTGAATGCCTTAGATATTTTACCAAGTTTTGCAAACTTGTTCAGAATGAGAAAGGTTCTATGATTTCGTCAATTAGAAGTGATCATGGTGGTGAATTTCAAAACCATGATTTCCAGGAATTTTGTGAACTCAATGGATACAATCATAATTTCTCTACTCCTAGAAATCCTCAACAAAATGGAGTTGTAGAAAGAAAAAATCGAAATTTACAAGAAATGGCAAGAACCATGTTGAATGAATACAACCTACCCAAATATTTTTGGGCTGAAGCCGTAAATACTGCATGCTACATTTTGAATAGAGTTCTAGTAAGACCTCTACTAACCAAAACTCCCTATGAGTTATGGAACAATAAAAAACCCAATGTTTCATATTTTAAAGTCTTTGGGAGTAAGTGTTTTATCCTAAATGAAAAGGACAACTTAGGAAAATTTAATGCTAAATCTGATGAAGGAATCTTTCTTGGTTATTCTACTGTTTCTAAAGCCTTTCGTATCTTCAATAAAAGAACTTTAATTATTGAAGAATCTATTCATGTTGTTTTCAATGAGATTTCCGAAATCACGAAAAATGATCTTGACGAAGATGTTATTTTTGATTATTTGAATTTAAACGAGACCCCTTCTCCAATGAGCAACTTGGATGCATCCACTCCCGAAATATCCTTACCCAAGGATTGGAAGTATGTAGATGCTCATCCCAAGGAGCTAATCTTAGGAGACACGTCAAAGGGGGTTCAAACACGATCTTCTCTTAAAACTTTTTGTGCAAATGCCGCCTTTCTCTCCCAAATTGAACCCAAATGCGTTGACGAAGCCATGAAAGATGATTCATGGATTATCGCAATGCAAGATGAATTGAATCAATTTGAGAGAAATGAGGTGTGGAAGCTTGTTCCTAGGCCAAATGACCATTTAGTTATTGGTACTAAATGGGTCTTCAAAAACAAGCAAGATGAAAATGGTATCGTGGTTAGAAACAAGGCTAGATTAGTGGCCAAAGGTTTCAACCAAGAAGAAGGTATCGATTACAAAGAAACCTTCGCTCCTATGGCTCGATTAGAAGCCATAAGGATGCTCCTTGCCTACGCTAGTAGTAATAATTTTAAACTGTTTCAAATGGATGTTAAAAGCGCTTTTCTAAATGGCTTTATTTCCGAAGAAGTTTATGTTGAACAACCTCCTGGATTTGAAAATAATAGCCTCCCTAATCATGTGTTTAGATTAACTAAAGCTCTCTATGGTTTAAAACAAGCCCCAAGGGCTTGGTATGAGAGACTTAGTTCATTTCTTATCGAAAATAATTTCACAAAAGGCAAGGTTGATATTACATTATTTATCAAGAATTTTGAAAATAATTTTCTCATTGTTCAGATTTATGTTGATGATATTATCTTTGGCTCTACAAATGAATCTCTCTGTGAATCTTTTGCTAGAACCATGAGTCTTGAATTCGAAATGAGCTTAATGGGAGAATTAACATTCTTCTTAGGTTTACAAATCAAACAATTAAGCAACGGCATCTTTATTAGTCAAACTAAATATGCTATGAATTTATTAAAAAAGTTTAAAATGAATAACTCAAAGGCTATTAGCACCCCTATGAGCACCTCCACTAAGTTAGAAATTGATGAAAGTGGAGAAAGCTTCAATCAAAAGACTTATAGGGGTATGATATGAAGTTTACTTTACCTCACTGCCACCAGACTAGACATCATGTTCAGTGTAGGACTTTGTGCTAGATTTCAATCAAACCTTAAGATATCTCATCTCAAAGCAGTCAAAAGAATACTTAGATATCTCAATGGAACCACAAATCAAGGATTATGGTATCCAAAATCAGAAAATTTTGAGTTAACAGCTTATGCTGATGCGGACTTCGCTGGCTGTAGACTAGATAGAAAAAGCACATCAGGATCATGTCAATTTTTAGGACATGCCCTTGTTTCCTGGTCATCTAAGAAGCAAAGCTTGGTTGCACTATCAACAACCGAAGCTGAATATATTGCAGCAAGTGCATGTTGTGCACAAGTTGTATGGATGAAAAACACTTTAGAAGATTACAAAGTTAATCTAAAAGATATTCCCATTAAATGTGATAATACGAGTGCAATATGCTTAACTAAGAATCCTATACAACACTCAAGAACAAAACATATTGATATTAGACACCACTTTATACAAGATCATATCACTAATCATAACCATAGAGTTCATCGATACTAAACATCAACTGGCTGACATTTTTACAAAACCTCTAAGTGAAGAATAATTTGATTTCATTAGAAGAGAATTAGGAATGTTGATATGTCCAAATAAATAAATCTATTTTTTGGACTATATTAAATTATCAGATCACTTGATTGCCATGTTTATATATGAAAAGCTACAACAAAATCTTGTCTAAATGCATCTTATTTGTTCGAATGCTATAAAACAGATTTATTCGTACACCTTCATGAAAAATAAGTTCCTGAAATAAATCTGATAAAGTGATTCCTGTGTATGTATTTCATCCTGTAATATCTTTGCGGGATAAAGTGATTCCACTTTCATAAAAAAAAGGGAAGAAGTGTTCAAAGCAATCTATGCAAAATTCCTCTATAAGCTTGCTAATATTGTTTTCCTCGTATCACAATTACCATGCTTTTTGTTGATGACAAAGGGGGAGAAACATATGAATTGATAAACACTGCCATGATCATGTCTATGTTGCAAATACTTGAGTGATGCTATAAACTATGTTATGGTTATGCCATCCTTGCATCACCAAGAGATATATGAACGTGTGCTATAGTTTGCATTATGTCTTGAGTTGATATCCTATCTTGTGAAGTAAATGCAAACTTGCTAATCTTGTGAAGTAAATGAAAACTTGCTAGAATGATAATATGTGTGCATCATGTAATAGTCCCTCGCAGCTTTAAATGATAATGTTCAATTACATGGTGAATAGTTACAAACACAATCATACAAACTTGATGATGTATGTCAAGCTTTGACATCATTCTTGAAAAGATACATCATGATGAGTATCATAATGGGAGTATTGATAAGTTTAACTGATCTAACTTATCAATACGTCACTTGAATTCTTAGGTCTTGAATTCAAGGTTGACTTATCTCAACAATAGCATATAGATAGGGGGAGTTAAGGATAACTCCATTATCAATTGATTGTCATCATCAAAAAGGGGGAGATTGTTGAATCTCAGATTTTGATGATGAAGTCGATTGTCATTTGTTGTCTAATCTATGTGTCGAGATAAGTGTGCAGGATTAACTACGATGAAAGTTAGACAAGCAGCAGGAGTTGCGCCGGAGTCAAGATCATGTTCACGTTGGGAGTTCGAGAGTTCGACGGAAGTTCGGACGGTCGTCGGAGGTTCTGCAAGAACAGATCCGAGAAGTCCGGAAGCTTGCCAAGCGAAGCTCGTCGGAACTCGCCAAGTGGATCGTCGCAAAATCCAGGAGTTTGCCGGAAGTCCACAGAAGCATCACCGAGGGTTCATCGGATGATCGACGGAAGTTCGTCGGAAACTCGCCGGAAGAAGCGATTGACGTACCGAAGCAAAGCTGCAGAAATTATCTTAGATTTAATTGTAGTTAGCACGTTGATTAAGTTAGAAATGGGAGGTGATCCCATTAGCTTAATCCTGGGGCAATTGGGCCCCTGAAGAACTCAAATTGGGTCGAATGGTTCAACCCATTCGGACCCAAGGTGCTGTGGGTGGTGCAACCGCCTAGACTATGTCTCCCAGCGAGACTGGGCGGTGCAACCGCCCCAGCCAAGAGGTTCAACCGCCCAGGCAATGTCTCCCAGCGAGACTGGGCGGTGCAACCGCCCCAGCCAAGAGGTGCAACCGCCCAGGGCTCAGTCTCCAAGCGAGACTGGGCGGTGCAACCTCCTCTATCAAGAGGTAGCACCGCCAGAGCTCAAGTTTCGAGCTCTGCCAAGAGGTGCAACCACCAAGCTCGGTCTTCGAGCTCTGGCAAAGAGGAGCAACCTCTCTGGACAGGAGAGGCACCGCCTGAGCTCGGTCTTCGAGCTCTGGCAGAGAGGTGCAACCACCTATGGCAGAGAGGTGCAACCACCTCTGGCAGAGTGGTGCAACCTCTCTGGTCAAGAGATGCACCGCCTGAGCTCGGTCTTCGAGCTCTGGCAGAAAGGTGCAACCACCCCTGACAGAGAGGTGCATCCGCCTGAGCTCAGTCTTCGAGCTCTGCCAGGCGGTGCAACCTCTCTAGTCAAGAGGTGCAACCGCCTGATCCCGGAATTCCGGGATTTGATCATTTTTTAGCTCCAAATTTGAACTGGGTTAGGGCCTATAAATACCCCACCCGTTCAGCACAGAAAAAATATAGATCCACTCCGAATTCCTGATCTTTTCTGTGATTCTAAGAGCTCAAAATTGTGTAAAGTCCAAAAGTTCTCCTCTTTCTGTTCTTCAAAGTCTTGAGTTGTAAAGAGAGGAGAGAAAGGATCTGTAAAGGTTGTCTCCTGAGCCTGTCAAAAGGAGAGAAACTGTAAAAGGGCAGTTGGCCTTCGCCTATTGAAGGAAGGCCTCTAGTTGACGTCGGCAACCTCATCGGTGGAGGAAGCCAAAAGTGGAGTAGGTCAAGACTGACCGAACCACTCTAAATCTCTGGTTTGCGTTTATTTTTTAGCACTTTATCATTACTGCAAACCTCTTACATAGCTACTGCCCTCTGCACTTTTATGAACGATTCTCTAAGTTCAGATCTTTCCGAATCTGCATTGAGACGTAAATCGGTGTTTTCGTACGATCTTTACATCGCAGTTTACGCTTACGCTTTGATTCCATTCATAACTGCGAACTGCTTTCTGCACATCCACAAAAAGATTTTCAAAGTTAAGTTTCTGCGTTTAGACGTAAAACTGCGTTTAGACGCAAAACTGTGTTTAGACGTAAAACCACGTTTAGACGCAAAACTGCGTTCAGATGCAAAACTGCGTTCAGACGCAAAACTGCGTTCAGACGTAAAACTGCGTTCAGACGTAAAACTACGTTCAGACGCAAAACTGTCTTTAGACGTAAAACTGCGTTTAGACGTAAAACTGAGTTTAGACGTAAAACTACGTTTAGACGCAAACTACGTTTAGACGTAACCTGCTCTTAGACGCAATCTGCGCTTAGACGCAAACTGCGCTTAAATACAAACTGTGAATCGGCTTTTGCATCATAATAGATTTTATTGAACGAACGCACCTTTCGGTTTTAAATTGCTGTAAGATTTCCGCTGCACTAATTCACCCCCCCTCTTAGTGCTCTCGATCCTAACATATATTTTATTATTGAATATGATTCTAAAGTTTCAGAATTAGTGGTTGAAGGTATTATTCATATTTATGAAATAATACAAAATTTTGTTTAACCATGGGTCTCATCTATGATTTGATTCGTAATATTTTGCTTACAATTTAGGCATTCAACCTATACTACTGGATTATATACTATATGTAAATACGATTATTGGGGATTCTTTGATAACAAACTTGATCTGGTTATCTTGTCTAATTTCTATTGTAGAACTTGAACTTTTTGCTAATTTGGTTCTCCTAGAGATTTAGAGTTTAGATATTATACTTGATATGGATTGATTATCTTCCTATCATACTAGTATATATTGTTATATAAAATTATCACTTTTTCTATACTAGATCATCTCATCTTTTATTTTGAGAGTATTAGGTATGATTTACCTCCTTGCGCTATGTATCCCAAGATGACTTGCCCGGATTACCTCAAGACAGAGAGGGTGAATTTGCTTTTGATTTGGTCCTTGGGACAATCTCAATATCTAAGTCTCTCAACAGAAAACACTATTTGAGTAAGTGGAATTGAAAAAGCAACTACAAGGACTATTAGATAATGGTTTTATTTGGCCCAATATTTCATCATGGGGTACTTTGGTGTTGTTAGTTAGAATAAGGATGGAACATTCAAGATTTATATTAATTATAGACAATTAAATCAGGAGACCAAAAAAAAAAAAAGGAAAACATGTATCCTCTACCCATAAGTGATGACTTGTTTGATTAATTACAAGTTACATAAGTATTTTCCAAGATTGATCGGATGTCGAGTTACCATCTATTGAAGATCAAGGAGGAAAAAATTTCAGTCACTCTTGGATGATTGTGTAATTGTATTCTATTGATGAAACTATTTGGGAGCTAAAGGAGAAAATAAGGAAAAACATAATCCTCATCTTTTCATAAATTGAGATATGATCAATTTAGAGGACTAAATTTTCTTTTAAGGATGGGAGAGTGTAATATTCATCACTTCTAAAAAAATTATTTATAAGGACCTATTTCAAACTCGGATGACCTATATGTAAACATAAGAAATCCAGTGATCAAAACATTAGGTTGCGCAAAAAAAAAAAAATCTGAAAGTTACAGTTTTATCCCACCGCCTCCTACGCTCTTTGTTTCCCATGGAGAAGGGAAGAAGAGGAGAAGAATAGAATAAGAAGAAGAAGAAGAAGAAGAAGAAGAAGAAGAAGAAGAAGAAGAAGAAGAAGAGGAGGGAGAAGAAAGGAAAGAAGAAGAAAAGAGGAAGTTGAATGTGGCAAGGGCTACAACGAGGTGTGGGACGTCAAGAAGGAGAAGGGAAGAAGAAGAGGAAGAAGTGAAGAAAAGAAGAAGAAGAAGAAGAAGGAGAAGAGAGGGAAGAGTGAGAGAAGAGAGAGGTGGCAGCAGCTAGGGCTGCAGCACCTCTATTTCCTGCAAGAGAAAACAGAGGAGAGGATGTGTGTGGGGTCGAAGAGGAGAAGAAGAAGAAGAAGAAGAAGAAGAGGAGGAGGAAGGAAGAGGTGGCTATAGCACCTCTATTTCCCGCAGGAGGAAATAGAGGAAATGAGGCACTATGCATCAGGGAGGAAAAGGGAAGAAAAGGAGAAGAAGAGAAGGGAAAGAAGAAGGGGCTGCGGCGGCTGCAGCTAGAAGAGAAGAAGGAGAGGAAGAAAAGAAGGTGAGGAAGAAGAGAGGAAGGTGATGTACCCTTCTTCTTTACTAGTGAGCATAGAGAAATGAGATGGATCTCCAGTCAGATGGATCTCCAAAGAGGAAGGTGATGTACCCTTCTTCTTTACTAGTGAGCATAGAGAAATGAGATGGATCTCCAGTCATATGTCTTGAGCATCCACTATCTAGATACCATCTCTTGCTCCTAGCTTGTGATGGTGTATGTTTCTCTTCTCCGATGGCCATTAGGGCGTAATGAGCAACTTGCTCGTTGGACTCCTCTTCTTCGGACGCGATTGAATCATCCCACGTTGCCTTGAGCGCCTTCTTCTTTGATGTTCTCTTTTTGGCTTGAGGACAATCGTTCTTGTAGTGTCCCGGTTTTTTACATTCATAGCAAATCACTTGGTCCTTCTTTTGTTCGAATTTATTTTTTGTATTATTTTTAAATTTATTCTTTCTTAAATATTTTTTAAATTTTTGAGTCAAAAGTGCAATGTCATTGTCACTGTCCTCATCACTTGATGTTCCTTTCAAGTGGTCTTCTTGTGATATGAGTGCCATATCCTTCCTGTTCTTTGGAAGGGGGTTCTTGAGCTCGTCATGAGCTTGACATGTCATTTCGTAGGTCATTAGAGACCCAATAAGTTCTTCAAGAGGGAATGTTTTAAGGTCTTTGGCCTCTTGAATGGCCGTAACTTTTGGATCCCAACTTTTAGGGAGGGATCTTAAGATTTTAGTTACTAGTTCAAAGTTAGTAAAATCTTTACCAAGAGC
This sequence comes from Musa acuminata AAA Group, assembly GCF_036884655.1. NCBI lineage: Eukaryota > Viridiplantae > Streptophyta > Magnoliopsida > Zingiberales > Musaceae > Musa > Musa acuminata. The sequence continues at coordinate 26,470,516 of NC_088345.1, read as the reverse complement.
TTTGAGTCCATTGATGACATCCGTAAACCGGGAGTACATGTCTCCGATGGACTCACTTGGTTTCATTCGGAAATGTTCGTAAGAGTGCACAAGGATGTTGATTTTGGACTCTTTCACTCGGCTAGTTCCTTCATGAGTGACCTCAAGAGTTCTCCAAATATCAAAAGCTGAATCACAAATTGAAACACGATTAAATTCATTTCTGTCTAGTGCACAAAATAAGATATTCATAGCCTTTGCGTTTAAAGCAAAAACCTTCTTCTCCGATTCATTCCATTTGCTCATCGGAAGAGAAGATTTTTGAAATCCGTTTTCAACAATAGTCCAAAGCTCGAAATCCATGAAAATTAGGAAGATCCTCATACTAGTCTTCCAATAAGTATAATCCGACCCATTAAACAAGGGTGGACGTGTGATAGAATGACCCTCATGTATGTCGGAGTAAGCCATCTCTCTTGGGTATCAAACCAGATATGAGAGTGAGCCTAGCTTTGATACCAATTGTTATGATCGGAGCGGCACTAAGAGGGGGGGAGTGAATTAGTGCAGTGGATTAAAACGTCGGTTTTGACAAATCTTTCGTACGATAAAAATAAAAATCGGAAGTGCTTAACTTGAAAGCGTATTCGCAAAGTTGTGCAGCAAAGGTAATGAGGAAATAAAGCAAGTAAGAAGGGTTGCAGTAATGTAAATAGCAATAATGAAATGCAAACCAGAGATTACGTAGATTTTAAAGTGGTTCGGTCAAATGACCTACATCCACTTGCGAGGCCCCTCTTCGATGAGGCTCCCACCTTCCACTAGCAAATCTCTTGAAAGGGAAGGGTAAATACCCCTCTTACAACTTTTTACAAGCGGTTCACTCTCTTATAGATTTTCAGCAAGAAAGGAGGTGAACACTAGCAAATTGAAAACAAGACTAGCTAAGACTTTTCTAAGGCCTTTCTCTCAATCAATTGCTTCTCAAAAAGTTGTAATCTCAGCTGATATTTGAGGGGTATTTATAGGCCTCAAGAGGATTCAAATTTGGGCTCCAAAATTTGAATTCTCTTTGGTTCCCGATGCTGGCGGTGCCACCGCCTGTCAGTGGCGGTGCCACTGCTTGTCAGTGTCTGACACTGATAGTGGACTGGCGGTCCCACTGCCCAACTCTCGGGTGCTGGGTGGTGCCACCGCCCAGACCAGGCGGTGCCATCGCTAGACCCTTCGGTTCATTGGTTGGGCTTAAAATTTAGCCTAAACCAAGTCTAATTTTAAGCCCAGTTGGCCCCTAACAAGAATACAAGATTATCTCTTAATCCTAATCCTAATTACAAGTGAACTACATAACTAAAAATATCCTAAGCAAGTTTTCAACCGCGAACGTCGAGTCTTGTTCCGGCGAGCTTTCCGACGAACTTCTTCCGACGGACTCCTAGCAAGCTCCCGATCTTGAGATGACTTTAACGAGTAGCCGAGCTTTCTCGGTGATCTCCGTGAACCTCCAAAAATCTCTTCGGCAAACTTTCAAAAATTCCGACAGGTTCCCGATTTCTTCTCGGTTGGTTCCGGTAGCATCTCCGATGAATCTTCGGACTCTTAAACGTCCATCGAACTTGACTCTGGTATTCTTGCTTTGTGTTTACTGGTTATTGTAGTTAATCCTGCACACTTAACTCAATAATATGGATTAGATCAATTAACCCATCAATTGATTTTATCATCAAAATCCGAGATTCAACAGGAAGTTGCTCTTCAACTTCTTCTTGCTCAACATGTCCTGTAGGTAGATCAACATCAGGCTCTACACGATCTTCTTACACATCTTCCCCATCACCCTGATATACTAGAGGAGTAACTGGGTCACAATCTGCTAATCCTTCTACAGAAGTCTTAACTTGTGCCTTCTTTTTAAATCCCCAAAGGTTTAATCTTCAAAGAAGACTACATCTCTACTTTTAAACACCTTCTACTTTTCTGGATCTCAAAGCCTATAAATAAAATTATCATGTGAGTAACCAAGAAAAATATATTTTTTAGTCTTATCATCCAGCTTGGATATCTCATTGTCTGGAACATATGCAAATGCATGACAACCAAACACTCTCAAATGCATATAGGAAACATCTTTCCCTGACCATACATACTCTACAACATCACTACCTAGGACTATACATGATGATAAGTTGATCACATCAACTGCAGTCCTCAAAACCTCATCCTAAAACTTTTTTGGTAGCTTGGCTTGTGAAAACATACATCTGATCTTTTCCATGATGGTGTGGTTCATCCTCTCTGCAATAATATTATGCTGAGGTGTACTAGGAACTGTCATGTTGGATGCCATGTGACCTGCAATAATCATTAAACAATCTTATATACTAACAACCATTATCTGATCTTATACATTTCAATTATCTTTCTATCTCACTTTCAACCCTAGCATGAAACTCTTTGAAGACATTAATAACCTGATCTTTAGTCTTCATAGCATATGCCCAAACTTTCATAAAAACATCATCTATAAAAGTGACAAAATAAAGTGCACCACTGATGCCAAGAACATTAACAAATCCACTATGAGTTTTTGTCCTTAAAAGATCACATACATCTGTATAAGTATGGTCTAAGGCATGCATTTTTCTAGACAAAATAGGACTAGTAAATAAAGCTATGTGTTATTTACCAATCAAACAATCAATACAAGGGTTCAAATGTATACCTCTGAGGTCGAGCAATACCTCTCTCTTGGAAAGAGCTTGCAACCGCTTCTCGCTCATGTGTCCCAGTTGCCTATGCCACAACTTCATGCTGAAGTGTTTCTTTGTGGCATTTAAATGCTCACTATAAGCTTTGGCCTGCAACCTATATACGGTATAACATTTCTTTCCACTAGCCATAATAAGAGAACCCTTACTAAGCTTCTATTGCCTTCTATAAAATCTACTATCATAATCTTCATCATCTAGTCTTCCATTTAAAATTAAATTCAGTCTCAAGTCAACCACATGCCTTACATCCTTAAGTATCAACTTGCAGCCAAGGTTGGTCTTTATATGGATATCACCCATACCAATGATTTCTATTGTGCCATAGTTACCCATCTTGACAACACCAAAATTTTCAAACCTACAAATAGCAAAAAACTCCCTCTATGGTGTAGCATGATAAGAAGCACATGTATCAATCACCCACTCAAGATCTTGACACACACAAGAAAAAATATCATTAGAAAGAGACAAAATCAAATAATCACCACCCTGCATTATAGTTGTGGTATTATCCTTTGACTTTGTAGACTCCACTTCTTTTCCTTTTTCTTGCTCTTCTTCAGTTGCTTATATTGATTCTTGTAATATCTTTTCTCACCATAGTTATAGCAAATAATATCTTTTCTTGATCTTGACTTACTTCTACCTATGTGTGAACTACTTCTATCCTTGAACTTTGTCCTTCCTCTATTATCTGAGATAAGTGCTTGTGAATCATTCTGAGATGTTGTTGAATTCTTCTTTCTCAACTCTTTATTCAACAAACTGCTTGTTACTTGATTCATAGTGACAACACCATCTGGCATAGAATTACTAAGGGAAACCACCAATGTCTCCCAACTTTCTAGTTATGAATTGAGAAGTAACAATGCCTGCAACTCATCATCAAGAGATATTTTCATAGAGGATAACTGGTTAGTGATATTCTGCATTTCATTCAAATGTTCAACAATAGAAGTGTTAGGATCAGGAGCACTAAGAGAGGGGGTGAATTAGTGCAGCGGAAAACTTTTGATTTTTAAAACTACGTTCGTACGATAAAAACGATTTCGATAAAAAAGCTGATTCGTAAATCACTTTAACTTGTCATCAAGCGAGATGCAGTTAAAGCGAATCTATAAAGGCAGTTTGCAGTTATGATGGAAATTAGAATGTAAGCGCAAACTTTCGATGGATTAGTGCAGCGGAAAACTTTCGATGATTAAAACTACATTCGTACGATAAAAACGATTTCGATAGAAAAGCCGATTCGTAAATCACTTTAACTTGTGATCAAGCGAGATGTAGTTAAAGCGAATCTATAAAGGCAGTTTGCAGTTATGATAGAAATCAGAATGTAAGCGCAAATTGAAATATGATGTTCGTAAGATAAAACTGATTTACGTCTAAACATCGATTCGGAAAATACTAAACTTTAAAACACGATCGTAAATGCGCAGAAGGCAGTAAGCTATTGAGGAGGTTTGCAGTAAAGATAATATGCTCAAAGTAAATGCAAACCGAGATTTAGAGTGGTTCGGTCAATCTTGACCTACATCCATTTTTGGCTTCCTCCACCGACGAGGTCATCGACGTCCACTAGAGGCCTTCCTTCAATAGGCGAAGGCCAACCACCCTTTTACAGTTTCACTCCTTTTGACGGGCTTAGGAGACAACCCTTATAAACTTTTCTCTCCTCTCTTGAAAGATCAAAACTTGGAAGAAAAGAGGGAGGAGAACTTCTGGACTTTACAACACTTTTGAGCTCTAAAATCATAGAGTAAGATCAAGCTTTCGGTGCCTTTTGGTTACCCTTTCATTGTTGAAAGGGTGGGGTATTTATAGGCCCCAAACCAATTTGAATTTCGAGCTCAAAACTATTGTCTCCCAGAATTCCGGGGTCTGGCGGTTGCACCGCCTGACTGGGGCGGTTGCACTGCCTAGCAGAGCTTGAAGACTGAGCCTTTGGGCGGTGCCACCTCTTGTCAGGGGTAGTTGCACCTCCTGCCAGAGCTCGGAGACCGAGCTCAAGCGGTGCCACCGCCTGACTAGGGCGGTTGCACCACCCAGCCAGAGCTCGGAGACTGAGCTCAGGCGGTTGCACCTCTGTAAGAGGCGATTGCACCGCCCAGCCAGAGCTCGGAGACTGAGCCCTGGGTGGTGCCACCGTCGACCCAAGCGGTGCCACCTTTGGCCAAGTAATCTAGGTCCGAATGGGCTGATCCATTCGGCCCAATTTGGGTCTGTCAAGGGCCCAATTGTCCCAAGATTAAGTTAATGGGATCACCTCCCATTTCTAACTTAATCATCGTGCTAACTACGAATTTCTTAAGGCATTTACCACAACTTGCTCAGGTGCATTAATCGCTTCTTCTAGCGAGCTTCCGGCGAACATCCGACGAACCTTCAGCGATGCTTCGGCGGACTTCCGGCAAGCTCCTGGACTTGCGATGATCCACTTGGCAAGTTTCGACGAGCTTCTTTGGCAAGCTCTTGGACTTCTCAGATTTGCTCTCGCAGAACCTCCGACGACCGTCCGGACTTCCGTCGAACTCTCGAACTCCCAACGTGATCATAGTCTTGACTTCGGCGCAACTCCTGCTGCATGTCTTACTTTCATCATAGTTAATCCTGCATATGTAAAACAAAACTTCGATCGAGACAATTAATCCTAAGCAATTACCAAGTTGTCCGGCATGTCATTGGTCCCTCGACGCTTCATCCGATTCTTCGGCGCATCGTCCTCTCCTGCGGCCTATTGCCCAATCGGCCAGTTGACTCCGCAACTCCAATATCGTTGGCACAATACCCGCTCTTCTTGGCCCGATGCCCAAGTCCATGACCCGAAGCCTTCTGTCGATACGTCGACCGATCCATCGGCCCGACGTCCGATCTTCTAACATTTCATCCAGCACAACATGATTTTTCCTGCTTTAATTATCTCATCCTGATCGGAGCATCCTACGTCACTCAAAACGTAGATTAACATATATCAAGTGGTTTCATCATCAAAATACGAGATTCAATAAGAAACACCCTCTCTATATTTCAAGTTCAAAAGTTTTCTGATCAAGAAAGCTTTGTTGCTAGTAGTTTTTCTTTTATAGAGACTTTCCAACGTTTTTCAAAGAGAATATACAGAACTTTTAGTAGAAACATGGTGAAAGACACTATCATCAAGCCACTGTCGAATAAACTCAACTGTTTTCGATCTAACCTCTTCCACTCATCATCTGCCATAGTTGCGGGCTTTGTATTATCCCCCTGCAAAGGTCAATACAAATCTTTGCAATACAAGATATCTTTCATTCTTGGTTTCCATATCATCCAATTATTTCCATTCAAGCTAATCATGTGAGAAACACTACCGGCCTCCATGTTCAAACACAAAATTAAATCACTATAACCCTGCTCTGATACTAGTTGATGGGATATAAAGAGAAATAAACTTTTGTATATGAACAAATACTAGTAGGCCATAACATGCAACGGAATTAAATGAAATCACAATCAAATAGAATACCAAGATTTACATGGAAAACCCCTTCAATATGAAGGGTAAAATCTTAGGACAAACTAGAGATAATCCACTATAAGAATAATGAATATATAAATCTTAATCTCTTGTCCAAAACCCTAGCAATAATTATAAGAGAATAACTGGGATACAAGGATCACGTCACTGTGCACAATATCCAAATTCTCCCCAAGTAATCACAGTAAGAATCTACTATAGATCTGATCTAACCAGAAATGAGAACACTGCTTAGATGATTAAGAATAGTCTTTCTGCATTGTCATTGTTTTCTTTCCTTTCTTTCTCCTAATTTTTGGAATCACGTAGCTGCAAAAAAAATCTGCCTCATTGTTGCAATTTTTCTCCCTAAAAAACGCAGCCACCACACCCCCATTAATTTGGATCTAGGGTTTAGAGAAAGGGGGGTGGGCTGTGGGCTGTTAAAGCCCACCTTAGGCTGAACCTATGGGTTGTCAGCCCAACTGCTATGGCTGCGGCGATAGTGGTGGTAGCAGCGGTGGCTGCAGTAGTTGTGGCAGCAGTAGTTGCGTTTGGGAAAGAGAAAGAAAGGAAGGGGGGAAAAAAGGGGCTATGGCCATGGTTGCGGCTACGGCGGTTGTGGCTGCGACTACAGCAGCTGCATTTATGAAAGAAGAGGAGGAAGAAAATAGTATAGTGGAAGGGGCTGCGGTTGTGAGAACAGCTGTGGTCGTGGCTGCGGTTGCTATTGTGGCAGTGGCAATGGCGGTGGTTATGACAGCTGCGTTTGGAAAAGAAAAAAACAAAAGAATGAGAGTAAGGGAGAATATGTGACTATGCCTCTATGTACTACATGAGCTACAATTGTGGAGGAAAAAAGCAGACAGATGTAGAAAACGAAACAGGGAGAGGACACTGAGGAAAAGTAGAAGAAGGATTTGGGCTTACACCTTCTTCGGAATTTTGGAACAAAACCTTCGAAAGGCAAATGTTCTGATCCTTCCTATTTCATGTGTTTCGATCTTTTCTACTGCAATTCCATCTTTGCTTTTTTCTTAAATATGAAAACTTTGAATTGTTCTAGCATTGTAATTAATACATCTCTTTTTTAGACATAACTATTTGAATCTTGAAAATTTTTGAGATTCCGACCCTTCCACATTATTTTAACTATAAATCCCTACACATATTTTTAATTTTGGTAAAACTAATTTGATCTAAATATAAACTCGTAAACCTTTCCTTTAATACTTATATGAAGGATTTGGAGTAAGTTTGCCAGCCCAAACTTCTATTTTAGTTGACCCTATGGATTTTGCAAAATAGGGATTGTAGCTTCTGACATTTTGATACTAAACTGCCTATAAGTACCTGTTGGAAACTCTGATTTATTCAAAAGTTATTTAATTAGAAACTAGACTCGTAGATCTTTCTTTTGATACCGAAAGATTTAGAGTCCAAATTTCTGCCCAATTTTCTATTGAATTCGATCCTATAAATTCTGCAAAATAAAGATTTGTTCTTTGATCTTTGGTTACCAAATTATTTATAATTCTCGGTTGGAAACTTCAATTTGTATGAAATTATTTTATCTGAAACTACATTGAAATATCTTTCCAATAATATATTTCATGAGTAAATTAGTGTTAAATCTCATATTTTGATGATGAAGTCAATTATCATTTGTTATCTAATCCATATGTTGAGATAAGTGTGCAGGATTAACTATGATGAAAGTAAGACATGCAGTAAGAGTTGCGTTGGAGTCAAGACTATGATCACGTTGGGAGTTCGAGAGTTCGACGGAAGTCCGGACGGTCATCGGAGGTTCTACGGGAACAAATCCGAGAAGTCCAGGAGCTTGCCAAAAGAAGCTCGTCGGAACTCGCCAAGTGAATTTCATCGGAGCATCGCCGAAGGTTCATCGGATGTTTGCCGAAAGTTCGCCGGAAGCTCGCCGAAAGAAGCAATTGACACACCGAAGCAAGTTGTAGTAAATGTCTTAAGAAATGTCGTAGTTAGCATGTAGATTAAGTTAGGAATGGGAGGTGATCCCATTAACTTAATCTAGAGGCAATTGGGCCATTGACAGACCTAAATTGGTCCGAATGGATTAACCCATTCGGACTAGAATTCCTGCTAGGCGGTGGCACCGCCAGGGTCACGGTGGCACCGCCCAGGAGAGGGTTTCCCAGGAGAGCTGGGTGGTGCAACCGCCCCAGGCAAGCGGTGGCACCGCCTAGGCTCAGTCTTCGAGCGAGATTGGGCGGTGCAACCGCCCCTAACGGGCGGTGGAATCGCTTGAGCTCGGTCTCCGAGCTCTACCAAGCGGTGTAACCGCCCTAGTCAAGTAGTGGCACTGCCAGGGCTCAGTCTCCGAGCGAGACTAGGTGATGCAACCGAGACTAGGTGATGCAACCACCATTGTCAAGCGGTGGCACCGCCCAGAGGCTCAGTCTCCGAGCTACCAGGCGGTTGTACCGCCCCAGTCAGGAGGTGGTACCGCCAGGACCTCGACAATCCGAGAAAAGACATTTTTGAGCTCCAAATTCAAACTAGTTTAGGGCCTATATATACCCCACCCTTTCCTACATGAAAGGGTACTGAAAATCCAATCTTACCCTGTGATTTTTAGAACTCAAAAGTGTTGTAAAGGCTAGAAGTTCTCCTCCCTCTTTTGCTAAGTTTTGATCTTTCAAGAGAGGAGAGAAAAGTTTGTAAGGGTTGTCTCCTAAGCCCATCAAAAGGAGTGAATTGTAAAAGGGTGGTTGGCCTTCGCCTATTAAAGGAAGGCCTCTAGTGGACATTGATGACCTCTTTAGTGGAGGAAGCCAAAAGTGGATGTAGGTCAAAATTGATTGAACCACTCTAAATCTCAATTTGCATTTACTTTGAGCATCTTATCTTTACTACAAACCTCCTCAATAGCTTACTGCATTCTGCTCATTTACGAACGTGTTTCATAGTTAAGTATTTTCTGAATCGGCGTCAAGATAAAAATCGATTTTATCGTACGAACATCATATTTCAATTTGCGCTTAATTCTGATTTCTATCTTAACTGCAAACTGCCTTCCTTACTTTACTTCAAATATGTTTTCATAAGCTTTCAAATTATTATCTGCACAAAACGACTTTTACTTTGGAATCGGATTTCAATGTACGAATGCAGTTTTAATCGTCGAAAGTTTTCTACTGCACTAATTAACCCCCCCCCCCCTCTTAGTGCTCTTGATCCTAACAATTGGTATCAAAGCGAGGATTACTCTCAAACGGATTAAAACCCAAGAGAGATGGCATACGCCGGAAACCAAGAGGGTCACTATATTAGACATCCACCCATGTTCAATGGGACGGACTACACCTATTGGAAGACCCGAATGAGGATCTTTCTTATTTCAATGGATTTTGAACTTTAGAATCTTGTCGAAAATGGATTTTCGAAGTCTTCTCTTCCAATGATCGATTGGAATGAATTGGAGAAGAAGGCTTTCGCTCTTAATGCAAAGGTTATGAATGCCTTATTTTGTGCGCTTGATAAAAATGAGTTCAATCGTGTTTCGGTTTGTGAAACCACGTTTGATATTTGGCATACACTCGAAGTGACTCACGAAGGCATAAGTAGAGTGAAAGAGTCAAAAATCAATCTTTTGATACATTCTTTTGAACTTTTCTGAATGAAACCGAGCAAGACTATTGGCGATATATACACCCGTTTCACGGATGTCGTCAATGGTCTAAAAGGACTCGTTAAAAGTTTTTTGGATTTTGAGCTCGTAAATAAGATTCTAAGATCTTTTCCTAAGAGTTGGGACCCTAAAGTCATTGTTATTTAAGAGGCTAAAGATTTAAACAACTTCCCTCTTGAAGGCCCCATCCTACATGTTCGACACCAAAGCAAATGTAACTTTTGTTACAAACATGGACACAAAATGCATCAGTGTCCATTCAAGAAAATTAGTCCGAACAAATTAATTTTCGTTCCTAAAGGAACCATGATAAACCCTATGCAACATGATAAACAATGTAGATCAGTTTTTGAGGCACCCAAAAGTAAATGGGTACCTAAAAATCACCCCTTCTTATAGAAATATACACCATCAAAAGCTAGGAGCAAGAGATAATATCTTGTATTTTGGGTACTCGATATTCATGACTTGAGATCCAAAAGAACACGTAATGCTCTCTAGCCTAAATAGTAAAAAGAGGATTAGAAAATTAATATTGCAAAGTGATACTAATATAATCTTGTTTAATCCCTCAGATTTTGAAACTCATAATTCTCCCTTCACATACCCTCCGGATTTCTGAACTAATCGAATTGATTTCTTCTTTACCTTCGGATCCAACTATATCATGAACCTACGTCTTGCAAGCAAAGTTTGTCATAAACGTTCGAAGCTTACTAACTTGGATAATAAGTCATGAACATGTCTAAAATTGTGTATGACATTTAAAGTAGAATATGTGCGTCACAAGATCTATCTTGAACATACGAAATTTCTCGTCTTGAAATAGAAACTCTTACGTAATTACGAAAGTAAATTTGATTGCTCCACAAATGAAAACTCTCCTCAAGTTGAAAACATCCAAATCAGCCCATACAACCCCCAAACAAGTGCTCACCGCCTATAGGCAGTGGCACCGCCGGTTGTCACGGGTTGCAAGCGGTTGCACTGCCCCAGCCAGCGGTGCAACCGCACGCAATCTTGCCCCCTTTTAAACCGAGCTAGGGCTGGCGGTGGAACCGACCCCAACTCACTCCCTTCCCCTCTTTACACCACCAAAGCTTCTCCACCTCCTTTTCTCCCATCTTAGCATCCTAAATACTCCTCATTTCAAAGCAAAAGATCAGCAATCTCTCCTTCTCTTAAGGATCTCACTTAAGGTATTCTCTAAGAAGCCTTTAAATTCTATTTTTGAGTCGTTTACTCTTGCTCATTACTATCTTCTTAAATAGTTGTAGTTATGGGCTCTAGAAGATCCTCCAAGAACAAAGAGAATAGGAGATTAGAAGAAGACTTTGATCTTACCCTTTTTGATTCAAAATATCATACTGAAAATTTTTCTTCCTTCGAATTTAAAAGTGTCAATAAGGGAAAACATGTAGATCTAGATGAACTAAGAGACTTAGAGACAATCCAATGGTTTACAAACTTAGATCTACTCTCAATTTTACAAATTAGTGAACCCATCTATCTAAGACTTGTTAGATTGTTTTACAACAATCTACAAGTAGATGAAAAAGAAAGAGTGTCTACCTATCTCTTAGGACAACACATCTCCATTATGGATAGATTCATTTGGGACATGATAGACATTCCCGTAAAAAATAGAGGTCTTTATTTTAGAGGATCATGGGATAATGAAACAGTTGGGATAACATATGTTGAAGCCTTAGAAACAATTTTTGGTAATCCCAACTTAATGATAGTTCCTAAAAGCTATGAACAACTACTACCACTAAACACTAAGGTACTTCATCATATCATAACTAGCATCATTCTCCCTAAACAATACCATAATGATGAAGTAAGTCAAATGGAATTAGGAACCATGTATTGATTGGATCATGAAAGGACATAACATCTGTTTTGGTTACCTTATCCAACAAAACATGATAGAACTATCTAAGAAAGACATGATGCTTCCATATGGTGGTATAATCACTAGAATACTTAAAGCCTATGATATTCCAATACCACCCGACGAAGAAGTGATGAAAGTAGATAGGTTTAGCATAATAAATAAAAATATACTTCACCGATTGAGATGTTTTTATAGAAATGGTAATTGGGTTAGAATGCCTAAAAGAACCTATCCTCTTCAACCTGAACCAGAACCCAAAACACCAATCTTTAGGGGTACTCAATCTCCTCCGATCTGTCCCTTTGAGGAAACACATCCATTTGAGCAAACTCCTGCATCATCTATCGAAGACATTGGGATTCGGATGGACCGATTTAAACAAAGACAAGATCGGCTTGAACATCAACAAGATCAAATCCTATCTGAGCTGCAACAAATTCATCAACAATTTGACTTTTTATTTAGACATTTTAATTTTCCACCTCCTGAATAAGCTTGTATATGTGGACACAATCACCTCTTCTTGTAACCATTACGTTGTTGTAAACTCTTTATGTTACTCACCTTGATCACAATGCCTTGATGACTACTAATCTTTGATATGGTTACGTTGCTTAATCTCGTTACTCATTGTCAAATTTCACGTTGAAATTAAATGTTTCTATGATACCTACTTTGAAAACTTTGTGTCTTGGTTTCCATGATAAATATGATTTGAGAAAGTAATATAGCCATGAAATTGATGTGTCATTTCCATGATGTTAATGTGTCATGATATTACCATGATGTTATTGTATTGCCATGATATTAATGTGTCATTATATTGCCATAATACTAAACATCAACTAGTTGATATTTTTATAAAACCTCTAAGTGAAGAACAATTTGATTTCATAAGAAGAGAATTATGAATGTTAATGTGTCCGAATGCATAAACTTGTTAAAATCATTTTTCAGACTTTATTGATTGAATGATCAAATCACTTGATTGTCATTACATGCCTAAAATTACATGTTGGAAATTATATTTTTTTGATACAAAAATTTCCATAACAATGAGCATGTTTTGTCTTCATGATTGTATTTGAAAATCTATAGTATAATCTTCTCCGAATGCATGAAAGTGTTAATTTTATTTTCGGATTCTCTTAACTAGTGGTATCCTAACAATCGAATTTTCTCGATACATTATCATTTTTCGAACTTAATAAGCATATGTCATATCGAGTTTGATTCTCATCATTGATTTTTGACATATGGAATCAACTAGCAAAAATATCTCTCAAACACTTATCATGTGAAAAATATTTTTTGAGAAATGGATTTGATAAAATGATTCTTGCTAGCCAATAGAATTATGATGGATTTCAGCATTGCTATGGGTGAGAAGGTTTCGTTGTATTCAGCACCTTACCTTCGACGATACCCCTTAGCCACTAGCCTTGCTTTATAGGTCTCTACCTTTCCATCTACTCCGATCTTTTTCTTAAAGATCCATTTGCAACCGATAGGTGCAATACCTTCGGGCACATCAACTAGGTTCCAAACCTTGTTGGAGTACATAGAATCCATCTCAGAATCCACTCATAATAGTTTCCTCGTAGGTCTGAGGATCAATATCCTCAATATCCTCTCCTCTAATATGTCCCACATATCTCTCAGGAGGATGGGATACTCTATCAGACCTACGTAAAGTTGAAACTTGTGTATTAGGTATCTAAACAGACTCGGGCTGTAGAGTGGTGCTTGAGCTTGGTTCTCCAACCTCGCTCAACTCTATCATTCTCTCACTATCTCTGCCAAGAATATGTTCCTTCTCAAGGAACACTGCTCTCTTAGCTACAAAGACCTTTTGGTCCTCGAGATGATAGAAATAATACCTACAAGTTTTCTTGGGGTATCCTACAAATTTGCATCGCTCTGTCCTTGATTCTAACTTATTGGGGTTATGTCTTTTAACGTGGGTAGGGCAGCCCCAAATCTTAACAATCTTAATATTAGACTTCTTCCCTTTCCATATCCCATATGGTGTAGACACTACCAACTTAGTTGGAACTCTATTCAGAAGGTAAGCTACGGTTTCTAGGGTATATCCCCAGAATGAGATGGGTAGGTTAGCGAAACTCATCATGGACCATATCATGTCTAATAGCGTACGATTTCTCCTTTCAGAGACACCATTGAGCTGAGGTGTATAAGGAGGTGTCCATTGGGATAATATCTCATAGTCCTTGAGGAACTGAGTAAACTTTGTACTTAAGTACTCACCTCCTCGATCTGATCGAAGAGTTTTGATACTCTTTCCAGTCTGGTTCTCCACCTCATTCTTATACTCTCTGAATTTCTCAAAGGCCTCGGACTTGTACTTCATTAAGTACACATATCCATACCTTGAGAAATCATCAGTAAAGGTAATGAAGGAGGAGTATCCACCAATGGCATGAGTTGACATGGGTCCACATACATCACTATGTATAAGTTCCAACAGCTCAGTGGCTCTCTCTCCAATTCCACTAAATGGAGAGTTGGTCAGTTTTCCACGAAGGCAAGGCTTGCAAGTTGCATATGACATATAGTCAAATGGATCTAGATATCCATCATTTAGCAACTTTTGAATCCTTCTTTCATAGATGTGACCTAGCCTACAATGCCACAAGTATGCATTGTTCATCTTATCTCGTTTCCTCATGGACACATTTACATTCATGATATGTGGAGCAGTGTCTAACATAAATAAACCATTATGCAATGTTCCTTTCATGATGATCTTATCATCTAATAATATCGAACAACCATTGTTCTCAAAAACTAATTTATATCCACTAACTGTCAAACATGAAATGGAGATAATGTTTTTGATAATAGAAAGAACAAAATAACATGCATCTAATGCAATAAAAGCTCTACCAAGCAGATGTAGGGCGACCTCGCCAACAGCTACTACAGTAACTTTTGCTCCATTACCCATCTTGAGGTCCATCTCGCCTCTCTCTAGTCTCCTAAGTCTTGCTAGAACCTACAACGAATTACATATATGATAAGCACTACTGGTATCCAATACCCATGTGTTATCATAAGAGTTTGACAAATGGAAACTGATCATCAATGTACCTGAAGCTTCATTAAGCTTGTGTTTCACCCTTTCTACAAGGTACTCTTTACAGTTCCTCTTCTAGTGCCCATCATTGCCATAGTGGAAGCATTAGCCTTTGTCCTTTGCTAGGTCTTTCTTAGCAACCTTTGCTTTACCTAGTCTGCCCTTGTCCTTTCCCTTCTTAAGGGACCTTTCTGCTTTCCTTTTCTTTCTGGTCTCACTAGTGTAGAGAACTGACTTCTCTTTCTTAATAGTACTCTCTACCTCCCTCAACATATTGAGGAGCTTTGGGAGAGTCACCTCAAGCTTGTTCATATTAAAATTCATTATGAACTGTGAAAAGGAATCTGGTAGGGATTAAAGCACAATGTCCACACACAAGTTATCCTTTAGGACCATTCCTAGACCTGTGAGTTTCTCTATCCACTCAATCATCTTTAGGACATAGTTCTGAACCAGTGTCCCCTCAATCATCCTAGAGCGCGGAAGAGGCTCTTGGATATCTCATATCGTTGAGTCCTTCCCTATACCTCAAACAATTTGCGGACATGTAGGAGAATGAATCTGGCATCCACCTTTTCATATTGTCTCTATAACTCAGGAGTCATAGAGTCTAACATATAGCACTAAGCAAGAGTGGAGTCATCAATGTACTTCACGTAGCGAGCGATCTCATCCTCGCTTGCCCCTTCTTCGGGCGTAGGCATCACTGTATCAAGGACGTACACGATTTTCTCCGCCGTAAGAACAATTCTCAAGTTACGGAGCCAATCCATATAATTTGGACCAGTGAGGCAGTTGACATCAAGTATGCCACGTAAGGGATTTGAAAGCGACATTTTTTAAAAATAAAGATGCAGTAGAAATGAATAACATGCAGATTTTACAAGAAATAAACTATCAAGATATGGACTTCTATCTTAATATGCTCCCACTATTTTACTAACGAGTCACGCGACACCCTCAGCATGTGAAACGGAAGTCTCCGGTAGACTTCTAGTGGGGATTAGAATCCAATCAGCGTCTTAGTGTAACCTCGAGGGACTCAACCAATCACACTAAGCCTAAAAGGTAGGCAACTCTTGCCGATCACAACTCCTTGTGATTCCCATCCTGTTCGACCTCCGAATCACCATGGTCTCGAGGGACTCGACCAACCATGATGCTCGATTAAGTCAACACCTTCGTTACCAGATGAGTCTGATTTGATGATATACCCTCAAGGGACTCGACCAAGCATACCATGTCCTCAGGTCACTGGTGACATCTCTATGTCGTAAGCAATATAGCGAATCGTGATATAGGTGAGTCTCGAGGGACTCGACCAACTCAACCTACACCGGGAATCGGTTCCTCCTTATAACAATGGAAGGCCACGTGGGTCAATCTAATTGCCTCACATTTACCGATTTAATATTATCGAAGGAGATGTTTCTATGATTTGATCTCCTAATATGACATGTCACACATATACATATTTAATATATATCTACATCGCATGCAAATATATATACATTTCTAGTATGTGTATAAGCAATCACACTAGATGATCATGGACCACAACCTAATGTGATTAGGCCCAAGCCAGTAGGCCTAATCACTCACATCAAGATCTATGTGTGCAATGGTGCATCTCCATGCCCTGTAATCGTCCATCTCGTCCTTGTCGATTCTGTCGACATCTCGATGCATCTTCCTGCATCGCGATCGTCCGTCTCGTGGGTCCCGCTATCGCATCCATACTCTCGTTGCGCCTCTTCATGTGATTACAACTTAATAATAGGCACGCAGGCTCGACAATAAACGAGAAATATAATGGAGGCTCGCAGACCCCAATAATAATAATCACAAGTACACACATCACATGGTCCATGATCATCCGTCCACACATCATACATCACATGTATAAATAATCATCATCATATAGGACTACTAGATAATGATAAAAATAATAATCAACTAAACTTTTTAATTAATTAGTATTTTATGAAATCAGGGATATATAGGGAATTTTTGAATTTATAAGGATATTTTCATAATTTGGACAAAAGACAAACTAGAATTTCTCAAATTCACAAGGGCAAAACTATCTTTTTCCCAAAAACCCTAAGCCCCTCTCCCTTTTCACTGTACTGCTGCCGCCACCACCCTACCGGCGGCGACAAGTGCAACGGGGCCGGGGCACCGCCCCTACAGGTGGGCGCCCCCGTGGGTGGTATTGCCCCCGTGGGTGGTGTTGCCCCCGTGGGTAGCGTTGCGCCCATAGGCAGTGCTACCTCGCTAGGGTTTTTACCCACGGGAGTAGCGACCATAGGTGTCACTGCCCTGCGGTGCGTCACCCCGTGTGAGTAGCAACCGCAGGCGCCACTGCCCTGCGGTACCTCTGCCTGTTGGCAGCCAGCCCCTTCAGCCGCAAGCCCACTGTAAACTAGTTAAAATTATTTTTCGGACGTTATTGATTACTATTACATGCCTTGGTATCACTTGATCAAATAACATGTTGGAAATTATGTGACAAATGTTTTTGAAAGTCAGTAGCTTACTCATATCCGAATGCATGTAAGAAGTTCATCTTATTTTCGGTTTGAATGCTAAAAATAGGATTTTCCTATATACTCTTATGAAAACTTTTTGAAAAATGAGTTTCCTCCTTCAAGCAACGAACTATAACATAACAAGGAGAAGAGATATTCAAAGTATTATATGTGTCATGCCTTCCCTTATGTGCTTGATAACCTGCTGGAATCACATCTACCATGCTTTTTGATAATGCTACCATGCTTTTTGTTGATGACAAAGGGGGAGAAAAATATGAATTGATATGGTTGCTATTACTAATGTTGATATGATTGCTATCACTGATGCTATGATTAGGCCATACTTGCATCACCAAGAAATATATGATTGCCATATGCCCTGTATCAAGATATCAAACAAAAATTTGCATCGTACGAACTGATATCTTACCATGTGATGCAATGCTACACTTGCTAAAATATTCGAAATGTGTACATCATGTAATGATATCAAAATCTTGCTTCACAGCTTTACATGTCGATATCTTACAATATGATGAATTGCTACAATAACCATCATTCAAATTTGTTAAATTTGAAAATGTATGTCAAGCCTTGACATCATCTTCAAAGAGATACATTATGATAGGAATCATGATGGGAATATGTCTCTTGAATTTATAAAGTTTTAAATTCAAGAAGTATGGCATATAGATAGGGGGAGTTAAGGTTAACTCCATTATCAATTGATTGTCATCATAAAAAAGGGGGAGATTGTTGAATCTCGGATTTTGATGATGAAGTCAATTGTCATTTGTTGTCTAATGTATGTGTTGAGATAAGTGTGCAGGATTAACTACGATGAAAGTAAGACATGGAGCAGGAGTTGCGCCGGAGTCATGAAAATGATCACGTTGGAAGTTCGAGAGCTCGACGGAAGTTCGGACAATCGTCGGAGGTTCTACAGGAACAAATCCGAGAAGTCCAGAAGCTTGCCAAAGGAGCTCGTCGGAACTTGCCAAGTGGATCGTCGCAGTCCAGGAGTTTGCCAGAAGTCCGTAGGAGTATCACCGAGGGTTCATCGGATGATCGATGGAAGTTCACCGAAAACTCGCCGGAAGAAGCGAGTGACGCACCGAAGCAAGCTGCAGAATATGTCTTAGGAAATAATCGTAGTTAGCACTTTAATTAAGTTAGAAATGGGAGGTGATCCCATTAGCTTAATCCTGAGGCAATTGGGCCCCTGAAGAACTCAAATTGGGTCGAATGGTTCAACCCATTCGGACCCAGGTTGCTGTGGGAGGTGCAACCGCCCAGGCTATGTCTCCCAACGAGACTGGGCGGTGCAACCTACTCTGTCAGGAGGTAGCACCGCCAGAGCTCAAGTTTCGAGCTCTGCCAGGCGGTGCAACCTCTCCAGTCAGGCGGTGCAACCTCTCCAGTCAGGCGGTGCAACCGCCTGAGCTCGGTCTTCGAGCTCTGGCAGAGAGGTGCAACCACCCCTGACAGAGGTGGCACCGCCCAAAGGCTCAGTCTTCGAGCTCTGCCAGGCAGTGCAACCGCCCCAGTCAGGAGGTGCAACTGCCTGATCCCGGAATTCCGGGATTTGATCGTTTTGAGCTCCAAATTTGAACTGGGTTGGGGCCTATAAATACCCCACCCATTCAGCACTGAAAAGATATAGACCTACACCGAATTCTTAATCTTTTCTGTGATTCTAAGAGCTCAAATTTGTGTAAAGTCCAAAAGTTCTCCTCTTTCTGTTCTTCAAAGTTTGAGTTGTAAAGAGAGGAGAGAAAACTTCTATAAGGGTTGTCTCCTAAGCCCACTAAAAGGAGTGAATTTCTTAGAGGGTGGTTGGCCTTCGCCTATTGAAAGAATGCCTCTAGTTGACGTCGGTGACCTCATCGGTGGAGGAAGCCAAAAGTGGAGTAGGTCAAGATTGACTGAACCACTCTAAATCTCTGGTTTGCTTTTATTTTGAGCACTTTATCATTACTGCAAACCTCCTACATAGCTACTGCTCTCTGCGCTTTTACGAACAAGTTTCTAAGTTCTGATCTTTACGAATCTGCATTCAGACGTAAATCGGTGTTTTCGTACGATCTTTACATTGCAGTTTACATTTACGTTTTGATTCTATTTATAACTGCAAACTGTCTTCTGCGCTTTTACGAACGAGCTTCTTTGCAGTTTACGTTTACGTTTTGATTCCATTTATAACTGCAAACTGCCTTCTGCGCTTTTACGAACGAGTGTCTAAGTTCAGATCTTTCCGAATATGAGCTTAGACGTAAACTGCGCTTAGATGCAAACTGTATTTAGACACAAACTACGCTTAGACGCAATCTGCGCTTAGATGCAAACTGTGCTTAGATGCAAACTGCGCTTAGACGCAATCTACATTTAGACACAAACTGCATTTAGACGCAAACTGCGTAAACTGCGCTTAGACGCAAACTGTGTTTGGACGTAAACTGCACTTAATCATAAGTAATCTTAGAATCGGCTTTTGCATCAAAATAGTTTTTATCGAACGAACGCAGCTTTCATTTTTAATCGCTGAAAGATTTCCGCTGCACTAATTCACCCCCCCCCCCTCTTAGTGCTCTCGATCATAACATCTTGAACTCCACTCAATACTAACTTGACTTTCGGAGGGGTCGAGTCAGGAAAACCCCCTCCCGACTTTGACCTATGTGTAAGAACTTGGTGATGATGAAGCCGACTGCTCACTGATAGGAAGGACCACGTTAGGAGACGAGTCTCAAACTCAACCCAACCCGATGGACATTTTTACCAATCGACCATCCACATCGATGATTCTGTGTATTTGGGACTGGACCGAATTGTGTTGACCTTAACCACGAAGTAAATATTTGCTAACATGTAGAGTGAGAGATGAAAGATATTATGCTGTGATTAGGATGATCAGTATCAGATATACCTTCAAACTGAGTTGGAGTAATACTCACCGGTAAAATATACCGCCAAAAGACTATTATTTGTAGTCGTGAAACCAGAGATAATTTCTATCTAACGAAAAGGAGCCGTATAAGGTATTAACTTTGTTGTTATGAATGCAACACACAAAAGAGTGAGGAAGATAAACGTCTTTCTAAGTTGTATTGAATGTGACTCCCAAATAGAATTTATATTGTACCGATTCTATCTCTAGAATAAAATGAGTATACTCTCTCATCTTATTTTTATTCTTTAAGCTCTAAATCCTCCTTTAAAATAAGATCTCATCATATCCTTAAAAGAGACGAGAGTAGATATTAAGATGCCTCTCGGGATAGATCGACCTAACCTATAAAAAAAAAATTATAATCAAGGATGCCATGGTCAAATATTATTCCTTTAACAAAATATATTCTAAACATATAATGTAAAATAATATTAAAAAAAAATATAAAACTCATCTTATCTTTAGAGAGAGATTACTCAACGTGCTGATTAGCTATTTTTATTGGAAAAAAATAAAATTAAAAGATTTGAAGGTCGAATTAGGTTGAGAATTGAAAATTGATATATTGGACATTTAGAATAATCTAATGTTTTTTATTTTTTTGACAAAAAAAAATTTGCTTATTCCCATTATAGAGTTTCTAACTCAAGATGTTTAAAATACAATTATGCTATCAGTCAATCTGGAAATCGATCCAACATGAAAAGTTCAAAAGGAAATTAGTAACACACATGACCGGCTAAAATGATGCATCTTAAACTAGCTTTGTTCGTCACACACAAGACGCATCAGGCGGTCATATCGCGACGGGCTTTGTTCGTCACACGGTGGAATACAAAGGAGAGATCCTGTGGCTGACATTTTTTCCGGTAAATGTCAGCATTAATGTTTCCTTGGTTACGGAAACAGTCTAAAAAAAGGAAAAATTATGGACCACTAGACGCGTCTAAATAAATAAATAAATAAATAAATATATATATATATATATATATATATATATATATATATATTTTTTTTTTTTTTTGGCAGCGCAAGCACCCAGATAGTTACCCGTCTAGACATGAACGGCGGGCCCATCATATATTCAGAACCTTGGGAGGGTCTGGATCTGTGTCACTAATCGGCGTCAGGAACTAATCACAGATTAATCGCACTGCGGCGTGGCAGAGCCGGGCCTTCTTTAACCGGGCAAGTTACGCTATTTACCCCCAATAATTAGAGCCACGGGAGCCCCCAGCAATCTCACAAGGCAACCTTGTGCCCGTATGGGCCGACTCTGCTTGATTGTCTCACCGAGTCACGATGTGCGTTTCTTTAGCGGGTGGATGACAAAGGTGCAGCCCTCGACCGACCTAGCCCTGGCGTGGCTTAGACGGTCACTGGTTGCCCCGGAGGCAAGGCATCAAAACATCCTACAATTAAACGCATAAGATTGCTCGTAGGGTCAGCAGGCAATTGCTATCGTCTTCTCCACGCGTCCTTCACGCTAGGCTTTGACAAAATTGTGCAGCGGATGCTCGATACCTCATACAAAATAGGTACGCACGCAGTTTGGCCTTCAATGAAATATAAATTCTGGTGCAGAGTACCAATTGTTCTCCTCACGATATATATGTATATATATTGTCGCCTCACCTTTTACTGTTTCTTTTGCTGGATGGATAAATTGGTTTATTCGGTCGCTAGTTTTTGATTTCTGAACGAATTGGAAGGATTATGTTGCAGCGATTCGTGGACAACCTTCTCGCCGTCACAAAAGAGTTCGTCCTTTTTCCTTCTTTTGCTCCCCTCTTCCTCTTCTTTTGTTTATTTCGTGCCATGCTTGCTCTTGTTTTTGGAAATTTCGTTTAATGGTACCTGGTTAGAAATGAAATAGGTTTCTTCGCAACCATACGTAATTGCTTGGTTCACTGAATGAAATTTTGTGATTCTAATGGGTGAGGTTGCGATGATGATTCCGTTTAACTTATGGGTTTTGAGGATCAACGATAGTAACCTATTTGACGAAATACCTTTCCTGTGCGAAAGATGCGTAATTTGTCCATATTGTTAAAGAGTGGCTCTCTTTGCTGGCCTTATGATTTGACTCCTGCAGGTGATTTGCTTATTGATGATTTATGATTGATAATCATTTTTTGTGCTCGTGGGAGATATCTTATTAGCGTATCTCATGGTACCTAGAGGTAGTTTGTTACCTACAGTTGTCATATGGATGGAATAGACGTGGACATTTGATGTAGGAGAAGAAATGGAGACTCTTAAGATAAAGGTTGGAGTGATAAGAGGCAAAAATATATGTTTCGGGAAGTATTGGGATATTCAAGACCCAGGAGCCAGGCTTCAAAGCATTTTCATGTTGTTTCTGTTATTATGTTCATTTGTATTCTTGTTGCATTACAAAAATCAGAAATCCACTAGCCTTCTTAAGATTTGCATTGCAGCATATTCTACGGTATGGTGTGTGGACTTGTGGGAATAATTCTATTTCAATTCCAGAGTTTAGGTCAGTGGCATATTTTGTGCTCGTTTGAAAACTCTTTATATGGTCCAAGGATTCCTTTATATATTGATCTTGCACTTATCAGAGTGGTTATATAAATGTTGATTTTGTTGAGGTTTTTCCCTCTGTGCTGTTTTAAGGGAATAAGTCTTTATGCTTTGTTTAAAGGGAGTTCAAATAAGAATCAGATTGAGATCGATCAAGGCTTTTGTTGTGCAACTTAACACCACCAACATTGACCATGTTAGTAGTTCCAGGATTCATCCTAGTGAACACAGATTCCCTCTGACAAACTACAAATATGCATCATGATGATAGCTCCATTCACATGTACATATATGGATTTGGATGGAGGAAAAAGAATTAAAATTATTTTTGTTACATTTAATTATTGTGTTCTGTTCCATTTGTTTGTTCTTTTATTGCTGAAAATGATATGTTGAAAATAGAAGTTAGATTTTTTGTTGACTACTGTTGTATAATAATTTGTTGTGGACCAATTAGTTCTTTTTTTTTTGGGAATAGTGTCTTCTAGAGGTTCTTCCTGGGCCATCAATTTTACACCTAAGTTAGTATGTTCTCTTATTGTTGGTGTCTTGTCTGAAATGGCTTAAAGAAATAAAATCATCATTCCTTGGACTTGTTGACTTTTGTGTTACTATAAATCTACACTTGTGTGGAAATTTGTACTTACTATTTAAGGTTGTTGTCCATGTCCATTTAATGTCTTGAACTTTTTTCTCGTGACCAGTGCTATAGTTTATAGAATTGAATCCTAGGATTGTTATGCTGGGTGGCATGGTTTTGAAACATATTGCACTATGCCAACTTGTATTTTAGATGCTTACATATGGCTAGGCCAAATTTTGGTCTGTGCTAATCAGCACTAGGATGGGGTAATCTATACGACGGGATTACAGTGTCAAGAAACTTTCTACAAGTTCCCATGCTACTAGGGGTTAGCATAGACAGGTAAATATTTGCCATTTATTGTGGAGAACTGAAGATCTAAATATTTACCCATTGTCTAATAAAATGTGGTCCATATTTTTGAATTTATTTTGTTATACAGAAAAAAATATTAACCTTTAACTGCAAGTCTTTGGATCATATACGTTTGTAGTGCCTAAGCTTTTACAGTTTTGAGTTAGTCTTAGATATATGGATATTTGATTTGTGTAGGGGTCTCTTTATCTCATGTTTTGGTATACTTGAATATTTTATGTGCCATGTCTTGCAGGTCGGTGAAGACATTCACTTATGAATCTTTAATCAATATTGCAAGGCTGATAAATGGGGTTTCAGCCCTTGTGTTGACTATACTGCCAGGGAAGACAACCATTTTGGAAGGGATTCATGGCTGGGAACTCAGACCCACCTTACGTGGACCTCGTCTTCCTCGATGGATGGAAAAGTAAGTTTTGTGGAAAACAGGTCCAATCCCAGTACCATATATGGACCGCTTGAAATGGACAGTGTATGTGTCGGTTCACGATCGAACCAATAAACACTGCTTGATACATTGCATTCCATGAACCAGAGTCTAAAACTTCATTTTCTTTCCCAAGAACAACAAAGCCTTAGCTCATCCATTTCTTTTTTCCTACAACCATATAGTAGTCATTTTAACTTGAAAGAGTATCATTCACTTCAGATGCATAAAATGTGTAGATAAAGTTTATAATGATCATTAACTAATATTCATAAAACAAATTAAGAGAATTAATGAACATTTCTCCAATAATGTGCTAGAAGGCTACAACCTGCCCCCTCTTCTGTGCCTCTCACGACCTGTAATGCATGCAACCCTCCATGGCTGTCGGCCTCCCATTGCGTGATGCAAACCTCTTCCTCCTCTGTGGCCACTTCCTCCACCTCTTATAAGTTGCTTCGGAGAATGCTAAAAATCTGAGAAATTAATTGTAACTTGGTTAATTGTCTTCTGTATACTTTTGTGGATTCTAATGTATTTATAAAGGAAATCTTAGTTTATTAGGGAGAGTGTCACTGGATTTGCTGATGTTTGGTTTCTGATTATTTATATCTCTTTTATTTTTCTTTCTGTGTGACCAAATGACAGTATGTTTGGCTACTTCTGCATAGAGATAAACACCTTGTGCATTGGGCATCTCATATATCTTGCTGTACTTTAGTTGTGATCAATTTAGGTTAAACATAAATATACTAATGGAATGCATACATTCTATCCTCAGAATCAGGGACATCTAAGTCCAACTTTATCTCTTCCCTTAGCATAGGTTGACATTAGTATGCATACTTACTGTTATGGTGATCTTTAAACTTTGTGTATACAAATAGCATAGAATTATTCTGAGAAATGGATATTTGAGAATTGTTTGTTTGCTTTTTCCATTAATGGTGCTGTTATCTCTGCATTTCTAACATATATAGGTCTAATTTTATCATTTTATTACTCATGATGACAGTGGTGTTTCTTCATTCAACAAGCTTGTTCATGAGCTTTCCATGGATACTGAAACTTCCTCAGATGCTGATTCTATAGCAGGCGAAGAGGATAATGAAGAGAACATATATCCTTCCTCTCCCTTGTCGCAGGCTTCACGGCTATCATATAGCAGCACTTTCAGTAGATATGATCGACATTTCATACGCTCAATCAAATTCATGCTTTCCTGGATCCTTTGGCCTGCAGTATTTCTTCTAAGGCTGCCACATATTGTCTTCCAGTTGGCATGTTTTAGAAGAGGTGGGACGGTCCCCACAGGCAACTTAAGAGTACGCCATATTTCAAGCCCTTACCAGACAAGAAGGTCAGTTCATACAAAGGATCATGTTGTTCAGCGCACAACTGATAGGAGACGAGGTGTAATTGAGGTATTATCCAGGATCATGTTACCTGAAATTCTTAGTCTAGGTGGCACAAACAATTCAGATATTGGAACTTATGTTGATACACTAATTTCTCGTGTTAACTTTACAAGAATAACTTAGCAAAACTCTTATCTAGGATCTGCATCTGGCAATCGAGATATTCATCGAGTCAGCTTTCGAGACTGCCCATAATGTTGCACACTTCCTTCTTTCCCCTTCGCAACTTCACAGAAGATTGTTCGGATGGTTCTATTCAAATGGAGGTACTAGAAAAGATAACTACGGTGCTGACATGAATATGGTGATTCCAACTAATACCCTTGGCGATGATGAACCAACGCCAACTGAAAGGCAGCACACTTTACATTATTCTCTGAATACTGATGCTCGGACATGTCAAGATGTAATAACCGAGCTTGGGTAAGAACCATCTGCTTATTTTTTTCTCATATTTTCTTGGTTCTTATTTTTAACAAAAAATCATGAAGAATAAAACACAGCTGATATGACTAACCATCATTTGGAGAAGACTATTGCTAGTTTTTTTATGCCTCATATGCATAACTTCTTTACATGCGAGGGCAAGGTTGTATATATTGATTCTCCCAAATACCACATCCATGAGACCCTTGTGTGCTAGACTACCCAATTTTTATTTACATACATATACCCCCATGTTTTGGTGTACTCGGTATGGTATGGTATGGCGTACCGAACGGTATGCCTAAAAATATATAAATATATAATTAATATATAAAAATATAAAATATATTTTTTTTATAAAAAAAAAATCAATATATAAAAATATAAAAATAATATAAAAAAGGCGTACACAGTCTTGGCGACGTCGCCTCCTCTTCTCCTTGTCGCCTCATCTGCGGTATTCGGCTAAGAAGGCGATGAAGACGTCGAAGGCCACAGACGTCTCCAGCCTTCGAATACGTCGAAGGCCACAGATGAAGAATATGATGAAGAAGAAGGTCATAGAGTCGCAAACGAGGCGATGAAGGAGATCGCCTCTTCTGCTGCTCTAGCCGCCACCTCCCCTGATCCCCGCGCCTCCAAATCCTCCTCTTTACAACTCTCCTCGCTGTTACCTCCTGGATCAGGATCGTCGAGGGACGACGGTGCCAGATCGGGATCGAGAAGGGTGTGGAAACAAGTTTGCGTAAAGGTTTTCTCGATTCTCCCTCTTCTTCTCCCTCTTTTTTGAATGCCCTCTCCTTCTTCTTCTTTATTTGACGCTTCTCCCTCAGCCTCGCCGTAGCCAGGCTATACCCAAGTTGATACCGCCTGGTATCAGGCGGTAACGGTTGAAAGTTTGATCGTTACCGCTTGAAATAGCCTCGTATCGTCCGATACGGGGCTATATCGAGTGGGCGGTCTGCATACCAATTCACGGGCGGACCGGTATGAGCAGTACGATTTGAAATTGCAAACCTTGGTTAAAATCGACAATTTAGTTGTCAAGGTATGACTTTTGTAGTCCTTCATCAAAGAATAACGTGTTAGGCTCCACAACCCAAAAAAACCATATTTTGATTGGGATTAGCTTGATTAGAGATTCATATATAAATATAAATAAATCAAAATAAAAAAAAGAAAAGTAAAGATATAGGCTAAAATGTTATAAATTTTATAAAATAAAAAAAATTATAAAATGATAGGCAATAAAGTGAAAAATAAATTCTTAAAACAGGCCAGATGAGGAACTAACAAAGCAGTAATGACTTAAAGAGTGATATACATTTAATAAAACAACGTGAGAAAAAGAATGAAGAGAAGGGAAATGATAGAAAGAAGAGTATGAATAAATTAAAAGTTTATAGTGAAAAATTGTAATGCACCAATTGATTGTAATGAATTACTTGATTAACGGTTAGAAGATAAATTATGTCAAAACAATGATATTATTTTAAAATTTTAATATGCCTAGTAATTCTTGAACTAAAGAGTTAATGACAATGTAACATTAACAATGTTAACCATATGGTCAAATTTTTTTTTTTGCTTTTCTTTATTTTTCTATTTGATCATTTGTTATTTTTTTCCTTTGCTAAATATATAAGACTCCTTTGAAAGTCCTCTTTTCAATGAGTCCATATAAGTATTTGCCTTGATCTTGCTAACCACTATTAGTCTATCTCAACATCATCCTTGACCTTCCCATTGTTGACAAATCGAAGCCCCATACACCTGGTCACATTTCCTAATGGTTGCCACCTTTAAGTGTGTTTGTACCCCATCTAAGGGCTGTTTAATGTGGTCTGCTGAACTCCCATTTAGGTTGGCCACTCTGTGAAGTCATGGCCATATTGACTCATCTTGTGCTGCATTCAACATATGCTATTTTGATCATGACAGGTTGTGGCTTGATACTTTTTAAAGATTTTTTAAGGTCACCTAAGATACCTATGTCAAAATTTAGGATAGGAAGATCCATCCTAAGGCAGGAGTACTGGAGACTCCTAATCCTATTCCCAACTTTTGTAGTTGGCTTCATGTATCTTCCTTTAATTTTCTTTAAGACAATATTGTTAGTCAATGTAAAAGAAGTCCATAAGACGTTGATACGATCTGAAACATTCTTCACTTAGCTTCTATTGAGTTACACCTAACTGTTTATGAATATAACCATTTTTTGTTCATTTATTTCTAGTGATCCCAATTCCCATATATTCATCTCAACTAGGATTGGAAATTTTATACCACACATATGATCAGGAGTGACCTTGGAGGCTTGACACTGGGTTGTGATAGGACATAATTTAACAAACCAATCGGGATTGAGATTGGGACAGCATCATTAATCCTTGCCACAAAGCCTACATCGCCTTGTCCATGCTTTGCCTCCAAGAATTTCATATAAGTAACTTTCTCTTCTATCTTGCAAATATAACTAGCAAATATGCATGAGGTGAGAAAAAATTAATACCATTCATGCTTTTGTAGACCAGGAATGATACTATAATTATTAACTTGGGTTGAGAGCAGAGCATGGATGGACGGGGTTTTTGAGTGGCAGGATAAGGGAGGTATTCGCTCCTGATTTCCTCTTCTTAGCAACACAAGTTTTCAGTAAGTGTTATTTCCTAGCTATCCAACATTTTGGCCTGTATAGTATGGCTGGCCTTGCAATTGGCTTATGGAATTTTCCATATAAGAAGTGTGTAATAATCACATAAAAACGCTGGATGCCCTTCTCAATTTTAACAAGTTTGTTCCAGATTTATGAATAATATATTGATCAATCTCTTCTTTTGTTTGCTAAATAATAAGATATCCAAAACTTGTACTTTGTAGTATTTTTTATCCATTTGATTTTAAACCATACTCTTAGTTCTTCTAATAGCATTACTAAAAAATAAAAATGTCCCTGCTATATTAGGTTTTAGTTCTAATTAAACAACTATAATAGAGAATATAATGTAGAGAGTGAAGGATGTGGGAGGTGAAATATTACAGCTAGAAGCCGGAAGAATTAAGTAGATAAAGGGAACTATGACTATCAGGCCTCAAAGAGTGAAAGATGAGGGAGGTAGGAAGACAAATTAAAGAAGAGAAAGGAATAAACAAGCTAAATGACCTTCAGGAAAGTGAGTGTTTTCAAATATAAAACTTAATGTTCTTCTCAGACATGTTTCTATCTTGGAGATTGAGGACTATTTTTTAAACTAACAAGCTAACTACTAAGATTAGGTAAGGAATATATCTCATCTTCTCCCAATATAAATTATTTGATTTCTCAAAGGTAAGATTTTATGTTATCATCTTTTTAAAAGAATGGTAAATAGAACTTGTCCCACAAAAACCCACCCAACATCTAAATAATACAATGGAAGTCCAAAAGTTCATGAAAATTCTAAATGAACCTGTTCTTGACTCAACAAACATCACTCCCAGAATTGGATGCATCAGTTGCTTCCAATGCATGTCATCACATTCTCATGATTGATAAGTTAATTCCACACTAGATGAATGGTTTCTATAGTAGTTTGATTGTACAATGCAAATTAATATTGCAAGGCTGACCATGATGGTTGGACATGGTGGCACGCTGCTCTGATACTGAACTGATGCGATTATGGGAAAACCATTATTCTAAAGAGAATGATAGAATGAGCGAGACAGGCATTGGTCAGTTTGGTGTGTACAGACAAACTTTGATACCAAACTAGTGCAAGCACAGTTGGTTAGCTTCGTATGTATGTGTGAAATCCTTGATTCTAAACTTATGTAAGCATAGTAACCCTAGTGCCAAACTGATTTAAGCACATACAAAATGTATAAGTAAAAGGAGTGAAAAGACAAGGGAGGTAAACTAGTGTGGTAGAAAGAGAGTGTAGAAGTAGAATGAACTGCTTAAGATTGAGAAAGGGATAAACAAGGCTAAATGACTTTAGAGAAAATCAATGTATTTATTGATAAAATTCATGCCCTCGTACATGTAGCCATCTGAGGCTTTATTTATAACGTAACATTTTAACAGTTAAGATAACATAAGGATTTTATATCTTATCCTTGCTTAGTTAAATTTTGAAAATTTTATCTAACTTTCCAAAAATAAGATCTTATGTTATCATTCTTTAACAAAATGATGAGATAAAATTTATCCTAAACAAACCTCTCCAATTTCTAATTTGTACAAGAAAATTAAAAAATCGATAAAATATTAAAAAAATCTAATTTAGTCTCAACAAACTTGACTCCTAGATTAGATGTATCAATCGCTTCCATTGTGTGTCTTCACACTCATGATTGATGAATATTCTCCAGATTGGATGGATGACCTAGATAGTATCTTGATTTGATGCAAATTAATATTGTAAGACTGACTAACATGGTCAAAATGGTGGTGCCCTCCTTTGGTACCAAACTGATAAAAGCATGGTAAAATTGTTATCATAAGAGGAATAAAACAGTGAGGGAGAAAGAAGACAGGTAGAAAGACGGAGGTTAGAAGCCAGATGATATAACCAAGAAGGTTACCTCGGAGAGAATCTAAGCATACCAAACCATTATAAGCATTATAGCTCTTAAACCAAATGAATGTAAGCATGAGCAGAACATATATGATGAGGGACTGAGAGGACGATGGCGATAGAGAGTTTATCATATATGCATGGAGGTTTTGATACCAAATTTATGCAAGCATGATAGCTCTAATACCAAACAGATGCAAGAATGATACAACTTATCCGAACTAATGCAAACACAATGTGTCTAATACCAGCTGATGTGAGCATGGTAGCTTCTTTATCAAAGTGATGTGAGCATGGTAGCTTCAGTATCAAACTGATGTGAACACAATAGCTCCTGTACCAAACCTATGTAAGCATAAACACAGCATATTTGAAAAGGGTGTGGAAGCAAGAAAGAGGTAATGCATGGTCGGAAGACAGAAGTTTATATGAAGATGAACTACTCAAGATTGAGAACGGGATAAATGAGGCCAAATAACCCTGAGGAAAAATCAATGTTTTCATTAATAGAAGTTCATGTCCTACATATAATCATCTAAGATTTTCTTCTCTAATCTTAGAATTTAACTACTATGATCAGATAAAAGAAGAAATTTATGTTTATTCTCTTAGTTCATAAAGATAAGAACATATCATCTTTTAAGAAATTATGACAAAATTTATCCTACAAAAATTCCTCAACATCTCATCAATATAAAAATGGTCTAAAAATCCAAAAATTAAACTAATCTGGACTTAACAATCTTGACCCCTAGATTAGGATGCATCAGCTAATTAGTTAATAACTCCTGGTCTCCATTGCTTAAATATAAAATTAATTATAACTAAGCTTTCATAAAGCTAAATAATATCATTAGTAAATAGCATACTTCATGTAATTTTATGCTGAATATCTATTAAATTCAAGTGATATTAGTGTTTATTTTTCCTTGGTCTGGTTCTCAGGTACTAGCTTGTTGGGAATTCTATATCTCTATTAGCAAGTACCTATTGTGACATAGTTGATTATGCCTTTGATATCTGAGTCCAAGAATTCTGGTTTTCTAAGATTCCAAGAACTCTCTTCAACTTGTTAGTTATCATTGGCATAGGAGATGCTTTAATTGAATTAGAATAAAAGTTTGCATTTTGCAGACTTCTAGTAGTACATTTTTTTTTCCAAAAAAGAAATGTACTAGCAGGTCAAGAAAAGCAGTTGGAGATCAGAATGTTTATTATTGTAGCTATAATAATTTGCTTGCTGTCTGACAAGTTTCCTAGTTAATTGCAATTCTGCAGAGGTATGCTACATATTCCTTGTTACAGATAACTTTTATAGTTAGGAAAGTAGGGTAGCAGAGACCAAAAAAGAGTTTACAGCTACTTAGTTGACTCATCCTGTCTCTCTTTAAGCAATCAGAAGATCTGTCTCTTAGCATTGGATATATTAATTCAACGTTGGTGGGATATTTTTGATAGGGGAAAGCTGGCCTGTTTTTTAATCCTTAAGAGTTTATGGTGACATACTTCTATATAATCAGAATCATAATATAGTAACAAAATGTCAGTCGAGTTATTTAGGATACCATCCTATCAGTGATTTAAAAAATGCTAGGCGCCAAAAGACGCCAAGGTTCAAAAACGCCCGAGGCACTAGGCGCTCGCCCGAGCGAAATGAAATGCTAAAATTTAAAAATATATAATATAATTAATAAATATAATTATTTAAAATTTTAAATAAAAATATGCTATTAAATTAATCTAATAAATACAAATACTATTACTAGTATATAGTTAACAATATACAGTATACTATTAACAGTATACTATCGAAAGAGGAGAAGAGGAGAAGAGTGTAAGGGAAGAGTCGGAAGACCGAGGGTGTTGACTGAGAAGAGCGGGAGCAGTGGCTGCGAGCGACGACAGTGGCAGTAGCAATAGCGAGCAACAGCAGCGATAGCGGGAGCGACAAGCGGCGACAGTGGCACCGGCAGCAACGAGCAACTGGAGCGAGAGTGGAAGCGACGAGCGGAGACAGTGGCAACGGTAGCAGCGACAGCGGGAGTGGGAGCGGGAGCGGTGACAGTGGGAGTGACAGCGGTAGCAACGACAGCGAGAACGGCGAGCGGCGACAGTAGCAGCGGCGGCAGTCGCGTGAACGGTGAGCAGGGTTAGGGTTGGGGAAGTCACGCTGATATCGGTGCTTTAATTGGTTCGATTGAATCAACTAAAGCACCGGAGACCGAACTAGACCTTAAACGCTGTTTCGGTCGCCTGGTTTAACCCAGGTGCTCACCCGAAGCGCTCGACGCCTGGCCTCGGGCGAGCGCCTAGGCAGTGCCTGTTTGAAGCGCACCTCCTGGAAATGAAGCGAGGCGCTCGGGGCTCGCTTCGCCTCGCTCGAGCGCCTAGGCAAGCGCCCGAGCGCCTTTTTAAATCACTGCATCCTATGAAATAGAATATTACCTAAAGCAGACTACCCAGCCAAAACTTAACCTTACAAGTTACAAGGACATGATTATAGTCAGTCATTGTAATTGACTGTCTTTAAGCCTTAACTTGACTCTCTAAGAGGAAAATTAAAATGAAAAAAACTATAGAATTGCTGTTCTAATTCAGTTTATTTTGGCTAGGTTTGTTCATGTTTGGCGTAATTTAATCGAGTGGCATTTGCAGCTTCTTGTTTATTGCTTTGCTGCATAAGATATTTCCATACAACAGCAACAATAACAAAGCCGTAAGTCCCACTTATTTGGGGTCGCCTACATGGATCTTTTGCAGCCATTGAAATATGTTAAAAACCATATGCTTAGTTAAGTTCAAAGTACTTAAATCTTTATTTATAGTTTCTATTAAAGTTTTTTTAGATCTTTTGTCTCTCCTCGTACCACTAACATTACTTATTTCACTGCTTTTGACTATTGCATAAGACACTTCCATGAACTCTCTAATATGTGTATGTTGATGGTTAGAATGTTGGTGGGTAAATAAATTATGATGGCAAAGATTTTTTATTTTATTTATTTGGTTATCTATTTTACTGTGGAGGGGAATTATGATTGGTTTTTATGATTTAGTAGATTGAGCTAGTGAGCATTTAGAGCAACCAATGTGCTTGGAGAAGGGGCATTAAGAGTTAGGTTGATGTGTCCCGAGACTCTTTTGTTGGTCTTTCCCTTATTTTAGTAAGTTATTTTTAGGTTAAACAAAGTCAATTTTTAGTTTAGGAATGATTAGGTTTAATTATCCTCTCTATTGAAATGTTTTGGGTCAGTTATCAGCCAATTTGTCTTTGTCAATCAGTCAATTTGTGTTTGTCAAATTGTTGTTTTATTTCTTCTTGGGCTTGATTTGGATCAATTTGCATTAGGTCAGGACTAGTTCAATTGGGTTTAAGTTCTTTTTACGTTTGTATTACAGTTTGTTGAAAACGCTAAATGTTAATGTTCACAAAACTGTAGCATGGTTTCGTCATGTTATTCTACTCTTCCAAGAGTAGGATTTTAATCATAGGATCATAGCTAGATTTGTAATGAAGGCTGGCTCATCCTATCCAATAAAGTAGGAATTACCCAGGAGGTTATTGGTTACTGCTCTATGCTTCAAGAATTCTAAGGACTCGAATCTCATCGGATAGTAGCAACAAAATGTGATGACAAGCTAGCATTTCAACAAGCAATATTCATCAAGATTTTTGGAGAAGTAACCTGTCACATTAGCCAACTAGCAATTCTCAACAAAATATTTGAACATGGTATCAGAGTTGCCACGTTTTTCCAATCATATTTGATTACACAAGATGTGAAAGCTTTGCTGATTCTGAAGCAATTGGATGAGCTATGAAGGACAACAAATAAATTACAATACTAGTTCTTGAACTTTGTGCCTCAATCAGTTGGCTCCCTAAATATCAGATTTTTCCAGTTTATTTGAAATCGACGGTCACTGACTGATTTAGGATGGTAACAGGACGGAAACAGCCCCAATCGACGGTACCAACCGGTAGTAGGCGGTCTGCATACCGGTCTGCTGACGGACCGGTACGTACCTCCCGGTATGGATGGTATTATTCAAAATTAAAATTCTTGGTTGAGAGGGATTTGTTTATCTAGTCTAGTGATCTGAAATGAGTTCTAAGTTCCCAAACAAGTATGCTTTAGGCAAAATAAAGTGACAGTCTTCAAAATTCTACTTGACATGGAAAAAATTTGGAAGAAGAGTAATTTTTGCAGTTAATGTACAATTAAGCCAAAGAAATGAAAATTTTCACTCAAATTTGTACATAGTATGTCTGTTTCAGGTTGTTATCATCCTCATTGGGTTTTTAATTGGTATAGAGTACGGTTCCCAGTGGCTGGCAGTGTTCTAAGCTGTTGGCTTGCATGCCTAACTCGAGCTCATATTAGACTTGGTTCGTCTGGTGACTTTACTTAATATGCTCCTATTTTGACCTATCTGAATCCTTAACTGAGTAATGTTACAAGCTGATGTCTAATAGCTTTGTGGTTTTCTGTTCTTGTGATAATTTTCATGTTTGTTGATTTACCTGTTTGATCTTTTAATTATATCTTGACAATGGTAAACAACATAAATCTAATTTTTTTATTATGCCATTTGTCTATTAATGTTTATTTGCATTTCTGAATTTCAGGTATCCTTATGAGGCTATTCGTGTGGTTACCTCTGATGGATATGTACTGCTTTTGGAGAGAATTCCAAGGTTGACATAGAAGATGTTCACTAGTGTTCTTCCTAGTTTAATTGTTCATGTCTTCATTTTTGTTTGTTTTCTATTTGAATTTTTCCCTACAGGCGTGATTCAGAAAAGGTTGTCTATTTGCAACATGGAATATTGGACTCCTCAATGGGGTGAGTTGCATTTGATAAAATTATATTGTTCACTACTTATATTAATTTTATATGTGGAGTGATATTCTCTTTTGTTGTTTGCCATTTTATTTGTTAAACAAAGTTTTGGATGAACAGTGTAGGTCATAGTACTGCTTCTCCAACATTAAGTTACTTTCACATAACTATCATACATTGTGAAAATTGCTCCTTCAATCATTTGCAAAATCTGAGCAGTTTATACTGAACACATTTTTTTTTTTCTGAAAAGAAGTTTCAGGTTTTTTTTTCAAACATTGAAAACATTAACAGCTGCAAGTTCCTTAGTAACTATATTAATACTGGAAAATTTCCATTTGCATCTTGCTATTCTCATCTTTAGGTTACAAATCATCTGATTTCTCATCTTTTGAACTTATGTTGAGTAATTGAATTTGTGTTTGTTTGAAATTTTGTAGAAGATTCAATTTCATGGTGTTATGTTTGTTTGACTCTATTCCCCTTGAAGTAGGAATCATTATACACAATTCCACTTATATAGCATATAAAGTCTTCCATGTAAAATTACATGGAGTACAGCAAATTAAAGATATAGGATTAGGTCTGGCTTTAAACTATGATCAGTGTGGTTGGAATTTGATGCCGAGAACCTAAACTATGTTTCAAACTATCTAATGAAGATTCCAATAATTGCTCTATAGTTGCATGTGAAATTCTTATGTACATAAAATTTTCAGTTATTACATTTGGTTAATTTGTCAATTGCCATGATTATCTTGGATTTTTCTTGGATGGCTTCATTATGTATCTAAATGGTTCAGGGCATTGGATCATCTTGGATTTTTCTCAAATTTGGAGAATATATTAAGAGGATCTTAGATTGCTTAGGTGTTCTTGTAGTTTAGACTATCTGCATTTACGAATTAAAGGTTTAAAGACTTCTTACTGTTTTAAGACTTAATACAAGAAAGAAAAATAAGACAATTATATTTAGTCAAATCTATCTTAATTGAATCTGAGTGATATCTAGGGAAATCAACTCAGATCCATATTGGTTGATCAAGTTTGATTGATTAGATTTGTATTTTAGGGATATTCTCTTCATGTTTCAATCTGTTACATCACTATTCTATTTCTTTGACAAGCATTAGCTGCCATCTAATACTTCTGTTTTGCATTTGCTAGTTGGATCTCCAATGGGGTTGTTGGTTCTCCTGCTTTTGCAGCTTTTGATCAAGGTTTGCTTATTTTTTATTCAAGTAAATTAACAAAACATTGGAAATTTATTAGACCATCCAATTTTGCATGTTTAATTTTCAGGTTATGATGTTTATCTTGGAAACTTACGTGGGTTAGTTTCAAGGGAGCATGTGGACGTGAACATTTCCTCACGCAAGTAAGTTGTTGTTTTATCATAAATTCCTTGCTTTTTATTGCATTAGCACTTAACTAGGCATTTGTCTTAATTGTTGATCATTCAGAGTGCTGCTGTCTGGATCTCGTAGTTCGATGATTGTTTTAGGGTTGCAAAGAGCCTTATAGTTTGTTGTTTTTTATGAAGATTTTGATTGGGTGACCAAACACCTCAAAAAAAAAGGATCAAATATTTATTAGGTTCTAACGCCCCTCTCATGTACAAGCCAGATTAGACTTGATGCATAAACCAAACTTAAGCACATGGCTCTGGCCAATTTAGGAAAAAGGGCATTGCACAAGTATTAGTCAAACACGAGATGAGTAAAGAGGGGCAGGAACATGATCAAACTCACAACTTTCTTTGATACCATGATAAAAACTTTCCAAAAGCCAAGCCGTTAGGGAAAACCCAATACATATTAGGTTCTAAAAGTTTTCCCACTTGATTTCTTCCTGTTTATTGTTGGTTTTCTTGGATTTTTTTAGTAGGATTTTTTACTAATAAGCCGGAGTTTAGACAAGTTGTATGGAAAAACATGCTCTCTGTTAAGTGGATTAGGCTTATAGAATATGGATATATGGGATATTTAGTTTTCCATCGAAATTGTTGACAACTTTGTTCTACAAAAACACCCACCTTCGATGTTTTCGAGCACAAAAAAATTCTTTAATTGTCTAAGTATTCTATTTATTAATAAAGTTAAAGAAATGGGTGCTATTGTAGTTTTTCATATGCTTGAGCAGACAACAGAACCTGGCATGTGTATTCTGAAGGGATGTGTATAACTTTATCTGGTATTAGAAGCATGAAGAGGTTAAGAGAGGGCATTGCAGAGCTAAACTACAATGTGATTTGACATCCCTATCTGCCGAACAGTGATCAGGAGGTTTTAGTGTCATGTTTGTCACTTGTCAGAACATATATGCTGATCCTAAATGATGCAGGTACTGGAGATATTCTATCAATGAGCATGCGACAAAGGACATTCCAGCAATGATAGAGAAGATACATGAGATAAAAACTTCTGAATTAAATAAACTTTCTAGACCTGATTTGGATGGAGAAGTACATGATCAGCCCTACAAACTGTGTGCAGTCTCCCACAGCCTAGGAGGAGCAGTTATGCTGATGTATGTCATAACATCTAGAATTGAGTTGAAACCTCACAGATTATCAAGGTTGATCTTGTTGTCTCCTGCGGGTTTTCATGATGACTCTACAATAGTGTTTACATTACTGGAGAAACTTCTGCTACTTCTCGGTCCTGTGCTTGCTCCCATCGTCCCTGGACTGTATATACCTACTAGGTTCTTCCGGATGCTCATTAACAAGTTAGCTAGAGATTTTCAGAACTACCCTGCTTTGGGAGGTCTTGTGCAGACTCTTATGAGCTACGTGGTGGGTGGTGATAGCTCAAATTGGATTGGAGTGCTTGGATTGCCTCATTACAACATGTATGACATGCCTGGGGTATCACTTCACGTGGCCCTTCACCTTGCACAGATGAAGCGAGCAAGAAAGTTTATAATGTATGATTATGGAAGTGCAGCTGCAAATATAGAGGCATACGGAATGCCAGAGCCTTTGGACTTGGGAAAAAATTATGAACTTATTGACATTCCTGTCGATTTGGTAGCAGGGCGAAAAGACAAGGTTATTCGACCATTAATGGTGAGAAAGCACTACAGGTTGATGAAGAAAGCAGATGTTCAGGTTTCTTACAAAGAGTTTGAATATGCTCATTTGGACTTCACATTCTCACACAGAGAGGAGCTTTTGGCCTATGTCATGTCCCGTCTTTTGCTGGTGGCTCCAACACAAAAGCACCACAGAGCCCAGGGTGCTGTAAGGCTGAAACCCAATGGAACCCAGTCAACATCCGAGTCCGATGACCTGGAGCATTCAGGAACAAGTGAAATTGTTCCTTACAGTTGAGTGATATACTATGTTATTTGTAGGCTTGAGCCATATGTTACCCCATAGATGAAACTTTGTTTGATAACTGTTTCATAGGAGTAATGTAAATCAGTAGTCATTGCCACACTTCCTCTGTAACTGGTGAGAAGGGTCCGTTGAGAACCCTAAAGGAAACTGGTCTCTTGTTGGATCTCTTAAACGAGAAAAAAGTGACAGACTTTGTTTGTATCATTTTCTTTTGAAGTATTCTCAATCGTCAAATTCTTTCTGTGTTATTTCACATGTTCATTTACTTATGGTATGACATTCAGGAACGCTAAAGGGTCGTCAATGTTCTTTTTTTAGATGTTAAATAAAAAACAGGTAAATTATTCTCAGTAGCTGTGGTTGAGAATCATTGATATCATCCAAATACTCGTGTGCAATATCAAATTCTAATTTTATTGATCGAGTATTTGTATCATTGTCGGCAACAAATAACTTTTTCTTTTTTTTTTTTTTTCTGTTCCAAATAGAAAAAGCTATATTATATTACTATTCAGTCTCTAATCCCAAGTTCGTCTTGGAAGATTACAGAAAAGAAATACAAATCCGAAGACCATTTATTTTTACAGATATAAGCAATTTCAAATTCTTTAGCATATAAATATAACTTAAGGATATCTCGAACACAATTAGTGGCTATCATAGCTGCGTCCATTTCAATCCCTACTCTTTCATCACTGTACCAGCATCTCATATACGTTTGCTAAATAGGATCAGCCAAGAACCGAAGTGATCCCTTCTCGCTGGACCATGCTACGGTGTCGACGATGAGCCGTATCCCTCTAATTGTTCCATCGGATTCTCTGTATTTCCACATATTGCTCCGGCACTCATTCAATATAAAGGTCATTTCATCAATCAAACCGAAAAAAGTGAATGATGTTATTACCTTTTCGTCTCAATTTAAGCTAGATTTGAAATTCG
Source organism: Musa acuminata AAA Group (assembly GCF_036884655.1). Classification (NCBI taxonomy): domain Eukaryota; kingdom Viridiplantae; phylum Streptophyta; class Magnoliopsida; order Zingiberales; family Musaceae; genus Musa; species Musa acuminata. Next base: position 26,430,657 of record NC_088345.1, on the reverse strand, counting down.
ATTTGTCACATTACATTACATGCTTGATAGGTGGGTATTAGGAAATACAGTTTATTATCATTATATTATTCTCTAATCTCACCAGTTATGTAGTGTACTTCTGGTAGGATCTTTGAAGCCACTTTAAAAGGCTGAAATGTACATTTCCTTTGATCTTTTTGATAGGAGGCTCTTCAGTAGGAAATCAGATTGATTGGCAAAAGTATCCATTATTAATGGTGTAGGGATCATCATCGGATCAACAAAATAAACGACCGACCATTAATTAATAGGCTTGCGTGCTACAGGAACCTTGTTAACCCAATAGGTTATCATCGCTGTCATTGTCGGTGTACAATTAATTGTACGTCATGTTTTGTTATTTTCAAGAAAATAAATAAAAATTAAAAACAGTAACAAGAAGACTTCTAGTAACTAACTAACTAATTAACCAGATGGGTACAACATGTCAGTGCTCAAAGAGACAATAAAAAGGATCACGTCAGTGATCCCATCACAAAAAAGAGGATTTGGTTGAGCTAACAATTTTTCCATAGTGCATCTCAGATTAGTTTTTCTCCATGTAGAGCTCCTATCTTTATTTTTGGATAAAAGTATTATCCTTAATCACTCAGTTTGTCCTTAATCTCCATGTAGAGCTAACCCAATAGGTCGGATAAAAGTATCCTTAATCACTCAGTTTGTCCTTTTCCTCATTTTTCTCACTTTTTTAATCTATTTAATTTAATCATTTCAATCAACTCAAATATTTAACCGATTTAGAATAAAAACTTAAAAATTAGATATATATATATATAAAGTAACTCAAAATAAAAACTCAAATATCAGTTTATAGCAATAAAAATATAATATATATATATATATATATATATATATATATAAAGTAACAATAAAATTATAAATAAATAGTAATTATCAAAATAAATTATAAAAAACAAAATAAAATCATATTATTGAATATAAATTATAATATTATCGATATATTTTAAAAATAATAAAAATTCTAAATTTATAAAATTTAATGAAATATTAAAAATGACTTTAAAAACCAAAATAATTATTTTTATAATTTTGAGCAACTAAAATATGCATTTTTCTAATTTTAGTGCTTCAAAGGTTGAATTTAGCCTAAAATGAGTAAATAGGATATAATTAAAATTTATTCTTCAGAATTTTTAAATTTTCATAAAACCTTACAATTGACTAGAGAAGGCCAAAATGACTAATTTTCTAGTTTTTGGACTGTTAAATAACCTATTTTTAATTTTTTGAACCTAAAGCACCTATTTTTTAAAAATAAAAAATAAGTTCTTTAATGGTACAAAAAGTTATTTTCTGCTTCTCTAGTCAATTACATAACCTTTACAACAACACACACACTAACTCATAGTTTTCGATAACATTATAGGCAAAGTGTTCTTTACAATAACTTCTTGTTAAACCACCAAAAATATGTTACAATCTTTTAGCATTTCATTGTCGATAAGCTGACCTAAAAAAATTATATAGTAATAATATGAGTTACAAAGCTCAACAACTGACTATGATATTTATGATATAGAGAAAGTTAACTATGTGGCATAAATATTAAGGTGTAAAGCACATATTCAAGACTCATAGGAGCAATGAGCTCAAGAGACATATTATATTTCATTTGATTCGTTGATATAAAAAAGAACATATAATAACATAGGAGTGAATTAAGATCATAATGTAAGACATGAGCTCGAGTCATATTTAATATGTCATTGATATCAAAGAAATATATACTAACATTGGAGTGAATCAAGATCATAATATAAGACATGAGCTCAATAATAGAGTCATATTTAACATACTATTTGATTTATTGATAGTAATGGAGTGAAGATCATATCATATGCGCATATCAAGAATGAATACAAGTTTAAGTGATATATTTGATACTTCATTCAATGCATTCATATCAAAAGAGCATATATTAACACATAAACATGTCTCTTGGAAAACATATTAAAGAAACATAGGATATAAAGTGGGATCATAATATAGCATAATACCACTCGTCCCTAGATGTCCACTAGTCTCCTAATTCTTGATGAAGTCATTAGAGTCGACATGAATATCATAAACTTTACACATTATCCTTTTCAATTTCTAACAAAGGTTCATATTATCTCACAAATATCAAAATATAATAAGAACACTCATATAAGAAAGCAGGATATATTGGAAGCATATGTGAGACAACAATAATATACATATGCATGTATGTTAAATTGAAAGTGTATGCGAAGGTAGGCATAGTAAAAGCATAGTAAGGGGGAGAGGTACTTTGTTATAAAAGTAAATTGCTTAAAGTAAATGCAAACTGAGTTTATAGTAGTTCGGTCGTCGTGACCTACATCCACTCTCGATTCCTCCTCCATTGAGGCCACTGGTATCCACTATCGGTCTTCCTTTAATAAGTGAATACTAACCACCTTTTATAGCTCTTTTTCCTTTTACTGGGTTTAGGAGATAACCCTTACACCCCTACTTACTCCTCTCTCAAACTATTCTAACACTTGAAGAAGAAGAGGAGTTCACACAAGATTATAGTAGTGTTTATTTTTTTTTATTCTCAATTCTTGTGTAGTTTAACCAGGGATAAGAGGGGTATTTATAGACTTCAAGTTGATTTAAACTTGGAGCCTAAAAAGGTCTCATCTCGGGTTTCCCGGGTCTTGGCGGTACCACCGCGTGCACCATCGACACTAGGCAGTATCACCGCCCAATCTGATGGTTCCACTGCCTGGAAGACTCTGTCTGGGTGGTACCACTACCTGACACAGTCTTAGAGAATGTGTCACGACGGTGCCAGCTGTTGGGTCACTGTTTGGCCATTTCATTTGTCACGCCCCTCAAAATATCAATAAAATTAAAAATTTTCATCACAAATCAATCCAGGATCCAAACTACCATTTGAAGACACTAAAAAACATTCAATCAAATTCATATATATAAAACCTATGCAGTTTATAATCATGTATTACATCACTCGATAATTCATATTTATGGCAACCCAAGCCGACTTAACAAACATGAACAACATTTATAAATCCATAAGTTAAGTAATTTATACAATCAGAACTCCAACCATTTACCATAAGTTCATATCATCGTAAACTAGACTTAACATTCCGAAATTCCAAATAAGAGAGATCTTCTAACACTTTTACACGGTATATCCATTTTGATTCATCGACAACATTTCATTACATACAAAATATGCTTATACAACAATAACATAATAACCAATAAGACTTGCCCATAATTTTGAATAGCTCTCCAATTCCTTAGCCCAATTCAAAATATCTCAAAGAGTAACAAGCTGAGCCGAAAGATTTATATAACAACGGAGTGAGCTAAAAACAACTCAGCAAGTGACAAAGAATATTCAGAACAAAAGGAACGGTTTCAAACAAGTAAGGCATCATAATGCAAGGCAGAATACAAGAATTCTTAAGAATACCATCTCATTAGATACAAAATCATATGTGTCATTTCAATCGAAACATATTTGGTTCCAAAACAAATGGAGTATAGAGTAATTGGAGCATATCAATAGTGTAGGAAATATTCCAAAGCATATCTGTTGAATCTCGTATTTTGATGATGAAACTACTTGATATATGTTTATGATTTAATCTGCGTTTTGAGTGACGCAGGATGCTTCGATCTGGATGAGACAATTAAAGCAGGAAAATCATGTTGTGCCAAAGGAACATGTCAGAAGATTGGACGTCGGGCCGGTGGATCGGTCAACGTATCGACAGAAGGCTTCGGGCCGTGGACTCGGGCATCGGGCCAAGAAGAGCGGGTATTGTGCCAAGGATATCGGAGTTGCGGGGTCAACTGGCCGATTGGGCAATAGGCTGCAGGAGAGGACGATGCGCCGAAGAATCGGACGAAGCGTCGAGGGACCAATGACATATCGGACAACTTGGTTAATTACTTAGGATTAATTGTCTCAATTGAAGTTTTGTTTTGGTGTGCAGGATTAACTACGATGAGAGTAAGACAAGCAGCAGGTGTTGCGCCGGAGTCAAGATCATGATCACGTTGGGAGTTCGAGAGTTTGATGGAAGTTCGGACGGTCGTCGGAGGTTCAGCGAGAACAGATCCGAGAAGTCCAGAAGCTTGCCAAGCGAAGCTCGTCGGAACTCGCCAAGTGGATCGACGCAAAGTCCAGGAGTATGCCGGATGTCCGTAGAAGGATCACCGAGGGTTTATCGGATGATCGACGGAAGTTCGCCGGAAACTCGCCGGAAGAAGCGATTGACGCATCGGAGCATAGCTGCAGAAGTTGTCTTAGAGTTAATCGTAGTTAGCACGATGATTAAGCTTGAAAATGGGAGGTGATCCCATTAGCTTAATCTTGGGGCAATTGGGCCCCTGAAAAGATTCAAATTGGGCCGAATGGAGCGAACCATTCGGACCCTGATTGCACCAGGCGGTGCAACCGCCTAGGCCAGGAGGTGCAACCGCCAGGGCTGCGAGACTGGGCGGTGCAACCGCCCAGGCCATGTCTTCCAGCGGGACTGAGCGGTGCAACCGCCCCAGCCAAGAGGTGCAACCGCCCAGGGCTCAGTCTCCAAGCGAGACTGGGCGGTGCAACCTCCTCTGTCAAGAGGTAGCACCGCCAGAGCTCAAGTTTCGAGCTCTGCCAGGCGGTGCAACCACCGAGCTCAGTCTTCGAGCTCTGGCAGAGAGGTGCATCAGCCTGAGCTCAGTTTCGAGCTCTGCCAGGTGATGCAACCACCGAGCTCTGACTTTGAGCTCTGCCAGGCGGTGCAACCACCGAGCTCAGTCTTCGAGCTCTGGCAGAGAGGTGCATCAGCCTGAGCTCAGTTTCGAGCTCTGCCAGGTGATGCAACCACCGAGCTTAGTCTTCGAGCTCTGTTAGGCGGTGCAACCACCGAGCTCAGTCTTCGAGCTCTGGCAGAGAGGTGCAATCGCCTTAGCTCAGTCTTCGAGCTCTGCCAGGCGGTGCCACCTCTCCAGTCAGGAGGTGCAACCGCCTGATCCCGGAATTTCGGGATTTGATCGTTTTGAGCTCCAAATTTGAATTGGGTTGGGGCCTATAAATACCCCACCCATTCAACACTGAAAGTATATAGATCCACACCGAATTCTTGATCTTTTCAGTGATTCTAAGAGCTCAAATTTGTGTAAAGTCCTAAAGTTCTCCTCCTTCTGTTCTTCAAGTCTTGAGTTGTAAAGAGAGGAGAGAAAGGATCTGTAAAGGTTGTCTCCTGAGCCTGTCAAAAGGAGAGAAACTGTAAAAGGGCAGTTAGCCTTCGCCCATTGAAGGAAGGCAGCTAGTTGATGTCGGTGACCTCGTCGTCGGAGGAAGCCAAAAGTGGAGTAGGTCAAGACTGACCGAACCACTCTAAATCTCTGGTTTGCTTTTACCTTGAGCACTTTATCATTACTGCAAACCTCCTACATTGCTACTGCCCTCTGCGCCTTTACGAACGAGTTTCTAAGCTCTGATCTTTCAGAATCTGCATTCAAACGTAAATCGTGTTTTCGTACGATCTTCACACTGCAGTTTACGCTTACATTCGGATTCCATTTATAACTGCAAATTGCTTTCTACGTAAAACGCTTTTCAAGGTTCAAAACTGCTTTTAGACGCAAAACTGCGTTTAGACGTAAAACTGCGTTTAGACGTAAAACAGCGTTTAGACGCAAAACTGCGTTTAGACGTAAAACTGCGTTTAGACGTAAAACTGCGTTTAGACGTAAAACTGCGTTTGGACGTAAAACTGAGTTTAGACGCAAACTGCGCTTAGACGCAAACTGCGCTTAGACGCAAACTGTGCTTAGACGCAAACTGCGCTTAGACGCAAACTGTGTTTAGACGCAAACTGCGCTTTGACGCAAAACTGCGCTTAGATGCAAACTGCACTGTGATTCTGCTTTTATATCGAAATCGTGTTTTATCGGACGAACGCAGCTTTCGGTTTTAAATTGCTGTAAGATTTCCGCTGCACTAATTCACCCCCCCCCTCTTAGTGCTTTCGATCCTAACAATTGGTATCAGAGCGGGGTATTTCTCATTTCGGATTTACACCCGAGAGAAATGGCTCTTCAAGAGGGCTTGTCGGTCTTTCGTCCACCGTTCTTTATCGGATTGGACTACACTTATTGGAAAACTCGAATGAGAGTTTTCTTGATTTCTCTAAATCTGGATTTATGGAATATCGTTGAAAACGGTTTTCAACTTCCCTCCAAACCGATGAACGAATGGTCGGATTTGGAGAAAAAGTATTTTTCTTTAAACGCAAAGGCTATGAATGCCTTATTTTGCGCTTTAGACAAAAATGAGTTCAATCGGGTTTCTTTGTGCGAAACGGCTTTCGATATTTGGCGCACTCTTAAAATCACGCACGAGGGAACTAGTAGAGTCAAAGACTCGAAAGTTAATATTTTACTGCATGATTTCGAGCTTTTTCATATGAAACCAAGCGAAACCGTTGTTGACATGTACACCCGTTTTACGGATGTCGTCAATGGTTTAAAATCACTTGGTAAAAGCTTTTCGGATTTTGAACTCGTTAACAAAGTTTTGCGCTCACTTTCTAAAACTTGGGATTCAAAAGTAACTGCTATTCAAGAATAAAAAAACCTAAACAACTTACCACTTGAAGAACTAATTGGTTCATTGATGACATATGAAATGGTGCACAATGCACATGATGAACATATTGAACTCAATGACCTTCCAAAGAACAGGAAGGATTTGGAACTCTGGACAAATGAATGCCACTTGAGCGATGACTCAAGTGATGAGGACAATGATGAACAAACCAACCTTCCAAAGAACAGGAAGGATTTGGGACATAGAACATTTGAAGACCACTCGAGCATAAGCTCAAGTGATGGTGAACTTAAACTACAAATGAAACGAAAATTAAAAAGCAAAAAGAATGGAACTACTTGCTTTAAACGCAAGAAGAAGAACAAAAATTGGGATGAATCGAGCTCATCTGAAGACGAGAAAGTCAACAAAAGCGAGGCGGCAAACTACGCCATACCAGCCTACGACATTGAGGTAATTAAAATGCCTTTGGTTTACTTTGAAATTACATGATGCTTTTCATAAAGTATTTTTCTTTTTTATTTAATTCTCTTGAAAATTACATGTTTAATAATTTTATAATGAAAATACAAACAATTATGAATCATGCTTATCATTCTAGTAATTTTGAAAATAATCACGAAAATTGCATGTTTATGATAAACAAAATGATTTTGATTAAAAATACCTTATGAAATCATGTTATATGTGGTTGAAAAGTAATAATGTGTATCATGTTGATTTCCATTGTTATTTCTCGATTTTGAGTATATGAAATCATGTTCAATTTGAAGTTATGATTAATGAGTATATATTTGAAATTATGATGATTCTTGATATTTATGGATTATCGATTTTCATGATAATAACAGTGGCTTTAAAAAATTGATGCATGTTTTCATAAATGAAAAGGCATGCTAACATGAAATTGACCACTTAAAATGAAACACTTAAAAACAGGGAAAATATATTATCAATGAAATCATGAATCTATTTATGTTATAAATTTTGTGAGCCATAAAAATGATTTTGATGATTTAAATTTGAAATGAGTTTTATCAAAATCATGATCTTGATTTATCAAATTGAATGAATTAAAAATGAATGATGATTTTTCTCTTGAATGATTGTGACTTGTATTCCTTATATGATTTTTATGCAATTCTTTGTACTCATGAAATATTCATCTCATCACCCAATTATTTCTTTTCAATATTCCTCAAGTGATGATATGAATGCATGAAATATTCATGGATTTATTTTGATGTATGCAAATGAGAAGTTTCGATCATGCATGGTAGGATGCAATGGGACAAATTAATACCATGATGATTTGAAATATTTATGATTTGGAATGACGCATATGCTTTTTATTATGATGTGTATCATGAATGCCTTAAATGATAAATGTTTGGAATCATAATTAAAATGAAGTGATAAATACTTAAAAAATATTGATTTAATGTTCGGTATCATGAATACTTCATTATCATACATTAAAATAGTGATAAATATTTTGAAAATAAATGATTGTATCAGGTTAGATGATTTTATATATTGTGCATGATAAGCTATAAGTGGTGAATGAAACAATGATTGAAATAATATGAATGATGATTTGGAATCATGCATATAATAATGAGTTTATATGTTTTGAAAATGTGCATGTTTTAATTTGAAAATATAATGATGCACAAATAAAATTGATACTAACCTTTGTCATGTTTTAAAAATTGATGTAAAGGGTTTTTCCCTTCTTTTTGATAATGACAAAAGGGGGAGATAGCTAGCTTGTACAATTCAAGAAGAAAGTAAAAATTACACTTCTCAAAAGAGAAGAAATTGCTATCTTGAACATCACCAAGGAATGCTATCTTGCCTATCTCAAGAAGCAAAAAGTTAACTTGCACATCTAGCAAAACTTATATTTCAAGAAGCAAGAATTGCTTTCTTGAACATCTCAAAATTGCTAGCTTGCGGGCCTTAAAATGTAAAAATTTTTTTTGCTAGCTTGTATATGGTAAACTTGCTATCATACTACCATGATGATGAGCATGTCTTATCTTTATGATTGTATTTGAAAAACTATGGCAAAAACACGTCCTAATGATTGAACGTGTTAAAATTATTTTTCGAACCTTCTTGATTGAATGATCGAATCACTTGATTGGCATAATGATTTTACACAATTACTTGTTGAAAATTATGTGCTTGAATACAAAACTTCCATGATAACAAGCATGCTTTACCTTCATGATTGTAATTGAATATCTATAGCAAAACCTTGTCCGAATGGAAGAAAGAGTCAAATTTCATTTTCGGATTCTCTTGAATCTAACATATCAAGTTCACTCTCTTCCAAACTTAACAAGCATATGTCATATCAAGTTTAGTTCATATCATTGATTTTTGACATATGTAATTAACTAGCAAATACATCTCTCATACACACATCATGTGAAAAATATTTTTTGAGAAATGGATTTGATGAATATGGATGAAAGTGTTTTTACTTGCAAGGATTTATTTCACATACATATCTTGGTCCTTGTAAAAATAAAGCATGATTTAATCTCTCATCGATTCTAACTTCACTCGAAGTAAACTCACAAATAGCATGTATCACAAATAGTCTTCCTCCTTCATGCAAAAAGATAATAACAAAAAAAGGAAGAAGTTTTCAAAGCTATCTCCATGTCATGTTTTCCTTGAGATGTTTGTATAATTGATATCCTATCACTCACTGTTAGAAAATGACATGAACCTAGTTATGACATGAATAATTACAAGCACTTATGCTTAAAATTTGCTTATATCGTTCTCCGTTTTGTTGATAACAAAGGGTGAGAAATATATGAATTGATGCTATGATTGCCAAACTTGCATTATGCCATGTTTGCATCATGCATTAAGATATCAAGAGCTTGTATCGTAATTTTACGCGTTGATATCTTACCATGTGATGAAATGCTACAATTGATAAACACTTGAAATGTTTGCGTTATGATATCAAAAGCTTACATCGTAATTTTTCATGTTGATATTAGCAAACTTGCATGATGATAAAACTTGATATTATGTTTTTCATGCAATGAGTTGAACCAATATCACAAACACTTGATTGTGATACTTCTCCTTTTTGTTGATGACAAAGGGGGAGAAGTATGTTGATGAAAGTATGTTGATGACATGACATGTGATGCATAAGTTTATGCATATATTCATGTTGACGTGTTGCAAGTATTCATGATTAATATTGCAATGACTTGAATTCAGTTTGAATTCAAGGTTCTATCAATATGGCATATTGATAGGGGGAGTTTGTTTAAACTCCGGGAGTTAAGTTTAACTCCGTCATCAAGTAGTTATCATCATCAAAAAGGGGGAGATTGTTGAATCTCGTATTTTGACGATGAAACTACTTGATATATGTTTATGATTTAATCTGCGTTTTGAGTGACGTAGGATGCTTCGATCTGGATGAGACAATTAAAGCAGGAAAATCATGTTGTGCCAAAGGAACATGTCAGAAGATTGGACGTCGGGCCGGTGGATCGGTCAACGTATCGACAGAAGGCTTCGGGCCGTGGACTCGGGCATCGGGCCAAGAAGAGCGGGTATTGTGCCAAGGATATCGGAGTTGCGGGGTCAACTGGCCGATTGGGCAATAGGCTGCAGGAGAGGACGATGCGCCGAAGAATCGGACGAAGCGTCGAGGGACCAATGACATATCGGACAACTTGGTTAATTGCTTAGGATTAATTGTCTCGATTGAAGTTTTGTTTTGGTGTGCAGGATTAACTACGATGAGAGTAAGACAAGCAGCAGGTGTTGCGCCAGAGTCAAGATCATGATCACGTTGGGAGTTCGAGAGTTCGATGGAAGTTCGGACGGTCGTCGGAGGTTTAGCGAGAACAGATCCGAGAAGTCCAGAAGCTTGCCAAGCGAAGCTCGTCGGAACTCGCCAAGTGGATCGACGCAAAGTCCAGGAGTATGCCGGATGTCCGCAGAAGGATCACCGAGGGTTTATCGGATGATCGACGGAAGTTCACCGGAAACTCGCCGGAAGAAGCGATTGACGCATCGGAGCATAGCTGCAGAAGTTGTCTTAGAGTTAATCGTAGTTAGCACGATGATTAAGCTTGAAAATGGGAGGTGATCCCATTAGCTTAATCTTGGGGCAATTGGGCCCCTGAAAAGATTCAAATTGGGCTGAATGGAGCGAACCATTCGGACCCTGATTGCACCAGGCGGTGCAACCGCCTAGGCCAGGAGGTGCAACCGCCAGGGCTGCGAGACTGGGCGGTGCAACCGCCCCAGCCAGGCGGTGCAACCGCCCAGGCCATGTCTTCTAGCGGGACTGAGCGGTGCAACCGCCCCAGCCAAGAGGTGCAACCGCCCAGGGCTCAGTCTCCAAGCGAGACTGGGCGGTGCAACCTCCTCTGTCAAGAGGTAGCACCGCCAGAGCTCAAGTTTCGAGCTCTGCCAGGCGGTGCAACCATCGAGCTCAGTCTTTGAGCTCTGGCAGAGAGGTGCATCAGCCTGAGCTCAGTTTCGAGCTCTGCCAGGTGATGCAACCACCGAGCTCTGACTTTGAGCTCTGCCAGGCGGTGCAACCACCGAGCTCAGTCTTCGAGCTCTGGCAGAGAGGTGCATCAGCTTGAGCTCAGTTTCGAGCTCTGCTAGGTGATGCAACCACCGAGCTTAGTCTTCGAGCTCTGCCAGGCGGTGCAACCACCGAGCTCAGTCTTCGAGCTCTGGCAGAGAGGTGCAATCGCCTGAGCTCAGTCTTCAAGCTCTGCCAGGCGGTGCCACCTCTCCAGTCAGGAGGTGCAACCGCCTGATCCCGGAATTCCGGGATTTGATCGTTTTGAGCTCCAAATTTGAATTGGGTTGGGGCCTATAAATACCCCACCCATTCAACACTGAAAGTATATAGATCCACACCGAATTCTTGATCTTTTCAGTGATTCGAAGAGCTCAAATTTGTGTAAAGTCCTAAAGTTCTCCTCCTTCTGTTCTTCAAGTCTTGAGTTGTAAAGAGAGGAGAGAAAGGATCTGTAAAGGTTGTCTCCTGAGCCTGTCAAAAGGAGAGAAACTGTAAAAGGGCAGTTAGCCTTCGCCCATTGAAGGAAGGCAGCTAGTTGATGTCGGTGACCTCGTCGTCGGAGGAAGCCAAAAGTGGAGTAGGTCAAGACTGACCGAACCACTCTAAATCTCTGGTTTGCTTTTACCTTGAGCACTTTATCATTACTGCAAACCTCCTACATTGCTACTGCCCTCTACGCCTTTATGAACGAGTTTCTAAGCTCTGATCTTTCAGAATCTGCATTCAAACGTAAATCGTGTTTTCGTACGATCTTCACACTGCAGTTTACGCTTACATTCGGATTCCATTTATAATTGCAAATTGCTTTCTACGTAAAACGCTTTTCAAGGTTCAAAACTGCTTTTAGACGCAAAACTGCGTTTAGACGTAAAACAGCGTTTAGACGTAAAACAGCGTTTAGATGCAAAACTGCGTTTAGACGTAAAACTACGTTTATACGTAAAACTACGTTTAGACGTAAAACTGCGTTTGGACGTAAAACTGAGTTTAGATGCAAACTGCGCTTAGACGCAAACTGTGCTTAGACGCAAACTGCGCTTAGACGCAAACTGTGTTTAGACGCAAACTGCGCTTAGACGCAAAACTGCGCTTAGATGCAAACTGCACTGTGATTCTGCTTTTATATCGAAATCGTTTTTTATCGGACGAACGCAGCTTTCGGTTTTAAATTGCTGTAAGATTTCCGCTGCACTAATTCACCCCCCCCCTCTTAGTGCTCTCGATCCTAACAATATCAACGGCATATGGAACATTTCGGAGCATCCCAATAACAGATGAAACATTTCGGAGCATATCAATAATGAATGAAACATTTCGGAGCATATCAATAGTATAGGAAATGTTCCGGAGGATATCAACGACATATGGAATATTTTGAAGCGTAACAATAGTAGATGAAACATTTCAGAGCATATCAATAGCATATGAAATGTTTCGGAGCATATCAATAACAAATGAAACATTTCAGAACATATCAATGGTATGTGAAATATTTCAAACATATCAATGACATATGAACCATTTAGGAGCATATCAAAGAACAAATACAGAACAAAAGTTCAAATGTCGAATTTGATGTTACATTCATATCATTCTCATCCAAAGCACATATAAAAACATATAACAAAAGCTCTAGATATCATATCAAACACATAGAAGGTGAAGTGGGACCATAACATAATATGGTACATCTATTTCTAAATGACCACCATGTTGGGAAATCTTGGGGGGCGACATCAGATGCGTAGTAGAAGAACAAGAAAAAACAAAATCCCCGATTCCCAAAGAGATGTTCGTCGTCATGTGAAGATTGGTATGCAAAATCCGTGAAACTTAAAACTACGTATAGAGTAGATTGTGTTACCTAGGGAGATCGTATATCCCTATTTCCTTGCAGATCCTTAGGAGAGGGTGAAGGAGGTCAAGCGTCCTCCTCTCTAGCGGTGATCCACACAGTAGGGCTACGATGACGCTCCTCAAAACTTTAGGCCTGATTTGAGATGGAGAGGGAGAGGAGAATAGGAGAGGCAAGCAAAGGCTCTACCCTATGAGGCTCTGAATCCCTCCTATTTATAGAGGTCCCTTGTCAAACATTAATGAGTACTCCCCTAGTGGGTATTAGATCTACATCTAATAAGACAAGGGCTCCGTCGGATATCTCATATCTGAACCTCTACTCATCGCAATGCCTACCATATGTGTGTGACCCTGTAGACCCAATATCGAGCTGGCCATGAGTCATACCTATCAGAACTCCTTCTAACTCAGTGAATTATTATCTTTGTAATAATTCACTTGACTCATCGACTACGGACGTACTAGGCCACTACGCCATAATCCCTAGACAATACAGGGAAATCCAATCGATTGGACTTGTCTGTCCTCAGTTACCGTGTACCTATAGTCCCTCATCCATCTAATATCCCAGAGATCGTATATTGAGCATGGTGCTATCAGACCCATACGGTTTCTACTCGAGTCTCGCTCTAATCGGATTCTCCCGGAGAACCTTTTTCTCTCTCAACCTGAATGACTCTAGCTAGGGATTTTTCTGAGCAAGAACACATGAGATATTCCTCTCATGACAACGAAAGTGGATGATCCTCTATCGACACTCAATAGCCCTCGTAAGGTCGACTACCACTCCCAATGACCAGCTGTACTAGATCTGGGATAGCCAAACCTATAAGTCTGGTATCAAAGAGTGGAGCACTCATACAGGACATCCTTGGTGTCTCAAGTCTAAGGATCAGATATACCATTAGGACTATGGAATCGCTGTTTGACAATAAGGCATCATCAACCATTCAGCATTCCATAAGCGGATCAATCAGTGAACTCATTCTCCAATGAGCACCTGTACTATATCCCTAGTGTCCCTACATGAGCAGGTATGAGACCAGCTGCATCCATCATATGGATGGGTATACAGCACACCAGTCTGTCCAGTTATCACAATGTCCCTCTCGAGTAACCTATGATCGGGATTATTTAGGATATGTGTTTAAAGGTGAATCGTTCTCATTATCGTGATCTCATCACGATCCAATTCCCATTGCACAAATCCAAAGACATCACAAAATATATATGCATATATGTAATAGTTATAAAGTGATATACTCCAAAATATAATAAGCAAAAAGATTCTGTATCAAGTCACATGTTCCATCACTAACGTGATTGGCTTGCTGGGCACTTATGACTAACAATCTCCCACTTGACCTAAAACCAATCACCTATGTGTCTGATCCCCATCAGACCCTTATGACGCTTAAAGACAATCTGAGACAACGGCTTTGTTAGTGGATCTGTAATGTTATCTTCGGATGGAACTCTTTCCACTACTACATCTCCTCGGGTTACGATCTCTTTGATAAGCTGGAACCTCCTCAGAATACTTCTGATGAGACCGAGGTTCCCTTATTTGAGTAATCGCCCCATAGTTGTCGCAATATGAGGAAGTTGGCTCCTCGCTACTCGGCATGACTCCCAAATCTGTGATGAACTTTTTCACCCAGATTCCCACCTTTGCTACATCTGATGCAGCAATGTACTCTGCCTTTGTGGTCGAGTTAGCAGTAGTATCTTGCTTGGAACTCTTCCAGCACACTACTCCTCCATTCAAGGTGTACACATACCCTGAATTTGACTTGCTATTATCGACATCAGACTGAAAACTTGAGTCTGTTAGCCTTCAACCTTAAGGCTATTACCTCCATACACTAGTAAAAGATCCTTAGTCCTTCTCAAGTACTTAAGGATACACTTTACTGCTTTCCAGTGCTCCAAGCCTGGATCCGCCTAATACCTGCTCGTGACACTCAGAGCATGCGCTATATCAGGCCTAGTACATAGCATGACATACATGATAGACCCTATTGCTGAGGCATAAGGTATCATATCCATGTTCGCCCTTTCTTCTGGAGTCTTTGGGGACATACTCGTAGAAAGCGATATCCTATGTCTCATCGGTATGAGACATCTCTTGGAATTTTTCATGCCAAACCTTTTGACAATGGTTTCTATGTACCTGGATTGGGAGAAGCCAAGCATCCTCTTAGATCTATCTCTATATATTCTAATCCCTAAGATATAGGATGCTTCTCCTAAGTCCTTCATGGAGAAGTGTCTAGATAACCAAGCCTTTACTATGGATAGCATTCCTACGTCATTCCCAATGATCAGGATGTCATCCACATATAACACCAAAAAGGTGATAGCACTCCCACTTACCTTTCTGTACACACAAGGCTCATCTTCATTCTTAACGAAGTCATAAGATCTGATGGCCTCATCAAATCTTATGTTCCAACTTTGGGAAGCTTGCTTTAGTCCATAAATGGATCTAAGCAACCTATACACCTTATCTGGGCAATTCTTGGACACGAATCCCTCAGGTTACATCACATACACCTCCTCCTCGAGGTTCCCATTGAGGAATACGGTTTTCACATCCATCTGCCAGATCTCATAATCATAGTGTGCTGCAATAGCCAATAGAATTCTGATAGAATTTAGCATTGCTATGGGTGAGAAGGTTTCGTCATAGTCAACACCTTACCTTTGATGATACCCCTTAGCCACTAGCCTTGCTTTATAGGTCTCTACCTTTCCATCTACTCCGATCTTTTTCTTAAAAATCCACTTGCAACCGATGGGTACAATACCTTCGGGTGTATCAACTAGGTTCCAAACCTTATTAGAGTACATAGAATCCATCTCAGAATTCATAGCTTCTTGCCACTTCCCGGAGTCTATACTCATAATAGTCTCCTCGTAGGTCTAAGGATCAATATCCTCAACATCCTCTCCTCTAATATGTGTCTCATATCTCTTAGGAGGATGGGATACTCTATCAGACTTGCGTAAAGTTGAAACTTATGTATTAGGTACCTAAACAGACTCGGGCTGTAGAGTGGTGCTTGAGCTTGGTTCTCCAACCTCGCTCAATTCTATCATGCTCCCACTATCTCCGGCAAGAATGTGTTCCTTCTCAAGGAACACTGCTCTCTTAGCTATAAAGACCTTTTGGTCCTCAAGATGATAGAAATAATACCCATAAGTTTTCTTGGGGTATCCCACAAATTTGCATCGCTCTGTCCTCAATTCTAACTTACCGGGGTTGTGTCTTTTAACATGGGTAGGGCAGCCCCAAATCTTAACAACCTTAAGATCAGGTTTCTTCCCTTTCCATATCTCATATGGTGTAGACATTACCGACTTAGTTGTAACTCTGTTCAGAAGGTAAGCTGTGGTCTCTAGGGCATATCCCTAGAATAAAATGGGTGGGTCAGCGAAACTCATCATGGACCGTACCATATCTAATAGCGTATGATTCCTCCTTCTACAGACACCATTGAGCTGAGGTGTATAAGGAGGTGTCCATTGGGATAATATCCCATGGTCCTTGAGGAACTAAGTAAACTCTATACTTAGGTACTCACCTTCTCGATCTGATCGAAGAGTTTTGATACTCTTTCCAGTCTGGTCCTCCACCTCATTCTTATACTCTTTGAATTTCTCAAAAGGCTCGGACTTATACTTCATTAAGTACACATATCCATACCTTAAGAAATCATCAGTAAAGGTAATGAAGTAGGAGTAACCACCAATGACATGAGTTGACATAGGTCCACATACATCACTATGTATGAGTTCCAACACCTTAGTGGCTCTCTCTCCAGTTCCACTAAATGGAGAGTTGCTCAGTTTTCCACGAAGGCAAGGCTCGCAAGTTGCATATGACACATAGTCGAATGGATCTAGATATCCATCATTTAGTAACTTTTGAATCCTTCTTTCATGGATGTGACCTAGCCTACAATGCCACAGGTATGAACTGTTCATCTCATCTCGTTTCCTCTTAGACACATTTACATTCATGATATATGGAGTAGTGTCTAGCATAAACAAACTTTTATGCAATATTCCTCTCGCCAATCTCCCCTCGGCTTTACTAGAATTTATAATAAATTATAGATGTGATAAGTAATACTAGTATCCAATACCAATGCACTATCACAAAAATCTGACAATTGGAGATTGATCATGAATGTACCTAAAGCTTCTCCAAGCTTCTATTTCACCCTCTAAGCAAGGTACTCTTTGCAGTTCCTCTTCCAGTGCCCATTTTTGCCATAGTGGAAGCACTGGCCTTTGGCCTTTGTTGGGTCTTTCTTAGCAACCTTTGCTTTACCTGGTCTGCCCTTGCCCTTTCCCTTCTTAAGGGACCTTTTTGCTTTCCTTTTCTTTCTGGTCTCACCAGTATAGAGAATTGGCTCCTCTTTCTTAATAGTACTCTCTACCTCCCTCAACATATTGAGGAGCTCTAGGAGAGTCACCTCAAGCTTGTTTATATTAAAATTTATTATGAACTGTGAAAAGGAATCTGGTAGGGACTGAAGCACAATGTCCACACACAAGTTATCCTATAGGACCATTCCTAGACCTGTGAGTTTTTCTATCCACTCAATCATCTTTAGGACATGGTTCTAAACTAGTGTCCCCTTAGTTATCCTAGCGCGGAAGAGGCTCTTGGATATCTCATATCGCTGAGTCCTTCCCTATTCCTCAAATAATTTGTGGACATGTAGGAGAATGGATCTGGCATCCATCTTTTCATGTTGTCTCTGTAACTCAGGAGTCATAGAGCCCAACATATAACACTGAGCAAGAGTGGAGTCATCAATGTACTTCACGTAACGAACGATCTCATCCTCGCTTGCCCCTTCTTCGGGCGTAGACATTATTGTATCAAGGATGTACACGATTTTCTCCGCCGTGAGAACAATTCTCAAGTTATGGAGCCAATTCGTATAATTTGGACCAGTGAGGCGGTTGACATCAAGTATGCCACGTAAGGGATTTGAAAGTAACATTTTCTAAAAATAGAGATGCAATAGAAATGAATAACATGTAGATTTTGCAAGAAATAAACTATCAAGATATGGACTTCTTTCTTAATATGCTCCCACTATTTTACTAACGAGTCACGCGACACCCTCAGCACATGAAACGGAAGTCTCCGGTAGACTTCTAGTGGGGATCAGGATCCAATCAGTGTCTTAGTATAACCTCAAGGGACTCGACCAATCACACTAAGCCTAAAAGGTAGACAACTCTTGTCGATCACAACTCATTGTGATTTCCGTCCTGTTCGGCCTCCGAATCACCATGGTCTCGAGGGACTCGACCAACCATGATGCTCGGTTAAGTCAACACCTTCGTTATAAGATGAGTCTGATTTGATGATATACCCTTGAGGGACTCGACCAAGCATACCATGCCCTCAGATCACCGGTGACATCTCTATGTCGTAAGCAAGATAGCGAATCGCGATATAGGTGAGTCTCGAGGGACTCGACCAACTAAACCTACATTGGGAATCAGTTCCTACTTATAACGATGGAAGGCCACGTGGGTCAATCTAATTGCCTCACGTTTACCAACTTAATATTATCGTAAGAGATGTTTATATGATTTGGTCTCCTAATATGACATATCACACATATACATATTTAATATATTTCTACATCGCATGTAAATATATATACATATATAGTATGTGTATAAGCAATCACACCAGATGATCATGGACCACAACCTATGTGATTAGGCCCGAGCCTGTAGGCCTAATCACTCACATCAAGATCTATGTGTGCAACGGTGCATCTCCATGCCCTGTGATCGTCCATCTCGTCCTCGTTAGTTTCGTCGACATCTTGATGCATATTCATGCATCGCGATTGTCTATCTCGTGGGTCCCGCTATCGCATCCACGCTCCCGCTATGTCTCCTCATGTGATTACAACTTAATCATAGGCACGCAGGCCCGACAATGAACGAGAAATATAATGGAGGCTCGCAGACCTCAATAATAATAATCATAAGTACACACATCACACGATCCATGATCATCTGTCCACACATCATACATCACATGTATAAATAATCATCATCATGTAGGATTACTAGATAATGATAAAAAATAATAATCAACTAAATCTTTTAATTAATTAGTATTTTATGAAATCAGAGACATATAGAGAATTTCTAAATTCATATGGGTATTTTCATAATCTGGACAAAAGATAGAAACTAGAATTTCTCAAATTCCGAGGGGCAAAACTATATTTTGCCAAGAAAACCCTAATGCCCTA
Organism: Musa acuminata AAA Group; assembly: GCF_036884655.1. Taxonomy (NCBI): domain Eukaryota; kingdom Viridiplantae; phylum Streptophyta; class Magnoliopsida; order Zingiberales; family Musaceae; genus Musa; species Musa acuminata. The sequence continues at coordinate 26,411,282 of NC_088345.1, read as the reverse complement.
CTCCCATTTGCTGCTGTCGTCGCCGCCTCCCTATTGGCGGCGGCCTGTGCGGCGGGGCGGGGGCGCCGCCGTGGGTTGGCGCCCCTACGGGTGGCGCTGCCCCCGCGAGCGCTATGCCCGCGGGTGCAGTGCCCCGCCGGGCGGTCACCCCTGTGGAGGGGGTTTGCCCTCAGGAGCAGTGGTCGCAAGCGCCGTTGCCCTGTGGCGCCTCCGCCCGCGGGCGCTGTGGCCGTAAGCGCTTCGCCCCGCGGTGCCTTTGCCCGCAGGCGTCGCCCTTGTGCGCGGGCACAATGCCCGCACGCAGGTGGCTGCCTTGCCTGTAGCCCTTCCTGTCGGTGCCGTGCGGCAACGACCGCGGGTGGGGCACCCGCGGGCTGCCAGCCCCACCGGTTGCAAGCCTGCTACAAGCAAGCCGCCGGCTGGCAACTATAGGCGCAGCCCCTATGCTGCCTGCCCTCGGTTATGCTACATGCACGCAAATCGAGGGTAGCAACTGTTGCTGCCCATGTTTTTGCGTCAACGATTTTGACGTCAAAATTCTTCCTAAATATAACACACGCAGTTCAAAACCAATCGTTTGCATGAACAACCTAGCTCTGATCCCACTATTAGAAAATCTTGGGGGGCGACATCAGATGCGCAGTGGAAGAACAAGAAAAAACAAAATCCCCGATTCCCAAAGAGATATTCGTCGTCGTGCGAAGATTGGTACGCAAAATCCGCGAAACTTAAAACTGCATATAGAGTAGATTGTGTTACCTAGGGAGATCGTATATCCCTGTTTCCTTGTAGATCCTTAGGAGAGGGTGAAGGAGGTCAAGCGTCCTCTTCTCTAGTGGTGATCCACACAATAGGGCTGCAACGATGCTCCTGAAAACTCCAGGCCTGCTCTAAGGTGGAGAGGGAGAGGAGAATAGGAGAGGCAAGCAAAGGCTCTAGCCTATGAGGCTCTGAATCCCTCCTATTTATAGAGGTCCCTTGTCAAACCCTAATGGGTCCTCCCCTAGTGGATATTGGATATGCATCCAATAAGACAAGGGCTCCATCGGATATCTCATATTTGAACCTCTACTCATCGCAATGCCTACCATATGTGTGTGACCGTCTAGGCCCAATATCGAGCTGGCCGTGAGTCATACCTATCAAAACTCCTTCTAACTTAGTGAATTATTATCTCTGTAATAATTCACTTGACTCATCGACTACAGACGTACTAGGCCACTACGCCATAGTCCCAAGACGATATAGGGAAATCCAATCCATTGGACCTGTCTGTCCTCAGTTACCATGTACCTATAGTCCCTCATCCATCTAATATCCCAGAGACCGTATATCGAGCATGGTGCTATTGTCAGACCCATATGGTTTCTACTCAAGTCTCGCTCTAATCGGATTCTCACGGAGAACTCTTTTCTCTCTGAACCCGAAAGACCCTGGCCAGGGATTTTTCTGAGCAAGAACACATGAGATATTTCTCTCATGATGCCGAGAGTGGATGATCCTCTATCAACACTCAATAGCCCTCGTAAGGTCGACTACAACTCCCAATGACCAGCTGTACTAGATTTGGGACAACCAAACCTATAAGTCTTTGGCCTCTTGAATGACCGTAACTTTTGGATCCCAACTTTTAGGGAGGGATCTTAAGATTTTAGTTACTAGTTCAAAGTTAGTAAAATCTTTACCAAGAGCTTTGAGTCCATTGATGACATCCGTGAACCGGGTGTACATTTCTCCGATGGACTCACTTGGTTTCATTCGGAAAAGTTCGTAAGAGTGCACAAGGATGTTGATTTTGGACTCTTTCACTCGGCTAGTGCCTTCATGAGTGACCTCAAGAGTTCTCCAAATATCAAAAGCCGAATCACAAATTGAAACACGATTAAATTCATTTTTGTCTAGTGCACAAAATAAGGCATTCATAGCCTTTGCGTTTAAAGTAAAAACTTTCTTCTCCAATTTATTCCATTCGCTCATCGGAAAAGAAGATTTTTGAAATCCATTTTCGACAATAGTCCAAAGCTTGAAATCCATGGAAATGAGGAAGATTTTCATTCGAGTCTTCCAATAAGTATAATCCGACCCATTAAACATGGGTGGATGTGTGATAGAATGACCCTCATGTATGCCGGAGTAAGCCCTCTCTTGGGTATTAAACCAAATATGAGAGTGAGCCTTGCTCTGATACCAATTGTTAGGATCGAAGCGGCACTAAGAGGGGGGGGGGGGGGTGAATTAGTGTAGCAGATTAAAACTTTGGTTTCGACAAATCTTTTGATATGATAAAAACCGAACATGAAAAGTTTAACTTGAACGTGTATTCGTAAAGGTATGCAGCAAAGGTAATGAGGAAATAAAGCATGTAAGAAGGTTTGCAGTAATGTAAATAGCGATAATAAAATGCAAACCAGAGATCATGCTGATTTTAAAGTGGTTCTGTCAAATGACCTATATCCACTTGCGAGGCCCTCTTTGATGAGGCTCCCACCTTCCACTAGCAAATCTCTTGAAGGGGAAGGGTAAATACCCCTCTTACAACTTTTTACAAGCAGTTCACACTCTTACAAATTTTCAGCAAGAAAGAAGGAGGTGAACACTAGCAAATTGAAAACAAGACTTGCTAAGACTTTTCTAAGACCTTTTTCTCAATCAATTGCTTAACAAAAAGTTGTAATCTTAGCTGAGAATTGAGAGGTATTTATAGGCCTCAAGAGGATTCAAATTTGGGCTCCAAAATTTGAATTCTCATTGGTTCCCGATGCTGGCGATGCCACCGCCTGTCAGTGGCGATGCCACCGCCTGTCAGTGGCGATGCCACCGCCTGTCAGTGTCTGACACTGATAGTGTACTAGAGGTGCCACCGCCCAGTCCAAGTGGTGCCACCGCCTAGCTCTCGGGTGTTGGGTGTTAGGATCAAGAGCACTAAGAGGGGGGGGTGAATTAGTGCAGTGGAAAACTTTCGACGATTAAAAAAGTGTTCGTACAATAAAAGTGATTTCAGTAAGAAAGCCGATTCGTAAATCACTTTAACTTTTGATTAAGCGAGATGCAACAAAGACATAAATGCAGTTTGCAGTTATGGTTCAAATCAGATAGTAGGCGCAAACTGAAATATGATATTCGTACGAAAAAACTGATTTACGTCTAAATGCTGATTCTTAAATCACTTGATTAAGCGAGATGCAATTATAGCAAGGATATAAAGGCAGTTTGTAGTTATGATAGAAATCAAAACGTAAGCGCAAACTGAAATATGATGATCGTATGATAAAACTGATTTACATCTAAACGCTGATTCGGAAAGTGCAAAGTTTGAAACCCAATTATATATATGTAGAAAGCAGTAAGCTTTTGAGGAGGTTTGTAGTAAAGATAATATGCTCAAAGTAAATGCAAACCGAGATTTAGAGTGGTTCGGTCAATCTTGACCTACTCCACTTTTGGCTTCCTCCACCGACGAGGTCACCGACGTCAACTAGAGGCCATCCTTCAATAGGCGAAGGCCAACCACCCTTTTACAGTTTCACTCCTTTTGATGGGCTTAGGAGACAACCTTTATAGAATTTTCTTTCCTCTCTTAATAGATTAGAACTTGGAAGAAAAGAGGAAGAACTTTCAACTCATACAACACTTTTGAGCTCTAAAAATTACAAAGTAAAATCAGAATTTCGGTGGTTTTTGGGTGCCCTTTCAGTGCTGAAAGGGTGGGATATTTATATGCCCCAACCCAGTTTGAATTTGGAGCTCAAAACTGTCAATTCCCGAAATTTCGGGATCTGGCTGTTGCACCGCCTGACTGAGGTGGTTGCACCGCCTAGTAGAGCTCGAAGACTGAGCCTCTAGGCGGTGCCACCTCCTGTCAGGGGCGGTTGCACCTCCTGCCAGAGCTCGAAGACCGAGCTCACGCGGTGCCACCGCTTGACTGAGGCGGTTGCACCGCTCAGCCAGAGCTCGGAGACCGAGCCCAAGCGGTGCCACCTCCTGGCTGGGGCGGTTGCACTGCCCAGTCTCACACGAAGATTGAGCCTAGGAGGTGCCACCACCTAGCTGGGGTGGTTCAACCGCCTGGCAGAAATCAGGGTCCGAATGAGTTGATCCATTCAGCCCAATTTGGGTTTTTCAGGGGCCCAATTGCCCCAAGATTAAGTTAATGGGATCACCTCCCATTTCCAACATAATCATTGTGCTAACTACGATATTTCCTAAGACATTTACTACAACTTGCTCCGGTGCGTCAATCGTTTCTTCCGACGAGCTTCCGACGAACTTCCGTGATCATCCGATGAACCCTCGGTGATGCTCCTACGGACTTCCGGCAAACTCCTGGACCTGCGACGATCCACTTGGCGAGTTCCAACGAGCTTCTTTGGCAAGCTCATGGACTTCTCGGATTTGTTCCCGTAGAACCTCCGACGACTGTCCGAACTTCCGTCAAACTCTCGAACTCCCAACGTGATCATTGTCTTGACTCCGGCGCAACTCCTGCTGCATATCTTACTTTCATCGTAGTTAATCCTGCACACTTAAAACAAAACTTCGATCGAGACAATTAATCCTAAGCAATTAACCAAGTTGTTCGGCATGTCATTGGTCCCTCGACGCTTCATCCGATTCTTCGACACATCGTCCTCTCCTGCAGCCTATTGCCCAATCGGCCAGTTGACTCCACAACTCCGATATCTTTGGCACAATACCCGCTCTTCATGGCCCGATGCCCGAGTCCATGGCCTGAAGCCTTCTGTCGATACGTTGACCGATCCACCGGCCCATCGTCCAATCTTCTAACATGTTCCTCCGGCACAACATGATTTTCTTGCTTTAATTGTCTCATCCTGATCGAAGCATCCTGCGTCACTTAAAACGTAGATTAAATCATAAACATATATCAAGTAGTTTCATCATCAAAATACGAGATTCAACACTGGGCGGTGCCACCGCCAGACCCTTCGGTTCACTGGTTGGGCTTTAAATTTAGCCCAAACCTAGTCTAATTTTGGGCCCAGTTGGCCCCTAACCAGGATATAGGATTATCTTTTAATCCTAATCCTAATTACATGTGTACTACATAACTAAAAACATCCTAAGCAAGTTTTCAACCGCGAATGTCGAGTCTTGTTCCGGTGAGCTTTCCGACGAACTTCTTCCGACAAACTCCCAGCAAGCTCCTGATCTTGTGATGACTTCAACGAGTAGCCGAATCTTCTCGGTGATCTCCGCGAACCTCCGACGATCTCTTCGGTGAACTTCTGAAAATTCCAACAAGTTCCCGATTTCTTCTCGGTTAGTTCCGGCAACATCTCCGACGATTCTTCGGACTCTTAAACGTCCATCGAACTTGACTCCGGTATTCTTGCTTTATGTTTTCTGGTTATCGTAGTTAATCCTGTACACTTAACTCAATAATATGGATTAGATCAATTAACCCATCAATTGATTTTATCATCAAAATCCAAGATTCAACACCACCCATGTCTGAGTGAAGTCATAGGGGGCCGACAGAACATCGCGGGCTCTATGCATAACTCCCTTTACCATTTCTAGCAATGATCCATAATATCCCACAAACACCAGAGTACAAAAGGACAATATGAACAATAAATAACATATATCGAAAGCACACGCGGAATAATAAAACGTACATGTGCCTTTACGAGTCAATACGATGCAAACATAATCTTTCACAAATGTATTTAGATTTAAAAGGAAATGAAAGCAAGAGCATACAAGGATTCCAAGCAATCACATATAGCTCAATTCAAATAAGGTTAGATGAATTCAATGTCCAAAGGAATGAAACTGGAATAGGCACATATCGAATGCAAATGCGGAACAATAGGATATACATGTGCTTGTATGAGTCAATACAATATAGCATAAACGTTACACAATAGTTTTCAAGAATGCAAATAATTTTAAGGACAAGAGCATACAAGAATTCAAAGCAGTAATATAAAGCTCAATTGAACAAGAAAGCTAAATGAAATCAATTTCCAAAGGAATGAACCCAGAATATATAAAATCGACCAAAGCTCGATTTCTAGCAGAATTCGAGAGGCACATTGAACAAATGATTCAAACTATCAATTATGCTCCAATATACTCAAGAAAGCTTAAAGATATTTTAATCTATTTTCAGATAAAATAAGTCTCGTATGAATCGAAGTTTCCAACAAAGAGTTACAATTAATTTAGTAACCAAAGGTCAGAAAACAAAATCATTGTTTTGCAGAATCCATAGGGTTGGATTTAATAGATAATTGAGTAGACATTTGGACTCTAAATATTTTAATCTAGGTATCAAAAGAAAGATCTACGAGTCTAGTTTCCAATGAAATAAGTTTTGAATAAATCAAAATTTCTAACAGGGACTTATAGGCAGTTCAGTATCGAAAGGTCAGAAATTACGATCCCTATTTTTCAGAATTCGTAGACTCATTTGAAACAAAAGTTTGAATAGGAAAACTTACTTCGAATTCTTAAAATAACCTATCAAAAGAAAGGTTTATGAGTCTATATTCAGATCAAATAAGTTTTGTCCAAATTAGAGGTCAGTGAATAAAGTTATAACCATAACAAGGTAGAAAGGTCAGAATCTCAAAAATTTCATAGATTCAAATCGTTATGTCTAAACAGGTGATATATAATGCAAGGCTAGAACAATTCAAAGTTCCTCATATTCAAAACAAATGTAGAGATAAAATTATAGTAAGGAAAGATCAAGGCACTTGCAATAGGAAAGATTAGAAAGCTTGCAATATGAAGGATCGAAACACTTGCCTTTCGAAGATTTTGATCTGAAGATCTGAAGAAGATATACGCCCGAATCCTTCTTCTAATTTTCCTTTGTCTCCTCTCCCTATTTTCATTTTATGCACCAATCTTCTTTCTTCCTTTACAACTGCAGCTCGTGCAGAACATAGGAGCGCATTCACCTGTTCTTCCTTACTCTCGTTCCTTTTTCTTTCTTTCTCAAATGTAACTACCGTTGCCACTGCCACTGCCGCTGCCACAATCGCAGGCCCTTCCACTGCATTGCCTTCTTCCTCATCTTCTTTCGCAAACATAGCTACTGCAAATGCAGCCGCCGTAGCCGCAGTCGCAATCATGGCCGCAGCCCCTTTTTTTTCATTTCCTTTCTTTCTCTTTTCCAAAAGCAGCTACTGCAGCCACCACCACTGCAGCAGCTACCGCAGCCACCTTCCCCTCTTCCTCTTCTTCCCTCTCATTCTTCTCTTCCAGCTGCAGTTGTCAACCGCCGCAGTCGCAGCCTCTTCTTCCTCCCCTGCTCTTCTTCCTCTCCTTCTTCTCTTCTAGCTGCAGCTGCCACCACCGCAGCCTTAGCCCCTTCTTCTTTACCTTCTCTTCTTCCCTTCTCCGCTCTGACGCCACACACACCCTCTCCTCTGTTTCCTCCTGCAGAAAACAGAGGTGTCACAACCTCTTCTCCCACTTCGCCTTCTTCTCTTCCTCTTCTTCTTCTTCTCCTTTTCTTCTTCTCCTCTTCTTCCCTTCTCCTCCCCGATGCCCCACACCTCCTCGCTGCAGCCCTTGCCGCAGCCACCCTCCTCTTTTCTTCTTCTTCTTCTTCTTCTTCTTCTTCCCTTCTCCTCCCTGACACCCCACATATGAACTCCTCTGTTTCCTCCTACAGGAAACAGAGGTGCTGCAGCCCTAGCTGCTGCAGCTACCTCTCTCTCCTCTCCCTCTTCTCTCTCTTCTTCTTCTTCTTTTCTTCTCTTGTCCCTCTTCTTCCTCCTCTCTTATTTTCCCTCTTCTTCTTTTCTTTTCTTCTGCCTCTACTTCTCTTCTTCTTCTCCCCATACCCCATAGCTCTCCCTTTATTTCATGTGGGGGGCGGTCGGATAAAACCAAAATTTTTAATTTTTTTTTACAACTTAACAGTTTAGTCCTTGAAATTTCTATATTTATGTATAGGTCTTCCGATTTACAAATAAATCCTTATTAATAAATTTTAAAAGTGAGGGATATTACATCATTAGGCCTAACATAGTCCATACATGGGCCCAACTAACCCCTAATTGGGTTGGCATAATTCTAATCCCAATTATGTGCTAACTATGAAATTTAAGACATTTACTAAGCTAAATAAGTCCATAAGTGTAGGTTTCTTCCAGCGAGCTTCTGACGATCTTCCAGCGAACTTCTGACGATCTCTCAGCAATGTTCCAACGAACTCCTAGTAAGCTCCTAGACTTCACGATGATCTTCTTGGCGAGTTCCGATGAGCTTCTTTGGCAAGCTCTTAGACTTCTCGGTCAATTCCGACAAAACTTCCGACGAATGTCCGGACTTCCGACGAACTCTCAAACTCCCAACAAAATCACGTTCTTGACTCTAAGACTTTATTTTGCTTTATGTCTTGCTATCATAGTTAATCCTACACACATAAAACCTACTTCCATTTAGAAAATTATTACATAGCTTTGAATTATGTTGTCCGGCATGTCATTGGGTTATCGATGCTTCGTCCGATTCTTCGATGCATCGTCCTCTCTTGCGGCCTATTGCCCAATCGACCAGTTGACCTTCGCAACTCTGATATCCTTGGCGTAATTTCCACTCTTCTGGGCCTGATGCCCGAAACCATAGCTCGAAGCCTTATATCGATACGTTGAGCAATCCTTCGGTGTGACGTCCAATCTTCTGACATTTTTCTCCGGCCCAACATGTTTCTTTCTACTTCAATTGTCTCTTCTTGATTGAAGTTTTCTGCGTCACTCAAAATGCAGATTAAATTATAAATACTATCAATTGGTTTCATCATCAAAATCTGAGATTCAATAATCTCCTCCTTTTTTATGATGACAACCAATTGATGACGGAGTTAACTTTCACCCCAGAGTTTAAACAAACTCATCCTATCAATATGCCATATTGATAGAACTCTTGGATTCAAAAATCCAAGCAATATATTATCATAAACTTATGCATAACATCATACTTCTCCCCTTTTGTCATCAACAAAAAGGAGAAGTGCAACTATCAAGTTGTTAGTCATACAAGTTCAAATCATTGCATAATAAACATAATCTTCAGTTTTATCATCATGCAAGTTAGCAAAAATTTTGAGTTTTGCAAGTTTGTAAATTTTGCTATATGTGCAAGTTTAGCATATTTTGCATCTTGAGATAACACTATTGCTTCTCTTGAGATTGCAAGCTAGCAAGTCTTGGTGAAATTTAAGATAGCAGGTTCTACATTATGCAAGCTAGTAAATTTTTACATCATTTAAAAAAAAAAATTGTAAACTAGCAATATTTGAGATGTTCAAGAAAGCAACTTTTGCTTCTTGAAATAATAAGTCAGCAATCTTTGCTTCTCCTTTGAGATGTGCACACTATCAATTCTTTCTCCCCCTTTGTCATTGGTAAAAAAAAAGGAAGAATACAATTTTGTATCTCTTTTTTCCTTTATAATAATTTTTAAAGTATGACAAAGATAAATGATCATTCAAGAGTATCATTTCATAAAATGATAATGGTTGACTTTATGATTTGGAATGATGCATGCATAATTTCGAAAGATAAACTCATTATAATTGCATGCATCATTCCAAATCATAAATTACTAATAAGCCATAAATTATAAGAATCATCATGCATAATTTCGAAAGATAAACTCATTAAGCATAATCATCAAACATGGTTTCATAAGGTATCTTTTAATCAAAAAGCTATATGGAATCATCAAAATACACATTCTTGCTTTTTAAATACATACATAAGATTAATCTTACTAGGTGTACAATCATTAGATTTATATCTAATAGTTTATTTCATTATCATAAAACATACAATTGTCATGATCTTTTTCAAAATTACTAGAAAGATAAGCATGATCCTAAAACTTTCAACATTTTCATTATATCTTTAAACATGTAATTAAAAAAAAATTATATAATTTTCTTAAACTAAATTAAAAATAACTCATGAAAAATATCAAGTAATTTCAAAGTAAACTAAGAGGATTTTAATTACCTCGTCATTGAAAGCTGTTAAGGCGTAGTTTGCCACCTCGCCTTTGTTAATTTTCTCCTCGTCTTCGGATGAACTCGATTCTTCCCAAAGTACTTCCTTCTTCTTGCGTTCATAGTAAGTAGTTGCGTTCTTTTTAAGTTTATTTTATTCTTTAATTCTTGTTTCATTAACTTTTAAATTTCCTAGTGAGGAGTTCAAGTTCACCATCATTTGAGCATTTGCTCGAGTGGTCTTCAATTGTTCTAAGTGCCAAATTTTTTCTGTTCTTTGGAAGGTTGTTCTCAAGTTTATCATCTTCAACATGTGCCATAAAACTCATTTCATAAGTCATTAAAGACCCAATAAGTTCTTCGAGTGAAAAATGGTTCAAGTTCTTTGATTCTTGTATTGACATTATTTTTTAATCCCAATTTTTAGAAAGTGATCGTAAAACTTTATTAACAAGTTCAAAATTTGAAAAACATTTGCCAAGTGCTTTTAAACCAATGACAACATCCGTAAAATGGGTATACATGTCAACAACAGTTTCACACGGCTTCATTCGAAATAGTTTAAAATCTTATATTAAAAGATTGACTTTAGACTCTTTAACTCTATTCGTGCATTCGTGTGTGATTTCAAAAGTATGCCAAATATCGAAAGCCGTTTCACACATAAAAATTCGATTGAATTCATTTTTGTCTAAGCTACAAAATAAGACATTCATAGCCTTTGCATTTAAAGAGAAAGTCTTCTTCTCCAAATCATTCCAATGGTTCATTGAAAGAGAAGACATTTGAAAACCAAATTTAACTATATTCCATAAATCGAGATTCAATGAAAGTAAGAAAAACTCTCATTCAAGTTTTCCAATTTGTGTAGTTCGTCTTATTAAACAAGGGAGGACGAATGAGAGAGTAACTATCTTGAAAGTCGAAAAGAGCCATTTCTATTAGGTGTTAAACCAAATGAGAAAAATGTGGCTCTGATACCAACTGTTAGGAATGAGTCGGCACTAAGAGGCGGGGGTGAATTAGTATGACGATAAAAACATCAGTTTCAAAAATCTCTTTCGTACGATTAAAACTGATCTCGAAAGATGTTAACTTGAAAGCGTATGCGAGCGTAGGCATAGTAAAAGTATAATAAGGAGGAATGCAGTTTGCTATAAAAGTAAATTGCTCAAAATAAATACAAACCGAGATTATATTGGTTCGGTCGTTGTGACCTACATCCACTCCCGATTCCTCCTCCGTTGAGGCCACTAGTACCCACTATCGGTCTTCCTTCAATAGGTGAAGACTAACCACCTTTTATATCTCTTTCTCCTTTTACCGAGTTTAGGAGATAATCCTTACACCCCCACTCACTCCTCTCTCAAACTATTCTAACACTTGAAGATGGAGAGGAGTTCACATAAGATTGCAGCAGTGTTTCTTTCTTTTTCACTCTCAATTCTTATGTAGTTTAACCAGGGATAAGAGGGGTATTTATAGGCTTCAAGTTGATTCAAACTTGGAGCCTAAAAAGGTCTCATCCCGGGTTTCCTGAGTCCTAGCGGTGCCACCACCTGCAGCACTGACACTGGGTGGTACTACCACTTGGAAGACTGTGTCTGGGCAGTACCACCACCCAGACTGGTGGTACCACCACCTAGACTGGTGGTACCACCATCTGACATAGTCTCAAAAACTGTGCCACGAAGGTGCCACCTATTGGGTCATTGTTTGGGCCTTTTATTGGGCCCAACACAATCCATACATAGGCCCAACTAGCCCCTAATTGGGTTGGCCCAATTCTAATCCCAATTATAACTATAAAATTTAAGACATTTACTAAGCTAAACAAGTCCGTAAGTCTTGGTTTCTTCCGACGAGCTTTCGACGATCTCTCGACAATGTTCTAGCGGACTCTTAGTAAGCTCTTGGACTTCACAACGATCCTCTTGGTGAGTTTTGACGAGCTTCTTTAGCAAGCTCCTGGACTTCTCGGTCAATTCTAGCAGAACTTTCGATGAATATCCGAACTTTCGACGAACTCTCAAACTCCCAATGAAATTACATCCTTAACTCTAAGACTTCATTTTGCTTTATGTTTTGCTATCATAGTTAATCCTGTACAAATAAAACCTACTTCGATTTAGATAATTATTACAAAGTTTTGAATTATGTTGTCCGTCATATCATTGTTCAATTCTTCGGCGCATCATCCTCTCTTACGGCCTATTGCCCAATCAGCCAGTTGACCTTCGTAACTCCGATATCCTTGGCACAATTCTGCTCTTCTTGGCCTGATGCCCGAAATTATGGCCCGAAGCCTTTTGTCAATACGTTGACCAATCCTTCGGTGTGACATCCAATCTTTTGATATTTTTTCTCCGGCCTATCATGATTCTTCGTACTTCAATTGTCTCTCCTTGATTGAAGTTTCCTGCATCACTCAAAACATAGATTAAATCGTAAATACTATCAATTGGTTTCAACATCAAAATCAAAATATGAGACTCAACAATAGTAAAATCATAATATATATAGAGTAATATTAAAGCTAACTTGAATATATGCACAACTCATTCAATTATGATAGGAATCAATGATTAAAATATAAAAAAGTTTATATAATTAACATGAGTCTCATTTGAGTTAAGATTTTTGCTAAAATCAAGTTCCAAAAGGTAGCAACAAGAATTAAAAATTTTGAGAAATAATATGTTCTAGCGATGTCAATAGGGTAAGTTTTACTAGATATTTGGATCAACAATTATGCTCCAAATTATTCAAGTAAAATATTGTTAAAAAGATATATAAGTCTACTTTCAAATAAAATAGATTTTATATGAATTAGAGTTATGTACTGAAAGGTACAAGTAACTAAATATAAATAGGTTAGAATCATATTATCTCTATTTATAATAATTCAGGAGATTAATTCCAATAAACAATTGGATAGACATTTGTACTGTAAATTATTCAGATAGAGTACTAAAAAAAGATACAAGAGTATAATTTCCAACAAAAGATATTTGGCTTGATTCAAAGTTTTGTATAGAAAACATAATTAAAATAAGGTAGAGAGGTTAGGTCATTTTATCTCTATTTGACAGAATTTAAAGGATCAATTTAAATAAATGTTTGGATAGGTATTTAAATTCTAAATCATTCAAAAAAAGTATCAATAGCAACATATAAGAGTCTATTTTTCAACAAAAGAGGGTTTGCTCAATTTTTAGCCTATACAAAATATTATAGTTGAAATAATACAAATAGGTTAGACTATTTTGTCTATGTTTAATAGAATTAAGGGGTGATGTTTGAATAAGCATTTAGACTTCAAATCATTTAAATAGGATATGAAAAGAAAGATACAAGCATCTACATTCTGACAAAAGTAATTTTACTTAAATCATAATTTTGAACACAATGTCATAGTAAAAAAGAAATGTAGATAGGTTAGGATTTATCATAAATTTTAGAATAGTAAGTTTACAACTCAAATGAGATTGATGCTAATGTAAAGAGGCAAAGCTTTATTAATCATTCATAAATAAGAAGGAATCAGAGATAAGAATAATGGGATACAATACTTGCCTTGAAAGTTAATCTCCAAAAATCTTGAATTAGCCCAAAATTCTCAAGTCAAACCAAGGATTCACTTATTTTCCTCCTCCAATTCTCTAATGCAAGGTAGAAAGTAGCAAACTACAACTTGATAATACTTTTCTCCTTTTCTTTCTAATTACAAGTGTTTAGATAATATAAGAGTTGCAATGTGACAACTATGCATAGAAGAAACATAGATGCCAACCATATAACAAGCATGGGTGGCACATTTTTTTAATTTAGCTAGTGACACGTCTTCTATTTTCACTCTTTTCTTTTTATACAGATTCTAAGATTCACAATTTCATCCCTAGCATTAGTCCTCCAATATAAAAATTACTTAAATGTAAAAAATTATTAAATAAATTCTTATATTAAAAAAATTAAAAAATTTATCATATCATAAATAATTCAGAAATAAAAGTTATTATAGAATATATATATATATATATATATATATATATATATATATATATATATATATATATATATATATATATATATATGTGTGTGTGTGTGTGTGTTTTAACATGCAATGTGAGAGTGTCTCAATGGTTATGATATATGATACATATATATGTTATGATGTGTGGTGTGGGAGTGCATATATAAATTATGACATACGGTATGAGGTATAGATATATATTATAACATTAGGTGTAAGAGTTTATGTATATGATATATGTGCAATATAGGGGTACACATATATATTAAGATATGTAATATGAAAGTTAATGGATGCATTATGATTTCCTCTTACTTGTACTATGAACTATTTTTCCACTTAGGCTTTGTGATTTACTTTGAATCGAAGTTTTACCTCCTTATTATGCATTTGTCATTTTTAGGACTTTAGCTAGGAGAGTCCTAATTGAGAGGGGCATTCATATAAAACCTACCTAAGCCGACCCCTATTAAAGAGGTGAAGAGGCCAGCTAGGGTTAGGAGGTTGTTTCTTAGAGAAGAATTAGGAGTTGTAAAGGAATAGGAGTCTTGAGTAGAAGTCCTATTAGGAATTGGTTAGAAGTAGGAGTCTTGAGTAGGAGTCCTATTAGGAGTTAGGGTTTAGAAACCCTATAAATAGTCATGTATTCCTCTTCTTTTGATAAGCAATAGATGAATCTTTTCTGCAGCCTTTGAGCAGCAACTTGGAGGGAGGAACCCCTATAGAGTTCCAAGGAGGCCGATCCCCTAAAGAGATCAACCCCAAGTTTAGAATCTGCAAGGGTTCTAACACCTGGTATCAGAGCAGTATTCTTAGTGTCTCGCTGCCCTTCCACAGTCATCCATCAACCCTCCACAATTGTCCAAAGCAATTCCCACAATTGCTTAAAAGATCATCGCCGAATTCCGCCATCATCTCCACCACCGCGGATCATCCTTTGATCTGCCCATGAATTGCAACAGGTTCTGGTTTCCTACCTTACTGCTGCTGCAATTTAGTTATCCTTATTCAAAAATCTAAAAAATAAAAAATTTTCCTATATTGCTGCATAAACTTTTCATCACAAAGTTTTCATCTCTACGACGAAAGATACATTGCAGAATTCCAGCCGCATAGCACCATCTATTTGACCTTGCTACTATACTTTTTCTATCCAAATTTGTACAAAATTTTTATGACATCTTTGACACTTCCTAACAGTGGATTTCCTTTTGGTTTCATCGAAAAATTCTCAATATAAACTACTGATCTTTTATGTTTAATCTGCTACACTTGAAAATCTATGCTGCAGAAAATTTCAGCCACATATTGTTGCCTTAACCCATCTATTTGCAATCTTTTTTGAATGAAGTTTCTTATACACTTCATAGATCATCTTGGCTTCCATCTAAGATTAATCTATTGATAAATTCTTCTTTGAAAATGATTTTGTGTTGCTACAAATTTTCGTCGTAAACCGTTGAAATTTTTCGACGAGAATTCTGCTATCGCAACTTGCACCAATTTCCTTGCTGTTATACTACTGAAATTCTCTTGATTAAATTAGACATCCTTGCTGTCATATAAACTGTGATTTTGCTATCAATTTTCTCCTCAATTCTCTCAAGTTTTTGGTAGAAATTACATCGAGAAACCATTGTTTCTTCGACGACAATTCTACTCTTACAAGATAGCACATTCTTGCTGCAACTTCCACTAATTTCTATCAAACCTTTGCTGCCATCTACCACAGATCCAAAACTTTCATCCATGGCCCTAAAACTCCACCAAATCACACCTTCAAACTGCACCCAAAACAGCCAAAAAATAAGCCTAAATCGTAGCCTACATCCACCGATCCACCAACCCTTTCGACCATCACTTTTCTCAACCTATATATGCCTTTAACCTGACAACAAAAGAGAGATATTAACATCATAGATTTGGAGGCCTTCTCAAACAACAACTGATTACTGTTCTCATCGACACGGGCATCACTAATAACTTCCCGAATAGTAAGGTTGCTGCTCGGATGTCATGGCTACCTTAAGTTTGTCGAAGGCAGTAGAGGCTTTGTCCGACCATTGAAAAGCATCTTTTTTCAGTAGAGAAGTGAGTGGTGCACTGATCTTCCCATAGTACCAGATTTCAGTCGACCCTTCATCATTGAGACCGATGCATCTGGAGTCGGAATTGGAGCCGTTCTCATGCAAGATGGTCGACCACTAGCATACACTAGCAAGGCATTATCTCCCTTCCATCAAAATAAGTCAAAATATGATAAGGAGATGCTCACCATTATGCGTGCAGCAATGAGGTGGAGAACCTACTTGATTGGTCGACGATTTCAAATTAAAACCGATCATAAAAGCCTCATGTACTTTTTGGAGCGAAAGATATCATCCCCTGAGCAGCAAAAATGGGTAACAAAACTTCTTGGATTTGATTATGAAATAACTTACAAAAAGGGGAAATAGAATGTTCTTGCAGATGCGCTTTCGCAGCTACCCGAGCAAGCTGAAGTTTCGGTTATTTCACTTTTGACCAGTGACTTCCTTGAGGATATTAAGATGGAATGGCAGGAAGATTCAGAGACTAGTAAGATTATAAAAAAATTGGAGGAAGCACCAAGCTCCGTGGCTTATTACAATTGGGACTCAAAAGAATTATACTATAAGGGATGCATTGTGCTTATGATAAATTCTACTTGCATCTTTACTAGCAGATTTTGGACAAAGTTATTCCATATGTAGGGTACTAAATTGAAAAGGAGTATGGCATATCACCCACAAATCGACAGCCAAATATAAGTTGTAAATAGGTGCTTGATTATGAAATTATTTATAAAAAGGGGAAAGAAAACATTGTTGTAGATGCACTCTCACGGCTACCTAAGCAAGCTAAGGTTTCAACAATCTCCCTTCCGACCACTAGTCTCCTCATGGACATTAGAGAAGAATGGAAAAAGGATCCAGAGATCAGCAACATTATAAAAAAAATTGGAGGAGGATCCAAGTGTAATAGCCCACTACACTTGGGATTCGAGGGATCTACGCTACAAAAGTCGTATTGTGCTTATACCTGACTCCCCTTGTATCACAATCATCCTGCATGAAATGCACTCCATACCTTCAGCAGGGTACTCTGGATTCCTAAGAACCTACAAAAGAGTGATGCAAAATTTTTATTGGAGAGGGATGAAAAATATTATTGATGAATATGTGGCACAATGTGATGTATGTCAATAGCACAAGGGTGAAATTATGGCAAATCCAGGGAAACTACAACCACTACCTATACCGGACTCGGTGTGGACTGACATCTCTATGGACTTCATTGAAAGGCTGCCACCTGCCAAAGGTAAAAGCACAATTCTCGTGGTGGTTGATTGACTTACGAAATATGCTCATTTTTGTGCTGTAAGAAGTCCCTACACTGTTGCTAGTATTGCCCAAGTTTTCATAGAAAATATTGTTAAACTGCACGGGATTCCAAGGTCCATTGTAAGTGATTGTGATAGGATCTTCACTAGTAAATTTTGGATCGAGTTATTCCAATTACAAGGCACCAAACTCAAGATGAGCACAGCATATCATCCATAAGCTGATGGCCATACAGAGGTGGTAAACAAGTGTTTAGAGACATACCTTCGATATTTCGCTAGCGACCGATCAAAAGAGTGGGCAAAATGGCTTCTCTAGGCCGAATGGTGGTATAATACTACATATTATTCATCTACAAAATGTGCCCCTTATGAAGCATTGTATGGTCGACCGGCCCCTATGATTCCAAAGTATATAATTGGCTCGGCCAAGGTAGATCAGGTTGAACAAGAATTGATTGATAGGGACAAACTCCTACTACTGTTAAAAGATAATCTCTCTATAGCTCAAGCCAGAATGAAGCAGCAAGCCGACACATGACGAAGCGAAAGAGAATTTTTAGTAGGAGATTGGGTTTATCTTTGCCTACAACCATACAAGCAACTCTCCATCAATACTCGAGCCTCCATGAAGCTATGTCCATGATTTTTTGGGCCCTATCAGATCACAGAGCATATTGGAGCAGTGGCGTATAGACTTAAATTAGCTGAGGATGCCAAAATTCACCCTATCTTCCATGTGTCATGCCTGAAGCCCAAGTTGGGAGAACACGAGTGTTAGGACTCTAGCTAGGAGAGTCCTAATTAAGAGGGACATTCATGTAAAACTATTAGGACTTTAGCTAGGAGAGTCCTAATTGAGAGGGACATTCTGTTAGGACTCTAGCTAGGAGAGTCCTAATTGAGAGGGACATTCTGTTATGACTTTAGTTAGGAGAGTCCTAATTGAGAGGGACATTCATGTAGGAGGTTTTTTCTTAGAGAAGAATTAGGAGTTGTAAGGGAATAGGAGTCTTGAGTAGGAGTCCTATTAGGAGTTGGTTAGAAGTAAGAGTCTTAAGTATGAGTCCTATTAGGAGTTAGGGTTTAGAAGCCCTATAAATAGCCATGTATTCCTCCTCTTTTCATAAGCAATAGATGAATCTTTTCTGCAGCCTTTGAGCAGCAACTTGGAAGGAGGAACCCCTATAGAGTTCTTATGAGGCCGATCCCCTAAAGAGATCAACCCCAAGTTTAGAATCTGCAAGGGTTCTAACACCTGGTATCAGAGCAGCGTTCTTGGCGTCTCGCTGCCCTTCCATAGGCATCCATCAACCCTCTACAACCATCCAAAGCAATTCCCACAATTGCTTAAAAGATCATCACCGAATTCCGCCATCATCTCCACCACCACGGATCATCCTTTGATCTCCCCGTGAATTGCAACAGGTTCTGGTTTCCTACCTTACTGCTGCTGCAATTTAGTTATCCTTATTCAAAAATCAAAAAAAAAAAAATTTATTCCTATATTGCTGCATAAACTTTTCGTTACAAAGTTTTCATCTCTACGACGAAAGATACATTGCAGAATTCCAACCGTATAGCACCATCTGTTTGATCTTGCTACTGTGCTTTTTCTATCCAAATTTCTACAAAATTTTTATGACATCTTTGACACTTCCTAACAGTGGATTTTTATTTGGTTTCATCAAAAAATTTTCAATATAAACTACTGATCTTTTATGTCCAATCTGCTGCACTTGAATTGCAGAATTCAAGCCGCATAGCACCATCTGTTTGATCTTGCTACTATGCTTTTTCTATCCAAATTTCTACTAAATTTTTATGACATCTTTGACACTTCATAACAATGGATTTCCCTTTGGTTTTATCGAAAAATTCTCAATATAAACTACTAATCTTTTATGTCCAATCTGCTACACTTGAAAATCTATGCTGTAGAAAATTTTAGCTGTATATCGTTGCCTTAACCCATCTATTTGCAATATTTTTTGAATGAAATTTCTTATACACTTCATAGATCATCTTGGCTTCCATCTAAGATTGATCTATTAAGAAATTCATCTCTAAAAACGATTTTATGTTGCTACAAATTTTCATCGTAACCCGCTGAAATTTTTCGACGACAATTCTGCAATTGCAACTTGCACCAATTTCCTTACTGTTATACTGCCGAAATTTTCTTGATTAAATTAGATATCCTTGCTGTCATATAAATTGTGATTTTTCTATCAATTCCCTCCTCAATTCTCTTAAGTTTTTGGTGGAAATTACGTCGAGAAACCGTTGTTTCTTCGACGACAATTCTACTCTTACAAGACAGCACATACTTGCTGCAACTTCTACAGATTTTTGTCAAACCTTTGCTACCATCTACCATAGATCCAAAACTTTCATCCACAACCCTAAAACTCAGCCAAACTACACCCTCAAACTGTACCCAAAACAGCCACAAAACAAGCCTAAACCATAGCCTACATCCACCAATCCACCAACCCTTTCAACCATCACTTCTCTCAACCTATACATGCCTTTAACCCAACCACAAAAGAGAGAATTGGGGGCATATACTATGGCATCTAAGGAGGCAATCAATGCTAAATTCGAAGCCTTGGAGGTGCGAATGGAGGATAAGATTCGGATGCTCTTTACCGAACTCAGATTGGGCCGACCACTAAGCCCGAAGAAATCAAATCAAGGAGAGAGCTTTGCCCAATCACACCAAGCCCGAATAGATGACTTCCAAGGGAGTGGAGGCTATATGACTGACCCCAACTATCCATGCATGAGAGTGAACTTCCCTAGATGGGAAGAAGGAGACCCGATTGGTTGGATCTCACGCGCGGAGCGATATTTTCGGTACCACAAAATCGCGGATGTATCTATGGTGAAAATTGTAGCTATACATCTTGAAGGGGATGCTATACAGTGGTTTGACTGGTTTGAACATACTTATGGAGTCCTTTCATGGCGACAATTCAAAGAAGGACTGCTGATTCGTTTCAGACCAACCGATTACGAGAATATTGACGAACAACTAGCAAAGATCCGACAAACCTCCACCATTCAGGAGTACCAAACCAGGTTTGAAAGGTTATCTAATCAAACTTGTGATTGGTCTCAAAAATAGCTATTGAGGACCTTCATTGAGGGCTTGAAGCCGGAGATCCGAGGAGAAGTTAAAGCGCGACAACCGTATACACTTATGGCAGCCATCTCTTTCGCACGACATCAAGAGGAGCAATTGAACCATGAAGCTCGAAGGACTAGGGTCACTCCTCAACCAGTAATATTGAAGTCCTTAGCCCCCCCTACTGTTGACCAAGTCCCTGCACCAAAAAGGTTGACAAGAGAAGAGCTTCAGGAGCGATCTGCGAAGGGGTTATGTTGGCATTGCGACGAGCCGTGGAGCCATGAGCATCGCTGTAGTAAAGGGAGACTTTTTATCATTGAACCAGTAGAAGAAGAGGTCATTGAACATCCAGAAGAGAGCATTGAACATAAAGAAGAAGATGCAGAAGAAGAGCCACAACCGATCGAAGTTACGGTACATGCACTAGCCGGCTACTCAAACTCGCAAATGATGAAAGTTGGAGGCCTTCTCAAACAACAACTGATCACTGTTTTTATCGACACGGGCAGCACTAATAATATCCTAAACAGTAAGGTTGCTATCCGAATGGCATTACCTATCGAGAATCGTTGCAGGTTTGATGTTAAGGTCACTGACAGACGGATTTTGAAGTGTGATCGTAGGCGCCCGCAGGAGAAACTATTGCTGCAGGACCAAGAGATAATTACAGATTTCTTCCTTCTCCCTCTTGATGATCATGAGGCCATGCTCAGAATTAAATGGTTGACAACATTAGGTGATTTTTCTTGGAATTTTATGAAACTAATTATGAAATTTTACAGTAAGGAGAAACAGGTGATACTGCACGGGAAACATGGGGGCGACGTAAAGATGATTTGCACACAACAAATGAAGAAGGTTTTGCATAAAGCATGCAGTGGCTTTTTGGTACAACTTGAGCAGGAAACTAAGGGAGAGCCAACAAAATTGGAAGATCCAAATCTACTTCCTTTGCTTGCTGAATTTTTAGATATATTTGACGAACTACGCAACCTACCTCTTACCCGTCGGCATGATCATTGTATAACGATTCTTCCAGGCCAATCTCCAGCAAATGCTCAGCCATATCAGTATCCACATCTCCAGAAGGATGAAATAGAAAGGATTGTAAAAGAGATGATCAAAACAGGAGTTATTCAGCCATGTTGTAGCCCCTACTCTTCACCGGTGCCCCTCAAACGAAAGAAGGATGGAATATAGCGATTATGTGTTGATTACTGAACTCTCAATGGTATAACCATCAAGGATAAATACCCTATTCCAGTAGTAGATGAGTTGCAAGATGAAAGGGATCACAAATCTTCACAAAGCTGGACCTTCGATCCGGGTATCATTAAATACGAGTATGCGAAGAAGACATACCGAAAACCACATTTTGAACACACAATAACCACTATGAATTTTTGCTTTCTTTAAAAGAAGGTGGAATATCTTGGGCATATCATATCAGAGGAAGGTGTGGCAGTAGACCCCTTCAAAATTGGAGCAATGCAAAATTGGCTTACCCCGAGGAACATAAAATTGCTACATGGCTTTCTGGGTTTAATAGGCTACTACTGCAAGTTCGTGAAAATCTATGGAGAGATCAATGCACCACTTACTTACTTTCTGAAAAAAGATGTCTTCCAATGGTCGGACAGAGCCTCCATTGCCTTCGACAAACTTAAGGCAGCCATGACGACGACGCCGGTGCTAACACTGCCAGATTTCAACCAACCCTTCATTATTGAGGCCGACGCATCTGGAGTCGGAATTGGAGCAATTCTCATGCAAGATGGTCGACCACTCGCATACACTAGCAAGGCATTATCCCCCTCCCATTAAAATAAGTCAACATATGATAAGGAGATGCTCGCCATTGTGTGCGCAGCAACGAGGTGGAGACCCTACTTGATTGGTCGACGATTTCAAATTAAAACTGACCATAAAAGCCTTAAGTACTTTTTGGAGCAAAAGATATCATCCCTTGAGGTAACAAAACTTCTTGGATTTGATTATGAAATAACTTACAAAAAGGGGAAAGAGAATGTTCTTGCAGATGCGCTATCGCATCTTCCCGAGCAAGCTGAAGTTTTTGTCATTTCACTTTCGACCAGCGACTTCCTTGAGGATATTAAGATGGAATGACAGGAAGATTCAGAGACTAGTAAGATTATAAAAAAATTGGAGGAAGCACCAAGCTCCATAGCTCATTACAATTGGGACTCAAAAGAATTACACTATAAGAGTACTAAATTGAAAAGGAGTATGGCATATCACTCACAAACCGACGACCAGACAGAAGTTCTAAATAGGTGCTTGGAGATAGCATAAAGCCACCCACCAAATATGACTACCCAAGGAGGACTTCAAACTCAGCCAAGTGCCATTATTGATCGACGGATTATGACTCGACGACGATGATCCACTACTGAATCGCTAATACAGTGGGCAAACCTACTAACAGAAGATGCCACTTTGGAGAACTATGATGACTTGAAGATCAAATTCCCAAAATTCATGAATCGTCAGCCTCGAGGACAAGGCTGATTTGAAGAGGGCGGGTTTGTTAGGACTCTAGCTAGGAGAGTCCTAATTAAGAGGGACATTCATGTAAAACTATTAGGACTTTAGCTAGGAGAGTCCTAATTAAAAGGGACATTCTATTAGGACTCTAGCTAGGAGAGTCCTAATTGAGAGGGACATTCTGTTATGACTCTAGTTAGGAGAGTCCTAATTGAGAGGGACATTCATGTAGGAGGTTTTTTCTTAGAGAAGAATTAGGAGTTGTAAGGGAATAGGAGTCTTGAGTAGGAGTCCTATTAGGAGTTGGTTAGAAGTAAGAGTCTTAAGTAGGGGTCCTATTAGGAGTTAGGGTTTAGAAGCCCTATAAATAGCCATGTATTCCTCCTCTTTTCATAAGCAATAGATGAATCTTTTCTGCAGCTTTTGAGCAACAACTTGGAGGGAGGAACCCCTATAGAGTTCCAAGGAGGCCGATCCCCTAAAGAGATCAACCCCAAGTTTAGAATCTGCAAGGGTTCTAACAACGAGTCACCCTAGATCAAACTGCCCAACACCACTAAGGATGGAGTTATTCAAGCTCAACCACAAGTCATCCTCGATCGCAGGATCATGATGCATCGCCGACGTCCCTCTACTGAAGTACTAGTACATTGTAGGAGGTTTTTTTTCTTAGACAAGAATTAGGAGTTGTAAGGGAATAGGAGTCTTGAGTAGGAGTCTTATTAGGAGTTGGTTAGAAGTAAAAGTCTTAAGTAGGAGTCCTATTAGGAGTTAGGGTTTAGAAGCCCTATAAATAGCCATATATTCCTTCTCTTTTCTTAAGCAATAGATGAATCTTTTCTGCAGCCTTTGAGTAGCAACTTGGAGGGAGGAACCCCTATAGAGTTCCAAAGAGGCCGATCCCCTAAAGAGATCAACCCCAAGTTTAGAATCTGCAAGGGTTCTAACATGAACTTTTTTATCCAGACTCCCTCCTTTGCTACCTTTGTTGTAGTAATGTACTTTGCCTTTGTGATCGAGTCAACAGTAGTATCTTGCTTTGAACTCTTCCAGTACACTGCTCCTTCATTCAAGGTGTACATATACCTCGAATTCGATTTGCTTTCATCGATATCGGACTGAAAACTCAAGTCCATATAGCCTTCAACCTTGAGGCTACTATCTCTAAATACCAGTAAAAGATCCTTAGTCCTTCTTAAGTACTTAAGGATACATTTTACTACTTTCCAATGCTCTAAGCCTAAATCTTCTTGATACCTACTCGTGATACTTAAAGCATGTGCTATATCAGGCCTGTACATAGCATGACATATATGATAGGTTCTATCGTTGAGCTATAAGATATCCTATCTATGTTCACCCTTTCTTTAGGAATCTTTGGAGACATACTCCTAGAAAGCGATATCCCATGTCTTATCGGTATGAGTTCTCTCTTGGAATTTTCTATACCAAACCTTTTGACATTGGTATCTATGTACTTGGATTAGGGTAAGCCAAGAATCCATTTGGATCTATCTCTATAGATCCGAATCCCCAAGATATAGGATGCTTTCCCTAAGTCCTTCATGGAGAAGTGTCTATATAACAAAGCATTTACTATTGATAGCATTCTTATATCATTCCCAATGATCAGGATGTCATCCACATATAACACCAAGAAGGTGATAGTGCTCTCACTTACCTTCCTATACACACAAAGTTCATTTTCATTCTTAACTAAGTTATAAGAGCTGAATGCCTCATCAAATCTTATGTTACAATTTCGGGAAGCTTGCTTTAGTCCATAAATGGAATGGACCTAAGTAACCTACACATCTTATCTAGGCAATCATTGGACATGACTCCCTCATGCTTTATCATATACACCTCTTTCTCGAGATTGCCATTAAGGAATACGGTTTTCACATGCTACATAACCCAATAGAATTTGGATAAATTTTAGCATACTTATGGGTGAGAAGGTTTTGTCATAGTCAACACTTTGCCTTTGACGATACCAGTAACATCTCCCATTTTTGAAAATTTAGTACATGCATGTTTGTAAATATGAGAATTATTTAATATTTTTTTTTATTAAATGATATTATATTAAAAGTTTATGGCTAGAGACCTAAGAGTGAATATTAAAATTTTGATATGATTTATGAAAGATTTAGATTTAAGTTAAAAAAAAATGGTGGACATGTGTCATTAGCTAACCTAAGGTTGGTGCCACTTATGTTTGCTCTAAAGATGACAACTAGTCATTTTCATGCATGCATGACACCTTGCAACCTTTGTATTAGACAAACCCAAGTAATTAGAGTAATTAGATTAGAGATTAAAGAAAAAAAAAATTAAGTTTCTGCAACCAACGTTAGTTTGAGAAGAGAAGGGAAGAAGAAGAAGAAGAAGAAAAAGAGGAAAAGGAAGCTTTGCTTGAGGTTTTGCATCAACTCCCCACATTTGGGAATCAAACTCTTCTAAGGCAAGTGTTCTAACCCCATCCCATAGTAATCCTAATCTCTGTTTTTATTTTAATTCTACATAATTTGAAAGATTTTAGCTTAGCACCAAACCTTTCTTTCGTTTTGATACAAAGCCATGAATTTATAATTTTTCTGTAATCTAACCTCTATGTACTATTTTAGACCTAACTTTTAGCACTAAACTCTGATTTAGGCAAAGACTAATTCATTTGAAAGTAAACTTAAAGATATTTATTTTGATACTAAGATTGAATGATTTGGAGTTTAAATGCCTACTCAGACTTCTATTTCAATTAACCCTATAGATTCTGTAAAATAAGGACTATAAATTCTGATCTCTTGTTGCTTAATTGCTTATAACTTCCTACTGGGAACTCAAATTCATGCAAAATATAATTTATTGAAAACTAGTCTCAAACATTTCTATGATTATCTGATTTGAAATTTTTAGAATACAAATGCAAACTAAAAACATATGTTTTTATCGACCCTATAGATTTAGTAAAACAGAGCTGATTTTTTTGACCTTTTACTACGAAATTATTTGTAACTCCCTATTGTAAACTCGAATTCTAGAAAAAATTAATTTATCTGAAAATAGATTAATACATCATTCAAATGACATATATTTTATATAAATTGGAGCATAATTGATTATCTAAATAATTTATGCAATCTGCCTCTTAAATTCTGCTAGAATCAAGCTTTGGTCGATTTTTCCTCCTCTTGTTTCTTCTTTTTGGTAATCAATTTTAGCAAAAACCCTTACTTAAGTTGAGCTTTACATTATTGCCTTAAATTCTTGTATTCTTTTCTCCTTCAATTATTTGTATACCTACATTTATTATGTAAAGTTCAAGTTTGTATCGTAATGTTTTGTATAGGCACATGCATTCCGTTGTTTCCGCATGTGTTTCTGATATGTCCCAATTTTATTTTCACTATCCTTTTGTACTCCGGTGTTTATGAGATAAATGTAAACCTTTACTAGAAATGATAAAGTGAGTTATGCTTAGAGACCGGGATGCTCTGCTGGCCCCCTATGATTTTACTCAGACGTGGGTGGATGAAGCTCCCAATCGTGGGAGACTTATGTTTGGTGTTCATTCAGAAATGGATGGACCATATTATGTTATGATCTCACTTCATCTTCTATATGTTTGACATGATATCCAAGGCTTTGGCTGTGTTTCTATGCATACTTTGGATAAGAATGAAATGAAAGCAATGTCATGTGACATTTGAGCTTCTATTAATGTTTTTTTCTTTGATATGTATCCAAAGTGTTTATATGTCTTTATTATACCTTGAAATATACCATATGCCATGGATATGCTCCTTATGCTAATGATATACTCCAGTTACCTTTCCTCGATTATATAAACAAAACATGCTTTGAACGAAACGACATCGTAATTCTGCATTCAAACAAAATATGCCTCTGTTTTCATCTTGTATCTCTGCTTTGTATTTTTTATACTTTATTTGTTTGAAAACTGTTCTCTTTGTTATGGATATGCTAGTCACTTGCTGAGCTTTATATGCTCATCCCGTTGCTATATAAAATTTTCAGGATAGCTTATCGCTCGCTGAAATGTGTAAATTGGGTTGAGGTAGTGGAAAGCTAAAAGATTTGGGGGCAAATATTTCGTACTTGATAGGTTGAGGTTGTATATGTTCCTTTTGTGTGTAATGAAATATCAATGACAAATCTAGATCGATGTATCTTATAAATATTTAGAAAGTTTCTCTCATGTCGGGATTTTGAGAATGTTAAGTTTAAGTTATGTAATGATATTACTTGTGGTACATGTTGGTTCTATGATTGTATAGATTGCCACGCTTTTGGATTTATGATGTGGTTATGGTTTAGTTAAATTGGCTTTGGATTTTGTGAAGTGATACGATGGTATGATTAACAACTACCTAGGTTTTATGAATTGTGGATTATATAAGTGAATTTTGACTTGAGTGTTTTCTTAGTAGCCTCAAATGTGTGATTGGATCCAGGATTATTTGTTGAATTATAATATTATCAATTTTGAGTTAGGTTCATACCTCCTGAATGAGAATTAAATTTAGGTGGCATGACAGAGGTGGTATCAGAGCATGATTTGAGGATCACTAAGATTTTTTTTTTTTGATATGCTAGATGCACAATAAAAAAATTTGGATGTTTAGTGACTTATTCAGAGATTGATCAAAAAAATTCTCTTTCGTTGTTTTTAGGAAGTGAGGCTGACGAGGTCATCTGGTTCTCTTGTTGCATCTACTGCTGATCAATTGAGTGGAATTATGAGAACTCTAGATACTATGACACTAGTGATGGAACAATAAGTCCAACAAGGAAGAAATGATAGACTCGGGACATCAAACCAGACTGGGTTGGGAATTGAACAGATTAAGAAGCTTAGTCCTCTCAGTTTTAGTAGTGAGCCTAATCCAATGGTAGTAGAACGATGGATAATGTAAATAGAGAAACTATTTGACGTCTTAAATTAGCCTGATGATCAGAAGGTTTCTCTTGTAGCCTTTATGTTGGAAGGAGAGGCTGAGCACTGGTGGAGAATGATTAAAAGGATTTCTGAAATCAAACATGAGCTAATCACATGGAAGGTATTCATAGAAAAGTTCAACAATAAATATTTTCCATATTGCATTAGAGAGCAGAAAGAATTGGAGTTCTTAGATCTCATCTATGGAAATTTGATTGTTGCAAGGTATGAATCTAAATTCACTGAGCTCTCTAGATTTGCCACTCATATAACTGATGATGAAATTAGAAAAGCTAAGAAATTTGAAAGGGGCCTAAGGCCAACTATAAGAAGTCGGATAATAGCATTAAAACTCTAATCTTATGCTGATGTGGTCGAAAGGGCTCTGATAATTGAAAGAGACTTGGAGGAAATTCAGGAAATCAAGGATAAGAAAGATAAGAAGCTTATCAGTAAAAGTAAGAGAGGGAATGAATTTGAAACAAGTTATAAGAGGGTCAAGACGTCCAGATTTAATTAAAAAAAAACCACCATAGAGGACTCGGTCATGTGCTAAATACGGATTAAATCATAAAATAAGTCAATGTTTTTGGACGACTGGAGTTTGTTTTGCTTGTAGGAAATGACCAAGTCCTCTGTGGTGAGATGAATCAAGTGCATTAGAAGATGAAGAGCAAACCAACGAAGACGAGGTAATGTTTTAAAACTTTAAATAAAAAGTACATCCTGATTTCTTATGTTAGGCGTCAATTCATTCTAGGGACAGTTTCCGAGTTGAGATAAGTCATTGTCCATTTTCCATAATCTGAGTTGACCCTTTGAGTCTTGCCTATCTCTCCACTTAGTCTTGTTGGTCCAGTTTTGAGTCTTCAGTGAATTCTTAGTTCTGTCGTAGTTGCTTGGCCAATGGAACTGTAAACTCCCTTTCCAGACTTTGAATCTACTGCTGAGCTGATACAGCAGATGCTAACTCCAAAGAAATCAATTTAGGCTAAGGAACATACCGGAAGTAGGGCACAGTTATGAAAGCTTCGACTTATTCCCCTGCTTTACCTGCTTTAAGAATAGAGAATGAAGAAGTGACATAATGAATCTCAAATTGATTCACATCTGATCTGGTCGACTTAGAGCCAATAACAGAACGATACTTTTCAGACGAAAACAGTCAAACTAGGATCATAAGCGGGATAAGTATCTTCAGCAGTTTCATTAGCCGGGGGTTCAAGAAGAGGTAGATCGGGATCAGGATAAGGAGTTGACGCAGAAGCGGAGCGGTGTTGGGAATCTTAATCCAATCTCAATTGACTTACTCGAAATCTGTATATTTATTTGACGTCGCAAGCAAGATAGAACGGGGGTCTTTTTCTTTATAGTTATTTATTAGGGAATAATTGGTGATATTCCGACATTTGACTTACAACTAAGAGCTTTAGAGCAGATATCTCATTAAAGGAAGGGACATTCATGGGCAGCTAATATCTTATGGGCATAGCTGCTATCACATCCCTTGATTTTCCTAATTATATGAGAAAATCTTTATGTTGAAAAAAATCCTCCATTCTATTGAGAAAAATTCTTCCTCCTAATCTATATAAATAGGAGAGGGATATGTTAATGTATTTAAGCCTTTTCATGTTGAATCTCGTATTTTGATGATGAAACTACTTGATATATGTTTATGATTTAATCTGCGTTTTAACTGACGCAGGATGCTTCGATTAGGATGAGACAATTAAAGCAGGAAAATCATGTTGTGTCGGAGGAACATGTCACAAGATTTGATGTCGGGCCGGTGGATCGGTCGACGTATCGATAGAAGGCTTCGGGCCGTGGATTCGGACATCGGGCCAAGAAGAGCGGGTATTGTGCCAAGGATATCGGAGTTGCGGAGTCAACTGGCCGATTGGGCAATAGGCTGTAGGAGAGGACGATGCGCCGAAGAATCGGACGAAGCGTCGAGGGACCAATGACATGCCGGACAACTTGGTTAATTGCTTAGGATTTATTATCTCGATCGAAGTTTTGTTTTAAGTGTGCATGATTAACTACGATGGAAGAAAGACATGCAGCAGGAGTTGCACTGGAGTCAAGACAATGATCACGTTGGGAGTTCGAGAGTTCGACGGAAGTTCAGACAATCGTCGAAGGTTCTGCGGGAACAAATCCGAGAAGTGCATGAGCTTGCCAAAGAAGCTTGTCGGAACTCGCCAAGTAGAACGTCACAAGTCCAGGTGTTTGTCGGAAGTCCGCAGGAGCATCATCGAGGGTTCATCGGATGATCGACGGAAGTTCGCCGGAAGAAGCGATTGACGCACCGGAGCACGTTGCAGTAAATGTCTTAGGGAATATCGTAGTTAGCACAATGATTAAGTTGGAAATGGGAGGTGATCCCATTAACTTAATCTTAGGGCAATTGGGCCCTTGAAAAACCCAAATTGGGCCGAATGGATCAACCCATTCGGACCCTGATTTTTGCAAAGCGGTTGAACCGCCCAAGGCAGGAGGTTGCACCGCCTGGGCTCAGTCTCCGAGCGAGACTGGGAGGTGCAACCGCTCCAGTCAGGCGGTGGCACTGCTTGGGCTCAGTCTCCGAGTGAGACTAGGCGGTGAAACCTCCCCTGACAGGAGGTGGCATCGCTTGGGCTCGGTCTCCGAGCACTGGCTGAGCGATGCAACTGCCTCAGTCAGGAGGTTGCACCGCCTGAGCTTGGTCTTCGAGCTCTAGCAGGAGGTACAACCGCCCCTAACAGGAGGTGGCACCACCCAGAGGCTCAGTCTTCGAGCTCTATCAGGCGGTGCAACCGCTCTAGTCAGGAGGTGCAACCGCCTGATCCCGAAATTTCGGGAATTGACAGTTTTGAGCTCCAAATTTGAACTGGGTTGGGGCCTATAAATACCCCACCCATTCAGCACTGAAAGGACATCAACTTATACCGAAATCTTGATCTTGTTCTGTGATTTTTAGAGCTCAAAATTGTTGTGAAGGCCAAAAGTTCTTCTCCCTCTTTTCTTCCAAGTTCTGAGTTGTAAAGAGAGGAGAGAAAATTCTGTAAGGGTTGTCTCCTTAGCCCGTCAAAAGGATTGAAATTGTAAAAGGGTGGTTGGCATTCGCCTATTGAAGGAAGGCCTCTAGTTGACGTCGGTGACCTCATCGGTGGAGGAAGCCAAAAGTGGAGTAGGTCAAGATTGACCGAACCACTCTAAATCTCGGTTTGCATTTACTTTGAGCATATTATCTTTCTGCAAACTTCCTCAAAAGCTTACTACTTTCTACGCATATACGATCGGGTTTCAAGCTTTGCACTTTCCGAACCAGCGTTTAGACGTAAATCAGCTTTTTCGTATGATCATCATATTTCAGTTTGCGTTTACGTTTTGATTTCTATCATAACTACAAACTGCCTTTATATCCTTGCTTAAACTGTATCTCACCTAATCAAGTGATTTACGAATCAGCATTTAGATGTAAATTAGCTTCTTCGTACGAACGTCGTATTTCAGTTTGCGCTTATATTCTGGTTTTCATCATAACTGCAAACTGCCTTCATAGATTGATTTTAACGTCATCTCGCTTAATCTTAAGTTGAAGTAATCTTCGAATTGGCTTTCACACTGAAATCGTTTTTATCATTCGAACGTGTTTTATCGTTGAAAGATTTCCGCTGTACTAATTCATACCCCCCCCCCCTCTTAGTGCTCTTGATCCTAACAATTGGTATCAGAGCAGGGTTTTTCTCATTTCGGATTTACACTTGAGAAAAATGGCTCTTCATGGCTTTCAAGAGGGCTTATCAGTTGTTCGTCCACCATTGTTTAACGGATTAGACTACACTTATTGGAAAACTCGAATGAGAGTTTTCTTGATTTATATGAATTTGGATTTATGGAATATCATTGAAAACGGTTTTCAACTTCCCTCTAAACCAATGAACGAATGGTCGGATTTGGAGAAGAAGTATTTTTCTTTAAATGCAAAGGCTATGAATGCCTTATTTCGCACTTTGGACAAAAATGAGTTCAATCGGATTTCTACGTGCGAAACGGCTTTTGACATTTGGCGAACACTTGAAATCACGCACGAGGGAACTAGTAGAGTCAAAGACTCGAAAGTTAACATTTTATTGCATGATTTTGAGCTTTTTCGAATGCAACCAAGCGAGACTAT
The DNA here is from genome assembly GCF_036884655.1 of Musa acuminata AAA Group. NCBI lineage: Eukaryota > Viridiplantae > Streptophyta > Magnoliopsida > Zingiberales > Musaceae > Musa > Musa acuminata. Next base: position 26,379,134 of record NC_088345.1, on the reverse strand, counting down.
AGGCGGCATGTACACCCGTTTCACGGATGTCGTCAATAGTTTAAGAGCTCTTGGAAAATATTTTTCAGATTTTGAACTCGTAAACAAGATTTTGCGTTCTCTTTCTAAGAAGTGGGATTCAAAAGTAACTACAATACAAGAAGCTAAAAACCTAAACAACTTACCAATTAAAGAACTAATTGGTTCGTTGATGACATATGAAATGGTGCACAAAGCACATGATAAACATGATGAACAAAATCACCTTCCAAAGAACAGGAAGGATTTGGAACTCCGGACAAATGAATACCACTTGAGCGATGACTCAAGTGATGAGGACAATGATGAACTTGAACTTCGAACACTAAATCTTAATAAGTTTATTAAACAAAAATCTAAAATAAATAATAAACTTGAACGAAGGAAGAGGCCAAAGAAGAAGAACACAAAGTGGGATAAATCGAGCTCCTCTGAAGACGAGGAGAAAATTAAGAAAGGCGAGGTGACAAACTACGCCTTAATCACTTTCAATGATGAGGTAATCGAAATCCCCCTAATTTATTTTGAAATTACTTGATGCTTTCATGTATTTTCTCTTTTAGTTTAGAATTAATTTTCTTAAAAATTACATGTTTTAAAAAAATTATGATCATGCTAAGTAATTTCGAAAATGATAATATTGCATATTTTACGATAAAAAAATAAAATGATCTTGATTGAAAATATGAAATCATGGTTAAGAAGTAATAATGTGTATTACGCTGATTTCCATTGTTATTTCTCGATTTTGATTAAAAAAAATCATGTTTGATTTGAAGAAATGCATAATGATGAAATTAAATATTTTGATTAACAATTTTATGCATGAGATTTTAAGCTATACATGATGATAAGCATGTGTTATTTTCATGAGTGTATTTGAAAAACTATGGCAAAAATGTGCTCGAATGCATGAACTCGTTAAGATTATTTTTTGGACTTTCTTGATTCAATGTTCAAATCACTTAATTGCCATGATGATTTTACACTATTACATGACTTAATAACATGTTGGAAATTATGTGTTTTAATGATCATGAGCATGTTTTATCTTCATGATTGAACTTGAAAATCTATAGCAAAATCTTGTTCGAATGCATGAAAGTATTAATTTCATTTTTGGATTTGCTTTAACAATTGGTATCCTAACAATCGGATTTTCTCATACACTTATGAAAAATATTTTTCTGAAATGGATTTGATGAAATGATTCCTGCTTATAAATTTCATCTTGAAATATGGATGATAGTGTTTTTTGCAAAGATTTGTTTCATGTGTAGAGAAAGAATTTATAAATCATAATACAATGAGATTTCTTATGCAAAAATAAAGTGCTTTTGTGATTCTTTGCATTGTTGTCTTGTATGCTTCATGTGATAATATGAATACATGAAACACTTATGAGATGATTTTTATGCAATTCCTTGTATTCATGAAATGTTTATCTCATCACCTAATAATTCTTCTTGATATTCCTTATGTGATGATAAGAATACATGAAAATTCATTAATTTGTTTTGATACAAATAAGAAGTTTCGATCATATATGGTAGGATGTAATTTGACAAATTTGGTACCATCATGTTACAAAATAAATGATGATTAGGAATCATGCATTAATGATGATTGATTTTTCGGTATTAGCATGGATATATGAAAAGAGGCGAACTAGCTAGCTTACACAATTCAAGATGAAAGCAAAAATTACACTCCTCTAAAGAGAAGATGCAAATGTAACACTTGCCAAATTGTTTGCTTACCTCATGTAAAACATTATCTCTTACTAGTTTGGCATTTTGCAAGCTTGTATTTTGCAAAGAAAGCAAAGATGACACTTCTCAAAAGAGAAGGAAGAGCTTGTTATCTTGAACATCACAAGCTTGCCAAACAAAAATTGCAAAAGTGCTATCTTCCCTATCTCAAGAAGCAAAACATGCTAAACTTACACCTTGCAATGGAAGCAAAATTGCGAGCTCAAACATTGCAAAGGAAGCAAAAATTTGCTTGCTTGCAACTTACATATTTCAAGAAGCAAGAGTTGCCTTCTTGAACATCTCTAAATTGCTAGCTTGCAAGTTCTAAAATGTTGTAACATTGCTAGCTTGTATGTTCTAAAAGTGCTATCTTGTATGCTGTAAAAATTGCATATCTAAAACTTGATAGCTTGAATGTTTTAAGTATGATGTAACATTTGCTAAATTTTCTGGCTTCAAAACTGCATGATGATAAAAATGGATATTATGTTTTTCATGTATTAAGTTAAACTAATATTCCAAACACAAGAATAGTTGGACTTCTCCTTTTTGTTGATGACAAAGGGGGAGAAGTATGTTGATGACATGACATGTTATGCATAAGTTTATGCATAAGTTCATGATGATGTGTTGTAAGTATTCATGATGAATATTGCAATGACTTGAATTCAGTTTGAATTCAAGGTTCTATCAATATGGCATATTGATAGGGGGAGTTTGTTTAAACTCAGGGAGTTAAGTTTAACTCCGTCATCAAGTGGTTGTCATCATAAAAAAGGGGGAGATTGTTGAATCTCGTATTTTGATGATGAAACTACTTGATATATGTTTATGATTTAATCTGCATTTTGAGTGACGCAGGATGCTTCGATCAAGTTGAGACAATTAAAGCAGGAAAATCATGTTGTGCCGGAGGAACATGTTAGAAGATTGGACGTTGGGCCGGTGGATCGGTCAACGTATCGATAGAAGGCTTCGGGTTGTGGACTCGGGCATCGGGCCAAGAAGAGCAGGTATTGTGCCAAGGATATCAGAGTTGCAGAGTCAATTGGCCGATTGGGCAATAGCTGCAGGAGAGGATGATGCGCCGAAGAATCGGACGAAGCGTCGAGGGACCAATGACATGTCGGACAACTTGGTTAATTGCTTAGGATTAATTGTCTCGATCGAAGTTTTGTTTTAAGTGTGCAGGATTAACTACGATGGAAGAAAGACATGCAGCGGGAGTTGCGCCGGAGTCAAGACAATGATCACGTTGCGAGTTCGAGAGTTCGACGGAAGTTCAGACAGTCGTCGGAGGTTCTATGGGAACAAATCCGAGAAGTCCATGAGCTTGCCAAAGAAGCTTGTCTAAACTCGCCAAGTGGATCGTTGCAAGTCCAGGAGTTTGCCGGAAGTCCGCAGGAGCATCACCGAGGGTTCATCGGATGATCGACGGAAGTTCGTCGAAAGCTCGTCGGAAGAAGTGATTGACGCACCGGAGCAAGTTGCAGTAAATGTCTTAGGGAATATTGTAGTTAGCACAATGATTAAGTTGGAAATGGGAGGTGATCCCATTAACTTAATCTTGGGGTAATTGGGCCCTTGAAAAACCCAAATTGGGCCAAATGGATCAACCCATTCAGACCCTGATTTCTACCAGGCGGTTGAACCGCCCAAAGTAGGAGGTTGCACCGCCTGGGCTCAGTGTCCGAGTGAGACTGGGAGGTGCAACCACTCCAGCCAGGCGGTGGCACCGCCTGGGCTCAGTCTCCGAGCGAGACTGGGCGGTGAAACCTCCCTTGATAGGAGGTGGCACCACTTAGGCTTGGTCTCCGAGCACTGGCTGAGCGGTGCAACCGCCTTAGTCAAGAGGTTGCACCGCCTGAGCTCGGTCTTCGAGCTTTGGCAGGAGGTAAAACCGCCCCTGACAGGAGGTGGCACCGCCTAGAGGCTCAGTCTTCGAGCTTTGCCAGGCGGTGCAACCGCTCCAGTCAGGAGGTGCAACCGCCTGATCCCGGAATTCCAGGAATTGATAGTTTTGAGCTCCAAATTTGAATTGGGTTGGGGCCTATAAATACCCCACCCATTCAGCACTGAAAGGGCATCAACTTACATTGAAATCTTGATCTTTTTCTGTGATTTTTAGAGCTCAAAATTGTTGTAAAGGCCAAAAGTCCTTCTCCCTATTTTCTTCTAAGTTCTGAGTTGTAAAGAGAGGAGAGAAAATTCTGTAAGGGTTGTCTCCTTAGCCCGTCAAAAGGAGTGAAACTATAAAAGGGTGGTTGGCGTTCGCCTATTGAAGGAAGGTCTCTAGTTGACGTCGGTGACCTCGTCGGTGGAGGAAGCCAAAAGTGGAGTAGGTCAAGATTGACCTAACCACTCTAAATCTCGGTTTACATTTACTTTGAGCATATTATCTTTACTGCAAACTTCCTCAAAAGCTTACTGCTTTCTGCGCATATACGATCGAGTTTCAAGCTTTGCACTTTCCGAACCGGTGTTTAGACGTAAATCAGCTTTTTCGTATGATCATCATATTTCAGTTTGCGTTTACGTTTTGATTTCTATCATAACTGCAAACTGCCTTTATATCCTTGCTTAAACTGCATCTCGTACGAACGTCGTATTTTAGTTTGCGCTTATATTCTGGTTTTCATCATAACTGCAAACTGCCTTCATAGATTGATTTTAACGTCATCTCGCTTGATCTTAAGTTGAAGTAATCTTAGAATCGGCTTTCACACCGAAATCATTTTTATCATTTGAACGTGTTTTATCGTTGAAAGATTTCCGCTGCACTAATTAACCCCCCCCCCCCCCCCCCCCTCTTAGTGTGCTTGATCCTAACATTTCACTTCTTCAATAAAGTTTCTTCAATAATTATTCTTATCTTCTATTCTTTCCATCATGGTATCACAAAGCAGTGAGAAAAGCGAAGCTTCGCTCTTGCCTTCGGCTAGCGACCAACGCCACTGAGAAAAGCAAAGCTTCGCCCTTGCCTTTGGCTAGCGACCAACGCCGCTGAGAAAAGCAAAGCTTCGCCCTTGCCTTCGGCAGCGACCAACGCCTCTACAACCAAATTTCTAAGAGGCTCCACGGTTAATCCTCATCTTCCTCACCGCGATAGTCTTCGTTGATCTGTGGCGGACTTAAGGAGAACAAAAGGAACACCTATGCACTCACAGCAACAACAATCGCAGTAGCAGCAGCGATTTGCTCTTACTCTACTTACGACTCTCGCTCGTAAACCATTCTTTACATCGTTCCAAGATTGGTATCCTTGACAGAAGCACCATCTTGCTGGCGCATGATAAAATATAAGATTTCCTCAACTATACGAGGAAATCTCTCTATTTTGTTGAGGAAAATCCTCCATTCTGTTGAGAAAATTTTTTTCTCCTAATCTATATAAATAGGAGAGGGACATGTTAATGTATTTAAGCTTTTTCACTTCTTCAATAAAACTTCTTCAATAATTGTTCTTATCTTCTATTCTTTTCATCAAAAGGAATGGCCATTCAGGGGTATAGCTGTTACCACAGCCCTTGCAGTTAACGTAGGAGATATCTCATTAAAGGAATGGGCACTCAGGGGCATAGCTGCTACCACACCCTTACAGTTAACGTAGGGGTTACCCTATTTCAAGAGATTAATGTCACAAGGATACCCTATTTCAAGAGATTAATGCTACAAGAAAGGATTTGCCCCATTACGAGCAGACTCCCCTTTTCATGAGAAACTAAAAATAGGGAATTTCGCACAGATATGTTAGAATTGTTGAATCTCGGATTTTGATGATGAAGTCAATTGTCATTTGTTGTCTAATCTATGTGTTGAGATAAGTGTGCAGGATTAACTACGATGAAAGTTAGACAAGCAGCAGGAGTTGCGCCGGAGTCAAGATCATGATCACGTTGGGAGTTCGAGAGTTCGACGGAAGTTCGGACGGTCGTCGGAGGTTCTGCAAGAACAGATCCGAGAAGTACGGAAGCTTGCCAAGCGAAGCTCGTCGGAACTTGCCAAGTGAATCGTCGCAAAATCCAGGAGTTTGCCGGAAGTCCGCAGAAGCATCACCGAGGGTTCATCGGATGATCGACGGAAGTTCGCCGGAAACTCGCCGGAAGAAGCGATTGACGTACCGAAGCAAAACTGCAGAAATTGTCTTAGATTTAATCGTAGTTAGCACGTTGATTAAGTTAGGAATGGGAGGTGATCTCATTAGCTTAATCCTGGGGCAATTGGGCCCCTGAAGAACTCAAATTGGGTCGAATGGTTCAACCCATTCGGACCCAAGGTGCTGTGGGCGGTGCAACCGCCCCAGCCAAGTGGTGCAACCGCCCAGGGCTCAGTCTCCAAGCGAGACTGGGCGGTGCAACATCCTCTGTCAAGAGGTAGCACCACCAGAGCTCAAGTTTCGAGCTCTGCCAAGAGGTGCAACCACCAAGCTCGGTCTTCGAGCTCTGGCAGAGAGGAGCAACCTCTTTGGACAGGAGAGGCACCGCCTGAGCTCGGTCTTCGAGCTCTAGCAGAGAGGAGCAACCACCTCTGGCAAAGAGGTGCAACCACCTCTGGCAGAGAGGTGCAACCTCTCTGGTCAGGAGATGCACCGCCTGAGCTCGGTCTTCGAGCTCTGGCAGAAAGGTGCAACCACCCCTGACAGAGAGGTGCATCCGCCTGAGCTCAGTCTTCGAGCTCTGCTAGGCGGTGCAACCTCTCCAGTCAAGAGGTGCAACCGCCTGATCCCGGAATTCCGGGATTTGATCGTTTTGAGCTCCAAATTTGAACTAGGTTGGGGCCTATAAATACCCCACCCGTTCAGCACAGAAAGGGTACAGATCCACTCCGAATTCCTGATCTTTTCTGTGATTCTAAGAGCTCAAAATTGTGTAAAGTCCAAAAGTTCTCCTCTTTCTGTTCTTCAAAGTCTTGAGTTGTAAAGAGAGGAGAGAAAGGATCTGTAAAGGTTGTCTCCTGAGCCTGTCAAAAGGAGAGAAACTGTAAAAGGGCAGTTGGCCTTCGCCTATTGAAGGAAGGCCTCTAGTTGACGTCGGCAACCTCATCGGTGGAGGAAGCCAAAAGTGGAGTAGGTCAAGACTGATCGAACCACTCTAAATCTCTGGTTTGCGTTTATTTTTGAGCACTTTATCATTACTGCAAACCTCCTACATAGCTACTGCCCTCTGCGCATTTACGAACGATTCTCTAAGTTCAGATCTTTCCGAATTTGCATTGAGACGTAAATCGGTGTTTTCGTACGATCTTTACATCGCAGTTTACGCTTACGCTTTGATTCCATTCATAACTGCAAACTGCTTTCTGCACATTCACAAAAAGATTTTCAAAGTTCAGTTTCTGTGTTTAGACGTAAAACTGCGTTTAGACGCAAAACTGTGTTTAGACGTAAAACCACGTTTAGACGCAAAACTGCGTTCAGACGCAAAACTGCGTTCAGACGCAAAACTGCGTTCAAACGCAAAACTGCGTTCAGACGTAAAACTGCGTTCAGACGTAAAACTGCGTTCAGACGCAAAACTGCGTTCAGACGTAAAACTGCGTTCAGACGCAAAACTGCGTTCAGACGCAAAACTGCGTTCAGACGCAAAACTGCGTTCAGACGCAAAACTACGTTCAGACGCAAAACTACGTTTAGACGTAAAACAGCGTTTAGACGTAAAACATCGTTTAGACGTAAAACTGAGTTTAGACGTAAAACTGCGTTTAGACGTAAACTGCGTTTAGACGTAAACTGCTCTTAGACGCAATCTGCGCTTAGACGCAAACTGTGCTTAAATACAAACTGTGAATCGGATTTTGCATCATAATAGATTTTATTGAACAAACGCACCTATCGGTTTTAAATTGCTGTAAGATTTCCGCTGCACTAATTCACCGCCCCCCCCTTCTTAGTGCTCTCGATCCTAACAATTGGTATCAGAGCATGGTTAACTCTCTAACGGATTAAAACCCAAGAGAGATGGCATACGCCGGAAACCAAGAGGGGCATTCTATTACACGTCCACCCATGTTCAGTGGGACGGACTACACCTACTGGAAGACCCGAATGAGGATCTTTCTTATTTCTATGGATTTTGAACTGTGGAACCTTGTTGAAAACGGATTTTCAAAGTCTTCTCTTCCAATGATCGATTGGAATGAATTGGAGAAGAAGGCTTTCGCTCTTAATGCAAAGGCTATGAATGCCTTATTTTGCGCACTTGATAAAAACGAGTTTAATCGTGTTTCAACTTGCGAAACTGCATTTGATATTTGGCACACACTCGAAGTGACCCACGAGGGCACAAGTAGAGTGAAAGAGTCAAAAATCAATCTGTTGTTACATTCTTTTGAACTTTTTCGAATGAAACCAAGTGAAACCATTGGCGACATGTTTACCCGTTTCACGGATGTCGTCAACGGTCTAAAAGGACTTGGAAAAAGTTTTTCAGATTTTGAACTCGTAAATAAGATACTAAGATCCCTTCCTAAGAATTGGGATCCTAAAGTCACTACTATTCAAGAGGCAAAAGATCTGCGCAACTTCCCACTTGAAGAACTAATCGGGTCATTAATGACCTACGAAATGACTTGTAAAGCTCATGAAGAGCAAGAAGACATCCTTCCAAAGAACAGGAAGGATATGGCACTTAAAACCTCTGAATGCCACTTGAGAGAAAACTCAAGTGATGAGGACTGTGATGATGACATGGCACTTCTAACAAGAAAGTTTAAAAAGTTCTTTAAAAGAAACAAGTTTAAGAATGATGCAAAAAATAAACTTGAACCCAAGAAGGACCAAGTGATCTGCTATGAATGCAAAAAGCCGGGACACTACAAGAGTGATTGTCCCCAAGTAAAAAGGAGAACATCAAAGAAGAAGGCTCTTCAAGCAACATGGGATGACTCGAGCGCATCCGAAGAAGAGGAGTCCAACACCGAGCAAGTTGCTCATTACGCCTTAATGGCCATCGAAGACGAGGTAACAAATTCAATAGATGCAAATTTATCATTCGATGAATTATTAAATGCTTTCCATGAATTGTTTGATGAGTGTAAGACTATTAGTAATAAATACAAATTGCTAAAAAAGCAGCATGATAGTCTTATTTGTAATTTCAATAAGTTAAATACTGAATATCATGATAGCTTAAGCTCATGCATAAAATGCCATGATCTAGAAACTCTCCAAAAAGAAAACTTGCTACTTAAGGATACCTTGAAGAAATTCGAGGTTGGTAGCAAGTCATTAAACATGATCCTTACCAACAAGGGTCACGTCCCCATAAGAAGTGGAATTGGATTCGTGAGAAGTCCTCACCAAAATCCAACCACCTTCATAAAAGGCCCCATCTTACATGTTAGACATCAAAGCAAATGCAACTTTTGTTGCAAGTTTGGACACAAGACGCACTATTGTCCATTTAAGAAAATTAGTCCAAACAAATTGATTTGGGTTCCTAAAGGAACCATGACAAATTCTATGCAACATGATAGAAAATGTAGATCTATTTGTGAGGCACCCAAAAGCAAATGGGTACCTAAACATCATCCTTTCTTGTAGAAAACTAAACCATCGCAAGCTAGGAGCAAGAGATGGTACCTTGATAGTGGATGCTCAAGGCATATGACCGGAGATCCATCTCAATTCTCTAAGCTCACTAGCATAGACGAAGGATATGTCACCTTCGGAGACAACAACAAGGGTAAAATCATTGGCAAAGGAACCATAGGTAACAAATCCAACTTCTCTATTGAAGATGTTTTGCTAGTGGATAGTTTAAAACATAACCTCTTGAGCATTAGTCAATTATGTGATAAAGGATATATTATCAGATTTGAATCTAATGCTTGCATCATTGAAAAACCACACAAAAACATATCTATGATTGCATTAAAACAAAATAACGTATATACTATTGACATCAATAATTTATGTAATGAAATGTATTTTTCTGCTTTGAATGAGGATGCTTGGATATGGCATAGAAGATTAGGTCATGCTAGCATGAAACTAATCACTCAAATATCATCCAAAGAACTTGTAAGAGGAATTCCTCGTATCAAGTTCATCAAAGACAATGTATGTGATGCTTGCCAATTAGGTAAACAAATTAAGAGTAGCTTCAAATCTAAAAACTAAATAAGCACCTCTAGGCCCTTACAATTGATCCATATGGATTTGTTCGGACCTATCTCCACATCAAGCCTAGGAGGTAGCAAATACGCCTTTGTCATCGTGGATGACTACAGCAGATACACATAGACTTACTTCTTAAAACAGAAGAGTGAATGCCTTAGATATTTTACCAAGTTTTGCAAACTTGTTCAGAATGAGAAAGGTTCTATGATTTCGTCAATTAGAAGTGATCATGGTGGTGAATTTCAAAACCATGATTTCTAGGAATTTTGTGAACTCAATGGATACAATCATAATTTCTCTACTCCTAGAAATCCTCAACAAAATGGAGTTGTAGAAAGAAAAAATTGAAATTTACAAGAAATGGCAAGAACCATGTTGAATGAATACAACCTACCCAAATATTTTTGGGCTGAAGCCGTAAATACTGCATGCTACATTTTGAATAGAGTTCTAGTAAGACCTCTACTAACCAAAACTCCCTATGAGTTATGGAACAATAAAAAACCCAATGTTTCATATTTTAAAGTCTTTGGGAGTAAGTGTTTTATCTTAAATGAAAAGGACAACTTAGGAAAATTTGATGCTAAATCTGATGAAGGAATCTTTCTTGGTTATTCTACTGTTTCTAAAGCCTTTCGTATCTTCAATAAAAGAACTTTAATTATTGAAGAATCTATTCATGTTGTTTTCAATGAGATTTCCGAAATCACGAAAAATGATCTTGACGAAGATGTTAATTTTGATTCTTTGAATTTAAACGAGACCCCTTCTCCAACGAGCAACTTGGATGCATCCACTCCCGAAATATCCTTACCCAAGGATTGGAAGTATGTAGATGCTCATCCCAAGGAGCTAATCTTAGGAGACACGTCAAAGGGGGTTCAAACACGATCTTGTCTTAAAACTTTTTGTGCAAATGCCGCCTTTCTCTCCCAAATTGAACCCAAATGCGTTGACGAAGCCATGAAAGATGATTCATGGATTATCGCAATGCAAGATGAATTAAATCAATTTGAGAGAAATGAGGTGTGGAAGCTTGTTCCTAGGCCAAATGACCATTTAGTTATTGGTACTAAATGGGTCTTCAGAAACAAGCAAGATGAAAATGGTATCGTGGTTAGAAACAAGGCTAGATTAGTGGCCAAAGGTTTCAACCAAGAAGAAGGTATTGATTACGAAGAAACCTTCGCTCTTGTGGCTTGATTAGAAGCCATAAGGATGCTTCTTGCCTACGCTAGTAGTAATAATTTTAAACTGTTTCAAATGGATGTTAAAAGCGCTTTTCTAAATGGCTTTATTTCCGAAGAAGTTTATGTTGAACAACCTCCTGGATTTGAAAATAATAGCCTCCCTAATCATGTGTTTAGATTAACTAAAGCTCTCTATGGTTTAAAACAAGCCCCAAGGGCTTGGTATGAGAGACTTAGTTCATTTCTTATCGAAAATAATTTCACAAAAGGCAAGGTTGATACTACATTATTTATCAAGAATTTTGAAAATAATTTTCTCATTGTTCAGATTAATGTTGATGATATTATCTTTGGCTCTACAAATGAATCTCTCTGTGTATCTTTTGCTAGAACCATGAGTCTTGAATTTGAAATGAGCTTAATGGGAGAATTAACATTCTTCTTAGGTTTACAAATCAAACAATTAAGCAACGGCATCTTTATTAGTCAAACTAAATATGCTATGAATTTATTAAAAAAGTTTAATATGAACAACTCAAAGGCTATTAGCACCCCTATGAGCACCTCCACTAAGTTAGAAATTGATGAAAGTGGAGAAAGCTTCAATCAAAAGACTTATAGGGGTATGATAGGAAGTTTACTTTACCTCACTGCCACCAGACCGGACATCATGTTCAGTGTAGGACTTTGTGCTAGATTTCAATCAAACCCTAAGATATCTCATCTCAAAGCAGTCAAAAGAATACTTAGATATCTCAATGGAACCACAAATCTAGGATTATGGTATCCAAAATCAGAAAATTTTGAGTTAACAGCTTATGCTGATGCGGACTTCGCTGGCTGTAGACTAGATAGAAAAAGCACATCAGGATCATGTCAATTTTTAGGACATGCCCTTGTTTCCTGGTCATCTAAGAAGCAAAGCTCGGTTGCACTATCAACAACCGAAGCTGAATATATTGCAGCAAGTACATGCTGTGCACAAGTTGTATGGATGAAAAACACTTTAGAAGATTACAAAGTTAATCTAAAAGATATTCCCATTAAATGTGATAATACGAGTGCAATATGCTTAACTAAGAATCCTATACAACACTCAGGAACAAAACATATTGATATTAGACACCACTTTATATGAGATCATGTCACTAATCATGACGTAACCATAGAGTTCATCGATACTAAACATCAACTGGCTGACATTTTTACAAAACCTCTAAGTGAAGAACAATTTGATTTTATTAGAAGAGAATTAGGAATGTTGATGTGTCCGAATAAATAAACCTATTTTTCGGACTATATTGAATTATCAGATCACTTGATTGCCATGTTTATATATGAAAATCTGCAACAAAATCTTGTCCAAATGCATCTTATTTGTTCGAATGCTATAAAACAAATTTATTCGTACACTTTCATGAAAAATAAGTTCCTAAAATAAATATGATAAAGTGATTCCTGTGTATGTATTTCATCCTGTAATATCTTTGCGGGATAAAGTGATTCCACTTTCATAAAAAAGGGGAAGAAATGTTCAAAGCAATCTATGCAAAATTCCTCTAAAAGCTTGCTAATATTGTCTTCCTCGTATCACAATTACCATGCTTTTTGTTGATGACAAAGGGGGAGAAACATATGAATTGATAAACACTGCCATGATCATGTCTATGTTGCAAATACTTGAGTGATGCTATAAACTATGTTATGGTTATGCCATCCTTGCATCACCAAGAGATATATGAACGTGTGCTATAGTTTGCATTATGTCTTGAGTTGATAAACTATCTTGTGAAGTAAATGCAAACTTGCTAGAATGATAATATGTGTGCATCATGTAATAGTCCCTCGCAGCTTTAAATGATAATGTTAAATTACATGGTGAATAGTTACAAACACAATCATACAAACTTGATGATGTATGTCAAGCTTTGACATCATTCTTGAAGAGATACATCATGATGAGTATCATGATGGGAGTATTGATAAGTTTAACTGATCTAACTTATCGATCCGTCACTTGAATTCTTAGGTCTTGAATTCAAGGCTGACTTATCTCAACAATAGCATATAGATAGGGGGAGTTAAGGATAACTCCATTATCAATTGATTGTCATCATCAAAAAGGGGGAGATTGTTGAATCTCGGATTTTGATGATGAAGTCAATTGTCATTTGTTGTCTAATCTATGTGTTGAGATAAGTGTGTAGGATTAACTACGATGAAAGTTAGACAAGCAGCAGGAGTTGCGCCGGAGTCAAGATCATGATCATGTTGGGAGTTCGAGAGTTCGACGGAAGTTCGGACGGTCGTCGGAGGTTCTGCAAGAACAGATCCGAGAAGTTCGGAAGCTTGCCAAGCGAAGCTCGTCGGAACTTGCCAAGTGAATCGTCGCAAAATCCAGGAGTTTGCCGGAAGTCCGCAGAAGCATCACCGAGGGTTCATCGGATGATCAACGGAAGTTCACCGGAAACTCGCCGGAAGAAGCGATTGACGTACCGAAGCAAAGCTGCAGAAATTGTCTTAGATTTAATCGTAGTTAGCACGTTGATTAAGTTAGGAATGGGAGGTGATCCCATTAGCTTAATCCTGGGGCAATTGGGCCCCTGAAGAACTCAAATTGGGTCGAATGGTTCAACCCATTCGGACCCAAGGTGCTGTGGGCGGTGCAACCGCCCCAGCCAAGCGGTGCAACCGCCCAGGATATGTCTCCCAGCGAGACTGGACGGTGTAACCGCCCCAGCCAAGCGGTGCAACCGCCCAGGATATGTCTCCCAGCGAGACTGGGCGGTGCAACCGCCCCAGCCAAGCGGTGCAACCGCCCAGGGCTCAGTCTCCAAGCGAGACTGGGCGGCGCAACCTCCTCTGTCAAAAGGTAGCACCGCCAGAGCTCAAGTTTCGAGCTCTGCCAAGAGGTGCAACCACCAAGCTCGGTCTTCGAGCTCTGGCAGAGAGGAGCAACCTCTCTGGACAAGAGAGGCACCGCCTGAGCTCGGTCTTCGAGCTCTGGCAGAGAGGTGCAACCACCTCTGGCAGAGAGGTGCAACCACCTCTGGCAGAGAGGTGCAACCTCTCTGGTCAGGAGATGCACCGCCTGAGCTCGGTCTTCGAGCTCTGGCAGAAAGGTGCAACCACCCCTGACAGAGAGGTGCATCCGCCTGAGCTCAGTCTTCAAGCTCTGCTAGGCGGTGCAACCTCTCCAGTCAAGAGGTGCAACCGCCTGATCCCAGAATTCCGGGATTTGATCGTTTTGAGCTCCAAATTTGAACTGGGTTGGGGCCTATAAATACTCCACCCATTCAGCACAGAAAGGGTACAGATCCACTCCGAATTCCTGATCTTTTCTGTGATTCTAAGAGCTCAAAATTGTGTAAAGTCCAAAAGTTCTCCTCTTTCTGTTCTTCAAAGTCTTGAGTTGTAAAGAGAGGAGAGAAAGGATCTATAAAGGTTGTCTCCTGAGCCTGTCAAAAGGAGAGAAACTGTAAAAGGGCAGTTGGCCTTCGCCTATTGACGGAAGGCCTCTAGTTGACGTCGGCAACCTCATCGGTGGAGGAAGCCAAAAGTGGAGTAGGTCAAGACTGACCGAACCACTCTAAATCTCTGGTTTGCGTTTATTTTTGAGCACTTTATCATTACTGCAAACCTCCTACATAGCTACTACCCTCTGCGCTTTTACGAATGATTCTCTAAGTTCAGATCTTTCCGAATTTGCATTGAGACGTAAATCGGTGTTTTCGTACGATCTTTACATCGCAGTTTACGCTTACGCTTTGATTCCATTCATAACTGCAAACTGCTTTCTGCACATTCACAAAAAGATTTTCAAAGTTCAGTTTCTGTGTTTAGACGTAAAACTACGTTTAGACGGAAAACTGTGTTTAGACGTAAAACCACGTTTAGACGCAAAACTGCGTTCAGACGCAAAACTACGTTCAGACGCAAAACTGCGTTCAGACATAAAACTGCGTTCAGACGCAAAACTGCGTTCAGACGCAAAACTGCGTTCAGACGTAAAACTACGTTCAGACGCAAAACCGCGTTTAGACGTAAAACTGCGTTTAGACATAAAACTGAGTTTAGACGTAAAACTGTGTTTAGACGCAAACTGTGTTTAGACGTAAACTGCTCTTAGACGCAATCTGCGCTTAGACGCAAACTGCGCTTAAATACAAACTGTGAATCGGATTTTGCATCATAATAGATTTTATTGAACGAACGCACCTTTCGGTTTTAAATTGCTGTAAGATTTCCGCTGCACTAATTCACCCCCCCCCCCTCTTAGTGCTCTCGATCCTAACAATAGACTGGTAGGAAGCCCAGTCTAAGACATTTATATATTTGGGGGTGTTCTGCAGAGATAAGAGTATTCAATCCACATGAAAAAAAATTGGATCCAAGAACTATTTCAGGATATTTAATTGGTTATCCAGAAAAATCCAAAGGATACAGATTTTATTGCCCTAATCATAGTATGAGAATAGTAGAATCTGGTAATGTAAAATTCTTAGAAAATGGTGAAATCAATGGGAGTGAAAAATCTTGAAGGATTAATTTTGATATCGAGGAGATTCAGGTTAATTCTCCCATATCATCTTATATTCAAGAGAT
Source organism: Musa acuminata AAA Group (assembly GCF_036884655.1). Lineage (NCBI taxonomy): Eukaryota > Viridiplantae > Streptophyta > Magnoliopsida > Zingiberales > Musaceae > Musa > Musa acuminata. Next base: position 26,363,448 of record NC_088345.1, on the reverse strand, counting down.
TGTTGTTCCTCAAATCAATGAGAGTATTGATGAGAGTGAACAACAAAATAACATCGAAGAACTCTCACATGATATTGATGTCGCCGCTGATGATCTTGTAGAACAATCACAATTGGCATATTTGAGAAGATCTCAAAGGAAAAGAAAACATGTCATTTCTGATGATTATGTGGTATATCTATAAGAATCAGATTATGATATAGGAATAAAAAGAGACCGCTTATCATTTTCACAAGTCATAGAAAGTAACGATTCTGAAAAATAGTATGATGCAATGAAAGAAGAGTTAAAATCAATGGTCCAAAATAATATCTGGGATCTCATTGAATTACCCAATGATTGTAAAAGAGTCGGTTGTAAATGGGTCTTTAAGACAAAATGTGACTCAACGGGCAATATTGAATGATATAAAGCCAGACTTGTGGCCAAAGGTTTTTCTCAGAAGGAAGGCATCGACTATAATGAGACTTTTTCTCCAGTTTCAAGAAAGGACTCATTAAGAATCATCATAGCATTGGTAGCTCATTATGATCTTGAGTTGCATCAGATGGACGTGAAAATAATATTTCTGAATAGGGATCTAGATGAGGAAATCTATATGGAACAACCTAAAGGATTCATTGAAAAGGGAAAAGAAAATTGGACTTGGAAACTTAAGAAATCCATTTATGGCCTTAAACAAGCTTCGAGACAATGGTATATAAAATTTCATAATACCATTACTTCCTTCGGATTTAAGGAAAACACTATTGATCAGTGTATATATCTGAAGGTAAGTGGGAGCAAGTTTATTATATTGGTCTTATATGTGGATGATATTTTACTTGCTAGTAGTAATCTTGGTTTATTGTACGAAATCAAGATATTTCTCAACAAGAACTTTAAGATGGTTGATATGAATGAGGCAGCCTATGTTATTGGCATTGAGATATTTAAGGATAGATCTCAAGGATTATTAGGATTGTCTCATAAAGGATATATTGATCGTATCTTGGAAAGATTTAATATGCAGCTTTGCTCAGCCAATGATGTACCAATTACTAGAGGTGAAAAATTCAGTCAAAACCAGTGCCCAAGAAATGACTTAGAAAAGAATCAAATGAAGAATATTCCTTATGGGTGCGTAGTTGGAAGTCTATTATATGCTCAAACCTATACAAGACCAGATATCAGTTTTGTAGTTGCAATGCTGGGAAGATACCAAAGCAACCTAGGAATGGAACATTGGAAAGCTACAAAGAAAGTAATGAGATATCTGCAAGGGACAAAAGATTATATGCTCACATACAGAAGATCAGATCAGCTTGAAGTGATAGGATATTCAGATGCTGATTTTGCAAATTGCCTCGACAGTAGGAAGTCCACTTCAGGATTTGTATTTATGTTAGCTGGTGGGGCAATTTCTTGGAAAAGTGCAAAGCAATCACTTATTGCATCATCAACAATGGAAGTTGAATTTGTGGCATGCTTTGAGGCCACAAATCAAGCTTTATGGCTGTAAAATTTCATCTCGGGACTTGGTCTGGTCGACTCAATTACTAGGCCATTGAAGATATTTTGTGATAACACTGCAATAGTTTTCTTCTCTAAGAATGACAAGTACTCTAGTGGTTCTAAGCACATTGAGATAAAGTACTTGGTGGTTAGAGAAAGAGTCCAGAAACAGCAAGTGTCAATTGAGAACTTGAGCACTACTATGATGATTACTGATCCATTGACAAAAGCCTTACAATGTAAAATATTCAAAGAACATGTTCTTAGAATGGGGCTTGTGAGCAAGTTATAAAGGATATGATGATGCATATTTATGTTGATGCTATTATTGATATTCTTCTTACTTAAGTATCTATTTCTGCTATCCTGTTTACATTTATGTTTATGCATATTATGGTTGAATGTAATAACAGGATTATCTTGACAAGACAAATTATAAGGGTCATTATGGACTATATTAGGAAAGACTAACAATGTTGTGGTACATAGAAGGGAGTATGACATTGATGAAATATAACCGCTATGACTCGCATTGATAGTTGGACTTAATATAGTATTATTGTGTTTATTGGACTTATTGACTTATTTTAAAACATGGCTATGTATAAAATGCTTTTCAAAATTCCTTGGAATCCAATTAGATAAAATTGGTTTTTAAACAATTTTTTTTTGTTTATTTTGATTTTGAATATCTTTTTTATATCTTATCAATTAATGGGCCAAGTGGGAGAATGTTAGATTATGTGGCCCTTTTATAATTGAATAAGATATATAATATAATAACTAATTGAGTTTCGTTCAGATATTTTAGCCAATAGACAAAGTCCACTTACGGAACGATTCCTCGGGAGATAACCTTGATGGGAGGAAATCTCCTGAGATCTCATCGTAGACCCTCTGCTCTCGCCTATAAAATGATAAGACCTCTAGGGGTTGAGAGAGCGTTGGCACATTACGTACAAACGCACCTCTCCATTGAGGGATTTCAGTTTTTCCCCAAAACCCCTTTCTCCCCAAGATCCATCACTCTTAGTGGGTCCTGTAAACGGATAGGAGGAGAGGAGAAATGATCTATTCCTTGCACTCTTGCAGATTCTACAGCTGATTTGGATTAAAGACGATGCCTGCAGCAATTGTAACACCCTCATTTCCGAATTTTCGTATAAATTTCTAGTGATAATGTAAGTATCTATTTTAAATTGACAAAAGAAATAGAGTATAAATCAGAGGTAACTTATTTTTAAGATTTAGGAGATTTGTTCAAAAAAGAATCTGAGGACCTATATGTAAACCCTGAGGACCTAATCGTGAATATAATAAAAAAAGGACTAAACTGCAAAATGCACCGTTGTTCTAGGAATCTAGCAAAAGGGCCAATATTCTAACTAGATCCATCATATCTACCATAAAATTCACCACCTCTGTCAGATCTAACAATTTTAACTTTTCTATCTAATTGTCTCTCAATCTCATTTATGTATACTTCAAGAGTATCAATGGCTTAAGACTTTTCATGTATTAGATAAACATAGCCATATCTGGACAGATCATCTATAAATGTGATGAAATATTTTTCTCCACTAAAACAAGGAATATGGAGTGGTCCGCAGATATCAGTATGAATAATCTTAAGGAGTTCTTTACTTCTTGTGGCATTTTTCTTTATATGTTTAGTTTGCTTTCCCTTAATGCAATCTATACAAACATCAAAATCAGTGAAGTCTAAATGTTCCAAAATATTATCCTTCACTAATCTTTCAATTCTTTCCTTGGAGATATGCCTCAATCGTCTATGCCACAATATAGAAGATCTTTTATTATTGAAACTACATTTCAATCCAACATTTGATTGCAAGGTCGTTAATGTCTTTGCAAACTCAAGATCCAAATTAATTCTATACAAACTATCACAGAGAATTCCAGAACCAACTTTTATTGAATCATAAAAGAAAGACAATATCCTAACTCATCAATTCTAGAAAGAGAAACTAAATTTCTAGAAATTGTAGAGACAATTTCTACAACACTTTTAGCCTTTTACTCCTTTTGACGGGCTTAGGAGACAACCCTTATAGATTTCCACTCCTCTCTTGAATGATCAAAACTTAGAAAAAAAGAGGGAGAAGAACTTCTAGCCTTTTACAACACTTTTAAGCTCTCAAATTCTCAGAATAAATGTAAGCTTTCGGTGCCCTTTCATGTAGGAAAGGGTGGGGTTTATATAGGCCCCCAACTAGTTTGAATTTGGAGCTCAAAAGTGTCCTCTCCCGGATTTCTAGGGTCCTAGCGGTACCACCGCCAGAACTGGGCGGTACCACCACCAGAACTGGGCAGTACCACCGCAAGAACTGCACGGTACTACCGCTTGACACTGCTCGGAGACCGAGCTCAGGTGGAACCATCACCTGATAGGGATGATACCACCACCTGACAGGGGCGGTACCACTGCTTGACTTCACTCGGAGATCAAACTTCTAGGCGGTGCCACCGCTAGCCCTAGCGGTGTCACCACTGGCCAGGAAATCTGGGTCCGAATGGGCTGATCCATTCGGCCCAATTTGGGTCTGTCAAGGCCCCAATTGGCCCCAGATTAAGTTAATGGGATCACCTCCCATTCCTAACTTAATTTTCATGCTAACTACGACATTTAATACATTAATACTACAAAACGTGTTCTGGTGCGTCGATCGCTTCTTCCAGCAAGCTTCCGGCGAACATCCGACGAACCCTCGGCATTGCTCTGGTGGACTTCTGGCAAACTCCTGGATTTGTTCCCGTAGAACCTCCAATGACCATCTAGAATTCTATCAAATTCTCGAACCCTCAACGTGATCTTGGTCTTGACTCCGGCGCAACACCTACTACATGACTTACTACCATTATAGTTAATCCTGCACACTTATCTCAACATATGGATTAGATAACCAAATGACAATTGACTTCATCATCAAAATCCGAGATTCAATAATCTTCTCCTTTTTTATGATGACAGTCAATTGATGACGGAGTTAACATTACTTCCCCCTATTTATATGCCATACTTGAGATAAGTCATTCTTAAATTCAAAGCCTTTGAATTCAAGAGACATATTGATAAGTTAAGTTCATTTAACCTTATCAATACTCCTATCATGATTCCTATCATGATGTATCTCTCTGAAAATGATATCAAGGCTTGACATCCATTTTCACGTCTTACATTTCAAATATGAAAGATAGCAATCATAGCAATTTATCATATGGTAAGATATCAACATGTAAAATTGCGATGTAAGCTCTTGATATCTTAACATAATGCAAACATTTCAAGTGTATAGCAATCATAGCATTTCATCACATGGCAAGATATCAACATTATAAAATTACGATGTAAGCTCTTGATATTCTAACACAATGCAAACATTTCAAGTGTATAGTAATCATAGCATTTCATCACATGGTAAGATATTAACATTGTAAAATTACAATGTAAGCTCTAGATATCTTTTCATTAATGCAAATATTTCATGGGTATAGCAATTCTATCATTAATTTACCACATATTTTAATATATCAATATCGTAAAATTACGATGCAAGCTTTTGATATCTTAACATAATGCAAATATGACAATTATAGCAATTCTATCATCAATTTACCACATATTTCTTCCCCTTTGTCATTAGCAAAAAGGAGAATGATTTAAGAAAATTTTAAGCGTAAGTATGGTAATGATTCATGTCATAAAAATGTTCATATCATTTTTCAATAATAAGTGATAGGATACCAATTATACAAAATTTTCAATTAAACATGACATGAAGATAACTTTCATTACTTCTTCCCTTTTAGTTGTCATTAACATTTTGCATGAAGGAGGAAAGCCATTGTGAACTTACTTGAATGAAGTTAAAATGATAAGAGATTAAATCATACTTCATTTTAAAAATCTTCCTTATAAGAAGGAATCATTTCATCAAATTCATTTCTCGAAAAAATATTTTTCACAAGGTAAATCTATGAGAGATGCATTTGTTAATTGATTTCATATGTCAAAAATCAATGATATGAAATAAATTTGATATGACATAGGCTTATGAAAGCTACATTAAGTCCGGAAGAGAAATACTAAATCATATATTGTTAGAATTAAGAAAGTCTAAAAGTGAAATTTAACACATTCATTTATTCGGACAAGGTTTTGCTATGGATTTTCAAACACAATCATGAAGATAAAACATGCTCATCATCCTGGAAGTTTTGCATCCAAAACATATAATTTCCAACATGTTATTAAGGCATGTAATCGTGTAAAATTCTCATCATAGCAATTAAGTGATTGATCATTGAATCAAGAAAGTCCAAAAAATAAATTTAATAAGTTCATGCATTCAGACAAAGTTTTGTTGTACTCAAGGATTAAGAATCCGATGTATAAATGAACCTTCTCAAATAACAATGAGAGTATAACATGCTCATCATGGAAACCAAGGCACAATATTTTCAACTTATAAATTAAACATGTTATTGAAGCATTTAATTATGTCAAATTTGTGTAAAATTCTCAACGTGGAATTTAAGTGATCAAGGAAAATTCGAAAATGAGTAGCATAAAGAGATTCAAGGAAAATCTGAAAACGGTGTTCAATTAATATTCCTAACTCTGTATATACTCACCAAATAATACATCAAGTAAAACATATCAAGGATTATCAATCGTCAAGGCAAGGGGCATTATGATCAAGGTAAGTAGTATAAAGAGTTTACAACAACATAATGTTACAACAAGATAAGAAGAATTTGTGTCCATATATACATATTCATTCAGGTGGTAAAAAATTAAAATGTCTAAATAAAAAGTCAAATTGTCGATGAATTTGTTACAGCTCAGATAGGATTTGATCTTGGCGATGTTCAAGCCGATCTTGTCTTTGTTCAAAGTGATCCATCCAAATCCCTATGTCTTTGATAGATGATGCTGGAGCTTACTCAAATGGATGTGATTCCTCAACGGGACCAGTTGGATGAGATTGAGTACCCCTAAAGATTGGTGTTTTTGATTCTGGTTCAGGTTAAGGGGGATCGGTTCTTCTAGGCATTCTAACCCACATACCATTTCTAAATATACATCTTATTCGATGAAGTAGATTTTTATTTATTATGCTAAATCTATCTACCTTTATCATCTCTTCGTCAGGTGGTATTGGAATATCATAGGCATTAAATATTCTAGTGATTATGCCACCATATGGAAGTATCATATCTGTTTTAGATATTTCTATCATGTTTTGTTGAATAAGGTAATCAAAACAGTTGTTATGTCCTCTCATGATCCAGTACATGGTTCCTAGTTTCATTTGACTCACTTCATCATGATGGTATTGTTTAGGGAGAATGATACTAATTAGGATATGATGAAATACTTTGGTGTTTAGTGGTAATAGATATTCACAACTTTTAGGAAGTATCACTAAGTTGGGATTACAAAAAATTATTCCTAAGGCATCAACATATGTGGTCCCAATTGTTTCATCATCCCCTAATCCTCTAAAATAATGACCTTTATCTTTTATAGGGATGCCTATCATGTAGCAAATGAATCTATCCATAATGGATATATGTTGTCCTAAGAGATAGGTAGACACCCTTTCTTCTTCATCTACATGTAGATTGTTATAAAACAACATAACAAGTCTAGGGTAGATGGGTTCGCTTATTTGTAGGATTGGGAGTAGATCTAGATTTGTAAACCATTGAATTGTCTGTAAATCACTTAGTTCATTTAGATCAACATACTTTCCCTTATGAACATTTCTAAACTCTCTGGAAATAAATTTTTGGGCATGTAGTTTTGAATTGAAAAGTGTGGAATCAAAGTCTTCTTCTAATCTCCTCTTCCCTTTGTCCCTAGAGGATCTTCTAGAGCCCATAACTACTAATATTTAGGAAGATAATAATGAGTAAAAGTAGATGATACAAAACATAAATCAAAAGCCTCTTAGAGAATACCTTAGTTGAGATCTTCAAGAGGATGAAGGATTGATTCTTGATCTTGCACGAAATGGGCAGTTTTTTAGTAGCTAAAAGGGAGGAATGGAGGTGGAGGAGAGTTTAGAGCTGCTAAGAGGAGAAGAGAATGAGTTGGGGTCAGTTCTACCGCCGGCCCTAGCTCGGATTTAAAATGGGCAGATTACGGGTAATGGCATCGCTGGCTGGGCGGTGCAACCGCTTGCCACCCGTGATAGCTGGCGGTGCTACTACCAGCTGGGTGGTGCCACTGCCTACAAGCAGTGAGCACTGCTTTTAGGGTTGTGTGGGCTGATGTGGGTGTTTTCAATTTGAAGAGAGTTTTTATTTGTGAAGCAATCAACCTTAATTACATAATTACATAAAAGTTTCCGTCACAAGATGAGAAATTTCGTACATTCATGATAGATCTTGTGAAGTGCATACGCTACTTCAAATGTCGTATAGAGTTTTTGACATGTTCATGACTTATTATGCAAGTTTGTAAGCCTCGCTAGTTCATGATTTATATCGTATACAAACTTGCCTTGCAAGATGTAAGTTCATGATTTTGTAAGATATAGTTGGATCCGAAAATAAATGAAGAAGGAATGAATCCGATGAATTCGGAAATCCAGAGGATGTGTGTAGGGGAATTTATGAGTTTCAAAATTTGAGGGATCAAATAGGATTGTATTAGTATCACTTTGTAATTGGTAGTATTAATTCTACTAATCCTCTTTTTGTCATTTTAGCTAGAGAGCATCATGAGTCTTTTTGAATCTCGTGTCATGAATATTGAGTACCCAAAATGCAAGATATCAACTCTTGCTCCTAGCTTATGATGGTAAATGTTTCTATAAGAAAGGATGATTTTTAGGTACCCATTTAATCTTGGGTGCCTCAAAAATTGATCTAAATTATTTATCATGTTGTATGGAATTTATCATGGTTTCTTTAGGAACCCAAATCAATTTGTTTAGACTAACTTTCTTGAATGGACAATGATAATTCTATGTCCATGTTTGTAACAAAAGTTGCATTTGTTTTGGTGTGATACATGCAAGATAGGGCCTTTAATGAAGGTGGTTGGATTTTGGTGATGACTTCTCATAAATCCGATTCCACTTCTTTTAGGAACATGACCCTTATTTGTAAGGATCATATTCAAAGACTTGCTACCAACCTCGAATTTCTTCAAAGTGCCCTTAAGTAGCAAGTTCTTCTTTTGGAGAGTTTCTAGATCATGACATTTCATACATGAAGCTAAACTATCATTATGTTCAGTTTTTAATTTATCAAAATTATTAATAAGAATATCATGCTCCTTTTTTAACAATATATATTTTCTACTAATTGTTTTGCATTCATCAAACAAGTCATGGAATGCATTTAACAATTCATCAAATGATAAATATGCATCAATTAAATTCGTTACCTCCTCTTCGATGGCCATTAGGACGTAATGAGCAACTTGCTTGGTGTTAGACAGCTCTTCTTCGGACGCGCTTGAGTCATCCCATGTTGCTTTGAGCGCCTTCTTCTTTGGTGTTCTCTTCTTGGCTTGAGGACAATTACTTTTGTAGTGTCCCGGCTTCTTGCATTCATAGCAAATAACTTGGTCCTTTTTGGGTTCAAGTTTATTTTTAGTATCATTTTTAAATTTATTTCTTTTAATGAATTTTTTAAATTTTCTTATTAGAAGTGCCAAGTCATCGTCAAAGTTCTCATCACTTGAGTTTTCTCTCAAGTGGTCTTCTAGAGTTCTAAGTGTCATATCCTTCATATTCTTTGGAAGGATGTCTTCTTACTCTTCATGAGCTTTGCAAGTCATTTCGTAGGTAATTAATGACCCGATTAATTCTTCAAAAGGGAAGTTGTTTAAATCTTTAGCCTCTTGAATAGCAGTGACTTTAGGGTCCCAACTCTTTGGAAGGGATCTTAGAATTTTATTGACGAGCTCAAAATCTGAAAAACTTTTACCGAGTACTTTTAGACCATTGACGATATCCGTGAAACGAGTGTACATGTCGTGTAACATCCCTTATTTTTGAATTTTCGTATAAGTTTCTTGTTGTAATGTAAGTATCTATTTTAAATTTGATAAAAGAGCCAAAGTATGAATCTGAGAACTTATTCATAAGATTTGGAGGATTTGTTCAAAAAAAAAAAATCTGAGGACCTATATGTAAACCCTGAGGACCTAATCGTAAATATAATAATACAAGGACTAAACTGCAAAATGACTTTGTTCTTAAGGAACCAGAGAAGGCAGCTACATGGATGAACAGAGAGAAAGAAAGAAGAAGAAGAAGAAAAAAAGGGGGAAGAAGAAGAAGAAAAAAATTTGGGGCTTTAAGGTTTCTTGCTCAAATCTTCTCATTTAGGATCAAAATTCTCAAAGGCAAGTATTCTAACCTCATCCTATAGAAGTATTAGTCTATATTCTTATATTGATTCTGAAAGATTTCTGCTTAGAACCTGATATTTCTCTCTTTGGACATAAAACTAAGGATTTGGAATTTTTTCGATAAACTGACCACTGGACGCTGTTTCAGCTATAATTTTTAGCACCAAATGTGGTTTCAGGCAGGACCTAGCTCTTTGAAATTAGACTCTTATTTCTTTCTTTTGACACTAATTTAGTAGAATTTGGACACCGAATACTTACCCAAACGTCTATTTCAAATGAGCCTATATATGCTGCAAAATAGGGATCAAAATTTCTGACCCTTCGATACTAAAATACCTATAAGTCCATGTTGGAAATTCTAATTTGTACCAAACTGACTTCGTTCGAAACTAGACTTGTAGATCTTTCTTTTGACATATAGATTGAAAATTATAGAATTCAAATGCCTACCCTATTATCTGTTGAATCTGACCCTATGAATTCTACAAAATAGTGATTTTGTTTTTGACCTTGTGTTACCAAATCAAAGGTAACTCCTTGTTGGAAACCATGATTCGTACAAAACTTATTTCAACATAAAATAGATTGATATATCTTTCGACAATAGCCTTCTTGAGGGTATTGGAGCATAATTGACAATCTAAAGTATTTATCCAATGAGCCTCTTGAATTCTGTCAGAAATCGAGTTTTGATCGATTTCGCATCTTCAGTTTTCATTCGTTTGAAAATAAATTTTGTTCAGTTCCCTTCACTCAATTGTGGCTTATATTAATGTTTGAATTCTCGTTTGCTCTTGTGTATAAATTATTACCATTCTTAAACATATTGTGTAACGTTTATGCTATATCACATTGACTTATATAGGCACATGTATAACCCATTGTTCCGCATTTGCTTTCAATGTGTGCCTATTCTAGTTTCATTCCTTTGGATATCGAATTCATCTAACCTTCTTATTTGAATTGAGTTGTATGTGATTGCTTGGATTCCATGTGTGCCCTTACTTTCATTTCCTTTCAAATCTGAATATAATTGTGAAAGATTATTGCTTACTTCATATTGACTCGTAAAGGCACATGTACGTTTTGTTGTTCCGCGTGTGCTTCCGATATGTGCTATTCATTGTTCATACTATCCTTTTGTACTCTAGTGTTTGTGGGATATTGTGAACCTTCGCCAGAAATGGTGAAGGGAGTTATGCATAGAGCCTAAGATGCTCTGCGGCCCCTATGACTTCACTCAAACGTGGGTGGATGGAGCTCCCAAACGTGGGAGACCTCCCATACGTGGGAGACTTATGTTTGGTATTCATTCAGAAATAGATGTACCATATTATGTTATGGTCCCACTTCACCTTCTATATGCTTGATATGGTATCCAGAGCTTTGGTTATGTGTTTTTATACATGCTTTGGATATGAATAATATGAATGCAACGTCAAATTCGACATTTGAGCTTCTATTTCGTATTCATCTTTGAAATACTCCAAAATGGTCCATACACCATTGATATATTCTAAAATATTACATTTATCATTGATATGCTCCGAAACATTTCGTACGCCTTTGATATGCTCCCAAATGTTTCATTTGTTATTGTTATGCTTCGAAATGTTCCATAGGTTGTTGATATGCTCCGGAACATTTCATACGCTATTGATATGCTTAAATTACTCTGTGCTCTATTTGCTATGAACTGATATGTTCTGAAATGTCCTATTTGCCATTGATATGCTCCGGAACATTTCTTATGCTACTGATATGCTCCAATTACTCTATGCTCCATCTCTATGAACCAATTATGTTTGATTGAAATGATATTTGTGATTCTACACCAATGAGATTATGTCTATGTATTCTTATATTCTACCTTGCATTATGAAAGCTTATTTGTTTGAAAACTTTCCTCTTTTACCATGGATATGTTAGTCACTTGCTGAGCTTTATATGCTCACCTCGTTGTTGTATAAATTTTTCAGGATAGCTTGTCGCTCACTTAAATGTTAAGCTTGGGCTGAGGTAGTGAAAAGCTAAAAGATTTTGGGCAGATCTTTATTAGTATATATGTTTTTATTGTATAAGTACACTCTGCATTTAATGAAATGTTGACGATGAATCTAAACTTATGGATTTTGTATATGTTTGAAGGACCTCTCATGTGTAGGATTTTGGAATGTTAAGTTTAATTCGTGTAATGATATGAACTTATGGTAAACGTTGGTTTTGTGACTATATAGACTCCCATATTTGTGAATTTATGTTGTGGTTATTATTTTAGTGAGATGGATTCAGATTTTATGAATTATCGAGCGATGTGTTGTATGTTTATGAACTCCACAGGATTTATAAATTTGTTTTTTTTTTGGTAAGAAAAGTAAATTGATTATGTGTAAAGTTTCTACAAATAGCTTTATCTATACAAGTCATAGACAAAGCCAAGTAACTCATAGAGTGCAAATGCGATAGTTATGACTACATATGCTGTAGACTATAACTACCTGTGGGTACATTATTTGGCATCATTCTCAAGATCTTTAGCTAATAGCAAAATTAAATTTGATAAAAATATCTTTTTCTCTTCGGGTGAAGTGCTTAGTTTTGTGATCATGCTCCATACAAGATCTTGAGTCTCTAATAATCTCTTTCAAGAGCTGAGCATTGTTTGTGTGTTGACATTCAAAGATTCTATTACATCTCTCCTTCCACATCCACCAAATAGCGCATATGAAAGTAACCTTTGCCAGTTGTGTAAGAGGCCCTTTTCTTGAGAAACATTGCATAAGGTCGCCTAGTTCTTGGTGCAAGTTTGGTTGCGGTAGTCTATTGAGTTCAAATCGCTGGAGAATCTCCTTCCATATCCATTTTGTATAATCACAAGCAAAATAGAGGTGGTCAACAGTTTCTTCTTGTTGCAAACAAAGGGAGCATCGGTTAACATGATAGATACCTCTTCTTTTCATATTATCTATTGTAGGTAGTTTATTGAGAAGGGCTTGCCATGTACATAAGGAGTGTCTTTGTGATCCCGGTCGGTCCCATGTCTAACTGCTTGGGGCCCACTTGTTATTTCTTTGCCTAATTTGATTTCATGCGGATGTGGCACTAAATTTGCCATTGTCATGAGGCCAAATAAGTATATCTGAAGAGTTGTTCCTGATTGGAATAGCTATGATAGTCGGCCAAAGTGATAACATTTCGGGAGAAATAGGATTAGGGAGACACCAGGTACCGTTAGCAATGAACTCGGAAACCTTCCAATCTTTGGGAGCCTCAAGATCTTTTCGTATTCTATCGTCATATAATTGAAATATACTCTTCCCATTCACCCAAGGATCGTACCACATATTAGTACTAGTTCCAGAAGAGATTGCATACGAAATGTGTTTGATTAGCCAATTCCTTGCCTTTAAAATTCCTTTCCAAGCTGCAGAGTGGTATAGTCTTGTTGAAATTTCCCATATTGATTCCTTTGAAAGATACCTAGCAGAAACCTATTGTGACCATAAGGAACATTTGTTTTGCAAAAGATCCCACAATTGTTGTACCAGGCATGCTTGATTCCAATCTCTAGTATTTCTCAAGTTTAGCCCCCCTTCATCTTTCGGTTTGCAAATACTATCCCAATTTACCATATGCATTGCCTTATCATTTGTGCCATTCCAGAAGAAGTTCATTAATAACCGTTCAATATCTTGGAGAAGTTTAGCAAGCAGAAGAAATGCATTACACCAATATATAGAGTAGGAGTGCAATACAGAACGGATGAGTTCAAGTCGTCCTACTTTTGATAGAAGCCTATTTTTCTAAGAAGAAATTTTGTTCTTTATTTTTTGCAGGATAGGCTGATAGTGGGTTTTGTGAATGCCTGTGGATATGAGCAGGAGACCCAAATAAGGAACTGGTAGGCTTCCCTCACTAACCCCCAAAGTTTGTGCAATAAAGACCTTATCCTCAACGTAAGGGCTCATATATACTTTACTTTTCGCATGATTTAACTGAAGTCCAAAAACCATACCAAAGTCATTCATAATAGTAGTCAGGTTTTTTATTGAAGTTGGATCATTTTGGAGAAAGATAAGTAAATCATCTGCAAATGTTATATGTGATATATGAATAGAGCCAGCATTGGGTACCTTAATGCTGCTATTTAAGACTGCATGTTCCAACATACAGCTAAGTCCTTCCATCGCAATAGTAAGGAGATACGGAGAGAGTGGATCACCTTGTCGGATGTCATTCGTGCTAAAAAAAAAACCAATAGGTGTGCCATTAAAGAGTATCGAAAACTTTGGAGTTTCCAAGCAAGATTGGATCCAATTAACTCATTGCTGTGGGTAGTTCATATCGAGGAGCATCTTATAGATAAATTTCCTATTAACTGAATCAAAGGTTTTCCGTAAATCAGCTTTAAAACATATTTTTGTCCTTCTTGCTTTTGAATGCAAATCTTTGACCAAGTCATTAGCAAGCAAAATGTTATGATGTATACTTCTCCCTTTGATGAAAGCAGCTTGATTTGGGCTAATGATCTTGTCTATTACCTTTTGCATTCTATTTGCCAATACTTTGGAGATGATCTTGTAAATAAAGTTGCATAATGATATGGGTCGATAGTTCTCTAGTGAATCAGCCCCTGCATTCTTTGGAATTAAAGAAATAAAAGTACAATTCATCTCTCTAAGAATATGATCTGAAGAGAAAAAATGTTGGCAAGCCTTATCACATCATTTCCAATAATAGACTAAGCAGTTTGGTAAAATTCAGTTGGAAATCCATCTGGACTTGGGCTTTTGTGCTTTGGTGACTTAAAGACAACACATACAATTTCGTCGTCTATAATTGGGGCATTGAGGATTGAAATAGCTTCCGAATCAAGTTTCTAGTCGGCTCCACATGAATGTTATTAGTTTTCCCAGCTTGATTGAGTAAGGAATAAAAAAATTGCTCTGTGTGTGCTTTAACCTCATCTAAATTCTCAATAAGATTATCATCTTTGTCTCTGCATTTGCTGATACGGTTAACAACCCTTCGAGTAGCAATTGAAGCATAGAAAAATTTAGTATTGGAATCTCCTAGTGTAAGCCAATGCTGTCGAGACTTCTGCTTTGCAAAACTTTCCTCCTATTTTAAGGCTTGCATGAAGTTATTTCTAGCTTATGTCTCTTTGTAGATAATATTCTCATCATTTGGCTGAAGTTGCAGCTCATGTTGCAATGACATTAGTTCCTTCCTGCAAAATTGAACTGTGGTGGTAATATTGCCAAAGGTATTTGTATTCCACTCCTTTAGTGCTGCTTTACAGGCTTTGAGCTTTTGACATAAGATGTAAGGGGGTGATCCATGCACATTAACATTCCAAGCAGATCTAATAACATCAAGAAATTGAGGATGAGTACTCCACATGTTAAAGAATCTAAACGATTTCTTGCCTCTTGGTGTCGCTTTGTCTACGTGTATATATATTAAAGAATGGTCAGAAAACAAAGGAGCACCATACTCAAGAAGTGAATCTGGGTAAACTGTTAACCATTCATGATTAATCAAACACCTATCAAGTCGAGCCATTATTTTTCTGTTAGCTGTGTTGAATCTCGTATTTTGATGATGAAACTACTTGATATATGTTTATGATTTAATCTGCGTTTTGAGTGACGCAGGATGCTTCGATCAGGATGAGACAATTAAAGCAGGAAAATCATGTTGTGCCGAAGGATCATGTCAGAAGATTGGACGTCGGGCCGGTGGATCGGTCGACGTATCGACAGAAGGCTTCGGGCCGTGGACTCGGGCATCGGGCCAAGAAGAGCGGGTATTGTGCCAAGGATATCGGAGTT
The DNA here is from genome assembly GCF_036884655.1 of Musa acuminata AAA Group. Lineage (NCBI taxonomy): Eukaryota > Viridiplantae > Streptophyta > Magnoliopsida > Zingiberales > Musaceae > Musa > Musa acuminata. The sequence continues at coordinate 26,347,722 of NC_088345.1, read as the reverse complement.
GCGGAGTCAACTGGCCGATTGGGCAATAGGCTGCACGAGAGGACGATGCGCCGAAGAATCGGACGAAGCGTCGAGGGACCAATGACATGTCGGACAACTTGGTTAATTGCTTAGGATTATTTGTCTCGATCGAAGTTTTGATTTGTTGTGCAGGATTAACTACGATGAGAGTAAGACAAGCAGCAGGAGTTGCGCCGGAGTCAAGATCATGATCACATTGGGAGTTCGAGAGTTCGACGGAAGTTCGGACGGTCGTCGGAGGTTCAGAGAGAACAGATCCGAGAAGTCCAGAAGCTTGCCAAGCGAAGCTCGTCGGAACTCGCCAAGTGGATCGTCGCAAAGTCCAGGAGTATGCCGGATGTCCGCAGAAGGATCACCGAGGGTTATCGGTTGATCGACGGAAGTTGGCCGGAAACTCGCCGGAAGAAGCGATTGACGCATCGGAGCAAGCTGCAGAAGTTGTCTTAGAGATAATCGTAGTTAGCATGATGATTAAGCATGAAAATGGGAGGTGATCCCATTAGCTTAATCTTGGGGCAATTGGGCCCCTAAAAAGATTCAAAGTGGGTCGAATGGAGTGAACCATTCGGACCCTGATTGCACCAGGAGGTGCAACCGCCCCAGCCAGGAGGTGCAACCGCCTGGGCTGTGGGGTTGAGAGGTGCAACCGCCCCAGCGAGGAGGTGCAACCGCCTGGGCTGTGGGGCTGGGAGGTGCAACCGCCCCAGCCAGGAGGTGCAACCGCTAGGGCTGCACGGCTGGGAGGTGCAACCGCCCCAGCCAAGAGGTTGCACCGCCAGAGCTCAAGTTCCGAGCTCTGCCAGGCGATGCAACCACCAAGCTCAGTCTTCGAGCTTTGGCAGAGTGGTGCATCAGCCTGAGCTCAGTCTCGAGCTTTGCCAGGTGATGCATTCACCAAGCTCAGTCTTCGAGCTCTGGCAGAATGGTGCATCAGCTTGAGCTCAGTTTGGAGCTCTGCCAAGTGATGCAACCACCAAGCTCAGATTTCGAGCTCTGCCAGGTGATGCAACCACCAAGCTCAGTCTTCGAGCTCTGCCAGGTGATGCAACCATTGAGCTCAGTCTTCGAGCTCTGGCAGAGAAGAAGCAATCGGCAGAGCTCAGTCTTCGAGCTCTGCCAGGCGGTGCCACCTCTCCAGTCGAGAGGTGCAACCGCCTGATCCCAGAATTCTGGGATTTGATTGATTTGATCGTTTTGAGCTCGAATTTTGAATTGGGTTGGGGCCTATAAATACCCCACCCATTCAGCACTGAATTGAGCAAGAACTGACCCGAAATCTTGATCTTTTCAGTGGTTCTTAGAGCTCAAAACTGCTAGTTTTCCTCCTCCTTCTGTTCTTCAAGTTTGAGTTGAAAAGAGAGGAGAGAAAACATCTGTAAAGGTTGTCTCCTAAGCCTGTCAAAAGGAGAGAAATTGTAAGAGGGAAGTTTGGCCTTCGCCCATTGAAGGAAGGCACCTAGTTGACGTCGGCAACCTTATCGGTGGAGGAAGCCAAAAGTGGAGTAGGTCAAGGCTGACCGAACCACTCTAAATCTCTGGTTTGCGTTTATTTTCGAGCACTTTATCATTACTGCAAACCTCCCTCATCACTACTGCTCTCTGCGCTTTCACGAACAAGTTCTAAGTGCTGTTCTTCCAAATCTGCATTCAGACGTAACTTCGTATTTTCATACATTACAGTTTACGTTTACGTTTGATTCTGCAGAACTGTTTTCCGCGCTTTTACGAACGAGCTTCCTTGCAATTTACGCTTACATTTTAATCCTATTAATAACTGCAATCTGTCCTCTACGATTTTACAAACGAGTTTCAACATTTAGACGTAAAACTGCATTCAGACGTAAATCGGCTTTCTTCGCTCAATCATCAGATTTCAGTTCACGTTTACGTCTTGGTTTCAACTGCATACTGCCTTCTGCGAGTATACAAACAAGTTTCAAAGTTTAGACGTAAATCTGCGTCTAACTGCGTTTAGACGTAAATCTGCGTTTAGACGTAAAACTGCGTTTAGACGTAAAACTACGTTTAGACGTAAAACTGCGTTTAGACGTAAATCTGCGTTTAGACGTAAATCTGCATTTAGACGTAAATCTGAGTTTAGACGCAAAACTGCGCTTAGACGCAAAACTGCGCTTAGACGCAAAACTGCGCTTAGACGCAATCTGCGCTTAGACGCAAAACTGCGCTTAGACGCAAACTGCACTTAGATACAAACTGAGAATTTGCTTTTGCATCATAATAGTTTTTGAACAAACGCAGCTTTTGGTTTTAAATTTATTATACGATTTCCGCTGCACTAATTCACCCCCCCCCCCTCTTAGTGCTCTCGATCCTAACAATTGGTATCAGAGCGGGGTATTTCTCATTTCGGATTTACACCCGAGAGAAATGACTTTTCAAGAGGGCTGTTCGGTCTTTCGTCCACCGTTCTTTAACGGATTGGACTACACTTATTGGAAAACTCGAATGAGAGTTTTCTTAATTTCTCTAAATCTGGATTTATGGAATATCATTGAAAACGGTTTTCAACTTCCCTCCAAACCGATGAACGAATGGTCGGTTTTGGAGAAGAAGAATTTTTCTTTAAACGCAAAGGCTATGAATGCCTTATTTTGCGCATTGGACAAAAATGAGTTCAATCGGATTTCTACGTGTGAAACAGCTTTCGATATTTGGCGCACTCTTGAAATCACGCACGAGGGAACTAGTAGAGTCAAAGACTCGAAAGTTAATATTCTACTGCTTGATTTCGAGCTTTTTCATATGAAACCAAGCGAAACCGTTGTTGACATGTACACCCGTTTTACGGATGTCGTCAATGGTTTAAAATCACTTGGTAAAAGCTTTTCGGATTTTGAACTCGTTAACAAAGTTTTGCGCTCACTTTCTAAAACTTGGGATTCAAAAGTAACTGCTATTCAAGAATCGAAAAACTTGAACCATTTTCCACTTGAAGAACTAATTGGTTCATTGATCACATATGAAATGACGTGCAATGCACGTGAAGAACTTGAGAACCACCTTCCAAAGAACAGGAAGGATTTGGAACTCTGGACAAATGAATGCCACTTGAGCGATGACTCAAGTGATGAGGACAATGATGAACAAACCAACCTTCCAAAGAACAGGAAGGATTTGGGACATAGATCATTTGAAGACCACTCGAGCATAAGCTCAAGTGATGGTGAACTTAAAATGAAACGAAAATTAAAAAGCAAAAAGAATGGAACTACTTGCTTTAAACGCAAGAAGAAGAACAAAAATTGGGATGAATCGAGCTCCTCCGAAGAAGAGAAAGTCAACAAAAGCAAGGCAGCAAACTACGCCTTAACAGCCTACAATGATGAGGTAATCGAAATCCCCCTAATTTACTTCGAAATTACATGATGCTTTTCATGATGCATTTTTCTTTTTCTTTAAATTTTCTTGAAAATTATATTTTTAATAATTTAATAATGAAAATGCAAAAATATGATCATGCTTGTAATCTTGAAAATGATAATGAAAATTGCATGTCTTATGTTAATGCAAGATAGAAATCTAATGATTTTACACCTAGTGAGATTAATCTTATTTATGTGCTTGAGAAGCAAGAATGTATATTTTGATGATTTTCATATTGCTTTTCAATGACGATACATGGCTTTTGTCTGGAAGGCTTGATATTTTTCATTGTCTTTGTTTATTAAATATAATGTATGGTTTTGACATAAAATAAAGATTTGAGCATGCTATTATAAAGTCAATCATAAATTAAAACTAAAGAAGTTTTAGGCATTTATAAGAATCACTCAAAATTATGTTCAATAAAACCTTGCTTAATGTTGCAATGAAAATATTAAAGTTATACTTGATGATTTCAGATTTGACAAATGCTACACTTTAAATATGAATCATTCTTCAATCAGATTAAATGCTTCAATCATTTTCTATCTCTAAGAGTTCTCGATTTTGGTGAAATACAAGTGATAAATTTATCTTGTAAATCACTTGAATTATGAATGAGTTTTTCTTTTTTATGATGTGTTAAAAGAATCACTTAAAAAATATTTTTCCCATTTTATCGAGATTAATGATTTCATGATATTATGTGAATCTCGAAACTGATCTTGATGAAATAGTAATAACGTTACTCATGTTATGAATCTTAAAAATGATTGAAATATTTAACACTTTTATGCTCTTCCCCCTACTTTCTTCTTGTTTTCAATGATAAAATGGGGAGAAGTTTTGATCATGCATGGTAGGATATAATTTGACAAAATTGATACCATCATGATATGAAACATTTATAATGTACAATTATGTATGCAATACTTGTGCTTTCTAATTATGATGTGATGTATTGCATATGATGTAAATCATGATTTAAAATGCTATGAGTGCCAAGTTACACATTTTGAGAAAAAATTGTTATATTGAAATATTAATGTAATTATGAATGGTGATATGATATCATGCATGTAATACTTCAATTTATGATAATGATGCATGCTATGATAAAATATTCATGATGAAAAATTATCTTGACATTCATAACTTGATTATTCATCATTTGTCATGATTTTGAAATCGTTGTAAAAGGAAAAGAGAACTACAAAATTGTATTCTCTCTTTCTTTTTTACAATGACAAAGGGGGAGATAGCTAGCTTGTACAAGTCAAGAAGATGCAAAAACTTGATTTGCTAGCTTACCTATTTTAAGAAGCAAAGATTGCTAACTTGCTTATTTCAAGAAGAAAAATTGTCTTCTTGAACATCACTATCTTGAATATCTCAAGAAGCAAAACTTGCAATTTGCACATTGCAATAGGAAGCAAGAATCATGAGCTTACACAAGAAATTTATCTTGCATTTGCTTTCGAAATTTTTGCTAGCTTATATATTGTGAAACTTGTATATCGTAAAAATTGCTAGCTTAGAGAAGCAAAAAGTTGCTATCTCAAAAAGAAGCAAATGTGCTATCTTGCCTATCTCAAGAAGCAAAAATGCTAACTTGCGCATCTAGCAAAGTGAGCAAAATTTTCAAGAAGCAAGAGTTGCCTTCTTGAACATCTCTAATTTGCTAGCTTGCATGATGTAGAACTTGCTATCTTGAACATTACCAAAAGTGCTATCTTATATGCTATAAAACTTGCATATCTAAAACTTGATAGCATGAATGTTCTAAGCATGATGTAACACTTGCTAAATCTTCTAGCTCCAAGATTGCATGATGATAAAACTTGATACTATGTTTTTCATGCAATGAGTTGAACCAATATCACACACACTTGATTGTAGTACTTCTCCTTTTTGTTGATGACAAAGGGGGAGAAGTATGTTGATGACATGACATGTGATGCATATGTTTATGCATAAGTTCATGTTGACGTGTTGCAAGTATTCATGATGAATATTGCAATGACTTGAATTCAGTGTGAATTCAAGGTTCTATCAATATGGCATATTGATAGGGGGAGTTTGTTTAAACTCCGGGAGTTAAGGTTAACTCCGTTTATGATGACATGTTGCTTAGATTTTTGAATCTAAGAGGTTCTATCAATATGGCATATTGATAGGGGGAGTTTGTTTAAACTCCGGGAGTTAAGTTTAACTCCGTCATCAAGTAGTTGTCATCATCAAAAAGGGGGAGATTGTTGAATCTCGTATTTTGATGATGAAACTACTTGATATATGTTTATGATTTAATCTGCGTTTTGAGTGACGCAGGATGCTTCGATCAGGATGAGACAATTAAAGCAGGAAAATCATGTTGTGCCGAAGGATCATGTCAGAAGATTGGACGTCGGGCCGGTGGATCGGTCGACGTATCGACAGAAGGCTTCGGGCCGTGGACTCGGGCATCGGGCCAAGAAGAGCGGGTATTGTGCCAAGGATATCGGAGTTGCGGAGTCAACTGGCCGATTGGGCAATAGGCTGCACGAGAGGACGATGCGCCGAAGAATCGGACGAAGCGTCGAGGGACCAATGACATGTCGGACAACTTGGTTAATTGCTTAGGATTATTTGTCTCGATCGAAGTTTTGATTTGTTGTGCAGGATTAACTACGATGAGAGTAAGACAAGCAGCAGGAGTTGCGCCGGAGTCAAGATCATGATCACGTTGGGAGTTCGAGAGTTCGACGGAAGTTCGGACGGTCGTCGGAGGTTCAGAGAGAACAGATCCGAGAAGTCCAGAAGCTTGCCAAGCAAAGCTCGTCGGAACTCGCCAAGTGGATCGTCGCAAAGTCCAGGAGTATGCCGGATGTCCGCAGAAGGATCACCGAGGGTTATCGGTTGATCGACGGAAGTTGGCCGGAAACTCGCCGGAAGAAGCGATTGACGCATCGGAGCAAGCTGCAGAAGTTGTCTTAGAGATAATCGTAGTTAGCACGATGATTAAGCATGAAAATGGGAGGTGATCCCATTAGCTTAATCTTGGGGCAATTGGGCCCCTGAAAAGATTCAAAGTGGGTCGAATGGAGTGAACCATTCGGACCCTGATTGCACCAGGAGGTGCAACCGCCCCAGCCAGGAGGTGCAACCGCCTGGGCTGTGGGGTTGAGAGGTGCAACCGCCCCAGCCAGGAGGTGCAACCGCCAGGGCTGCACGGCTGGGAGGTGCAACCGCCCCAGCCAAGAGGTTGCACCGCCAGAGCTCAAGTTCCGAGCTCTGCCAGGCGATGCAACCACCAAGCTCAGTCTTCGAGCTTTGGCAGAGTGGTGCATCAGCCTGAGCTCAGTCTCGAGCTTTGCCAGGTGATGCATTCACCAAGCTCAGTCTTCGAGCTCTGGCAGAATGGTGCATCAGCTTGAGCTCAGTTTGGAGCTCTGCCAAGTGATGCAACCACCAAGCTCAGATTTCGAGCTCTGCCAGGTGATGCAACCACCAAGCTCAGTCTTCGAGCTCTGCCAGGTGATGCAACCATTGAGCTCAGTCTTCGAGCTCTGGCAGAGAAGAAGCAATCGGCAGAGCTCAGTCTTCGAGCTCTGCCAGGCGGTGCCACCTCTCCAGTCGAGAGGTGCAACCGCCTGATCCCAGAATTCTGGGATTTGATCGATTTGATCGTTTTGAGCTCGAATTTTGAATTGGGTTGGGGCCTATAAATACCCCACCCATTCAGCACTGAATTGAGCAAGAACTGACCTGAAATCTTGATCTTTTCAGTGGTTCTTAGAGCTCAAAACTGCTAGTTTTCCTCCTCCTTCTATTCTTCAAGTTTGAGTTGAAAAGCGAGGAGAGAAAACATCTGTAAAGGTTGTCTCCTAAGCCTGTCAAAAGGAGAGAAATTGTAAGAGGGAAGTTTGGCCTTCGCCCATTGAAGGAAGGCACCTAGTTGACGTCGGCAACCTCATCGGTGGAGGAAGCCAAAAGTGGAGTAGGTCAAGGCTGACCGAACCACTCTAAATCTCTGGTTTGCGTTTATTTTCGAGCACTTTATCATTACTGCAAACCTCCCTCATCACTACTGCTCTCTGCGCTTTCACGAACAAGTTCTAAGTGCTGTTCTTCCAAATCTGCATTCAGACGTAACTTCGTATTTTCATACATTACAGTTTACGTTTACGTTTGATTCTGCAGAACTGTTTTCCGCGCTTTTACGAACGAGCTTCCTTGCAATTTACGCTTACATTTTAATCCTATTAATAACTGCAATCTGTCCTCTACGATTTTACAAACGAGTTTCAACATTTAGACGTAAAACTGCATTCAGACGTAAATCGGCTTTCTTCGCTCAATCATCAGATTTCAGTTCACGTTTACGTCTTGGTTTCAACTGCATACTGCCTTCTGCAAGTATACAAACAAGTTTCAAAGTTTAGACGTAAATCTGCGTCTAACTGCGTTTAGACGTAAATCTGCGTTTAGACGTAAAACTGCGTTTAGACGTAAAACTACGTTTAGACGTAAAACTGCGTTTAGACGTAAATCTGCGTTTAGACGTAAATCTGCATTTAGACATAAATCTGAGTTTAGACGCAAAACTGCGCTTAGACGCAAAACTGCGCTTAGACGCAAAACTGCGCTTAGACGCAATCTGCGCTTAGACGCAAAACTGCGCTTAGACGCAATCTGCGCTTAGACGCAAACTGCACTTAGATACAAACTGAGAATTTGCTTTTGCATCATAATAGTTTTTGAACAAACGCAGCTTTTGGTTTTAAATTTATTATATGATTTCCGCTGCACTAATTCACCCCCCCCCCCTCTTAGTGCTCTCGATCCTAACAAGCTGCACCTTGATTACTCCAAGAGAGCCAATTACCCATAGATTTCATATCAAACAAAGCTGCAGTGTCAATGTAATCATTAAAACTTTGAAGCTGGCTTTCTGAAAGTTGTCTACCCCCCTCTTTTTCATTTGTGTACCGAACAGTATTAAAGTCTCCAAGAACAATCCAAGGTACATTGAGACAGCCATTTGCAATATTAGTCAAGTCAAACCAAAGAGTATTTCTTTCTTGCATACTATTTGAAGCATATATACTAGTGAAATTGAATTAACATCCATTCTTTTTGTCCTCTATCTTAAGATGAATGAATTGATCAGTAGCAGAAATAAACCAAGCATTAATAGAGTTAGGATGCCATAAGACCCATATTCTACCAAAAGTTTCGTTTGAGTCATTGGTAAACAGTTCTGCGTCCGGCCATATTAAATTCTTTTGAGCTTGAACGCGCGATTGTTTAATTTTCGTTTCTACTAGAATAACAATATCACATGCGGTAGACTTGATTATTCTGTTAAGCTCCCGACATTTCTCCGGCTTATTAAGTCCGCGAACATTCCAACATGTTATCTTCATTAGTAATAAACAAATGAAAATGTGGTAAGGTATTCATCCTACGACTTTGGATGGATTGTACCATCCTTTTTCTTATCCTTCGATTTTGTATTTTCCTCTCGCACAATATCCTTACCTTTTATGGCTTTATTCGTATATTTATCCACTTCATCTACAGCTTGCAGATTTTTAAACTTTAAAGTACCTTGAATCATGTGGTCTTGATTGTCAGGGTTTGTTGAAGCTCGATAAGATTGTTGCAGTATAATATCTTGGATAGTACTTGTTGGAGCAGCCTGGCTAGAGAGGTTTGTTGGGGCATGAGTTTGTTGAGACAGAATATCCTTGTTGTTGATATTTGTTGTGGCCTGAGTTTGTTGAGGAAGAATATCCTTGCTGGCGAGATTTGTTTGAGCCTAAGTTCGTTGAGCTATTGTGGACGGATCCGATCATATTGGAAGAGATGAAGTTCCTGACTTATGTTTCTCCGGTCCACTAGTACCATGGGAAACCTCTGTTGTGGAAGTCTCTGACATTATAGGAAGAGATAAAGTTTTGGATTTGTCCTTCGGTCCGCGATGCTTTCCTTGTGAGTCGGAATGCTCAATAGTTTTCGCCACCATCGGTGCTACTGCCATTAGAGAAGAATCACTTTGTTGCTGAGGCGCTTGACGTGGTCGATAGACCTTTGTGGTTGGTTTTGGGGTTTGCTGACAAGCTCCATTTGCATGAACAAAAGATAAGCAACATTGACATCGTTGTGGCTTCTACGAATATGAGACATGTACCTTCCGAGTGTTCCCATCAAGATCACGATAGAAAACCTCATTAGGAAGATCTTCGTCGGAAGAAACTAGCACACATGCTCGTGCAAATGCTAATCTCGTCTGAGCTGTTGTTGCTTTGTCGATGTAGAGTGGCTGTCCCAGAGTGCTACATAACTTTGCAATAAAACATCGACTCGAAAGATGTAGAGGCAGTCTTGAAAGGATACCCATAATGGAATAGACTGTAGGCTATCTAACTCCAAACGGACATCCTTGGAGGGTATTGGAGCATAATTGACAATCTAAAGTATTTATCCAATGAGCCTCTTGAATTCTGTCAGAAATCGAGTTTTGATCGATTTCGCATCTTCAGTTTTCATTCGTTTGAAAATGAATTTTGTTCAGTTCCCTTCGCTCAATTGTGGCTTATATTAATGTTTGAATTCTCGTTTGCTCTTGTGTATAAATTATTACCATTCTTAAACATATTGTGTAACGTTTATGCTATATCACATTGACTTATATTGGCACATGTATAACCCATTGTTCCGCATTTGCTTTCGATGTGTGCCTATTCTAGTTTCATTCCTTTGGATATCGAATTCATCTAACCTTCTTATTTGAATTGAGTTGTATGTGATTACTTGGATTCCATGTGTGCCCTTGCTTTCATTTCCTTTCAAATCTGAATATAATTGTGAAAGATTATTGCTCACTTCATATTGACTCGTAAAGGCACATGTACGTTTTGTTGTTCCGTATGTGCTTCCGATATGTGCTATTCATTGTTCATACTATTCTTTTGTACTCTGATGTTTGTGGGATATTGTGAACCTTCACCAGAAATTGTGAAGGGAGTTATGCATAGAGCCTGAGATGCTCTGCCGGCCCCTATGACTTCACTCAAACGTGGGTGGATGGAGAACCAAGATGTGGGAGACTTCCCAGACGTGGGAGACTTATGTTTGGTGGTCATTCAGAAATGGATGTACCATATTATGTTATAGTCCTACTTCACCTTCTGTGTGCTTGATATGGTATCTAGAGCTTTGGTTATGTGTTTTTATACATGTTTTGGATATGAATGATATGAATGCAACGTCAAATTCGACATTTGAGCTTCTGTTTCGTATTCATCTTTAAAATGCTCTGAAATGGTCCATACGCCATTGATATGTTCCGAAATGTTTCATTTATCATTGATATGCTCCGAAACATTTCGTACGCCTTTGATATGCTCCCAAATGTTTCATTTGTTATTGTTATGCTTCGAAATGTTCCATAGGTTGTTGATATACTCCGGAACATTTCATACGCTATTGATATGCTTAAATTACTCTGTGCTCTATTTGCTATGAACTAATATGTTCTGAAATATCCTATTTGCCATTGATATGCTCCAAAATATTTCTTATGCTATTGATATGCTCCAATTACTCTATGCTCCATCTGTATGAACCAATTATGTTTGATTGAAATGATATTTGTGATTTTACACCCAATGAGATTATGTCTATGGATTCGTATATTCTGCCTTGCATTATGAAAGCTTATTTGTTTGAAAACTTTCCTCTTTTACCATGGATATATTAGTCACTTGTTGAGCTTTATATGCTCACCCCGTTGTTGTATAAATTTTTCAGGATAGCTTGTCGCTTGCTTAAATGTTAAGATTGGGTTGAGACAGTGAAAAGCTAAAAGATTTTTGGCAGATCTTTATTAGTATATATGTTTTTGTTGTATAAGTACACTCTACATCCAATGAAATGTTGACAATGAATCTAAACTTGTGGATTTTGTATAAGTTTGATGGACCTCTCATGTGTAGGATTCTGGAATGTTAAGTTTAATTCATGTAATGATATGAACTTATGGTAAACGTTGGTTTTGTGACTATATAGACTCTCATACTTGTGAATTTATGTTATGGTTATTATTTTGGTGAGTTGGGTTCAGATTTTATGAATCATCGAGCGATGTGTTGTATGTTTATGAACTGCACAGGGTTTATAAATTTGTAGATTATAGAGGTGAAATTTTGATTTGAATATTTTCTTAGTGACCTCAAATGTGTAATTGGATCCTCGATGGATTTGTGATGAAAATTTTTAATATTATCGATATTTTGAGGGGCGTGACATGTCGCCTATTGTCTCGCTCGGTTTCATTCGATAAAGTTCATAAGAATGTACTAAAAGATTGATTTTTGACTCTTTCACTCTACTTGTACCTTCGTGAGTCACTTCGAGTGTATGCCAAATATCAAATACAATTTCACAAATCAAAACATGATTGAACTCATTTTTATCAAGCGCATAAAATAAGGCATTCATAGCCTTTGCATTAAGAGCGAAAGTCTTCTTCTCCAATTCATTCCAATCGATTATTAGAAGAGAAGACTTTGAAAATCCATTTTCAACAATATTCCAAAGTTTAAAATCCATGGAAATATGGAAGATCCTCATTCGAGTCTTCCAATAGGTGTAGTCCATCCCGTTGAACATAGGCGGACGTGTAATAGAGTGACCCTCTTGGTTTCCGGTGTATACCATCTCTCTTGGGTTTTAATCCGATTGAGAGTGAACCCCGCTCTGATATCAATTGTTAGGATCAAGAGCACTAAGAGGGGGGGATGTGAACTAGTGTAGTGGAAAACTTTCATTGGTTACAATGACGTTTGTACGATGAAAGCGTTTTCAATGAAAACCGTTTTGGAAAGTTCTTTAACTTAAGATCAAACAAAAGTATAGTTGAAGTAAAGTAACGGAGGCAGTTTGCAGTTAAGATAGAGAGTAGAATGTAATTGCAAATCAAAATTTAAAGTGGTTTGGTTAATCTTGACCTGCATCCAATTTTGGCTTCCTCCTCCGATAAGGTCACCGACGTCCACTAGAGGCCTTCCTTCAATAGGCGAAGGCCAACCATCCTTTTACAATTTTACCCCTTTTGATGAGCTTAGGAGATAGCCCTTACAAATTTTCACTCCTCTCTTGAATGATCAAAACTTAGAAGAAAAGAGGGAGAAAAACTTTGAGCCTTTTACAACACTTTTAAGCTCTCAAATTCTCAGAATAAATGCAAGCTTTTGGTGCCCTTTCATGTAGGAAAGAGTGGGGTTTATATAGGCCCCCAACTGATTTGAATTTGGAGCTCAAAAGTGTCATCTCCCGGATTTCTGGGCTCTTGTTGGTACCACCACCAGAACTAGGCTGTACTATCGCCTGACACTGCTCGGAGACCGAGGTCAGGTGGTACCACTGACAAGGGCGGTACCACCACCTGACTACGCTCGGAGATCGAGCTCAGGTGGTACCACCGCTTGACAGGGGCAGTACCACCACCTAACTTCGCTCAAAGACCAAGCTTTTGGGCGGTGCCACCGTCGACCAAGAAATCTGGGCCCGAATGGGCTGATCCATTCGGCCCAATTTGGGTCTATTAAGGGCCCAATTGGCCCCAAATTAAGTTAATGGGATCATCTCTCATTCTTAACTTAATCTTCATGCTAACTATGATATTTAAGATATTTATACTGCAACTCGTGTTCCGATGCGTCAATTGCTTCTTCCGGCGAGCTTCTGGCAAACTTTTGGCGAACATCCGACGAACCCTCGGCGTTGCTCCAGCGGACTTCTAACAAACTCCTGGACTTGCGACGATCCTCTTGGCAAGTTATGATGAGCTTCTTTGGTAAGCTCCCGGACTTCTTGGATTTGTTCCCGCAAAACCTCCAATGACCGTCCGGACTTCCGTCGAACTCTCGAACCCCCAATGTGATCTTGGTCTTGACTCCAGCGCAACACTTGCTGCATATCTTACTTCCATCGTAGTTAATCCTACACACTTATCTCAATATATGGATTAGATAACCAAATGACAATTGACTTCGTCATCAAAATTCGAGATTCAACAATACTACCAGACTGGGCAGTGGTACCGCCTAGTGCAATGTTAGTGTCAGACTGACACTAGCGGTGGTAACGCCCAGCGTAGGCGATGGTACCGCCCATGCCCGGGAAACCTGGGATGAGATGTTTTTAGGCTCCAACTTTGAATCAACTTAAAGCCTATAAATAACCCTCTCATCCCTGGTTAAAAGACACAATCACAAAGTATTCAAAAGTGAGAAAACGATATTGTAATCTCTTTAGAAATTCCCTCCTCCACTCTAAGTTTAGAATTTTGTAAGAGGAGTGTGAGTGCTGGTAAGGGTTGTCTCCTAAACCTGTGAAAAGGAGAAGAGGGGTGTAAATAGTGATTGGTCTTCGCCTATTGAAAGAAGACCGATAGTGGATGCCGGTGGCCTCGACGAAAGAGGAATTGGCGAAATGGATGTAGGTCACGACGACCAAACCACTCTAAAATGCTTTCAAAGTATTATCTTTACGAAACGATTTTACGTCAGAAATGGTTTTAATCGAAACGAAGCTTTGAAAACATAATTTTTACCGCTGCACTAATTCACCCCCCCTCTTAGTGCCGACCCATGTTCCTAACAAGTTTTTTGCTACATACAGGTCTGAAAATTTTGATGTTGTCAAGATGAGCAACTATGGCATAGTAGACATCATTGGCATGGGTGATATCCACATAAAGACCAACCTTGGCTATAAGTTGGTGCTTACGGATGTGAGGCATGTGGTTGACTTAAGGCTGAATTTAATTTCAGTTAGAAGGTTAGATAATGAAGACTATGATAGCAGATTTCATAGAGGGTAATGGAAGCTCAGTAAGAGTTCTCTTATTGTGGCTAGTGGAAAGTGTTAGTTTGGCAAGTCCCATAGTCCCATATCGGGAAAATCAGGCTCGTTATCTCCTATTGGAACTATAAATAAGGGTTTGGGCTTTGAAGTCAGATGCACCACAAGTAACACCACAAGAAAAACCTAAGTATTTGCTTTGGGTTTAAGTCCACACTCAGTTAAATAGTTTGGGCTTATATAGTTTGGGTTTTTCTTGTTTAATAGATTCGAGTGTTTTATGACCTAGGAACATCTTCCTAAGGCATTTGTAATAGTCCCTCTTTTATAGTAGTGATTTGCTCCTCTTTCGTCTATGGATATAGGTCAAGGTCAATTGACCAAACCACATAAATATGGTGCTCTTGTTACTTTTATCTTTTCGCTTTATTATCTTTGTTGGGTTGCTAAAATTATCCTTTGGTAAATTTCCTGAGGCTAGCTCTAACAACTGGTATCAGAGCTTGGTTCCGGGATCTTTTGGCAACGATGACAATATCAAAGAGTGTTGTCGAGAAATTCGATAGAAATGTCAACTTCGACATGTGGCAACTCAAGATGGAGGCCATTCTAGTTCAAGACGAAGTTGATTTGGTACTACAGGGGGCTGAGAACATTCTAGAAAGTACGTCAAAGGAAGATTTTACGGGAGGTAGCTACGGAGACTACGACTAAGAGCATGTGGGACAAGTTTAAAGCCTTGTATATGAAGAGTACAGTAGAGAATCGTCTCTACTTAAAGCAGAGTTTGTATATGCTTCGGATGACTAAAGGTACATATATACTCTCACATCTTGATAAATATAATTCCTTGGTTATGGATTTGGAGAATATAGATGCAAAAATTAATGATGAGGATAAGGCCCTATTACTTTTGTGTTCTCTTCCCCAATCTTTTAAGCATTTCCGTGATACTATGATTTATGGAAAAGAAACAATTTCATATTAGTAAATTAAATCTACTCTAAAATCTAAGGAGCAAATAGGCAGGGATATCACTGGGGAAAGTAGAGGGAATCAGGTTGAAGGTCTGGTTGTTAGGGGTAGAATGGATAAAAGAGAATTTGACAGTAGTAGATCTAAATCTAGATCTAAATCCAAACATAGAAATTTGGAGAGCAGATATTGTCATAAAATGGGACACATTAAGGCTGATTACTTTAAATTGAAAAATAAATTAAAACAAAAAGAAAAAATTATTGAGAAAACTATTGAGTCTGCTGAAGCTAGTGTAGTAGTTGATGAGAATGATGGAATTATTTTCTTTGCTACTGATGACAGGACGAGGTCTAAAAATGAATGGATTTTAGATTCGGGTTGTTCTTATTACATGTGTTCTAATAGAGATTTGTTTTCCACATATGAATCTTGTAATGATGGAATTGTTTTGATGGGCAATAATACCACATGTGATGTTGTTGGTACAGACACAATCCGAATTAAAATGCATGATGGTATTGTGAGGACGCGCACTAATGTTAGACATGTTCCTGATTTAAAAAAGAATCTCATCTCTTTAGGCACCCTAGAGGTCCTTGGGTGTAAATACACAGCTGAAGATGGAGTTATGAAAGTTTCTAGAAGTGCCCTTGTTGTTATAAAAGCTTGTAGGTCTGGTAGCTTGTATATTTTGCAGGGAACTACTGTCACAGGCTCAGTTGCAGTCTCGTCATCATTATTGTCTGATTCTGACATCACCAAATTTGGGTCATATGAGCGAAAAATATTTGAACATATTGAGCAAAAGGGGTCTACTTTACGGACAGAGTACTGGGCCACTGGATTTTTGTGAACATTACATTTTTGGAAAGCAAAAAAAAGTCAACTTCAATTCTTTGACAGTTCAGAAAACAAAAGGTACTCTTGACTATATTCATTCAGACCTTTGGGGTACATCTCATGTTTAGTCTAAGGGTGGTGCCAGGTATATGTTGACTTTCATTGACGATTATTCCATGAAAGTTTGGGTTTATTTTCCGAAGCATAAAAATGATGTTTTTCTAACCTTTAAACAATGGAAGGCTTTGATTGAGAAGCAAACAGGTAAACAGATTAAGCGGCTTCGAACAGATAATGACATGGAATTTTGTGAACATAACTTTAATGAATTTTGTAAAAATGAAGGAATTGTTTGGCATCGCACTGTTAGGATGACACCTCAGCAAAATGGTGTGGCCAAATGTATGAACAAAACATTCTTGGAGAGAGCAAGGTGTATGATCTCAAATGTAGGGTTCATAAAGGACTTTTGGGCAGAGGCGATTAATATGATCTATTACGTTGTCAACCGCGCTCCTTCTGCAGCACTTAACTTTAAAACTCCGGAGGAAGTTTGGTCAGGTACTCCTGCTGATTACTCTAATTTAAAAATTTTTGGTGTCTAGCATACATGCATGTAAATGAAGGAAAATTAGAGCCTCGAGCGAAAAAGTACATTTTCCTTGGGTATGCTTCTGGGGTGAAAGGATACAGATTATGATGTTCTGATCCCAAATCCCGAAAATTTGTAATCAGTAGAGATGTTACTTTTGATGAATTATCTATGTTATCTTCCAAAAAGGAATCTACTAGTACAAATGATAGTGCGCAGTAGCAGGTGGAGCTTGAGATTGGTAGTTCTAATTCTTTTCAGTCTAACTCTTCTACTCAAAGAATACCAGTAGATGGTCCTGAGTCTACTGACGAAGTTGATCCAGAGGAAGAGCAATATTCCATAGCCAAGGATAGACCACGGAGAGATATTCAACCACCACAAAGATATGCAAATTTGGTTGCATATGCTTTGTCTATTGTAGAAGAAATGAGTGAAGTTGGTGAGCCTACTACCTACTTAAATGTAGTTTCTTGTTATAATTCCGCTAAGTGGTTGATTGTGATGAATGAAGAAATTGAATCTCTCCATTGAAATAGAACTTGGGATCTTGTAAAGCCGCCTTGGGGTAAGAAAATTGTTGAATGCCAATGGGATACTATTGCTGAGGGAAAGGTCCTTGTTCAGAAAATTCATACGAAGGACAATCCAGCTAATATGCTTACGAAGCCTCTTCCAGTTTACAAGTTCAAGCAGTGCTTGGACTTTGTTGGTGTTCATTGTTGGTGATTGCTCGTTGGGGCTTTTATGAAGAAGGTGGAGCAAGTTTTGTTGGGACAAGCCAAGGTGGATATTTGTTAGTTTGGCAAGTCCCCATAGCCCCACATCGGGAAAATCAGGCTTGTTATTTCCTATTGGAACTATAAATAAGTGTTTGGGCTTTGAAGTCAGATGCACCACAAGTAACACCATAAGAAAAACCTAAGTGTTTGCTTTGGGTTTAAGTCCACACTCAGTTAAATATTTTGGGCTTATAGTTTGGGTTTTTCTTGTTTAATAGATTCAAGTGTTTTATGGCCTAGGAACATCTTCCTAAGGCATTTGTAATAGTCCCTCTTTTATAGTAGTGATTTGCTCCTCCTTCGTCCGTGGATATAGGTTAAGGTCAATTGACCGAACCACGTAAATCTGGTGTTCTTGTCGCTTTTATCTTTTCACTTTATTATCTTTGTTGGGTTGCCAAAATTACCCTTTGGTAAATTTCCTAGGGCTAGCTCTAATAGAAAGAAATGTCATACTTTGTATAGGTTGCAGGCTAAAGCTTATGGTAAGTAATTAAATGCAACAGAAAAAGACTTCTGCATGGAGTTGTGGCATAAGCGACTAGGACACATGAGCGAGAAGGGGCTACAAGCTCTTTCTAAGAGAAGGGTATTGCCAGACCTCAGAGGTACACATTTGAACCCTTGTATTGATTGTTTGGCTGGTAAACAACACAAAGTTTCATTTGCTAGTCTTGCTATGTCTAGAAAATGCATGTCATATACCGTATTTATACAGATATCTGTAGTCCTTTAAGGACAAAAATTCCTGGTGGATCTATTAATGTTTCTGGCATCAATATTGCACTTTATTTTGTCACTTTTATAGATGATTTTTCCAGAAAAATTTAGGCCTATTCTATGAAAACTAAAGATTAAGTTATTAATGTTAGGATCGAGAGCACTAAGAGGGGGAGGGTGAATTAGTGCAGCGGAAATCTTTCAGCGATTAAAAATGAAAGCTGCGTTTGTTCGATAAAAAACTATTTTAATGCAAAAGCCGATTCTAAGATTACTTATGATTAAGTACAGTTTATGTCTCAACACAGTTTGCGTCTAAGCGCAGTTTATGCAGTTTGCGTCTAAATGGAGTTTGTGTCTAAATGCGGTTTGCGTCTAAATGCAGATTGCGACTAAGCACAGATTGCATCTAAGTGCAGTTTGCGTCTTAGGCTCAGATTGCGTCTAAGCACAGTTTGCGCAGTTTGCGTCTAAGCGCAGATTGCGTCGAAGCTCAGATTGCATCTAAGCGCAGTTTGCGTTTAAGCGCAGTTTGCGTCTTAAGCGCAGATTGCGTCGAAGCTCAGATTGCGTCTAAGCGCAGTTTGCGTTTAAGCGCAGTTTGCGTCTTAAGCGCAGATTGCGTCTAAGCGCAATTTGCGTCTAAACACAGTTTTACGTCAAAACGTAGATTCAGAAATATTTGAACTTAGACACTCGTTCGTAAAAGCGCAGAAGTCAGTTTGCAGTTATAAATGGAATGTAAACGTAAACTACAGAGAAACTCATTTGTAAAAGCGTAGAAATCAGTTTGCAGTTATAAACAGAATCAAGACGTAAACGTAAACTGCAGAGAGACTCGTTCGTAAAAGCGCAGAAATCAGTTTGCAGTTATAAACAGAATCAAGACGTAAACGTAAACTGCAATGTAGAGATCGTACGAAAACACCGATTTACGTTTGAATGCAGATTCGGAAAGAACAGAACTTAGAGACTCGTTCGTAAAAGCGTAGAGGGCAGTAGCTATGTAGGAGGTTTGCAGTAATGATAAAGTGCTCAAAGTAAAAGCAAACCAGAGATTTAGAGTGGTTCGGTCAGTCTTGACCTACTCCACTTTTGGCTTTCTCCACCGACGAGGTCACCGACGTCAACTAGAGGCCTTCCTTCAATAGGCGAAGGCCAACTGCCCTTTTACAGTTTCACTCCTTTTGACGGGCTCAGGAGACAACCCTTACAGAACCTTTCTCTCCTCTCTTTACAACTCAAGACTTGAAGAACAGAAAGAGGAGAACTTTTGAACTTTTACACAAATTTGAGCTCTTAGAATCACAGAAAAGATCAAGAATTTGGTGTAGGTCTTTATCTCTTCAGTGCTGAATGGGTGGGGTATTTATAGGCCCCAACCCAATTCAAATTTGGAGCTAAAAACGATCAAATCCCGGAATTCCGGGATCAGGCGGTTGCACCTCCTGACTGGGGCGGTTGCACCGCCTGGCAGAGCTCGAAGACTGAGCCTCTGGGTGGTGCTACCTCTGTCAGGGGCGGTTGCACCTCTCTGCCAGAGCTCGAAGACCGAGCTCAGGCAGTTGCACCGCCTGACTGGAGAGGTTGCACCGCCTGGCAGAGCTCGAAACTTGAGCTCTGGCGGTGCTACCTCTTGACAGAAGAGGTTGCACCGCCCAGTCTCGCCGGAAGAAGCGATTGACGCACCGGAGCAAGCTGCAACAATTGTCTTAGGATTTATTATAGTTAGCACAATGATTAAGTTGGAAATGGGAGGTGATCCCATTAACTTAATCTTAGGGCAATTGGGCCCCTGAAAAACCGAAATTGGGCCGAATGGATCAACCCATTCGGACCTTGATTGCTATGGGAGGTGCTGTTGGGAAATCATAGGGGGGGCGACATCATATGCGCAGCGGAAGAACAAGAAAACAAAAATCCCCGATTCCCAAAAAGATGTTCATCGTCGTGCGAAGATTGGTGCGCAAAATCCGCAAAAACACAAAACTGCGTATAGAGATTGTGTTACCTAGGGAGATCGTATATCCCTGTTTCCTTGCAGATCCTTAGGAGAGGGTGAAGGAGGTCAAGCGTCCTCCTCTCTAGCGGTGATCCACACAGCAGGGTTGCGACGACGCTCCTCAAAACTCCAGGCCTACTCTGAGGTGGAGAGGGAGAGGAGAATAGGAAGGGCAAGCAAAGACTCTAGCCTATGAGGCTGTGAATCCCTCCTATTTATAGAGATCCCGTGTCTAAACCCTAATGGGTCCTTTCCCTAGTGGGTATTGGATCTGCATCCAATAAGACAAGGGCTCCGTCGGATATCTCATATCCGAACCTCTACTCATCGCAATGCCTACCATATGTGTGTGACCCTCTAGGCCCAATATCGAGCTGGCCGTGAGTCATACCTGTTAGAACTCCTTCTAACTCAGTGAATTATTATCTCTGTAATAATTCACTCGACTCATCGACTACGGAAGTACTAGGCCACTACGCCGTAGTCCCCAGACGATACAGGGGAATCCAATCCATTGGACCTGTCTGTCCTCAGTTACCATGTACCTATAGTCCCTCATCCATCTAATATCCCAGAGACCGTATATCGAGCATGGTGTTGTCAGACCCATACGGTTTCTACTCGAGTCTCGCTCTAATCGGATTCTCCCGGAGAACTCTTTCTCTCTCAACCCGAATGACCCTGGCCAGGGATTTGTCTGAGCAAGAACACATGGGATATTCCTCTCATGATACCGAGAGTGGATGATCCTCTATCGACACTCAATAGCCCTCGTAAGGTCGACTACCACTCCCAATGACCAACTGTACTAGATCTGGGAACAGCCAAACCTATAAGTCTGGTATCAAAGAGTGGAGCACTCATACAGGACATCCTTGGTGTCTCAAGTCTAAGAACCAGATACACCACTAGGACTACGGAATCGTTGTCTGACAATAAGGCATCATCAACCATCCAGCATTCCGTAAGCGGATCAATCAGTGAACTCATTCTCCAATGAGCACCTGTACTGTATCCCTAGTGTCCCTACACGAGCAGCTATGAGACCAGCTGCATCCATCATATGGACGGGTATACAGCACACCAGTCTATCCGGTTATCACGATGTCCCTCTCGAGTAACCTATGACCGGGATTATTTAGGATATGTGTTTAAAGGTGAATCGATCTCATTATCGTGATCTCATCACGATCCGATTCCCATTGCACAAATCCAAGAACATCACAATATATATATGCATTTATGCAATAGTTATAAAGTGATATACGCCAAAATATAATAAGCAAAAAGATTCTGTATCAAGTCACACGTGCCATCACTCACGTGATTGGCTTGCTGGGCACTTATGACTAGCAATCTCCCACTTGACCTAAAGCCAATCACCTATGTGTCTGATCCCCATCAGACCCCTGTGACGCTCAAAGACAAAATGAGACAACGGCTTTGTCAGTGGATCTGCAATGTTATCTTCGGATGGAACTCTTTCCACTGCTACATCTCCTCGGGTTACGATCTCTCTTATAAGCTGGAACCTCCTCAGAACACTTCTGATAAGACCCGGGTTCCCTTATTTGAGTAATCACCCCATAGTTGTCGCAATATAAGGAAGTCGACTTGTCGCTATCTGTATCGACTCCCAAATCTGTGATGAACTTCTTCACCCAAACTCCCTCCTTTGCTGCATCTGATGCAGCAATGTACTCCGCCTCTGTGGTCGAGTCAGCAGTGGTATCTTGCTTGGAACTCTTCCAGCACACTGCTCCTCCATTCAAGATGTACACATACCTTGAATTCGACTTGCTATCATCGACATCAGACTGAAAACTTGAGTCAGTGTAGCCTTCAACCTTAAGGCTATTACCTCCATATACTAGTAAAAGATCCTTAGTCCTTCTTAAGTACTTAAGGATACACTTTACTGCTTTCCAGTGCTCCAAGCCTGGATTCGCCTGATACCTGCTCGTGACACTCAGAGCATGCGCTATATCAGGCCTAGTACATAGCATGACATACATGATAGACCCTATTGCTGAGGCATAAGGTATCATATTCATGTTTGCCCTTTGGAATTTTCCATGCCAAACCTTTTGACAATGGTTTTTATGTACCTGGACTGGGACAAGCCAAGCATCCTCTTGGATCTATCTCTATAGATTCTAATCCCCAAGATATAGGATGCTTCCCCTAAGTCCTTAATGGAGAAGTGTCTAGATAACCAAGCCTTTATTGTGGATAGCATTCCTATGTCATTCCCAATGATGAGGATATCATCCACATATATCACCAAAAAGGTAATAGCACTCCCACTTACCTTTCTTTATACACAAGGCTCATCTTCGTTCTTAACGAAGTCATAAGATCTGATTGCCTCATCAAATCTTATGTTCCAACTTCGGGAAGCTTGCTTTAGTCCATAAATGGATCTAAGCAACCTACACACCTTATCTGGGCAGTTCTTGGACACGAATCCCTCAGGTTGCATCATATACTCCTCCTCCTCCAGGTTCCCGTTGAGGAATGCGGTTTTCACATCCATCTGCCAGATCTCATAATGATAGTGTGCTGCAATAGCCAATAGAATTCTGATGGATTTTAGCATTGCTACGGGTGAGAAAGTTTCGTCGTAGTCAACACCTTGCCTTTGACGATACCCCTTAGCCACTAGCCTTGCTTTATAGGTCTCTACCTTTCCATCTACTCCGATCTTTTTCTTAAAGATCCACTTGCAACCGATGGGTACAATACCTTCGGGCGCATCAACTAGGTTCCAAACCTTATTGGAGTACATAGAATCCATCTCAGAATTCATGGCTTCTTGCCACTTCCCAGAGTCTATACTCATAATAGCCTCCTCGTAGGTCTGAGGATCAATATCCTCTACATCCTCTGCTCTAATATGTCCCACATATCTCTCAGGAGGATGGGATACTCTATCAGACCTGCGTAAAGTTGATACTTGTGTATTAGGTACCTGAACAGACTCGGGCTGTAGAGTGGTGCTTGAGCTTGGTTCTCTAACTTCGCTCAACTCTATCATTCTCCCACTATCTCCGCCAAGAATGTGTTCCTTCTCAAGGAACACTGCTCTCTTAGCTACAAAGACCTTTTGGTCCTCGAGATGATAGAAATAATACCCACAAGTTTCCTTGGGGTGTCCCACAAATTTGCATCGCTCTGTCCTTGATTCTAACTTATCGGGGTTGTGTCTTTTAATGTGGGCAGGGCAGCCCCAAATCTTAACAACCTTAAGATCAGACTTCTTCCCTTTCCATATCTCATATGGTGTAGACACTACCGACTTAGTTAGAACTCTGTTCAGAAGGTAAGCTGCGGTCTCTAGAGCATATGCCTAGAATAAGATGGGTAGGTCAGCGAAACTCATCATGGACCGTACCATATCTAATAATGTACGATTTCTCCTTTCAGAGACACCATTGAGCTGAGGTGTATAAGGAGGTGTCCATTGGGATAATATCCCATGGTCCTTGAGGAAGTGAGTAAACTCTGTACTTAAGTACTCACCTCCTCGATCTGATCGAAGAGTTTTGATACTCTTTCCAGTCTGGTTCTCCACCTCATTCTTATACTCTCTGAATTTCTCAAAGGCCTCGGACTTGTACTTCATTAAGTACACATATCCATACCTTGAGAAATCATCAGTAAATGTAATGAAGTAGGAGTAACCTCCAGCATGAGTTCCAACAACTCGGTGGCTCTCTCTCCAGTTCCACTAAATGGAGAGTTGGTCAGTTTTCCACGAATGCAAGGCTCACAAGTTGCATATGACACATAGTCGAATGGATCTAGATATCCATCATTTAGCAACTTTTGAATCCTTCTTTCATGGATGTGACCTAGCCTACAATGCCACAGGTATGCACTGTTCAACTCATCTCGTTTCCTTTTGGACACATTTATATTCATGATATGTGGAGTGGTGTCTAACATAAATAAACCATTATGCAATGTTCCTTTCGTGATGATCTTATCATCTAATAATATCGAACAACCATTGTTCTCAAAAATAAATTTATATCCACTAACTGTTAAACATGAAATGGAGATAATGTTTTTGATAATAGAAGGAACAAAATAACATGCATCTAATGCAATAAAAGCTCCACTAGGCAGATGTAGGGCGACCTCGCCAACAGCTAATACAGCAACTTTTGCTCCATTACCCATCTTGAGGTCCATCTCGCCTCTCTCTAGTCTCCTAGGCCTTGCCAGAACCTGCAACGAATTGCATATATGATAAGCACTACCGGTATCTAATACCCATGTGTTATCATAAGAGTCTGACAAATGGAGACTAATCATGAATGTACCTGAAGCTTCATCAAGCTTTTGTTTCGCCCTTTCTGCAAGGTACTCTTTGCAGTTTCTCTTCCAGTGCCCATCTTTACCACAGTGGAAGCACTGGCCTTTGTCCTTTGTTGGGTCTTTCTTAGCAACCTTTGCTTTACCTTGTTTGCCCTTGCCCTTTCCCTTCTTAAGGGACCTTTCTGCTTTCCTTTTCTTTCTGGTCTCACCAGTGTAGAGAACTGGCTTCTCTTTCTTAATAGTACTCTCTGCCTCCCTCAACATATTGAGGAGCTCTGGGAGAGTCACCTCAAGCTTGTTCATATTAAAGTTCATTATGAACTGTGAAAAGGAATCTGGTAGGGACTGAAGCACAATGTCCACACACAAGTTATCCTCTAGGACCATTCCTAGACCTGTGAGTTTCTCTATCCACTCAATCATCTTTAGGACATGGTTCTGAACCGGTGTCCCCTCAGTCATCCTAGCACGGAAAAGGCTCTTGGATATCTCATATCGTTGAGTCCTTCCCTGTTCCTCAAACAATTTACGGACATGTAGGAGAATGGATCTGGCATCCATCTTTTCATGTTGTCTCTGTAACTCTGGAGTCATAGAGCCCAACATATAGCACTGAGCAAGAGTGGAGTCATCAATGTACTTCACGTAGCGAGCGATCTCATCCTCGCTTGCCCCTTCTTCGGGCGTAGGCATCACTGTATCAAGGACGTACACGATTTTCTCCGCTGTGAGAACAATTCTCAAGTTACGGAGCCAATCCGTATAATTTGGACCAGTGAGGCGGTTGACATCAAGTATGCCACGTACGGGATTTGAAAACGACATTTTCTGAAAATAAAGATGTAGCAAAAAATGAATAACATGCAGATTTTGCAAGAAATAAACTATCAAGATATGGACTTCTATCTTAATATGCTCCCACTATTTTACTAACGAGTCACGCGACACCCTCAGCACGTGAAACGGAAGTCTCCGGCAGACTTCTAGTGGGGATCAGGATCCAATCAGCGTCTTAGTGTAACCTCGAGGGACTCGACCAATCACACTAAGCCTAAAAGGTAGACAACTCTTGCCGATCACAACTCCTTGTGATTCCCGTCCTGTTCGGCCTCCGAATCACCATGGCCTCGAGGGACTCGACCAACCATGATGCTCGGTTAAGTCAACACCTTCGTTACAAGATAAGTCTGATTTGATGATATACCCTCGAGGGACTCGACCAAGCATATCATGCCCTCAGGTCACCAGTGACATCTCTATGTCGTAAGCAAGATAGCGAATCGCGATATAGGTGAGTCTCGAGGGACTCGACCAACTCAACCTACACCGGGATTCGGTTCCTACTCATAACGATGGAAGGCCACGTGGGTCAATCTAATTGCCTCACGTTTACCGACTTAATATTATCGAGAGATATTTCTATGATTTGGTCTCCTAATATGACATGTCACACATATGCATATTTAATATATATCTACATCGCATGCAAATATATATACATATCTAGTATGTGTATAAGCAATCACACCAGATGATCATGGACCACAACCTAATATGATTAGGCCCGAGCCAGTAGGCCTAATCACTCACATCAAGATCTATGTGTACAACGGTGCATCTCCATGCCTTGTGATCGTCCATCTCGTCCTCGTCGGTTCCGTCGACATCTTGATGCATCTCCATGCATCACGATCGTCCGTCTCGTGGGTCCCGCTATGGCATCCACGCTCCCGCTGCGCCTCCTCATGTGATTACAACTTAATCATAGGCACGCAGGCCCGACAATAAACGAGAAATATAATGGAGGTTCGCAGACCTCAATAATAATAATCACAAGTACACACATCACACGGTCCATGATCATCCGTCCACACATCATACATCACATGTATAAATAATCATCATCATGTAGGACTACTGGATAATAATAAAAATAATAATCAACTAAACCTTTTAATTAATTAATATTTTCTGAAATCAGGGATATATAGGGAATTTCTCAATTCCTAAGGGTATTTTCGTAATTTGGACAAAAGACAGAAACTGGAATTTCTCAAATTCCGAGGGGCAAAACTGTCTTTTGCCCAGAAAACCCTAATACCCTTTGCCCTTTTTGCTGCTGCCGCCGCCGCCACCCTGCCGGCGGCGGCCTGTGCGGCGGGGCGAGGGCACTGCCCTCGCCTGCAGGCGGCACGCCCGCTGGCGGCGATGCCGCTGCGGGTGGGCGCCCCCTTCGGGCGCCGCTGCCTCCGCAGACGGTGCTGTACCGCCGGGCGGCCGCCCCTGTGGGGGGTTTCGCCCGCGGGAGCAGCGGTGGCAGGCGCCGCTTCCTTTCGGCGGCAGGCGCCGCTTCCCTGCGGCGCCTCTGCCCGTGGGTTGCCAGCCCCGCCAGCAGCAAGCCTGCTGTAAGCAGACCGCCGGCCGGCTGCTGTAGGCACAGCGCTTGCGCATGCGCCGGCGCTGTGCTGCCTGGCTGCGGCTGCAGCTGCGGCTGCCGCTGCAGGTGGCTGCAGGTATGCAGATCGAGGGCAGCAACTGTTGCTGCCCTTCCTCGCTTTTGTGTCAACGATTTTGACGTCAATATTCTTCCTAAACATAACACACGCAGTTCAAAACCAATCATTCGCACGAACAACGTGGCTCTGATACCACTGTTGGGAAATCATAGGGGGGGCGACATCATATGCGCAGCGGAAGAACAAGAAAACAAAAATCCCCGATTCCCAAAAAGATGTTCATCATCGTGCGAAGATTGGTGCGCAAAATCCGCAAAAACACAAAACTGCGTATAGAGATTGTGTTACCTAGGGAGATCGTATATCCCTGTTTCCTTGCAGATCCTTAGGAGAGGGTGAAGGAGGTCAAGCGTCCTCCTCTCTAGCGGTGATCCACACAGCAGGGTTGCGACGACGCTCCTCAAAACTCCAGGCCTACTCTGAGGTGGAGAGGGAGAGGAGAATAGGAAGGGCAAGCAAAGACTCTAGCCTATGAGGCTGTGAATCCCTCCTATTTATAGAGATCCCGTGTCTAAACCCTAATGGGTCCTTTCCCTAGTGGGTATTGGATCTGCATCCAATAAGACAAGGGCTCCGTCGGATATCTCATATCCGAACCTCTACTCATCGCAATGCCTACCATATGTGTGTGACCCTCTAGGCCCAATATCGAGCTGGCCGTGAGTCATACCTGTCAGAACTCCTTCTAACTCAGTGAATTATTATCTCTGTAATAATTCACTCGACTCATCGACTACGGAAGTACTAGGCCACTACGCCGTAGTCCCCAGACGATACAGGGGAATCCAATCCATTGGACCTGTCTGTCCTCAGTTACCATGTACCTATAGTCCCTCATCCATCTAATATCCCAGAGACCGTATATCGAGCATGGTGTTGTCAGACCCATACGGTTTCTACTCGAGTCTCGCTCTAATCGGATTCTCCCGGAGAACTCTTTCTCTCTCAACCCGAATGACCCTGGCCAGGGATTTGTCTGAGCAAGAACACATGGGATATTCCTCTCATGATACCGAGAGTGGATGATCCTCTATCGACACTCAATAGCCCTCGTAAGGTCGACTACCACTCCCAATGACCAGCTGTACTAGATCTGGGAACAGCCAAACCTATAAGTCTGGTATCAAAGAGTGGAGCACTCATACAGGACATCCTTGGTGTCTCAAGTCTAAGAACCAGATACACCACTAGGACTACGGAATCGTTGTCTGACAATAAGGCATCATCAACCATCCAGCATTCCGTAAGCGGATCAATCAGTGAACTCATTCTCCAATGAGCACCTGTACTGTATCCCTAGTGTCCCTACACGAGCAGCTATGAGACCAGCTGCATCCATCATATGGACGGGTATACAGCACACCAGTCTATCCGGTTATCACGATGTCCCTCTCGAGTAACCTATGACCGGGATTATTTAGGATATGTGTTTAAAGGTGAATCGATCTCATTATCGTGATCTCATCACGATCCGATTCCCATTGCA
This sequence comes from Musa acuminata AAA Group, assembly GCF_036884655.1. Classification (NCBI taxonomy): domain Eukaryota; kingdom Viridiplantae; phylum Streptophyta; class Magnoliopsida; order Zingiberales; family Musaceae; genus Musa; species Musa acuminata. The sequence goes on along the minus strand of NC_088345.1, from coordinate 26,319,227 downwards.
CAAATCCAAGGACATCACAATATATATATGCATTTATGCAATAGTTATAAAGTGATATACGCCAAAATATAATAAGCAAAAAGATTCTGTATCAAGTCACACGTGCCATCACTCACGTGATTGGCTTGCTGGGCACTTATGACTAGCAGGTGCAACCGCCCAAGCCAGGAGGTAGTACCGCCTGGGCTAAGTCTCCCAGGGAGACTGGGCAGTGCAACTGCCCTAGCCAGGAGGTGGCACCGCCTGGGCTCAGTCTCCAAGCGAGAGTGGGCGGTGCAACCTCTCCTGATAGGAGGTGGCACCGCTTGAGCTCGGTCTTCGAGCTCTAGCAGGCGGTGCAACCGCCCTAGTTAGGAGGTGCAACCGCCTGAGCTCGGTCTTCGAGCTCTGGCAGAGTGGTGCAACCGCCCCTGACAGAGGTGGCACCACCCAGAGGCTCAGTCTTCAAGCTCTGCCAGGCGGTGCAACCGCCCCAGTCAGGAGGTGCAACCGCCTGATCCCGGAATTCCGGGAATTGATAGTTTTGAGCTCCAAATTTGAACTGGGTTGGGGCCTATAAATACCCCACCCATTCAGCACTGAAAGAGCAACAACTTACACTCGAAATCTTGATCTTTTTCTGTGATTCTTAGAGCTCAAAATTATTGTAAAGGCCAAAAGTTCTCCTCCCTCTATTCTTCAAAGTTTTGAGTTGTAAAGAGAGGAGAGAAAATTTCTGTAAGGGTTGTCTCCTAAGCCCGTCAAAAGGAGTGAAATTGTAAAAGGGTAGTTGGCCTTTGCCTATTGAAGGAACGCCTGTAGTTGACGTCGATGACCTCGTCAATGGAGGAAGCCAAAAGTGGAGTAGGTCAAGATTGACCGAACCACTCTAAATCTCGGTTTGCATTTACTTTGAGCATTTTATCTTTACTGTACACCTCCTCAATAGCTTACTGCCTTCTGCACTTTTACGAACGAGTTTCTAAGTTCAGAGCTTTCCAAATATGCGTTTAGACGTAAATCGGCTTTTTCATATGATCATCATATTTCAGTTTACGTTTACGTTTTGATTTCAATCATAACTGCAAACTGCCTTCTGCGCATTTATAAAATGTATCTCAAAGTTCCAGTATCTTCAGAATCGGCATTTAGACGTAAACCGATTTTATCGTACAAACGTCGCATTTCAGTTTGCGCTTGCATTCTAATTTCCATCATAAACTGCAAACTGCCTTCATAGATTTACTTTAACGTCATCTCGCTTAATCTTAAGTTAAAGTAATCTTAGAATCGGCTTTTACATCGAAATCGTTTTTATCGAACGAACGTAGCTTTCGATTTTAATAGTTGAAAGATTTCCGCTGCACTAATTCACCCCCCCCTCTTAGTGCTCTTGATCCTAACAAAATCTACAGTAGATTCTTGCTATGATTACTTCGGAGAGAATTTAGATATTATGCACAGTGACGTGATCCTTGTATCACAATTATTCTCTTGTGATTGTTGCAAGGGTTTTGGGCAAGAGATTGAGATTTTTATATTCATTATTCTTATAGTAGATTATCTCTAGTTTGGCCCGTGGTTTTTACCCTTCACATTGGAGAGGTTTTCCACATAAATCTTGGTGTTCTATTTGATTGTGATTCCATTTAATTCCACTACGTATTATGGCCCGCTAGTATTTGTTCATATACAAAATTTTAGTTTCACTTTATATCCCATCATTTGGCACACTCTTGAAACCATACACGAAGACACTAGTAGAGTTAAAGACTCCAAAATAAATATTTTGATGCGTGATTTTGAATTATTTCGTATAGAACCAAGCGAGACTATTGGAGACATGTACACCCGTTTTACGGATATTATCGATAGTCTAAAAGCTCTTAGTAAAAGTTTTTCAAATCTTGAACTTATGAATAAAGTTTTATGATCACTTTCTAAAAATTGGGATTCGAAAGTAACGGCAATACAAGAATCAAATAACTTAAGTCGTTTTTCACTTGAAGAACTTATTGGGTCTTTAATGACCTATAAAATAAGTTATATAGCACAAAACGAACATGAGAACAACCTTTCAAAGAATAGGCAGGATTTGATAGTTTAAACACTAGAATACCACTTGAGTGATAACTCAAGTGATGATGATGATGACCTTGAACTCCTCACATTAAAGCTTAAAAATATCTTAAAACAAGAATCATAGAACAAAAATGAACCTAAAATGAAGAAGCTATAAAAGAAGAAGAAAACGCTTATGGTGGCTTGGGACGAATCAAGTTCATCCGAAGATGAAGAACAAACCAATAAAGGTGAGGTGGCAAACTATGTCTTAACGACTTTCGACGACAAGGTACCAAAACCCCCTTAGTTTATTTTGAAATAACTCAATACTTTTCATGAGTTGTTTTTAAATTAGTTAGTAAAAAAAATTACAAAAAATATATCATGCTTCTTTTTCTAGTAATTTTAAAATTAATAATGATAATCGCATGTTTTATGAAAATACAATAAAATGTTAGATATAAATCTAATACTTGTACAGCTAAAAAGAATAATTCTATGTATGTTTTAAAGAAGCAATAATGAATATCTTGATGATTTCCATATTATTTTTCGATGATGATGCATGGCTTTTGTATTGAAGGCTTGATGATTATTGTCTTTAATTTTCTGTTTTAATGAATGATGTATGGATTTGGTATAAAAGACAAAGGCATGCTTACATGAAATCAATCAAAAATTTGAAACTAAAAGAAAATGAGATATCTTTTCATCTTATAGGAACCTATTTACATTGCTTTCATTTAGGTGTCCGAAAAGTGATTTTAATGATGATTTTGGATTTCTTTTCGTATGATTCGTTTTAATAATAAGATGATATATCCAAGTGAATCATTTATTGATATTTGTGACTTCAGATGTATTTTATATGAAATATTTTTCTTGATTCTCATAAGATTCACTCTCTTAAGAGAACATTCATCCAAACGAATCATGATTATTCTTTTGAATTATAACTTGAAATCTTTTATGAATCAAGATATCTTATTATGTGTTCTCGTATTGTTTAAGAGGAGATTTTTTTTATGATTCGTTATTTTTTTTAATTATAACTTGAGATTTTTCTTTAATCATGATCTTGATAACTTGAGTTTTTCTTATGCGTGAATTGAAATATTTTTCTCCTATGTTTCTTTTTGTGATTTACTAATGAGAAAATAAATGACGAATGTTTGATACCAACAATCATGAAGTGATAAATGCTTAAAAAATTTAATATCTTAGTATCATGTATGAAATGCTCATAGTGATGATTGATTTATTTGTAACATGCATGGTAGGATGTAATGTAATTTGACATTTTGATACTATCATGATTTGAAATATTTATGACTTGTATATCACATGATATGATTGAATCATTGTTGTAAGAGAAAAAGAAAATTGTTAGCTTGCACATTGCAAAAGAGAACAAAAAAATATGCTAGCTTGAATGCTAAAACTTGAGATTATGTTTATAATGCAAATTTATTGTTGTCATGATGTGAAAATTGATGTAAAGAAAAAAGAATTACAAAATTATATTCTTCCCTTCTTTCTGACAATGACAAAGGGGGAGATAAAATCTACTAGCTTGTATGTTCTAAAATGTTGTAAAGCTTATATCTCAAACACTTATAGTTACACTTCTCTTTTTTGTTGATGACAAAGGGGAGAAGTATGATGATGTTATGCATAATTTTATCATAATATGTTACTTGGATTTTTGAATCCAAGAGTTCTATCAATATGGCATATTGATAGGGGGAGTTAAAGTTAACTCCATCATCAATTAGTTATCATCATCAAAAAGGGGGAGATTGTTGAATCTCGGATTTTGATGATGATACTAATTGATAGTGTTTATTTGATCTACGTTTTGAGTGATACATTAAGCTTAGATCAAGGAGAGATAATTAAGGCAAGAAGAATCATATTAGGCTGAAATAGAACAAAGTCAGACAATTGGACGTCGAGCAAGAAGATCGATCGACATATCGGCAGAAGGCTTCTAGCCATAGGTTCGGGAATCAAGCCAAGAAGAGGAAAAATTATACTAAGGAAATTGGAGTTGCGGAGGTCAACTTGCCAATTAGGTAGTAGGCCACAAGAGAGGATGAAGCACCGAAGAATCGGATAAAGTGTCGATGAACCAATGACATGTCGGACAACATTTAATTTAAGCCTTAAATAATTATCTAGATCAAAATAGACTTTAAGTGTGCAGGATTAACTATGATAGCGATTAAGGCATAAAGCAAAATAAAGTCTCGGAGTCAATAACGAGATTTCATTGGGAGTTCGAAAGTTCCTCGGAAGTCCGGACGTTCGTCGGCAGTTTGGTCAGAATTGACTGAGAAGTCCAGGAGCTTGCTAGAGAAGCTCACCCGAACTAGCTAAGAAGATCATCATGAAGTCTAGGAGCTTGTCATGAGTCTACTGGAACATTACCGAGAGATCATCGAAAGTTCGCTGGAAGCTCACCGGAACAAACCTAGACTCATCGGACTTATTTAGCTTAGTATATGCCTTAAATTTCATAGTTAGCACATAATTGTGTTGGAATTGGGCCAACTAAATTAGGGGCCAATTGGGCCTAAGGTTAGGCTATGTTGGGCCAAGTGAAAGGCCCAAACACTGACCCAACAGGTGGAAACGTCATGGCATAGTCTCCGAGACTATGTTGGACAGTGGTACTATCGGTCTGGGTAATAGTACCTCCCAGACTCAATCTTTAAGACTACTAGGCGATGGTACCACCTAGAGACATTCTCCCAAGTGATGGTACCACCAAACTAGGCAGTGGTACCGCTAGACTGGGCGGTGGTATCGCCCAGTGTTAGTGCTACAAGCGGTGGTACTGCCAGGACTCGGGAAACCCGGGATGAGATATTTTTAGGCTCCAAGTTTGAATCCACTTAAGGCCTATAAATTACCCTCTCATCCCTGGATAATATACCTAATAATTGAGAGCAAAAAAGTAGAAAAACTCTGTTGTAATCTTATGAGAACTCCTCTTAAGCTCTAAGTGTTAGTCTTGTTTAAGAGAGGAGTGAAGGGGGTTGTAAAGGTTTCTCCTGAACCTATCAAAAGGAGAATCAAGTTGTAAGAGTAGTTTGATCTTCGCCTATTTAAGGAAGATCATTAATGGATGTTTGTGGCCTCGACGGAATGGAATCGGTGGAGTGGATGTAGGTCACGACGACCAAACTACTATAAAATAGTTTTTATTTCTGTTTTGCCATTTACATTTATTGCAAACTACCATACTTCCTCATTACTTTAGCTGCACACTCTTACGAATGTGTTTCAAGTTATCATCTTTACGAAATTGATTTTAATCGAATGAAAGATTTTTGAATCGACATAATTTTATTCGCTGCACTAATTCACCCCCCCCCCCCCCCTTCTTAGGGCCAACCCAATCCTAATAGCATTCACCGTCCTCTTTGCTTCAGTGGCCATAACTAAGTTGATTTTGGTCATCCGCTTGTACTCTTCTTAATGATGAATTTATTCTCATCTTTTCAGAATATGTATTGTTAGGGTCAGTAGTAATAGTCGGCCTCTCAATCCTACAAGTACAGACTCCTAAAGATGACTTCACATATCTCGAGGGACACCACCTTACATGCCACTTTATCGATGTACTTGTTGGTGATCATAAATTTGAATATGCATTAGCGATTTCATCTCAACGTCTTTGTGGATCCACCCTAGATGATGTGGCTTTGGATGAATAGTGAGCTCGAGTCCAAGCTTCTCGAGATAAGATTCTTTTGGCTTTTAGTATCGACAATTGTTTTGATGACCACTTGTTTTACTTGGATCTTGATAGTGAACAATTCTTCTCGAACTTCTAGACTAAGAATTGATTCGAGTCTATAACTTTTGGCCTACCATTAGTTATAGGCTCAGATTTGAGTTTGAAATCAATGCTAGTTTTATATGATCATCTCCTAAGGTCGTGGTCGTCGTATGCTAACTTTGATTATTCTTCTTCTACTTCTTTGAGAAGAGTTTGGAGTGAACCTTCCAAATATTTTTTACCATGTATGACCTATAATTTTATGTTGATTATAGAATAAATCATTTCTTTTTGAAGAAGATGTGGTCTTACCACTCCTAGTGTTCTTCTTAGCTGTCAGGTGCCTCTCTTTGGCTTTCTTTTTGTTCTTCTCCATGTGGGTTTGATTTTTCTTCTCTATTATCACTACCATCATGCTTACTATCATGATGCTACTATTAGGAATAAGTCGGTACTAAAAGGAGGTGTGAATTAGTCCAACGGTAAAAATCACGTCGGTTCTAAAAATTTTTTTCATTTTGTATGATAAAACCGATTTCGGAAACTTGCTCAACATGAAACCATATTCGTAAAAGTATTGAAAGCAGTAAGCAAGTAAGGAGGTTTACAGTAAGATAAATTGCATAAAAGAAAAGGCAAACCGGATTTTTATAGTGGTTCGGTCATCGTGACCTACATCCACTCCGCCGATTCCTCTTTCGTCGAAGCCACCGGCATCTACTATCGATCTTTCTTTAATAGGCAAAGATCAACCTCTTTCTTACAGCTCTTTCTCCTTTTATCAGGTTTAGGAGATAACCCTTATACCCCTACTCACTCCTCTCTCAAACTATTCTAACACTTAGAACTTTAAGAGGAGTTTCACACAAGATTACAACAGAGTTTCTTTCCTTTTTCTCTTAATACTTGTGTGTGTTAACTAGAGATAAGAGGAGCATTTATAGGCTTCAAGTTGATTCAAACTTGGAGCCTAAAAAGGTCTCATCCTAGGTTTCCTAGGTACTGGCGATACCACCGTCGTTCTTGGGTGGTACTATCGCCGCAGGATTTGCTACCAAGCGGTACCACTACCGAACATTGGTGGTACCATCGCTAGCAGTATTGTTGCCGATGATACCACTGCCTAGATTTCTTGGGGTTCTGTTCCCCAAGCGGTGCCACCGTCGGCCCTAGCGGTGCCACCGTCGGCTAGGGTTTCAGCACCCTGGTTGGGCCTTAAATCCAGCTCAAACAAGCCCAACTTCGGGCCCAATTGGCCACTAATAGAGTTGACGGGATTACCTCCCAATCCTAACTCTAATTATGTGCTAACTATGATTCTTAAGACATATTCTAAATCTGATTTCTTCTAGCGAGCTTCCGGCGATCTTCCAGCGAACTTTCGACGATCTCTCGGCAATGTTCCGACGGACTCCTGGCAAGCTCCTAGACTTCATGACGATCTTCTTGGTGAGTTCCGACGAGCTTCTTTGGCAAGCTCCTAGATTTCTTAGTTGGTTCCGGTAGAACTTTTGACGAACGTCCGGACTTCTAACGAACTCTCGAACTCCCAACGAAATCACGTTCTTGACTCCGAGACTTCATTTCACTTTATGCCTTGCTATTATAGTTAATCCTATACACATAAAAACATACTTTGATCTAGACAATTATTACTAAGCATGAATCATGTCGTCCGGTATGTCATTGGTCCATCGACGCTTCGTCCGATTCTTCGGCACATCATCCACTCTTACGGCATATTGCTCAATTGGCTAGTTGACCTCGCAACTGTTAGGATCAAGAGCACTAAGAGGGGGGGGGTGAATTAGTGCAGCGGAAATCTTATAAGAAATTAAAATCAAAAAGCTGCGTTCATTCAAAAACAATTATGATGCAAAAGCAAATTCTCAGTTTGTATCTAAGTGCAGTTTTGCGTCTAAGCGCAGATTGCGTCTAAGCGCAGTTTTGCGTCTAAGCGCAGTTTTGCATCTAAGCGCAGTTTTGCGTCTAAACTCAGATTTACGTCTAAATGCAGATTTACGTCTAAACGCAGATTTATGTCTAAACGCAGTTTTACGTCTAAACGCAGTTTTACGTTTAAACGCAGTTTTACGTCTAAACTCAGATTTACGTCTAAATGCAGATTTACGTCTAAACGCAGATTTACGTCTAAACGCAGTTTTACGTCTAAACGCAGTTTTACGTTTAAACGCAGTTTTACGTCTAAACGCAGATTTACGTCTAAACGCAGTTTTACGTCTAAACGCAGTTTTACGTCTAGACGCAGATTTACGTCTAAACTTTGAAACTCGTTTGTATATTCGCAGAAGGCAGTATGCAGTTGAAATCAAGACGTAAACGTAAACTGAAATCTGATGATTGAGCGAGGAAAGCCGATTTACGTCCGAATGCAGTTTTACGTCTAAATGTTGAAACTCGTTCGTAAAATCGTAGAGGACAGATTGCAGTTATTAATAGGATTAAAATGTAAGCGTAAACTGCAAGGAAGCCCGTTCGTAAAAGCACGGAAAACAGATTTGCAGAATCAAACGTAAACGTAAACTGTAATGTATGAAAATACGAGTTTACGTCTGAATGCAGAATTGGAAGAACAGCACTTAGAACTTGTTCGTGAAAGCGCAGAGAGCAGTAGTGACGAGGGAGGTTTGCAGTAATGATAAAGTGCTCGAAAATAAACGCAAACCAGAGATTTAGAGTGGTTCGGTCAGCCTTGACCTACTCCACTTTTGGCTTCCTCCACCGATGAGGTTGCCGACGTCAACTAGGTGCCTTCCTTCAATGGGCGAAGGCCAAACTTCCCTCTTACAGTTTCTCTCCTTTTGACAGGCTTAGGAGACAACCTTTACAGACCTTTCTCTCCTCACTTTACAGTTGAAAACTTGAAGAACAGAAGGAGGAGACTCAAGGGCTTTACAACACTTTTGAGCTCTTTAGAATCACAGAAAAGATCACAATTTCGGTATAGGTCTGTGTCTTTTCAGTGCTGAATGGGTGGGGTATTTATAGGCCCCAACCCAATTCAAAATTCGAGCTCAAAACGATCAAATCGATCAAATCCCAGAATTCTGGGATCAGGCGGTTGCACCTCTCGACTGGAGAGGTGGCACCGCCTGGCAGAGCTCGAAGACTGAGCTCTGCCGATTGCTTCTTCTCTGCCAGAGCTCGAAGACTGAGCTCGATGGTTGCATCACCTGGCAGAGCTCGAAGACTGAGCTTGGTGGTTGCATCACCTGGCAGAGCTCGAAATCTGAGCTTGGTGGTTGCATCACTTGGCAGAGCTCCAAACTGAGCTCAAGCTGATGCACCATTCTGCCATAGCTCGAAGACTGAGCTTGGTGAATTCATCACCTTGCAAAGCTCGAGACTGAGCTCAGGCTGATGCACCACTCTGCCAAAGCTCGAAGACTGAGCTTGGTGGTTGCATCGCCTGGCAGAGCTCGGAACTTGAGCTCTGGCGGTGCAACCTCTTGGCTGGAGCGGTTGCACCTCCCAGCCGTGCAGCCCTGGCGGTTGCACCTCCTGGCTGGGGCGGTTGCACCTCCCAGCCCCACAGCCCAGGCGGTTGCACCTCCTGGCTGGGGCGGTTGCACCTCTCAACCCCACAGCCCAGGCGGTTGCACCTCCTGGCTGGGGCGGTTGCACCTCCTGGTGCAATCAGGGTCCGAATGGTTCACTCCATTCGACCCACTTTGAATCTTTTCAGGGGCCCAATTGCCCCAAGATTAAGCTAATGGGATCACCTCCCATTTTCCTGCTTAATCATCGTGCTAACTACGATTATCTCTAAGACAACTTCTGCAGCTTTGCACCGATGCGTCAATCGCTTCTTCCGGCGAGTTTCCGGCCAACTTCCGTCGATCAACCGATAACCCTCGGTGATCCTTCTGCGGACATCCGGCATACTCCTGGACTTTGCGACGATCCACTTGGCGAGTTCCGACGAGCTTCGCTTGGCAAGCTTCTGGACTTCTCGGATCTGTTCTCTCTGAACCTCCGACGACCGTCCGAACTTCCGTCGAACTCTCGAACTCCCAACGTGATCATGATCTTGACTCCGGCGCAACTCCTGCTGCTTGTCTTAATCTCATCGTAGTTAATCCTGCACACTTATCTCAACACATAGATTAGATAACAAATGACAATTGACTTCATCATCAAAATCCGAGATTCAACAATCTCCCCCTTTTTGATGATGACAATCAATTGATAAAGGAGTTATCCTTAACTCCCCCTATCTATATGCCATAGTTGAGATAAGTCAACCTTGAATTCAAGACCTAAGAATTCAAGTGACCCATTGATAAGTTAGATCAGTTAAACTTATCAATGCTCCCATCATGATGCCTATCATGATGTATCTCTTCAAGAATTATGTCAAGGCATGACATACATCAACAAGTTTGTATGATAGTGTTTGTAACCAATCATCATGCAATCATATAAAGCTACGAAGGACTTTTTACATGATGCTTACATTTGAGATTTTCTAGTAAGTTTGCATTTTCTTCACAATATCAAATCAGGATATGATGCAAACTATAGTACATGTTCACATATCTCTTGGTGATGCAAGGATGGCATAACATTGTTTATAGCATCACTCAAGTATTTGCAACTATGACATAGATATGATTATGGCAGTTCAGCTATGACATAGTGTTTATCAATTCATATTTTTCTCCCCCTTTGTCATCAACAAAAAGTATGATAGCATTATCAAGCAAATAAAGGAAGTCATGACACATATATCACTTTATTGTTTTTGCTTGACGGAGGAAAGTCATTTTCCAAGGAGTTTTCATAAGAGTGTACGGGAACATCCCATTTTTAGCATACAACCCGAAAAATGAACTTTTTACATGCATTTGGTTAAAAATATTTGTCACATAATTTGCAACATGTTGTTTGATCAAGCGTTGTCAAGGCATGTAATAGTAATAACATCCGAAAAATAATTTTGATGTAGTAACAATTATTTCAAGTGCAGCATTATATCATATTGCATAGCAGGATTTTTATTTCAGCAAGTGTAGCATTGCATCACATGGTAAGATATCAGTTCGTATGATGCAAATTTTTGTTTGATACATGGCATGATAGCAATCATATTAGCAATAGCAACCATATCAATGTCATACTGCTGACTTATCAACTTACATTGGTATGTTGCTTCATATTTTCAAGGCATAGGCTTTTAAACCTTTTTAGTTTCAGTGCAAAAACCGAGATAAACAATAAGAGATGTTTGCAAATATGCTTACACAGACAAAGATAACCATATCAGGGTAACAGCATATCAGGTAACCATAAAGACAAAGTCCTTCATGAATAACATAAGGAGTTTACAACATGTCATATCAAAAACATCAGATGTTTATACAAGCTTATTCATGAGGTGGAAGATTAAAGTGCCTAAATAAAGAGTCAAATTGTCGATGGATTTGTTGTAGCTCGGTTAGGATTTGATCTTGTCGAAGTTCAAGCCGTTCTTGTCGTTGCTCAAATCGGTCCATCCGAATCCCGATATCTTCGATGGATGATGTGTGAGTTTGCTCAACCGGATGTGTTTCCTCAAAGGGACAGATTGGAGGAGAGTGGGTACTCCTAAAGACTGGGGTTTCCGGCTCTGGTTCAGGTTCAGGTTCAGGGGGATTAGTTCTTCTAGGCATTCTTACCCAGTTACCGTTTCTATAGTGACATCTTAGTCGGTGAAGTAGATTTTTGTTTATTATGCTGTATCTATCTGATTTCATTACTTCTTCTTCTAGTGGTATTTGAATGTCGTAAGCTTTCATTATTCTAGTAATAATTCCACCATATGGGAGCATCATATCTTTTGTAGATAATTCCAACATGTTTTGTTGGATCAGATAGCCAAGACAAATGTCACGTTCTTTCATAATTAGGTACATAATTCCTAATTCCAATTGACTCACTTCATCATGATGATATTGCTTAGGAAGAATTATACTAGTCATGATATGATGAAGTATCTTAGTGTTAAAAGGCATTAGATGTTCACAACTTTTAGAAATAGATTCTATGTTAGGATTGGCAAGGATTGTTCCTAAGGCGTCAACGTAAGATGTTCCAATAGTATTTTCATCCCATGATCCTTTGAAGTAAAGTCCTATGCTTTTCATGGGGATACCTATTATATCACAAATGAATCTATCAGTGATTGAAATGTGTTGTCCTAAGAGATAGGTTGATATCCTTTCTTCATCATCTTTTTGCATGTTGTTGTAAAACAATCGAACTAGTCTAGGATAAATGGGTTCGTTGATCTGCAAAATGGGAAGTAGATTTAGGTTTGCAAACCAATGGATAGTCTCTACATCTCTTAGTTCATTCAGATCTACATATTTTCCCTTATTGATGCTTCTTAGTTCGAAGGAGAGAAATTTTTCAGCATGGTTTTTGGAATCAAAAAGAGTGAGATCAAACTCTTCTACTACTCTCCTCTTTCCCTTGTCCCTTGAGGATCTTCTAGATCCCATTACTACTGCTGTTTTAAAGGGATGATGATGAGCTAAAGAAAATGAAGAACAAAACAGAATTTAAGAGCTTCTTAGAGAATACCTTTGTGAAATCTTCAAGAGAAGGAAGGATTCTTGATGTTTTGCTCCGAAATGGGAGGTATTTGGAAGGCTTAGAGGAGTGAAGTGGGAATGGAGGAGTCTTGGAAGAGTAGAGGAGGGAATGGGGGTGAGTTGGGGTCGGTTCCTTAGCCGGCCCTAGCGTGATTTTAAGGGGGCAGAGCTGCTGGCGGTTGCACCTCTGGCTGGAGCGGTGCAACCTCTGGCAACCCGTGAAGGCTGGAGGTGCAACCGCCAGCTGGAGAGGTGCCACCGCCTGCAGCAGGTGAGCATTTTAGGATGTTTTGATTTAGGGAGCCTTTGCCTTGAGGAGAGTTTCAGAGCAATTGATGTTTGTTACATGATTTCGTATGAATTTTCATTTAAGGAAGAAGCTCTTTGTAAGATAGATCTTTTAAGGTGTATACGAATGTTTGTTTGGTGTCCCTTTTATGACATGTTTAGTTTCTACAAGAATTAATTCGTAGATGAACAGGTTTTGAAGATCAGGGGTATGTGAATTTGGATATGTTTCTAATTGTATCGTATTTGTGATTTCATAGCTTCCACTTGTTACTTAAGCGTTGCGAGTTCCTTTTTGATTTTATGACCATTGAGAGTCAAGGAGCAGAACATTATTTCTTGCTCCGGCCTAGACTTTTAATGTTTTTATAGGAACGGATGATTTTTAGGAACCCATTTGCTTTTGGGTGCCTCATAAACAGATCTATATTTTCTATCATGTTGCATAGAGTTTATCATGGTTCCTTTAGGAGCCCAAATTAATTTGTTTGGACTTATTTTCTTGAATGGACAACAATGTGTCTTGTGTCCAGATTTGCAACAAAAGTTGCACTTGGTTTGGTTTTGAACATGTAAGATGGGGCCTTTTACAAAGGTAGTTGGATTTCGGTGAGGGCTCCTCACAAATCCAATCCCACTTCTTTTGGGAGCATGACCCTTGTTTGTAAGGATCATGTTTAATGACTTGCTACCAACCTCGAATTTCTTCAAGGTGTCCTTAAGCAGCAAGTTTTCTTTTTGTATAGTTTCTAAATCATGACATTTGATACATGAGTTTAAACTATCATGATGTTCGACTTTTAACTTATCAAACTCACAAGTAAGATTATCATGTACCCTTTTTAGCAACTTGTATTTTCTATTTATAACTTTGCATTCATCAAATAAATCATGGAAGGCATTTAATAATTCATCGAAAGATAAATCAGCATCTAATAAATCCGTTACCTCCCCTTCGATGGCCATAAAGGCGTAATGAGCAACTTGCTCGGTGTTGGATTCTTCTTCCTCAGATACGCTCGAATCATCCCATGTTGCTTGGAGCGCCTTCTTCTTTGTTGTTCTTTTCTTGACTTGGGGACAATCACTTTTGTAATGTCCCGGCTTTTTACATTCATAGCAGATCACTTGGTCCTTCTTAAGTTCAAGTTTATTTTTCACATCGTTTTTAAACTTGTTTCTTTTGAAGAATTTTTTAAACTTTCTTGTCAACAGTGCCAAGTCATCGTCACAATCATCATCACTTGAGTTTTCTCTCAAGTGGCATTCAGAAGTTTTAAGTGCCATATCCTTCCTGTTCTTTGGAAGGATGTCTTCTTGCTCTTCATGAGCTTTGCAGGTCATTTCGTAGGTCATTAATGACCCGATTAGTTCTTCAAGAGGGAAATTTTGCAGATCTTTTGCCTCTTGAATGGCGGTGACTTTAGGATCCCAACTCTTAGGAAGGGATCTTAGTATCTTATTCACAAGCTCAAAATCCGAAAAGCTCTTTCCGAGACCTTTTAAACCGTTGACGACATCCGTGAAACGGGTAAACATGTCGCCAATGGTTTCACTCGGTTTCATTCGAAAAAGTTCAAAAGAATGCAGCAACAGATTGATTTTTGACTCTTTCACTCTACTTGTGCCCTCGTGGGTCACTTCAAGTGTGTGCCAAATATCAAAAGCAGTTTCGCAAGTTGAAACACGATTAAATTCGTTTTTATCTAGTGCGCAAAATAAGGCATTCATAGCCTTTGCATTAAGAGCGAAAGCCTTCTTTTCCAAATCGTTCCAATCGATCATTGGAAGAGAAGATTTTGAAAATCCATTTTCAACAAGGTTCCATAGTTCAAAATCCATAGAAATAAGAAAGACCCTCATTCGGGTCTTCCAGTAAGTGTAGTCCGTTCCACTGAACATGGGTGGACGTGTAATCGAATGCCCCTCTTGGTTTCCGGCGTATGCCATCTCTCTTGGGTTTTAATCCTTTAGAGAGTTAACCGAGCTCTGATACCAATTGTTAGGATCAAGAGCACTAAGAGGGGGGGGGTGAATTAGTGCAGCGGAAATCTTATAAGAAATTAAAATCAAAAAGCTGCGTTCGTTCAAAAACAATTATGATGCAAAAGCAAATTCTCAGTTTGTATCTAAGTGCAGTTTTGCGTCTAAACGCAGATTGCGTCTAAGCGCAGTTTTGCGTCTAAGCGCAGTTTTGCGTCTAAACTCAGATTTACGTCTAAATGCAGATTTACGTCTAAACGCAGATTTACGTCTAAACGCAGTTTTACGTCTAAACGCAGTTTTACGTTTAAACGCAGTTTTACGTCTAAACTCAGATTTACGTCTAAATGCAGATTTACGTCTAAACGCAGATTTACGTCTAAACGCAGTTTTACGTCTAAACGCAGTTTTACGTTTAAACGCAGTTTTACGTCTAAACGCAGATTTACGTCTAAACGCAGTTTTACGTCTAAACGCAGTTTTACGTCTAGACGCAGATTTACGTCTAAACTTTGAAACTCGTTTGTATATTCGCAGAAGGCAGTATGCAGTTGAAATCAAGACGTAAACGTAAACTGAAATCTGATGATTGAGCGAGGAAAGCCGATTTACGTCCGAATGCAGTTTTACGTCTAAATGTTGAAACTCGTTCGTAAAATCGTAGAGGACAGATTGCAGTTATTAATAGGATTAAAATGTAAGCGTAAACTGCAAGGAAGCCCGTTCGTAAAAGCACGGAAAACAGATTTGCAGAATCAAACGTAAACGTAAACTGTAATGTATGAAAATACGAGTTTACGTCTGAATGCAGAATTGGAAGAACAGCACTTAGAACTTGTTCGTGAAAGCGCAGAGAGCAGTAGTGACGAGGGAGGTTTGCAGTAATGATAAAGTGCTCGAAAATAAACGCAAACCAGAGATTTAGAGTGGTTCGGTCAGCCTTGACCTACTCCACTTTTGGCTTCCTCCACCGATGAGGTTGCCGACGTCAACTAGGTGCCTTCCTTCAATGGGCGAAGGCCAAACTTCCCTCTTACAGTTTCTCTCCTTTTGACAGGCTTAGGAGACAACCTTTACAGACCTTTCTCTCCTCACTTTACAGTTGAAAACTTGAAGAACAGAAGGAGGAGACTCAAGGGCTTTACAACACTTTTGAGCTCTTTAGAATCACAGAAAAGATCACAATTTCGGTATAGGTCTGTGTCTTTTCAGTGCTGAATGGGTGGGGTATTTATAGGCCCCAACCCAATTCAAAATTCGAGCTCAAAACGATCAAATCGATCAAATCCCAGAATTCTGGGATCAGGCGGTTGCACCTCTCGACTGGAGAGGTGGCACCGCCTGGCAGAGCTCGAAGACTGAGCTCTGCCGATTGCTTCTTCTCTGCCAGAGCTCGAAGACTGAGCTCGATGGTTGCATCACCTGGCAGAGCTCGAAGACTGAGCTTGGTGGTTGCATCACCTGGCAGAGCTCGAAATCTGAGCTTGGTGGTTGCATCACTTGGCAGAGCTCCAAACTGAGCTCAAGCTGATGCACCATTCTGCCATAGCTCGAAGACTGAGCTTGGTGAATTCATCACCTTGCAAAGCTCGAGACTGAGCTCAGGCTGATGCACCACTCTGCCAAAGCTCGAAGACTGAGCTTGGTGGTTGCATCGCCTGGCAGAGCTCGGAACTTGAGCTCTGGCGGTGCAACCTCTTGGCTGGAGCGGTTGCACCTCCCAGCCGTGCAGCCCTGGCGGTTGCACCTCCTGGCTGGGGCGGTTGCACCTCCCAGCCCCACAGCCCAGGCGGTTGCACCTCCTGGCTGGGGCGGTTGCACCTCTCAACCCCACAGCCCAGGCGGTTGCACCTCCTGGCTGGGGCGGTTGCACCTCCTGGTGCAATCAGGGTCCGAATGGTTCACTCCATTCGACCCACTTTGAATCTTTTCAGGGGCCCAATTGCCCCAAGATTAAGCTAATGGGATCACCTCCCATTTTCCTGCTTAATCATCGTGCTAACTACGATTATCTCTAAGACAACTTCTGCAGCTTTGCACCGATGCGTCAATCGCTTCTTCCGGCGAGTTTCCGGCCAACTTCCGTCGATCAACCGATAACCCTCGGTGATCCTTCTGCGGACATCCGGCATACTCCTGGACTTTGCGACGATCCACTTGGCGAGTTCCGACGAGCTTCGCTTGGCAAGCTTCTGGACTTCTCGGATCTGTTCTCTCTGAACCTCCGACGACCGTCCGAACTTCCGTCGAACTCTCGAACTCCCAACGTGATCATGATCTTGACTCCGGCGCAACTCCTGCTGCTTGTCTTAATCTCATCGTAGTTAATCCTGCACACTTATCTCAACACATAGATTAGATAACAAATGACAATTGACTTCATCATCAAAATCTGAGATTCAACAGCAACTCCATATCTTTGGTGTAATATCCACTCTTTCTAGCCCGATACCCGAATCCATGGTCCGAAGCCTTCTATCGATACGTCGACCGATCCTCCGGCCCGACGTCTAATCTTCTAACACATTTTCCTCCAGCCCAACAAGATTCTTCCTGCTTTAATTGTCTCTCCCTGATCGAAGCATCCTGCGTCACTCAAAACACAAATTAAATCATAAACACTTATCAATTGGTTTCATCATCAAAATCCGAGATTCAACAATCTCCCCCTTTTTGATGATAACAACCAATTGATGACGGAGTTAACCTTAACTCCCGGAGTTTAAACAAACTCCCCCTATCAATATGTCATATTTATAGAACTTTCAGATTCAAAAATCCAAGCAACATGTTATCATAACATCATCATACTTCTCCCCCTTTGTCATCAACAAAAAGGAGAAGTTCAACTATCAAGTGTTTGAGATATAATGTCAAACATTGCATTTATCATCATGCAATTTGTAAGCTTGAATATTTAGCAAGTGCTACATCATGCAAGCTATCAAGTTTTAGATATGCAAGGTAGTAAGATAGAAAGTTTATACAAGCAGGCAAAATATTTCGAAAGTAAATGCAAGATAGCTCTCTTGTTGAAGTGTGTAAGCTAGTGATTCTTGCTTTCTATTGCAATATGCAAGTTACAAGTTTTGCTTCTTGAGATTGGCAAGATAGTGATGTTCAAGATAGGAAGCTCTTTCTTCTCTTTTGAGAAGTGCCATTTTTGCTTCCTTTACAAAGTGCAAGCTAGCAAAATTTTACATTATTTTACAACAATCAAGCTAGCAATTTGGTAAGTGTTACTTCTCTTTGAAGTATGAAGGCTAGCAAATTTTTGAAAAATAATGCAAGATAACAAGCTAGCAAGATATAATGTTTTACATGAAGCAAGCTACATGAAGTACGTTTGCATCTTCTCTTTAGATGTGCAAGTAAACAAGTAAGTTTTTGCATCTTCTTGACTTGTGCAAGCTAACTAGCAAGCTAGCTATCTCCCCCTTTGTCATTATCAAAAAGAACGGAAGAATATAATTTTGTATCAATTTCTAAACCATGGCAAAGGTAAATAGCAGAGATGATAATTCAAGTCATGAATGTCAAAATAATTTTTCATCATGAATATTTTTAAAATATAAAATATATGATTCCAAATTATCATTCAATATTCTAATCATTATTTCAATCATCAAAAATGAAAGATCAAGTCTAAAATTCAAGAAACCAAGATTATAATCCAAAAAATGTATAAGAAGAATTTATGCATTTGGAAGATCTAACGTGTCTAAGTTTATCATTTAAGCTAGCAATTTTCTTTCTCCCCTTTGTTATTATAAACAAGGAAGAAGTAGAGCGGAAGAATACAAATACATGTTAGATCTTACACATTATGTCATGGAAGATAATAATATCAAATCATGAATGCCACAAGACATGATTTATTTCATCAAATCTCTTCTTTTTACAAATAGCAAAAAGAAACATAGGAGATCAAATGATACAATATCTTAATTCATGCATAAGAAATCTCAAGTTATAAATCTCAAAAAATCAAGATAAAGCTCATTCAAATTCAAATCATCAAATCAAAATCATTTTCAAGAGATTCTAAGAATAAAGATATGTTCATTAGTCTCTCTTTCTTGAAAAGTCGCTAAAGTAGAGAAATTTTTTAAGGAGAAAACTTTCTTCTTTTTAGTGATTCAATTCATAAGATTGATTTCATAGATGCATGCCATTTTCATTTTTGCCAAATAAAAACATACATCAACATTTAGGATCTTAAAGTAAATTTCGTCACAAAAACCATCAAGACCAAAAAAGTATAACATATTAACCATAAGGCTTCTTTAAACAAGAGATTTGATTTATCATTTTAATTCCAATGATAATATATTTGCCTTTTTATGTGTTTCTTATTTCTTATAAGCATACTCAAGTTTTTCGTATGAAAACCATACATCGACGTTTAAAACGGAAAGGTAAAAAATCATCAAGATCAAAAAGTGTAACATATAATTCCAAAACATATGATTTCAAATCATTACTTCAAGTCCTCAAACATAAAAAATCATCAAGCATGATGCAAATATTAATTTTCAAAACATTCATCATGATAAGGCATACAAGCTAAAGAAAACATAAAGCATATTTATCAATCATGGTTTCATTGAGCATAAGGCATTTTCAAACAAAATCGAAAATCATCAAGATACATATTATTTCTTCTTAAAAAATATAAATAGGATTATCATTAGATTTAAATCTAACATTTTATTTCTTTATCATAAAACATATAATTTTCATTATCATTTTCAAAATTACTATCATGATAAGCATGATCCTATTTTATTTTTGCATTTTCATTACATCATTAAATATATAATTAAAAAATATATAATTAAATTAAAAATAACTCATGAAGAACATCAAGTAATTTCAAAGTAAACTAAGGGAGTTTCGTTTGAGTTGTTTATCTCATTGTAGAAAGCCGCTAAGGCATAGTTTGTCACCTCACCTTTGTTGATTTTCTCCTCGTCTTCGGATGAGCTTGATTCATCCCAAAGAGCTTCCTTCTTCTTGCATTCATAGTAAGTAGTTACGTTCTTTTTAAGTTTATTTTTATTTTTAACTCTTGTTTCATAAACCTTTTAAATTTCATAGTGAGGAGTTCATGTTCACCATTACTTGAGCTTATGCTCGAGTGGTCTTCAATTGTTCTACGTCCAAAATCCTTCCTATTCTTTGGAAGGTTATTCTCGAGTTCTTTTTTTACCACATTGTTCATTTCATAGGTTATTAAGACTCAATTAGTTCTTCGAGTAGAAGGTTGTTTAGGTTTTTAGCCTCTTGTTTGGTAGTTACTTTTGAATCCCAATCTTCAGAAAGAGAACGTAAAATTTTGTTTACAAGTTCAAAATTCAAAAAACTTTTACGTAGTGATTTTAAACTATTGATGACATCTGTAAAACGAGTGCTTGGTTTCATATGAAACAATTCGAAATCACATATCAAAAGATTAATCTTCGAAACTTCTACTCTACTAGTGCCTTCGTGTGTGGTTTCAAGAATGTGTCAAATGTCGAAAGTCGTTTCACACATAGAAACACGATTAAACTCGGTTTTGTCTAAAGTGCAAAATAGAGCGTTCATAGCTCTAGCGTTTAAAGAAAATGTCTCCTCTAAATCATTCGAATGGTTCATTGGAAGAGAAAACCTTCGAAAACCATTTTCAATAATGTTCCATAAGTTCAAATCCAAAGAAAGCAAGAAAATTATCATTCGAGTTTTCTAATATGTGTAGTCCATCCCATTGAAAAACGGAGGATGAATGAGATAGTGACCCTCTTGAAAGTCGAAAAGAGTCATTTCTCTTAGGTGTTAAACCAAATGAGAAATACAAGGCTCTGATACCAACTGTTGGTTCTATAAATTTCTTTCGTTTTATACGATAAAATCGATTTCGAAAATTTGCTCAACTTGAAAGCATATTCATAATCCTGCACACATAAAAATATGCTTCGATCTAGATAATTATTACTAAGCATGAATTATGTCATCCAGTATGTCATTGGTCTATCGACGCTTCGTCTGATTCTTCGGCGCATCGTCCTCTCTTGTGGCCTATTGCTCAATTGGCCAGTTAACCTTGCAACTCCGATATCCTTGGCATAATATCTACTCTTCTTGGTTCGATGCCCGAATCCATGGCCCGAAGCCTTCTATCGATACGTCGATTGATCCTCCGGCCCGACGTCCAATCTTCTTACATGTTTTCCTCTAGCCCAACATGATTCTTCCTGCTTTAATTATCTCTCCCTGATCGAAGCATCCTGCGTCACTCAAAACACAGATTAAATCATAAACACTTATCAATTGGTTTCATCATCAAAATTCAAGATTCAACAGCTATGGGTTCTGAAGATACTTAGTTTTATATTGATTTAAGAATAGAAGCTGGCAATGCATTTCATCACCATCGAGTGATTATTGAGGGAGATTTCTAGTGTAATTATTTGTTGTCAAAATTTAATGGTATATTCTTGCATGGATTGGTATCTTCTTTTGCGTAAGTAGTATTACTTTTTTCATCTTTCTTTGAAATACCCCATAGGATAAAATTCATCTTATATGAGTCTTTTGAATCATGTCTATGATATATCTTCATCGTCATTAGTTTGAAAATAGGTTGTGCACAATGACTGTCCAATCAACTTTAATTGTATAAGCATCACCCTATCCTTGATGTTGTAATCATATGGAGTAAAGGAAGTATCATATTAATCTATCCATAAGTCTAATACTATAGTATTGATTGAGCTATCATACAAGGATATGTTAATGTAAGTCTTGACTCGAAATAAATGAGTTCTTACTACAAAGTTTCACTCGATAGTTTCTTCTCGTAGTTGTGCATCTCGAAAGGAGATGATTCTCTCTCCTTTACTTTGACATTCTTTGCTCGATCTTTCTTTACTATTGGGTTAGCTTGAGCTTGCATCCAATCTATCACAATCTCTATCTATTAGGTTAATACAGTCAGCTAAGCAATAAGGTTGGCCAAATTTATCAGGGTGTTAGCAACCATCCCATTGGTGGTCCTTCCTCTGTGGCTCAAACTCTAGCTCTTGCAACTATAATATCTCTTATATTTTAATTATATATGATATGATAAATTTTTTTATTATTTTAATATATAATTTTATTTAAAAATTTCTTAATTAATTAATTTTATATTAGAAAATTAACACTAGGGACCAAATTATAAATCTTAGAAATAGGATATGATTTATGATAGTTTCCATTAGTAAAAAAAAGAAGAGAGAGAAAGGAGAACCAAAGATATGTCACTAGTTAACCAAAGATGTGTCACCCATACTTGCTACATTGTTGACACCTATACCTTTTTGTTGCATGCTTGCCACGTTGTAATATCTTATGCTAACTAAACACTTGTACTTAGAGAGCAAAAGTGAAAAAAATATTACTAAGTTAGTACCTTGCTACCCTCTACCTAGTGACGAGAAGAATTGAAGGAAAAGAAGAAAAAGAAGTGAAGTCTTCTTGTCTTGGCTTGAGGATTTTAGACTAGTTCAACATCTTTGGGAATTAGCTTTTATTAAAGCAAATGTTCTGTCCCATCCTACAGTAATTCTTATCTCTAATTTTTTATGAATAATTTATAAAATTTTGCCTCTTTTTTTAAGCATCAATTTCAATTGAGTTGTAAACTTACAATGCTGAAATTTTAAGAATTCTATCTATTTCTCTTGTTTCAATTATAATACTTTGTACAAAGCTTCAAGTTAAACAAATTCTCTTTTGTTGAAAACTAGACTCTAAAACCTTTAAGTCAATATCTTATTTGAATGATTTGAAGAATAATTTTGTATCTAAATATTTATTTTAATTGATCCCTCAAATTTTCTAAAAATAGAGGCAAAATAATCTGGCCTATCTACATTGTTTTAACTCTAGTGTCCTGTTTAGGACTCTAAATCAAGTAAAATCATTTTTATGAAAACTAGACTCTCATATTTTTTATTCAGTATCCTATTTGAATAATTTAAAGTACAAATGACTATCCAAATGATTATTTATTTTTATCTCTTGAATTCTGCTAAATAAAGAGGATATGTTCTAATTTATCTGTATTAAATTACTTGTATCTTCTTGTAAACAACTTTAATTTATACAAAACCTAGTAGACTTGTATATATTTTTAATAATATCTTATTTGAATAAATTGGAACACAACTGCTTATCTGAACATCTTATGCAACTTACCTTATATATTCTACCAAAATATATTAGTTTTCAAATTTACTAATTCTTACTTGATTTAAGCTAAGAATCCTCTCTTAATAAGACTTATGTTGCTGATTAAACTCTTTTATCTCTTAATCATTAATGTTAACTATAATTGAATGAATTCTGCATATGTTCAAGTTACCTTTGATATTGCTCTCTACGTGCAATATTTTATGTATGCTTTTGTGAATGAATTCTGCATATGTTCAAGTTACCTTTGATATCCCTCCTTTATTTTATGTATTCTTTTGTTATTTCACATATGCTTTTGATGTAATTCTATTATCTTAATTAAAATATCTTTTTTGTACTCCAGTGTTTGTAGGATATTATAGACCTTTTGCCATAAATAAAGGAGGGATTATGATATATTTTAAAACCATGATGAGCTATAGAATTATGGACATGTAAAAATGGATGAAATTGTACTATTTTATGATCCCTCCTGTGAAAGTATATGTTAAAGAATATGTGAAAGCTTATGTAAATGAATTCTGCATATGTCAAAGCATATGTGAACGAATTATGCATATGTTCAAGTTACCTTTGATATCCCTCCTTTATTTAATATATACTTTTGTTATTTCACATATGCTTTTGATGCATTTCTACTATCTTAATTAAAATATTATTTTTATACTCTAGTATTTGTGGGATATTATAGATCCTTTGCCATAAATAAAGGAGGGATTATGTTATATTTTAAAACCATGATGAGCTATAGACTTATGGACATGTAAAAATGGATGAAATTGTGCTATTTTATGATTCCTCCTGTGAATGAATTCTGCATATGTGAAAGCATATGTCAAAGCATATGTGAAAACATATGTGAATGAATTCTGCATATATCAAAGCATATGTGAATGAATTCAAGTTACCTTTGATATCCCTCCTTTATTTTATGTATACTTTTATTATTTCACATATGCTTTTGATGTATTTCTACTATCTTAATTAAAATATTATTTTTGTACTTCAGTGTTTGTGAGATATTATAGACCCTTTGCCATAAATAAAGGAGGGATTATGTTATATTTTAAAACCATGATGAGCTCTAGACCTATGGACATGTAAAAATGGATGAAATTGTGTTATTTTATGATCCCTCCTGCATATGTGAATGAATTTTGCATATGTGAAAGCATATGTGAATGAATTCTGCATACGTTCAAGTTACCTTTGATATCCCTCCTTTATTTTATGTATGCTTTTGTTATTTCACATATGCTTTTGATGCATTTCTACTATCTTAAT
The DNA here is from genome assembly GCF_036884655.1 of Musa acuminata AAA Group. Classification (NCBI taxonomy): domain Eukaryota; kingdom Viridiplantae; phylum Streptophyta; class Magnoliopsida; order Zingiberales; family Musaceae; genus Musa; species Musa acuminata. The sequence goes on along the minus strand of NC_088345.1, from coordinate 26,295,026 downwards.
TAAAATATCTTTTTTGTACTCCAGTTTGTGGGATATTATAGACCCTTTGCCATATATAAAAGAGGGATTATGTTATATTTTAAAACCATGATGAGCTCTAGACTTATGGACATGTAAAAATGGATGAAATTGTGCTATTTTATGATCTCACTTTACCATCTATTTTCCTTTTATATGATTCCACAAGATATGCTCATGTATCTATATGTTCATTTGATATGAATAAATTGAATGAAATGTCAAATATAACTCTACTCTTAACCTCGTTACCTCGTATATCGATATGCTAATATGTTGCTCCTTGTTCCTTTGTTATCAATGAATCGAATGAAATATCAAATATAATACTTGAACTCATACCTTTGAATTTTGACTTGCTTATAAGTTACTCTTTGCTTCTTTGTTATCAATGAATCGAATAAAATGTCAAATATGACTCTTGAACTTATACTTTAAATTGTAATCTTGATTTGCTTGTGTTGGTATATGCTCTTTTGTTATCAACGAATGGAATGAAATGTTAAATATGATACTTCTTTTACACTTGAGCTCATCCCTTGCAATTATTCTTGATATCGCTCTTTGCTCTCTTATTAAGTATGAATCTAAAGAAATAATATTTATTGACTTTTGAATCTATACTTTGACTTATTTTATACTTGTATGTCGCTCTTTGCTCTCTTGTTAAGTATATATCTAATGAAATAATATTTATTGACTTTGAATATATCCTTTGCACCTTGATGTTAAGTATGAATCTAATAAAATAATATTTATTGACTCTTGAATCTATACTTTGCACCTTGATGCTTTTGCCATATGATTTGTTATCTCTATACCATGGATATGATAATCACTTGCTGAGTTTTATAGCTTATATTAATGCTATATAAATTATTTAGGTTAGTTTGTTACTCACATTTATATTAGTTTTGTTTTGGGCAATGGAATGGTAGAAGTTTATGGCATATTTTTGGGTTTTAACAAGATGTTATTGTAAATGACACTCTAATTGTAATGTTATCCAAGAAAAGTATGAGCTGGTTTGTATTGTTGTAAATGTTAAAAGTCCTCTCATATATTTTGAAAGTTGGAATATTAAATCTAAAGTTTTTATGTTAATGTGAAGTTTTGATAAATAGTTGGTTTATGATTATAGTGTTTCATTGATCTTGTGAGTTAATAAGCGGTTGTTAATAATTTTTTTAGTTGGCTTAGGGTTGTATGGAGTTATCAAATGACACATTGAATGATTATAAACTGTATGGTTTTAACAGTATGTGTAATTGAGAATTAATTAGATACATTTGGTGTCCTCAAATTATCTGTTATGAATCATAGGTTTAGACTGTGAACAATTGAAAAATTATATTCTGTTTAAGATAGTATTTAAGATAGGTTCACACCTTAGGATGTTATCTTGGGGGTGTGATATTTAATTCTTTACCCGACTCTTCATATGATTATTTCATCCACAAAATGATTCATCAATCCGATATGACCTCTCATATGAAAGGCAGCCAGTGTATATGGATTACTTCACAGATAAATCATACAAGATCAAAGTTTAACGACACAGGTCACATGTAAACAAGTTAGAACTCGGCATAAAAGTTGATCCCAATATGTCCGAAGGTTTCCTGGCCACTTTTTAAGTCAAAAATATGTCAAATTTCCATGTACAAGAAACTGTGGAAAACATGTGAATGAAACTAGAGCAGGAGTTGCCATGAACCATCAGAAAACAGTGGACTTGAAAAGTATTAAGGGGCAACAGCGTAGCCCAAATATATATCAATAACCATTAAAAAAACATTAATCAACATATCTTGTGTTAGACATGGCTGCAGCTCTCATCTATTACAGACAGCTTGATCCAAAGCACTATCATCACTCTGAAAAGCTCACTTATAATCACAAATCAATGTGGGTTCAGCATCATCCTCAACATATTCAGAAGCTGTACTGACATCACAAATATCCATTTGTAGATTATCCACGTCTGCTTCTCTAGAAGAGTCTTGCTGCTGTTCAGAGTCGCTGCCCCTATGTACAAGCAGTGTTTCCTTCTTTACAATATTAAACACAATCCCATTTTGAATCTTTTCGGGTTGCAAAAGGTCTCCTTCAGAAACCATAATGCTGGTGGAAGCAGCAACTGGAACCCTATTGCTATTTTCAGGATCTGTATTCTCCGAGTTTCTGTCAGGGGTTGCTACTCTGGAGTTGTTATTATAAGGATCCCTACCAGTTGTTGGACTCACCATAGGATTTGAGTGTGCTACTAAAGCATTGATCTCTTCTTCCCTTGACCAAGATCTGTTGAATTCTGACTCAATCTCAAGATTCTGGACAAAGTTAATAAATTTATTAGCTGAGGCTGTCCTCATCAAAGGGCCACCACTTCTTGTCCAAGAATTTAGGTCTACACTTTCTGATTCACTATCACTTCCATCATGAATGCTTTGTTGAGTACGGTTATTTCTGTTCAACTGCCAAACAGGAGCAGTTCCCTGGTGGATTGAAGCAGCAGCATCCACGAGTATGTCTTCTTCGAGAGAACCTGATGAGTTTTCCCTTGCAATGCAATTCCATGAAGGAATTCTCCTCGAAGCACTGAGTCGCATGAAGTTTGTGTGACCATGGGAAGCAGCAGCTCTATCGGCACTTCTCTTGAGCCTGCGCATATGGTTCAGAAGAGCAACACACTCATCTAGTGCAAGTTCAATAGCACAGTTTGCCTTGATAGCAGAGAACTTCTCCCATGTGCATCTTCTGCCTTGGTTAGCAGCCTTTTGGAGCTCCACATAAGAAGGGTTCTGTATAATTTTTGAATACTGAAATAAAAAATGAACCACTATCAACCTTAGCAGCCTGAAAACTAGAGTTACAACAGAATATGATAATTCAAAAAAAAAAACAAACAGATAGTAAAGCTACCTGAGCAAGGGTAGCTGGCATAACCACAGTGACATCACCTTCCCAATCTTGAGCAAACAATTTGGCTATGCCACCCAATGGAAAACCGAGTTCAAGAATTTGATTGCATCGATGCTTGACCTCCATTTCCGCAAGATGAGCAAGCTACAGAGAGTACAATTAATGAGATTGTATATAAAGCAAGGAAGACTGCTATAGCTAATATGATATGCATGATTATCTTCCATCTGTTGCTTGTTTGATGACATTTTAGTCTCCTTACAGCTATAATTTGAAACTAATATGGACATGATGCAGTGAGTTCAGTATGATATTAAGTAATCATGTTTGAGATCTAAAAGAAAAGATAGGGGAAAGAACAAAAACAACAGCATAAATAACGATGAAGATTTATAGGAACAAAAACAAAAGCATATAAAATGACGAAGATTTATAGGAACAAAAACACAAGCATAAACAATGATGAAGATTTATAGCTTAGATACCTTTGCAGCAAAGTTCCCTCCATAAGCTCTGATAATTTCCTTTAATCTCAACAATGGGGCTATATGAGGATTGGCTTGACTGACAATAAAATGATTGACATTGAACAATTCCTTCAACTGAATCATAGGCAAATCACTCTCCAAGCTTCCATCTCTCCAACGACGAGCTGAAGTTCCAGGTGTGTCCTCAGGGCTCAGTGAGAAGGGTGCATGATAAGGAACAATTTCTCCAGATCTATCTTTTGCCATTAGCTCCTGAGCCTCAAATAGGCCAGGAAATGCACAAGAAGCAGTTACAGCACTCCATATGACAACATGAGGAGATGTCAAGTAATTAAGACATCGTGGTGGCTCATGCTTTCTAGGTGAGCAAACTGTGATACCAAGAACACGGCCAGTCATGTCATAAGCTTCTTGAAATGTCAAATTGCTTGTAAGATGCCTCAAAAGCCTTTGCAATTGCCTAATCTCATGAACTGCACCATGTGTCATGACCCTTTTAACCACAGTAAATATCCCACCCAACTGGTCAAAAAACTGCAATGAGTGCCAAGAATCTTCAAAGAAGCTTTCAAGCTCAGGCCAGGACCTTGTTGCTACAATAGCACACATAATGGAACCCACACTAGACCCTGCTATTATTCGAGGCAGTAGCTTATGTTCCACTAGTGTCTTTACTACACCTACATGGAAAGCACCCAGTGAAGCACCTCCACTCAGGAGCAATGCTGTCCTACCAAAAGCATGTCTTGTCTCATGCATAAATGTAAGCTTCTCTTCCAAAAGCAACTCATCAGAATCTGAGTTGCAAACCATTTTCAATTGAGTTGACACCTCATCAATGTATTCCTTTATGAGTTTTGGCACCTGTATTGCAATTAATTTGGACGTAAATTTAACTTTCCAAATTCAACGAAGTAATACTATAGCTAGATAGTATAGGAAACATGAAAAACAAGCCATGTGAAGAAGCCATAAGCAAGATAAAATGCTCCAAGACAGAAGAGAAAGCTTTTTCTTTCCATTTTTCTGGCTCTAACAACCAAACCGTCACCTTGATATATATGCCATACCTGCATGTTTTTCCCCTAAATATGACATTTTTCTTTAAAGAAGTTTGGTGGTGCAAAAATGACATCTGTGAAAATATTGAATTTGAATTACTGACTCCAATTATTGAAAATAGAAATCTATTTGACGAAACTGTAGCTCCAGATAGAGATAGGGATGTTTCATGTTTCACTTGCTAGATATAACTTGGAATATACAGGATGATTTTGTTACATGGCTATCATTTGACATGGTTGTCACTTTCATGACAGTTAAAAATACTTATCATTGATGGATTCACATAGCTGAGGGGGCAAGTTGTACTGGGGCTAGTGCCCTCCTAACTTGTCACAAATTTTTGTATAGGATATCACTGTTTAGTAATACAATAAAGAGTTTGAGGTTGATGCTCATCAAGGTAGATGAGGGATTCACGAAGAAGTTATGTCATAGTGAATTTGAATGAAAATTACATATAGTGGCCAAAGCAATGAGATATATCATATGATAATTAATTTTGATACCAAATTGATAGGATTCAATGACACTGGAGTGCCTAATTTACTATAATCAGCTCATGTAAATCTTGCTGATTTTATAGTATTCTTTACAGCCCACAATGCTTGTCCCATAGCTTTTAATCCAGATCTTTCAAATGTGACAGCCCATAAGCCAAATGAGTTGTAAGCTCATTTTCCAAACCTACAGATGGCCTAACTTGATTGAATAGCCCGAATTGATTGCTAAAGAGTTAAACGGCATGCTTTTATAAGTTGAAAAAACTCAAACTCTTAACTTTCCAACTGTTTCATTAATAGATGATCTGATGGGCAAATACAAAGGGAGAGTTAATTCAACTTATCTTCATGACCAAGGAATGCATTAAAGAGCTTAGATATCTCCTATACATAAAGGGTTGTTTCTTGTACTAGTATTTATTTTAATGTTTTAGAGTTAGAAACAGATCAGAATCTGATTGTATTTGCAAAACTCTTTGAGTTCTTTCCTTTAACTCTATATCTCTTTGATTTAGCACAGAATTATGGGTTTAGTCTATGTATCTCTTGGATATTTTTTGAGTAGTGAGTTTTTTTTAAGTTCTGTATCCTTGTTTAATTATCCTTAGGGTGGTGAGTTTTTGTATCCCTTTGTGATTTTAAACTCAGTGAATCCATTTATCTCTTTTCCAGAAGTATTTCCAACAAATACAACTATCAGCCTTTCAAATTTCATTTCTCTTTATCCCGATATCAGTTTGGTATCAAAGTTAAAGGCTAGAGATCATAGCAAGACGGAATGGAAAAGATGTAGTTGGTGAAGGTAGTGGCCATGAAGACGACGTTGAGTCCTTGAGGTTGCAACTACAAAGATTGCTACGTTGTCTATAAGAAAGGAATGAAACCTTTGAAGAACTTCGGAGAAGAAACAACCAACATGAAAATGATGCCCAAGAGTTTGGTTCTGATGATGATATATCTCCTCACCCAAGGGAGCTGGGAAGATATCGAGCAAGGTACAGAGAACAGAAGGAATGCTTGTGGCACTCAAACTCAGAAGGAATGCATCTTTTTTGTGAGAAAACCTGAAGAAGCAAAGAGAACGTAAGGGGAAGAGTAAGATCGTGACATGGGAGAAAGTAAGAAGGGAATTGAAGAGGAAATACTTGTCTAACAACAATAGGCAAGAGATCTTTCTCCAAATCCATGATTTCAAGCAAAAAGATCTTAGTGTCGAGGAGTACACAGTAGAGTTCGATAATCTCATGTTAAAAGGAGAGCTTGTGGAGCCAAAGGAACAAACCATTATAAGATACTTAGGAGGTCTAAAATATGAGATTGCTAAAGTGGTTCAACTCCAGCCATATTGGTCCTTGAATGATGTGAGCAAATTGGCTTTAAAAGTTGAGAAGAAACAGAAGTTTGAAAAGAGTTCTAGGTACAGGTCAAAAGAAGGTTATACGAGAGGAGGAAATTCCAAGCTGCTCTCTAAAGCAAGGTGGTGTCAAAGGTGCAAGACATGGGTGAAAGATTTGTTAACAATAAACAAACACCTAATTCTTCTACACCAAGTAGCCGAAAATGCCTCAAATGTCATGGTTTTAGGTATATTGCTTCAGATTGTCCAAATAGAAGGATTGTTATTTTGGTTGAAGAATATAGTAATGGAGAAGGAGATGAAGCCAACGACGAACCAGAATACGATGATGATGAGGAAGAGGTTATTTATGTTGATCATGGTTTGTCTATTGTGTTACAACGTAGCTTAAATGTTTCCTATGTGGCTGAGGATGAAAGTTGGGTGAGAAAGAACGTGTTTCACACCAAATGCACTTCTCATAGCACACCAAATGCACTTCTCATAGCAAGGTGTGCTTGGTGATCATTGATAATGGCAGCTTTGAGAATGTGATATCTTTGGAGATGGTACAAAAGCTAAAGTTAGACATAATCCCTCATCCACATCCTTACCAAGTATGTTGGATGCAAAAGGGGAATGACATCAAGATAACTAAAAGATGTTTTGTTTTGTTTTCTATTGGCAAACATTATAAAGATGAAGTATGTTGTGATGTTGCTCCTATAGATGCTTGTCATTTACTATTGGATAGATCTTGGCATTATCATAGGAAGGTCTTGTATGATGGCTACAAACATACTTATCTTTTAAGATGAATGAAAAGAAGATTGTTTTAGCTCCATTCAGTGATTTAAAAAGCGCTAAGCGCCAAGGTCCAAAAACGACCGAGGCGCTAGGCGCTCACTCGAGCGAAGCGAGGCGCTAAAATATAAAAATATATAATATAATTAATAAATATAATTATTTAAATAAAAATATGATATTAAATTTTGAAAATCTTACAAAATCACAGTATCATATTAAGAAAATTCTCAAAATTCAAAACAATAACAATAATTTCAAATAAATAAAAACTAGCAATATTAAAATCATAATAATATATTATTAATCTAATAAATAAAAAATACTATTACTAGTATACAGTTAACAATATATTGTTAATATACTGTTAATAGCATACTATCGAGTCAATGTGAGAAGAGTGAGTAAGAGTAAGACAGCAACGGTAGCGATAGCAACAACAATGGCAAGTAGCGACAGCAACGGTGAGAAGCAATAATGGTAGCAACAGCGGTAGCGGTAGCAGCAAGCAGCGGTAGCAATAGCAAGAGCGCAACGTAAGAGTAAGACCGATGTTGTTGACTGAGAGCAGCGACAGCAGTAGTAGTGAGCAACGGCAGCGGGAGCGAGAGCGACAAGCAGCGACAGCAGCGACGAGCAGCGATAGTGGCAGTGGTAGCGGAGAGCAACGATAGCGGAGAGAGGCAACGACAGCAGAGAGAGGCAGTGACAGCGGAGAGGAAATGTCAATGGCAGAATCACGAGCAGGGTTAGGGTTGGGGAAGTTGCAAGAGGGATGCTGGGAGCTGATATCGATGCTTTAGTTGGTTTGATTGAACCAACTAAAGCACCGAGGTCGCCTGGTTTAACCTAGGCACTCACTCGAGAGCGCTTTGGGCGAGCGCCCAAGCGGCGACACCTCTTTGAAGGGCGTCGCCTGGACATGAAGCGAGGCACTCGGGCCTCGCCTCACCTCGCCCGAGCACCCGAGGGCCTATTGAAATCGCTGGCTCCATTACTACCTTCTGAAACTAGTCCCCCAAAGAAAGAAGTTAGTGCTCTTATGACCTCTAGCGAATGCGAGGGTGTACTAGAAATGGGTGGTGATGTTTTGACTCTAGTAATAGTAGAAGAGAATGAACAACACAAGAAGCCACCAACAATCAAGAAACCAATCCTGGAGGAGTTTCAAGATATTATATCGAAGGAGATTCCACATGGTCTTCCACCTTTGAGAGACATCCAGCATCACATAGATCTTACTCCAGGGGCTATGCTACCTAATAAAGCAACCTACAAAATGAACCTCAAGGAACATGAAGAACTTCAAGGGCAAGTGAATGAGTTTGTGAAAAAGGTGCTGATTCGGGAGAACATGAGTCCTTATGCGGTTTCAACCTTGTTAGTGCCTAAGAAGGATGGTTCTTCGAGAATGTGTGTGGACAGTCGTGCCATCAAAAAAATCATAATTGATTATCGTTTTCCCATTCCAATGTTAGATGATTTACTTGATTAATTGTGTGGTGCTTCTATTTTCTCTAAAATTGATTTAAGTGGCTATCACCAAATTAGAATGAGACTTGGAGATGAGTGGAAAACAACATTTAAAACTAGAGATAGCTTGTATGAATGGTTCGTCATGCTATTTGGGCTATCTAATGCTCCTAGCACTTTCATGAAATTTATAAATCACATACTTAAGCCATGCATTGGGTCTTCTGTTGTGGTTTACTTTGATGGCATATTGGTATACAATAAGAGTTTGGAGGAGCATATGAATAATATTAAAGAGATCTTTCTTATGTTGAGGCAACAAAAGCTTTATGTTAATCTAAAAAAGTGTAACTTCTTTACTACTAGTGTGGTGTTTTTGGGGGTATGTTGTTTCAAAAAATAGAATCATGATGGATCAAAGTAAGGTAGAGGCTATTCTTAAATGGTCAACACTTGCTTCGTTGCATGATGTGAGGAGTTTCCATGGCTTAACTTCCTTTTACAGAAGATTCATCAAGGGTTTCAATTCTATTGTTACTCCAATCACCGAATGCCTAAAAGGTAATACATTCAAGTGGACTAATGAGGCTGATGTTGCTTTTGAGCTATTAAAAAGAAAGGTGACCGAAGATCCTATCTTAGTTCAGCCTAATTTTGACAAGGTGTTTGAGGTTGAATGTGATGCCTCTACTATGTGTATTAGTGATGCTTTGAGTTAAGATGGAAAGCTCATTGCCTTTTTTAGTAAGAAGTTGAATGATACAAGAAGGAGATATTTTACCCATGATAAGGAGTTCTATGCCATTTATAAAGCCTTATCTCATTGGAGTCAATATCTTTTTGCTAAGTAATTTGTCCTATATTCTGATCATGAGGCATTGAAGTTCATTAATCTCTAGCACAAGCTAAACAAGAGGAATGCAGCTTGGGTAGAGTTCTTGCAATCTTATAATTTTACTATCAAGCACAAATCTGATGTTCAAAACGTAATTCCTGATGCATTAAGTAGAAAGCATTTTTTATTGTCAACCATGGAAGTCAAAGTGGTTGAATTTGAGACATTCAAATATCTCTGCAAGAATGATGTAGATTTCAACTCAATATAGCAAAATTACAAATCAGGTTCTTTTCACCAATTTTCTATCCTTAATGGTTTTCTTTTTCGAGCTAATGCCTTGTGTGTTCCCTCTTGTTCTTTAAGACAAGTAATTCTGGATGATGCTCATGGTAGTGTTTTGATATGACATTTTAGTAGGGACAAGACTCTAGCTCTTGTTCAATCACATTTTTGTTGGCTTAAGATGTTTAGAGATGTAGAGAGACTTGTGAAGCAATGCCGAGTGTGTCATTTGGCAAAAACAAGAAACCAAAATTCTGGTTTGTACACTCCATTATTAGTGCCTAGTGCTCCATGTGAGGATGTGTCTTGACTTCATTTTAGAACTGCCAAGAACTCAAAAAAACAAGGATTCTATCATGGTTATTATTGACAGATTATCAAAGATGTCTCATTTTGTTCCTAGCAATAAATCAAATGATCCATCTCATATTGCTGATTTGTACTTCAAGGAGATTGTGCAATTGCATGACATTCCAAGAACTATGGTGTCTGATCAAGATTCAAAATTTCTCAGTCATTTTTAGAAAATTTTATGGAGAAAACTAGGTACATCTTTAAATTTCAGTAGCTCTCATCATCCATAAACCGATGGGCAAATGGAGGCAACAAACAAAAGTTTGGGAAACTTGCTTAGAAGCTATATTAGCAAGAACCTCAAGCAATGCAATCTCATTCTTTTATAAATTGTGTTTGTCTACAACCGTTCTATGCACCATAGCATTGGTAAGAGTCCTTTTGAGGTTATTTATGATGCTAATTCTACTAGTCCTTTGGACTTAGTTCCTCATTCTACAATTAAACAATTTAGTGGAGCTACTGATGAGAGAGTTAAACAGATAAAGAAGTTGCATGAGAGTGTTAAAGCAACCATTGAGAAGCAAAATGAGATGTACATGCGAGCTGCCAATAAACACAAAAAGCATGTGGAATTTAATGAGGGTGATTTGGTCTGGATTCATCTAAGGAAGGAGAGGTTTCCATCAGGAAAATTTAGGTAATTGAAACTAAAGGTTGATAGTCCATTCAATGTGCTAAAGAGAATTGACAAAAATGCTTATGAGATTGAGCTACTAGGAGATTATGGAGTGTCCCCAACATTCAATGTGGCTGATTTAAGTCCTTATCATGTTGATGGAACAAATTAGGACTTGAGGACAAGTCTTTTTCAACTATGGGAGATTGACACAGGAGTGTATAATTTACTACAATTAACTCGTGTAAATCTTGCTGATCCTATGGTATTCTTTATAACCCACAATACTTGTCCTAGAACCTTTAATCCAGACCTCTCAAATGTGATAGCCCATAAGCCAAATGAGTTGCAAGCTCATTTTTCAAACCTACAAATGGCTCAACTTGATTTAATAGCCCGAATTGATTGCTAAAGAGTTAAGGGGCATGCCTTTATAAGTTGAAAAAGCTCAAACTCTTAACTTTTTAGCTGTTTCAACTTATCTTCATAACTAAGGAATGTATTAAAAGACTTAAATATCAACTGCAAAGCAATAAATTTCATAGTTCCCTATGCATGGAGGGTTGTTTCATGCAATAGTATTTATTTTAGTGTTTTAGAGTTAGAAACAGTTCAGAATTTAATTGTATTTACAGAAATTCTTTGAGTTCTTTCTTTTAACTTTGTATGTCTTCGGTTTACCATAGAGTGATGGGTTTAGTCTCTATATCTCTTGGATATTTTCTTGAATGGTGAGTCTTTTTTTTTTAAGTTATGTATCCTTGTTTAATTATCCTTAGGGTGGAGAGTTTCTATATCTTTTTTTAATTTTAAACTTGGTGAATCCATTTATCTCTTTTCCAAAAGTATTTCCAACAAACACAACTATCAGTCTTTCAAATTTCATTCCCTTTTATCCCGATATGATTCAGTGTCCCCTATTAATGTAAGACCATTTTAGTTTCTCTTATTGAATAAATTTGATTAGTTTAAGGCATATCATGCATATGTTAGGTTGTCATGTGATAAATATATAATATTTCAGTTCAATCTCCTATATTACAAAAGGTGAAAGAAAAAGAAAGAAAATATGAAAAAATAAAGAAAATTATAATTTCATTAAGATTGAATATCATGAATATTGATTAAAGATTTCACTTGTATAAGGAAGATTATCAATCAAGAATATAATCAAAAAAGAAATATCACCATCTAAATCATATATTAAAACTAATTTTCTTTAAAGAAGCTAAAAGCGAATTATTTATTTGACTCAATGTAATTGTACTCTTTTCTCATTTTCTTTTTTCTTGTACTTAAGATATATAAGAAAAAGATATCATAATTGAATAAGAAATCAACTAATGAGTGAAGAATTCACATTATGTGTAAGTGATGCATTTATTTTCTTGGTCTGCATGAATTCATCATCCAAATGTGAGACATGTAGAAGTACGAGATATTCATTGAATTTCTTTATGCTCACAAATTTGTCTTACATCACCTATTTAGCATACATACCTTCTTTCTTCATTGGAAGAATGATACCACCAAAAGAGATTATAAAAGAAGGAAAAAAGAGTAAGGTCAGAGAAGGAAGAGACAAGAGAAGAGAAACAAAAGGATGCCTCATGCACTTACAATGGCCATTATCTGTAGCTTCTTGTTATTGCCTCTTTTCTTGTTTCTAAGCAATGTGGGAACAATGTAAATATTACATGGTTACAGGATTTGTCAAAAGGTAAGTTTATCTCGTATCACCAAAAAATCCCTATAAACCAACATTTTGAACTTTAAATACAAGTCTAAGTAGGAACAATAACTATCTTAAACAATACTAAACTCACATTGGCCTTTTTGACACTAATTAAATTATAAAGCACCTTTCGATATAATCAATAAATCTAACGGTGAAAATAAATTTATGTTCCTAATCTAGAAAGGACCTTGATTCTCTTGCCACAGGTGGTTAATCCCCCATGGGCAAGAATACTACCCATGAATGGGTGTTGAATTGATTCTGATCTTCTTTAGGCTTCATTTGACAAACTTGGAATGGTAATTGGAGTGGTCAGTCAGAAACTTAGGATGGTGGCTAGTGTAGAGATGTAAAATGAAAATGCAATTGCAAGGGAGAAAATTTCCTACTATCCATGCAAGGAAGTACACATCACTAACTTCCTCCAACAGTAGAGAAAAGTTGGCAGACAAGCAATTTTCAACATTTCAAAGTTACCTTTACTCCAACTTGAATTAACCTAATGGATTCTTACCCCATTGAACTCCATGAGCATAGAAGGGAATTTTGAAGGTTTAGAAGAGACAGGTATATATATATATATAGTTCAAGTGACCAAAAATATTCCCTAATTTTATCAAAGTGGTACTCTTTTCAAACATATTCATAAGGCTAGAGAATTTCAAACCAACAGGCAAAAAGTGTGGTGGATTGGTAGACACAGCATTAAGCTAAGAAGTTTCGTTGGAGAGAGTTTTCACTTGTTTAGGTCATTAGCAAGTACAACTCATGAACAAAAGGAATTAGTTATATGGGTAAGTAATTTAGGGTGAATTATCAATTAGAAATCTAGTAAGTTTCAGAAATCATATATAACATTGGTCAGACATATGAACAAGGTTAGAAAGAAATAGAAGAATCTAGGGTTTTGCATTAAAATGTTGAAGTGTTTCAGGATCATGGCCGAAATAATACGGTGATAAGAATTAGCTGGGAATGTCAAAATAAAAGTTGATGCTTTACTTAAAAATGGTTTTGCATTTTTTTTTTAATGTCGTATGAAGAACAGAAGAGTGCAAATCGAAAAATTTAGTCGTAGAAATGCAACAATTAGATTGGGACAAATCGAAACAGAGAGGCGGTGGAAGGAGAAACAAGTTACGGGAGGAAGATGGATACGATACCTGAAGCCTACCCTTGTGTAGCTCCGGGTTGCACATGTTCCCCAGATTCCTGAGCAGGTCTGCGCGCATGCAGAAGACGATGTCCCGGAGGGAACCCTCTTGGCGGCGGTGGCGCAGCTCCTGAAGTTTGTTCCTGACGAGCTCCTCGTCGTAGAGGTCGCCTTCGTTCATTTTGGGCATCATCTCCTTGTCGAGCATCTTGGCGGCGTGCGACCACTCCTCGTAAGTGAGGGCGCTGCGCATCATGTTGCGCCAGAACTTGCGGCGGTAAGCCGACTCCGCCCGGGACCGCACGTTGGTGAATCGACGCAGGGCGAAGGCGACGAGGGTGACCACAGCCAGGATGCCCTGGGCGTTTCGGGGGTGGAGCCAGGCGGCCAGCGGCAGCAGCCCGTCGTCGCGGAGCCGGCGGACGGCGGCGCGCAGGAGGGCTACGAACCGCCGACGGAAGTGGTGGAGGGAGCCGTAGAGCAGGATGCGGAGGGCGATCGTTCGTCCCACGATCGTTGACGGGCCGATCGAGAAAGCCTCCACCGTTGCCTCGTTCGTGATGTCCATCGTTCTGTTTCCAAAGTATGGGTCTTCCTCTACCTTCTTCAAGGATGGAGCTCCTACCGATTGATAGAACGGAAAGAAGTTGTAACAGAGAACGCCGATCGCGTGCAAGAGAGACCAAAAAAAGTCTTTTATGTTGTATGACAGAACACGATTACTTGAGATCATAAAGCCGAGGAGGTGGAAGTAAACGTCACGGAAGACCCCCCACCGCTGTTGAGAAAGAAAGGTCAAAAAAGGAAGGGAGAAGACCTGGAAACCAATCAGCGGGAAGAAAGAGACATGATTGTTATTATCGTTTCTCGACAGTGATGATAATTTCAAGAGCGGATAACAGAGAGGTTGTCAGGGGAAGGTGCCGATGGCAGAAGAAGCGGAGACCCGGTCACCGACCCAATCTGATCTCATCTTCCTTCTCAGGAATAGGATAAAAGAGGTAATAAATAAATGAAAATTTGTGAGGATGACGGAGGTGGGCCGCCGATCAACCATATACCAACCTTTCTTAATTGAACGTAAATCTGAATCTAGAAATTCGTTGGCGGATTTTCGATATAAAAATATGTCAGCTAATTTAATTAGAAAGTATTGATTTCATCTTCGCATGTAAATTTTTCTTTTTTCATCTTTGCATCAATATCTTCATGATTTTTAATATGGCATGTTAAGAATTTGTTGATTTATTCTTATTTATTTTTATGATTATTTATAATTAGTTATACATATTTAACATTAACTAGATAAGCTTCGTTTCTTAGAATAAATGGCTATACTAAAAATGATAAGCAGATTTAAAAGGTATTTAGCAGTACTACCGGTATGTCACGCATATCATATTTATGATCTAATGGTGGCATCTATCATGATCAATGTGGAGAAAATTTTTAATGATCTTGATCTTGATCCATCTTTTGAGCATATACTTTCTAAAAGGATTGTGAAGACAAGAGAAAGAGGAAAAGAAACATAAATTGCATCTTGGTAAAAAGGAATATATAATCACACAATTGCAAACAAACTTCTTGAGCAATAAGCATAGACTTTTTAAGGCTTTCCTTTAGTCAATACCTTTAGTCATTCACTTCTCTCTCTAAGGTGCTACTACTTCTTTTCTATTCTGTGTTTCTTAGGGCTACTGATCCCTTCTATTTGTAATTTTTATTGAAAAATCTTTGGGGGGATGACATCACATATGTAGTGGAAAAATAAAAATAAAAATAAAATCTCATATTCCCAAAGAGATGTTCGTCATCGTGCGAATATTGGTGCGTAAAATCTACGAAATAGAAAACTGTGTATAGTAAAGATTGTGTTACTTAAAGAGTTCGTATATCCCTGAATTCTTGCAGATCTCTAGGAAAGGGTGAAGGAGGTCAAGCGTCCTCATCTTTGGCGGTGATCCACACAACAGGCCTGCGACGATGCTTCTCCAAACTCCAGGCCTGCTCTAAGGTGGAGAGGGGGAGGAGAATAAGATAGGCAAGCAAAAGCTCTATAAACCATTGAATCTCTCCTATTTATAGAGGTCTCCTATCAATCTTAATGCTAATGGATCATCCCCTACTGGGTATTGGATCTTTATCCAATTATCCAAGCCTCTTATATTAGTGGATCTCCATCCAATAATCTCTCATTGGCTTTTATTAAACGAGCTCGTCCAAGGGATCCAATAATTCATGGGCTTATTGGATATCCAATAAGATAAGAGTTTTGGCGGATATCTCATATCTAAACCTCTACTCATCGCAATGCCTACCATATGTGTATGACCTTCTAGGCCCAATATCGAGTTGGCCGTGAGTTATACCTGTCAGAACTCCTTCTAACTCAGTGAATTATTATCTTCATAATAATTCACTCAACTCATCGACTAGGGACGTACTAGGCCACTACGCCGTAGTCCCCAAACGATACAGGGGAATCTAATCCATTGGTCCTATTTGTCTTGAGTTATCATGTACCTATAGTCCCTTATCCATCTAATATCCTAGAGAACGTATATTGGCCATTGTGTTGTTAAACCCATATGGTTTCTACTCAATTCTTGCTTTAATCGGATTCTCTTGGAGAACTCTTTCTCTCTCAATCCGAATAACCCTAGCCAAGGATTTGTCTGAGCAAGAACAGATAGGATATTCCTCTCATAACACCGAGAGTGGATGATCCTCTATCGACACTCAATTGCCCTCGTAAGGTTGTCTACTACTCTCGATGACCGGCTGTACTAGATCTAGGACATCCAAACCTATAAGTCTAGTATTAAAGAATCGAGCACTCATACAGGATATCCTTGGTGTCTCAAGTTTAAGGACTAGATACACCATTGGGACTACGGAATCGCTGTCTAATAATAAGATATTTGTTAGGATCAAGAGTGACACTAAGAGAGGGGGTGAATTAGATCAACGAAAAACTTTTACGATTTCAGAAATATGCTCGTTTCGATTAAAACTGATTTGGACGAAAATAGTTTTGATTCAATCCGTTTTGAAGAGATTATGAACTTGAAAGCTTTCGTAAAAGTGCAAGAGAGGATTAAGGAGATTTGTAGTAATGTAAATTACTCAAATAGAAAGCAAACCAGGATTTAGAGTGGTTCGGTTAACGTGACCTACATCCACTTTCGGATTCCTCCTCCGACGAGGTCTCTAGTGTCCACTAAAGGCCTTCCTTTAATAGGTGAAGCCCAACCACCTCTTTTACAGCGCTTTCTCCTTTTCACGAGTTTAGGAGAGAACCCTTACAAGTCTCACACCTTTCTTGAATGATCTCGAAACTTTGAAAGGGAGGAGGAGAACTCTAGCACTTGTTTTTATAGGCCCCCAACAACTCAAGATTATCTCAATGCTTTTGTGCCCTTTCATGCAAAAAAAGGGTAGGGTTTTTATAGGCCCCGATGACTTTGAAAATAGAGTTAGAAAGTGTCTAATCCCGAATTTCTGGAGTCCTGGCGGTACCACCACCTGACACCTGACATTGGGTGGTACTACCGCTCAATCTAGGCGGTGCCATAGCCTGACAGAGCTCGAAGACCGAGTTCTAGCGATACCACCGCGTGACAAGAGCGGTACCACTACTGGCAGCAATAACTGCTGGTGGCACCACCACCTAGTTTGGGCGGTATCACTACCCAGATTTCCTGGGGCACTGCTTTCCAAGCGGTGCCACTGTCGGCCAAGAATTCAGGGGCTGAATTGGGTTCTTAATTTAGCCCAATTCAACCTTGTTAAGGGCCCAATTAGCCCATAATTAAGTTAGTGGGATTACCTTCCAATCTTAACTTAATTTATGCTTTAATTATGATAATTAAGACATGTTTATTGCACTTCTTGTTTCGGTGCGTCAATTGCTCTTCCAGCGAGCTTCCGGCGTACTTCCAACGAACATCTGACGAACTCTCGGCAATGCTCGGGCGGACCCCTAACAAGCTCCTGGACTTTACGACGATCTTCTTGGTAAGTTCTGACGAGCTTCTTTGGCAAGCTCTTGGACTTCTCGATTAGTTCCGGCAGAACTTCCGACGAATGTCCGGACTTCCGATGAACTCTCGAACTCCCAATGAGATCTCAATCTTGACTCTAGCACAACATCTGCTTTATGTCTTACTGCTATTGTAGTTAATCCTGCACACTTTTCTCAACATATAGATTAGATCAAATAATTTATAATTGATTTCATCATCAAAATCTGAGATTCAATAATCTCCCCCTTTTTTATGATGACAATCAATTGATGACGGAGTTAACCTTAACTCCCCCTATATATATGCCATACTTGAGAAAAGACATTCTTGAATTCAAGGCCTTTGAATTCAAGAAACAAATTGATAAGTTAAGTTCATTTAAACTTATCAATATACACATCATGATTCCGATCATGATCTAACGTTTTCAAAATGATGTCAAGGTATGACATCCATTTTCAAGTATGATATTTCAAATATGAAAGATGACAAAGATAGCAATTCATCATTCTATGGTAAGATATCAATTGTAAAATAGCAAGTTAAGCTTTAGATATCTTATCATAATGAAAAAATTTATCAAGTAAACATTTCAAGTATATATGATAAAATACATTGCATATATTTGTCATCAATTCATTAATTTATCAATTCATCAACAAAATGGAGAACGATTCAACAATGCAAGTGTGGTAAAAATTTATGCCACATTTCAATTTGTATACCAATTATATTTCAAGCATTCATGACATGGTATCATTCAAAAATTCTCACATTAAAAGTTATAAATATTAAAGAGATAGCTTCCATCAACTTCTCCCCCTTTTTTATCATCAAAACTTTGCATGAAGAAGGAAAGTAAGGAGGAAATCTATTAAGAACCAACTTTGTGAAATGATTTGAATCAAGTCAAAAATGATAACAGAGTTTCATTAAATCATACTTTAATTTTCATAAGGATCAATATATTCATGTGAAATCAACTCCTCATTCTTGCAAGTGCTTATCTCATAAAAAAAATAAAAATTCTTCTTTCATTAAGAAAGAATTCATATGAAAAATTATCATATGAAGGATAAAAGAAATTCCATGAATGATCACATCAAACCCATATCTCATTAAAAATTCATAAGAGATAAACTCGTGAGAGATGCATTTGTCAATTAATTCCATGTATCAAAAATCATTAAGTGATGAAGCAAGGATATGAAATAAACTTGATATGGCATAGACTTATGAAAGCTTTATTCAAGAAATACATTAAGTGAAAGATAGTCCAGAAAAGATATATATCAAATTAATGCATTTGGACAAATTAACATTCCAACTCCACAAATGATCATAATACATAAAGTCATAGATACCAATAGTTAAATGTATCAAGGAATTGATCCATTCAAAAGATATATCAAGTCTAACTCTTAGAGTGATATATTCATTAAAGTAAGCTTAGAATTTAACCATCAAAGTAGTTAGCGTATAATTTTACTATCAAAGTAAGTAGCATTTTAGGTATCAAAGCACAGCATTGCGATCATCAAAGTAAGTAGCATTTTAAGTTTATAACATTAAGGTAAACAACATATGATTACAACATAACAAAGAGGAATTGTGTCCACTTCTCCTTAAATGCATACATAGCTTATTCAAGTCGTGGAAAGTTCAAATGTCTAAACAAAGTATTAAACTGTTGATGAATTTGATGCAACTCAGTTAAGATTTGATCTTGGCGTTGTTCAAGTCGATCTTGTCGTTGTTCAAAATGATCCATCTGAGTCCCTATGTCGTCGATGGATGAGGGAGGTACTTGCCCTACTAGGGGTGATTCCTCAAAGGGACCAGTTGGAGGAGATTGATTACCCTTAAAAATTGGTGTTTCAGGTTCTGGTTCAAGTTGAAGGGGATCAGTCCTTCTAGGCAGTCTAATCCATATACTATTTCTAAATGTACATCTCAACCATCGAAGTAGGTTTTTATTTATGATATTAAATCTATCTAGTTTTATAATTTCTTCATCGAGTAGAATAGTAATATCATAAGCATGGAGTAGTCTTGTGATTAAGCCACCATAGGGAAGCATCATGTCCCTTTTTGATAGTTTAATCATGTTTTGTTGGATTAGGTAACCAAAATAATTGTTATGTCCCTTCATAATCCAATACATTGTACCTAATTCCATTTGGCTTACTTCATCATAATGATATTGGTTTGGGAGAATGATACTTATCAAGATGTGATGAAGTATTTTGGTACTTAAAGGTAGTAAGTATTCGTAGCTTTTTGAAAGAATGGTTAAGTTAGGATTACCAAAAATTATTCCTAAGGCATTAATGTAAGTAGTCCCAACTATTTCATCATCCCATTATCCTCTAAAATAACATCCTCTTTCTTTTACCAGAATTTCTATGATGTTGCAAATTGATTTATCCGTAATGAGTATATGATGTCTTAATAGATAGGTAGTTACCCTTTCTTATTCATATATATGTAAATTGTTATAAAATAGCCTAACAAATCTAGGGTAAATAGGTTCACTCATTTGAAGAATTGAGAGAATATCTAGATTAGCAAACCATTGAATAGGTTCCAAATCAATTAATTCATCTAAATCAATAAATTTACCCTTATGAACATGTCTAAACTCTATTGATGGAAATTTTAAGGCATGTTGATTAGAATCGAAAAGTAGGGAGTCATAATTTTCATCTAATCTCCTCTTCCCTTTGTCCTTAGAGGATCTTCTAGAACCCATTAAGACTACAATAATGAAGGCAAATAAGGAGCAAGAACAAGTAATACAAAGGAGAATCAATTTGGTGTGGAGATTACCTTAGTAGTTCTCCTTTCTAGTGATCTTTAAAAGAATGTCAGAGATTGATCCTTGATCTAGTGGGAAGTGGAGATTTTTGGGTTGCTAGAGGGAGAGCAATGGGTTTGGAGCTGTTTGGAGGAGTGCAAAATGAGTTGGGGTCGGTTCTACCATCGGCCCTAACTTGGGGTTTATAAGGGGCAGGTTGCTATCGCCTACCACCCGTGACAACTAGCGGTGCCACCGCCAGTTGGGTGGTGCTATTGCCTGCCACTTGTGACAACTGGTGGTGCTACCGCCTATTGGGTGGTGCTATCGTCAACTAGGTAGTGCCATCGCCTATAGGCAGTGAGCACTGCTCACATAGTTGTGTGTGGGAAGGGGGGTGACATCAACCTTATCATGTAGTGAATACTGCTTGTATGTAATCACACAACCTTATCATGAAAGATTTTTATTGCTATGAACCACACAACCTTATCATGTAAAAATCGTATCATGAGAAAAGAAAATTCGTATTCAAGACTCTACGTTCATAATTCATCATATAAAATGCACACCATACTCAAATGTTATATTGAACTCGTATTGTAAAATGCCTACCATAAGTTCATGATTCATCATTTGTACGCAAACATTGTAAAAACTCGTATGGAAAAATGCATATGGCTCATTGCGCACACTATAAGATTATGATTCAGGTGAGTGATCAAGAAAGTTCGAAAATAAAAATTTAACAAATTCATGATCTTATTAGATAGAATTTGATCCGAAAATTTTTTTGGGAGGGAATGTATCCTAGAAATTTAGAGCTCTGGAAGAAGTTAGAAAGGGAACTTGTGCATAAGAATTTTTAGGTTTGAGAGATCAAGATCAAGTGTTTATCACATAAGATTTTAAATAATTATTGCATCATGATCTTATAAGTATCATTTTGTAACTAACAATTTTAATTATTATGATCCCCTTTTAATTATTTTGGCTAGAGAGCTTTATGGGTTATTTTGGATCTTTGGTCATAAGCCTTGAGCATCCAAAATGAAAGTATCATCTCTTGCTCCTAGCTTATGATGATATATTTTTCTATAAAAAGAGATGATTTTTAGGTACTCATTTGATCTTGGGTACTTCAAAAATCGATCTATATAGTTTATCATGTTGTATTGAGTCATTTGAGGTTCTTTTAGGAACCCAAATTAATTTATATGGCCTATATTTCTTGAATGGACAATGATAAGCTATATGCCTAAATTTGTAACAAAAGTTACATTTGTTTCGTGATGAAACATACAAAGTAGGGTCTTTAACAAAGGTGGTCGGATTTTATTAAGAGCTACTCACAAATCTAATTCTGCTTTTTCTATGAATATGACATTTGTTGGCAAGGATCATGTTCAAAGACTTGCTATCAACCTCAAATTTTTTTAAGGTTTCTTTTAGTAGCAAGTTTTCTTTTTGAAGTATTTCTAGTTTATCACATTTTGTACATAGAGCTAAACTATCATTGTGCTCAACTTTTAATCTATCGAAATCACTAACAAGAGAAGCATGCTCCTTTTTTAATAATTTATATTTTTTACTAATTAATTTGCATTCATCAAATAGATAATTAAAAGCATTTAATAGTTTATCAAAGGATAAATTTGTGTCAAATGAACTTGTTACCTCATTTTCAATGGCAATTAGTGCATAGTGAGCAACTTGCTCGGTGATGGTAGGCTCCTCTTCTTTGGATGCACTTGAGTCGTCCTATGTAGCTTTGAGAGCATTCTTCTTTGGTTACCTCATCTTTGCTTGGGGATATTCACTCTTGAAGTGTCCCGACTTCTTGCATTCATAATATATCACTTGTTCTTTCTTAGGTTTAAATTTATTTTTGGTATCATTTTTAAATTTATTTCTTTTTATGAATCTTTTGAACTTCTTTGTTAAGAGTGCCAAGTCATCATCAAAGTCCTCATCACTTGAGTTTTCTTTCAAGTGATCTTCTTGTGTTCTTAGTGCTATGTTCTTCCTGTTCTTTGGAAGGGTGTCCTCAAGCTCTTCATGAGTTTTACATGTCATTTCATAGGTCATTATTGATCCAATTAGTTATTCAAGAGGAAAATTATTTAGATTTTTGGCCTCTTGAATGGCTATTAGTTTAGTATCCTAACTTTTTAGAAGGGATTTTAAAATCTTATTAGCCAATTCAAAATCCGAGAAACCTTTACCAAGTCCTTTTAGACCATTGACGACATCCGAAAATTGGGTGTACATATCTCCAATGGTCTCACTCGATTTCATTCGAAACAACTCATAAGAACGCACTAAAAGATTAATTTTTGACTCCTTCACTCTTCTAGTGCCTTCATGAGTCACTTCGAGTGTGTGCCAAATGTCAAAAGCTGTTTCACAAATCGATACTCGATTAAACTCGTTTTTATCTAATATACAAAATAAGATATTTATAGCCTTTGCGTTTAAAGTAAAAGTCTTCTTCTCCAATTCATTCCAATTGTTCATTAAAAGAGAAGACTTTTGAAAGTCATTTTCTATAATATTTCATAATTTGAAATCCATTGAAATTAGGAAGATCCTCATTCTAGTCTTCCAATATGTGTAATATGTCCCATTGAATATGGGCGGACGTGTAATTGAATGACCCTCTAGGTTACTAGCAAATGCCATATCTCTTAGGTTTGAAACCAAACGAGAGTGAACCTTGCTCTGATATCAATTGTTAGGATCAAGAGCGACACTAAGAGGGGGGGGTGAATTAGTGCAATGGAAAACTTTTGTGATTTCAGAAAAATACTCGTTTCGATTAAAACTGATTCGGACGAAAATGATTTCGATTCAATCCTTTTTAGAGGGATTATGAACTTGAAAACTTTCATAAAAGTGCAAGAAATGATTAAGGATATTTGCAGTAATATAAATTGCTCAAATGAAAAGCAAACCATGATTTAGAGTGGTTGGTCAACGTGGCCTACATCCACTTTCGGATTCCTCCTCCGACGAGGTATCTGGCGTCCACTAAAGGCCTTCCTTCAATAGGTGAAGACCAACCACCTCTTTTACTGTGTTTTCTCCTTTCCATGGATTTAGTAGAGAACCCTTATAAGTCTTACACCTCTCTTGAATGATCTCAAAACTTTGAAAGGGAGGAGGAGAACTCTAGCACTTGTTTACAACACTTTTACACTCCAATAAATCAAGATTATCTCAATGCTTTCGTGCCCTTTCATGTAGAAAATGGTGGAATTTTATAGGCCTCAATGGCTTCAAAAATGGACCCAAAAAGTGTCTAATCCCATATTTTCAGGGTCCTGGCGTTACCATCGCTATTATTGGGTGGTACTATCGCTCAGTCTGGGCGGTACCACTGCCTGACAGAGCTCGAAGACCGAGCTCTAGTGGTACCACTACCTGATAGGGACGGTACTAATATTGACAACAATAACTACTGGCGGTACCACCACCCAGATTTCCTAGGGCACTGCTTTCCAAGCGGTGCCACCGTCGACCAAGAATTCAAGTGCTGAATTGGGTGCTCAATTCGACCCAATTCAGCCCTATTACGGGTCCAATTGGCCCCTAATTAAGTTAGTGGGATAACCTCCCAATCCTAACTTAATTTATACTCTAACTATGACAATTAAGACATGTTTACTGCACTTATTATTTCGGTGCGTCAATTCCTCTTCTAGTGAGCTTCCAGCGTATTTCCGGTGAACATCCGACGAACTCTCGATAATGCTCTGGTGGACTCCCGGCAAGCTCTAGGACTTTATGACGATCTTCTTGGCAAATTACGATGAGCTTCTTTGGCAAGCTCCTAGACTTCTCAATTGGTTCCACCAGAACTTCTGACGAATGTCCTAACTTCCAACAAACTCTCGAACTCCCAATGAGATCTCAATCTTGACTCCAGCAAAACACTTACTTTATGTCTTACTGCTATCATAGTTAATCCTGCACACTTTTCTCAACATATAGATTAGATCAAATAATTTACAATTGACTTCATCATTAAAATATGAGATTCAACAGTATCATCATCCATCTAGCATTCCGTAAGCGGATCAATCAGTAAACTCATTCTCCAATGAGCACTTATACTATATCCCTAGTATCCCTACATGAGTAGCTATGAGACCAACTACATCCATCATATAGGTGTGTATATAGCACACCAGTTTGTTCGGTTATCTCGATGTCTCTCTTGAGTAACCTATGATCGGGATTATTTGGGATCTGTGTTTAAAGACGAATCGGTCTCATTATCATGATCTCATCATGATCCGATTCCTTTTGCATAGATCTAAGAACATCACAATATATACATGTATATATGCAATAATCAATATAAAGTGATAAATGCCAAAATATAATAAGCAAAACAACTGCATGTCAAGTCACACATACCATCACTCACGTGATTGGCTTGTTGGGCACCTATGACTAGCAATCTCCCACTTGACTTAAAGCCAATCACCTATGTGTCTGATCCCCATCAGACCCTTGTGATGCTCAAAGACAATTTTAGACAACAGCTTTGTTAGTGGATCTATAATGTTATCTTCGGATGGAACTCTTTCCACTACTATATCTCCTCATGTCATGATCTCTCTAATAAGCTGGAACCTCCTTAGAACACTTCTGATGAGACCCGGGTTCTTTTTTTTTAGTAATCGCCCTGTATTTATTGTAATATAAGAGAATCGACTCTTTGTTGCCTAGTATGACTCACAGATCTGTGGTGAACTTCTTCATCTAGATTTCCTCTTTTGCTACCTCTACTGCAGTAATGTGCTCCGCCTCTGTGGTCGAGTCAGCAGTAGTATCTTGCTTGGAACTCTTCCAACACACTACTCCATTCAAGGTATACACATATCCCAAATTCGACTTGCTATCATCGACATTAGACTAAAAACTTGAGTTTGTGTAGTCTTCAACCTTAAGGCTACTACCTCCACATACTAATAAAAGATTCTTAGTTCTTCTCAAGTAACTTAAGGATACACTTTACTACTTTCCAGTGTTTCAAGCCTGGATCTGCCTGATACATACTCGTGACACTCAAAGCATGCACTATATCAAGCCTGGTACATAGCATGACATACATGATAGACCCTATCACTGAAGCATAGGGTATCCTATCCATGTTTGCCCTTTCTTTAGGAGTCTTTGGGGACATACTCCTAGAAAGCAATATTCCATGTCTCATCGGTATGAGACATATATTCGAATTTTCTATGCCAAATCTTTTGACAATGGTTTCTATATACCATGACTGGGACAAGACAAACATCCTCTTGGATCTATCACTATAGATCCAAATCCCCAACATATAGGATGCTTCCCCTAAGTCCTTCATGGAGAAATGTCTAGATAACTAAGTCTTTATTGTGGATAACATTCCTATATCATTCCTAATGATCAGGATGTCATCCACATATAACACAAAAAAGGTAATAGCGCTCCTGTTGGGAAATCATGGGGGCGACATCATATGCGCAGCGGAAGAACAAGAAAACAAAAATCCCCGATTCCCAAAAAGATGTTCGTCGTCGTGCGAAGATTGGTGCGCAAAAATCCGCAAAACACAAAACTGCGTATAGAGATTGTGTTACCTAGGGAGATCGTATATCCCTGTTTCCTTACAGATCCTTAGGAGAGGGTGAAGGAGGTCAATCGTCCTCCTCTCTAGCGGTGATCCACACAGCAGGGTTGCGACGACGCTCCTCAAGACTCCAGGCCTACTCTGAGGTGGAGAGGGAGAGGAGAATAGGAAGGGCAAGCAAAGACTCTAGCCTATGAGGCTGTGAATCCCTCCTATTTATAGAGATCCCGTGTCAAACCCTAATGGGTCCTTCCCTAGTGGGTATTGGATCTGCATCCAATAAGATAAGGGCTCCGTCGGATATCTCATATCCGAACCTCTACTCATCGCAATGCCTACCATATGTATGTGACCCTCTAGGCCCAATATCGAGCTGGCCGTGAGTCATACCTATCAGAACTCCTTCTAACTCAGTGAATTATTATCTCTGTAATAATTCACTCGACTCATCGACTATGGACGTACTAGGCCACTACGTCGTAGTCCCCAAACGATACAGGGGAATCCAATCCATTGGACATGTCTGTCCTCAGTTACCATGTACCTATAGTCCCTCATTCATCTAATATCCCAGAGACCGTATATCGAGCATGGTGCTATCAGACCCATACGGTTTCTACTCAAGTCTCGCTCTAATCGGATTCTCCCGGAGAACTCTTTCTCTCTCAACCTGAATGACCCTGGCCAGGGATTTGTCTGAGCAAGAACACATGGGATATTCCTCTCATGATGTCGAGAGTGGATGATCCTCTATCGACACTCAATAGCCCTCGTAAGGTCGACTATCACTCCCAATGACTAGCTGTACTAGATCTGGGGATAGCCAAACCTATAAGTCTGGTATCAAAGAGTGGAGCACTTATACAGGACATCCTTGGTGTCTCAAGTCTAAGGACCAGATACACCACTAGGACTACGGAATCGCTGTCTGACAATAAGGCATCATCAACCATCCAGCATTCCGTAAGCGGATCAATCAGTGAATTCATTCTCCAATGAGCACCTGTACTGTATCCCTAGTGTCCCTACACGAGCAGCTATGAGACCAGCTGCATCCATCATATGGATGGGTATACAGCACATCAGTCTATCCGGTTATCACGATGTCCCTCTCGAGTAACCTATGACCGAGATTATTTAAGATATGTGTTTAAAGGTGAATCGATCTCATTATCGTGATCTCATCACGATCCGATTCCTATTGCACAAATCCAAGGACATCACAATATATATATGTATTTATGCAATAGTTATAAAGTGATATACACCAAAATATAAGAAGCAAAAAGATTCTATATCAAGTCACACGTGCCATCACTCACGTGATTGACTTGCTTGTCACCTATGACTAGCAGCTCCCACTTACCTTCCTATACACACAAGACTTATCTTCGTTCTTAACAAAGTCATAAGATCTGATTGCCTCATCAAATCTTATGTTCCAACTTCGGGAAGCTTGCTTTAGTCCATAAATGGATCTAAGCAACCTGCACACCTTATCTATGTAGTCTTTGGACACGAATCCCTTGGGTTGTATCATATACACCTCCTCCTCAAGATTCCCATTAAGGAATGCAGTTTTCACATCCATCTGTCAGATTTCATAATTATAGTGTGCTGCAATAGCCAATAGAATTATGATAGATTTTAGCATTGCTACAGGCGAGAAGGTTTCGTCATAGTCAACACCTTGCCTTTGACGATACCCTTTAGCCACTAGCCTTTCTTTATAGGTCTCTATCTTTCTATCTACTCTAATCTTTTTCTTAAAGATTCACTTGCAATCGATGGGTATAATACCTTCGGGTGCATCAACTATGTTTCAAACATTGTTGGAGTACATAGAATCTATCTCAGAATTCATGGCTTCTTGCCACTTCCCGGAGTATATACTCATAATAGTCTCCTCGTAAGTTTGAGAATCAATATCCTCAACATCCTCTCCTCTAATATGTCCCACATATCTCTCAAGAGGATGGGATACTCTACTAGACCTATGTAAAGTTGGAACTTGTGTATTAGGTACCTGAACAGACTTGGGTTGTAGAGTGGTGCTTGAGCTAGGTTCTCCAACCTCGCTCAACTCTATCATGCTCCCACTATCTCTACCAAGAATGTGTTTCTTCTCAAGGAATACTACTTTTATGGCTACAAAGACCTTTTAGTCCTTGAGATGATAGAAATAATACCCACAAGTTTCCTTGGGGTATCCGACGAACTTACATCGCTCCGTCCTTAATTCCAACTTATCGAGGTTGTGTCTTTTAACATGGGCAGGGCAGCCCCAAATCTTAACAATCTTAAGATCGGGTTTCTTCCCTTTTCATATCTCATATGGTCTAGACACTACCAACTTAGTTGGAACTTTGTTCAGAAGGTAAGCTGCGGTCTCTAGGGCATATCCCCAGAATGAGATGGGTAGGTCAGCGAAACTCATCATGGACCATACCATGTGTAACAATGTACGATTCCTCCTTTCAAACACACCATTGAGCTGAGGTGTATAAGGAGGTGTCCATTGAGATAAAATCTTATAGTCCTTGAGGAACTGGATAAACTTTGTACTTAAGTACTCTCCTCCTCGATCTGATCGAAG
Source organism: Musa acuminata AAA Group (assembly GCF_036884655.1). Classification (NCBI taxonomy): domain Eukaryota; kingdom Viridiplantae; phylum Streptophyta; class Magnoliopsida; order Zingiberales; family Musaceae; genus Musa; species Musa acuminata. The sequence continues at coordinate 26,266,395 of NC_088345.1, read as the reverse complement.
AGTCTTGATACTCTTTCCAGTCTGTTTCTCTACTTCATTCTTATACTCTCTGAATTTCTCAAAGGCCTCGGATTTGTACTTCATTAAGTACACATGTCCATACCTTAAGAAATCATTAGTAAAGATAATGAAGTAGGAGTAACCACCAATGATATGAGTCGACATGGGACCACATACATCACTATATATGAGTTCCAACAGCTCAGTTGCTCTCTCTCCAGTTCCACTAAATGGAGAGTTGGTCATTTTTCCATGAAGGCAAGGCTCGCAAGTTGCATATGACTCATAGTCAAATGGATCTAAATATATATCTTTTAACAATTTTTGAATCCTTCCCTCGTCTCGTTTCCATAGGTATGCACTATTCACCTCATCTTGTTTCCTCTTAGACACACTTACATTCATGATATGTGGAGTAGTGTTTAGCATAAATAAATAATTATGCAATGTTCCTTTCGTGATGATCTCATCATCTAATAATATCGAACAACCATTGTTCTCAAAAACTAATTTATATCCACTAACTATCAAACATGAAATGAAGATAATATTTTTGATAATAGAAGGAACAAAATAACATGCATCTAATGCAATAATAGCTCCACCAAGCAAATGTTGGGCGACCTCGCCAATAGCTACTGCAGCAACTTTTGCTCCATTGCCCATCTTGAGGTCCATCTCGCCTCTCGCCAATCTCTTATGCTTTGCTAGAACCTGCAACGAATTGCATATATGATAAGCACTACCGGTATCTAATACCCATGTGATATCATAAGAGTCTGACAAATGAAGATTGATCATGAATGTACCTGAAGCTTCTCCAAGCTTTTGTTTCGCCCTCTCTGCAAGGTACTCTTTGTAGTTCCTCTTCCAGTACCCATCTTTGCCACAGTGGAAGCACTAGCCTTTGTCCTTTGCCGGGTCTTTCTTAGCAACCTTTGCTTTACCTGGTCTACACTTGCCCTTACTCTTCTTAAGGGACTTTTTTGCTTTCCTTTTCTTTCTGGTCTCACCAGTGTAGAGAACTGGCTTCTCCTTCTTGATAGTGCTCTCTGCCTCCCTCAACATATTGAGGAGCTCCGGGAGAGTCACCTCAAGTTTGTTCATATTAAAATTCAATATAAATTGTGAAAAGGAATCTAGTAGGGACTGAAGCACAATGTCCACACACAAGTTATCATCTGGGACTATTCCTAGACTTGTGAGTTTCTCTATCCACTCAATCATTTTTAGGACATGGTTCTGAACCGATGTCCCCTTAATCATCCTAGCTCGGAAGAGGCTCTTAGATATCTCATATCGTTGAGTCCTTCCCTATTTCTCAAATAGTTTGCAGATATGTAGTAGTATAGATCTGACATCCATCTTTTCAAGTTGTCTCTATAACTCAGGAGTCATAGAGCCCAACATGTAACACTGAGCAAGAGTGGAGTCATCAATGTACTTCACATAGTGAGCGATTTCATCCTCGCTTGCCTATTCCTCAAGTGTAGGCATCACTATATTAAGGATGTACACGATTTTCTCCACCGTAAGAACAATTCTCATGTTGCAGAGCTAATCCGTATAATTTGGACTAGTGAGGTGGTTGATATCAAGCATGCCACATAAGGGATTTGAAAGCAATATTTTCTAAAAATAAAAATACAATAGAAATAAATAATATGCAGATTTTATAAAAAATAAATAATCAAGATATAAACTTCTATCTTAATATGCTCTCACTATTTTACTTGTGAGTCACGCCACACCCTCAGCACATGAAACGGAAGTCTCCGGTAGACTTATAGTGGAGATCAGGATCTAATCAGTGTCTTAGTATAATTTCGAGGGACTCGGCCAATCACACTAAGCCCGAAAGGTAGGCAACTTTGTCGATCATAACTCCTTATAATTTTCGTCCTATTCGGCCTCCAAATCACCATGGTCTCGAGGGACTCGGCCAACCATTATGTTCAGTTAAGTCAACACCATCGTTACAAGATGAGTTTGATAATATGATATACCCTCAAGGAACTCGACCAAGTATACCATGTCCTCAGGTCATCGGTGACATCTCTATGTCGTAGGCAAGATAGCGAATCGCGATGTAGGTGAGCCTCGAGGGACTCGACCAACTCAACCTACACCAGAAATCGGTCTCTACCTATAACAATGGAAGGTCACGTAGGTCAATCTAATTGCCTCACGTTTACCGACTTAATATTATCAAGAGAGGGGTTTCTATGATTTGGTCTCCTAATATGACATGTCACACATATACATATTTAATAGATATCTACATCACATGCAAATATATATGTACATATCTAGTATGTATATAAGCAATCATACCAGATGATCATGGACCACAGCCTAATGTGATCAGGCCCAAGCTAGTAGGCCTAATCACTTATATCAAGATCTATGTGTGAAGTAGATTATCTCCATGCCTTATGATCATCCATCTAGTCCTCGTCGGTTCCGTCGGCATCTCGACGCATCTCCATGCATCGCAATCGTCCATCTCATGGGTCTTGCTATCGCTTCCACGCTCCCGCTGTACCCCCTCGTGTGATTACAACTTAATCATAGGCATGCAGACCCGATAATAAACAAAAAATAAAAAATGGAGGCTCGTAGTCCCAAATAATAATAATCACAAGTACACACATTACACAGTCCATGATCATCCGTACACATATCATACATCACATGCATAAATCATCATCATGTAGGATAACTAGATAATAATACAAAATAATAATCAATTAAAATGTTTAATTAATTAATTTTTTTGAATTTAGGGATATACATAGAATTTTTCGACTTCTAAGGGGTATTTTCATAATTTGGACAAAAGGATAGAAATGAAATTTGTAAAATTCACAGGGGTAAAACTATCTTTTTCCCTAAAAAACCCTAACCCTATTTCTCCCTTTCCCTTACTACTGCTGCCGCCGCCGCCACCCTACCGGTGATTGCCTATGCTGCGGAGGGGCGTGGGGTGCCGCCCTTGCCCGCGGGCGGTCGCCCCTATGTGTGGCACTGCCCTCGCGGGCGACGCCCTTACGGGTGGCGCTACCCCATGCAGCACTCACAAGCAGCTATGCTAACGGGCGCAGCACCTACAGGCACCGCTGCTGCGTGGCACCTCTACCCGCGGGTCTAGCACCCGCAAGCGCCACCCTTATGCATGGGGCAATGGCCGTCGTGTCTACGGCCCTGCTTGCTGGCGCCGTTGTAGAGGGCCTGCCTACACGCGATCAATCTTGCATCTGCCGCTGTAGGCGGCTTGCCTGCACACAGATGGCAGTGCTGCCATCTACGACGACTGTAAGGGCGGCAACAATTGCTGCCCTTTCTCGCTTTTGCATCAACAATTTTGACGCCAAAAGCTTCTCCAAAATACAACACACATAGTTCAAAACCAATCTATCATATGAATAACCTCGCTTTGATACCATTGTTGGGAAATCTTGGGGAGACGACATCACATGCATAGTAGAAGAACAACCTCCCTATAAGCATACCTCGAATAATGATTCAGTTATAAAGTTGTGTTATACATAGGATCCCACAAACAAATATTTCAACAAATACTTGAGAGAATGTAAAATACAAAGATCAATTTCATAAGCTTTAAGTTGTTATGCAATAAACGGTACAAGATAGTTCACTAAGCCCTAAAGTTCATACAAGTACCCACATGATACTATTACGGGTCTAGATAGCGAATCAACCATAGATACTACCCCAAAACCCTATCAAACCTTATGCCATTAGGTAGCTTTAAGGTGTTAAGATAATTGACATTTCACACTGCTCTATACAGCTAGAATATACTCAAAATGACTGCTTGGATGGTCTCTTTTTAGACACTTTTGTCTCTTTATGATGACTACACATAACATACATTTACAAGCTAGAAATGACAACAAAAGTCAATTAAAATAGTATTGTCAAGCCTATTACTAGCCCCTTATATGTTGCCTAAGGCATGAACAAAATTGAAAAGTATACACACAGCTAGATGTTACATTAAACACCTTCCCTATAAGCTTATCTACGACAACTTGATAGTGTAGGGAAATCTAGGGGCGACATCATATGCGCAGCAAAAGAACATAAAACAAAAACCCTAAATTTTCTAATTCATGTTCGTCGTCGTGGTAGATTGGTGTGCAAAAACCCATGACACGGAAAATCATGTGTGAGACAATTGTGTTACCTAGAGAGATCATATATCCTTGAATCCCTACAGATCTGTAGGAGTGGATGAAGAAGGTCAAGCGTCCTCCTCTTTAATGGTGATCCACATAGTAGGGCTGTGATGACACTCCTCAAATCTCTAGGCCTGCTATCTCAAGAGAAGAAGGGGAGAGGAGAATAGGAGATGACTACTAAGAAGCCCCAACCTATGGGCCTTTAGTTCCCTCATATTTATAGAGCTCACAGTTAACTCTAATGGATCCTGCCCTATTGGGTATTGAATCTTCATCCAATTACCCAAACCACTTATATTAGTGGATCTTTACTCAATAATCTCTTATTAACTTTTATTGAATCTCGTCCATGGGATCCAATAATTCAGGGACTTATTGTATATCCAATAAGATAGGGGCTCCAGCGGATATCTCATATCCGAACCTCTACTCGTCACAACACCAACTATATGTGTGTGACCCTCTAGGCCTAATATCAAGCTAGCTGTAAGTCATACATATCATAACTCCTTCTAGCTTAGTGAATTATTATCTTCATAATAATTCACTCGACTCATCGACTATGGATGTACTAGGCCACTATGCCGTAGTCCCTAGACGATGCAGGGAAATCCAATACTTTGAACATATTTGTCCTTAGTTACCATGTACCTATAGTCCCTCAACCATCTAATATCCTAGAGACCATATATCGGGCATAGTGCTATTAAGCCTATACAGTTTCTCCTCAAATCTTGCTCTAATCAGATTCTCTTGAAGAGCTCTTTCTCTCTCAATCTGAATGACCTTGGCCAATGATTTGTCTGAGCAAGAACATATGGGATATTTCTCTCATGATATCGAAAGCCGATAATCCTTTATCGACACTCAATAGCCTTTGTAAGGTTGGCTACCACTCCCAATAATCGGTTGTACTAGATTTGAAACTTCCAAACCTATAGGTCCAGTATCAAAGAGTGGAGTACTCATATAGGGCATTCTTGGTATCTCAAGTCTAAGGATCAGATACACTACTATTGAATCTTGGATTTTAATGATGAAACCAATTGATAGTGTTTATTTGATCTACACTTTGAGTGACGTAGGAAGTTTCGATTAGGGAGAGACAATTAAAAGTAGGAAGAATCGTGTTAGGCTAGAGTTGGATCATGTCAGAAGATTATACGTCGAGCTGGAGGATCGGTCAACATATCAGTAGAAGGCTTCGGGCCATGGGCTTGGGTATCGGGCTAAGAAGAGCAAAAATTACGCTAAGGAAATCGGACTTGTAGAGGTCAACTAGTTGATTGGGCAATAGGCCGCAAGAGAGGACGATGCACTGAAGAATTGGATGAGGCGTTGATGAACCAATGACATACCAGACAACATTTGATTGACTTTGTAATAATTATTTAGATTGAAGTAGGTTTTAGGCATAATTGAGTTAGAATTGGGCCAACTCAATTAGGGGTCAGTTAGGCCTAAGTTTGGGCTGTGTTGGGCCAAGTGAAAAGCTCAAACAGTGACCCAATAGGTGAAACCATCGTAGCACAGTCTCCGAGACTTTGTCAGGAGGTGGTACCGCCCAGACACAATCTCCGAGAGACTGTCAAGTAGTGGTACCACCCAGTTGTAAGGCGTCAAGCGGTGATATGACCTAGTGTCAGTGCTGTAGATGGTGGTACTGCCCAGCATAGGTGATGGTACTGCCAGTACCCCGAAAACCGGGGATGAGACTCTTTTAGGCTCTAAGTTTAAATCTACTTGAGGCCTATAAATACCCCTCACATCCCTAGTTAACAAACATAAGAATTGAGAGCAAAAAAGGAAGAAAACATTATTGTAATCTTGTGTGAACTCCTCTCAAACTCTAAGTGTTAGTAAAGTCTAAAAGAGGAGGTTGTGGGGGTGTAAAAGTTCTCTCCTAAGCCTGTCAAAAGGAGAATAGAGTTATAAGAAGGTAATTAGTCTTCACCTATTAAAGGAATATCATTAGTGGATGCTGGTGGCCTCGACGGAAGATAAATCGAGAGTGGATGTATGTCATGACGACCGAACCACTATAAAACTCAGTTTGCATTTCGATTTGTACAATTTACCTTTACTGCATCTGCCTTACTTGCTTTACCTTCTCATTACACTCTTCCATATACTTTCAAGTCAAGCATATTTCTGATACATTTTTTATCGAACGTATGAAAATTTTAAACCGACATCGATTTTATATGCTACACTAATTCACCTCCCCCCCTCTTAGTGTTGACTCAATCCTAACAGTTGGTATCAGAGCCACGTTTTTTCTCATTTGGTTTAACACCCGAGAGAAATGACTCTTTTCGACTTTCAAGAGGGTTACTCTATCATTCGTTCTCTTATGTTCAATGGGACGAACTACACTTATTGAAAAACTCTAATGAGAGTTTTCTTGTTTTCGTTGAATCTCGATTTATAGAATATTGTCAAAAATGAATTTCAAAAGTCTTTTCTTCTAATGAATGATTGGAATGATTCAGAGAGGAGGACTTTCTCTTTAAAAGCCAAATATATGAATACTTTAGTTTGTGCTTTGGATAAAACTGAATTCAATCAAGTTTTTATTTGCAAAATGACTTTTGACATTTGGCATACACTTGAAATCATACACGAAGGCACTAGTAAAGTTAAAGATTCAAAAATCAATTTTTTGATGCATGATTTTGAATTGTTTCGGATGGAACCATGTGAGACCATTAGAGACATGTATACCTGATTTACGGATGTCGTCAATGGTCTAAAAGTGCTTGGTAAATATTTTTCTAACTTTGAACTTGTTAACAAAATATTGAGATCCCTTTCAAAGAGTTGAGACCCTAAAGTAATAGTCATTTAAGAGGCCAAGGATTTGAACTATTTTTCACTTGAAGAACTTATTGGGTCTTTAATGACCTATGAAATGAGTTGTATGATACAAAACAAGCATGATATCAACTTTCCAAAGAATAGGAAGGATTTGACACTTCGAACAATAGAATACTACTTGAGTGATAACTCAAGTGATGATGATGACAACTTTAAACTTCTCACTATAAAATTTAAAAAGTTCATGAAACAAAAATTAAAGAATAAAAATTAATTTTAAAAGAAGTTACTTAAGAAGAAGAAAGTATTCAAGGCGGCTTAGGATGAATTAAGCTCATCCGATGACAAGAAGCAAACCAACAAAGACAAGGTGGCGAACTATACCTTAATGGTTTTCGATGACGAGGTAAATAAAACCCCTTTACTTTATTTTGAAATTATTTGATGCCTTTTCATGAGTTATCTTTAAATTAGTTAGTAAATAAAAATAAAAAAATGAAAAAAATATCACGCTTCTCTTTCTAAGTGATTTTGAAAAAATTAAAATTTGAGCATGACAATTGCCTGTTAATTCCTAGCACTAAGCATGAAAAGTTAGATTCACTTAAAAAGAAAAATGTATTACTACATATAAAATGATTTTGAAAATGCTTTATATTTGATGAAATCAATTTTGATGATTTAATGATGTATAATGATGTAATGATGTAATAAAAATATTAAAAGTTTTGGTACAATGCATGATGATTTTATTATATGCATGATATTTTTAAGTTATACATGTTGATTTTTGTGATAAATCTTGCACTTTTGTTTTAAACGATGATATATGTTTTGATTTGAAAAAAAAAAGATAAGGACATGCTTGTATGAAATCAAATTACTTAAATTGAAACAACTAAAAGGGAATGCATTTTGAAAATAAATGTTTGTATCATATTTGATGATTTTACATTTTGAAACTATGCATGATGAGTTGAAGTAATAATGGTTTGAATGTACGAATCGACAATCTTTTTATCACACAAATCATGATTCTATCACTTGATACTCTATTTTTTTTATGATTCATGATGAATTGAGACATATTATGCATGAACATATTTCTCCCATGCTTTTTCTTGTCATTAACTAAAGAGGAGAATTTTCTAGATGAGTCATGAATTTTTTGGAATTATAACTTTTTTGATCGAGACATTATGCATGAATCAAGTTCTCGTGTGAATCTATCTATGTTGCCTTCATTAAATTTTTCGAAAAGTGATTTTGATTATGATTTTGGATCTATTTTCATATGACTCATTTTACTAATGAGATGATATATCCAACTAAATCATTTATCGTATTTATGACTTGTGATATATTCAACATGAAACATCTTTCTTGATGCACGTATGATTTACTCTTTTAAGATAATATTTATCAAACCATGATAAGTTAAGATTTTCTTTATATAAATCAAAAATTTCATTGTTCTCCCAGGATTCTACTTGCTATATATTAAAAGGAAGCATTATTGAAATCATGATATTGAATTCTCGAAATTAAAACTTGATATTTTTCTTATGTGAATCAAGATCCCTCACTTTTTATTCTTGAATGATTTCTTATATTTCATTAAAGAAAATATTTATCAAAATGAATCATATCTTTTAGTATTTACATGATCTTATCTTTCATGATATGATTTTCTTTGTATAATTCCTTGTATTCATGAAGTATATCTCATCACCAATTTTTTCTTGATATCTTCTATGTGAGGACTTGAGTATTTACACCTTTGTGTTATTCCCCTCTTTTTGCCTATGACAAAGGGGGAGAAAATAAATGATGAATGTTTGGTACCAACAATCATGAAGTCATAAATGCTTAAAAATGTTGATTTAATGTTTGGTATCATGAATGCTTTAGTATCATACATGGGAGAAATGATGAATGGTTGGTATCATGATCAAAATGATGATTTAATGCATGAAGTGATAAATGCTTAAAAATTTTAATGTCTTAGTATCATAAATGTTATGTCCAAAATGATGTATCATGAATACTTAAGTATCATGTATGATATGCCTATAGTGATGATTGATTTATTTTTGGTATCATGTATGAAGTAAGGATGAAATGTAAGGTTTTGAAATTATGCATGTTTTCATTTGAAACTATAACGATGCACAAACATATTGAATTAAGAATGCTACTTTTATCTTTGAAATGGTTTAAAAATTGACATAAAGAGAAAAGAATAATTATATTATGTTCTTCCCTTCTATTTGACAATGACAAAGAGGGAGATAAATTTGCTAGCTTACAAATTGCAAGGAGAAAAACTTGCTAGGAAGCAAAATTGCTAGCTTGTCTATCTTAAGAAGCAAAAATGCAAACTCACAAAATTTGTAATCTTGCATATTTTTAAATTTAATGATGATTTGGTGATTATGCATATTGTAAAGTAATGAAAAAATTATTGCTAGCTTGTATGTTGTAAAACTTGCATATCTCTAAAACTTGATAGTTGCACTTCTCCTTTTTATTGATGACAAAGGGGGAGAAGATATGATGATATGAGAATCATACATGGTAGAATATAATATACTTTGATATTTTGATACCATGATGATTTGAAATATTTATGATGATGCACACAAAACTTATGATAATGATGCATGCAATGCAATGAAATGCATATAATGTATTGCAAATATTCATGATTAAATTTGCTTTGACTTGAATTCAATTTGAATTCAAGGTTCTATCAATATGACATATTGATAGGGGAAGTTAAGGTTAACTCTGACATTAATTGGTTGTCATCATAAAAAAGGGGGAGATGTTAAGATAATGATGCATGCAATTGAATCTTAGATTTTGATGATGAAACCAATTGATAGTGCTTATCTGATCTGCATTTTGAGTGACGCAGGAAGCTTCGATATGTTGAATCTCGGATTTTGATGATGAAGTCAATTGTCATTTGGTTATCTAATCCATATATTGAGATAAGTGTATAGGATTAACTACGATGAAAGTAAGACATGCAGTAGATGTTGCGCTGGAGTCAAGACCAAGATCACATTGGGGGTTCGAGAGTTCGACGGAAGTTCGGACGATCGTCGGAGGTTCTGCGGGAACAAATCCGAGAAGTCCAAGAGCTAGCCAAAGAAGCTCGTCGGAACTCACCAAGAGGATCATCGCAAGTCCAGGAGTTTATCAGAAGTCCACCGGAGCATCGTTGAGGGTTTGTCGGATGTTCGCCGGAAGAAGCGATTGACGCACCGGAACACGAGTTGCAATATTAATGTCTTAAATGTTGTAGTTAGCATGAAGATTAAGCTAGGAATGGGAGGTGATCCCATTAACTTAATCTAGGGCCAATTTGGCCCTTGACAGACCCAAATTGGGTTAAATGGATCAGCCCATTCAGACCTAGATTTCCTGGCTGACGGTGGCACTGCCTAGAAGCTCAATCTCCAAGCGAAGTCAGGTGGTGCTACCACCCCGTCAGGCGGTGGTACCGCTTGAGCTCGGTCTCCGAGCGAAGTTAGGCGATGGTACCACCCTTGTCAGGTGGTGCTACCATTTGAGCTCGGTCTCCGAGCAATGTCAGGCGGTAGTATTGCCCAGTTCTAGTGGTGGTACCGCCAAGACCTTGGAAATCCGGGAGATGACATTTTTGAGCTCCAAATTCAAACCAGTTGGGGGGCTATATAAACCGCACCCTTTCTTGCATGAAAGGGCACCGAAAGCTTACATTTATTCTGAGAATTTGAGAGCTTAAAAGTGTTGTAAAGGCTAGAAGTTATTCTCCCTCTTTTCTTCTAAGTTTTAATCATTCAAGAGAGGAGTGGAAATCTGTAAGGGTTATCTTCTAAGCCCGTCAAAAGGAGTAAAGCTATAAAAGGGTGGTTGGCCTTCGCCTATTGAAGGAAGGCCTCTAGTGGACGTCGGTGATCTCATCGGAGGAGAAAGCCAAAAGTGGATGTAGGTCAAGATTGACCGAACCACACTAAATCTCGGTTTGCATTTATATTATGCTCTCTATCTTAATTGCAAACTACCTCTGTTACTTTACTTCAACTATACTTTTGTTTGATCTGAAGTTGAAGAACTTTCCAAAATGGTTTTAATCGAAAATACTTTCATCGTACAAATGTCGTTTTAAACCAACGAAAGTTTTTCGCTGTACTAATTCACCTCCCTCTCTTAGTGCTCTTGATCCTAATAGGTACCATCACCTGGGATGCTATGCTAGGCGGTACCACTACCGAAACTAGCGGTACCACCGCCTGGCACCCTGCCAGGGGTGGTACAACTGCCCAGACTAGCGATACCATCGCCTGACACAATCTCAAAGACTGTGCCACGACACTGAGACTTCTTGGGGCATTGTGTGGGCCTCTCATTGGGCCCAATATAGTCCTTACATGGGCCCAGCTGGCCGCTAATTGGGTTGGCCCAAATCCAAACCCAATTACGTGCTAACTACGAAATCTAAGATATTTGCTAAGCTAAACAAGTCCCTATATCTTGGTTTCTTCCAGCGAGCTTTCGACGATCTTCCAGCGAACTTCCGACGATCTTTCGGCAATATTACGGCAGACTCCCGGCAAGCTCCTGGACTTCACAATGATCTTCTTGGCCAGTTTCGATGAGCTTCTCTAGCAAGCTCTGAGACTTATTGGTTGGTTCCATAAGAACATCCGACAAACGTCCAAACTTCCGACGAACTCTCGAACTCTCAATGAAATCACGTCCTTGACTCTAGGACTTCATTTTACTTCATGCCTTGCTATCATAGTTAATCCTGCACATGTAAAACATACTTTGATCTAGACAATTAATACTTAGCATTAATCATGTTGTCCGACATGTCATTGGTCCCTCGATGCTTCGTCCGATTCTTCGGCGCATCGTCCTCTCTTCCGGTCTATTGCCCAATCGGCCAGCTGACTCCACAACTCCGATATCCTTAGCACAATATCTACTCTTCTTGGCCCGATGTCCGAATCCATGGCCCGAAGCCTTCTGTCGATACGTCGACCGATCCTTCGGCCCGACGTCTAATCTTCTGACATGTTTTCCTCTAGCACAACATGATTCTTCCAACTTTAATTGTCTTATCCTGATTGAAGCATCCTACGTCACTCATAACGCAGATCAAATCATAATCACTTATCAATTGATTTTATCATCAAAATCTGAGATTCAACAAAACTCTCTCTATGGTATAGCATGATAAGAAGCACTTGTGTCAATCACCCACTCAAGATCCTAATGCACACAAGAAAAAATATCATTAGAAGGAGATAAAATCAAATAATTACCACCCTGCACTATAGTTGTGATATTATCTTTTGACTCTATAGACTCCACTTCTTTTCCCTTGTTCTTACTCTTCTTAGGTTGCTTATATTGATTCTTGTAATGTCCTTTTTTACCATAGTTATAACAAACAATATCTTTTCTTGAACTTGACTTGCTTCTACCCATTCGTGAACTACTTCTAGATTTTGACATTCCTCTATTCTCTAAGATAAGTGCCTATGAATTATTCTAAGATGTTGCTGAATTCTTTCTTCTCAACTCCTCATTCAATAAACTACTTGTTACTTGACTCATGGTCACAACACCATCTGACATAGAATTACTGAGGAAAACCACCAGTATCTCCCAACTTTCTGGTAATGAACTGAGAAGTAACAATGCCTGCAACTCATCATCCAGAGACATTTTCATAGAAGATAATTGGTTAGTAATACTTTATATTTCATTCAAATGCTCAGCAATAGAAACACCCTCTCTATATTTTAGGTTCCCAAGTTTTCTGATCAAAAAAGCTTTGTTGTCAACTGTTTTTCTTTCATAGAGACCATCCAACTTTTTTCAAAGAGAATATATAGAACTTTCAGCAGAAACATGGTGAAAGACACTATCATCAAGCCACTGTCGAATAAACCAAACTGTTTTTCGATCTAACCTCTTCTACTCATCATCTGTCATAGTTGTGGGTTTTGCACTATCCCCTTGCAAAGGTCCATACAAATCTTTGCAATATAAGAGATCTTCTATTCTTGGTTTTCATATCATCCAATTGTTTCTATTCAAACTAATCATGTGAGAAATACTACTAGCCTCCAAATTCAAACATAAAAATTAAATCACCATAACCCTACTCTGATACCAGTTGATGGGATATAAAGTGAAACTAAACTTTTGTATATAAACAAATACTAGCAGGCCATAACACGCAGCAGAATTAAATAAAATCACAATAAAATAGAACACCAAGATTTATGTAGAAAACCTCTCGAATGTGAAGGGTAAAAACCATGGGACAAATAAGAGATAATCCACTATAAGAATAATAAATATATAAATCTCAATCTCTTACCCAAAACTCTTGCAACAATCATAAGAGAATAACTGGGATATAAGGATCATATCACTATGCACAATATCTAAATTCTCCCCCAAGTAATTACTACAAGAATATATTGTAGATTTGATCTAACTTGAGATGAGAACACTACTAGATGATTAAGAACCGTCTCTCTGCATTGTCCTTATTTTCTTCTCTTTCTTTCTCTTATTTTTCTACCTTTTTCTCCTCCTTTTTAAATCAAGATGCTGCTGCAAAGATCTCCTTGCTGTTACACTTTTCTCCCTCGTTGCTGCCTTATTTTGCTCCAAAAAATGTAGCCACCACACTCCCCTAATTTGATTTAGGGTTAGGTCAAAGGGGGGTGGGTTATGGGCTATTAAAGCCCACCATAGACTAAATATGTGGGCTGCTAGCCCAACACCAGATATTAAAAGCCATTTCACAAATAGAAACACGAATAAACTCATTTTTGCTGAAAGCACAAAATAGAGCGTTCATAGCTCTAGCATTCAAAAAAAAAGTTTTCTTATCTAAATTATTCTATTCGTCCATTAGAGTAGAAGACTTTTGAAAATTGCTTTCGATAATATTCCATAAATTCAAATCCGTTGAATGTAAGTAAACTCTCATTCGAGTTTTTTAATAAGTATAGTCCGTCCCATTGAATATGGGAGGATGAACGATAGAAATGCCTTCTTGAAAGTCAAAAAGAACTATTTCTCTTGAGTGTTAAACCAAGCGAGAAATAATGTGGCTTTGATGCCAACTATTAAGATCGAGTCGGCACTAAGAGGTGAGGGGTAAATTAGTGCAGTGTATAAAATTATGTCAGTTCAAAAATCTTTCATTCGATTAAAACTAATTTCGGAAAGATGATAACTTGAAACACATTCGTAAGAGTATGCAGCTAAAGTACTAAGGAGGTATGATAGTTTGCAATAAATGTAAATGGCAAAACAGAAATGCAAACCATTTTATAGTGGTTCAGTCATCGTGACCTACATCCACTCCACTGATTTCTCTTCCGTCAAGGCCACTGGCATCCACTAAAGATCTTCTTTCAAGTTGAAGATCATCTACCCTTATAACTCGATTCTTCTTTTGACAAGTTCAGGAGAGAACCTTTACAATGCCCTTCGCTACTCTCTTAAACAAGACTAACACTTATAGCTTGAGAGGAGTTCTCACAAGATTACAACAAAAGTTTTCTATTTTTTTTCTCTCAATTCTTGTGTATATTAACCAAGGATGAGAGGGGTATTTATAGGCTTCAAGTGGATTCAAACTTCAAGTCTAAAAAGATTTCATCCCTGGTTTCTCGGGTCCTCGTGATACCACCGCTTGCAGCACTTACACTAGGTGGTACCATCACCTAGTCTTGCGGTACCATCACTTGGGAGAGTGTGTTTGGACTGTACCACTACTTAGACTAGAGGTGCCACCCCCTGATAGTCTCAGAGACTGAGTCTAGGTAGTGCCACTGCCTAGACCGGCCGTACCATCGCTTGATATAGTCTCGGAGATTGTGCCATGATGGTTCCATCTGTTGGGTCACTGTTTGGGCCTTTAACTTGGCCCAACATAGCCTAACCTTGGGCCTAATTGGCCCCTAATTGTATTGGCTCAATTCTAACCCAATTAAGTACTAACTATGAAATTTAAGGCATACACTAAGCTAAATAAGTCCGATGAGTCTAGGTTTCTTCCGGCGAGCTTTCGACGAACTTCCTATTGAATCTCAGATTTTGATGATGAAACCAATTGATAGTGTTTATGATTTGATCTACATTTTGAGTGACACAGGAAGCTACAATCATGGAAAGACAATTAAAAGCAAGAAGAAGCATGTTGGGTCAGAGTGGAACATGTCAGAAGATTGGATGTCGAGCTGGAGGATCGGTCGATGTATTGGCAGAAGGCTTCAGGCCATGAGTTCAGGCATCGGGCCAAGAAGAGTGGAAATTATGCCAAGGAAATTAGAATTGTGGAGGTTAATTGGCAGATTGGGTAATAGGCCGCAAAAGAGGATGATGCGCCGAAGAATCGGACGAAGCGTCGATGAACCAATGACTTGGCGATCAGCATGATTCAAGCATTATAATGTTCAGATCAAGAGCGGCACTAAGAGGGGGCGATGAATTAGTGTAGTGGAAAATTCTTTGATTTCATAAATATTTCATACATTCAATGGAAATCGATTCAGAAAGATAGCAACTTGAAACGTAAGAGAGCGTAAGCGTAGTAAAAGCAAGATGAGGAGAAGAAGGAGTTTGCTATGAAATAATTTGTAGTTAAAAATGTGACCTACATCCACTTTCAGATTCCTCCTCCGTCGAGGTCACCGGCGTCCACTAAAGTCCTACCTTCAATAGGTGAAGACCAATCACCTTTTACAGCTCTTTCTCCTTTTGTCGGTTTTAGGAGAGAATTCTTATAAGTCTTACACCTCTCTTAAATGATCTCAAAACTTAGAAAGGGAGGAGGAGGACTCTAGCACTTGTTTACAATACTTTTACACCCCAATAACTCAAGATTATAATCATACTTCGATGCCCTTTCATGCAGAAAAGGGTGGGGTATTTATAAGCCCCAATGGCTTTTAAAAATAGAGTAAAAAAGTATCTCATCATGGATTTCCAGGGTACTGGTAGTACCACCATCATTACTGGGCGGTACCATCTCTTGATACTTGACATTGGGCGGTACCACCATCTGATAGAGCTCGGAGACCGAGCTCTGGCGGTACCACCACCTGATAGGGGTGGTACCACCACTGGCAGTATTAATTGCTAGCGGTACCACCGCCCAGACCACCTGCAAGATTGGGTCTTCCAGGCGGTGCCACCGTCGGCCCTAGTAGTGCCACCCCTGGTCAGAGTCCCGCAACCTGGATAGGCCTTATATTCGGCCTAAACAATCCTAGCTCCGAGCCTAGTTGGCCCCTAATAGAGTTGATGGGATTACCTCCCAAATCAACTCTAATTATTATTCTAACTATGATTAAGGCAAGCATGGTCCGGTACATCGATATTTCACTCGATGATCCTCCGGTGAACTTCTCGGCGAGTCTTCTGGCGAGCTTCCCGGAAACTCCCAACCAACTCTCGGCTAGTCTTCCAGTGTGCTTCGGATGATCTCCAGACGAGCTTTCGGCGAGTCTGCCGGCGTACTTTCGGTGATCTCACGATGAACTCTTGGCAAGCTCTCGGTATATCGTCCGAGTCTTCGACTCCGAACCATCATCTGCTTTATGCCTTACTGCTATCATAGTTAATCCTATACACTTATCTCAACACATGGATTAGATCAAATAATTTACCAATTGATTTCATCATCAAGATCCGAGATTCAACAATCTCCCCCTTTTTGATGATGACAACCAATTGGTGATTGAGTTAATCTTAACTCCCCCTATCTATATACCATAATTGAGAAAAGACACTCTTGAATTCAACGCCTTTGAATTCAAGCATCAAATTGATAATTTAAACTTATTATCATCATGCACATCATGATTTACCAAATCTAAAGATGATACCACGTATTTGTTGATAGAAATGATGTCAAGACATGACATTCATTTTCGAGTCAAAATCATATAAATTTTCAGCATCAAAGTAAGCATGATATTGACAGAAATTTTTAGCATCAAAGTAAGCATAATATCATACTCATTATTTGAAGAGATAACATGGAAATCAAAGCACAGAATTGTAAAAATCAAAGTAAGTAGCATTTTAGGTTTACAACATCAAGGTAAACAACATAGGATTACAACTTCAAAGTATAACATCAAAATAAGCAGAATAAAAGAAAGGGATTTATTCATTTCTCCTCCTTTGTCATTAGCAAAAAGTCATAATTAATTATTCAGGTAGTGGTCACTCAAAATGTCTATATAGGGTATTGAGTTATTGATGAATCTACTACAACTTAGTCAAAATTTGATCTTGGCATTGTTCAAGTCGATCTTGACATTGTTCAAATCGATCTATCCGAGTCCCTATGTCGTTGATAGATGAGGGAGGTGGTTGCTCTACTGGAGGTGATTCCTCAAAGGGACTACTTGGACGAGATATATTACCCCTAAAAATTGGTGTTTCAGGTTCAGGTTTAGGTTAGAGGGGATCAGTCCTTTTAGGCGGTCTAGTCCATATATCATTTCTGAATGTACATCTTATCCGTCAAAGTAGATTTCTATTTATGATACTAAATCTATCTAGTTTTATAACTTTTTCGTTGGGTGGAATGGAAATATCATAGGCATAGAGTAGTCTTGTGATTAAGCCACCATATGGAAGCATCATGTCCTTTTTTGATAGTTCAATCATGTTTTATTGGATTAGGTAACCAAAACAATTATTATGTCCCTTCATAATCCAATACATGGTACCTAGTTCCATTTGGCTTACTTCATCATGATGATATTGCTTTGGGAGAATGATACTTATCAGGATGTGATGAAGTATTTTGGTGCTTAAAGGTAATAAATTTTTACAGCTTTTTGGAAGAATTGTTAAGTTAGGATTGCTAAAAATTATTCCTAAGGCATCAACATAAGTAGTCCCAACTGTTTCATCATCCCATTATCCTCTAAACTAACACTCTCTTTCTTTTATGTGAATTCCTATGATGTTGCAAATGGTTCTATCCGTAATGGGTATATGATGACCTAATAGATAGGTAGATACCCTTTCATCTTCATCTACATGTAAATTATTGTAAAATAGCCTAACAAGTCTATGGTAGATAAGTTCACTCATTTGAAGGATTGGGAGAATGTCTAGATTAGCAAACTATTGAATAGATTCCAAATCACTTAATTCATCTATATCAACATATTTACCCTTATGAACATGTCTAGACTCTATGGATGAAAATTTTAGGGCATGTTGATTAGAATCAAAAAGTAGGGAGTCATAATTTTCAACTAATCTCCTCTTCCCTTTGTCCTTAGTGGATCTTCTAGAACTCATTGAGACTACAATAATGAAGGCAAATAAGGAGCAAGAATAAGTAATACAAAGGAGAATCAATTTGGTGTTGAGATTACCTTAGTAGTTCTCCTTTCTAGTGATCTTTAAAAGAATGTTGGAGATTGATCCTTGATCTAGTGGGAAGTGAGAATTTTTGAGTTGCTAGAGGTAGAGCAATAGGTTTGGAGCTGTTTGGAGGAGTGCAAAATGTGTTGGGGTCAGTTCTACCACCGGCCCTAACTTGTGTTTATAAGGGGGCAGGTTGCGGGCGGTGGCATCGCTAGCTAGGCGGTGCTACCACTTGCCACCCATGACAACTGGCAGTGCTACCACCAGTTGGGCGGTGCCACTGCTTATAGGCAGTGAGCACTTCTCACATAGTTGTGTGGGGGGAGGGGGGTGATACCAATTCGGATGTAACCACACAACCTTATCATGCAAAATTTTTATTGTTATGAACTACATAACCTTATCATGTAAAATTCACATCATAAAAAAAGAAAATTCGTATTGAAGATTGTATGTTCATGATTCATCATATAAAAGCATGTCATACTCAAACATTATATTGAACTCGTATTGTAAAATGTATACCATAAGTTCATGATTCATCATTTGTATACAAACATCGTAAAAACTCGTATGGAAAAATGCATATGGCTCATTACGTACACTATAAGATCATGATTCGGGTGAGTGATCAAGAAAGTCCAAAAATAAAAATTTAACAAATTCATTCATTCGGACAGTTTAACATCCCTAATTCCCTTCTAATGAAATCAAAATTTTCTTCATTTAAGGGTTTTGTAAAGATATCCGCGAATTGATGTTTCGTATCAATAAACTCTAATATTTCATCATAATTATTAAAAAAATCTCATATGAAGTGATGCCTAATGTCAATGTGTTTAGTTCTAGAGTGTTGAATAGGATTTTTTGCTAAGTATATTGTACTAGTGTTATCATACTTTATAGGTATGTTTTCTAAGTCTATTCCATAATCCTTTAAAGTGTTTTTCATCCATATAACTTGAGCATAGCATGCACCTACAGCTATGTAGTCTGCTTTGGTTATAGATAATGCAACCGAGTTTTGTTTCTTGGAAGACCAAGAAACAAGTGCGTGTCCTAAAAATTAACACATTTTGATGTGCTTTTTCTATCTAAACTACATCCAACAAAATCCATATCAATATAACCAAGCAATTCAAAATTCTTAGATTTAGGATACCATAATCATAGTTTAGGAGTTCCTTTTAGGTATCTAAATATCCTTTTAACAACTTTTAAATGAGAATACTTAGGGTTAGATTGAAATCTAGTACAAAGTCCTACGCTAAACATGATGTCTGGTCTAGTTGCGGTGAGATAAAACAGACTACCTATCATACCCCTATAAGCTTTTTGATCAAAGCTTTCTCCACTTTCGTCAATGTCTAACTTAGTGGATGTACTCATAAGAGTGTTGATAGCCTTTGAACTATCCATGTTAAATCTTTTTAGCAA
Organism: Musa acuminata AAA Group; assembly: GCF_036884655.1. Classification (NCBI taxonomy): domain Eukaryota; kingdom Viridiplantae; phylum Streptophyta; class Magnoliopsida; order Zingiberales; family Musaceae; genus Musa; species Musa acuminata. The sequence goes on along the minus strand of NC_088345.1, from coordinate 26,246,512 downwards.
GTCTAAAGTATATTTTATTTAATTAAAAAAGATACCATTGCTAAGTTGTTTAATTTTTAAGCCTAAAAAAAAGGTTAGTTCCCCCATTAGGCTCATTTCAAATTCTAGACTCATGCTTTTAGCAAAAGATTCACATAAGGATTCATTTGTAGAACCAAAAATAATATCAACATAAATTTGAACAATAAGAAAATTATTTTAAAATTTTTTTATAAACAATGTAGTATCAACCTTACCTTTAAAGAAATTATTATAAATTAGAAATAAGCTAAGTCTCTCATACCAAACCCTTGGGACTTGTTTCAATCCATAGAGAGCTTTAGTCAATTTAAACACATGATTAGGAATATTATCATTCTCAAATTCGGAAGGTTATTTAACATAAACTTTTTCGGAGATAAAGTCATTAAGAAAAGTACTTTTAACATCCATTTAAAATAACTTAAAATTATTACTACTAACATAGGCAAGGAGCATCCTTATGGCTTCTAATCGTGCCACAAGAGTAAAGGTTTCTTCATAATCGATACATTCTTCTTAGTTGAAACTCTTGGCCATTTATCTAGCCTTATTTCTAACCATGATACCAAATTCATCTTGCTTGTTTCTAAAGACCTATTTAGTACCAATAACTAAATAGTCATTTAACCTCGGAACTTCCATACCTCATTTCTCTCAAATTGATTTAACTCATCTTACATTGTGATGACCCCTGAATCATCTTTTAAGGCATCGTCAATGCATTTAGGTTCAATTTGGGAGAGAAAAATGACATTTGCATAAAAATTCTCAACAGAGGAACGAGTTTGAACCCCTTTAGATGTGTCTCATATGATTAGCTTCTTAGGATGAGCATCTACATACTTCCAATCCTTGGGTAAGGATGTTTCAGAAGAAGATGCATCCAAGTTACTAGATGGAGAAAGGGTTTCATTTAAATTCAAAGCATCAAAATTAATATCATCATGAAAATCATTTTTCTTAACTTTGAAAACTTTTTTAAAAACAATATGAATATATTCTTCTATAATCAAAGTTCTTTTATTAAAGATACTTAATGCTTTAGAAACAAAAGAATAGCCAAGAAAAATTCCTTCATCGGCTTTTACAACAAATTTACCTAAGGTATATTTTTCATTCAAAATAAAATATTTATATCTGAAAACTTTAAAGTATGAGATGTTGGGTTTTTTGTTGTTCCATAACTCATAAGGAGTTTTGGAAAGTAGTGGTCTTACTAGAACCCTATTCATTACATAGCATGCTATATTTACGGCTTCGGCCCAAAAATATTTGGATAGGCTATGTTCGTTTAATATGGTTCTTGTCATTTCTTGTAAGTTTCTATTCTTTCTTTCGATTACTCTATTTTATTGATGATTTTTTGGAGTAGAAAATGTTAGGATCGGAGCGGCACTAAGAGGGGGGGGGTGAATTAGTGCAGCGGATTAAAACTTCGATTTTAATCAAAATCTTTCATACGTTAAGAACGAAACTTGAGAAATTTAACTTGAAGGCGTATTCTTAAAGTTGCGCAGCAAAAGTAATACAAACTAAAGCAGTAAGAAGATTTGCAGTAATGTAAATGACAACAATAAAAAGCAAACCAGAGATTACGCCGATTTTTAGAGTGGTTCGGTCAAATGACCTACTCCACTTGCGAGGCCCCTCTTCGATGAGGCTCCCACCTTCCACTAGCAAGTCTCTTGAAATGGAAGGGTAAACACCCCTCTTACAACCTTTTACAAGCAGCTCAACCTCTTACAAATTTTCAATAAGAAAGAAGGAGGAGAACTCTCTAGCAAATTGAAAACAAGACTTGCTAAGACTTTCTAAGACTTTTCTCTCAATCAAAATGCTTCTCAAAAGTTGTAACCTCAGCTGAGATTTGAGGGGTATTTATAGGCCTCAAGAGGATTCAAATTTTGGGTTTCAAAATTTGAATTCTTTTAGGGTTCCCGGTGTTGGAGGTTCCACCGCCCAGCCAGGCGGTGCCACCGCCCAGCACTCGGGTACTGGACGGTGCAACCGCCCAGCCAAGGAGGTGTCACCGCCCAGCACTCGGGTGCTGGGCGGTTCCACCGCCCAACTAGGCGGTGCCACCGCCTACAGTGTTTTCAGCCCAACTACAGTGTTTTCAGCCACTAGTTGGGCTTCAATCTTGGCTCTCTAGTTCGCTGGTTTAGCTTAATTTTTAGCCTAAACCAACTGTGACTTTGGGCCCAGTTGGCCCCTAACCAGGATATAGGATTATCTCTTAATCCTAATCCTAATTACAAGTGGACTACATAACCAAAACACATCCTAAGCAAATTTTCAACCGCGAACGTCGAGTATTGTTCCGGCGAGCTTTCCGACGAACTTCTTCCGACGGACTCCCTGCAAGCTCCCAATCTTTGTGATGACTTTTAACGAGTAGCCGAGCCTTCTCGGTGATCTCCGCGAGCCTCCGACGATTTCTTCGGCGAACTTCCGACACGTTCCCGATTTCTTCTCGGATGGTTCCGGCAGCATCTCCGATGATTCTTCGGTCTCTTAAACGTCCATCGAGCTCGACTCCGGTATCCTTGCTTTATGTTTTCTGGTTATCGTAGTTAATCCTGCGCACTTAACTCAATAATATGGATTAGATCAATTAACCCACCAATTGATTATATCATCAAAATCCAAGATTCAACAGAAAAATTATGGTTGTATCCATTAGATTCACAAAATTCTTGGAAATCATGATTTTAAAATTCACTACCATGATCACTTCGAATTGATGAAATTATAAAACCCTTTTCATTTTGGATAAGTTTACAAAACTTAGAGAAATACCTAAAGCATTCACTTTATGTGTCAAAAAATAAGTCCATGTATATCTACTATAATCATCCATGATGACAAATGCGTATTTGCTACCTCCTAGGGCTTGATGTAGTCATTGGTCCGAACAAGACCATATGGATCAATTGCAAAGGTCTAGAGGTGCTTATTTGGTTCTTAGGATTGAAGCTACCTTTTATTTGTTTTCCTCGTTGACTGCATCACACACATTATTTTTGAAGAACTTGATATGAGGAATTCCTCTTACAAGTTCTTTAGATGAAATTTGAGAGATTAGTTTCATACTAGTATGACCTAATTTTCTATGCCAAAGCCAACCTTCATCATTCAAAAACGAAAAATACATTTTATTATAAAGATCATTAATGTCAATAGTATATACGTTATTTTATTTTAGTGTAATCATAGATGTGTTTTTGTTTAGTTTTTCAATAATGCAAGTATTAGATTCATATTTAACAATATATCCTTTATCACACAATTGACTAATGCTCAAGAAGTTATGCTAAAGCTATCAACCAACAACACATCTTCTTACCTATGGTTGGATTTGTTACCTATGGTTCCTTTGCCAATGATTTTACCCTTATTTTTGTCTCTAAAGGTGACATATCCTTCATCTTGGCTAGTGAGCTTAGAGAATTGAGATAGATCTCCAGTTATGTGCCTTGAGCATCTACTATCAAGGTACCATCTCTTGCTCCTAACTTGTGATGGTATATTTTTCTACAAAAAATGATGATTTTTAGGTATCCATTTGACCTTGGGTGCCTAAAAAATCGATCTACATATCTTATCTTATTGTATTGAGTCATTTGAAGTTCTTTTAGGAACCCAAATCAATCTATGTGGACTACATCTTTTAAGTGGACATTTATAAGTAATATGTCCGAGTTTGCAACAAAAGTTGCATTTGGTGTGAGGTGAAACATGCAAGGTCGGGCCTTTAACAAAGGTGGTTAGATTTTGGTGAGTGCTACTCACAAATCTGATTCCACTTCTCCTATGAATGTGACCCTTATTGGCAAGGATCATGTTCAAAGACTTGCTACCAACCTTAAATTTTTCTAATATTTCTTTGAGTAAAAAGTTTTCCTTTTTAAGTATTTCTAGTTCATCACATTTCGTACAAGGAGTTAAACTACTATTATGCTCAACCTTTAATCAATCCAAATCACTAACAATAGAAGCAAGATCATTTTTTAACAATTTTTATTTTTACTAATTAATTTGAATTCATCAAACAAATCATGAAAAGCACTTAATAATTCATCAAAAGATATATTTGCATCAATTGAATTACTTACCTCATCTCCGATAGCCATTAGTATATAGTGAGCAACTTGCTCGGTGTTGGTTGGCTCCTCTTCTTCAGATGCACTTGAGTCATCCCATATTGCTTTGAGAGTCTTCTTCTTTGGTTGCCTCTTCTTAGCCTAGGAGACATTCGCTCTTGTAATGTCCCAGCTTCTTACATTCGTAGCATATTACTTGATCTTTTTTGGGTTTAAATTTATTTTTAGTGTCATTTTTAAATTTATTCTTTTTATGAATTTTTTGAATTTTCTTGTTAAGAGTGTCAAATCTTCATCAAGGTCTTCATCACTTGAGTTTTTTTTAAGTGGTCTTCTTAGGTTCTTAGTGTCATATCCTTCCTGTTCTTTGGAAGGGTGCCCTCAAGCTCTTCTTGAGCTTTACAAGTCATCTCATAGGTCATTAGTAACTTAATTAATTCTTCAAGAGAAAAATTATTTAGATCTTTGGCCTCTTGAACCGTTACTTTAGGGTCCTAACTCTTTGGAAGGGATCTTAAAATTTTATTAAAAAGTTTAAAATCCGAGAAACTTTTACCAAGTCATTTTAGACTATTGACGACATCTGTAAATTGGGTGTACATGTCTCCAATGGTCTCACTCGGTTTTATCCAAAACAACTCATAAGTGTGCACTAAAAGAATAATTTTTTACTCCTTAACTCTACTAGTGCCTTCACGAGTCACTTCGAGTGTATGCCAAATATGAAAAATCATTTCATAAATCGACACTCGATTAAACTCGTTTTTATCTAATGCACAAAACAAGGCATTCATAGCCTTAGCATTTAAAGTGAAAGTTTTCTTCTCCAACTCATTCTAATCGTTCATTGGAAGAGAAGATTTTTTAAAACCATTTTCGACAATACTCCAAATCTCAAAATCCATTGAAATTAGGAAGATCTTCATTCTAGTCTTCCAATATATGTAATCCGTCCTATTGAACATGGGCAGGCATGTAATTGAATGACCCTCTTAGTTGCCAGCAAATACCATCTCTCTTGGGTTTTAAACCAAACAAGAGTGAACCTTGCTCTGATACCAATTGTTAGGATCAAGAGCGGTACTAAGAGGAGTGGGTGAATTAGTGAAGTGAAAAATTCTTCGATTTCATAAAATATTTCATACGTTCGATGGAAATCGATTCGAAAAGATAGCAACTCGAAACGTAAGAGGGCGTAAGTGTAGTGAAAGCGAGATGAGGAGGAGAAGCAGTTTGCTATGAAATAATTTGCAGTTAAAGTAAATTGCTCAAAATGAAATGCAAACTAGAATTTAGAGTGGTTTGGTCAATGTGACCTACATCCACTTTCAGATTTCTCTCCGTCGAGGTCACTGGTGTTCACTAAAGGCCTTCTTTCAATAGTTAAAAACCAATCACCTCTTGCAGCTCTTTCTCCTCTTATCGGGTTTAGGAGAGAACCCTTACAAGTCTCACACCTCTCTTGAATGATCTCAAAACTTAGAAAGGGAGGAGGAGGACTCTAGCACTTGTTTACAACACTTTTACACCTTAATAACTCAAGATTATAATCACACTTCGGTGCCCTTTCTTGTAGAAAAGGGTGGGGTATTTATAAGCTCCAATGACTTTCAAAAATGGAGCCAAAAAGTGTCTTATCCCGGATTTTCGGGGTACTAGTTGTACCACTACCATTACTGGGCGGTACCACCGCATGACAGTTGACACTAGATAGTACCACCGCTTGACAGAGCTCGAAAATTGAGCTTTGGCGGTACCACTGCCTAACAGGGGTAGTACCACCGCTGGCAGCATTAACTACTAGTAGTACCACCATTGGCAGCATTAACTACTAGCGGTACCATTGCCTAGTTTGGGTGGTACCACCGCCTAGACCACCTAGGAGATTGGGTCTTCTAGGCAGTGCCACCATCGACCCTGGTGGTGCCACCGCTGGTCATAGTCCAACAACCTGGTTGGGCCTTGTATTCGGCCGAAACCATCTTATCTCCTAGCCCAGTTGGCCCCTAACAAAGTTGATGAGATTAACTCTCGAATCAACTCTAATTATTGTTCGAACTACGATTAAGGCAAGCATGGTCCGATACTTCGATTTTTCACTTAGCGATCGTCCGACGAACTTCTCGACGAGTTTTCCTGCGAGCTTTCAGCGAACTCCTAACCAACTCTTGGCTAGTCTTCCAGCGTGCTTCCGGTGATCTCCCGACGAGCTTTCAGCATGTCTTCCAATGTGCTTCTAGTGATCTCACGATGAACTCTCGGCAAGCTCCCGGTATATCATTAGAATCTTTGACTTTGGCCCATCAACTGCTTTATGCCTTACTACTATCGTAGTTAATCCTACACACTTATCTCAACACATGGATTAGATCAAATAATTTACGAATTGATTTCATCATCAAAATCCGAGATTCAACATATAATAATTGTCTAGATTGAAGTAGGTTTTATTTAAACAAGATTAACTATGATAGTGATCAAGGCATAAAGTAAAATAAAGTCCCGAAGTCAAGAAGAAAATTTCGTTGGGAGTTTGAGAGTTCATTGGAAGTTCGGACGTTCTATCACAGACTTAGCTGGTTTTGCCTAAGTCGTGCGGCACCCTTACGCGTTTGTCCGTAAAGGTCAGCCTCTCCGAAACCTCACATGGTTCCTTAGGATCTTCAAAAGAGAAAACGAGTTAGAGAAAGCATCTCACTCGGGATCTATAAGCAAACATTTCGGAAAACACTTCATAGATAATGCAAATTACAAATAGACTTTACAAGCTCTGAACGGTTCCACAACAAAGGGTCAAAATGGTCCACTACAGATTGAATATCTCTCACAAGCATCCGCATGACATAACCTTTATTTACAAGCCTAAGAAGGCCACCAAACCCAACAAAAATGGGACTGTTAAGCCTTCGATCATTCCTCTACATGCTGTGCAAAGCATGAACAAACAGAAAGACATGGACATACATAAGTATTACATTAAACAACATATTTAGAACTTTGTCCATGACAATTCATCGGAAGTTTTGCCAGAATTGACCGAGAAGTCTAGGAGCTTGCCGAAGAAGCTCATCGAAACTTGCCAAGAAGATCGTTATGAAGTTTAGGAGCTTGCCGGGAGTTCGCTGGAACATTACCGAGATATCATCGAAAGTTTGCCGAAAGATCACAAGAAGAAACCGAGACTAATCGGACCAGATTTGCTTAGTGTATGCCTTAAATTTCGTAGTAAGCATATAATGTTGGGAAATCATTGGGGGGCGACATCATATGCGCAGCAGAAGAACAAGAAAACAAAAATCCCAGATTCCCAAAAAGATGTTCGTCGTCGTGCGAAGATTAGTGCGCAAAAAATTCACAAAACACAAAACTGCGTATAGAGATTATGTTACCTAGGGAGATCGTATATCCCTGTTTCCTTGCAGATCCTTAGGAGAGGGTGAAGGAGGTCAAGCGTCCTCCTCTCTAGCGGTGATCCACACAGCAGGGTTGCGACGACGCTCCTCAAAACTCCAGGCCTACTCTGAGGTGGAGAGGGAGAGGAGAATAGGAAAGGAAAGCAAAGACTCTAGCCTATGAGGCTGTGAATCCCTCCTATTTATAGAGATCCCGTGTCAAACCCTAATGGGTCCTTCCCTAGTGGGTATTGGATCTGCATCCAATAAGATAAGGGCTCCGTCGGATATCTCATATCCGAACCTCTACTCATCGCAATGCCTACCATATGTGTGTGACTCTCTAGGCCCAATATCGAGCTGGCCGTGAGTCATACCTGTCAGAACTCCTTCTGACTGAGTGAATTATTATCTCTGTAATAATTCACTTGACTCATCGACTACGGACGTACTAGGCCACTACGCCGTAGTCCCCAGACAATACAGGGGAATCCAATCCATTGGACTTGTCTGTCCTCAGTTACCATGTACCTATAGTCCCTCATCCATCTAATATCCCAGAGACCGTATATCGAGCATGGTGCTGTTAGACCCATACGGTTTCTACTCAAGTCTCGCTCTAATCGGATTCTCCCGGAGAACTCTTTCTCTCTCAACCCGAATGACCCTGGCTAGGGATTTGTCTGAGCAAGAACACATGAGATATTCCTCTCATGAGGCCGAGAGTGGATGATCCTCTGTCGACACTCAATAGCCCTCGTTAGGTCGACTACCACTCCCAATGACCAGCTGTACTAGATCTGGGACAGCCAAACCTATAAGTCTGGTATCAAAGAGTGGAGCACTCATACAGGACATCCTTGGTGTCTCAAGTCTAAGGACCAGATACACCACTAGGACTACGGAATCGCTGTCTGACAATAAGGCATCATCAACCATCCAACATTCCGTAAGCAGATCAATTAGTGAACTCATTCTCCAATGAGCACTTGTACTATATCCCTAGTGTCCTTACACGAGCAGCTATGAGACCAGCTGCATGCATCATATGGACAGGTATACAGCACACCAGTCTATCCGGTTATCACGATGTCCCTCTTGAGTAACCTATGACCGGGATTATTTAGGATATGTGTTTAAAGGTGAATTGATCTCATTATCGTGATCTCATCACGATCTGATTCCCATTGCACAAATCCAAGGACATCACAATATATATATGCATTTATGCAATAGTTATAAAGTGATATACGCTAAAATATAATAAGCAAAAAGATTCTGTATCAAGTCACACGTGCCATCACTCACGTGATTGGCTTGCTGGGCACCTATGACTAGCATATAATTGGGATTGAAATTGGGCCAACCCAATTACGGGCCAGTTGGGCCCATGTATGGACTATGTTGGGCCAAGTGAAAGGGCCAAATAGTGACCCAACAAGTGGCACCGTCGGTGGCATAGTCTTCTAGACTGGCGGTGGTACCACCCAATATCATTGTCAAGCGATGGTACTACCAATGTCCAAAAGCACTAGTAGTGGTACCGCTAGCACAGGCGGTGGTACCACTAGTACCCTGAAAATCGGGGATGAGATATTTTTAGGCTCAAAGTTTAAGTCCACCTGAGGCCTATAAATACCTCTCTCATCCATAGTTAACCAACATAAGAATTGAGAGTGAAAAAAAAAGAAAATACTGTTTTAATCTTATGTGAACTCCTCTAAAAGCTCTAAGTGTTAGTGTAGTTTAAGGGAGGAGTAAGTGGGGGTTCTAAAGGTTCTCTCCTGAACCTATCGAAAGGAGAATCGAGTTGTAAGGGTAGTTGATCTTCACCCATTAAAGGAAGATCGTTAGTGGATGCCGGTGGCCTCGATATAAGAAGAATCGGTGCAGTGGATATAGGTCACGATGACCGAACCACTATAAAAATTTGGTTTGCATTTCTTTTGAACAATTTACCTTTACTGCAAATCACTTTACTTTCACTATGCTTCCATTTGTTTTCAAGTTCAACTCACATTTTCGAAATCAGTTTTTATTATATGAAGTTTTTTAAACCGACGTGTTTTATCCACTACACTAATTCACCCCCCCTCATAGTGCCAACTCGTTCCTAATAGTTGGTATCAGAAGCATTTCTTTCTTATTTGGTTTAACAACGAAAAGAAATGACTCTTTTCGGCTTTCAAGTAGGCATTTCTATCGTTCGTCCTCCCATGTTCAATGGGACATGCTACACTTATTGGAAAACTCGAATGAGAGTTTTCTTGCTTTCTGTGGATTTGAATTTATGGAATATTATCGAAAATGGTTTCAAAATGTCTTCTACTCCAATAAAAAGATGGAATGATTTGGTGAAGAAAATATTTTCTTTGAATCCGAGAGCTATGAACACTCTATTTTGTGCTTTGAGCAAAAATGAGTTTAATCGTATTTTTATTTGTAAAACGGCTTTCGATATTTGACATACACTTGAAATCACACACGAAGGCACTAGTAAAGTTAAATATTCAAAAATCAATGTTTTGATGCATGATTCTGAATTATTTCGGAGCGAACCAAGTGAGACTATTGGAGACATGTACACACGTTTTACGGATGTCGTCAATAGTCTAAAAGCTCTTGGTAAAAGTTCTTCGAATTTTAAACTTATTAGTAAAGTTTTACGATCACTTTCCAAAAATTGGGATTCAAAAGTAACAGCAATACAAAAATCAAAGAATTTGAATACTTTCCCTCTCGAAGAACTTATCGGGTCTTTAATGACCTATAAAATGAGTTATAGGTACAAAATGAACATGAAAACAACATTCCAAAGAATAGAAATGATTTGGTAGTTCGAACATTAGAATACCACTTGAGTAATAACTCAAGTGATGATGATGATGACTTTGAACTCCTCACATTAAAGCTTAAAGAATTCTTAAAACAAAAATCAAAGAACAAAAATGAACCTAAAATGAAGAAGCTACAAAAGAAGAAGAAAACGCTCATGGTGGCTTGGGACGAATCAAGTTCATCCGAAGATGAAGAACAAACCAACAAAGGCAAGGTGGCAAACTACGCCTTCACGGCTTTTGACGACGAGGTAACCAAAACCCCCTTCGTTTATTTTGAAATAACTTGATACTTTTCATGAGTTGTTTTTAAATTAGTTAGTAAAAAAAATTGTAAAAAATATATCATGCTTCTTTTTCTTGTAATTTTGAAATTGATAATGATAATTATATGTTTTATGAAAATACAACAAAATGTTAGATATAAATCTAATGCTTGTACACCTGAAATATTAATTCATTGTATGTTTTAAAGAAGCAATAATGAATATCTTGATGATTTCCATATTATTTTTCGATGATGATGCATGGCTTTTCTATGGAAGGCTTGATGATTTTTGTCTTTGGTTTTCAGTTTTAATGAATGATGCATAGATTTGGTATAAAAGACAAAGACATGCTTGCTTGAAATCAATCAAAAATTTGAAACTAAAAGAAAATGAGATATCTTTTCATCTTATAGGACCCTATCTACGTTGCTTTCATTTAGTTGTATGAAAAGTGATTTTAATGATATTTTTGGATTTCTTTTCATATGATTCGTGTTAATAATGAGATGATATATCCAATCAAATCATTTAAATATTTTTTGTGACTTGAGATGTATTTTATATGAAATATTTTTCTTAATTCTCATAAGATTCACTCTCTTAAGAGAGCATTCATCTAAACAAATGATGATTATTCTTTTGAATTATAACATGAAATCTTTTATGAATCAAGATATTTTATTATGTGTCCTCGTATTGTTAAAGAGGATATTTTTTTTATGATTCATGATTTTTTTTAATTATAACTTGAGATTTTTCTTTAATTATAATCTTGATAACTTAAGTTTTTTTTTTCATATGCATGAATTGAAATCTTTTTCTCCTATGTTTTTTTTTATGATTTACTAATGAGAAAATAATATTGAATCTCGGATTTTGATGATGAAGTCAATTGATGGGTTAATTGATCTAATCCATATTATTGAGTTAAGTGTGCAAGATTAACTATGATAGCTTGAAGTCATAAAGCAAGTCTACCATAGTCAAGTTCGATGGGTGTTCGAGAGTCTGCCAAAAGTTCGAAGAATCGTCAGAAGTGCTACCGGAACCAACTGAGAAGGAATCAAGGACTTGCCAAAGTTTTCGGAAGTCCACCAAAGAGATCGTCGGAGGTTCGCGGAGATTACTAAGAAGGTTCGGCTACTTCCCAAAGACTCATGAACTCGCCACAAGACTAGGAGCCTATTGGGAGTCCGCCGGAAGAAATCCGAGGGTGTATCGGAAGTCCGTCGGAAGTTCGCCGGAAAGCTCGCTAGAAGGAAACTCGACGTTGTCAGTTAAAAACCTGCTTAGGACTATGTCTTAATTTCGTAGTTTGCATGTAATTAAGGTTACGATTAAGAGTTAATCCTATAACCTAGTTAGGGGCCAACTAGGCCCTAATATAGACTGGTTTGAGCCAAATTAGGAGCCCAACTAGTGACTTGTAAGGTCGGGCGGTGGCACCGCCCAGATCCCGAAAGGTCGGGTGGTGGTACCGTCGGATTGGGCGGTGCTTGGGCCAAATTAGGAGCCCAACCAGTGACTGATAAGGTCAGGCGGTGGCACCGCCCAGAACCCGAAAGGTTGGGCGGTGGCACCGTCCAGAACCCGAAAGGTCGGGCGGCGGTACCGCCAGACTAGGCGGTGGCACTGCTCAGAACTCGAGAGTTCCGGTGGTGGCACCGCTAGTACACTATCAGTGTCAAATACTGATAGGCGGTGGCACTGCTAGCACCAATAACCCAAAAGTAATTCAAATTTGGAGCCCAAATTTGAATCCTCTTGGGGCCTATAAATACCCCTCAATTCTCAATAGAGACAACACCTTTTTGTGAAGTTATAGATTGAGAAAAAAGTTTTAGCAAAGTCTTGTTTTTAATAGTTTAAGTGTTCACCTCCCTCTTTCTCTTTAAAAAATCTGTAAGAGTGTGAACCACTTATAAAAAGGTTGTAAGAGGGGTATTTGGTCCTTCCCCTTCAAAGTGATTAGCTAGTGAAAGTTGGGAGCCTCATCGAAGAAGGCTTCGTAAGTGGATGTAGGTCATTTGACCGAACCACTTTACATTGTGGTGTTCCTTGAATGTGTGAGTGTTTAATTTTCTGACCCACCTATCTTCTTAGCAGCAAACTGTTCGGTTTTCTTCTCTCCACTTTTAACTTCCTTTACTTGAGCTATTTTAGCTAAGTCATCCTTCATCGAATCGAAATCTCTACACATTTGCGAAATCGATTTCAAACTTATGAGTTTTAATCCGCTGCACTAATTCACCCCCCCTCTTAGTGCCGTTCCGATCCTAACAATTGGTATCAGAGCAAGACTCACTCTCATATTTGGTTCAATACCCAAGAGAGATGGCTTACTCCAACATGCAAGAGGGTCACTCTATTACACGTCCGCCTATATTTAATGGGTCGAATTACACGTATTGGAAGACTCGTATGAGGATCTTCCTTATTTTCATGGATTTTGAGTTTTGGACTATTGTCGAAAATGGATTTCAAAAATCTTCTCTTTCGATGAGCGAATGGGATGAATCAGAGAAGAAGGTTTTTGCTTTAAATGCAAAGGCTATGAATGCCTTATTTTGTGTACTTGACAAAAATGAATTTAATCGCATTTCGATTTGTGATTTGGCTTTTGATATTTGGAGAACTCTTGAGGTCACTCATGAAGATACTAGCCGAGTGAAAGAGTCCAAAATCAACATTCTTGTGCATTCTTATAAACTTTTTCGGATGAAACCAAGTGAGTCCATTGGAGGCATGTACACCCGTTTCACGGATGTCATCAATGGACTCAAAGCTCATCATACAGGTTTTTCTAACTTTGAACTAGTAACTAAAATTTTAAGATCCCTTCCAAAGAGTTGGGATCCAAAAGTTATAGTCATTCAAGAGGCCAAGGACCTTAAAATATTTCCTCTCGAAGAACTTATTAGGTCTCTTATGACCTATGAAATGACGTGCCATGCTCATAAAGAGCTCGAGAACCCCCTTCCAAAGAATAGGAAGGATATGACACTTAGAACGCAAGAAGACCACTTGAAAGGAACATTAAGTGATGAGGACAGTGACGATGACATTGCACTTTTAACTCAAAAATTTTAAAAATTTATAAGAAAGAGCAAATCTAAAAATGACACTAAAAACAAACTTGAACATAAAAAGGACCAAGTAATATGCTACGAATGCAAGAAGCTAGGGTACTTCAAAAATGAATGCCCCCAAGCCAAGAAGAAGCAACCGAAGAAGAAGAAAGGTTTAAAAGTAACTTGGGACAACTCAAGTGATTCCGAGAATGAAGAAGCTAGCAACAAAGAGGAGGCAAACTTCGCGCTAAAGGCTTTAAGAGGAGAGGTATTTGATTTAATTAATGAAGATTTATTTTTTGATAAACTTTCTATCGCTTTTCATGAATTATTTGATGAGTGTAGAACTATTAGTAAGAAGTTCAAACTCCTCCATGCACTAAGTGTGAACACTTAGAAGCAATAAAAGATGAGAATTTACTACTTAAAGAGACCTTAAACAAATTTAAGGTCGGTAGCAAAGGCTTGGACATGATCCTTGCAAACAAGGGTCACATCATAAATAGAAGTGGAATTAGTTTTGTGAGAGGATCTCACCAAAATTCTACCACCTTCATTAAAGGACCCACATTACATGTTTTACCTCATTTGAAATGTAACTTTTGTTTTAAATCCGGACATGTTGTTTATAAATGTATATTTAAGAAAATTAGTCCACATAAGTTGATATGAGTTCCTAAAGGAACTATAAATAATTCAATGATGAATGACAAAATTAGTAGATCAATTTTTATGGCACCCAAAATCAAATAGGTACCTAAAAACCATCCTCTTTTATAAATAAACTCACAAGCTAGGAGCAAGAGATTGTATGTTGATAGTGGATGCTCAAGGCATATGACCGGAGATCCATCTCATTTCTCTATACTCACTAGTAAAGAAGAAGGGTATGTCACCTTCGGAGATAACAACAAAGGTAAAATCATTGGCAAGGGAATCATAGGTAATAAATCAAGTATTATTGAAATTTATGTTGACGATATTATTTTTGGTTCTTCAGATGAATCACTATGTGAATCATTTGCCAAGTGTATGAGTTATGAATTTGAAATGAGCCTAATGAGAGAATTAACCTTCTTTTTAGGATTGTAAATTAAACAACTTAGTGATGGTATATTACTTAATCAATCTAAATATACATTAGAATTGTTAAAATGATTTAACATGGATGGTTCAAAAGTGATAAACACTCCTATGAGTACTTCCACTAAGTTAGATATGGATGAAAATGGTGAAAACTTTGATAAAAAAACATATAGGGGAATGATAGGTAGTTTACTTTACCTCACCGCAACTAGATCAGATATCATGTTTAGTGTAAGACTTTATGCAAGGTTTCAATCTAATCCTAAATTATCTTATCTTAAAAATATTAAAAAAATCTTTATATATCTTAAAGGAACTCCCAATTTAGGATTATGGTATCCGAAATCCGGTAAATTCGATTTAATAGCTTATGCAGATGTCGATTTTGGCAGATGCTGGATAGATAGAAAAGGCACATCTGGAACATGCCAATTTTTAGGACATGCAACTGTTTCTTAGACTTCCAAGAAATAAAATTCGGTTGCACTATCTACGGCGGAAGCCGAATACATACTTGCTAGTGCATACTATGCACAAGTTGTTTGGATGAAGAATATGTTGCAAGACTATGGAATTTAC
This sequence comes from Musa acuminata AAA Group, assembly GCF_036884655.1. Taxonomy (NCBI): domain Eukaryota; kingdom Viridiplantae; phylum Streptophyta; class Magnoliopsida; order Zingiberales; family Musaceae; genus Musa; species Musa acuminata. Next base: position 26,231,154 of record NC_088345.1, on the reverse strand, counting down.
TTGAAGAACATTCTCATAAAATGTGATAATACAACTGCCATTTGTCTTACCAAAAATCCAATTTAACACTCTAGAACTAAGCATATTGACATTAGACATCATTTTATATGCGATCATGTTATTAATAATAATGTCATTCTAGAATTTATTGATACAAAGCATCAATTAGCGGATATTTTTACAAAAGCCTTAAATGAAGATCAATTTGACTTTATTAGAAGGGAATTAGGCATGTTGAATTGTCCTTATGAATGAGCTTGATTGAATATATTTTTCAAAATTTTTCATCCTTTTTTCGGTTTTCATGGATTTGACTTTAGTGCTTTCATTGAGATTGACTTCTTTCTTTTTCGATTTTGAATGACATCATAAAGAGCGATCCAAGACACTATCCTATCTTGAATCAAACACTTTTGACAACAAAAAAAAAGGAAGGAAAAAATCATTCTTAGCACGCCAGTGGTGGCACCGCTAGAACTGGCGGTAGCATCGCCAGAAATGGCGGTAGTAACGCCTAGGCGCTCGGTCCCCAAGTGGTGGCACCGCTCGAATTGGCGGTGGCACCACCCGAGAAACCCCATATAAATAGGTGATTTAGGGTCGGTGGTGGAACCACCCCCAACCCGTGAGAACCCTCCCTAGAACTCCCACAAAACCTTCTAAACATCTCCCACCCTCATTCTAACCTCTAGAAGCCTAAGAGAGGGATTCTTTTTGGATCAAGCTCTCTACCTCCCAAGGAAATCTCCATAAGGTAAGATCTGAAAATTTTCTCTCTTCCTCTCATTATTTGGCCTATTCTTTATAGTTCTTTCTTAATCTAACATCTTGGTTAGATATGGCTCCTAAGAGATCATCAAGAACCAAGAAGAGGGTGGAAGGAGATTCCTATGACCAAAACCTTTTTAAATCTAATGAAGTAGCTCTTAGGTTTCCTAATTTTGAAACAAGAAGAATACATAAAGGGCAAACATGTTGTTAGAACCCTTGTAGATTCTAGACTTGGGGTTGATCTCTTTAGGGGATCGGCCTCCTTGGAACTCTATAGGGGTTCCTCCCTCCAAGTTGCTACTCAAAGGCTGCAAAAAAGATTCATCTATTACTTAGGAAAAGAGGAGGAATATATGGCTATTTATAGAGCTTCTAAACCCAAACTCCTAGTAGGACTCCTACTCAAGGTTGACGATTCATGAACTTTGAAAATTTGATCTTCAAGTCGTCATAGTTCTCCCAAGTGGCATCTTCTGTTAGTAAGTTCACCCGTTATATTAGCACTTTAGTAGTGGGTTATCATCGTCGAGTCACGATCTGTCAATCAATAATGGCACTTGGCTGGGTCTGGAGTTCTCCTTGGGTAGTCTTATTTGGTGGGTGGCTTTGGGCTGTCTCCAAGCACCTATTTGCAACTTCCGTCTAGCCGTCGATTTTTGAGTAATATGTTATACTCCTTTTGAATTTAGTACCCTGCATATAGAATAACTTTGTCTAAAATCTGCTTGTGAAGAAGCAAGTAGAATTTGTCACAAGCATAATGCGTCCCTTATAGTGTAATTCTTTTAAGTCCCAATTGTAATAAGCCATGGGGCTTGGTGCTTCCTCTAATTTTTTTATGATCTTACTGGTCTCCGAATCTTCCTGCCATTTCATCTTAATATCCTCAAGAAAGTCACTGGTCAAAAGTGAAACGACCGAATATTCAGCTTGCTCAAGTAGCCGTGAAAGCGTATCTACAACAACATTCTCTTTCCCCTTTTTGTAAGTTATTTCATAATCATATCCAAGAACCTTTGTTACCCATTTTTGCTCCTCGGGGGAAGATATCTTCTACCCCAAGAGATATTTTAGGCTTTTATGATCGGTCTTGATTTGAAAGCATCGCCTGATCAAGTACGATCTCCACCTCGTTGCTGTGTGCAAAATGGCGAGCATCTCCTTATCATATATTAACATGTTTTGATAGGGGGGAGACAATGCCTTGCTAATGTATGTGAGTGGTTGACCATCTTGCATGAGAACGTCTCCCATTCTATCTCCAGATGCATCGACCTCAATGATGAAGGGTCGGTTGAAATTTGGTAGCGCTAGCACTAGCATCGTCGTCATTGCTGCCTTAAGTTTGTCGAAGGCAGCGGAGGCTTTGTCCGACCATTGGAAGGTATCATTTTTCAGTAGAGAAGTGAGTGGTGCACTGATCTTTCCATAGTTTTTCACGAACTTACTGTAGTAACCTATTAAGCCCAGAAAGCCATGTAGTAATTTTATGTTCCTCGAGGTAGGCTAGTTTTGCATTGCTTCAATTTTTAAGGGGTCCACCATCATACCTTCCTCTAATATGAAATGCCCAAGATATTCTACCTTTTGTTGAAGAAAGCAAAAATTCGTAGTGGCCGTTGTGTGTTCGAAAGGCAGTTTTCGGTATAACTTCTTCGTACACTCTTATTTGATGATACCCGGATCGAAGGTCAAACTTTGTGAAGATTTGTACTCCCTTTCATCTAGCAATTCTTCTACTATTGGAATAGGATATTTATCCTTGATGGTATGTCATTAAGAGCTCGGTAATCAACGCATATTCACCATGTTTCGTCCTTCTTTCGTACAAGTAGTACCGGTGAAGAGTAGAGGTTGTAACTTAGCCGAATAACTCCTGTTTTGAGCATCTCTTTTACAATACTATCTATTTCATCATTTTGGAGATATAGATACTGATATAGCCAAGTATATGCTGGAGGTTTGCCTGAAAGAATCGTTATATAATGATCATGCCGACGGGTAAGAGGTAGGTTGTGCAGTTCGTCAAATATATCTGAAAATTCAGCAAGCAAAGGAAGTAGGTATGGATCTTCAAATTCTATTGGCTCTCCCTTAGTTTGCTGCTCAAGTTGTGACAAAAAGCCGCTGCATGCTTCATGCAAAACTTTCTTCATTTGTTGTGTGCAAATCGTCGTTACGTCGCCCCCACATTTGCCGTTCAGTATCACCTGTTTCTCCTTATTGTAAAATTTCATAATTAGTTGCATAAAATTCCAAGAAATATCACATAATATCATCAACCATTTAATTCTGAGCATGGCCTCATGATCATCAAGAGGAAGAAGGAAGAAATATGCTATTATCTCTTGGTAAGGCCTCATGATCAGCAACAATTTCAGTTGTGGGCGCCTACGATCATACTTCAAAATCCATCAATCGACGACCTTAACGTCAAACCTGCTGCAATTCTCGATAGATAAGGCCATCTAGACAGCAACCTTACTATTTAGAAAGTTATTAGTACTGCTTGTGTTGATGAGAACAGTGATCGATTGTTGTTTGAGAAGGCCTCCAACTTTCATCGTTTGCGGGTTTGAGTATCCGGCTAGTGCATGTACCGTAACTTTGGTCGGTTGTGGCTCTTCTTCTGCATCTTCTTTTTTATGTTCAAGGCTCTCTTCTGGATGTTCAATGACCTCTTCTTCGATTGGTTCAATCATAAGAAGTCTCCCTTTACTACAGCGATGCTCACGGCTCCACGGCTCGTCGCAATGCCAACATAACCCCTTTGCATATCACTCTAGAAGCTCTTCTCTTGTTAACCGCTTTGGTGTAGGCACTCTATCGACAGTAGGGGGGCCTGAGGGCTTCAATATTGCTAGTTGAGGAGCGACCCTAGTCCTTCGAGCTTCATGGTTCAATTGCTCCTCTTGATGTCGTGCAAAAGAGATGGCTGCCATAAGCATGTACGGTTGTCACACTTTAACTTCTCCTCGGATCTCCAGCTTCAAGCCCTCAGTGAAGGTCCTTAATAGCTATTTTTGAGCTAATCACAAGTTTGATTAGATAACCTTTCAAACCTGGTTTGATACTCCTAAATAGTGGAGGTTTGTTGGATCTTTGCTAGTTGTTCGTCAATATTCTCATAATCGGTTGGTCTAAAGCAGATCAGCATTCCTTCTTTGAATTGTCACCATGATAGGACTCCATAAGTGTGATCAAACTAGTCAAACCATTGTATAGCATCCCCTTCAAGATGTATAGCTGCAATTTTCACCATAGATGTGTCCGAAGTTTTTTGGTACCGAAAATATTGCTCCACACGCGAAATCCAACCAATCGGGTCTCCTTCTTCCCATCTAGGGAAGTCCACTCTCATGCGTGAATAGTTAGGGTCGGTCATAGCACCTCTCCTCTCTTGGAAGTCATCTCTTTGGGCTTGATGCGATTGGTTAGAGCTCTCTCCTCGATGTGATTTTTTTGGGCTTGGTGGTCGGCCCAAACTGAATTTGGTAAAGAGAGTCCGAATCCTATCCTCCATTCGTGCCTCGAAGGCTTGAAATTTAGCATTGATTGTCTCCTCAAATGCCATAGTATATGCCTCCAAATCTATGATGTTAAGATCTCTTTTTTGTTGATGGGTTAAAGGCATGTATAGGTTCAGAGAAGTAATGGTCGAAAGGGTTGGTGGATTGGTAGATGTAGGCTGCGGTTTAGGTTTGTTTTGTGGCTGTTTTGGGTGCAGTTTGAGGGTGTGGTCTGGTGGAGTTTTAGGTTTGTAGATGAAAGTTTTAGATCTGTAGTAGATGGCAGCAAAGGTTTGATAGAAATCAGTAGAAGTTTGCTGCAGAATTGTGTTCTCTTGTAGGAGCAGAATTGTCGAAGAAACAACGGTTTCTCGACGAAATTTTCACCAAAAACTTGAGAGAATTAATGAGGGAATTGACAGTAAAATCACAATTTATATGATAGCAAGGATGTCTAATTTAATCAAGAAAATTTCGGTAGTATAATAGCAAGGAAATTGGTGTAATTTGCGATAGCAGAATTCTCATCGAAAAATTTCAGTAGCTTGCGACAAAAATTTGTAGCAACACAAAATTGTTTTTAGAGATGAATTCCTTAATAAATCAATATTAGATGGAAGCCAAGATATTCTATGAAGAGTATAAGAAATTTCAATCAAAAAAGATTGCAAATAGATGGGTTAAGGCAATAATATACGGTTGAAATTTTCTGCAGCACAGATTTTCAAGTGTAGCTGGTTGGACATAAAAGATTAGTGATTTATATTAAAATATTTTTAACGAAATCAATGGAAAATCTACTTTAGGAAGTGTCAAAGCTATCACAAAAATTTTAGAGAGATTTGGATAGAAAAAACGTTGTATCAAGATCAAACAAGCAGTGCTACACGGCTGAAATTTTACAATGCAGATTTTCAAGTATAGCAGATTAGATGTAAAACATCAATGGCTTATATTGAGAATTTTTTGACAAAACAAAAGGGAAATCTGCTGTTAGAAAGTGTCAAAGATGTCATAAAAATTTCATAAAAATTTAGATAAAAAAACTCAATAGCAAGATCAAATAGACAGTGCTATGCAGTTGGAATTCTGCAATGTATCTTTCGTTGTAGAGATGAAAACTTTGTGACGAAAAGTTTATGCAGCAATATAGGATTAAATTTTTTTAGATTTTTGAATAAGGATAACTAAATTGCAGTAGTAGTAAGGTAGGAAATCAGAACCTGTTGCAATTCACGGGGAGATCAAAGGATGATCCGCGATGGTGGAGATGATGGTAGAATTTAGCGACGATCTTTTATGCAATTGTGGGAATTGGTTTGGACAGTTGTGGAGGGCTGATAGATGGCTGTGGAAGGGCAGCAAGATACCAAGAATGCTGCTCTAATACCAGGTGTTAGAACCCTTGTAGATTCTAACCTTAGGTTGATCTCTTTAGGGGATCGGCCTTCTTGGAACTGTTAGGAAATCTTGGGAGCGTCATCACATGCGTAGCGGAAGAATAAGAAAACAAAATCCCCGATTCCTAATAAGATATTCGTCGTCGTGTGAAGATTAGTGCGCAAAATCCGAGAAACTCAAAACTACGTATAGAGTAGATTGTGTTACCTAGGGAGATCGTATATCCCTGTTTCCTTGCAGATCCTTAGGAGAGGGTGAAGGAGGTCAAGCGTACTCCTCTCTAGCAGTGATCCACACAGCAGGGTTGCGACGACTTTCCTCAAAACTCCAGGCCTGCTCTGAGGTGGAGAGGGAGAGGAGAATAGGAAAGGCAAGCAAAGACTCTAGCCTATGAGGCTCTAAATCCCTCCTATTTATAGAGGTCTCCTGTCAAACCCTAATGGGTCTTCCCCTAGTGGGTATTGGATCTACATCCAATAAGACAAGGGCTCCGTCGGATATCTCATATCCGAACCTCTACTCATCGCAATACTTACCATATGTGTGTGACCCTCTAGGCCCAATATCGAGCCGGCCGTGAGTCATACCTATCAGAACTCCTTCTAACTCAGTGAATTATTATCTCTGTAACAATTCACTCGACTCATCGACTACGGACGTACTAGGCCACTACGCCGTAGTCCCTAGACGATATAAGGGAATCCAATCCATTGGACCTGTCTGTCCTCAGTTACCGTGTACCTATAGTCCCTCATCCATCTAATATCCTAGAGACCGTATATCGAGCATGGTGCTGTCAGACCCATACGGTTTCTACTCGAGTCTCGCTCTAATCGAATTCTCCTGGAGAACTCTTTCTCTCTCAACCCGAATAACCCTGGCTAGGGATTTTTTAATCATCAATAGTTTAAGAGCTCTTGGAAAATGTTTTTTGGATTTTGAACTCGTAAACAAGATTTTGCGTTCTCTTTCTAAGAAGTGGGATTCAAAAGTAACTACAATACAAGAAGCGAAAAACCTAAACAACTTACCACTTGAAGAACTAATTGGTTCGTTGATGACATATGAAATGGTGCACAATGCACATGATGAACATGATGAACAAAATCACCTTCCAAAGAACAGGAAGGATTTAAACTCCGGACAAATGAATACCACTTGAGCGATGACGCAAGTGATGAGGACAATGATGAACTTGAACTTCGAACACTAAATCTTAATAAGTTTATTAAATAAAAATCTAAAATAAACAATAAACTTGAACGAAGGAAGAGGCCAAAGAAGAACACAAAGTGGGATGAATCGAGCTCCTTTGAATTCGAGGAGAAAATCAAGAAAGGCGAGGTGGCAAACTATGCCTTAATCACTTTCAATGATGAGGTAATCGAAATCCCCCTAATTTATTTTGAAATTACTTGATGCTTTCATGATGTATTTTCTCTTTTAGTTTAGAATCAATTTTCTTAAAAATTACATGTTTTAAAAAATTATGATCATGCTAAGTAATTTTGAAAATGATAATATTACATATTTTATGATAAACAAATAAAATGATCTTGATTGAAAATATGAAATCATGGTTAAGAAGTAATAATGTGTATTACGCTGATTTCCATTGTTATTTCTCGATTTTGATTAAAAAAATTATATTTGATTTGAAGAAATGCATAATGATGAAATTAAATATTTTGATTAACAATTTTATGCATGAGATTTTAAGCTATACATGATGATAAGCATGTGTTATTTTCATGAGTGTATTTGAAAAACTATGGCAAAAATGTGCTCGAATGAATGAACTTGTTAAGATTATTTTTCGTACTTTCTTGATTCAATTTTCAAATCACTCAATTGCATGATGATTTTACACTATTACATGCCTTAATAACATGTTGGAAATTATGTGTTTTTATGATAATGAGCATGTTTTATCTTCATGATTGAACTTGAAAATCTATAGCAAAATCTTGTCCGAATGCATGAAAGTGTTAATTTCATTTTCGGGTTCGCTTAACAATTGGTATCCTAACAATCGGATTTTCTCATACATTTATGAAAAATATTTTTCTAAAATGATTCCTGCTCATAAATTCCATCTTGAAATATGGATGATAGTGTTTTTACTTGCAAAGATTTGTTTCACATACATATCTCCCATGATTTATGTGTAGAGAAAGAATTTATAAATCATAATACAATGAGATTTCTTATGCAAAAATAAAGAGCTTTTGTGATTCTTTGCTAAAGAAAATAATTATTAAAATCATGATCTTGATCATTATAACATTAAGTTCTTTATAGATCAAGATCGTTCATTATGCTTCCTACATTTATCAACAAAGAATTCTTCAAATGAAGTGTAACTTGTCTTTTGATTTCTCAGAATTTAATGAAGTGTCATATTGATATCTTGATACTTGGAATAATTTAAAATGTGATCTTGATAAGAATGTTTCAAGTTGCTCTTTGTGCTATATCTTTTCAAATGAATCATGAGCCTTGATATCATATATTTCATAATATAGAAATAACAAGATTTCTTGACATTGTTGTCTTGTATGCTTCATGTGATAATATGAATACATGAAACACTTATGATATGATTTTTATGCAATTCCTTGTATTCATGAAATGTTTATCTCATCACCTAATAATTCTTCTTGAAATTCCTTATGTGATGATAAGAATACATGAAATATTCATTAATTTGTTTTGATACAAATAAGAAGTTTCGATCATGTATGGTAGGATGTAATTTGATAAATTTGGTACCCTCATGTTACAAAATAAATGATGATTAGGAATCATACATTAATGATGATTGTATATTTTATGATTTGGCATGATGCATGCAATGATGAAATATTCATGAATTTGAAATGATGCTTGCAATACTTATGACAATTATGTACATGATGTATTGCATATGATATGTATCATGAATGCTTTAAATGATGAATGTTTGGTATCATGATCAACATGTTGATAAATGCTTAAAAATTTTAATGTTTGAGTATCATGTATGATATACCCATTAATGATGATTGATTTTTCGGTATCGTGCATGAAAAATAAGGTTTTTGAAATTGTGTATGTTTTAATTTGAATATATAATGATGCACAAATAAAATTGATACTTACCTTTGTCATAATCTGAAAATTAAAAGAAAAAAGGGTCTTCCCTTCTTTTTGACAATGACAAAGGGGGAGCAAGAATTTCTCATGTGAATATCATGAAAAGAGGCAAACTAGCTAGCTTACACAATTCAAGATGAAAGAAAAAATTACACTCCTCTAAAGAGAAGATGCAAATGTAACACTTGCCAAATTGTTTGCTTGCCTCATGTAAAACATTATCTCTTGCTAGTTTGGCATTTTGCTAGCTTGCACTTTGCAAAGAAAGCAAACATTATCTCTTCCTTCTCAAAAGAGAAGGAAGAGCTTGTTATCTTGAACATCACAAGCTTGCCAAACAAAAATTGCAAAAGGGCTATCTTGCCTATCTTAAGAAGCAAAACATGCTAAACTTACACCTTGCAATGGAAGCAAAATTGCAAGCTCAAACATTGCAAAGGAAGCAAAAATTTGCTAGCTTGGAACTTGCATATTTCAAGAAGCAAGAGTTGCCTTCTTGAACATCTCTAAATTGCTAGCTTGCAAGTTCTAAAATGTTGTAACATTGCTAGCTTGCATGTTCTAAAAGTGCTATCTTGTATGCTGTAAAACTTACATATCTAAAACTTGATAGCTTGAATATTCTAAGCATGATGTAACATTTGCTAAATTTTCTGGCTTCAAAACTGCATAATGATAAAACTTGATATTATGTTTTTCATGCAATAAGTTAAACTAATATTCCAAACATAAGAATAGTTGGACTTCTCCTTTTTGTTGATGACAAAAAGGGGAGAAGTATGATGTTATGCATAAGTTTATGCATAAGTTCATGATGATGTATTGCAAGTATTCATGATGAATATTGCAATGACTTGAATTCAGTTTGAACTCAAGGTTCTAAAAATATGGCATATTGATAGGAGGAGTTTGTTTAAACTCTGGGAGTTAAGTTTAACTCCGCCATCAAGTGGTTGTCATCATAAAAATGGGGGAGACTATTGAATCTCGTATTTTGATGATGAAACTACTTGATATATGTTGATGATTTTATCTGCATTTTGAGTGACGCAGGATGCTTCGATAAGGATAAGACAATTAAAGTAGGAAAATCATGTTGTGCCGGAGGAACATGTCAGAAGATTGGACGTCGGGCCAATAGATCGGTCGACGTATCGATAGAAGGCTTCGGGCCGTGGATTCGAGCATCGGGCCAAGAAGAGCGAGTATTGTGCCAAGGATATCAGAGTTGCGGAGTCAACTGGCCGATTGGGCAATAGGCTGCAGGAGAGGACGATGCACCGAAGAATCGGACGAAGCGTCGAGGGACCAATGACATGCCGGACAACTTGGTTAATTGCTTAGGATTAATTGTCTCGATCGAAGTTTTGTTTTAAGTGTGCAGGATTAACTACGATGGAAGAAAGACATGCAGCAGGAGTTACGCCGGAGTCAAGACAATGATCACGTTGGGAGTTCGAGAGTTCGACGGAAGTTCGGACAATTGTCGGAGGTTCTGCGGGAACAAATCCGAGAAGTCTATGAGCTTGCTAAAGAAGCTCATCGGAACTCACCAAGTGGATCGTCGCAAGTCTAGGAGTTTGCCGGAAGTCCGCAGGAGCATCACCGAGGGTTCATCGGATGATCAACGGAAGTTCGCCGGAAGCTCACCGGAATAAGTGATTGACGCACCGGAGCAAGTTACAGTAAATGTCTTAGGAAATATCGTAGTTAGCACAATGATTAAGTTAGAAATGGGAGGTGATCCCATTAACTTAATCTTGGGGCAATTGGGCCCCTGAAAAACCCAAATTGGGCCGAATGGATCAACCCATTCGGACCCTGATTTTTGTTGGGAGGTGCAACCGCCCCAACCAGGAGGTAGCACCGCTTGGGCTAAGTCTCCGAGTGAGACTGGGAGGTGCAACTGCCCCAGCCAGGAGGTAGCATCGCTTGGGCTCAGTCTCCGAGCGAGACTGGGCGGTGCAATCTCCCCTGACAAGAGGTAGCACCGCCTGAGCTCGGTCTTCGAGCTCTGGCAGGAGGTGCTACCACCTCAATCAAGTGGTGGCACCGCCTGAGCTCGGTCTTCGAGCTCTGGCAGGAGGTGCAACCGCCCCTGACAAGAGGTAGCATCGCCTAGAGGCTCAGTCTTCGAGCTCTACCAAGCGGTGCAACCGCTCGGTGCAACCGCCTGATCCTGGAATTTTGAGAATTGATAGTTTTGAGCTCCAAATTTGAACTGGGTTGGGGCCTATAAATACCCCACCCATTCAACACTGAAAGAGCAATGAACTTACATCAAAATCTTGATCTTTTTCTGTGATTCTTAGAGCTTAAAATTATTATAAAGGCAAAAAGTTCTTCTCCCTCTGTTCTTCCAAGTTCTGAGTTGTAAAGAGAGGAGAGAAAATTCTGTAAGGGTTGTCTCCTAAGCCTATCAAACATAGTGAAACTGTAAAAGGGTGGTTGGCCTTCGCCTATTGAAGGAAGGCCTCTAGTTGACGTCGGTGACCTCGTCGGTGGAGGAAGCCAAAAGTGGAGTAGTTCAAGATTGACCGAACCACTCTAAATCTCAGTTTGCATTTACTTTGAGCATATTATCTTTACTGCAAACCTCCTTTAAAGCTTACTGCTTTCTGTGTATATACGATCGGGTTTCAAGCTTTGCACTTTCCGAATCAGCGTTTAGACGTAAATCTGTTTTTTCGTACGATCATCATATTTCAGTTTGCGTTTACATTTTGATTTCAATCATAACTGCAAACTGCCTTTATATCCTTGCTTAAACTACATCTCGCCTAATCAAGTGATTTACGAATCAGCATTTAGACGTAAATCAGCTTCTTCGTACGAACGTCGTATTTCAGTTTGCGCTTATATTCTGGTTTTCATCATAACTGCAAACTGCCTTCATAGATTGATTTTAACGTCATCTCGCTTGATCTTAAGTTAAAGTAATCTTAGAATCAGCTTTCACACCGAAATCGTTTTTATCGTTCGAATGTGTTTTCTCGTTGAAAGATTTCCGCTGCACTAATTCACCCCCCCCCCCTCTTAGTGCTCTTGATCCTAATAGAGAACACATGGGATATTCCTCTCATTACGCCGAGAGTAGATGATCCTCTATCGACACTCAATAGCCCTCGTAAGGTCGACTACCACTCCCAATGACCAGTTGTACTAGATCTGGGACAGCCAAACCTATAAGTCTGGTATCAAAGAGTGGAGCACTCATACATGACATCCTTGGTGTCTCAAGTCTAAGGACCAGATATACCACTAGGACTACGGAATCACTGTCTGATAATAAGGCATCATCAACCATCCAGCATTCCGTAAGCGGATCAATCAGTGAACTCATTCTCCAATGAGCACCTGTACTATATCCCTAGTGTCCCTACACGAGCAACTATGAGATCAGCTGCATCCATCATATGGACGGGTATACAGCACACCAGTCTATCCGGTTATCACGATGTCCCTCTCGAATAACCTATGATCGGGATTATTTAGGATATGTGTTTAAAGGTGAATCGATCTCATTATCGTGATCTCATTACGATCTGGTTCCCATTGCACAAATCCAAGGACATCACAATATATATATGCACATATGCAATAGTTATAAAGTGATATACGCCAAAATATAATAAGCAAAATGATTCTGTATCAAGTCATACGTGCCATCACTCACGTGATTGGCTTGCTGGGCACCTATGACTAGTAGGAACTCTATAGGGGTTCCTCCCTCCAAGTTGCTGCTCAAAGGCTACGGAAAAGATTCATCTATTGCTTAGGAAAAGAGGAGGAATATATGGCTATTTATAGGGCTTTTAAACCCTAACTCCTAATAGGACTCCTACTCAAGACTCCTACTTCTAACCAACTCCTAATAGGACTCCTACTCAAGACTCCTAGTCTCTTACAACTTCTAATTCTTCTCTAAGAAACAACCTCCTAACCCTAGCCGGCCTCTTCACCTCTTTAATAGGGGTTGTCTTAGGTAGGTTTTACATGAATGTCCCTCTTAATTAGGACTCTCCTAGCTAGAGTCCTAACAGACCCGCCCTCTTCAAATCAGTCTTGTCCTCAAGGTTGACGATTCATGAACTCTGAAAATTTGATCTTCAAGTCGTCATAGTTATCCCAAGTGGCATCTTCTGTTAGTAAGTTCACTTATTATATTAGCACTTTAGTAGTGGGTCATCATCGTCGAGTCACGATCTGTCAATCAATAATGGCACTTGGCTGGGTTTGGAGTTCTCCTTAGGTAGTCTTATTTGGTGGGTGGCTTTGGGCTGTCTCCAAGCACCTATTTACAACTTCCATCTGGCCATCGATTTTTGAGTGATATATCATACTCCTTTTGAATTTAGTACCCTACATATAGAATAACTTTGTTCAAAATCTGCTCGTGAAGATGCAAGTAGAATTTGTCACAAGCAAATGCGTCCCCCCTTAGAGTGTAATTCTTTTGAGTCCCAACTGTAATGAGCCACGGGGCTTGGTACTTCCTCCAAATTTTTTATGATCTTACTAGTCTCTGAATCTTCCTGCCATTCGATCTTAATATCCTCAAGGAAGTCACTAGTCGAAAGTGAAATGGCCGAAAATTCAACTTGCTCAAGTAGCCATGAAAGCGTATCTGCAACAACATTCTCTTTCCCCTTTTTGTAAGTTATTTCATAATCATATCCAAGAACCTTTTTTACCCATTTTTGCTACTCGGGGGAAGATATCTTCTGCTCCAAGAGATATTTTAGGCTTTTATGGTCGGTCTTGATTTGAAAGTATCGCTTGATCAAGTATGATCTCCACCTCATTGCTGCGTGCACAATGGCGAGCATCTCCCTATCATATTTTAACATGTTTTGATAGGAGGGAGATAATGCCTTGCTACTGTATGTGAGTGGTCGACCATCTTGCATGAGAACGTCTCCCATTTTATCTCCAGATGCATCGACCTCAATGATGAAGGGTCTGTTGAAATCTGGTAGCGCTAGCACCGGCATTGTTGTCATGGTTGTCTTAAGTTTGTCGAAGACAGCGGAGGCTTTGTCCGACCATTAGAAGGTATCATTTTTCAGTAGAGAAGTGAGTGGTGCACTGATCTTTCCATAATTTTTCACGAACTTACGATAGTAGCCTGTTAAACCTAGAAAGCCATTTAGCAATTTTATGTTCCTCGGGGTAGGCCAGTTTTGCATTACTCCAATTTTGAAGGGGTCTACCGTCATACCTTCCTCTGATATGATTTGCCCAAGATATTCCACCTTTTGTTGAAGAAAGAAAAAATTTGTAGTGGCTGTTGTGTGTTCGAAAGGCAGTTTTCGGTATGACTTCTTCGTACACTCGTATTTGTGCTCTCTTTCATCTAGCAATTCTTCTACTATTGGAATAGAGTATTTATTCTTGATGGTTATGTCATTGAGAGCTTGGTAATCAACGCACATTCACCATGTTCCATCCTTCTTGCGTACAAGTAACATCGGTGAAAGAGTAGAGGTTGCAACTTAGCCGAATAACCCTTGTTTCAAGCATCTCTTTTACAATACTTTCTATTTCATCTTTCTAGAGATGTAGATACTGATATAGCCAAGTATTTGCTAGAGGTTTGCCTGAAAGAATCGTTATATAATGATCATGCCGACGGGTTAGAGGTAGGTTGTGCGGTTCATCAAATATATCTGAAAATTCAGCAAGCAAAGGAAGTAGGTTTGGATCTTCAAATTCTATTGGCACTCCCTTAGTTTGCTGCTCATGTTGTGCCATAAAGTCGCTGCATGCTTTATGCAAAACCTTCTCCATTTGTTGTGTGCAAATCGTCGTTATGTCGCCCCCACGTTTACCGTTTAGTATCACCTGTTTCTCCTTACTATAAAATTTCATAAGTAGTTGCATAAAATTCTAAGAAATATCACCTAATATCATCAACCATTTAATTCTGAGTATGGCCTCATGATCATTAAGAGGGAGAAGGAAGAAATATGCAATTATCTCTTGGTAGGGCCTCATGATCAGCAACAATTTCACTTGCGGGCGCCTACGATCATACTTCAAAATCCATCCATCGACGACCTTAATGTCAAACCTGCTACAATTCTTGATAGGTAAGGCCATCTAGACAGCAACCTTTCTGTTTAGAAAGTTATTAGTACTGCTCGTATTGATGAGAACCGTGATCGGATGTTGTTTGAGAAGACATCCAACTTTCATCGTTTGTGGGTTTAAGTAGCCAGCTAGTGCATGTACCGTAACTTTGGTCGGTTGTGGCTCTTCTTCTGCATCTTCTTCTTCATATTCAAGGCTCTTTTCTGGATGTTCACTGACCTCTTCTTCTATTGGTTCAATTATAAGAAACCTCCCTTTACTATAGCGATGCTCACGGCTCCACGGCTCGTCGCAATGCCAACATAACCCCTTCGCATATCGCTCTCGAAGCTCTTCTCTTGTTAACCTCTTTGGTGTAGGGACTCGGTCGACAGTAGGGGGGGCTGTGGGCTTCAATATTGCTGGTTGAGGAGCGACCCTAGTCCTCCGAGCTTCATGGTTCAATTGCTCCTCTTGATGTCGTGCGAAAGAGATGGCTGCCATAAGCGTGTACGATTGTCACGCTTTAACTTCTCCTCGGATCTCCGGCTTCAAGCCCTCAATGAAGGTCCTCAATAGCTATTTTTGAGATTAATCATGAGTTTGATTAGATAACCTTTCAAACCTGGTTTGGTACTCCTAAATGGTGGAGGTTTGTCGGATCTTTGCTAGTTGTCCGTCAATATTCTCGTAATCGGTTGGTCTGAAGCAGATCAGCAGTCCTTCTTTGAATTGTCATCATGAAAGGACTCCATAAGTGTGTTCAAACCAGTCAAACCACTATATAGCATCCCCTTCAAGATGTATAGCTGCAATTTTCACCATAGATATGTCCGCAGTTTTGTGGTACCGAAAATATTGCTCCACACGCGAAATCCAACCAATCGGGTCTCCTTTTTCCCATCTAGGGAAGTCCACTCTCATGCATGAATAGTTGGGGTCGGTCATAGTGCCTCTCCTCTCTTGGAAGTCATCTCTTTGGGCATGATGCAATTGGTTAGAGCTCTATCCTTGATGTGATTTTTTTGGGCTTGATGGTCGGCCCAAACTGAATTCGGTAAATAGAGTCCGAATCTTATCCTCCATTCATGCCTCGAAGGCTTAAAATTTAGGATTGATTCCATCCTCAGATGTCATAGTATATGCCTCCAAATCTGTGATGTTAAGATCTCTTTTTTGTTGACGGGTTAAAGGCATGTATAGGTTCAAAGAAATAATGGTCGTAAGGGTTGGTGGATTGGTAGATGTAGGCTGCGGTTTAGGTTTGTTTTGTGGCTGTTTTGGGTGCAGTTTGAGGGTGTGGTTTGGTAGAGTTTTAGGGCTATATATGAAAGTTTTAGATCTGTGGTAGATGGCAGCAAAGGTTTTATAGAAATCAGTAGATGTTTGCTGCAGAATTATGGTCTTGTAAGAGCAGAATTATCATCGAAGGAACATCGGTTTCTCGACGAAATTTTCACCAAAAACTTGAGAGAATTGAGGAGGGAATTGACAACAAAATCACAGTTTATATGACAGCAAGGATGTCTAATTTAATCAAGAAAATTTTGGTAGTATAACAGCAAGGAAATTGGTGCAATTTGCGATAGCAGAATTCTTGTCAAAAAATTCTAGTAGTGTGCGACAAAAATTTATAGCAACACAAAATTGTTTTTAGAGATGAATTCCTTAATAGATCATTATTAGATGGAAGCCAAGAGAATCTATAAAGTTTATAAAAAATTTAAATCAAAAAAGATTGCAAATAGATGGGTTAAGGAAATAATATGTGGCTGAAATTTTCTGCAGCACAGATTTTCAAGTGTAGCAGATTGGACATAAAAGATTAATGATTTATATTAATATTTTTTTGACAAAACCAACGGAAAATCTACTTTAGGAAGTGTCAAAGTTATCATAAAAATTTTAGAGAGATTTGGATAGAAAAAACGTTGTATCAAGATCAAACAAGCAGTGCTACGCGGCTGAAATTTTACAATGCAGATTTTCGAGTATAGCAGATTAGACATAAAAGATCAATGGTTTATATTGATAATTTTTTGACAAAACTAAAGGGAAATCTGCTGTTAATAAGTGTCAAAGATGTCATAAAAATTTCGTAGAAATTTAGATAGAGAAAACATAGTAGCAAGATCAAATAGACAGTGCTATGCGATTAGAATTCTGCAATGTATCTTTTGTCGTAGAGATGAAAACCTTGTGATGAAAAGTTTATACAGCAATATAGGAATAATTTTTTTTAGATTTTTGAATAAGGATAACTAAATCGCAGTAGTAGTAAGGTAGGAAACCAGAACCTGTTGCAATTCGTGGGGAGATCAAATGATGATCCGCGATGGTGGAGATGATGGCAGAATTTAGTGATGATGTTTTAAGCAATTGTGGGAATTGCTTTTGATGATTGTGGAGGGATGATAGATGGCTGTGGAAGGGCAGCAAGATGCCAAGAATGCTGCTCTGATACCAATTGTTAGAACCCTTATAGATTCTAAACTTGGGATTGATCTCTTTAGGGGATCGGCCTCCTTGGAACTCTATAGGGGTTCCTCCCTCCAAGTTGCCGCTCAAAGGCTGCAGAAAAGATTCATCTATTGCTTAGGAAAAGAGGAGGAATACCTATTTATAGGGCTTCTAAACCCTAACTCCTAATAGGACTCCTACTCAAGACTCCTACTTCTAACCAACTCCTAATAGGACTCCTACTCAAGACTCCTATTCCCCTATAACTCCTAATTCTTCTCTAAGAAACAAACTCCTTACCCTAGCCGGCCTCTTCATCTCTTTAATAGGGGTCGGCTTAGGTTGGTTTTACATGAATGTCTCTCTTAATTAGGACTCTCCTAGCTAGAGTCCTAACACATGTTGATCTAGATGAACTTGAAAACCTAGAATCCATTAGATGGTTTGCATATTTAGATGCCTTATCTCTCCTACAAATCAATGAACCAATTTATCCTAGGTTAGTTAGATTATTTTATGCAAACTTATGTGTGGACAATGATAGCTTAACTACCTACCTCTTAGGAACACAAATTCAAATCTTTGATGGCACTATATGTGAGCTAATTGGAATTATCGAAAAGGATAGGGGTTGTTATTTTAGAATTAAATGAGATATCAATGCAATCGGAGCAACTTACTCCGAAGCCTTAGAAACTATTTTTACAAATCCGAACTTAGGCATTATTCCCAAAAGTTGTGAGCACATGTTGCCCTTTAACTCTAAATTTCTTCATCACATCCTACTTCCTAGACAATTTCATCATGATGAGATTAGTCAAATAGAGTTAAGTACTATGTATTAGATTATGATCGGCCAATATAATTATTTTGGATACTTAATCTGGCAATATATGCAGGACATAATAACTAAAGATACAATGTTACCATATGCGGAGTTAGTCCCTCGATTAATATTTGCCTATAATATTTATGTCTCACCCGATGAAGAAATAATCCAAGTCGATCAATTTAACACTATCAATAGAAACCTATTCAAAAGACTTAGGTGCAATTTTAGCAATGGCATATGGATTAGGCAACTTAGAAGGACTGATCCAGTTCCCCCACTAATAGAACACCCTAAAACACTCATTTTTAGGGGAAATAAATCTCCTCCTCCTAGTCCCTTTGGTGCATCACCTTCAGAATCAGCTCCTGCTTCATGTTCTAAAGATCCTATTATGGTAGAATTAAATCAGATCAAGTCACAACAAGAGCAACTCAAATCACAGCAGGAGCAAATTCAATTACAGCAAGTTAAAATTTTGAGGGAACTATGACAGATAAACTAAAAGATAGATGCCATGTATAGGAACTATAGATTTCCTCCTAAGGAATAATCGATGTGTTTTCTTATTATGCTACCTTTACATGCAATGTTGGATGTTTCTATCCAAAATTTTGTCAACATTTTGATGGCACCTTCATGTTATTTTGGATGAATTGTTCAATCTTAATGCCAAGTTGAATCTTTGTCAATTTTGCCATCTCCTTTTTGTATGAATGCTGAATTTTTCTTATGAGATGAATTTTGTATGATCTTATAAATGCTGAATTTTGTATGATCGATCTTAATGCGGAATATTTTTTTTATGAGATGATTTTATGATCACAAATTGTATGTTTACAACCTTATCTCCTTTTGTTGATGACAAAGGGGGAGAAGAATGAGCAAAAGACTGATGACTTGTGCAAATATGATAGCATGACTTTTATATGTATTGCAAAAGCCTATCTGTTGTATAATGCAATGAAAAATGTCTTATATGCATCGTAAAACTTTTTAAGAATATTGCAATATGAAAGTTTTTAGATTGGTTGTCATTTCATCTCATGATCATATGAAATCATGCCTTGCATTTATATCATGAGATTCATGTTGAAATTTCATATCTCTTGTTGAAATGATAATTGTCTTTTATCATTTGACTTAAAAATAATTTTCATAGCTGGAAATTATGAGAAATATAAAGTTTCGTATTTGCTCATGCTTAAATAGAATAACGATAAGTTCAATGGATAGAACTTATCGGTTTAGGCATGAATTCAAAGAGATTGAATTCAAGTATTTTTATCTTCTCATTATATGGCATATAGATAGGGGGAGTTATGTTTAACTCTGTCACCAATTGATTGCCATCATCAAAAAGGGGGAGATTGTTGAATCTCAGATTTTGATGATGAAGTCAATTAATGGGTTAATTGATCTAATCCATATTATTGAGTTAAGTATATAGGATTAACTATGATAGCTTGAAGACATAAAGCAAGTCTACCGGAGTCAAGTTTGATGGGTGTTCAAGAGTTCGTCGAAAGACGGAAGAATTGTCGGAAGTGCTGTCGGAACCAACTGAGAAGGAATCAGGGACTTACCGAAGTTTTTAGAAGTTCGTCGAAGAGATCGTCGGAGGTTCGCTGAGATCACCGAGAAGGTTCGACTACTTGCCAAAGACTCGCTGAACTCGCCACTATTGAATCTCATATTTTGATGATGAAACCACTTGATATATGTTTATGATTTAATTTATGTTTTGAGTGACAAAGGATGCTTCGATCAGGATGAGACAATTAAAGCAGGAAAAATCATGTTGTGCTGGAGGAACATGTTAAAAAATTGGACGTTGGGCCGGTGGATCAGTCGACGTATCAACAAAAGGCTTCGGGCCGTGGACTCGAGCATCGAGCCAAGAAGAGCGGGTATTGTGCCAAGGATATCGAAGTTGTGGAGTCAATTGGCCGATTGGGCAATAAGCTGCAGGAGAGGAAGATGCGTCGAAGAATCGGACGAAGCGTCGAGGGACCAATGATATGTCAGACAACTTGGTTAATTGCTTAGGATTAATTGTCTCGATCGAAGTTTTGTTTTACATGTACAAGATTAATTACGATGAAAGTAAGACATGTACCAGAAGTTATGCCGGAGTCAAGACTATAATCACGTTGGGAGTTCGAGAGTTCGACGAAAGTCCGGACGGTCGTCGGAGGTTCTACGGGAACAAATCCGAGAAGTCCAGGAGCTTGCCAAAGAAGCTCATCGAAACTCACCAAGTGAATCATCGCAAGTCTAGGAGTTTTCTGGAAGTCCACCGGAGCATCGCCGAAGGTTCGTCGGATGTTCGCCGGAAGTTCGCTGGAAGCTCATCGGAAGAAGCGATTGATGCACCGGAGCAAGTTGCAGTAAATGTCTTAAGAAATATCGTAGTTAGCATATAGATTAAGTTAGGAATGGGAGGTGATCTCATTAACTTAATCTAGGGGCAATTGGGCCCTTGATAGACCCAAATTGGACCGAATGGATCAACTCATTCGGACCAGAATTCCTACTAGGCGGTGGCACCGCCCAGGAGATAGTCTCCTAGGAAAGCTAGGCGGTGCAACCGCCCAGGTTAGGTGGTAGCACCGTCTGAGCTCAGTCTCCGAGCGATGGCACTACCCAAAGGCTCAGTCTCCGAGCTGCCAAGCGGTTGTACTGCCCAAATCAGGAGGTAGTATCGTCAGGAGCCCGAAAATCTGGGAAATGACATTTTTGAGCTCCAAATTCAAACCAGTTTGGGGCTTATATATACCCCACCCTTTCCTGCATGAAAGGGCACCGAAAGCTTGATCTTACTTTATGATTTTAGAGCTCAAAAGTGTTGTAAAGGCTAGAAGTTCTCCTCTCTCTTTTCTTCCAAGTTTTGATCTTTTAAGGGAGGAGAGAAAATTCTGTAAGGGTTGTCTCCTAAGCCCATCAAAAGGAGTGAAATTGTAAAAGGGTGGTTGGCCTTCGCCTATTGAAGGAAGGCCTCTAGTGGACGCCGGTGACCTCGTCATAGGAGGAAGCCGAAAGTGGATGTAGGTCAAGATTGACCGAACCACTCTAAATCTTAGTTTGCATTTACTTTCTGTTCTCTATCTTAACTGCAAACTGCTTTCATAGCTTTACTTCAATTGCACTTCGCCTAATCTAAGTTAAAGCAATTTTCGAATCGGCTTTCATACCGAAATCGCTTTTATCGTACGAACGTCGTTTTAAATCCTCGAAAGTTTTCCGCTACACTAATTCACCCCCCCCCCCTCTCTCTCTTAGTGCTCTTGATCCTAACAGCCACAAGATTGGGAGCCTGCTGGGAGTCCGCCGGAAGAAATCTAAGGGTGTATCGGAAGTTCGTCGGAAAGCTCACCGGATGGAAACTCGACGTTGTTGGTTAAAAACCTGCTTAGGACTATGTCTTAATTTCGTAGTTTGCATGTAACTAGGGTTAGGATTAAGGGTCTCGATCGAAGTTTTGTTTTACATGTGCAAGATTAATTAAGACATAGTCCTAATTAATCTTGCACATGTAAAACAAAACTTCGATCGAGACAATTAATCCTAAGCAATTAACTAAGTTAAGTCTTAGGATTAATTGACGTACGATAAAAGTGATCCTTTTGATTAATTATCTCGATTAATCAAAAGGATCGCTTTTATCGTATGACATATTGCAATATTCTTAAAAAGTTTTATGATGCATATAAGACATTTTTTTGTTTTACATGCATCGAGAGCACTAAGAGAGGGTCGGGGCTTACCAACGGTGGTCGCCTGCATGCGAGCGCAAGCGGTGCCTACTACTGCCGGGCTTGTGTGCAATCCCCAGCAAAGGCACCCACAAGGGTGCCCACTTATAGCGGTAGCGCCGCCGACAGGGTGGCGATAACTGCAGCAAGTAGTAGGGATGGGGATTTAGGGTTTTTTTGGCAAAGATAATTTTACCCCTCCGAATTTTAGAAATATTAGGTTTCATCTTTTTTATCCAAATTACCAAAATAACACTCATAATTCAAAAAATTTCTTACATGTCCCTAATTTTAGAAAATATTAATTAATTAAATAATTTAATTGATTATTATTATTATTATCTAGTAGTCCTACATAATAATATTTACATCACAAATGAAACATTTACAACCAAAAGCTTTAAAGTATGAAATGTGGGTTTTTTATTATTCCACAATTCATAAAGAGTTTTCGAAAGTAATGGTCTTACTAGAATCCTATTCATGACATAGCATGCCGTGTTAATGACTTTGACCTAAGAATATTTGGTAGGTAATGTTCAATAAGCATAGTTCTTACCATTTCTTGTAAACTCCTATTTTTTCTATCAACAACTCCATTTTGTTGAGGGTTTCTTGGAGTAGAGAAGTTATGGTTATATCCATTTAAATCATAAAAGTTTTTAAAATCATGATTTTGAAATTCACTACTACGATCACTTCAAATAGAGGCAATCATAAAACCCTTTTCATTTTGAACTTATTTACCAAATTTTAAAAAATATTTAAAGTAATTACTTTTATGTGTCAAGAAATATGTCCAAATATATCTACTATAATTATCAATAATTACATAAACGTATTTACTACCTCCTAGACTTATTGTATTAATTGGTCCAAATAAATCCATAAGGATTAATTGTATAGAGGTACTTACTTGATTTTTAGATTTAAAGCTACACTTTATTTATTTACCTAGCTGGCATGCATCACAAACTTTATCTTTGACAAATTTAATTTTAGACATACCTCTTACAAGTTCTTTAGTTGTAATTTATGAAATTAGTTTCATACATGCATGGCCTAATCTTCTATGCCAAAGTCATGCATCATCATTTAAAACCGAAAAGCAAGTTTCATCACAAAACTCATCAAGATCAATAGTATAGACATTGTTGGTCTTTAAGATAATCAAAAATCTATTTGTGTGTGGTATTTCTATAATGTAAGTATTATATTCAAATTTATTGTTATAACTTTTATCACATAATTGACTAATGCTTAGTAGTTATGTTTTAAACTATCTACTAATAAAACATTTTCAATCAAAAGGTTTGATTTATTACCTATATTTCCTTTGTCAATAATTTTTCCTTTTTTGTTATCTCCGAAGGTGACAAATCCTTCATCTTAGCTAGTGAGCTTAGAGAAGTGTGTTGGATCTCCGGTCATGTGCTTTGAGCATCTACTATCAAAGTACTATCCCTTGCTCCTAGCTTGTGATTGTAAATACATCTATAAGAAATGGAGGTTTTTTTAGCTATCCATTTAATTTTGTGTCCCTCATTAATAGATCTACCTATCATTGAGTGATTTATGGTTCCTTTAGGAACCCAACTAATTTGTGTGGACTATACCTTTTAAATGGACATTTATAAGCAAAATGATCATATTTTTCATAAAAAATATATTTTTCTCTAGGTGAGACATGTAATGTAGGTTCTTTAATGAAGATAGTTGACTTTTGTTGAGTGTTACTCATAAAGCCAATTCCTTTCTTTCTATGAACATAACCCTTATTAGCAAGGATCATGTTTAAAGATTTGTCACATATTTTAAAATTTTATAATGTTTTTTGTAGTAACAATTTTTTTTTTTTAAATGACTCTAACTCTTCACATTGAGTACAAGAAGTTAACATACACATATAATGCTCATTTTTTAATTTTTTAAGTTCACTGGAAAGAGAAGCATAATCCTTTTTTAATAATTTATTTTTTTTACTAACTAATTTATATTCATCAATCAAATCATAAAAAGCACTTAATAATTTATTAAAAGATAAATGAGCTTTGATTGAGTCACTTACCTCATTGTCAAATGCCATTAATGTGTAGTTAGCAACTTCTTCTTTGTTGGATGACTCCACATCTTCAGATACACTTGAGTCGTCCCAAGTAGCTTTGAGTGCATTCTTTTTCTTTGGTAGCTTCTTCTTCACTCGAAGATATTCATTTTTGAAGTGCCCCAACTTCTTGTATTCGTAGCATATTATTTGGTCATTTTTTAGTTCACTTTTGTTCTTAATGTCTTGTTTTGTTTTGTTACTTTTTAAGAATTTTTTAAACTTTCTTGTAAGGAGTGCCAAGTCATCATCATCATCATCATCACTTGAGTTTTTACCCAAGTGGCCTTCTTTGGTTCTAAGTGTCATATCTTTCTTGTTCTTTGGAAGGTTGTTCTCAAGTTCATCATGTGCTATACACGTCATTTCATAGGTCATCAAGGACCCGATAAGTTTTTCAAGTGAAAAGTTATTTAGGTCTTTTGCTTCTTGTATTGCAATTACTTTAGGATCCCAACTTTTTGGAAGGGATCTTAATATCTTGTTAACAAGCTCAAAATCAGAAAAACTTTTACCAAGTGCTTTTAGACCATGGACAACATCCATAAAACGAGTGTACATGTCTTAAATGGTCTCGCTTGGTTTCATGCGAAACAACTTATAGCTATGAACCAAAAGATTAATTTTTTACTCTTTAACCCTACTTATGCCTTCATGTATGACTTCAAGTTTGTGCCAAATATCATGTGCAGTTTTGCATATAGAAACCCGATTAAATTTATTTTTATTAAGAGCGTAAAACATAGCGTTCATCGCTTTAGCATTTAAAGAGAAAGTTTTCTTCTTCAAATAATTCCATTCGTCCATTAGTTTGGAAGACTTTTCAAAATCACTTTTAACAATGTTCCATAAATCGAAATCCATAGAAAATAAATAAATTATCATTCTAGTTTTCCAATATATATAGTCCGTCCCATTGAACATAGGAGGACGAGTGATAGAAAGACCCTCTTGATTGCCAACAAAAGCCATCACTCTTGGGTATTAAACCAAAAAGAGATAAACCTCACTCTAATACCAACTATTAAGATCAACTTGGCACTAAGAGGGGGGGGTGAATTAGTGCTTTCGATAAAAATAATGTTAATTCAAATATTCGTTCGATAAAGCTTTTATCCGAAAAAGCATTTAAACTTGAAAACGTTCATCAATGAGCAAGTAAATCAGTGAGTGATGAGAATGAAAAGCATGAAAGAAATGGCATAGAAAGAAATGGCAATCAAGACCCTCTTGATTGCTAATAAACATCATTTCTCTTGGGTGTTAAACTAAACGAAAAAAACCTTGGCTCTGATTCCAACTGTTAGGACCGAAATTGGCACTAATAGGGGGGTTGAATCAGTGCTTACGATAAAAACATCGATGATTTAGAAAAACTATTTCGATAAAGCCCATATCGAAAATGATATCAAAAGTGTGCTTCACTTGAAGTAAATGTAATAAGCAATTGAAATAGGGAACAATAGTAATGAAGAGTAGAAAGAGAGTGCACACCAAATTTATAATGGTTCGGTCGCCATGACCTACGTCCACTCCCGATTCCTCTTCCGTCGAGGCCACCGGCGTATACTAATGGTCTTCCTTCAATGGACGAGGAGCAACTACCCTCTTACAACTCTTTCTCCTTTTCACAGGTTTAGGAAATAACCTTTACAAGTCTCACACCTCTTTTAGAATGATCACAAAGCTAAAGGAGGAGGACTTAACACTTTTTTAATAATTTTATAATCCAAAATCTCAAGATTGTTATTCACACTTTCATGCTCTTTCATGATGGAAAGAGTGAGTTATTTATAGGCCCCAATGACTTCAAGAATAGAGTAAAAAAGTGTTTCATCTTGAGTTTTCGAGGTACTAGCGGTACCACTAACAGTACTAGGTGGTACCATCGCCTGTAGACTAATATTGGGCAGTACCACCACCTAGTATGGGTGGTACCACCGCTTGATAGAGCCTCGAAGACTGGACTCTGATGGTACCACCGCTTGGTAGCTTTAACTACTAGCAGTACCACTACTCAGACCACATGGGAGGCCGAGCCTCAAGTAGTTCCACCGCCTAGTTTGGGCGGTGCCATCACCTGACATAGCTCTAAGTGGTTGAATGAGCCATCTATCGGGCCCAAATCAGTCTTGTTTTGGGCCTAATTTTCCCTTAATTTAGTTAGTATGATTTCTCACAAAACTAACTCAAATTAAAGTCCTAATTATGATAGTTAAGGCCAAATCAATTATGATACAAGCAATCTAAGTTATCTGACACATCAATTGTTCAACCGAACTCTCGATGAACTTTCGGTGAACTCCTGATGATCTTCCGATGAGCTTTCAGTGAACTCCCAATGAACTTCCGATGAGCTTTCGATGAACTCCCAGTGAACTTCTGGTGAGCTTTCACTACATCATCTGATCCTTCGGTGTATCCCCCGATTCATCCGGCCCGATACTCGATCATTGACTCCGGCCCAATATTCGATTCTTCTTTAATTGTTTTGCCTTTTTCACGATCGTAGTTTGTCTTCCATCACTTATCTCAACATATGGATTAGATCATTAATTCATCAATTGATTTCATCATTAAAATCTGAGATTCAACAAAATTATCTTTGAGCATCGTAGGGGTCTAATGGGGATCAAATACATAAGTAATTGGCTTTAGGTTAAGTGGGAGATTGCTATTCATAGGTGCCCTACAAGTTAATCACGTGAGTGATGTCACATGTGTCATGCTATACACTCTTTTTACTTATTATTTATTTAATATTTTTCTTACTTTATATTACTCGTTACACATATATTGTGATGTCTATAGATCTATACAAAGAAAATCGAATCATGATGAGATCATGATAATGAGACCTATTTGTTAGGAACGAGTTGGCACTAAGAGGGAGGGGTGGGTGAATTAGTATAGTGGTAAAAACATCGGTTCTAAAAATGTTTCGTACGATAAAAACCAAACTCGGAAGATAACTTGAAATTCAATGCTTGTTCATAAGTATAGACGTAGTAAAAGCACAGCAAGGAGGAAAGTCAGATTGCTATAAAAGTAAATTGCAAAAAGAAAAATGCAATCTAGATTTTATAGTGGTTCGGTCATCGTGACCTACATCCACTCCGTCGATTCCTCTTCCGTCGAGGCCACCAGCATCCACTATCAGTCTTCTTTCAATAGGCAAAGACCAAACACCTTTTACAACTCGATTCTCCTTTTATCTAGTTTAGGAGATAACCCTTACACCCGCACTTACTCCTCTCTCAAACTATTCTAACACTTAGAAGAAGGAGAGGAGTTCACACAAGATTGCAACAGCGTTTCTTTCTTTTTTTTACTCTCAATACTTGTGTATCTTAACTAGGGATGAGAGGGGTGTTTATAGGCTTCTAGTTGATTTAAAATTGGAGCATAAAAATGTCTCATCCTAGGATTCCTAGGTACGGGCGGTACCACCGCCTATGTTGGGCGGTACCACAGCTTGAAAGGGGTGGTACCACTGCTGGTAGCATTTACTGTCAATGGTACCACCACCCACCTGGGAGACTGAGTCTCCTAGGCGGTGCCACCGCTGGCTAGGCTTTCAACATCCTAGTTGGGCCTTGAATCCGGCACAAATCAGCCCAACTTCAGGCCCAATTGGCCCGTAACAGAGTTGATAGGATTACCTTAAAATCCCAACTCCAATTATGTGCTAACTACGATTCCTAAGACATATTCTTAGCAAAATAAGTCTGGTTTCTTCCGGCGAGCTTCAGGCGTCTTCCGGCGAACTTCCGACGATCTCTCGGCAATGTTCCGACGGACTCCCAGCAAGCTCCTGGACTTCACAATGATCTTCTTGGCAAGTTCCGATGAGCTTCTTTGGCAAGCTTCTAGACTTCTCGGTTGGTTCTGGTAGAACTTCCGACGAACGTCTAGACTTCCGACGAACTCTCGAACTCCCAACGAAATCACATTTTTGACCCCAGGACTTCATTTTGCTTTATGCCTTGCTATTGTAGTTAATCTTGCACATAAAAAAACATACTTCGATCTTGATAATTATTACTAAGCATGAATCATGTTGTCCGGGATGTCATTGGTCCATCAATGCTTCGTCCGATTCTTTGGCGCATCGTCCTCTCTTGCGGCCTATTACCCAATCGGCCAATTGACCTCCGCAACTCCAATATCCTTGGCACAATATCCGCTTTTCTTGGTCTAATACCCGAATCCATGGCCCAAAGCCTTTTGTTGATACGTCCACCGTGATATGAACGAGTCGACACTAAGAGGGGGGGTGAATTAGTGCAGCGGTAAAAACGTTGATTCTGAAATTTTCGTTTCGTACGATAAAATAGATTTCGGAAATGCTTAACTTTGAAAGCAATAAGAGTGTAACAAGTAATGAGAAGGTAGTTTGTAGTTTAAAGTAAATTGCTTAAGACAAAATACAAACCAGATTTTATAGTGGTTCGGTCGTTGTGACCTACATCCACTTTGTCGATTCTTCTTCCGTTGAGGCTACCGGCATCCACTATTAGTCTTCCTTCAATAGGTGATGACCAACCACTTTTACAACTTGATTCTCCTTTTGTCGGATTTAGAAGATAACCCTTACACCTTCATTTACTCCTCTCTCAAACTATTCTAACACTTAGAAGAAGGAGAGGAGTTCACACAACATTGTAGTAGTGTTTTCTTTCTTTTTCACTCTCAATACTTGTATATCTTAACCAGGGATGAGAGGGTATTTATAGGATTTAAGTTGATTCAAACTTGGAGCCTAGAAATATCTCATCCCATGTTTCCTAGGTATGGGCGGTACTACCGCTTAACAGAGCTCGGAGACTGAGCTCTAGTGGTACCACCGCTTGACAAGGGCGGTACCACCATTGGTATCAATTACTGTCAGTGATACCACCACCCAATCTGGGCGGTACCACCACCCAAACCACTTGGGAGACTGAGTCTCCCAAGCGGTGCCACCGTCGGCCAAGCTTTCAACATCTTGGTTGGGCCTTGAATCTGACCCAAACAAGCCCAACATCAGGCCCAATTGGCCCCTAATAGATTTGATGGGATTACCTCCCAATCCCAACTCCAATTATGTGCTAACTACGATTCTTAAGATATATTCTAAGCATTCTAGTTCTAGTACGTCAATTGCTTTTCCAGTGATTTTCTAGCGAACTTCTGACGATCTCTTAGCAATGTTTCGGCGAACTCCCAGCAAGCTACTGGACTTCACGACGATCTTCTTGGCGAGTTCTGATAAGCATTGTTGGCAAGCTCTAAGACTTCCCGGTTAGTTCCGGTAGAACTTCCGACGAATGTCCGGACATCCGACGAACTCTCGAACTCCTAGCAAAATCATGGTCTTGACTCCGGGACTTCATTTTTCTTTATGCCTTGCTATCATAGTTAATCTTGTGCATATAAAAATACACTTCGAACTAGACAAATATTACTAAGCATGAATCACATTGTCCGGCATGTCATTGGTCCATCGACGCTTCGTCCGATCCTTCGGCGCATCGTCCTACAGCCTATTGCCCAATCGGCCAGTTAACCTCTACAACTCTGATATCCTTGGTGCAATATCCACTCTTATTGGCTCGATGCCTGAAACCATGGCCCAAAGCCTTTTGTTGATACGTCGACCGATCCTTCGGTACGACGTCTAATCTTCTGACATGTTTCTCCAACCCAACATGATTCTTCCTGCTTTAAATGTCTCTCCCTGATCGAAGCATCCTGTGTCACTCAAAACACAGATCAATCATAATCACTTATCAATTGGTTTCATCATCAAAATCCGAGATTCAACAATCTCCCCCTTTTTGATGATGACAACTAATTGATGACGGAGTTAACTTTAACTCCCCCTATCAATATGCCATATTAATAGAACCTTGAATTCAAGTCCTTACAAATTTCATCATGAATATTTGCAACATATTATCATGCATAACATGATCATACTTCTCCCCCTTT
Organism: Musa acuminata AAA Group; assembly: GCF_036884655.1. Classification (NCBI taxonomy): domain Eukaryota; kingdom Viridiplantae; phylum Streptophyta; class Magnoliopsida; order Zingiberales; family Musaceae; genus Musa; species Musa acuminata. The sequence goes on along the minus strand of NC_088345.1, from coordinate 26,201,145 downwards.
GTCGTCAACAAAGAGGAGAAGTTCCAACTATCAAGTATTTGGATATACAAGTTTAAATCATTGCATACTAAACATAATCTCCATTTTAATTATTATGCAAGCTAGCAATAATTTTATAACATTTTAAAACATGTATGCTATCAATTTTGAGATGTTCAAAAAAGCAACTCTTGCTTCTTAAAATATACAAGTTTATAAATTTTGCTAGATGTGCAAGTTAGCATGTCTTTGCATCTTCTTGACTTGTGCAAGCTAGCTATCTCCCCCTTTGTCATTGTAAAAAAGAAGGGATGAATACAATTTTGTATCTCTTTTTTCCTTTACAATAATTTTCAAATCATGACAAAGGATAAATAACAAAGATGAAAAATCAAGTCATGAATGTTAAAACAATTTTTCATCATGAATATTTCATCATTGCATGCATCATTATTATAAGTTGAAGTATTGTATGCATAATATCAAATCATCATTCATAATTACATCAATGTTTCAATCATTATTTCAATATATTTGTGCATCATTATAGTTTCAATTTACAACATGCACAATTTTAAAACTGTACATATCATCCTTACTCTATACAAGATACAAAAATAAATCAATCATCATATCATACATGATATTCATAAGCTAGCAAATTTATAACATTTTAGAGCATCAAAACAATATCATGAATATTTCATACATTCATATCATCAATGTTTCAATCATTATTTCAATCATAAAAAATGAAAGATCAAATCTAAAATTCGAGAAATCAAGAGAAACCATGATCTATTTCAACAAATCTCCTCTTAAAAAATTAACAAAAAGAATTCTTAGGAGATCATATAATAAAAGATATTCAAATGAAATTTTAAGTCATGAATTTTGAAAAAGATATTCTTTTTAGTAAATCGTAAGAGGAAACGTATGAGAAAAAGATTTCAATTCATACATAAAAAATCTTATGATTCACATAGAAAAATCTCCTCTTTAGTAAAATACCAAGAAAAATCATAGGAGTACAAATAAGAGATCTTGATTAAAAAAAAATATCTCAAGTAATTCCAATAAACCAAGGTCATGATTTTGATAAAACTTATTCAAATTCAGATCGTCAAAATCATCAAAATCTCAACATTCTTTCAAGAGATTCAAAATGACATAAATAATTTTGTTGATCTCTTAGTGAAAAATCAATAAAGTAGGGATTGAGAAGTTTTCAAGAAAAATACTTTCCTCTTTTTGTTTCAACTTATTGATTGATTTCATACATGTATGTTCTTTTCTTTTATGCTAAATCCATGCATCATTCATTAACACCAAAAAAGAACTTTCAAACGATCACAAAAATTATCATGCATATGTTTGAAATATAAACTCATTAAGCATGCTTTCAAATAATTATTATATTTTCATTAAGACTTCAAGCATGGTTTCATTGAACATAATGTTGAATGATTCTTAAAGTTATCTAAACCTCTTTAGTTTCAATTTGTGTGATTGACTTTATATTAGCATGCCCAAATATTTGTTCTTATGTCAAAACTATGCATCAACGTTTAAAACGGAAAGATAAAAAATCATCAAGATAAAAAAGTGTAACACATAATTCCAAAACATATGATTTCAAATCATTACTTCAAGTCCTCATGCATAAAAATCATTAAGTATGATACAAACATTTATTTTCAAAACATTCATCATGATAAGGCATACAAGCCAAAGAAATCATTAAACATAAAGTATATTCATCAATCATTATTTCATTGAGCATAAGGCATTTCTAAACAAAATAAAAAATTAATACGAAAATTATCAAGATATACCTTATAGTGGTTTGGTTGTCGTGACCTACATCCACTTCGCCAATTCCTCTTTAGTCGAGGCCATTAGCATCTACTATCGATCTTCTTTCAATGGGTGAAGACCAACTACCCTTTTACACAACTCTTCTCCTTTTCATAGGTTTAGGAGACAACCTTTTACAACCCTCTTTTAGAAAGTATCCCACTCACACCTCCCTTAGAACTCTCTTTAAGCTTTGGGAGGAGGGAATTTAACTTTCTAAGGTTTACAACTTTAGAATCATAGGGTTTTGCTCAATATTTCTTGCTTATCTATGTAGGAATAGCTGGGGTATTTATAGCCCCAAATAGATTCAAATTTGGAGCCCAAAATTCAAACCTCCAAATTTCAGGGTACGGGCGGTACCACCGCCTACATTAGGCAGTACCATCGCCTGCAGCTTGACACTGGGTGATACCACTACCCAGATAGTCTCGGAGACTGAGTCTGGGTAGTACCACCACCTAGACTAGCGGTACCACCGCTTGACACAGTCTCAGAGACTGTGCCATGACGGTTTCACCTATTTGGTCACTATTTGTGCCTTTCTCTTAGCCTAACACAAACCAAACTTGGCCCAACTATCCCCTAATTAGATTGGTCCAATTCTAATCCTAATTATATGCTAACTCTGAATTTTAAGACATTTACTAAGCTGAACAAAATATGTAAGTCTAGGTTTCTTCAAGCGAGCTTCCAGCGAACTTTCGATGATCTCTAGGCAATGTTCCAATGGACTCCTAACAAGCTCCTAGACTTCGCAATGATCTTCTTAGCAAGTTCCAACAAGCTTCTTTGGCAAGCTCTGGGGCTTCTTGGTCAATTCTGATAGAACATTCGACGAACTCTCAAACTCCCAACGAAATCGCGTTTTTGACTTCGGGACTTCATTTTGCTTTATGCCTTGCTATCGTAGTTAATCCTGCACATGTAAAAACACACTTTAATCTAGACAATTATTACTAATCATGAATCATGTTGTCTGGTATGTCATTGGTCCATCGATGCTTCGTCCGATTCTTCGACGCATCAACCTCTCTTGTGGCCTATTGCCCAATCGGCCAGTTGACCTCCTCAACTCTGATATCCTTAGCACAATTTTGACTCTTCTTAGCCCAATGCCCGAATCCATGGCATGAAGCCTTTTGTCAATACGTCATTCGATCCTCTGGCTAGATGTCCAATCTTCTGATATGTTCTACCATCCCAACATGATTCTTTTTGCTTTAATTGTCTCATCATGATCGAAGCATCCTACGTTACTCAAAACGTAGATCAATTCATAAACACTTATCAATTGGTTTCATAATCAAAATCCGAGATTCAACAAAACCTACTTCAATCTAGACAATTATTACAAAGCTAAATCAAATGTTGTCCGGTATGTCATTAGTTCATCGACGCCTCGTCCGATTCTTGGGTGCATCATCCTCTCTTGCGGCCTATTGCCCAATCGACCAGTTGACCTCTATAACTCCGATTTCCTTGGCGTAATTTCTGCTCTTCTTGACCCGATGCCCAAACCCATGGCCCGAAGTGTAACACCCCTCATTTTTAAAAATTTTATAAGGCCTTATTTGTAATATAGGGACCTAAATATAAATATTAAAAATTAGATATGATTTATGAAAGATTCAAATTAAGTTAAAAAAAAATGGTGGACATGTGTCACTAGCAAACCTAAGGATGTGCCACCTATATTTATTTTGTAGATGACACATAAGTTCCTTTCATGTATGCTTGACACCTAGCAAATTCTTGTGTTAGCCAAACCTAAGTAATGAAAGGAGCAACTAGAAAACTTAAGAGCTGCAGCCAACATGAGTTTGAGAGGAGAATGGAAGAGGAATTGAAGTAGAAGAAGGAGAAGAAGCTTTGTCTTGGCTTGAGATTTTGCATCAATTCCACACCTTTAAGACTCAAATTTGCTTAAGGCAAGTGTTCTAACCCCTTTCTATAGAACTATTGATCTGTGATTTCATCTTAATCCTAAAAATTATAGAATATTTTGGCTTTATGCATGATATTTCTTTTGTTTAGGAACAAAACTGTGAATCTAAAATTCTTCAAAGATTTGACCTTTCTGCATTGTTCTAGCCATAAAATTCTACACTGATTTTGGATTTAGACAAACTAAATTTATCCAAAAATAGACTCACACTTCTTTCTTTTGACACTTATAATGATAAATTTGGAGTCTATTTTCCTATCCAAACTGTTATTTCAATTGACCCTATGAAATCTGTAAGATAGAGACTGTCAGTTTTGACCTTTCAATACTTTGTTGCTTATAACTCTTTGTTGAAAACTCTTATCTATACAAAATATAATTTATCAAAAACTAGACTCATAGATCTTTTTGTGAATATCTGATTTGAATTATTTGGAGCATAAATACCTATTGAATCATCTATTCCTATGAACTATATGAATTCTTGAAAATAGAGAATATTCTTTGACCTTTTGTTACTAAATTATTTATGACTCCTTGTTTGAAACTCTAACTCATACAAAACTTAATTTATCTAAAACTAGATTGATACATCTTTCGAAAGACCCCTTTTTTCTATAAATTGGAGCATAATTGGTTATCCAAATAAATCATACAATATGCCTCTCAAATTCTATTAGAGTCGAGATTTGATCGATTTTGCCTATTCTTGTTTCGTCTCTCTAGAAATTGATTTTAGCTAAAATCCTTACTTCAGTTTAGTTTTACATTACTACTTCATATTTTTGTATACTCTTATTCTATATGTATTTGTATACCTAAATCTATTATGTAAACCTTATGTTTGTTTCATAATGTTTCGTATAGGCACATGCATTCTGTTATTCCGCATATGTTTTTGATATATACCAACTTTATTATTCATAATGCCCTTTTGTACTCTAGTGTTTATGGGATTATTTGGACCTTTGCTAGAAATAGTAAAGGGATTATTTTAACTTTTGCCAAAAATGGTAAAGGGATTATCTAGACCTTTGCCAGAAATGGTAAAGGGTATATACTTAGAGCCTGCGATGCTCTACCGGCCCCCTCTGGCTTCATCCAGACATGGATGATGTTAGGATCAAGAGCACTAAGAAGGGGGGGGGGGGGGGGGGGGGTGGTGGGGTGAATTAGTGCAGTGGAAAACTTTCGTTGGTGGTACGATGAAAGCGTTTTCGATGAAAACCATTTCGAAAAGTTCTTCAACTTAAGAATAAACAAAAGTATAATTGAAGTAAAGCAACGGAGGTAGTTTGCAGTGAAGATAGAGAGCAGAATGTAAATATAAACCGAGATATAGAGTGGCTTGGTCAATCTTGACCTACATCCACTTTTGGCTTCCTCCTCCGATGAGGTCACCAACGTCCACTAGAGGCCTTCCTTCAATAGGCGAAGGCCAACCACCCTTTTACAGCTTTACTCCTTTTGATAGGCTTAAGAGACAAACGTTATAGATTTCCACTCCTCTCTTAAATGATCAAAACTTAAAAGAAAAGAGGGAGAAGCACTTCTAGCCTTTTACAACAATTTTAAGCTCTCAAATTCTCAAAATAAATGCAAGCTATCGGTGCCCTTTCATGCAGGAAAGGGTGAGGTTTATATGGGCTCCCAACTGGTTTGAATTTGGAGCTTAAAAGTGTCATCTCCCAGATTTTTGGGGTCTTGATAGTACCACCGCCAGAACTATGCAGTACTACCGCTTGACACTGCTCAGAGATCGAGCTCAGGTGGTACCATCGCTTGACTTCGCTTGGAGACCGAGCTCAGGCGGTACCACTACCTGATAACGGTGGTACCACCACTTGACTTTGCTCGGAGACCGAGCTTCTAGGTAGTGCCACCGTCGGCCAGGAAATCTGGGTCTGAATGGGCTGATCCATTCAGCCCAATTTGGGTCTGTCAAGGGCCCAATTGGCCCTAGATTAAGTTAATGGGATCACCTCCCATTCCTAACTTAATCTTCATGCTAACAATGACATTTAAGATATTAATACTATAACTTGTGTTTCGGTGCGTCAATCGCTTCTTTCGGCGAGCTTCCAACGAACATCCGACGAACCCTCGACGATGCTCCGGCGGACTTCTGGCAAACTCCTAGACTTACGACGATCCTCTTGGCCAGTTTTGACAAGCTTCTTTGGCAAGCTCCTGGACTTCTCGGATTTGTTCCCGTAGAACCTTTGATGACAGTCCGGACTTTCGTCGAACTCTCGAACCCCCATCATCATCTTGGTCTTAACTCCAGCGCAACACCTGCTACATATCTTACTACCATCGTAGTTAATCCTGCACACTTATCTCAACATATGGATTAGATAACCAAATGATAATTGAATTCATCATCAAAATCTGAGATTCAACAATCTCCCCCTTTTTGATGATGACAATCAATTAATGACGAAGTTAATATTAACTCCCCCTATCTATATGCCATACTTAAGATAAGTCATTCTTGAATTCAAAGCCTCTGAATTCAAGAGACATTTTGATAAGTTATGTTCATTTAATCTTATCAATACTCCCATCATGATTCCTATCATGATGTATCTCTCTGAAAATGATATCAAGGCTTGATATCCATTTTCATGTCTTACATTTTAAATATGAAAGATAGCAATCGTAGCAATTCATCATATGGTAAGATATCAACATGTAAAATTACGATGTAAGCTCTTGATATCTTAACATAATGTAAACATTTCAAGTGTATAGCAATCATAGCATTTCATCACATGGCAAGATATCAATATTATAAAATTGCGATGTAAGCTCTTGATATCTTAACACAATGCAAACACTTCAAGTGTATAGCAATCATAGCATTTCATCACATGGCAAGATATCAACATTGTAAAATTGCAATGTAAGCTCTAGATATCTTTTCATTAATGCAAACATTTCACGTGTATAGAAATTCTATCATATATTTTAAGATATCAATATCGTAAAATTAGGATGCAAGCTTTTGATATCTTAACATAATGTAAATATGGCAATTATAGCAATTCTATCATCAATTTACCATATATTTCTCCCCCTTTGTCATCAGCAAAAAGGAGAATGATTTAAGCAAATTTTAAGAATAAGTGTGGTAATTATTCATGTCATAAAAAGGTTCATGTTATTTTTCAATAATAAGTGATAGGATATCAATTATACAAATTTGTCTAGCAAACATGACATGAAGATAGCTTTCATTACTTCTTCCCTTTTATTTGTCATTAACGTTTTGCATGAAAGAGGAAAGTCATCGTGAACTTACTTGAATGAAGTTAAAATGATAAGAGATTAAATCATACTTTATTTTAAAAATCTTCCTTCATCAAGAAGGAATTCAGAAGAATGAATCATTTCATCAAATCCATTTCTTGAAAAAATATTTTTCAGAATGTAAATCTATGAGAGATGCATTTGTTAATTGATTCAATATGTCAAAAATCAATGATATAAAATAAACTTGATATGACATAGGCTTATGAAAGCTACATTAAGTCCAGAAGAGAAATACTAAATCATGTATTATTAGGATCAAGAAAGTCCGAAAGTGAAATTTAACACATTCATTCATTCGGACAAGGTTTTGCTATAGATTTTCAAACACAATCATGAAGGTAAAACATGCTCATCATCCTAGAAGTTTTGCATCCAAAACATATAATTTCCAACATGTTATTAAGGCATGTAATCGTGTAAAATTCTCATCATAGCAATTAAGTGATTGATCATTGAATCAAGAAAGTCCGAAAAATAAATTTAATAATTTCATACATTCGGACACATCAACATTACTAATTCTCTTCTAATGAAATCAAATTGTTCTTCACTTAAAGGCTTTATAAAAATATCAGTTAGTTGATGTTTAGTATCAATAAACTCTATAATTACATCATGATTAGTGACATGATCTTGTATAAAGTGATGTCTAATATCAATATGTTTTGTTCTTAAGTGTTGAATGAGATTTTTTGTTAAATATATTGCACTTGTGTTATCACATTTAATGAAAATATTTTTAAGATAAACTTTATAATCTTCTAAGGTGTTTTCCATCCACACAACTTGTGCACAGCATGCACTAGCTGCAATATACTCAACTTCGGTTGTTGATAGTACAACCGAGTTTTGTTTCTTAGATGACCAGGAAACAAGGGCATGTCCTAAGAATTGACATGTTCCTGATGTGCTTTTTCTATCTAGTCTACAGCCAGCAAAATCTGCATCAGCATAAGCAATTAACTAAAAATTCTTGATTTTTAGATACCAAAATCCTAGATTTGTGGTACCTTTAAGATATCTAAGTATTCTTTTAACTGCATTGAGATGAGATATCTTAGGGTTTGATTGAAACCTAGCACAAAGTCCTACACTGAACATGATAACTGGTCTAGTTGTAGTGAGGTAAAGTAAACTTTCTATCATACCCCTATAAGTTTTTTGATCGAAGCTTTCTCCACTTTCATTAATTTCTAACTTAGTGGAGGTGTTCATAGGAGTGTTGATAGCTTTTGGGCTATCCATATTAAATCTTTTTAGCAAATCTAAAGCATATTTAGTTTGAATAATAAAGATGTCATTACTTAGTTGTTTAATTTGTAAGCCTAAGAAGAATGTTAATTCTTCCATCAAACTCATTTCAAATTAAAGGCTCGTAGTTTTAGCAAAAGATTTATAAAGAGATTCATTCATAGAACCGAAAATAATATCATCAACATAAATCTAAACAATCAAAAAATTATTTTTAAAATTTTTGATAAACAATGTAGTATTGACCTCGCCTTTTGAGAAATTATTTTCAAGAAGAAAAGAACTAAGTCTCTCGTACCAAGCCCTTGGGGCTTGTTTTAAACCATAGAGACCTTTTAGTTAATTTGAACACATGATTAGGGTGGCTATTATTTTCAAATCTGGGAGGTTATTCAACATAAACTTCTTCGGAAATAAAGCGACTAAGAAAAGCACTTTTAAAATCCATTTGAAATAACTTAAAATTATTATTATTAACATAGGCAAGGAGCATCCTTATGGCTTCTAATCGAGCCATAGGAGTGAAGTTTGCTTTGTAATCGATACCTTCTTCTTGGTTGAAACCTTTGGCCACTAATCTAGCTTTGTTTCTAACCACGATACCATATTCATCTTGCTTGTTTCTAAATACCCATTTAGTACCAATAACTAAATGGTCATTTGGCCTAGAAACAAGCTTCCACACCTCATTTCTTTCAAATTGATTTAACTCATCTTGCATTACAATAATCCATGAATCATCTTTCATTGCTTCGTCAATACATTTAGGTTCAATTTAGGAGAGAAAAGCAACATTGGCACAAATATTTTTAAGAGAAGAACGTGTTTGAACCCCCTTAGATGTGTCTCCTAAGATTAGCTCCTTAAGATGAGCATCTACATACTTCCAATCTTTGGATAAGGATGTTTTGGAAGTGGATACATCCATGTTGCTAGTTGGACAAGGGGTTTCATTTAAATTCAAAGAATCGAAATTAACATCATCATCAAAATCGTTTTTCTTGATTTCGAAAATCTCATTGAAAACAACATGAATAGATTCTTCTATAATTAAAGTTCTTTTATTGAAGATACGAAAACTTTAGAAACTAAAGAATAACTAAAAAAAATTTCTTCATCGGATTTAGCATCAAATTTTTCTAAGGCATCTTTTTCATTCAAGATAAAACACTTACACCCAAAAACTTTAAAATATGAAACATTGGGTTTTTTGTCGTTTTATAACTCATAGGATGTTTTGGTGAGTAAGGGTCATACTATAACTCTATTCCAAATATAGCATGTAGTGTTTACGACTTCGGCCCAAAAATATTTGGGTAGGCTATGTTCATTCAATATGGTTCTTGCCATTTCTTGTAAATTTCTATTTTTTCTTTCTACTACTCCATTTTGTTGACGATTTCTTGGAGTAGAGAAGTTGTGATTGTATCCATTAAATTCACAAAATTCTTAGAAATTATGGTTTTAAAATTCACTATCGTGATCACTTCTAATTGATGAAATCATAGAACCCTTTTCATTTTGAACAAGTTTACAAAATTTGGTGAAATATCTAAAGCATTCATTTTTGTGTTTCGAGAAATAAGTCAATGTGTATCTACTATAATCATCTACAATAACAAAGATATATTTGCTACCTCCTAGGCTTGATGTAGAGATTAGCCCGAATAAGTCCATATGAATCAATTGCAATAGTCTAGAGGTGCTTATTTGGTTCTTAGATTTGAAGCTACCCTTAATTTATTTTCCTAATTGACAAGCATCACAAGCATCTTTGATGAACTTGATATGAGGAATTCCTCTTATAAGTTCTTTGGATGAAATTTGAGTGATTAGTTTCATGCTAGCATGACCTAATCTCCTATGTCAAAGCCAAGCATCATCATTCAAAACCGAGAAACACATTTTACTACAAAGATCATTGATGCCAATGGTGTATACGTTATTTTGTTTTAATACAATCATAGATGTGTTTTTGTGTGGTATTTCAATGATGCAAGCATTAGATTTAAATTTGACAATATATCCTTTATCACACAATTGACTAATGCTCAAGAGGTTATGTTTTAAACCATCAACAAACAAAACATCTTCAATAAAGAAGTTGGATTTGTTACCTATGGTTCCTTTGCCAATGATTTTACCCTTATTATTGTCTCCGAAGGTGACATAGCCTTCGTCTATGCTAGTGAGCTTAGAGAAGGTGGTTGGATTATGGTTGCAATAAACGTTGCATTTGTTTTGGTGCGATACATGCAAGATAGGGCCTTTAATGAAGGTGGTTGGATTATGGTGAGGACTTCTCACAAATCTGATTCTACTTCTTTTAGGAACGTGACCCTTCCTTGTAAGGATCATATTCAAAGACTTGCTGCCAATCTCGAATTTCTTTAAGGTATCCTCAAGTAGCAAGTTCTTCTTTTGGAGAGTTTCTAGATCATGGCATTTCATACATGGAGCTAAACTATCATTATGTTCAGTTTTTAATTTATCAAAATTATTAATAAGAATATCATGCTCCTTTTTTAATAATTTATATTTTCTTCTAATTATTTTACATTCATCAAACAAGTCATGGAAAGCATTTAACAATTCATCAAATGATAAATCTACATCAATTAAATTCGTTACCTCCTCTCTGATGGCTATTAGTGTGTAATGAGCAACTTGCTCGGTGTTGGACTCTTCTTCTTCGGACACGATTGAGTCATCCTACGTTGCTTTGAGCACCTTCTTCTTTGGTGTTCTCTTCTTGGCTTGGGGACAATCACTTTTGTAGTGTCCCGATTTCTTGCATTGGTAGCAAATAACTTGGTCCTTTTTGGGTTCAAGTTTATTTTTAGTGTCATTTTTAAATTTATTTCTTATAATAATTTTTTAAAATTTCCTTGTTAGAAGTGCCAAGTCATCGTCAAAGTCCTCCTCACTTGAGTTCTCTCTCAAGTGGTTTTCTAAAGTTCTAAGGGCTATATCCTTCCTGTTCTTTGGAAGGATGTCTTCTTGCTCTTCATGAGCTTTGCAAGTCATTTCGTAGGTCATTAATGACCCGATTAATTCTTCAAGAGGGAAATTGTTTAAATCTTTAGCCTCTTGAATAGCAGTGACTTTAGGGTCCCAACTTCTTGGAAGGGATCTTAGAATTTTATTGATGAGCTCAAAATTTGAAAAACTTTTATCGAGTCCTTTTAGACCATTGACGACATCCGTGAAACGGGTGTACATGACGCCTATGGTCTCGCTCGGTTTCATTCGAAAAAGTTCATAAGAATGTACTAAAAGATTGATTTTTGACTTTTTCACTTTACTTGTGCCGTCTTGAGTCACTTCGAGTGTATGCCAAATATTAAATGCAATTTCACAAATCGAAACACAATTGAACTCGTTTTTATCAAGTACACAAAATAAGGCATTCCATCGTTATAATGTGACATGTCATATTAAGAGACCAAATCATAGAAACATTTCTCTCGATAATATTGTCGGTAAACATGAGGCAATTAGATTGACCCAAGTGACCTTCTATCGTTATAAGTAGGAATCGATTCCCGGTGTAAGTTGAGTTGGTCGAGTCCCTCGAGACTCACCTATATCACAATTCGCTATCTTGCTTACGACATTGAGATGTCATCGGTGACCTGAGGACATGATATGCTTGGTCGAGTCCCTCGAGGGTATATCGTCAAATCAGACTCATCTTGTAACGAAGGTGTTGACTTAACCGAGTATCATGGTTGGTCGAGTCCCTCGAGACCATGGTGATTCGGAGGCCAAACAGGATGGGAATTACAAGGAGTTGTGATCGACAAGAGTTGCCTACCGTTTAGGCTTAGTGTGATTGGTCGAGTCCCTCGAGGTTACACTGAGACACTGATTAGATCCTGATCCCCACTAGAAGTCTACCGGAGACTTCCGTTTCATGTGGTGAGGGTGTCGCGTGACTCGTTAGTAAAATAGTGGGAGCATATTAAGATAGAAGTACATATCTTGATAGTTTCTTTCTTGTAAAATCTGCATGTTATTCATTTCTACTACATCTTTATTTTTAAAAAATATCGCTTTCAAATCCCTTACGTGACATACTTGATATCAACAGCCTCACTAGTCCAAATTGTACAAATTGGCTCCGTAACTTGAGAATTGTTCTCACAATGGAGAAAATCGTGTACATCCTTGATATAGTGATGCCTACGCCCGAAGAAGGGGCAAGCGAGGATGAGATCGCTTGCTACGTGAAGTACATTGATGACTCCACTCTTGCTCAGTGCTATATGTTGGGCTTTATAACTCCTAAGTTACAGAGACAAGATGAAAAGATGGATGCCAGATCTATTCTCCATGTCCGTAAATTGTTTGAGGAATAGGGAAGGACTCAACGATATGAGATATCCAAGAGCCTCTTCCTTGCTAGGATGATTGAGGGGACACCAGTTCAGAACCATGTCCTAAAGATGATTGAGTGGATAGAGAAACTCACAGGTCTAGGAATGGTCCTAGAGGATAACTTGTGTGTGGACATTGTGCTTCAGTCCCTACCAGATTCCTTTTCACAGTTCATAATGAATTTTAATATGAACAAGCTTGAGGTGACTCTCCTAGAGCTCCTCAGTATGTTGAGGGAGGTAGAGAGTACTATTAAGAAAGAGATGCCAATTCTCTACACTAGTGAGACCAGAAAGAAAAGGAAAGCAGAAAGGTCCCTTAAGAAGGGAAAGGGCAAGAGCAAACCATGTAAAGCAAAGGTTGCTAAGAAAGACCCAACAAAGGACAAAGGCCAGTGCTTCCACTGTGGTAAAGATGGGCACTGGAAGAGAAACTACAAAGAGTACCTTGTAGAAAGGGCGAAACAAAAGCTTAATGAAGCTTCAGGTACATTCATGAATGTAAATGTGTCCAAGAGGAAACGAGATGAGATGAACAGTGCATACTTGTGGCATTGTAGGCTAGGTCACATCCATGAAAGAAGGATTCAAAAGTTGCTAAATGATGGATATCTAGATCCATTCGACTCTTTATCATATGCAACTTGCGAGCCTTACCTTTGTGGAAAACTGACCAACTCTCTATTTAGTGGAACTGGAGAGAGAGCCACTAAGCTATTGGAACTCATACATAGTGATGTATGTGGACCCATGTCAACTCATGCCATTGGTGGTTACTCTTACTTCATTACCTTTATTGATGATTTCTCAAGATATGAATATGTGTACTTAATGAAGTATAAGTCCGAGGCCTTTGAGAAATTTAGAGAGTATAAGAATGAGGTGGAGAACCAGACTGGAAAGAATATCAAAACTCTTCAATCAGATCGAGGAGGTGAATACTTAAGAACAGAGTTTACTCAGTTCCTCAAGGACTATGGGATATTTGTTAGAACCCTTGCAGATTCTAAACTTGAGGTTGATCTCTTTAGGGGATCGGCCTCCTTGGAAATCTATAGGGGTTCCTCCCTCCATGTTGCTGCTCAAAGGCTGCAGAAAAGATTCATCTATTGCTTATGAAAAGAGAAGGAATACATGGCTATTTATAGGGCTTCTAAACCCTAACTCCTAATAGGACTCCTACTTAAGACTCTTACTTCTAACCAACTCCTAGTAGGACTCCTAGTCAAAAGTCCTATTCCCTTACAACTCCTAATTCTTCTCTAAGAAAACACCTCCTACGTGAATGCCCCTCTCAATTAGGACTCTCCTAGCTAGAGTCCTAACAAAATGTCCCTCTCAATTAGGACTCTCCTAGCTAGAGTCCTAACAGTTTTACATTAATGTCCCTCTCAATTAGGACTCTCCAAGCTAGAGTCCTAACAGACCCGCCCTCTTCAAATCAACCTTGTCCTCGAGGCTAATGATTCGTGAATTCTAGGAATTTGATCTTCAAGTCGTCATAGTTCTCCCAAGTGGCATCTTCTATTGGTAGGTTCGCCCACTGTATTAGCACTTCATTAGTGGGTCATCGTCATCGAGTCACGATCCGTCGATCAATAATGGCACTTGGCTGGGTCTGGAGTTCTCTTTGGGTAGTCATATTTGGTGGGTGGCTTTGGGCTGTCTCCAAGCACCTATTTAAAACTTTCGCCTGGCCGTCGGTTTGTGGGTGATATGCCATACTCCTTTTCAATTTAGTATCCTACATATGGAATAACTTTGTCCAAAATCTGCTCGTGAAGATGCAAGTAGAATTTATCGTAAGCACAATGCGTCCCTTATAGTGTAATTCTTTTGAGTCCTAATTGTAATGAGCCATGGGGCTTGGTGCTTCTTCTAATTTTTTTATAATCTTACTAGTCTCTGAATCTTCCTACCATTCCATCTTAATATCCTTAAGAAAGTCCCTGGTCGGAAGTGAAACGGCCGAAACTTCAACTTGCTCGGGTAGTTGTGAAAGCGCATTTGCAAAAACATTCTCTTTCCCCTTTTTGTAAGTTATTTCAAAATCAAATCCAAGAAGTTTTGTTACCCATTTTTGCTGCTCAGGGGATGGTATCTTTCGCACCAAAAAGTACTTGAGGCTTTTATGGTTGGTTTTAATTTGAAATCGTCGACCAATCGAGTAGGGTCTCCACCGCGTTGCTGCACGCACAATGGCGAGCATCTCCTTATCATATGTTGAATTATTTTGATGGGAAGGAGATAATGTCCTACTAGTGTATGCGAGTGGTCGACCATCTTGCATGATGGCTCCAATTTCGACTCCAGATGCGTCGGCCTCAATAATGAAGGGTCAGTTGAAATCTGGTAGTGTTAGCACCGGCGTCGTCGTCATGGCTGCCTTAAGTTTGTCGAAGGCAGCAGAGGCTCTGTCCGACCATTGGAAGACATCTTTTTTCAGTAAGGAAGTAAGTGGTGCACTGATCTCTCCATAATTTTTCACGAACTTGTAGTAGTAGCCTGTTAAACCCAGAAAGCCATGTAGCAATTTTATGTTCCTTGGGGTCAGCCAGTTTTGCATTACTCCAATTTTAAAGGGGTCTACTGCCACACCTTCCTCTGATATGATATGCCCAAGATATTCCACCTTCTTTTGAAGAAAGCAAAAATTCATAGTAGTTGTTGTATGTTCAAAAGGTGGTTTTCGGTATGTCTTCTTCGCATACTCGTATTTAATGATACCCGGATCGAAGGTCCAGCTTTGTGAATATTTGCGCTCCCTTTCATCTAGCAACTCATCTACTACTGGAATAGGGTATTTATCCTTGATGGTTATGCCATTGAGAGCTCGGTAATCAACATATAATCGCCATATTTCATCCTTCTTTCGTATGAGGAGCACTGGTGAAGAGTAGGGGCTGCAACATGGCTGAATAACTCCTGTTTTGAGCAACTCTTTAACAATCCTTTCTATTTCATCCTTTTGGAGATGTGGATACTGATATGGCTGAGCATTTGCTGGAGATTTGCTTGGAAGAATCGTTATACAATGATCATGCCGACGGGTAAGAGGTAGGTTGCGTAGTTCGTCAAATATATCTGAAAATTCAGTAAGCAAAGGAAGTAGATTTGGATCTTCAAATTTTGTTAGCTCTCCCTTAGTTTGCTGGTCAAGTTGTACCAAAAAGCCACTGCATGCTTTATGCAAAACCTTCTCCATTTGTTGTGTGCAAATCGTTGTTATGTCGCCCCCATGTTTCCCGTTCAGTATCACCTGTTTCTCCGTACTATAAAATTTCATAATTAGTTGCATAAAATTCCAAGAAATATCACCTAATGTCATCAACCATTTAATTCTGAGCATAGCCTCATAATTATCAAGAGGGAGAAGGAAGAAATATGCAATTATCTCTTGGTAAGGCCTCATGATCAACAATAGTTTTACTTGCGGGCGCCTACGATCATACTTCAAAATTCGTCCGTTGGCGACCTTAATGACAAACTTGCTGCAATTCTCAATAGGTAAGTTCATATGGACAGCAACCTTACTGTGTACGAAGTTATTAGTGCTGCCCGTGTCGATGAGAACAGTGATCGGTTGTTGTTTGAGAAGGCCTCCAACTTTCATCGTTTGCGGGTTTGAGTAGCCAGCTAGTGTATGTACTGTAACTTCGGTCGGTTGTGGCTCTTCTTCTACATCTTCTTGTTCATGTTCAAGGCTCTCTTTTGGATGTTCAATGACCTCTTCTTCTATCAGTTGAATCATAAGAAGTCCCCCTTTACTACAACGATGCTCACGTCTCCACGGCTCGTCACAATGCTAACATAACTCCTTCGCATATCGCTCCCGAAGCTCTTCTCTTATTAACCTTTTTGGTGTAGGGACTTAGTCGATAATAGGGGGGGCTAAGGGATTCAATATTACTGGTTGAGGAGCGACCCTAGTCCTCTGAGCTTCATGGTTCAATTGCTCCTCTTGATGTCGTGCGAAAGAGATGGCTGCCATAAGCGTATACGGTTGTCGCGCTTTAACTTCTCCTCGGATCTCCGGCTTCAAGCCCTCAATGAAGGTCCTCAATAGCTATTTTTGAGACCAATCATGATTTTGATTAGATAATCTTTCAAACCTGGTTTGGTACTCCTGAATGGTGGAGGTTTGTCGGATCTTTGCTAGTTGTCCGTCAATATTCTCGTAATCGGTTGATCTGAAGCGGATCAGCAGTCCTTCTTTGAATTGTCGCCATGAAAAGACTCCATAAGTATGTTCAAACCAGTCAAACTACTGTATAGCATCCCCTTCAAGATGTATAGCTGCAATTTTCTGTTAGGATCGAGAGTACTAAGAGGGGGGGGGGGTGAATTAGTGCAGCGGAAATCTTACAGCAATTTAAAACCGAAAGGTGCGTTCGTTCAATAAAATCTATTATGATGCAAAAGCTGATTCACAGTTTGTATTTAAGCGCAGTTTGCGTCTAAGAGCAGTTTACGTCTAAACGCAGTTTGCGTCTAAACGCAGTTTTACGTCTGAACGCAGTTTTGCGTCTGAACGCAGTTTTGCGTCTGAACGCAGTTTTGCGTCTGAACGCAGTTTTACGTCTGAACGCAGTTTTGCGTCTGAACGCAGTTTTGCGTCTAAACGTGGTTTTATGTCTAAACACAGTTTTGCGTCTAAACGCAGTTTTACGTCTAAACGCAGAAACTGAACTTTGAAAATCTTTTTGTGGATGTGCAGAAAGCAGTTCGCAGTTATGAATGGAATCAAAGCGTAAGCGTAAACTGCGATGTAAAGATCGTACGAAAACACCGATTTACGTCTCAATGCAGATTCGGAAAGATCTGAACTTAGAGAATCATTCATAAAAGCGCAGAGGGCAGTAGCTATGTAGGAGGTTTGCAGTAATGATAAAGTGCTAAAAAATAAACGCAAACCAGAGATTTAGAGTGGTTCGGTCAGTCTTGACCTACTCCACTTTTGGCTTCCTCCACCGATGAGGTTGCCGACGTCAACTAGAGGCCTTCCTTCAATAGGCGAAGGCCAACTGCCCTTTTACAGTTTCTCTCCTTTTGACAGGCTCAGGAGACAACCTTTACAGATCCTTTCTCTCCTCTCTTTACAACTCAAGACTTTGAAGAACAGAAAGAGCAGAACTTTTGGACTTTACATAATTTTGAGCTCTTAGAATCACAGAAAAGATCAGGAATTCGGAGTGGATCTGTATTTTTTCTATGCTGAACGGGTGGGGTATTTATAGGCCCTAACCCAGTTCAAATTTGGAGCTCAAAACGATCAAATCCCGGAATTCCGGGATTAGGAGGTTGCACCTCTTGACTGGAGAAGTTGCACCACCTGGCAGAGCTCGAAGACTGAGCTCAGGCGGATGCACCTCTCTATCAGGGGTGGTTGCACCTTTCTGCCAGAGCTCGAAGACCGAGCTCAGGCGGTGCATCTCCTGACCAGAGAGGTTGCACCTCTCTGCTAGAGGTGGTTGCACCTCTCTGCCAGAGCTCGAAGACCGAGCTCAGGCGGTGCATCTCCTGTCCAGAGGGGTTGCTCCTCTCTGCCAGAGCTCAAAGACCGAGCTCAGTGGTTGCACCTCTTGGCAGAGCTCAAAACTTGAGCTCTGGCGGTGCTACCTCTTGACAGAGGAGGTTGCACCGCCCAGTCTCGCTTGGAGACTGAGCCCTGGGCGGTTGCACCTCTTGGCTGGGGCGGTTGCACCGCCCAGTCTCACTGGGAGACATAGTCTGGGCGGTTGCACCTCTTGGTTGGGGTGGTTGCACCGCCCAGTCTCGCTGGGAGACATAGCCTGGGCGGTTGCACCTCTTGGCTGGGGCGGTTGCACCTCCCACAGCACCTTAGGTCCGAATAGGTTGAACCATTCGACCCAATTTGAGTTCTTCAGGGGCCCAATTGCCCCAGGATTAAGCTAATGGGATCACCTCCCATTTCTAACTTAATCAACGTGCTAACTACGATTAAATCTAAGACAATTTCTGCAGCTTTGCTTCGGTACGTCAATCGCTTCTTCCGGCGAGTTTCCGGCGAACTTCCGTCGATCATCCGATGAACCCTCGGTGATGCTTCTGCGGACTACCGGCAAACTCCTGGATTTTGCGACGATCCACTTGGCGAGTTCCGACGAGCTTCGCTTGGCAAGCTTCCGGACTTCTCGGATCTGTTCTTGTAGAACCTCCGACGACCGTCCGAACTTCTGTCGAACTCTCGAACTCCCAACTGCTAGTCATAGGTGCCCAGCAAGCCAATCACGTGAGTGATGGCACGTGTGACTTGATACAGAATCTTTTTGCTTATTATATTTTGGCGTATATCACTTTATAACTATTGCATAAATGCATATATATTGTGATGTCCTTGGATTTGTGCAATGGGAATCGGATCGTGATGAGATCACGATAATGAGATCGATTCACCTTTAAACACATATCCTAAATAATCCCGGTCATAGGTTACTCGAGAGGGACATCGTGATAACCGGATAGACTGGTGTGCTGTATACCCGTCCATATGATGGATGCAGCTGGTCTCATAGCTGCTCGTGTAGGGACACTAGGGATACAGTACAGGTGCTCATTGGAGAATGAGTTCACTAATTGATCCGCTTACGGAATGCTGGATGGTTGATGATGCCTTATTGTCAGACAGTGATTCCGTAGTCCTAGTGGTGTATCTGGTCCTTAGACTTGAGACACCAAAGATGTCCTGTATGAGTGCTCCACTCATTGATACCAGACTTATAGGTTTGGCTGTCCCCAGATCTAGTAAAGCTGGTCATTGGGAGTGGTAGTCGACCTTACGAGGGCTATTGAGTGTCAATAGAGGATCATCCACTCTCGGCGTCATGAGAGGAATATCCTATGTGTTCTTGCTCAGACAAATCCCTGGCCAGGGTCATTCGGGTTGAGAGAGAAAGAGTTCTCCGGGAGAATCCGATAAGAGCGAGACTCGAATAGAAACCGTATGGGTCTGACAGCACCATGCTCGATATACGGTCTCTGGGATATTAGATGGATGAGGGACTATAGGTACATGGTAACTGAGGACAGACAGGTCCAATGGATTGGATTCCCCTGTATCGTCTGGGGACTACGGCGTAGTGGCCTAGTACTTCCATAGTCGATGAGTCGAGTGAATTATTACAGAGATAATAATTCACTGAGTTAGAAGGAGTTCTGACAGGTATGACTCACGGCCAGCTCGATATTGGGCCTAGAGGGTCACACACATATGGTAGGCATTGCGATGAGTAGAGGTTCGGATATGAGATATCTGACGGAGCCCTTGTCTTATTGGATGCAGATCCAATACCCACTAGGGAAAGGACCCATTAGGGTTTTGACACGGGATCTCTATAAATAGGAGGGATTCACAGCCTCATAGGCTAGAGTCTTTGCATGCCCTTCCTATTCTCCTCTCCCTCTCCACCTCAGAGTAGGCCTGGAGTTTTGAGGAGCGTCGTCGCAACCCTGCTGTGTGGATCACCGCTAGAGAGGAGGACGCTTGACCTCCTTCACCCTCTCCTAAGGATCTGCAAGGAAACAGGGATATACGATCTCCCTAGGTAACACAATCAATATACGCAGTTTTGTGTTTTGCGGATTTTTGCGCACCAATCTTCGCACGACGACGAACATCTTTTTGGGAATCGGGGATTTTTGTTTTCTTGTTCTTCCGCTGCGCATATGATGTCGCCCCCCCTATGATTTCCCAACAGTGGTATTGGAGCCAGGTTGTTCGTGCGAATGATTGGTTTTGAACTGCGTGTATTGTGTTTAGGAAGAATTTTGACGTCAAAATCGTTGACGCAAAAGCGAGGAAGGGCAGCAACAGTTGCTGCCCTCGATCTGCCTGCAGCCACCTGCAGCGGCAGCCGCAGTCGCAGCCAGGCAGCACAGCGCCGGCGCATGCGCAAGCGCTGTGTCTGCAGCAGCCGGCCGGCGGCCTGCTTGCAGCAGGCTTGCTGCCGGCGGGGCTGGCAGCCCGCGGGTAGAGGCGCCTGCGGCCGCTGAGCCCGCGGGTAGAGGCGTCGCGGGGCAGCAGCGCGGGCTGAGGCACCGCAGGGCAGCGGCGCCTGTGGCCGCTGCTCCCACGGGCAAAAACCCCGCAGGGGCGGCCGCCAGCGAGGCAGCACCGCCTGCGGGCGCTGCCTCGCCGGCAGGACTGCCCGCGGAGGCGGCGACGCCCGCAGGCGAGGGCAGCGCCCCGCCCCTCGCCGCACAGGCCGCCGCCGGCAGGGTGGCGGCGGCGGCAGCAGCGAAAAGGGGAAAGGGCATTAGGGTTTTCTGGGAAAAAGACAGTTTTGCCCCTCGGAATTTGAGAAATTCCAATTTCTGTCTTTTGTCCAAATTACGAAAATACCCTTAGGAATTGAGAAATTCCCTACATGTCCCTGATTTCAGAAAAATATTAATTAATTAAAAGGTTTAGTTGATTATTATTTTATTATTATCTAGTAGTCCTACAATGATCATGATTATTTATACATGTGATGTATGATGTGTGGACGGATGATCATGGACCGTGTGATGTGTGTACTTGTGATTATTATTATTGAGGTCTGCGAACCTCCATTATATTTCTCGTTTATTGTCCGGCCTGCGTGCCTATGATTAAGTTGTAATCACATGAGGAGGCGCAGCGGGAGCGTGGATGCGATAGAGGGACCCATGAGACGGACGATCGTGTTGCATGGAGATGCATCAAGATGTCGACGAAACCGACGAGGACGAGATGGACGATCACAGGGCATGGAGATGCACCGTTGCACACATAGATCTTGATGTGAGTGATTAGGCCTACTGGCTCGGGCCTAATCATATTAGGTTGTGGTCCATGATCATCTGGTGTGATTGCTTATACACATACTAGATATGTATATATATTTGCATGCGATGTAGATATATATTAAATATGTATATGTGTGACATGTCATATTAGGAGACCAAATTATAGAAACATCTCTCGATAAAATTAAGTCGGTAAACGTGAGGCAATTAGATTGACCCACGTGGCCTTCCATCGTTATGAGTAGGAACCGAATCCCGGTGTAGGTTGAGTTGGTCGAGTCCCTCGAGACTCACCTATATCGCGATTCGCTATCCTGCTTACGACATAGAGATGTCACCGGTGACCTGAGGGCATGATATGCTTGGTCGAGTCCCTCGAGGGTATATCATCAAATCAGACTCATCTTGTAACGAAGGTGTTGACTTAACCGAGCATCATGGTTGGTCGAGTCCCTCGAGGCCATGGTGATTCGGAGGCCGAACAGGACGGGAATCACAAGGAGTTGTGATCGGCAAGAGTTGTCTACCTTTTAGGCTTAGTGTGATTGGTCGAGTCCCTCGAGGTTACACTAAGACGCTGATTGGATCCTGATCCCCACTAGAAGTCTGCCGGAGACTTCCGTTTCACGTGCTGAGGGTGTCGCGTGACTCGTTAGTAAAATAGTGGGAGCATATTAAGATAGAAGTCCATATCTTGATAGTTTTTTTCTTGCAAAATCTGCATGTTATTCATTTTTGCTACATCTTTATTTTCAGAAAATGTCGCTTTCAAATCCCTTACGTGGCATACTTGATGTCAACCGCCTCACTGGTCCAAATTATACGGATTGGCTCCGTAACTTGAGAATTGTTCTCACAGCGGAGAAAATCGTGTACGTCCTTGATACAGTGATGCCTACGCCCGAAGAAGGGGCAAGCGAGGATGAGATCGCTCGCTACGTGAAGTACATTGATGACTCCACTCTTGCTCAGTGCTATATGTTGGGCTCTATGACTCCAGAGTTACAGAGACAACATGAAAAGATGGATGCCAGATCCATTCTCCTACATGTCCGTAAATTGTTTGAGGAACAGGGAAGGACTCAACGATATGAGATATCCAAGAGCCTTTTCCGCGCTAGGATGACTGAGGGGACACCGGTTCAGAACCATGTCCTAAAGATGATTGAGTGGATAGAGAAACTCACAGGTCTAGGAATGGTCCTAGAGGATAACTTGTGTGTGGACATTGTGCTTCAGTCCCTACCAGATTCCTTTTCACAGTTCATAATGAACTTTAATATGAACAAGCTTGAGGTGACTCTCCCAGAGCTCCTCAATATGTTGAGGGAGGCAGAGAGTACTATTAAGAAAGAGAAGCCAGTTCTCTACACTGGTGAGACCAGAAAGAAAAGGAAAGCAGAAAGGTCCATTAAGAAGGGAAAGGGCAAGGGCAAACAAGGTAAAGCAAAGGTTGCTAAGAAAGACCCAACAAAGGACAAAGGCCAGTGCTTCCACTGTGGTAAAGATGGGCATTGGAAAAGAAACTGCAAAGAGTACCTTGCAGAAAGGGCGAAACAAAAGCTTGATGAAGCTTCAGGTATATTCATGATCAGTCTCCATTTGTCAGACTCTTATGATAACACATGGGTATTGGATACCGGTAGTGCTTATCATATATGCAATTCGTTGCAGGTTCTGGCAAGGCCTAGGAGACTGGAGAGAGGCGAGATGGACCTCAAGATGGGTAATGGAGCAAAAGTTGTTGTATTAGCTGTTGGCGAGGTCGCCCTACATCTGCCTAGTGGAGCTTTTATTGCATTAGATGCATGTTATTTTGTTCCTTCTATTATCAAAAACATTATCTCCATTTCATGTTTAACAGTTAGTGGATATAAATTTGTTTTTGAGAACAATGGTTGTTCGATATTATTAGATGATAAGATCATCACGAAAGGAACATTGCATAATGGTTTATTTATGTTAGACACCACTCCACATATCATGAATATAAATGTGTCCAAAAGGAAACGAGATGAGTTGAACAGTGCATACATGTGGCATTGTAGGCTAGGTCACATCCATGAAAGAAGGATTCAAAAGTTGCTAAATGATGGATATCTAGATCCATTCGACTATGTGTCATATGCAACTTGTGAGCCTTGCATTCGTGGAAAACTGACCAACTCTCCATTTAGTGGAACTGGAGAGAGAGCCACTGAGTTGTTGGAACTCATACATAGTGATGTATGTGGACCCATGTCAACTCATGCCATTGGAGGTTACTCCTACTTCATTACATTTACTGATGATTTCTCAAGGTATGGATATGTGTACTTAATGAAGTACAAGTCCGAGGCCTTTGAGAAATTCAGAGAGTATAAGAATGAGGTGGAGAACCAGACTGGAAAGAGTATCAAAACTCTTCGATCAGATCGAGGAGGTGAGTACTTAAGTACAGAGTTTACTCACTTCCTCAAGGACCATGGGATATTATCCCAATGGACACCTCCTTATACACCTCAGCTCAATGGTGTCTCTGAAAGGAGAAATCGTACATTATTAGATATGGTACGGTCCATGATGAGTTTCGCTGACCTACCCATCTCATTCTGGGGATATGCCCTAGAAACCGCAGCTTACCTTCTGAACAGAGTTCCAACTAAGTCGGTGCTGTCTACACCATATGAGATATGGAAAGGGAAGAAGCCTGATCTTAAAGTAGTTAAGATTTGGGGCTGCTCTGCCCATGTTAAAAGACACAACCCCGATAAGTTAGAATCAAGGACAGGGCGATGTAAATTTGTGGGATACCCCAAGGAAACTTGTGGATATTACTTCTATCATCTCGAGGACCAAAAGGTCTTTGTAGCTAAGAGAGCAGTGTTCCTTGAGAAGGAACACATTCTTGACGGAGACAGTGGGAGAATGATAGAATTGAGCGAGGTTGGAGAACCAAGCTCAAGCACCACTCTACAGCCCGAGTCTGTTCAGGTATCTAATACACAAGTTTCAACTTTACGCAGGTCTGATAGAGTATCCCATCCTCCTGAGAGATATGTGGGACATATTAGAGCAGAGGATGTAGAGGATATTGATCCTCAGACCTACGAGGAGGCTATTATGAGTATAGACTCCGGGAAGTGGAAAGAAGCCATGAATTCTGAGATGGATTCTATGTACTCCAATAAGGTTTGGAACCTAGTTGATGCACCCGAAGGTATTGTACCCATCGGTTGCAAGTGGATCTTTAAGAAAAAGATCGGAGTAGATGGAAAGGTAGAGACCTATAAAGCAAGGCTAGTGGCTAAGGGGTATCGTCAAAGGCAAGGTGTTGACTACGACGAAACTTTCTCACCCGTAGCAATGCTAAAATCCATCAGAATTCTATTGGCTATTGCAGCACACTATGATTATGAGATCTGGCAGATGGATGTGAAAACCGCATTCCTCAACGGGAACCTGGAGGAGGAGGTGTATATGATGCAACCTGAGGGATTCGTGTCCAAGAACTGCCCAGATAAGGTGTGTAGGTTGCTTAGATCCATTTATGGACTAAAGCAAGCTTCCCGAAGTTGGAACATAAGATTTGATGAGGCAATCAGATCTTATGACTTCGTTAAGAACGAAGATGAGCCTTGTGTATACAGAAAGGTAAGTGGGAGCGCTGTTAGTTTTTTGGTGTTATATGTGGATGACATCCTCATCATTGGGAATGACATAGGAATGCTATCCACAATAAAGGCTTGGTTATCTAGACACTTCTCCATGAAGGACTTAGGAGAAGCATCTTATATCTTGGGGATTAGAATCTATAGAGATAGATCCAAAAGGATGCTTGGCTTGTCCCAGTCCAGGTACATAGAAACTATTGTCAAAAGGTTTGGCATGGAAAATTCCAAAAGAGGTCTCATACCGATGAGACATGGGATATCGCTTTTTATGAGTATGTCCCCAAAGACTCCAGAAGAAAGGGCGAACATGGATATGATACCTTATGCCTCAGCAATAGGGTCTATCATGTATGCCATGCTATGTACTAGGCCTGATATAGCGCATGCTCTGAGTGTCACGAGCAGGTATCAGGCGGATCCAGGCTTGGAGCACTGGAAAGCAGTAAAGTGTATCCTTAAGTACTTGAGAAGGACTAAGGATCTTTTACTAGTATATGGAGGTAATAGCCTTAAGGTTGAAGGCTACACTGACTCAAGTTTTCAGTCTGATGTCGATGATAGCAAGTCGAATTCAGGGTATGTGTACATCTTGAATGGAGGAGCAGTGTGCTGGAAGAGTTCCAAGCAAGATACCACTGCTGACTCGACCACAGAGGCGGAGTACATTGCTGCATCAGATGCAGCAAAGGAGGGAGTCTGGTTGAAGAAGTTCATCACAGATTTGGGAGTCGTGCCGGATAGTGAGGAGCCGATTTCCCTATATTGCGACAACAACGGGGCAATTGCTCAAGCGAAGGAACCTAGGTCTCATCAGAAATCTAAGCATGTTCTGAGGAGGTTCCACCTTATCAGAGAGATCGTGACCCGAGGAGATGTAGTAGTGGAAAGAGTTCCATCCGACGATAACATTGTAGATCCACTGACAAAGCCGTTGTCTCAGATTGTCTTTGAGCGTCACAGGGGTCTGATGGGGATCAGACACATAGGTGATTGGCTTTAGGTCAAGTGGGAGATTGCTAGTCAAAGGTGCCCAGCAAGCCAATCACGTGAGTGATGGCACGTGTGACTTGATACAGAATCTTTTTGCTTATTATATTTTGGCGTATATCACTTTATAACTATTGCATAAATGCATATATATTGTGATGTCCTTGGATTTGTGCAATGGGAATCGGATCGTGATGAGATCACGATAATGAGATCGATTCACCTTTAAACACATATCCTAAATAATCCCGGTCATAGGTTACTCGAGAGGGACATCGTGTTAATCGGATAGACTGGTGTGCTGTATACCCGTCCATATGATGGATGCAGCTGGTCTCATAGCTGCTCGTGTAGGGACACTAGGGATACAGTACAGGTGCTCATTGGAGAATGAGTTCACTGATTGATCCGCTTACGGAATGCTGGATGGTTGATGATGCCTTATTGTCAGACAGTGATTCCGTAGTCCTAGTGGTGTATCTGGTCCTTAGACTTGAGACACCAAGGATGTCCTGTATGAGTGCTCCACTCTTTGATACCAGACTTATAGGTTTGGCTGTCCCCAGATCTAGTACAGCTGGTCATTGGGAGTGGTAGTCGACCTTACGAGGGCTATTGAGTGTCAATAGAGGATCATCCACTCTCGGCGTCATGAGAGGAATATCCTATGTGTTCTTGCTCAGACAAATCCCTGGCCAGGGTCATTCGGGTTGAGAGAGAAAGAGTTCTCCGGGAGAATCCGATAAGAGCGAGACTCGAATAGAAACCGTATGGGTCTGACAGCACCATGCTCGATATACGGTCTCTGGGATATTAGATGGATGAGGGACTATAGGTACATGGTAACTGAGGACAGACAGGTCCAATGGATTGGATTCCCCTGTATCGTCTGGGGACTACGGCGTAGTGGCCTAGTACTTCCGTAGTCGATGAGTCGAGTGAATTATTACAGAGATAATAATTCACTGAGTTAGAAGGAGTTCTGACAGGTATGACTCACGGCCAGCTCGATATTGGGCCTAGAGGGTCACACACATATGGTAGGCATTGCGATGAGTAGAGGTTCGGATATGAGATATCCGACGGAGCCCTTGTCTTATTGGATGCAGATCCAATACCCACTAGGGAAAGGACCCATTAGGGTTTTGACACGGGATCTCTATAAATAGGAGGGATTCACAGCCTCATAGGCTAGAGTCTTTGCATGCCCTTCCTATTCTCCTCTCCCTCTCCACCTCAGAGTAGGCCTGGAGTTTTGAGGAGCGTCGTCGCAACCCTACTGTGTGGATCACCGCTAGAGAGGAGGACGCTTGACCTCCTTCACCCTCTCCTAAGGATCTGCAAGGAAACAGGGATATACGATCTCCCTAGGTAACACAATCAATATACGCAGTTTTGTGTTTTGCGGATTTTTGCGCACCAATCTTCGCACGACGACGAACATCTTTTTGGGAATCGGGGATTTTTGTTTTCTTGTTCTTCCGCTGCGCATATGATGTCGCCCCCCCTATGATTTCCCAACACCAACGTGATCATGATCTTGACTCCGGCGCAACTCCTGCTGCTTGTCTAATTTTCATCGTAGTTAATCCTGCACACTTATCTCAACACATAGATTAGACAACAAATGACAATTGACTTCATCATCAAAATCCGAGATTCAACAATCTCCCCCTTTTTTATGATGACAATCAATTGATAATGGAGTTATCCTTAACTCCCCCTATCTATATGCTATTGTTGAGATAAGTCAACCTTGAATTCAAGTGACGTATTGATAAGTTAGATCAGTTAAACTTATCAATACTCCCATCATGATACTCATCATGATGTATCTCTTCAAGAATGATGTCAAAGCTTGACATACATCATCAAGTTTGTATGATTGTGTTTGTAACTATTCACCATGTAATTGAACATTATCATTTAAAGCTGCGAGGGACTATTACATGTTGCACACATATTATCATTCTAGCAAGTTTGCATTTACTTCACAAGATAGGATATTAACTCAAGACATAATGCAAACTATAGCACACGTTCATATATCTCTTGGTGATGCAAGAATGGCATAACCATAACATAGTTTATAGCATTACTCATAGACATGATCATGGCAGTGTTTATCAATTCATATGTTTCTCCCCCTTTGTCATCAACAAAAAGCATGGTAATTGTGATACGAGGAAAACAATATTAGCAAGCTTATAGAGGAATTTTGCATAGATTGCTTTGAACACTTCTTCCCTTTTTTTATGAAAGTGGAATCACTTTATCCCTCAAAGATATTACAGGATGACATACATACACAGGAATCACTTTATCAGATTTATTTCAGGAACTTATTTTTCATGAAACTGTACGAATAAATCTGTTTTATAGCTTTCGAACAAATAAGATGCATTTGGACAAGATTTTGTTGCAGATTTTCATATATAAACATGGCAATCAAGTGATCTGATAATTCAATATAGTCCGAAAAATAAGTTTATTTATTCGGACACATCAACATTCCTAATTCTCTTCTAATGAAATCAAATTGTTCTTCACTTAGAGGTTTTGTAAAAATGTCAGCCAGTTGATGTTTAGTATCGATGAACTCTATGGTTACGTCATGATTAGTGACATGATCTCGTATAAAGTGGTGTCTAATATCAATATGTTTTGTTCTTGAGTGTTGTATAGTATTCTTAGTTAAGCATATTGCACTCGTGTTATCACATTTAATGGGAATATCTTTTAGATTAACTTTGTAATCTTCTAAAGTGTTTTTCATCCATACAACTTGTGCACAGCATGCACTTGCTGCAATATATTCAGCTTCGGTTGTTGATAGAGCAATCGAGCTTTGCTTCTTAGATGACCAGGAAACAAGGGCATGTCCTAAAAATTGACATGATCCTAATGTGCTTTTTCTATCTAGTCTACAGCCAGCAAAGTCCGCATCAGCATAAGCTGTTAACTCAAAATTTTCTGATTTTGGATACCATAATCCTAGATTTGTGGTTCCATTGAGATATCTAAGTATTCTTTTGACTGATTTGAGATGAGATATCTTAGGGTTTGATTGAAATCTAGCACAAAGTCCTACACTGAACATGATGTCTGGTCTGGTGGCAGTGAGGTAAAGTAAACTTCCTATCATACCCCTATAAGTCTTTTGATTGAAGCTTTCTCCACTTTCATCAATTTCTAACTTAGTGGAGGTGCTCATAGGGGTGCTAATAGCCTTTGAGTTGTTCATTTTAAACTTTTTTAATAAATTCATAGCATATTTAGTTTGACTAATAAAGATGCCGTTGCTTAATTGTTTGATTTGTAAACCTAAGAAGAATGTTAATTCTCCCATTAAGCTCATTTCGAATTCAAGACTCATGGTTCTAGCAAAAGATTCATAGAGAGATTCATTTGTAGAGCTAAAGATAATATCATCAACATAAATCTGAACAATGAGAAAATTATTTTCAAAATTCTTGATAAATAATGTAGTATCAACCTTGCCTTTTGTGAAATTATTTTCGATAAGAAATGAACTAAGTCTCTCATACCAAGCCCTTGGGGCTTGTTTTAAACCATAGAGAGCTTTAGTTAATCTAAACACATGATTAGGGAGGCTATTATTTTCAAATCCAGGAGGTTGTTCAACATAAACTTCTTCGGAAATAAAGCCATTTAGAAAAGCGCTTTTAACATCCATTTGAAATAGTTTAAAATTATTACTACTAGCGTAGGCAAGGAGCATCCTTATGGCTTCTAATCGAGCCACAGGAGCGAAGGTTTCTTCGTAATCGATACCTTCTTCTTGGTTGAAACCTTTGACCACTAATCTAGCCTTGTTTCTAACCACGATACCATTTTCATCTTGCTTGTTTCTGAAGACCCATTTAGTACTAATAACTAAATGGTCATTTGGCCTAGGAACAAGCTTCCACACCTCATTTCTCTCAAATTGATTCAATTCATCTTGCATTGCGATAATCCATGAATCATCTTTCATGGCTTCGTCAACGCATTTGGGTTCAATTTGGGAGAGAAAGGCAGCATTTGCACAAAAAGTTTTAAGATCGTGTTTGAACCCCCTTTGACGTGTCTCCTAAGATTAGCTCCTTGGGATGAGCATCTACATACTTCTAATCCTTGGGTAAGGATATTTCGGGAGTGGATGCATCCAAGTTGCTCGTTGGAGAAGGGGTCTCGTTTAAATTCAAAGAATCAAAATTAACATCTTCGTCAAGATCATTTTTCGTGATTTCGGAAATCTCATTGAAAACAACATGAATGGATTCTTCAATAATTAAAGTTCTTTTATTGAAGATACGAAAGGCTTTAGAAATAGTAGAATAACCAAGAAAGATTCCTTCATCAGATTTAGCATCAAATTTTTCTAAGTTGTCCTTTTCATTTAGGATAAAACACTTACTCCCAAAGACTTTAAAATATGAAACATTGGGTTTTTTATTGTTCCATAACTCATAGGGAGTTTTGGTTAGTAGAGGTCTTACTAGAACTCTATTCAAAATGTAGCATGCAGTATTTACGGCTTCAGCCCAAAAATATTTGGGTAGGTTGTATTCATTCAACATGGTTCTTGCCATTTCTTGTAAATTTCGATTTTTTCTTTCTACAACTCCATTTTGTTGAGGATTTCTAGGAGTAGAGAAATTATGATTGTATCCATTGAGTTCACAAAATTCCTGGAAATCATGGTTTTGAAATTCACCACCATGATCACTTCTAATTGACGAAATCATAGAACCTTTCTCATTCTAAACAAGTTTGCAAAACTTGGTAAAATATCTAAGGCATTCACTCTTCTGTTTTAAGAAGTAAGTCCATGTGTATCTGCTATAGTCATCCACAATGACAAAGGCGTATTTGCTACCTCCTAGGCTTGATGTGGAGATAGGTACGGACAAATCCATATGGATCAATTGTAAGGGCCTAGAGGTGCTTATTTGGTTTTTAGATTTGAAGCTACTCTTAATTTGTTTACCTAATTGGCAAGCATCACATACATTGTCTTTGATGAACTTGATATGAGGAATTCCTCTTACAAGTTCTTTGGATTATATTTGAGTGATTAGTTTCATGCTAGCATGACCTAATCTTCTATGCCATATCCAAGCATCCTCATTCAAAGCAGAAAAACACATTTCATTACATAAATTATTGATGTCAATAGTATATACGTTATTTTGTTTTAATGCAATCATAGATATGTTTTTGTGTGGTTTTTCAATGATGCAAGCATTAGATTCAAATATGATAATATATCCTTTATCACATAATTGACTAATGCTCAAGAGGTTATGTTTTAAACTATCCACTAGCAAAACATCTTCAATAGAGAAATTGGATTTGTTACCTATGGTTCCTTTGCCAATGATTTTACCCTTGTTGTTGTCTCCGAAGGTGACATATCCTTCGTCTATGCTAGTGAGCTTAGAGAATTGAGATGGATCCCCGGTCATATGCCTTGAGCATCCACTATCAAGGTACCATCTCTTGCTCCTAGCTTGCGATGGTTTAGTTTTCTACAAGAAAGGATGATGTTTAGGTACCCATTTGCTTTTGGGTGCCTCACAAATAGATCTACATTTTCTATCATGTTGCATAGAATTTGTCATGGTTCCTTTAGGAACCCAAATCAATTTGTTTGGACTAATTTTCTTAAATGGACAATAGTGCGTCTTGTGTCCAAACTTGTAACAAAAGTTGCATTTGCTTTGATGTCTAACATGTAACATGGGGCCTTTTATGAAGGTGGTTGGATTTTGGTGAGGACTTCTCACGAATCCAATTCCACTTCTTATGGGAACGTGACCCTTGTTGGTAAGGATCATGTTTAATGACTTGCTACCAACCTCGAATTTCTTCAAGGTATCCTTAAGTAGCAAGTTTTCTTTTTGGAGAGTTTCTAGATCATGGCATTTTGTGCATGAGCTTAAGCCATCATGATGTTCAGCATTTAACTTATCGAAATTACAAATAAGACTATCATGATGCTTTTTTAGCAATTTGTATTTATTACTAATAGTCTTACACTCATCAAACAATTCATGGAAAGCATTTAATAATTCATCGAATGATAAATCTGCATCTATTGAATTTGTTACCTCGTCTTCGATGGCCATTAAGGCGTAATGAGCAACTTGCTCGGTGTTGGACTCCTCTTCTTCGGATGCGCTCGAGTCATCCCATGTTGCTTGAAGAGCCTTCTTCTTTGATGTTCTCCTTTTTACTTGGGGACAATCACTCTTGTAGTGTCCCGGCTTTTTGCATTCATAGCAGATCACTTGGTCCTTCTTGGGTTCAAGTTTATTTTTTGCATTATTCTTAAACTTGTTTCTTTTAAAGAACTTTTTAAACTTTCTTGTTAGAAGTGCCAAGTCATCATCACAGTCCTCATCACTTGAGTTTTCTCTCAAGTGGCATTCAGAGGTTTTAAGTGCCATATCCTTCCTGTTCTTTGGAAGGATGTCTTCTTGCTCTTCATGAGCTTTACAAGTCATTTCGTAGGTCATTAATGACCCGATTAGTTCTTCAAGAGGGAAGTTGCGCAGATCTTTTGCCTCTTGAATAGCAGTGACTTTAGGATCCCAATTCTTAGGAAGGGATCTTAGTATCTTATTTACGAGTTCAAAATCCGAAAAACTTTTTCCAAGTCCTTTTAGACCATTGACGACATCTGTGAAACGGGTAAACATGTCGCCAATGGTTTCACTTGGTTTCATTCGAAAAAGTTCAAAAGAATGTAACAACAGATTGATTTTTGACTCTTTCACTCTACTTGTGCCCTCGTGGGTCACTTCGAGTGTGTGCCAAATATCAAATGCAGTTTCGCAAGTTGAAACACGATTAAACTCGTTTTTATCAAGTGCGCAAAATAAGGCATTCATAGCCTTTGCATTAAGAGTGAAAGCCTTCTTCTCCAATTCATTCCATTCGATCATTGGAAGAGAAGACTTTGAAAATCCGTTTTCAACAAGGTTCCACAGTTCAAAATCCATAGAAATAAGAAAGATCCTCATTCGGGTCTTCCAGTAGGTGTAGTCCGTCCCACTGAACATGGGTGGACGTGTAATAGAATGCCCCTCTTGGTTTCCGGCGTATGCCATCTCTCTTGGGTTTTAATTCGTTAGAGAGTTAACCTTGCTCTGATACCAATTGTTAGGATCGAGAGCACTAAGAGGGGGCAGGGTGAATTAGTGCAGCGGAAATCTTACAGCAATTTAAAACCGAAAGGTGCGTTCGTTCAATAAAATCTATTATGATGCAAAAGCCGATTCACAGTTTGTATTTAAGCGTAGTTTGCGTCTAAGCGCAGATTGCGTCTAAGAGCAGTTTACGTCTAAACGCAGTTTTACGTCTGAACGCAGTTTTACGTCTGAACGCAGTTTTGCGTCTGAACGCAGTTTTGCGTCTGAACGCAGTTTTACGTCTGAACGCAGTTTTGCGTCTAAACGTGGTTTTACGTCTAAACACAGTTTTGCGTCTAAACGCAGTTTTACGTCTAAACGCAGAAACTGAACTTTGAAAATCTTTTTGTGGATGTGCAGAAAGCAGTTCACAGTTATGAATGGAATCAAAGCGTAAGTGTAAACTGCGATGTAAAGATCGTACGAAAACACCGATTTACGTCTCAATGCAGATTCGGAAAGATCTGAACTTAGAGAATCGTTCGTAAAAGCGCAGAGGGCAGTAGCTATGTAGAAGGTTTGCAGTAATGATAAAGTGCTCAAAAATAAACGCAAACTAGAGATTTAGAGTGGTTTGGTCAGTCTTGACCTACTCCACTTTTGGCTTCCTCCACCGATGAGGTTGCCGACGTCAACTAGAGGCCTTCCTTTAATAGGCGAAGGCCAACTGCCCTTTTACAGTTTCTCTCCTTTTGACAGGCTCAAGAGACAACCTTTACAGATCCTTTCTCTCCTCTCTTTACAACTCAAGACTTTGAAGAACAGAAAGAGGAGAACTTTTGGACTTTACACAATTTTGAGCTCTTAGAATCACAGAAAAGATCAGGAATTTGGAGTGGATCTGTATTTTTTCTGTGCTGAACGGGTGGGGTATTTATAGGCCCTAACCCAGTTCAAATTTGGAGCTCAAAACGATCAAATCCTGGAATTCCGGGATCAGGCGGTTGCACCTCTTGACTGGAGAGGTTGCACCGCCTGGCAGAGCTCGAAGACTGAGCTCAGGCGGATGCACCTCTCTGTCAGGGGTGGTTGCACCTTTCTGCCAGAGCTCGAAGACCGAGCTCAAGCGGTGCATCTCCTGACCAGAGAGGTTGCACCTCTCTGCCAGAGGTGGTTGCACCTCTCTGCCAGAGCTCGAAGACCGAGCTCAGGCGGTGCATCTCCTGTCCAGATAGGTTGCTCCTCTCTGCCAGAGCTCGAAGACCGAGCTCGGTGGTTGCACCTCTTGGCAGAGCTCGAAACTTGAGCTCTGGCAGTGCTACCTCTTGACAGAGGAGGTTGCACTGCCCAGTCTCGCTTGGAGACTGAGCCCTGGGCAGTTACACCTCTTGGCTGGGGCGATTGCACCT
This sequence comes from Musa acuminata AAA Group, assembly GCF_036884655.1. Lineage (NCBI taxonomy): Eukaryota > Viridiplantae > Streptophyta > Magnoliopsida > Zingiberales > Musaceae > Musa > Musa acuminata. The sequence goes on along the minus strand of NC_088345.1, from coordinate 26,166,438 downwards.
CCCACAGCACCTTGGGTCCGAATGGGTTGAACCATTCGACCCAATTTGAGTTCTTCAGGGGCCCAATTGCCCCAGGATTAAGCTAATGGGTTCACCTCCCATTTCTAACTTAATCAACGTGCTAACTATGATTAAATCTAAGACAATTTCTGCAGCTTTGCTTCGGTACGTCAATCGCTTCTTCTGGCGAGTTTCCGGCGAACTTCCGTCGATCATCCGATGAACCCTCGGTGATGCTTCTGCGGACTTCCGGCAAACTCCTGGATTTTGCGACGATCCACTTAGCGAGTTCCGACGAGCTTCGCTTGGCAAGCTTCCGGACTTCTCAGATCTGTTCTTGCAGAACCTCCGACGACCGTCCGAACTTCCGTCGAACTCTCGAACTCCCAACGTAATCATGATCTTGACTCCGGCGCAACTCCTGCTGCTTGTCTAACTTTCATCGTAGTTAATCCTACACACTTATCTCAACACATAGATTAGACAACAAATGACAATTGACTTCATCATCAAAATTCGAGATTCAACATTTTCACCATAGATGCATCCGCAGTTTTGTGGTACCGAAAATATCGCTCCACGCGTGAGATCCGAATTTGAGTTCAGTAAAGAGCGTCCGAATCTTATCCTCCATTCGTGCCTCGAAGGCTTCAAATTTAGCATTGATTACCTCCTTAGATACCATAGTATATGCCGCCAAATCTGTGATATTAAGATCTCTCCTTTATTGTCAGGTTAAAAGCATGTATTGGTTGAGAGAGGTGATGGTCGAAAGGGTTGGTAGATTGGTGGATGTAGGCTATGGTTTAGGCTTGTTTTGTGGCTATTTTGGGTGCAGTTTGAGGGTGTGGTTTGGTGGAGTTTTAGGGCTGTAGATGAAAGTTTTGGATCTATGGTAGATGGTAGCAAAGGTTTGATAGAAATAAGTGGAAGTTGCAGCAAGTATGTGTTGTCTTGTAAGAGTAGAATTGTCGTCGAAGAAACAATGGTTTCTCGACGTAATTTCCACCAAAAACTTGAGAGAATTGAGGAGAGAATTGATAGAAAAATCACAGTTTATATGACAGCAAGGATATCTAATTTAATCAAGAAAATTTCGGCAGTATAACAGTAAGGAAATTGGTGCAAGTTGCGTTTGCAGAATTCTCGTCGAAAAATTTCAGCGGGTTACGACGAAAATTTGCAGCAACATAAAATCATTTTTAGTGATGAATTTCTTAATAGATCAATCTTAGATGGAAGCCAAGATGATCTATGAAGTGTATAAGAAATTTCATTCAAAAAAGATTGCAAATAGATGGGTTAAGGCAACAATATGCGGCTGAAATTTTCTACAGTACAAATTTTTAGGTATAGCAGAATGGACATAAAAGATCAGTGGTTTATATTGAGAATTTTTTGATGAAACCAAAGGGAAATCTACTATTAGGAAGTGTCAAAGCTATCATAAAAATTTCATAGAGATTTGGATAGAAACAATGTAGTATCAAGATCAAACAAACAGTTCTATGCGGCTGAAATTTTACAGTGCAGATTTTCAAGTTTAGTAGATTAGACGTAAAAGATCAATGGTTTATATTGACAATTTTTTGAAAAAACCAAAGGGAAATCTGCTGTTAGGAAGTGTCAAAGATGTCATAAAAATTTTATAGAAATTTAGATAGAAAAAGCACAGTAGCAAGATCAAACAGATGGTGCTATGCGGCTGGAATTCTGCAATGTATCTTTCGTTATAGAGATGAAAACTTTGTGACGAAAGGTTTATGTAGCAATATAGGAACGGTTTTTTTTTTTGGATTTTTGAATAAAGATAACTAAATTGCAGCAGCAGTAAGGTAGGAAACCAGAACCTGTTGCAATTCACGGGGAGATCAAAGGATGATCCACGGTGGTGGAGATGATGGCGAAATTCAACGACGATCTTTTAAGCAATTGTGGGAATTGCTTTGGGCGGTTGTGGAGGGCTGATGGATGGCAATGGAAGGGCAGCGAGATGCCAAGAACGCTGCTATGATACCAGGTGTTAGAACCCTTGCAGATTCTAAACTTGGGGTTGATCTCTTTAGGGGATCGGCCTCCTTGGAACTCTATAAGGGTTCCTCCCTCCAAGTTGCTGCTCAAAGGCTGCAGAAAAGATTCATCTATTGCTTATGAAAAGAGAAGGAATATATGGCTATTTATAGGGCTTCTAAACCCTAACTCCTAATAGGACTCCTACTTAAGACTCTTACTTCTAACCAACTCCTAGTATGACTCCTAGTCAAAAGTCCTATTCCCTTACAACTCCTAATTCTTCTCTAAGAAAACACCTCCTAAATGAATACCCCTCTCAATTAGGACTCTCCTAGCTAGAGTCCTAACAATATATCCCTCTCAATTAGGACTCTCCTAGTTAGAGTTCTAACAGTTTTACATGAATGTCCCTCTCAATTAGGACTCTCCAAGCTAGAGTCCTAACAATATTATCCCAATGGACACCTCCTTATACACCTCAGCTCAATGGTGTCTTTGAAAGGAGAAATCATACGCTATTAGACATGGTACGATCCATGATGTGTTTCGCTGACCTACCCATCTCATTCTGGGGATATGCCCTAGAAACCACAGCTTACCTTCTGAACAGAGTTCCAACTAAGTTGGTAGTGTCTACACCATATGAGATATGGAAAGGGAGGAAGCCGGATCTTAAGGTTGTTAAGATTTGGGGCTGCCCTGCCCACGTTAAAAGATACAACCCCGATAAGTTAGAATCAAGGACATAGCTATGCAAATTTGTGAGATTCCTCAAGAAAACTTATGGGTATATTTCTATCAACCTCGAGGACCAAAATGTCTTTGTAGCTAAGAGACCAGTGTTCCTTGAGAAGGAACACATTCTTGGCGGAGATAGTGGGAGAATGATAGAGTTGAGCGAGGTTGGAGAACCAAGCTCAAGCACCACTCTACAGCCCGAGTCTGTTCAGGTACCTAATACACAAGTTTCAACTCTAGGTAGGTCTGATAGAGTATCCCATCCTCCTGAGAGATATGTGGGACATATTAGAGGAGAGGATGTTGAGGATATTGATCCTTAGACCTACGATGAGGCTACTAAGAACCCAAGAAGACCACTTGAAAGAAAACTCAAGTGATGAGGACCTTGATGTAGATTTGGTATTCTTAACAAGAAAATTCAAAAAATTCATAAAATGGAATAAATTTAAAAATGACACTAAAAATAAATTTAAACCTAAGAAAGATCAAGTAACATGCTACGAATGCATAAGCCGGGATATTACAAGAGCGAATGTCCCCTAGCATAGAAGAGGTAACCAAAGAATAAGGCTCTTAAAGCAACATGGGATGACTCAACTACATCCAAATAAGAGGAGCCAACCAACACCGAGCAAGTTGCTCACTATGCACTAATGGCCATTGGAGATGAGGTAACAAGTTCATTTGATGCAAATTTATCCTTTGATGAACTATTAAATGCTTTTTATGATTTATTTGATGAATGCAAATCAATTAGTAAAAAATATAAATTGTTGGAAAAAAAGTATGCTTCTCTTGTTAGTGATTTCGATAGATTAAAAGTTGAGCACAATGATAGTTTAGCTCTATGTATGAAATGTGATGAACTAAAAAGACTTAGAAAGGAAAACTTGCTACTCAAAGAAACCTTAGAGAAATTTGAAGTTGGTAGCAAGTCCTTGAACATGATCCTTACTAACAAGTGTCACATTCATAGAAAAGGCAAAATCGGATTTATGAGTAGCTCTCACCAAAATTCAACCACCTTTGTTAAAGGCCCTATTTTGCATGTTTCTCCCCAAAACAAATGCAACTTTTATTACAAATTTGGGCATGTAGCTTATCATTGTCCATTCAAGAAATATAGTCCACATAAATTGATTTGGATTCCTAAAAGAACCTCAAATGACTCAATGCAACATGATAAGCTATGTAGATTAATTTTTGAAGTACCCAAGGTCAAATGGGTATCTAAAAATCATCCTTTTTTATAGAAAAATATACCATCATAAGCTAGGAGTAAGAGATGGTACCTTGATAGTGGATGCTCAAGGCATATGATTGAAGATCCATCTTAATTCTCTAAGCTTACTAGCATAGACGAAGGATATGTCACCTTCGGAGACAATAATAAGGGTAAAATCATTGGCAAAGGAATCATAGGTAACAAATCCAACTTCTTTATTGAAGATGTATTATTGGTTGATAGCTTAAAGCATAATCTCTTAAGCATTAGTCAATTGTGTGATAAAGGATACATCATTAGATTTGAATCCAATGCTTAAATTATTGAAAAACTACACAAAAACACATCTATGATTGCCTTAAAACAAAATAATATATACACTATCGACATTAATTATCTATGTAATGAAATGTGCTTTTCAATTTTGAGTGACGATGCTTGGCTTTGGCATAGGAGATTAAGTTATGCTAGCATTAAACTAATCTCTCAAATTTCATCTAAAGGACTTGTAAGAGGAATTCCTTATATCAAGTTCATCAAAGTTAATGTATGTGATGCATGTCAACTAGGAAAATAAATAAAAGGTAGCTTCAAACCTATGAACCAAATAAGCACCTCTAGACCTTTGCAATTGATCCATATGGACTTATTCGGACCAATTGCTACATTAAGCTTGGGAGGTAGCAAATTCGCATTTGTCATCGTGGATGATTATAGTAGATACACATGGACTTATTTTTTAGCACACAAAAGTGAATGCTTTAGGAATTTCTCTAAGTTTTGTAAACTTGTTCAAAATGAAAAGGGTTTTATGATTTCATTAATTCAAAGTAATCACAGTAGTGAATTTAAAAACCATGATTTCCAACAATTTTATGAATCTAATGGATACAACCACAACTTCTCTACTCCAAGAAATCCTCAACAAAATAGAGTAGTAGGAAGAAAGAATAGAAACTTATAAGAAATGATAAGAATTATGTTAAACGAACATAGCCTACCCAAATATTTTTCGGTCGAAGTCGTAAATATGACATGCTATGTTATGAATAGGGTTCTAGTAAGACTACTACTTTCCAAAACTCCTTATGAGTTGTGGAACAACAAAAAACCCAACGTTTCATACTTTAAAGTTTTCGGATGTAAATGTTTAATTTTGAATGAAAAAGATGCCTTAGGTATATTTGATGCAAAATCCGATGAAGGAATTTTTCTTAGCTATTCTTTTGTTTCTAAAGTATTTCGTATCTTTAATAAAAGACTTTGATTATAGAAGAATCTATTCATGTTGTTTTTAATGAAGTTTTCGAAGTGGAGAAAAATGATTTTGATGATGATGTTAATTTTGATTCTTTAAATTTAAATGAAACCCCTTCTCCGATGTATCTTATTCAAAAACATCCTTACCCAAGGATTGAAAGTATGTAGATGTTCATCCTAAGGAGCTAATCATAGGAGACACATCTAAAGGGGTTCAGACTCGTTCCTCTCTTAAGAATTTTTATGTATACGCCACTTTTCTCTCCCAAATTAAACCTACATGCATTGACGAGGCCTTGAAAGATGATTCATGGGTCATCACAATGCAAGATGAGTTAAATCAATTTGAGAGAAATGAGGTGCGGAAGCTTGTTCCGAGGCCAAATGACCATTTAGTTATTGGTACTAAATGGGTCTTTAGAAACAAGCAAGATGAACTTGGTATCGTGGTTATAAATAAGACTAGATTAGTGGCCAAAGGTTTTAACCAAGAAGAAGGGATCGATTATGAAGAGACCATTGCTCCTGTAGCACGATTAGAAGCTATAAGGATGCTCATTGCCTATACTAGTAGTAATAATTTTAAGTTGTTTCAAATGGATGTTAAAAGTGTTTTTCTTAATGGCTTTATTTCCGAAGAAGTTTATATTGAATGACCTCCCAGATTTGAGAATGATAATCTCCCTAATTATATGTTTAAATTGACTAAAGCTCTCTATGGTTTAAAATAAGCCCCAAGGGCTTGGTATGAGAGACTTAGCTCTTTTTTTATTCTAAATAATTTCTTTAAAGGCAAGGTCGATACTATATTGTTTATCAAAAATTTTAAAAATAATTTTTTTATTGTTCAAATTTATGTTGATGATATTATTTTCGATTCCACGAATGAATCTCTATGTGAATTATTTACTAAAAGTATGAGTCTTGAATTTGAAATGAGCCTAATGAGAGAACTAACCTTCTTTTTAGGCTTACAAATCAAATAACTAAGTAATAATATTTTTATTAGTCAAACAAAGTATTCTTTAGATTTGTTAAAAATGTTTAATATGGATAGCTCAAAGGTTATCAACACTCCTATGAGCACCTCCACTAAGTTAGATATTGATGAAAATGGAGAAAGCTTTGATAAAAAAACTTATAGGGGTATGATAGAAAGTTTACTATACCTCACTGCAACTAGACCGAATATCATGTTTAGTGTAGGACTTTGTGCTAGGTTTCAATCTAATTCTAAAATATCTCACCTTAAACCGGTTAAGAGAATTCTTAGATATCTAAAAGGTATCACTAATCTAGGATTATGGTATCTAAAATCTGAGAACTTTGAACTAATTACTTATGCTGATGCAGATTTTGCTAGATGTAGATTAGATTAAAAAAAACACATCCGGAACATGTCAATTTTTAGGACACGCACTTGTTTCTTGGTCTTCCAAGAAACAAAACTCAGTTGCACTATCTACAATCGAAGCTAAGTACATTGCGATTAGTGTATATTATGCACAAGTTTTGTAGATGAAAAATACTTTAGAAGATTATAAGATTCATCTAAAAAATATTCCCATAAAATGTGACAACACAAGTGCAATATGTTTAATAAAAAATGTCATTCAACACTCTAGAACTAAATATATTGATATTATGCATCACTTTATACGAGATCATATCAATAATCATGATGTAATCTTAGAGTTTAACGATACAAAACATCAATTAGTCAATATTTTTACAAAGCCTTCAAGTGAAGAACAATTTGACTTTATTATAAGAGAATTGGGAATGTTAATTTGTTCGAATGCATGAATTTAATATATATCTTTTCTGGACTGTCTTTCTCTTAATGTATTTTATGAATAGAGCTTTCATAAATTTATTTCATTTTTATCTTCCTTGATATGAAGATTACTTCATATCCTAGCTCCATCACTTAATGATTTTTTTTTTTAGAAACAAATTCGTGATTTATGAAGTCTCATTCATGTGATGCTCCTCTCCCATGAAGTCTTCCTTATTCTTCTTGTGAAAGATGAATTTTATAAATTCAAATGGATATCTTAATCTTGAAAGATGAATTTTTCTGTGCGATAATTATTTGCAAGATTGGGGATTTGATTTCATATAGATATCTTGATCCTTTTCATGAATCCCTTCTCTTTGTCAAAATGAAAGCATATTTTAATGAAAACTTATTTATTATTTTTTACTTGATTTAAATTATTTCATAAATTTAATTTTTAATGGATTCCCTCCTTACCTTCCTTCCTCTTCTTCATGCAAAGTTATGATGACAAAGGGGGAGAAGTTGATGGAATCTATCACTTTAATGTTGACAACATTTAATGATGAGAAATTTTGAGTGTAAAACTTGCTTAATTTTTTTTTTTTATTACACTTGCATTGTTAAATTGTTCTACTTTTTGTTGATGACAAAGGGAGAGAAATAATACCAAAATATGATAAATTAAAAAATAATATCAAAATATGGTAAATTAATGACAAATGTATGTAATGTATTTCATCATATATACTTGAAATGTTTGCTTAATAAATTTCTTTTATTATAATAAGATATCTAGAGCTTATCTTGTTATTTTACAATTGCTATCTTAACATAAAATGATGAATTGCTATCTTTGTCATCTTTCATATTTGAAATATCATACTTAAAAATGGATGTCATGCCTTGATATCATTTTGATAAATACTTGGCATATTTTAAGAATGTTAGATCATGATATGAATCATGATGTCCATGTTGATAAGTTTAATGAACTTAACTTATCGGTTTAATTCTTGAATTCAAAGGCCTTGAATTCAAGAATGTCTTTTTCTCAATTATGATATATTGATAGGGGGAGTTAAGATTAACTCCATCACCAATTGGTTGTCATCATCAAAAAGGAGGAGATTGTTGAATCTCAGATTTTTATAATAAAATCAATTGGTAAATTATTTGATCTATTCCTTGTGTTGAGATAAGTGTACAGGATTAACTACGATAGCAATAAGACGTAAAATAGATGATGGACCAGAGTCAAAGACTTGGACGATATAACGAGAGCTCGCCAAGAGTTCATTATGAGATCACCAAAAGCACGTTGGAAAACTCACTCGCCGAAAGCTCATCGGGAGATCGCCGAAAGCACACTGGAAGACTAGCCGAGAGTTGGTCGAGAGTTCATCGAAGACTCGCTGAAAAGTTCGTCGGAGGATCGCCGAGTGAAAAATTGACGTACCAGACCATACTTGGCTTAATCATAGTTAGAATGATAATTAGAGTAGATTTGGGAGGTAATCCCATCAATTATGTTAGGGGCCAACTAGGCTCGGAGTTGTGCCAGTTTGGGTCGGATTCAATGCCTAACTAGGATGCTGAATTCCTAGCCAACAATGGCACCGCTTGGAAAGCTGCACCCCAGGTGGTCTAGGCGGTGGTACCACCAGTAGTAAATACTGCCAGTGGTGGTACCGCCAGAGCTTGGTCTCCGAGCTCTATCAGGCAACGGTACTACCCAGTGTCAGGTGACAAGCGAAGGTATCACCCAATAATGGCAGTGGTATCATTAGTACCCTAAAAATCCAGGATGAGACACTTTTTTGCTCCATTTTTGAAAGCTATTGGGGCCTATAAATATCTCACTCTTTTCTGCATGAAAAGGCACTAAAGTGTAATTATAATATTGAATCTTTGGGGTGTAAAAGTGCTAGAATTTTCCTCCTCCCTCTCTTAGCTTTGTAACCATTCAAGAAAGAGGAGTAAGGCTTGTAAGGGTTCTCTCCTAAACCCGACAAAAGGAGAAAGAGTTGTAAAAGGTGATTGGTCTTCACCGATTAAAAGAAGGCCTTTAGTGGATGCCGGTGACCTCGACAGATGAGGAACCCGAAAGCAGATGTAGGTCACATTGACCGAACCACTCTAAATTATGGTTTGTATTTCGTTTTGAGCAATTTACTTTAACTATAAATCATTTCATAGCAAACTGCTTCTCCTCCTCATCTTACTTTCACTATACTTACGCTCTCTTACTTTTCAAGTTGCTATATTTCTGAATCGATTTTCATCAAATGTACGAAATATTTTACAAAATCGAAGAATTCACCCCCCCCCCCCCCCCCCCCCTCTTAGTGTCGCTCTTATCCTAACAAAACTTATCTTTGATATCTTTCATATTAAGATTGGAACATTGATGTAAATTTTGCACCATTATATCACTCCCTTCTTTTTGATAATGACAAAGGGAGAGAGAGAGAAATGCTAGCTTGCACATCTCAAAGAGAAGCAAAAACTTGCTAGCTTGCACATCTCAAGAGAAGCAAAAACTTACTTGCTTGCACATCTCAAAGAGAAGTAAAAACTTGCACATTTATTTTTTTTGTTGATGACAAAGGGGGAGAAGTTGATTGTACTATTTGATGATTTAAAATTTTGATGATATGGAATTATGCATGTGATGATATGTTAACTCATGTTTTGAAATTATGATATACTTTGATGATTTGAAATTATGTATGCAATAATTATTTTGACTTTTGATATGACCTTAGCAAAGAAAGGTCATTAAAATTATTTCAACTTTAATTCAAAGACTAGCATTAGATGGTTATTATTTTCTGAATTCAAGTTTATTTCAATATGCAATATAGATAGGGAAAGTTTAGTTAAAACTCTGTCATCAATTGTTTATCATCATAAAAAAGGAGGAGATTATTGAATCTCAGATTTTGATGATAAAATCAATTGATGAGTATATGAACAATGAGTGTTTGAGAAAAGTGATGTAGGACAAAACTTCGATTATAGACTTGAATCATTAAAGTAGAACCAAACGTTAGGCCAAAGAGTATTATATCATAAATTGGACGTCGGGTTGAAGGATTGGTCGACATACTGGAGGATGGACTTCATGCTATAAGTTCACGCATCGGGCCGGAAGGAACGAGTATTGCGCGAAGAAGATCAGATGCTGCAGGAGGTCAACATGCCGATGAATCGGGCAATACGCCAAAGGATAGGATGATGCGCTAAAGGTTTGGACAAAGTGCCGAATGAACAAGATGACATGCCGGACAATATAGGCGTTATGATTGGAGTTGTTGAGTCTTGATCGAAGTAGTTTAAGTGTCTAATTGAGTTAGTTTTGGGTTTAACCATACTAACTTGATTAGGAGCTCATTGGGTTGAATCAGGATTGAATTTGACCTCTTAGAAGGCCAATTCAATAACCTAAGATTGGGCCAAGTAGTGGCACCGCCAGGCCAAGCAATGGAACCGCTTGTGAGCAAGAAAGTATATAATGTACTTTTTTGAAAAACCCAATAATGATACCGCTAAGGTTAGCAATGGTATCACCTAGTGTTAGGTAGTAGTACTACCTAGACTCATGGTAGTACCACCAAGACACAGTCTCCCAAACTGTGTCAAGCTATGGTACCACCCAAGCAAGCGGTAGTACTACTAGTGCTTAGGGTGGTTAGTAGTGGTACCATCAATACCCCGAAAACCCAAGATTTAAATTTTTGGCTCCATTTCTGAAGCTATTTGGGGCCTATAAATATCCCTCTCATGCTTGCTTGCAAGAACATTAAAAAACTTATGATTTTAAGTGTGAGAACTCTCTTAAATTGTTGAGTCTCTTCCTCCTTAAGTTTAGAAGTCTTTCTAAGGGAGGAGTAACGTCTTATTATAAAAGAGAGGTGTAAAGGTTCTTTCCTAAACCTATGAAAATGAGAGAGAGATATAAAAAGGGTAATTGATCTTCACCTATTGAAAGAAGATTGGTAGTGAAAGTGGTGGTCTCGAAGGAAGAGGAATCAGGAGTATACATAGGTCAAGACAACTGAACCATTATAAATCAGTTTATTCTTCTTTTGCCTTGATTTACTATTGCATACTGATTTACTTACTAAGTAATCTTTACTTGTACTTTTGGCCAATCACATTTTCGATATGGATTCTTTGATCGAACTTTCAAATTGAAATTTTTCGAAAGCATTAATTCAAACCCCCCCACAGTGCCTTTACGATCTTAACAGTACCACTTAGATTAGCTATGGTACTACTAAAACACAGTCTCATAGGCTATGTCAAGCAGTGATACTATTCAGAAGATAGTGGTTTTGCCAGTGCCCAGGATGTTAGGTGGTAGTACCACCCAATGCAGGTTATGGTACTGCCAATATCCTGAAAACCCGAGGATTTGAATTTTTAGCTCGATTTTTAAAGTCATTTAGGGTATATAAATAGCCCACTCATGCTTTCTTGAAAAAGCATAAAAATCTTATGATTTTAAAGTGTTGTAAACTCTTAAAAAGTATTGAATCTCTTCCTCATTGAGTTTAAAAATTATTCTAATGGAGATGTGAGGTCTTTTCTAAAAGAGGGGTGTAAAGGTTCTATCCTAAGGTTGTGAAAATGAGAAAGAGTTGTAACAAGGGTAATTGATCTTTGTCCATTGAAAGAAGATCAGTAGTGAAAACCAGTGGCCTCGAAGGAAGAGGAATCAGCAACGGACGTAGGTGAGGATGACCGAACCACTATAAATCTGGTTTGCATTTCTCTTTATGCTTTTCCTTGCTATTACTAATTGATTTAGTTGCTAGCTACTATTACTCATATTCTAAGTTAAATGTATTTCTAATATGGGTTTCATCGATCAAAGTTTTAAAATCAGAATGTTATTTTGAAAGCACTAATTCACTCCCCCTCTTAGTGCCTTTGCGATCCTAACATCAGCCAACTTTACGATCATATAGATGAGATCCAATAAAAGCTAATAAAAGATTATTGAGTAGAGATCCATTAATCTAAGTGGCTTGGATAGTTAGATGAAGATCCAGTATCTAATAGGGTATGATTCATTATCTTCGCAGCTCTTGCTGTGTGGATCACCACTAGAGAGGAGGACAGTTGACCTCCTTCATCCTCTTCCATCAAGCTATAGGTTTTTAGGGTTATACGATCTCCCTAGGTAACTAATCTTTCTTATACGTGTTGTTTTTTATTTTGCAGGTTTTTACACACCAACTTTCGCACTATGATGAAACCTTCTCTCTATAGAAAATTCTAGGATTTTGTTTTTTATTCTTCCACTGTGCATGTCATGCTGCCTCAGATTTCTCAACAACAATCAGATCTTTTGACTTTATAAAGAATGAAGATGGGTCGTATGTGTATATATTTCCTAATATATTGGAAGAGTTCCAAGCAAGATACTACAACTGATTCGACTACAGAGGTAGAGTATATTGATATGGGAGAAGCAATAAAGGAGAGAGTCTAGATAAAAAAAAATCATCACAGAACTAAGAGTCATTCTAAGTAGCGAGGAGCCGATTCCCTAATATTGTGATAACAACGGGGTGATTACTCAAGCAGAGGAACCAGGTCTCATCAGAAGTCCAAGCATATTCTTAGGAGGTTCCACTTGATCAGAGAGATCATAGCTCATGGTAATGTAGCAACTAAAAGAGTTCCATATGAAAATAACATTGTAGATCCATTAATAAAGCCATTGTCTTAGATTATTTTTTAGCATCATAAAAGTCTGATGAGGATCACAAATATAAGAAATTGACTTCAGGTCAAGTGAGAGATTGTTAGTTTCAAGTACCCTACAAGCCATTCATGTGAGTGATGGCATGTGTGATATGCTACACAGTTATTTTGCTTATTATTATTATTTATATTTTTTCACTTTATATTGCTTGTTGCATATATTATGATATCAATGAATCTATGCAATGAAAATTGGATCATGATGAGATTATGATAATGAGACCAATTCACGAATAAACACAGATCCTAAATATTCTCAATCATAGGTTGTAAGAAAATCTAGAGATGACATTATATGCACAGTAGAAGAACATAAAACAAAATCCCAAAATTTTCAACATGTGTTCGTCATCATGCCAAGATTGGTGTGTAAAAACCCACGAAACTGAAAAACACATATATGATAGTTGTGCTACCTAGGGAGATCATATATTCCTAAATTTCTATAGATCTATGGGAGAGGATGAATGAGGTCAAGTGTCCTCCTCTCCAACGTTGATCCACATGGTAGGTGCTATGAAGATGCTCCTCAAATCGCATCCCAAATCTCCACACCTGATATCTAAGGAGGAGAATGGGAGAGGAGAATAGGAGGTGGCAACCAAGAAGGCCTAACCTATGGCCCTTTGGTTCTCTCATATTTTTAGAGGCCCCATATCAACTTAACCCTAATGAATTCTACCGTATTGGGTATTGAATCTCTATCCAATTACTTAAGCCTCTTAGATTAGTGGGTCTCTACCAAATAATCTATTATTAGCATTTATTGGATCTCATCTATACGATCCAATAATTTAGGGGCTTAATGAATATCCAATATGATAAGGGCTCCGACGAATATCTTATATCCGAACCTCTACTCGTCGCAACAACTACCATATGTACGTGACTCTCTAGGCCCAATATCAAGCTGGTCATGAGTCACACCTATTAGAACTCCTTCTAGTTTAGTTAATTATTATCTCTATAATAATTCACTAAACTCATCGATTGTGGACGTACTAGGCAACTATGCCGTAGTCATCGAACAATATAGGGAAATCCAATAATTTGGACCAATCCGTCCTCAATTATTGTGTACCTATAGTCCCTTATCCATCTAATATCTTAGAGACCATACACCAGGCAGGGTGTTGTTAGGCTCATACGATTTCTCCTCCAGTCTCGCTCAAATCGGATTCTTCCGGAGAACTCTCTCTTATTAGGAATGAGTCGGCACTAAAAGGGGGAGGGGGTGAATTAGTGTAGCAGAATAATTACTTCGGTTTGAAAATCATCATATGATAAAAACCTGATTTCGATGAAAATCGTTTGGTAGAGATATTAACTTAAAAGAGTATAGGAGTGTAGTGAAAGCAGTTAGAAGGTAAAGCAGTTTGAAGCAAAGGTAAATTGCTTAAAACAAAATGCAAACCGAGTTTTATAGTGGTTCAGTCGTCGTGACTTACATCTACTCTGCTGATTCCTCTTCTGTTGAGGCCATCGACATCCACTAATGATCTTCCTTCAATAAGCAAAGATCAACTATCCTTACAACTCAATTCTCCTTTTGATAGGTTTAGGAGAGGACCTATACAACCCCCATAACCTCCTCTCTTAAGCTTCTATAAAACTGAGTTTGAGAGGAGTTCACACAAGATTACAATAGAATTTTCTTTCCTTTTCACTTTGATTCCTTGTGTAAGTTAACCAGGGATGAGAGGGGTATGTATAGGCCAGAAGTTGATTCAAACTTGGAGTCTAAAGTGATCTCATCCAGGGTTTCCCGGGTCCTGGCGGTACCACCGCCTATGCTAGTCATAGGTGCCCAGCAAGCCAATCAAGTGAGTGATGGCACGTGTGACTTGACACGGAATCTTTTTGCTTATTATATTTTGACATTTATCACTTTATATTGACTATTGCATATATGCATGTATATATTGTGATGTCCTTGGATCTGTGCAATGGGAATCGGATCGTAATGACATCACAATAATGAGACTGATTCACCTTTAAATATAGATGCTAAATAATCCCAGTCATAGGTTACTCGAGAGGGACATCGAGATAACCAAACAGACTAGTATTGTAACACCCCTCATTTCCGAATTTTCGTATAAATTTCTGGTGATAATGTAAGCATCTATTTTAAATTGACAAAAGAAATAGAGTATGAATCAGAGGTAACTTATTTTTAAGATTTGGAAGATCTGTTCAAAAAAAAAAAAAAAAAAAAGAATCTGAGGACCTATATGTAAACCCCGAGGACCTAATCGTGAATATAATAAAAATAAGGACTAAACTACAAAACACACAAAATAACAAATCCCACCACTTAAGCCTCTTTGCCTTCATTCGTAAGGAACCAGAGAAGGCAGCTGCGGTGTGGAAGAATCGAAGAGAAAGAAAGAAGAAGAGAAAAGAAAGGGGGAAGAAGAAGAAGAAAAATTGGGGCTTTGAGGTTTCTTACTCAATCTTCTCAATTGGGGGTCAAAATTCTCCAAGGCAAGTGTTCTAACCCCATCCTATAGAAAATTAGTCTCTGTTTTTATGTTGATTCAAAATAAACCGAAGGATTTCTATTTAGAAACTGATATGTCTCTCCTTGGACATAGAACCATGGATTCTGAAATTTTTCGGTAAACTGACCCCTATATACGGTTTCGGCTATAATTTTAAGTACGAAATGCAGATTTGAGCAGGACCTAGTTTGTTTGAAATTAGACTCTTATATCTTTCTTTTGACACAAATTTTGAAGATTTTGAACACTGAATACTTACCCAAACGTCTATTTCAAATGAGCCTATGGATGCTGCAAAACAGGGATTAAGATTTCTGACCTTTCGATACTAAAATACCTATAACTCCCTGTTGGAAATTCTGATTTGTACCAAACTGATTTTATTTGAAACTAGACTTGAAAATCTTTCCTTTAATATATAGACTGAAAAATTTGGAGTTCAAAGGCCTATTCTGCTATCCGTTGATTCCGCCCTATAAATTCTGCAAAACAGTGATTCAGTCTTTGACCTTTGGTCACTAAATCCATGGTAACTCCTTGTTGGAAACCTTGATTCGTATGAAACTTATTTCATTAGAAAACAGATTGACATATATTTCAACAGTAGTTTTCTTATGGGTATTGGAGCATAATTGATATTCTGAAGTATTTGTTCGATGTGCCACTTGAATTCTGTCAGAAATCGAGCTTTTGTTGATTTCGCGTATTCTGTTCCATTCCTTTGGATATTGAATTCATTTCACCTTTTTATTTGAACTGAGCTAAATATGATTGCTTGGAATCCCTGTATACTCTTGCTTTCATTTCATTCCAAATCTGAATACATTTTGTGAGAGATTTGTTCCTTGCATCGTATTGTCTCGAAAAGGCACATGTACGTTTTGTTGGTCCGCGTGTGCTTCCGATATATGCTACTTATTGATAAAACAGCCCTCTTGTACTCTGGTGTTTGTGGGATTGTCTGGACCTTTGCCAGAAATGGTAAAGGGTATGTTCTTAGAGCCTGCGATGCTCTGCCGGCCCCCTGTGGCTTCACCTAGACGTGGGTGGATGGAGCTCCCAGACGTGGGAGACTTCTGTCTGGTGGTCATTCAGAAATGGATGAATCACATTCTGTTTGAGATCCCACTACACCTTCTGTATGTTTGATATGATATCCAGAGCTTTGGTTATGTGTTTTTGTACATGCTTTGGATAAGAATGTTATGAATGCAACGTCAAAGACGACGTTTGAGCTTCCGTTTGGTATGTGATATTGATAAGCTCCGAAATGTTTCATTCATTGTGGATATGCTTCGAAATGTTCCATACACCATTGATATGCTCCGGAACATTTCATATGCCATTGATAAGCTCCGATATGTTTCATTTGTTATTGTATGCTCCTAAACATTTCATTCTTTTCTGATATGCTCCAATTACTCTATGCCCCATATGTTATGAACCAAATATGTATGATTGAAAGGACAATTGTGATTCTGCACCTAATGATATTATGTCCACGAATTCGTATATTCTGCCTCGTATTCTAAAACTTTATCTCTTTGGAAATTGTCTTATTTTGATATGGATATGTTAGTCACTTGCCGAGCTCTATATGCTCACTCCGTTTGTTGATAAATTTTTCAGGATAGCGTATCGCTTGCTTAAATGTTAAGATTGGGCTGAGGTAGTGGAAAGTTAGAAGATTTTGGGTAGATCTTTGTTAGCATATATGTATTTGTTGTATAAGCCACTCTGAATCTAATGAAATGGTGACGATGAATCTAAACCTGTGGATTTTGTGTAAGTTAAAGGATCCCTCATGTTTAGGATTTTGGAATGTTAAGTTAAATTCATGTAATGATATGAACTTATGGTAATCGTTGGTTTGGTGACTGCATAGACTTCCCCACTTGTGAAATTACGTTGTGGTTATTATTTTGATGAGTTGAGTTCAGTTTGTTTGAATTATCGAGTGATGTGTGGTATGTTTATGAACTGCACAGGGTTATGAATTTGTAGACTATATAGGTTAAATTTTGATCTGAATGTTTTCTTAGTGACCTCAAATGTGTGTTTGGATCCTGGATTAGTTGCAATGAAAATTTTAAATATTGTCGATATTTTGAGGGGCGTGACAGAGATGGTATCAGAGCATGATTTGAGAATCACTAAGAATAATTTTTTTTTTTAGGTTTATTGACTATCATTTAAAGATTGATCAAAGAAAATGTTCTTTTGATGTTTTAGGAAGCAAGGATGACGAGATCATCTGGTTCTCCTATTACATCTACTGCTGATCAATTGAGTGGTATCATGCGGACTTTGGAGACTATGACACAAGTGATGCAACAACAACAACAACCTGTCCTACAATGAAGAAATGATGGAACAGGGACATCAAACCAGACGGGGTTGGGAATTGAACAGTTTAAGAAGCTTAGTCCTCCCAGTTTTAGTGGTGAGTCTGATCCAATGGTGGCAGAACGATGGATGATGCAGATAGAGAAAATATTTGATGCCTTAAATTACCCTGATGATCGAAAGGTTTTTCTTGCCACCTTTATGCTGGAAGGAGAAGCAGAACACTGGTGGAGAATGATTAAGAGGATGTCTGAAATCAAACATGAGCCAATGACATGGAAGTTATTCCAAGAAAAGTTTAACGATAAATATTTTTCAGATTATATGAGAGAGCAAAAGGAATTGGAGTTCTTGAATCTTATCCAGGGAAGTATGACGGTTACAAAGTATGAATCTAAATTCACTGAGCTCTCCAGGTTTGCCACACATATGACTAATGATGAATCTAGGAAAGCAAGAAGGTTTGAAAGGGGATTACGGCCAGCAATAAGAAGCCGAATGTCAGCTTTAAAACTACAAATATATGCAGATATGGTAGAAAGAGCTTTGAAAATTGAACGAGACATGGAGGAAATTCAAGAAATCATTAGCAAGAACAAAAAGGACAAATTTACTAGCAAAAGCAGGAGAGAAAATGAATATGAAGCTAGCAACAAGAGGTTTAAGACATCTGTATTTGAGAAATGGAAACCATTGCGGAGGACTCAGTCATGTGCAAGATGTGGATTAAATCATGAAACAAGTCAGTGTTTTCGGGTGATTGGAGCCTGTTTTGTTTGTGGAAAGTTGGATCATCAAATAAA
Organism: Musa acuminata AAA Group; assembly: GCF_036884655.1. NCBI lineage: Eukaryota > Viridiplantae > Streptophyta > Magnoliopsida > Zingiberales > Musaceae > Musa > Musa acuminata. The sequence goes on along the minus strand of NC_088345.1, from coordinate 26,147,988 downwards.
AGATTGCCCTCTGAGGAAGAAGAAAGAGCCACTATCTCCTAGACCCTCAGCCTATGCTAGAGTGTACGCTATCACTGAACAAGATTCTAAAGCTTCTAAATCAGTGGTGGAAGGTATTCTTCATGTTTCTAAAAGAAATGCAAAAGTTTTGTTTGATCCCAGCTCCAACTTATCTTTTGTTTCACGATACTTTGCTTGTCACTTGGATATTCTACCTAGACCCCTGGATTATATGTTATATGTAACAACTGCTGTTGGAGATTCATTGGCAACAAACTTGGTTTACCCATCTTGTTTGATCTCTATTGGAGAACACGAACTCTTTGCTGATTTGATTCTCCTAGAGATCCAGGGTTTTGATATTATACTTGGCATGGATTGGTTATCTTCTCATCACGCTAGTATTGATTGTTACAAAAAAATAATTACTTTTTGCATACTAGATCAGCCTATATTTTTCTTTGAGGGCATTAGGCATAATTTTCCTCCTTGCTTGATATCAGCACTTCAAGTTTATCGTCTTATGCAGAAAGGTTATTTTTGTTATATGGTGTGTGTAAAGGAGCATTCAAATCAGAAAACCCACCTAGATGAAATTCTAGTGGTCAAAGAATTCCTTGATGTATTCCCAGATGACTTGCCTGGTTTACCTCTAGAGACAGAGGGTGAATTTGCTATTGAACTGGTCCCTAGTACAACCCCAATATCTAAGCCTCCCTACAGAATGGCACCACTCGAGCTAGAGGAACTAAAGAAGCAAATACAAGAATTATTAGATAAGGGTTTCATACGACCCAGTGTATCCCCATGGGGTGCTCCAGTACTATTAGTGAAGAAGAAGGATGGAACATTGAGGCTTTGTATTGATTATAGACAGTTGAATTAGGTGACCATCAAAAACAAGTATCCCATACCTAGAATTGATGATTTGTTTGATCAACTGCAAGGTGCACAAGTATTCTCTAAGATTGACCTGAGGTCAGGTTACTATCAGTTGAAGATCAAGGAGGAGGATATTTCAAAAATAGCTTTCAGAACTCGATATGGTCATTATGAATTCTTGGTGATGCCTTTTGGTTTGACAAATGCCCCTAGAGCTTTTATTGAACTAATGAATAGGATATTTCAACCGCTCTTGGATATCTGTGTAATTATATTTATTGATGACATATTGGTGTATTCAAGGAGTAATCAAGAGCATGAGGAACACTTGAGAAATGTATTGTCCATACTAAGAGAAAAGAAGTTGTATGCAAAGTTCAGCAAATGTGAATTTTGGTTAAATGAAGTTGCTTTCTTAGGCCATGTGATTTCAGGGAAGGGTATATCTGTTGATCCAAGAAAAATAGAAGCTGTAGTGAAGTACCAACAAATGTAACGGAAGTTAGAAGCTTCTTGGGCATGACAGGTTATTACAGGAGATTTGTGGAGGGATTTTCTCGAATTGCTCAACCTCTCACCAAACTCACTAAGAAGAATATGAAATTTGTATGGGGTGATGATTGTGAGCAAAGTTTTCAAGAGTTAAAAAGAAGATTGACTAGTGCCCCTATTCTCACTATTCCAAGTGGTAGTGAAGAGTTTGTAGTTTATACTGATGCTTCAAGAAAGGGCCTAGGATGTGTTTTGATGCTTCAAGAAAGGGCCTAGGAAGGGAGAGTAATTGCGTATGCTTCTAGGCAACTTAAAGGTTATGAATTGAATTATCCAACTCATGATTTGGAATTGGCAGCAATTATTTTTGCTCTAAAGATTTGGAGACATTATTTGTATGGTCGACAGTTTGAAATTTTTACTGATCACAAGAGTTTAAAATATATTTTCACTCAGAAAGAGTTAAACATGAGGCAGCGAAGATGGATAGAACTTCTGAAGGATTATGATTGTGCCATCCGTTATCACCCGGGCAAGGCCAATGTTGTAGCTGATGCACTTAGTAGGAAATCTACAAGTTTTATGGCTAGTCTAGTCGTGAAGCAATGAAAGTTATTAGAAGAAAATTTTGATTTGAAAGCTTTGAGGAAAGAGCAAGACTCGATGATATTGATGGCCTCCATTCAAGTGCAATCTGATCTTATTCAACAAATTAAGGAAGGACAATTACGAGATCCACATTTAATCTACTTGAGGAATGAAGTAGAAAAGGAATTGAAGCCACAATTTCAAGTTTCAAAGGATGGCCTATTGAGATTTGGGGAGAGAGTATGCGTACCAAATGAACCGAATATCAAGAATCAAATCCTAAAGGAAAGTCATACTTCAAAGTACACCATACATCCTGGAAGCACTAAGATGTATACAGATCTTCAAAGTCATTATTGGTGGGAAGGCATGAAGAAGGAAATTGCAATGTATGTTTCAAAATGTTTGACTTGTCAGCAAATCAAAGTAGAACACCAAAGACCTGGAGGGTTGTTGCAACCTTTAGATATTCCTGAATGGAAATGGGAATGTATTACTATGGATTTTGTTTCAGGACTACCCAGAACCTCTAGAAAGCATAATGCTATTTGGGTTATCATTGATAGGTTAACAAAATCTGCACACTTCCTACCGATTAATATGACTTATTCGCTTGATAGACTTGCAGATTTATATGTTAATGAAATAGTAAGACTTCATGGTATTCCAAAGGAGATCATCTCTGATAGAGACTCCAGATTTCTCTCTAGATTCTGGAGAAGATTACAGGAATCTATGGGCACTAAAGTCAAGTTTAGTACTGCATATCATCCTTAGACTGATGGTCAGTCAGAAAGAACAATTCAAACACTTGAGGATTTGCTTAGAGCCTATGTTATGGATTGGAAAGGTGAATGGGATAAGGATATTTCACTTGTTGAGTTCACTTATAATAAAAGTTATCATTCAAGTATTCAGATGGCTCCTTATGAAGCTTTATATGGGCGAAAGTGCATAACACTTATATGTTAGGAGGAAGTTGGTGACAGAAAGCTGTTAGCACCGGACAAAGTACAAGAAACTACCGAGATAATTCAAGTTATATGGAAAAGGTTAAAAACTGCTCAGAGTCGTCAAAAGAGTTTTGCCGACAATAGGAGACGAGATATTGAGTTTGAAATCGGAGATTTTGTATTCTTAAAAGTCTCCCCTTCCAAAGGCATTATAAGGTTTGGGAAGAAAGGAAAGTTAAGCCCAAGATTTATTGGACCTTTTGAGGTTCTTGAGAGGGTTGGTTCTTTCGCTTACAGGATTGCCTTGCCACCAGCATTGAGCCATGTCCATGATATATTTCATGTCTCGATGATTAGGAAGTATATATATGACCATTCTCACATCATTGAGTATGAGCTGATGGAGATCGATAGAGATTTATCTTATGTGGAAGAGCCTATTCAGATTGTTGATAAGAAAAAAAAAATCCTAAGGAATCGGGTCATCCCACTAGTTCAAGTAATTTGGAGACATCATTCTGGAGAGGAAACAACTTGGGAGCTAGAGGAGGAAATGAAAAAGGTGTACCCCCATCTTTTCGTCGATAGAGGTACGATAAATTTAGACGACTAAATTTTTCTTTTAAGGGGGGGAGGTGTAACAACCCTCATTTCCGAATTTTCGTATAAATTTCTGGTGATAATGTAAGCATCTATTTTAAATTGACAAAAGAAATAGAGTATGAATCAAAGGTAACTTATTTTTAAGATTTGGGAGATCTGTTCAAAAAAAAAAAAAAAGAAAGAATCTGAGGACCTATATGTAAACCCTGAGGACCTAATCGTGAATATAATAAAAACAAGGACTAAACTACAAAATGCACAAAATAACAAATCCCACCACTTAAGCCTCTCTGCCTTCGTTCTTAAGGAACTAGAGAAGGCAGCTGCGGTGTGGAAGAACAGAAGAGAAAGAAAGAAGAAGAGAAAAGAAAGGGGGAAGAAGAAGAAGAAAAATTGGGGCTTTGAGGTTTCTTACTCAATCATCTCAATTGGGGGTCAAAATTCTCAAAGGCAAGTGTTCTAACCCCATCCTACAGAAAATTAGTCTCTGTTTTTATGTTGATTCAAAATAAACTGAAGGATTTCTATTTAGAAACTGATATGTCTCTCCTTGGACATAGAACCATGGATTCTGAAATTTTTTGGTAAACTAACCCCTATATACGGTTCCGGCTATAATTTTTAGTACGAAATGCAGATTTGAGCAGGACCTAGTTTGTTTGAAATTAGACTCTTATATCTTTCTTTTGACACAAATTTTGAAGATTTTGAACGCCGAATACTTACCCAAACGTCTGTTTCAAATGAGCCTATGGATGCTGCAAAACAGGGATTAAGATTTCTGACCTTTCGATACTAAAATGCCTATAACTCCCTGTTGGAAATTCTGATTTACACCAAACTGATTTTATTTGAAACTAGACTTGAAAATATTTCTTTTGATATATAGGTTGAAAAATTTGGAATTCAAAGGCCTATTCTGCTATCTGTTGATTCCGCCCTATAAATTCTGCAAAACAGTGATTCAGTCTTTGACCTTTGGTCACTAAATCCATGGTAACTCCTTGTTGGAAACCTTGATTCGTATGAAACTTATTTCATCAGAAAACAGATTGACATATATTTCAACAGTAGTTTTCTTATGGGTATTGGAGCATAATTGATATTCTGAAGTATTTGTTCGATGTGCCACTTGAATTCTGTCAGAAATCGAGCTTTTGTCGATTTCGCGTATTCTGTTCCATTCCTTTGGATATTGAATTCATTTCACCTTCTTATTTGAATTGAGCTAAATATAATTGCTTGGAATCCCTGTATACTCTTGCTTTCATTTCATTCCAAATCTAAATATATTTTGTGAGAGATTTGTTCCTTGCATCGTATTGTCTCGAAAAGGCACATGTACGTTTTGTTGGTCCGCGTGTGCTTCCGATATATGCTACTTATTGATAAAATTGTCCTCTTATACTCTGATGTTTGTGGGATTGTCTGGACCTTTGCCAGAAATGGTAAAGGGTATTATGTGGACCTTTGCCAGAAATGGTAAAGGGTATGTGCATAAAGCCTGCGATGCTCTGCCGGCCCCCTGTGGCTTCACCTAGACGTGGGTGGATGGAGCTCCCAGACGTGGGAGACTTTTGTCTGGTGGTCATTCAGAAATGGATGAATCACATTCTGTTTGAGATCCCACTATACCTTCTGTATGTTTGATATGATATCTAGAGCTTTGGTTATGTGTTTTTGTACATGCTTTGTATAAGAATGTTATGAATGTAACGTCAAAGACGACGTTTGAGCTTCCATTTGGTATGTGATATTGATAAGCTCCGAAATGTTTCATTCATTGTGGATATGCTTCGAAATGTTCCATACGCCATTGATATGCTCCGGAACATTTCATATGCCATTGATAAGCTCCGATATGTTTCATTTGTTATTGTATGCTCCAAAACGTTTCATTCATTTCTGATATGCTCCAATTACTCTATGCCCCATATGTTATGAACCAAATATGTATGATTGAAAGGACAATTGTGATTCTGCACCTAATGATATTATGTCCACGAATTCGTATATTCTGCCTCGTATTCTGAAACTTTATCTCTTTGGAAATTTTCTTATTTTGATATGGATATGTTAGTCACTTGCTGAGCTTTATATGCTCACTCCGTTTGTTGATAAATTTTTCAGGATAGCGTATCGCTTGCTTAAATGTTAAGATTGGGCTGAGGTAGTGGAAAGTTAGAAGATTTTGGGTAGATCTTTGTTAGCATATATGTATTTGTTGTATAAGCCACTCTACATCTAATGAAATGGTGACGATGAATCTAAACCTGTGGATTTTGTGTAAGTTAAAGGATCCCTCATGTTTAGGATTTTGGAATGTTAAGTTAAATTCATGTAATGATATGAACTTATGGTAATCGTTGGTTTGGTGACTGCATAGACTTCCCCACTTGTGAAATTACGTTGTGGTTATTATTTTGATGAGTTGAGTTCAGTTTGTTTGAATTATCGAGTGATGTGTGATATGTTTATGAACTGCACAGGGTTATGAATTTGTAGACTATAGAGGTTAAATTTTGATCTAAATGTTTTCTTAGTGACCTCAAATGTGTGTTTGGATCCTGGATTAGTTGCGATGAAAATTTTAAATATTGTCGATATTTTGAGGGGCTTGACAAGTATGTTGTATATCCGTCCATATGATGGATATAGCTGGTCTCATAGCTGCTCTTGTGGGGACACTAGGGATACAGTACAGGTGCTCATTGGAGAATAAGTTCATTGATTGATTCGCTTACGGAATGCTGGATGGTTGATGATGCCTTATTGTCACATAGTGATTATGTAGTCCTAGTGGTGTATCTGGTCCTTAGACTTGAGATACCAAGGATGTCCTGTATGAGTGCTTCATTCTTTGATACCAGACTTAAAGGTTTGGATGTCCCAGATCTAGTACAACCGATCATTGGGAGTGGTAGTCGACCTTACGAGGGCTATTGTATATCAATAGAGGATTATCCACTCTCGACATCATGAGAGGAATATTTCATGTGTTCTTACTCAGACAAATCCCTGGCCAGGTTCATTCGGATTGAGAGAGAAAGAGTTCTCTAGGAGAATCTGATTAGAGCGAGACTCAAGTAGAAACCGTATGGGTCTAACAGCACTATACCCGATATACGATCTCTGGGATAATAGATGAATGAGGGACTATAGGTATATGGTAACTGAGGACAGATAGGTCCAATGGATTGGATTCCCTTGTATCGTTTGGGGACTATGGCGTAGTGGCCTAGTACGTCCGTAGTCGATGAGTCGAGTGAATAATTATGGAGATAATAATTCACTGAGCTAGAAGGAGTTATGATAGGTATAACTCACGGCCAGCTCGATATTGGGCCTAGAGGGTCACACACATATGGTAGGCATTGTGATGAGTAGAGGTTCAGATATGAGATACGCGTTAGAGCCCCTATCTTATTGGATATCCAATAAGCCCCTGAATTATTGGATCCCATAAATGAGATCCAATAAAAGCCCATGAGAGATTATTGGATAGAGATCCACTAATCTAAGAAGCTTAGGTAATTGGATGCAGATCCAATATCCAATAGGGGAAGATCTATTAGGGTTTGACATGGGACCTCAATAAATAGGGGGGATTCAGTGGTTCATAGGTTAGAGCTTTTGCTTGCCTCTCCTATTCTTCTCCCCCTCTCCACCTCAGAGAAGGTCTGTAGTTTTGAGGAGTATCGTCACAGCCCTACTATGTGGATCACCATTAGAGAGGAGGACACTTGACCTCTTTCACCCTCTCCTAGAGATCTATAATGATTCAGGGATATACGATCTCCCTAGGTAACACAATCTACTCTATACGCAGTTTTTAGTTTCACTGATTTTTGTGCACCAATCTTCGCATGATGATGAACATCTCTTTGGGAAATTAGAGATTTTGTTTTCTTATTCTTCTGCTGTGCATGTGATGTCGCCCCCAAGATTTCCCAACAGTGGTATTAGAGCCAGGTTGTTCGTGCGATAGATTGGTTTTGAACTACGTGTGTTGTGTTTTGGAAATGCTTTTGCCGTCAAAATCGTTGACACAAAACCGAGAAAGGGCAGCAACTGTTACTGCCCTTGTTGCCGTCGTAGATGGCAGCACTGCCATCTGGGTGCAGGTAGGCCCCTTGTAGCGGCGCCCGCAAGTAGGGCCGCAAGCACGACGGCCACCTGCGCGGGCACTACGCTCGCGCGCAAGGGGCAGCGCCTGCGGGCACGGTGCCCACAGGCAGAACCGCTCACAGGGTCTATAGGCCCGTAGCGGCATCGCTCGATAGGGCAGCACCACCTGCGGGCGCTGCCCATGGGCAGAACTGCCCGTAGAGGTGGCGACGCCCACAGCGGCGCCCACCCACAGTTGGCGCCCGCCCAAGATAGTTTTGCCCATGGGAATTTGAGAAATTCTAGTTTCTGTCCTTTGTCCAAATTATGAAAATATCCCTCAGAATTTTAAAAATTTCCTACATATCCCTGATTTCAAAAAATATTAATTAATTAAAAGATTTAATTGATTATTATTTTTATTATTATCTAGTAGTCCTACATGATGATTTATACATTTGATATATGATGTGTGGACGGATGATCATGGACCGTGTGATGTGTGTACTTGTGATTATTATTATTGCGGCCTGCGAGCCTCCATTATTTTCTCATTTATTATCGAGCCTACATGCCTATGATTAAGTTATAATCATACGAGGAGGCGCAGCGGGAGCGTGGATTCGATAGCGGGACCCACGAGACGAACGATCATGATGCATGGAGATACGTCGATATGTCAACGAAATCGGCGAGGATGAGATTGACGATCACAGGGCATGGAGATGCACCGCTGCACACATAGATCTTAATGTGAGTGATTAGGCCCACTGACACGGGCCTGATCACATTAGGCTATGGTCCATGATCATCTGGTGTGATTGCTTATACGCATATTAGATATGTATATATATTTGCATGCGATGTAGATATATATTAAATATGTATATATGTGACATGTCATATTAGGAGATCAAATCATAGAAACCACTCTCTTGATAATATTAAGTCGGTAAATGTGAGGCAATTAGATTGACCCACGTGGCCTTCCATCGTTATAGGTAGGGATTGATTCCTAGTATAGGTTGAGTTGGTCGAGTCCCTCGAGGTTCACCTATATCGTGATTCACTATCTTGCCTATGACATAGAGATCTCACCGGTGACCTGAGAACATGGTATGCTTGGTCGAGTCACTCGACGGTATATCATCGAATTAGACTCATCTTGTAACGATGGTGTTGACTTAACCGAACATCATGGTTAGTCGAGTCCCTCGAGACCATGGTGATTCGAAGGCTGAATATGACGAAAATCACAAGGAGTTGTGATCGACAAGAGTTGCATACCTTTTGGGCTTAGTGTGATTGGTCGAGTCCCTTGAGGTTACACTAAGGCATTGATTGGATCCTGATTGTAACATCTCCCATTTTTGAAAATTTAGTAAAAGGTTTGTTTGTAAAAAATAAGGATTATTTAATAATTATTTTATATTAAATGATTAAATATTTATGTCTAGGGACCTAAGAGTAAATATTAGAAGTTTGATATAATTTATTTAAGATTCAGATTTAAGTTTAAAAAAAAAAAAAAATTAGTGGACATGTGTCACTAGCTAACCTAATGGTGCCACCTAAATTTGCTCTAAGGATGACACCTAGCATTTTTCATGCATGCTTGCCACCTTGCAACTTTGCAACCCTTGTGTTAACCAAAAGAAATTAAATAAGAGATTAAAGGAGAAACTAAATGTAACCTTCAGATACTGCAGCCAACGTGAGTTTAAGAAGAGAAGAGAAGGGAAGAAGAAGAAGAAGAAGAGGAATCGAAGAAGAAGCTTTGATTGAGGTTTTGCATCAACTCCCCCCATTTGGGAATCAAATTTGCTTAAGGCAAGTGTTCTAATCTCTTCCTACAGAATTCCTAATCTCTGTTTTCCTTTTAATTCTTCATAATGCAAAAGATTTCAGCTTAGTACCAAACCGTTCTTTCCTTTTGATACAAAGCCATGAATCTGAAATTTTTCGGTAATCTGACTTCTGTACATTGTTTTCGATCTAACTTTTAGCACTAAACTCTGATTTAGGTAAAACCTATTCCATTTGAAAGTAGACTCAAATATCTTTATTTTGACACTAAGATTGAATGATTTGGAGTTTAAATGCCTACTAAGACATCTGTTTTAATTAACCCTACAGATTCTACAAAATAGAGACTGAAATTTCTGACCTCTTGTTGCTTAACTACTTATAACTTTCTGCTGTGAACTCAGATTCATACAAAGTATAATTTATTCGAAGCTAGACTCAAAATGCTTTCTTTATATACCTTGTTTGAAATTTTCGGATAATAATTGCTAACTAAAACATCTGCTTTCATCGACCCAATGAATTCAGTAAAATAGAGCAAATATTTTCAGACCTTTGGCTACGAAATTATCTGTAACTCCCTGTTGTAAATTCCAATTCTTGTCAAACTTAATTTGCCTAAAATTAGATTGATAAAGCTTTCTAATGACACATATTTTGCATAAATTGGAGCATAATTGGTTATCGAAATAGTTCATACAATGTCCCTATCAAATTCTGCCAGAATCGAGCTTTGGTCGATTTCGGCTCTCCTTGTTTCTTCTCTTTGGAAATCGATTTCGGCAAACACTCTTCAGTTAAGCTTTACATTATTACCTTAAATTCCTGTATACTTTTGTCCTTTATTTATTTGTCTGTAGCTATCATCTAAAGTTCATGTTTTCAGCGTAATGATTCGGCACATGCATCCCATTGTTCCGCATTTGCTTTCGATATGTGCCTCTTCCAGTTTCATTTCTTTGGAGATTGAATTCATCTAACTTTCTTATTTCAATTGAGCCTTATGTGATTTCTTGAAATCCTTGTATACTCCTGCTTTTGTTTCCTTTTAAATCTGAATACATTTGTGAAAGATTCTGTTTGTATCGTATTGACTCGAAAGGCATATGTACATTTCGTTGTTCCGCATGTGCTTCTGATATGTGTCAATGTTATTGTTCATACTACCCTTTTGTACTCTGGTGTCTTGTGGGATATTGTGAACCTTTGCCAGAAATGGTAAAGGGAGTTATGCTTAGAGCCCGCGATTGCTCTGCCGGCCCCATTGACTTCACTCAGACGTGGGTGGATGGAGCTCCCAGACGTGGGAGACTTATGCTTGGTGGTCATCTAGAAATGGATGGACCATATTATGTTATGATCCCACTTCACCTTCTATCTGTTTGATATAAAATTCAAAGCCGACCTAGCACTTGGGCAGGGTGAGAGGGCTCGAGTAGGAAAGGGCTACCCGTGGATGGAGTCGAGAACTCATCACGGCGTGGAGCCACCACTGAGTTAATCCTCACATGCACTATGCTAGAGTACGACGTTTGAGCTTCTATTTCATATTTGTTCTTTGATATGTTCTGAAATACTTCTTATGCTTCCGAAATATTTCCATATGCCATTGATACGTTCTGAAGCATTTCATTCACCATTGATATGTTCCGAACTGTTTCGTATGCCATAGATATCCAAAATGCTCCTTACGTCTTTGTTATGCCTTGAAATTATCAAATGTCATCGATATGCTCCTTATACCAATGATATGCTCCAATTTCCTTTCTCCTATTGTTATGTCTAATGCCTGTTTTTGAACGAGGTAAACCTTTGTGATTTTATATCAAATGAGATGACTTCAAATGAACACTTGTATTTCTGCTTTTGTTATCTTGATACTAAGCCTGCTTGAACTTCTCCTATCGCCATGGATATGTTAGTCGCTTGCTGAGCTCTTTATGCTCACCCCGTTGCTATATAAATTTTTCAGGGTAGCTTGTTATGTTCTGAAAATCTAGAATTGGGTTGAGGCAGTGGAAAGCTAGAAGATTTTGGGGCAAATCTTTCGTAATTAATAAGTTGATATTGTATAAGTTCTTTTGTGTGTATCAACGACAAATCTAGATTGATGTATCTTGTAAATATTTGGAAAGTACCTCTTGTGTTGGGATTTTGGGAATGTTAAAGTTTAAACTGTGTAATGATATAAACATGTAATGCATGTTGGTTTTGTGATTGTATAGATGGCTACGCTTATGGATTTATGATGTGGTTATGGTTTAGTTGAGTTGGCTTTGGATTTTGTGAATCATTAAGTGATATTATACTATGATTATAAACTGCACAGGTTTTATGAATTGGAAAATTATAGATATGAATGACCTGAATGTTTTCTCAGTATCCTCAAATGTGTGAACGGATCCTGGAATGAATTGTTGTTGAATTATAATACAAAAGAAAAAAAAAAAAATTCAGCGGGGCGTGACAACTATGGTATCAGAGCTTGGTTTGAGGATCACTGAAATATTTGATATGTTGACGTGCAAAATATATTGAGGTCTGGTGAACTATAGTGATTGGTGAAAATTTTCTTTGATGCATTTTAGGAATCTAGGATGACGAGGATATTTAGTCCTCCTACTTCATCTACTTTTGATTAATTAAGTGCGATAAAAGAGTTGATTGGGGATATTAAATCACAGTGGCTCAGTAGAAGCATGGTGAACCTAATACATTGGTAGCAAAAATAAAATAGATGATTGTATTGGAGAAAATATTTGATAACAAAATTGTTCTGATGATCAAAATAATTTTTAGAGATCGAAGATAATAATAGCAAGGACAAGTTTATTAAAAAAAAAAAAATTAGAAATGAATCAGAATGTGATAATAAGAGGGTAAAGACATAATCGATTTGAAAAGGGAAGTCACCACAAAAGATTTATTGGACCTTTTGAGATTCTTGAGAGGGTTGGTTCTGTCGCTTACAGGATTGCCTTGCCACCATCATTGTGCCATATCCATGATATATTTCATGTTTCAATGAACAGAAAGTATATACCTGATCCCTCTTATATCATTAAGTATGAGCCGATGGTGATTGATAAAGACTTGTTTTATGTGGAAAAGCCCACTCAGATTGTTGATAAAAAAAAAAAAAAAAAAAAAGATCTTGCGGAATCGGGTTATCCCTCTAGTTAAAGTGATCTGGAGATATCATTCTGGAAAGGAAATGACTTGGGAGCTTGAGGAAGAAATGATGAAAGCTTATCCTCATCTTTTCGTTTTCGTTGAATGAGGTATGATAAATTTAGAGGACTAAATTTTTCTTTAAGGAGGGGAGAGTGTAACATCTCCCATTTTTGAAAATTTAGTAAAAGGTTTGTTTGTAAAAAATAAGGATTATTTAATAATTATTTTATATTAAATGATTAAATATTTATGTCTAGGGACCTAAGAGTAAATATTAGAAGTTTGATATAATTTATTTAAGATTCAGATTTAAGTTAAAAAAAAAAAAAAAATTAGTGGACATGTGTCACTAGCTAACCTAATGGTGCTACCTAAATTTGCTCTAAGGATGACACCTAGCATTTTTCATGCATGCTTGCCACCTTGCAACTTTGCAACCCTTGTGTTAACCAAAAGAAATTAAATAAGAGATTAAAGGAGAAACTAAATGTAACCTTCAGATACTGCAGCCAACGTGAGTTTAAGAAGAGAAGAGAAGGGAAGAAGAAGAAGAAGAAGAGGAATCGAAGAAGAAGCTTTGATTGAGGTTTTGCATCAACTCCCCCCATTTGGGAATCAAATTTGCTTAAGGCAAGTGTTCTAATCTCTTCCTACAGAATTCCTAATCTCTGTTTTCCTTTTAATTCTTCATAATGCAAAAGATTTCAGCTTAGTACCAAACCGTTCTTTCCTTTTGATACAAAGCCATGAATCTGAAATTTTTCGGTAATCTGACTTCTGTACATTGTTTTCGATCTAACTTTTAGCACTAAACTCTGATTTAGGTAAAACCTATTCCATTTGAAAGTAGACTCAAATATCTTTATTTCGACACTAGGATTGAATGATTTAGAGTTTAAATGCCTACTAAGACATCTGTTTCAATTAACCCTACAGATTCTACAAAATAGAGACTGAAATTTCTGACCTCTTGTTGCTTAACTACTTATAACTTTCTGCTGTGAACTCAGATTCATACAAAGTATAATTTATTCGAAGCTAGACTCAAAATGCTTTCTTTATATACCTGATTTGAAATTTTCGGATAATAATTGCTAACTAAAACATCTGCTTTCATCGACCCAATGAATTCAGTAAAACAGAGCAAATATTTTCATACCTTTGGCTACGAAATTATCTGTAACTCCCTGCTGTAAATTCCAATTCTTGTCAAACTTAATTTGCCTAAAATTAGATTGATAAAGCTTTCTAATGACACATATTTTGCATAAATTGGAGCATAATTGGTTATCGAAATAGTTCATACAATGTCCCTATCAAATTCTGCCAGAATCGAGCTTTGGTCGATTTCGGCTCTCCTTGTTTCTTCTCTTTGGAAATCGATTTCGGCAAACACTCTTCAGTTAAGCTTTACATTATTACCTTAAATTCCTGTATACTTTTGTCCTTTATTTATTTGTCTGCAGCTATCATCTAAAGTTCATGTTTTCAGCGTAATGATTCGGCACATGCATCCCATTGTTCCGCATTTGCTTTCGATATGTGCCTCTTCCAGTTTCATTTCTTTGGAGATTGAATTCATCTAACTTTCTTATTTCAATTGAGCCTTATGTGATTTCTTGAAATCCTTGTATACTCCTGCTTTTGTTTCCTTTTAAATCTGAATACATTTGTGAAAGATTCTGTTTGTATCGTATTGACTCGAAAGGCATATGTACATTTCGTTGTTCCGCATGTGCTTCTGATATGTGTCAATGTTATTGTTCATACTACCCTTTTGTACTCTGGTGTCTTGTGGGATATTGTGAACCTTTGCCAGAAATGGTAAAGGGAGTTATGCTTAGAGCCCGCGATTGCTCTGCCGGCCCCATTGACTTCACTCAGACGTGGGTGGATGGAGCTCCCAGACGTGGGAGACTTATGCTTGGTGGTCATCCAGAAATGGATGGACCATATTATGTTATGATCCCACTTCACCTTCTATCTGTTTGATATAAAATTCAAAGCCGACCTAGCACTTGGGCAGGGTGAGAGGGCTCGAGTAGGAAAGGGCTACCCGTGGATGGAGTCGAGAACTCATCACGGCGTGGAGCCACCACTGAGTTAATCCTCACATGCACTATGCTAGAGTACGACGTTTGAGCTTCTATTTCATATTTGTTCTTTGATATGTTCTGAAATGCTTCTTATGCTTCCGAAATATTTCCATATGCCATTGATACGTTCTGAAGCATTTCATTCACCATTGATATGTTCCGAACTGTTTCGTATGCCATAGATATCCAAAATGCTCCTTACGTCTTTGTTATGCCTTGAAATTATCAAATGTCATCGATATGCTCCTTATACCAATGATATGCTCCAATTTCCTTTCTCCTATTGTTATGTCTAATGCCTGTTTTTGAACGAGGTAAACCTTTGTGATTTTATATCAAATGAGATGACTTCAAATGAACACTTGTATTTCTGCTTTTGTTATCTTGATACTAAGCCTGCTTGAACTTCTCCTATCGCCATGGATATGTTAGTCGCTTGCTGAGCTCTTTATGCTCACCCCGTTGCTATATAAATTTTTCAGGGTAGCTTGTTATGTTCTGAAAATCTAGAATTGGGTTGAGGCAGTGGAAAGCTAGAAGATTTTGGGGCAAATCTTTCGTAATTAATAAGTTGATATTGTATAAGTTCTTTTGTGTGTATCAACGACAAATCTAGATTGATGTATCTTGTAAATATTTGGAAATTACCTCTTGTGTTGGGATTTTGGGAATGTTAAAGTTTAAACTGTGTAATGATATAAACATGTAATGCATGTTGGTTTTGTGATTGTATAGATGGCTACGCTTATGGATTTATGATGTGGTTATGGTTTAGTTGAGTTGGCTTTGGATTTTGTGAATCATTAAGTGATATTATACTATGATTATAAACTGCACAGGTTTTATGAATTGGAAAATTATAGATATGAATGACCTAAATGTTTTCTCAGTATCCTCAAATGTGTGAACGGATCCTGGAATGGGAGCATATTAAGATAGAAGTCTGATCCCCACTAGTCTGATCCTGGAATGGGAGCATATTAAAAAAAAAATTCAGCGGGGCGTGACACTGATCCCCACTAGAAGTCTGCTAGAGACTTTTGTTTCACGTGCTGAGAGTGTCGCATGACTCGCTAGTAAAATAGTGGGAGCATATTAAGATAGAAGTCCAAATCTTGATTATTTATTTCTGAAAATCTACATGTTATTTATTTCTACATCTTTATTTTTAGAAAATGTTGCTTCTAAATCTCTTACATGGCATACTTGATGTCAACCGCCTCACTAGTCAAAATTATATAGATTGGCTCCGCAACTTGAGAATTATTCTCACGGCGAAGAAAATCATGTACGCCTTTGATCCAGTGATGCCTATGCTCGAGGAAGGGGCAAGCGAGGATGAGATCACTTGCTACGTGAAGTACATTGATGACTCCACTCTTGCTCAGTGTTACATATTGGGCTCTATGACTCCTGAGTTACAGAGACAACATGAAAAGATGGATGCCAGATCCATTCTTTTATATGTCCGCAAAATATTTGAGGAACTAGGAAGGACTCAGCGATATGAGATATCCAATAGCCTTTTCTGGGCTAGGATGATTGAGGGGACACCGATTTAGAGTCATGTCCTAAAAATGATTGAGTGGATAGAGAAAATCATAGGTCAAGGAATGGCCCTAGAGGATAACTTGTGTGTGGACATTGTGCTTTAGTCCCTACCAAATTTATTTTCATAATTCATAATGAATTTTAATATGAATAAGCTTAAGGTGTCACGCCCCCTCAAAAAATTATCCATGATATTAAAACAATTTCATCTCAAACCAATCCAGGATCCAAACTAACATTTGAGGACACTGAAAACATTCTATCAAATTCACATCTATAAAACCTGTGCAGTTTATAATCATATATCACATCACTCGATAATTCACATTTATGGCAACCCAAGCCAACTTGACAAACATGAACAACATTTATAAATCCACAAGCTAAATAAATTATACAATCAGAACTCCAACTATTCACCACAAGTTCATATCGTCATAAATTAGACTTAACATTCCGAAATTTCAAATAAGAGAGATCTTATAAAACTTTTACACAGTATATCCATTTCGATTCATCAACAACATTTCATTACATACAAAATATGCTTATACAACAATAGCACAACAACCAACAAGACTTGCCCATAATTCTGAATAGTTATCCACTGCCTCAGCCCAAATCAAACATCTCAAATGGTGACAAGCTGACCTGAAAGATTTATATAACAACGGAATGAGCTAAAAACAGCTCAGCAAGTGACAAGCATATTCAGAACAAAAGGAATGGTTTCAAACAAGTAAGGTATCATAATGCAAGGCAGAATACAAGAATTCTCAAGGATACCATTTCATTAGATACAAAATCATATGTATCTTGTCATTCAAAACATATTTGATTCATAACAAATGGAGCATAGAGTAATTGGAGCATATCAGAAACGAATGAAACGTTTTGGAGCATAACAATAACAAATGAAACATATCGGAGCTTATCAATGGCATATGAAATGTTCCGGAGCATATCAACAGCGTATGGAACATTTCGAAGCATATCAACAATGAATGAAACATTTCGGAGCTTATCAATATCACATACCGAACAGAAGCTCAAACGTCGTCTTTGACGTTGCATTTATATCATTCTTATCCAAAGCATGTACAAAAACACATAACCAAAGCTCTGGATATCATATCAAACCTACAGAAGGTGTAGTGGGATCTCAAACAGAATTGTGATTCATCCATTTCTGAATGACCACCAGACAGAAGTCTCCCACGTCTGGGAGCTCCATCCACCCACGTCTAGGTGAAGTCAGAGGGGGCCGGCAAAGCATCGCAGGCTCTAAGCACATACCCTTTACCATTTTTGGCAAAGGTCAAGAAAATCCCACAAACACCAGAGTACAAGAAGATAGTTTTAACAATAAGTAGCATATATCGGAAGCACATGCGGAACAACAAAACATACATGTGCCTTTTCGAGACAATACGAAGCAAGGAACAAATCTCTCACAAATGTATTCAGATTTGGAATGAAATGAAAGCAAGGGGATACAGGGATTCCAAGCAATCATATTTAGCTCAATTCAAATAAGAAGGTGAGATGAGTTCAATATCCAAAGGAATGGAACAGAATACGCGAAATCGACTAAAACTCGATTTTTGATAGAATTCAAGTGGCACATCGAACAAATACTTCAGAATATCAATTATGCTCCAATACCCAAAAGAAAGCTACTGTTGACAGATCTATCAATCTATTTTCTGATGAAATAAGTTTTATACGAATCAAGATTTCCAACAAGGAGTTACCATGGATTTAGTGACCAAAGGTCAAAGACTGATTCACTGTTTTGCAGAATTTATAGGGCGGAATCAACGGATAGCAGAATAGGCCTTTGAATTCCAAATTTTTCAATCTATATATTAAAGGAAATATTTTCAAGTCTAGTTTCAAATAAAATCAGTTTGGTACAAATCGGAATTTCTAACAGGGAGTTATAGGCATTTTAGTATCGAAAGGTCAGAAATCTTAATCCCTGTTTTGTAGCGTCCATAGGCTTATTTGAAATAGACGTTTGGGTAAGTATTCGGTGTTCAAAATCTTCAAAATTTGTGTCAAAAGAAAGATATAAGAGTCTAATTTCAAACAAACTAGGTCCTGCTCAAATCTGCCTTTAGTACTAAAAATTATAGCCGGAACCGTATATAGGGGTCAGTTTATAGAAAAAATTTCAGAATCCATGGTTCTATGTCCCAGGATAGACATATCAGTTTCTAACTAGAAATCCTTCTGTTTATTTTGAAACAACATAAAAATAGAGATTAATTTTCTATAGGATGGGGTTAGAACACTTGCCTTTGAGAATTTGACCCCCAATTGAGAAGATTGAGTAAGAAACCACAAAGCCCCAATTTTTCTTCTTCTTCTTCCCCCTTTCTTTTCTCTTCTTCTTTCTTTCTTTCTCTGTTCTTCCACACTGCAGCTGCCTTCTCTGGTTCCTTAAGAACGAAGGCAGAGAGGCTTAAGCGGTGGGATTTGTCATTTTATACATTTTGTAGTTTAGTCCTTGTTTTTATCATATTCACGATTAGGTCCTTAGGGTTTACATATAGGTCCTCAGATTCTTTTTTTTTTTTTTTTTTGAACAGATCTCCCAAATCTTAAAAATAAGTTACCTCTGATTCATACTCTATTTCTTTTGTCAATTTAAAATAGATGCTTACATTATCACCAGAAATTTATACGAAAATTCGGAAATGAGGGGTGTTACACCTCCCCCCCCTTAAAAGAAAATTTATTCCTCTAAATTTATCGTACCTCTATCGACAAAAAGACAGGGGTACACCTTTTTCATTTCCTCCTCTAGCTCCCAAGTTGTTTCCTCTCCAGCATGATGTCTCCAAATTACTTGAACTAGTGGGATGACCCGATTCCTTAGGATTTTTTTTTTTTTTTTATCAACAATCTGAATAGGCTCTTCCACATAAGATAAATCTCTATCGATCTCCATCAGCTCATACTCAATGATGTGAGAAGGATCATATATATACTTCCTAATCATCGAGACATGAAATATATCATGGACATGGCTCAATGCTGGTGGCAAGGCAATCCTGTAAGAGACAGAACCAACCCTCTCAAGAACCTCAAAAGGTCCAATAAATCTTGGGCTTAACTTTCCTTTCTTCCCAAACCTTATAATGCCTTTGGAAGGGGAGACTTTTAAGAATACAAAATTTCTGATTTCAAACTCAGTATCTCGTCTCCTATTGTCAGCATAACTCTTTTGACGACTCTGAGCAGTTTTTAACCTTTTCCTTATAACTTGAATTTTCTCGGTAGTTTCTTATACTTTGTCCGGTGCTAACAGCTTTCTGTCACCAACTTCCTCCCAACATATAGGTGTTATGCACTTTCGCCCATATAAAGCTTCATAAGGAGCCATCTGAATACTTGAATGATAACTATTATTATAAGTGAACTCAACAAGTGAAATATCCTTATCCCATTCACCTTTCCAATCCATAACATAGGCTCTAAGTAAATCCTCAAGTGTTTTAATTGTTCTTTCTGACTGACCATTAGTCTGAGGATGATATGCAGTACTAAACTTGACTTTAGTGCCCATAGATTCCTGTAATCTTCTCCAGAATCTAGAGAGAAATCTGGAGTCTCTATCAGAGATGATCTCCTTTGGAATACCATGAAGTCTTACTATTTCATTAACATATAAATCTGTAAGTCTATCAAGCGAATAAGTCATATTATTAATCGGTAGGAAGTGTGCAGATTTTGTTAACCTATCGATGATTACCCAAATAGCATCATGCTTTCTAGAGGTTCTAGGTAGTCCTGAAACGAAATCCATAGTAATACATTCCCATTTCCATTCAGGAATATCTAAAGGTTGCAACAACCCTCCAGGTCTTTGGTGTTCTACTTTGATTTGCTGACAAGTCAAACATTTTGAAACATACATTGCAATTTCCTTCTTCATGCCTTCCCACCAATAATGACTTTGAAGATCTCTATACATCTTAGTGCTTCCAGGATGTATGGTGTACTTTGAAGTATGACTTTCCTTTAGGATTTGATTCTTGATATTCGGTTCATTTGGTACGCATACTCTCTCCCCAAATCTCAATAGGCCATCCTTTGAAACTTGAAATTGTGGCTTCAATTCCTTTTCTACTTTATTCCTCAAGTAGATTAAATGTGGATCTCGTAATTGTCCTTCCTTAATTTGTTGAATAAGATCAGATTGCACTTGAATGGAAGCCATCAATATTATCGAGTCTTGCTCTTTCCTCAAAGCTTTCAAATCAAAATTTTCTTCTAATAACTTCCATTGCTTCACAACCAGAATAGCCATAAAACTTGTAGATTTCCTACTAAGTGCATCAGCTACAACATTGGCCTTGCTCGGGTGATAACAGATGGCACAATCATAATCCTTCAGAAGTTCTATCCATCTTCGCTGCCTCATGTTTAACTCTTTCTGAGTGAAAATATATTTTAAACTCTTGTGATCAGTAAATATTTCAAAATGTTGACCATACAAATAATGTCTCCAAATCTTTAGAGCAAAAATAATTGCTGCCAATTCCAAATCATGAGTTGGATAATTTAATTCATAACCTTTAAGTTGCCTAGAAGCATACGTAATTACTCTCCCTTCCTGCATCAAAACACATCCTAGGCCCTTTCTTGAAGCATCAGTATAAACTACAAACTCATCACTACCACTTGGAATAGTGAGAATAGGGGCACTAGTCAATCTTCTTTTTAACTCTTGAAAAATTTGCTCACAATCATCACCCCATATAAATTTCATATTCTTCTTAGTGAGTTTGGTGAGAGGTTGAGCAATTCGAGAAAATCCCTCCACAAATCTCCTGTACTAACATGCCATGCCCAAGAAGCTTCTAACCTCCGTTACATTTGTTGGTACTTCCCATTCAACAACAACTTCTATTTTTCTTGGATCAACAGATATACCCTTCCCTTTAATCACATGGCCTAAGAATGCAACTTCATTCAACCAAAATTCACATTTGCTGAACTTTGCATACACCTTCTTTTCTCTTAGTATGGACAATACATTTCTCAAGTGTTCCTCATGCTCTTGATTACTCCTTCAATACACCAATATGTCATCAATAAATATAACTACACAGATATCCATGAGCGGTTGAAATATCCTATTCATTAGTTCCATATAAGCTGCAAGGGCATTTGTCAAACCAAAAGGCATCACCAAGAATTCATAATGACCATATCGAGTTCTGAAAGCTGTTTTTGAAATATCCTCCTCCTTGATCTTCAACTGATAGTAACATGACCTCAGGTCAATCTTAGAGAATACTTGTGCACCCTGCAGTTGATCAAACAAATCATCAATTCTAGGTATTGTTGAATCTCGTATTTTGATGATGAAACTACTTGATATATATTTATGATTTAATCTGCGTTTTGAGTGACGCTGGATGCTTCGATCAGGATGAGACAATTAAAGCAGGAAAATCATGTTGTGCCGAAGGAACATGTCAGAAGATTGGACGTCGGGCCGGTGGATCGGTCGACGTATCGACAGAAGGCTTCGGGCCATGGACTCGGGCATCGGGCCAAGAAGAGCGGGTATTGTGCCAAGGATATCGGAGTTGCGAAGTCAACTGGCCGATTGGGCAATAGGCTGCAGGAGAGGACGATGCACCGAAGAATCAGACGAAGCGTCGAGGGACCAATGACATGCCGGACAACTTAGTTAAATTGCTTAGGATTAATTGTCTCGATCGAAGTTTTGTTTTAATTGTGCAGGATTAAGTATGATAACGATGAAGACATAAAGCGAAACAAAGTGTCAGAGTCAAGCGCGAAGGATTTGTTGCGAGTTTGAGAGTTCGACGGAAGTCCGAAGGTTCGTCAGGAATGCTACCGGAGCTCGCCGAGAAAGATCGGAGCTTGCTGAAGAAGCTTATTGGAACTCGCTAAGATCAAATCGTGAAGTCTAGGAGCTTGCCGGGAGTCCACAGAATGGTTTCCGAGAGTTCATCGGAAGACCGCCGGAAGTTTGCCAGAAGCTCGCTAGAAGAAGTCTTGACTTGCGGACTTTGTAATAGCTTAGAAAATGTCTTTAAATTCATAGTTAGCACGTTAATTAGGGTTAGGATTAGGTGTTAATCCTATAACCCAAGTAGGGGTCAATTAGGCTCAAGTTCGGACTGGTTTGGGCCAAGTTTGGAGCCAAACCAAGTGAGCTGAAATAGTGAAAGAGGTGGCACCGCCAGGGTTGGAGGTGGCACCGCCCAGGAGAGGATCTCCTAGCGAAGCTGGGCGGTGCAACCGCCCCAGGCAGGAGATGGCACCGCCTGGGCTCAGTCTCCGAGCGAGACTGGGCGGTGCAACCTCTCTTGACAGAGGTAGCACCGCCTGAGCTCGGTCTTCGAGCTCTGGCAGGAGAGGTGCAACCGCCTCAGTCAGGAGGTGGCACCGCCTGGGGCTCAGTCTCCGAGCCAGACTCAAGTGGTGCAACCGCCCCTGACAGAGAGGTGCAACCGCCTGGGCTCAGTCTCCGAGCTCTGCCAGGCGGTGCAACCTCTCTAGTCAGGAGGTGCAACCGCCTGATCCCGGAATTCCGGGATTTGATCGTTTTGAGCTCCAAATTTGAACTGGGTTGGGGCCTATAAATACCCCTCCCATTCAGCACAGAAATAGCAACAGATCCACATCGAATTCTTGATCTTTTCTGTGATTCTAAGAGCTCAAATTTGTGTAAAGTCCAAAAGTTCTCCTCTTTTTGTTCTTCAAGTCTTGAGTTGTAAAGAGAGGAGAGAAAGGATCTGTAAGGGTTGTCTCCTGAGCCCGTCAAAAGGAGAGAAACTGTAAAAGGGCAGTTGGCCATCGCCCATTGAAGGAAGGCAGCTAGTTGACGTCGTTGACCTCGTCGGAGGAGGAAGCCAAAAGTGGAGTAGGTCAAGACTGACCGAACCACTCTAAATCTCTGGTTTGCTTTTATTTCGAGTACCTTATCATTACTGCAAACCTCCTACATAACTACTGCTCTCTACGCCTTTACGAATAAGTTCTAAGTGCTGATCTTTTCGAATCTGCATTCAGATGTAAATCTATGTTTTTCGTACGATCAGCTTACGTTTGTGTTTTGATTCTGCAAAACTGTCTTCTGCGCTTTTATGAACTAGCTTCTAAGTTTAGATCCCTTTGAAACTGTTTTAGACGCAAACTACGTTTAGACGTAAAACTGCGTTTAGACGCAAACTGCGTTTAGACGTAAAACTACGTTTAAACGTAAACTACGCAAATTATGTTTAAACATAAAATTGTGTTTTAGACGTAAACTTCTTTTAAACGTAAAACTACGTTTAGACGTAAAACTGCGTTTAGACGTAAAACTGCGTTTAGACGTAAACTGAGTTTTGACGCAAAACTGTGTTTAGACGCAAACTGCACAAATTGTGTTTAGACATAAAACTATGCTTTAGATGTAAACTACTTTTAGATGCAAACTGCGTTTAGACGTAAAACTGCGTTTAGACGTAAACTGAGTTTAGACGCAAAACTGCGTTTAGACGTAAAACTGTGTTTAGACGCAAAACTACGTTTAGACGCAAACTGTATTTAGACGCAAACTCAGTTTAGACGTAAACTGTGCTTAGACGTAAACTGCGCTTAATCTTAAGTAATCTTAGAATCGGCTTTTACATCGAAATCGTTTTTATCGGACGAACGCAGCTTTCGGTTTTAAATCGCTGAAAGATTTCCGCTGCACTAATTCACCCCCCCCCCTTCTTAGTGCTCTCGATCCTAACAGGTATGGGATACTTGTTTTTTATGATCACCTGATTCAACTGTCTATAATCAATACAAAGCCTCAATGTTTCATCCTTCTTCTTCACTAATAGTACCGGAGCACCCCATGGGGATACACTGGGTCGTATGAAACCCTTATCTAATAATTCTTGTATTTGCTTCTTTAATTCCTCTAGCTCCAGTGGTGCCATTCTGTAGGGAGGCTTAGATATTGGGGTTGTACTAGGGACCAGATTAATAGCAAATTCACCCTCTCTATCTAGAGGTAAACCAGGCAAGTCATCTAGGAATACATCAGGGAATTCTTTGACCACTGAAATTTCATCTAGGTGGGTTTCCTGATTTGAATGCTCCTTTACACACACCATATAACAAAAACAACCTTTCTGCATAATATGATAAGCTTGAAGTGCTGATATCAAGCAAGGAGGCAAATCATGCTTAATGCCCTCAAAGAAAAATATAGGCTGATCTGGTATGCAGAAAGTAATTATTTTTTTTTTGTAACAATCAATACTAGCGTGATGAGAAGATAACCAATCCATGCCAAGTATAATATCAAAACCTTGGATCTCTAGGAGAATTAAATCAGCAAAGAGTTCGTGTTCTCCAATAGAGATCAAACAAGATGGGTAAACCAAGTTTGTTGCCAATGAATCTCCAACAGCAGTTGTTACATATAACATATAATCCAGGGGTCTAGGTAGAATATCCAAGTGACAAGCAAAGTATTGTGAAACAAAAGATAATTTGGAGCCGGGATCAAACAAAACTTTTGCATTTCTTTTATAAACATGAAGAATACCTTCCACCACTGATTTAGAAGCTTTAGAATCTTGTTCAATGATAGCGTACACTCTAGCATGGGCTGAGGGTCTAGGAGATAGTGGCTCTTTCTTCCTTTTCAGTGGGCAATCTCTTAATTGATGATCTAACCTTCCACAAGCAAAACAGGCTCCAGTCCCCCAAAACACAAATTTGTTTCATAATTTAACTTATAATTCACACATGATTGAGTCTTTTGTGGTGACTTCCTATTTCAAATCCAAAGGTCTTGACCCTCTTGTTATTACTTTCTGATTCATTTTCAATCATATTTTTATTTGTAAACTTGTCCTTATCATTCTTGCCACTGATCTTCAAAAATTCTTTTCATTGATCCCATTAATGATCAGCCTCTACTTCCAATATAAGGCGGCAAAAGAAATCTTTTGATCATCAGAACAATTTTGTACATCAAATATATTCTCTGTTTTCATCACCCATTTTTCTACCACCAATGAAATTAGGTTCACCATGCTTTCATTGCGCTACTCTGATTTAGTATCCTCGATCAACCCTTTCATCCCATTTAATTAATCAGAAACAATTGAAATAGGATGACCAAATTACCTCATCATCCTTGATTCCTAAAATACATCAAAGAAAATTTCTACCAATCACTATAGTTCACTAGACCTCAATATATTTTACACGTCAACATATCAAATATTTCTGTGATCCTCAAACTATGCTTTGATACCACCTCTGTCACGCCCCCTCAAAAAATTATCCAAGATATTAAAACAATTTCATCTCAAACCAATCCATGATCCAAACTAACATTTGAGGACACTGAAAACATTCTATCAAATTCACATCTATAAAACCTGTGCAGTTTATAATCATATATCACATCACTCGATAATTCACATTTATGGCAACCCAAGCCAACTTGACAAACATGAACAACATTTATAAATCCACAAGCTAAATAAATTATACAATCAGAACTCCAACTATTCACCACAAGTTCATATCGTCATAAATTAGACTTAACATTCTGAAATTTCAAATAAGAGAGATCTTCTAACACTTTTACACAGTATATCCATTTCGATTCATCAACAATATTTCATTACATACAAAATATGCTTATACAACAATAGCACAACAACCAACAAGACTTGCCCATAATTCTGAATAGCTATCCACTGCCTCAGCCCAAATCAAACATCTCAAATGGTGACAAGCTGACCTGAAAGATTTATATAACAACGGAATGAGCTAAAAACAGCTCAGCAAGTGACAAGCATATTCAGAACAAAAGGAATAATTTCAAACAAGTAAGGTATCATAATGCAAGGCAGAATACAAGAATTCTCAAGGATACCATTTCATTAGATACAAAATCATATGTATCTTGTCATTCAAAACATATTTGATTCATAACAAATGGAGCATAGAGTAATTGGAGCATATCAGAAACGAATGAAATGTTTTGGAGCATAACAATAACAAATGAAACATATCGGAGCTTATCAATGGCATATGAAATGTTCCGGAGCATATCAACAGCGTATGGAACATTTCAAAGCATATCAACAATGAATGAAACATTTCGGAGCTTATTAATATCACATACCGAACAGAAGCTCAAACGTCGTCTTTGACGTTGCATTCATATCATTCTTATCCAAAGCACGTATAAAAACACATAACCAAAGCTCTGGATATCATATCAAACATACAGAAGGTGTAGTGGGATCTCAAACAGAATTGTGATTCATCCATTTCTGAATGACCACCAGACAGAAGTCTCCCACGTTTGGGAGATCCATCCACCCACGTCTAGGTGAAGTCAAAGGGGGCCGGAAGAGCATCGCAGGCTCTAAGCACATACCCTTTACCATTTCTGGCAAAGGTCCAGACAATCCCACAAATACCAGAGTACAAGAAGGTAGGTTTAACAATAAGTAGCATATATCGGAAGCACACGCGGAACAACAAAACGTACATGTGCCTTTTCGAGACAATACGAAGCAAGGAACAAATCTCTCACAAATGTATTTAGATTTGGAATGAAATGAAAGCAAGGGGATACAGGGATTACAAGCAATCATATTTAGCTTAATTCAAATAAGAAGGGGAGATGAGTTCAATATCCAAAGGAATGGAACAGAATACGCGAAATCGACTAAAGCTCAATTTCTGACAGAATTCAAGTGGCACATCGAACAAATACTTCAGAATATCAATTATGCTCCAATACCCATAAGAAAGCTACTATTGATAGATATATCAATCTATTTTCTGATGAAATAAGTTTCATACGAATCATGATTTCCAACAAGGAGTTACCATGGATTTAGTGACCAAAGGTCAAAGACTGAATCACTGTTTTGCAGAATTTATATGGCGGAATCAACGGATAGCAGAATAGGTCCTTGAATTTCAAATTTTTCAGTCTATATATCATAGGAAATATTTTCAAGTCTAGTTTCAAATAAAATCAGTTTGGTACAAATCGGAATTTCTAACAGGGAGTTATAGGCATTTTAGTATCGAAAGGTCAGAAATCTTAATCCCTGTTTTGCAGCGTCCATAGGCTCATTTGAAATAGACGTTTGGGTAAGTATTCGGTGTTCAAATACTTCAAAAATTTTGTCAAAAGAAAGATATAAGAGTCTAATTTCAAACAAACTAGGTCCTAATCAAATCTGCATTTCGTACTAAAAATTATAGCCGGAACCGTATATAGGGGTCAGTTTACCGAAAAAAATTCAGAATCCATGGTTCTATGTCCAAGGAGAGACATATCAGTTTCTAACTAGAAATCCTTCCATTTATTTTGAAACAACATAAAAACAGAGACTAATTTTCTATAGGATGGGGTTAGAATACTTGCCTTTGAGAATTTTGACCCCCAATTGAGATGATTGAGTAAGAAACCACAAAGCCCCAATTTTTCTTCTTCTTCTTCCCCCTTTCTTTTCTCTTCTTCTTTATTTCTTTCTCTGTTCTTCCACACCGTAGCTGCCTTCTCTGGTTCCATAAGAATGAAGGCAGAGAGGCTTAAGCGGTGGGATTTGTCATTTTGTGTGTTTTGTAGTTTAGTCCTTGTTTTTATCATATTCACGATTAGGTCCTTAGGGTTTACATATAGGTCCTCAGATTCTTTCTTTTTTTTTTTTTTTGAACAGATCTCCCAAATCTTAAAAATAAGTTACCTCTGATTCATACTCTATTTCTTTTATCAATTTAAAATAGATGCTTGCATTATCACCAAAAATTTATACGAAAATTCGAAAATGAGGGGTGCTACATAAGGTGACTCTCCCGAAACTCCTCAATATGTTGAGGGAGGCAGAGAGTACTATCAAAAAGGAGAAGCCAGTTCTCTACACTAGTGAGACCAGAAAGAAAAGAAAAGCATAAAAAGTCTCTTAACAAGGGCAAGGGCAAGGGCAGATCAGGTAAAGCAAAGGTTGCTATAAAAGACCCGATAAAAGACAAAGGCCAGTGCTTGCACTATAGGAACGATGGGCAATGGAAGAGGAATTGCAAAGAGTACCTTGAAGAGAGGGCAAAACATAAGCTTGGTGAAGCTTCTGGTACATTCATGATCAATCTTCATTTGTTACTCTTATGATATCACATCCTGGATTTTTTTATTTATTTATTTATTTTCAAACAGGCCAAATAGAGAAACATCACTTTATTCATCATCTATAACCATTTATTACAATTCATTTATTTATCAAATTATAAATAGAAAAGTAAACATAGTGATGTTAACTTCAAGAGTCATCCTAGTGGCTCTACCTAGCGGTAGAGGAAGGTCCGCTCTCCATTGGAATCCGATTTAGTACTAGAGGGAGGCTGCTCTGAAAATCAAAAACAAAGAAAATTCAGTAACGCTGAGTAGGAACCCCAAAAGTTAAATCAAGATAAATACATGATCAAAATTCAATCAATCATCCCATTGGCGTATATCAAATACCCGAAGGAGCACTCCCCCAACAGCGGATGGAGAGGCTTTATCCTACGGGATGAGTTTGTGTTCTCCCAACAGCGGATGGAGGCAAACACATATCACACTTAAAACAGTGGATGGAGTGGTGTCTCACACCCGCCAAAGCGGGGACACGTTCCTCCCAACAGCGGATGGAGGAACCGTCCAACCGCCACGTCTGACGGCCCACTAATCCCCGAAGGGAATCGCCCTACCTGCCCTTGGCAGGGAAAGAACATAATCTTACATTAGTCATGTCCATATAGGGATGAAATAACATATTTAAACATTTCTTTCAAATATCATCAATACCAAATAATACAAATTAGCCCTCAAATGACTTGAACTCTAGTTCAATTGATCCAAATGAACTCAATTTACTAGGACCTAACTGAACCGATCTCTAATCCTTATTTAACTGGTCTGAAACCACCCTAGACTAGTATAATTTGGATTAGATTAGGTTCAATTTAGGTTAAACTAACTTGAATAAGTCAATCAATTTGGAATCACCCTGAATTGATCTAGACTAATCAAGCCTAATTTAGTTCAATCAATACTTGGGCTCAAATCCAACAATAATATTGAGCTAGATTAAGCTAGCTCATCTACTAGTCATGTGCATTATATATGACTGGGCATGCATCACACAAAGCTGGCCCAGCCTTGGCCCATGGACTGGTCATGTGCATCGCATGTGACCGCCCATGATGGTTAGGCTGGGTTAGCCTACGGGCCAAAGCTTGATCCGTGGGTTGGGCCTGGCCTACGGGCTAAGCCTAATCTGATTAGGCCTATCCAATAGGCTGTGGCCTGACTTATGGGTTGGGCTTGGCCTGTGAGCAATTTCAATCCAAATAATATATAATTTCATACCGCAACATATATTCATTAGCAATATAAACAAAAAACATAATAACACATTTAATGATAGACAAGGAGATAAGCTTTAAAACAAGGAAATAACATTCTAATTTAAATGAAAATCATTATACATTAAAAGATATAAACTTTAATATAATGAAATAACCTTCTAAATTCACATAAAAATCATGCTTTCAATACATATAAAATTTCAACATATTCTAATCAAATTCTAAATCATTCAGAGTAGCATATTTTAAATTTCAAATTAATGAATATCACAAAAGATTTTAGATAACATATTTTAATCTAATAATATTTTAATCCAGATAAGATTAAAGATAAACAGTAGTATCAGGAAATATTAGATAAAACATATAAATATTTAACATCTTTAAATCTACAATAAAAACTTAATCATGGGTCAACATTATACAAGTGATTGCTTTAATGTAATAATAAAAAAATTAACATTTAAAGAATTGATAAACAATTTTTTTTTTTCAAACTAAAAGCTTTCAACATTCAAGAATCAAAATAAAAACTAAAACTTTTAAATTTAAGAAAGGCAGGGAAACCTACCTCTTGTCAACAGGGTGTAACTCCTCATTCTCTTATCAATAGGGTGTAACTCCTCGTTCCTCCCGCTGCCAAGCTCGAGTAGGTGAGGAACGAAGGAGAGAAATCCCTCCCTTTAAATAGGAGGAGGTGAGCCTCTATTAAGAGAAATAAATTTTAATTTTTATATTTTTTTAATATAAATTATTTTCATTTAATATACTAACAAATATGATATCATCATATTTGGAATACTTACTAGTTATTTCCTTAATTCATATCAACAAACAAGGAAGTAGATTAAGATTTCCTTAAATTATAATAACAAGTAAGGAAAGAAAATCAATTCCTAACTTAAATTTTTGATGTGATTACTTATGATAACACATAAGCATTGGATACCGGTAGTGCTTATTATATTTGTAATTCGTTACAAATTCTAGCAAAGCCTAGGAGATTGGTGTAAGAATCTTTAAATAATAGTTTGTTTATGCTAGACACTACTCCACATATCATGAATGTAAGTGTGTCTAAGAGGAAACGAGATGAGGTGAACAATTCATACTTATGGCATTGTAAGCTAGGTCACATCCATGAGGGAAGGATTCAAAAATTACTAAAGGATGGATATCGAGATTCATTCGACTATTAGTCTTATGTAACTTACGAGCCTTGTCTTCGTAGAAAAATGACCATCTCTCCATTTAGTAGAATTGGAGAGAGAGCCACTAAGCTGTTGGAACTCATACATAGTGATGTATGTGGACCCTTGTCAACTCATGTCATTAGTGGTTACTCCTACTTCATTATCTTCACTGATGATTTCTCAAGGTATGGATATGTATACTTAATGAAGTATAAGTCCGAGGCTTTTGAGAAATTCAAAGAGTATAAGAATGAAGTGGAGAACCAGATTGGAAAGAGTATCAAGACTCTTCGATCAGATCGAGGAGATGAGTACTTAATTATAGAGTTCACCTAGTTCCTCAAGGACCATGGGATATTATCCCAATGGATACCTCCTTATACACCTCAGCTCAATGTGTGTTTGAAAGGAGGAATTGTACGCTATTAGACATGGTACAGTCCATGTTAATTTTCGCTGACCTACCCATCTCATTCTAGGGATATGCCATAGAGACTACAGCTTACCTTCTGAACAGAGTTCCAATTAAGTCGATAGTGTCTACACCATATGAGATATGGAAAGGGAAGAAGCCTAATCTTAAGGTTGTTAAGATTTGGGGCTGCCCTGCCCACGTTAAAAGACACAACCCCAATAAGTTAGAATCGAGGATGGAGCAGTGCAAGTTCGTGCGATACCGCAAGGTAACTTGTGGGTATTATTTTTATCATCTCGAGGACCAAAAGGTCTTTGTAGCTAAGAAAGTAGTGTTCCTTGAGAAGGAACACATTCTTGACAGAGACAATGGGAGCATGATAGAGTTAAGCGAGATTGGAGAACCTAGCTCAAGCACCACTCTATAGCCCGAGTCTGTTCAGGCACCTAACACATAAGTTCCAACTTTACATAGGTCTGGTAGAGTATCCCATCCACCGAAGAGATATGTGGGACATATTAGAGGAGAGGATGTTGAGGATATTGATCCTTAGACCTACGAGGAGGCTATTATGAGTATAGACTCTAGGAAGTGGTAAGAAGTCATGAATTCTGAGATTGATTTTATATACTCCAACAAGGTTTGGAACCTAGTTGATGTGCCCGAAGGTATTGTACCCATCAGTTACAAGTGGATCATTAAGAAAAAGATCGGAATAGATAGAAAGGTAGAGACCTATAAAGCAAGGCTAATGGCTAAGGGGTATCGTCAAAGGTAAGGTATTGACTATGACGAAACCTTCTCACCCGTAGCAATGCTAAAATCCATCCGAATTCTATTGACTATTTTAGCACACTATGATGGATGTGAAAACCACATTCCTCAATGGGAATCTCGAGAAGGAGGTGTATATGATACAACCTGAGGGATTCGTGTCCAAGGACTACCTAGATAAGGTGTGCAGGTTGCTTAGATCTATTTATAGACTAAAGCAAGTTTCTCGAAGTTGGAACATAAGATTTGATGAGGCAATCAGATCTTATGACTTCGTTAAGAACGAAGATGAGCCCTGTGTGTATAGGAAGGTAAGTGGGAGCACTATCACCTTTTTGGTGTTATATGTGGACGACATCCTAATTATTGGGAATGATGTAGGAATGCTATCCATAATAAAGACTTGGTTATCTAGACACATATTCATGAAGGACTTAGGGGAAGCATCCTATATCTTAAAGATTCAGATCTATAGAGATAGATCCAAGAGGATGCTTAGCTTGTCCCAGTCCTGGTATATAGACACCATTATCAAAAGGTTTGTTATAGAAAATTTCAAGAGAGGTCTCATACCGATGAGACATGGGATATCACTTTCTGAGAGTATGTCCCCAAAGACTCCTGAAGAAAAGGCAAACATGGATAGGATACCCTATGCATCAGCAATAGGGTCTATCATATATGCCATGTTATGTACCAGGTCTGATATAGTGCATACTTTGAGTGTCACAAGTAGGTATCAGGCAGATCCAGGCTTGGAGCATTGAAAAGCAGTAAAGTGAATCCTTGAGTACTTGAGAAGGACTAAGGATCTATTACTAGTATATAGAGGTAATAGCCTTAGGGTTGAAGGCTATATAGACTCGATTTTTCAATCTGATGTCGATGATAGCAAGTCAAATTCGGGGTGTGTGTACACCTTGAATGGAGGAGTAGTATACTGTAAGAGTTCCAAGAAAGATACTACTGTTGACTCAACCATAGAGGCTGAGTACATTGATGTAGTAGAGGTAGTAAAAGAGGGAGTTTGGATGAATAAGTTCATCACAGATCTGGGAGTCATGCTAAGCAGCAAGGAGTTGATTCCCTTATATTACGACAATTACAGGGCGATTACTCAAATAAGGAAACCGGGGTCTTATTAGAAGTGTTCTTAGGAGGTTCCAACTTATTAGAGAGATCATGACTCAAAGAGATGTAGTAGTGGAAAAAGTTCCATCTAAAGATAACATTATAGATCAATTGATAAAGTCATTGTCTCAGATTGTCTTTGAGCGTCATAGGGCTTTGATGGGGATCAGACATATAGGTGATTGGCATTAGGTCAAGTGGGAGATTGCTAATCATAGGTGCCCAGTAAGCCAATCACGTGACTGATGCACGTGTGACTTGACATGGAATCATTTTTGCTAATTATATTTTGGTATTCATCATTTTATATTGACTATTGCATATATACATGTATATATTGTGATGACCTTGGATTTATATAATGGGAATCGAATTGTGATGAGATCACGATAATGAGACCGATTCACCTTTAAACATAGATGCTAAATAATCTCGGTCATAGGTTACTCGCGAGGGACATTGAGATAACCAGATAGACTAGTGTGCTGTATACCTATCCATACGATGGATGCAATTGGTCTCATAGCTACTTATGTGGGGACACTAGGGATATAGTACAAGTGCTCATTAGAGAATAAGTTCACTGATTGATCCGCTTACGGAATGTTGGATGGTTGATGATGCCTTATTATCATACAGCGATTCTATAGTCCTAGTGGTATATCTAGTCCTTAGACTTAAGATACAAAGGATATCTTATATGAGTGCTCCATTCTTTGATACCAGATTTATAAGTTTGGATGTCCCAGATCTAGTACATCCGGTCATTAGGAGTGACAGTTGACCTTACGAGAGAGGGCTATTGAGTATCGATAGAGGATCATTCACTCTCGATATAATAAGAGGAATATCCCATGTGTTCTTACTCAGATAAATCCCTAGCTAGGGTCATTCGGATTGTGAGGGAAAGAGTTCTCCGGGAGAATCCGATTAGAGCAAGACTCGAGTAGAAACCATATGGGTCTGACAGCACCATACTCGGTATATGGTCTCTGGGATATTAGATGGATGAGGGACTATAGGTACACATGGTAACTGAGGACCGACAAGTCCAATTGATTGGATTTCCCTATATCATCTAGGGACTATGGCGTAGTGGCCTAGTACGTCCGTATTCGATGAGTTGAGTGAATTATTATGGAGATAATAATTCACTGAGCTAGAAGGAGTTTTGACAAGTATGACTCATGGCCAGCTCGATATTGGGGTTAGAGGGTTACACACATATGGTAGGCATTACGATAAGTAGAGGTTCATATATAAGATATCCACCAGAGCCCCTATCTTATTGGATATCCAGTAAGCCCCTGAATTATTGGATCCTATTGACAAGATCTAATAAAAGCCCATGAGAGAATATTTGCTAGAGATCCACTAATCTAAGAGCCTTGAGTAATTGAATGCAGATCCAATACCCAATAGGGGAGGATCCATTAGGGTTTGACAAGGGACCTCTATAAATAGGAGGGATTCAGTGGTTCATAGGCTAGAGCTTTTGCTTACCTCTCCTTTTCTCCTCCCCCTCTCCACCTCAGAGTAGGTCTGAAGTTTTGAGGAGTGTCATCATAGCCCTACTGTGTGGATCACCGCTAGAGAGGAGGACGCTTGACCTTCTTTACCTTTTCCTAGAGATCTGCAAGGATTCAGGGATATATGATCTCCCTAGGTAACACAATCTACTCTATACGCAGTTTTAAGTTTCGCAGATTTTGCTAGTCATAGGTGCCCAGCAAGCCAATCACGTGAGTGATGGCACGTGTGACTTGATACAGAATCTTTTTGCTTATTATATTTTGACGTATATCACTTTATAACTATTGCATAAATGCATATATATATTGTGATGTCCTTGGATTTGTGCAATGGGAATCGGATCGTGATGAGATCACGATAATGAGATCGATTCACCTTTAAACACATATCCTAAATAATCCCGGTCATAGGTTACTCGAGAGGGATATCGTGATAACCGGATAGACTGGTGTGCTGTATACCCGTCCATATGATGGATGCAGCTAGTCTCAAAGCTACTCGTGTAGGGACACTAGGGATACAATACAGGTGCTCATTGGAGAATGAGTTCATTGATTGATCCGCTTACGGAATGCTGGATGGTTGATGATGCCTTATTGTCAGACAGCGATTCCGTAGTCCTAGTGGTGTATCTGGTCCTTAGACTTGAGACACCAAGGATGTCCTGTATGAGTGCTCCACTCTTTGATACCAGACTTATAGGTTTGGCTATCCCAGATCTAGTACAGCTGGTCATTGGGAGTGGTAGTCGACCTTACGAGGGCTATTGAGTGTCGACAGAGGATCATCCACTCTCGGCGTCATAAGAGGAATATCCTATGTGTTCTTGCTCAGACAAATCCCTGGCCAGGGTCATTCGGGTTGAGAGAGAAAGAGTTCTCCGGGAGAATCCGATTAGAGCGAGACTTGAGTAGAAACCGTATGGGTCTGATAGCACCATGCTCGATATACGGTCTCTGGGATATTAGATGGATGAGGGACTATAGGTACATGGTAACTGAGGATAAACAGGTCCAATGGATTGGATTCCCCTGTATCGTCTGGGGACTATGGCGTAGTGGCCTAGTACGTCCGTAGTCAATGAGTCGAGTGAAGTATTACAAAGATAATAATTCACCGAGTTAGAAGGAGTTCTAACAGGTATGACTTATGACCAGCTCGATATTGGGCCTAAAGGGTCACACACATATGGTAGGCATTGCGATGAGTAGAGGTTCGGATATGAGATATCCGATGGAGCCCTTGTCTGATTGGATGCAGATTCAATACCCACTAGGGAAGGACCAATTAGGGTTTGACACGGGATCTCTATAAATAGGAGGGATTCACAGCCTCATAGGCTAGAGTCTTTGCTTGCCTTTCCTATTCTCCTCTCCCTCTCCACCTCAGAGTAGGCCTGGAGTTTTGAGGAGCGTCGTCGCAACCCTGCTGTGTGGATCACCGCTAGAGAGGAGGACGCTTGACCTCCTTCACTCTCTCCTAAGGAAGGACACAATCTCCCTAGGTAACACAATCTCTATACGCAGTTTTGTGTTTTGTAGATTTTTTTGCGCACCAATCTTCGCACGACGACGAACATCTTTTTGGGAATGGGGGATTTTTGTTTTCTTGTTCTTCCGCTGCGCATATGATGTCACCCCCAATGATTTCCCAATAGTGGTTTCAGAGCCAGGTTGTTCGTGCGAATGATTGGTTTTGAACTACGTGCGTTGTGTTTAGGAAGAATTTTGACGTCAAAATTGTTGACGCAAAAAAGAAGAAGGAAGGGTTGCAACAGTTGCTGCCCTCGATCTAAGTGCGTGCAGCGCATCCGAAGGCAGGTAGCACAACGTCGGCGCATGCGCAAGCGCTGTGCCTACAGCAGCCGGCCGGCGGCCTGCTGGCCGGCAGCCCATGGGAAGAGGCACCGCAGGGCAGCAGAGTCTGCCGCCGTAGGGCAGCGACGCCTGTCGCCGCTGCTCCCGCGGGCGAAACCCCCCCCCCCCCCCCCCCCCACAGGGGCGGACGCCCGGCGGGACAGTACCGCCTGCGGGCGTTGCCCCGCCGGCAGAACCGCCCGCGGGGTAGCCCACCTGCAGCGGCAACACCGCCAGCGGGCGTGCCACCTGCAGGCGAGGGCAGCGCCCTCGCCCCGCCGCACAGGCCGCCGCCAGCAGGGCGGCGGCAACAGCAAAGGATAGTAGGGTATTAGGGTTTTCTGGGCAAAAGACAATTTTGCCCCTCGGAATTTGAGAAATTCCAGTTTCTATCTTTTGTCCAAATTACGAAAATACCCCTATAAATTCAGAAATTCCCTACATATCCCTGATTTCAGAAAATAGTAATTAATTAAAAGGTTTAGTTGATTATTATTTTTATTATTATCTATTAGTCCTACATGATGATGATTATTTATACATGTGATGTATGATGTGTGGACGGATGATCATGGACCGTGTGATGTGTGTACTTGTGATTATTATTGTTGTGGTCTGCGAACCTCCATTATATTTCTCGTTTATTGTCGGGCCTGCGTGCCTATGATTAAGTTGTAATCACATGAGGAGGCGCAGCGGGAGCGTGGATGCGATAGCGGGACCCACGAGACGGACGATCGTGATGCATGGAGATGCATCAAGATGTCGACGGAACCGACGAGGACGAGATGGACGATCATAGGGCATGGAGATGCACCGTTGCACACATAGATCTTGATGTGAGTGATTAGGCCTACTGGCTCGGGCCTAATCATATTAGGTTTTGGTTCATGATTATCTGATGTGATTGCTTATACACATAATAGATATGTATATATATTTGCATGCGATGTAGATATATATTAAATATGTATATGTGTGACATGTCATATTAGGAGACGAAATTATAGAAACATCTCTCGATAATATTAAGTCGGTAAACGTGAGGCAATTAGATTGACCCATATGGTCTTCCATCGTTATAAGTAGGAACCGATTCCCGATGTAGGTTGAGTTGGTCGAGTCCCTCGAGACTCACCTATATCGCGATTCGCTATCTTGCTTACGACATAGAGATGTCATCGGTGACCTGAGGGCATGGTACGCTTGGTCGAGTCCCTCGAGGGTATATCATCAAATCAGACTCATCTTGTAACGAAGGTGTTGACTTCACCGAACATCATGGTTGGTCGAGTCCCTCGAGGCCATGGTGATTCGGAGGCCGAACAGGACGGGAATCACAAGGAGTTGTGATCGGCAAGAGTTGCCTATCTTTTAGGCTTAGTGTGATTGGTTGAGTCCCTCGAGGTTACACTAAGACGCTGATTGGATCCTGATCCCCACTAGAAGTCTACCGGAGACTTCCGTTTCACGTGCTGAGGGTGTCGCGTGACTCGTTAGTAAAATAGTGGGAGCATATTAAGATAGAAGTCCATATCTTGATAGTTTATTTCTTGCAAAATCTGCATGTTATTCATTTCTGCTACATCTTTATTTTCAGAAAATGTCGCTTTCAAATCCCTTACGTGGTATACTTGATGTCAACCGCCTCACTGGTCCAAATTATACGGATTGGCTCCGTAACTTGAGAATTGTTCTCACAACGGAGAAAATCGTGTACGTCCTTGATACAGTGATGCCTACGCCCGAAGAAGGGGCAAGCGAGGATGAGATCGCTCGCTACGTGAAGTACATTGATGACTCCAATCTTGCTCAGTGCTATATGTTGGGGTCTATGACTCCAGAGTTACAGAGACAACATGAAAAGATGGATGCCAGATCCATTCTCCTACATGTCCGTAAATTGTTTGAGGAACAGGGAAGGACTCAACGATATGAGATATCCAAGAGCCTTTTCCGCGCTAGGATGACTGAGGGGACACCGGTTCAGAACCATGTCCTAAAGATGATTGAGTGGATAGAGAAACTCACAGGTCTAGGAATGGTCCTAGTGAATAACTTGTGTATGGACATTGTGCTTCAGTCCCTACCAGATTCCTTTTCACAGTTCATAATGAATTTGAATATGAACAAGCTTGAGGTGACTCTCCCAGAGCTCCTCAATATGTTGAGGGAGGCAGAGAGTATTATTAAGAAAGAGAAGCCAGTTCTCTACACTAGTGAGACCAGAAAGAAAAGGAAAGCAGAAAGGTCCCTTAAGAAGGAAAGGGCAAGGTCAAACAAGGTAAAGCAAAGGTTGCTAAGAAAAACCCAGCAAAGGACAAAGGCCAGTGCTTCCATTGTGGTAAAGATGGGCACTGGAAGAGGAACTGCAAAGATTACCTTGCAGAAAGGGCAAAACAAGGAGCTTGGTGAAGCTTCAAAGTACATTCATGATCAATCTCCAATTGTTAGATTTTTGTGATAGTGCATTGGTATTGGATACCAATATTGCTTATCACATCTACAATTTATTGTAAATTCTAGCAAAGCTAAGGGGAGATTGACGAGAGGAATATTGCATAAAGGTTTGTTTATGCAAGACACTACTCCACATATCATGAATGTAAGTGTCTAAGAGGAAACGAGATGAGGTGAATAGTGCATACCTATGGCATTGTAGGCTAGGTCACATCCATGAAAGAAGGATTCAAAAGTTGCTAAATGATGGATATCTAGATCCATTCGACTACGTGTCATATGCAACTTGTGAACCTTGCATTCATGGAAAATTAACCAACTCTCCATTTAGTGGAACTAGAGAGAGAGCCATTGAGTTGTTGGAACTCATACATAGTGATGTATGTGGACCCATGTCAACTCATGCCATTGGAGGTTACTCCTACTTCATTACATTTACTGATGATTTCTCAAGGTATGGATATGTGTACTTAATGAAGTACAAGTCCGAGACCTTTGAGAAATTCAGAGAGTATAGGAATGAGGTGGAGAACCAAACTGGAAAGAGTATCAAAACTTTTCGATCAGATCAAGGAGGTGAGTACTTAAGTACAGAGTTTACTTAGTTCCTCAAGGACCATGGGATATTATCCCAATGGACACCTCCTTATACACCCCAGCTCAATGGTGTCTTTGGAAGGAGAAATTGTACGTTATTAGATATGGTACGGTCCATGATGAGTTTCGCTGACCTACCCATCTCATTCTGGGGATATGCCCTAGAAACCGCAGCTTACCTTCTGAACAGAGTTCCAACTAAGTCGGTAGTGTCTACACCATATGAGATATAGAAAGGGAAGAAGCATGATCTTAAGGTTGTTAAGATTTGGGGCTGCCCTACCCATATTAAAAGACACAACCCCGATAAATTAGAATCAAGGACAGAGCGATGCAAATTTGTGGGATACCCCAAGGAAACTTGTGGGTATTATTTCTATCATCTCGAGGACCAAAAAGGTCTTTATAGCTAAGAGAGCAATGTTCCTTGAGAAGGAACACATTCTTGATGGAGATAGTGGGAGAATGATAGAATTGAGCGAGGTTGGAGAACCAAGCTCAAGCACCACTCTACAGCCCGAGTCTGTTCAGGTACCTAATACACAAGTATCAACTTTATGCAGGTCTGATAGAGTATCCCATCCTCCTGGGAGATATGTAGGACATATTAGAGCAGAGGATGTAGAGGATATTGATCCTCAGACCTACGAGGAGGCTATTATGAGTATAGACTCCGGGAAGTGGAAAGAAGCCATGAATTCTGAGATGGATTCTATGTACTCCAATATAGTTTGGAACTTAGTTGATGCGCCTGAAGGTATTGTACCCATCGGTTGCAAGTGGATCTTTAAGAAAAAGATCGGAGTAGATGGAAAGGTAGAGACCTATAAAGCAAGGCTAGTGGCTAAGGGGTATCGTCAAAGGCAAGGTGTTGACTACGATGAAACTTTCTCACCCGTAGCAATGCTAAAATCCATCAGAATTCTATTGGCTATTGCAGCACACTATGATTATGAGATCTGGCATATGGATGTGAAAACCGCATTCCTCAACGGGAACCTCGAGGAGGAGGTGTATATGATGCAACCTGAGGGATTCGTCTCCAAGAACTGCCCAGATAAGGTGTGTAGGTTGCTTAGATCCATTTATGGACTAATGCAAGCTTCCCAAAGTTGGAACATAAGATTTGATGAGGCAATCAGATCTTATGACTTCGTTAAGAACGAAGATGAGCCTTGTGTATACAGAAAGGTAAGTGGGAGCGCTATCACCTCTTTGGTGTTTATGTGGATGACATCCTCATCATTGGGAATGACATAGGAATGCTATCCACAGTAAAGGCTTGGTTATCTAGACACTTCTCCATGAAGGACTTAGGGGAAGCATCTTATATCTTGGGGATTAGAATCTATAGAGATAGATCCAAGAGGATGCTTGGCTTGTCCCAGTCCAGGTACATAGAAACCATTGTCAAAAGGTTTGGCATGGAAAATTCCAAGAGAGGTCTCATACCGATGAGACATAGGATATCGCTGTTAGGATCGGAACGGCACTAAGAGGGGGGGGGTGAATTAGTGCAGCGGAATAAAACTTCGGTTTTAGAAAATCTTTCGTACGATAAAAATAATGTTTCGTATGAAATCGTCTTAATTGCATTGAAAGCGTACGTAATAAGATGAGGGCAGTGAACTTAGCAAAGTAAAGGTTTGCAGAAAGATAAATGCAGTAATGAAATGCAAACCAGAGATCACGCTGATTTTAGAGTGGTTCGGTCAAATGACCTACTCCACTTGCGAGGCCCCTCTTCGATGAGGCTCTCACCTTCCACTAGCAACTCTCTTGAAATGGAAGGGCAAATACCCCTCTTACAACTCTTTACAAGCGGTTCACTCTCTTACAGATTTTCGAGAAGGAATGAGGTGAACACTAGCAAATTGAAAACTAGACTTTCTAAGACCTTTTCTAAGAGCTTTCTCTCAATCAATTGCTGCTCAAAAGTTGTATTCTCAGCTGAGTTTTGAGGGGTATTTATAGGCCTCAAGAGGATTCAAATTTGGGCTCCAAATTTGAATTCTCTTTGGTTTCCCGATGCTGGCGGTGCCACCGCCCAGCCAAGCGGTGCCACCGCCCAGCGCTCGGGTGCTGGGCGGTGCAACCGCCCAGCCCAGGAGGTGTCACCGCCCAGCTCTCAGGTGCTGGGCGGTGCCACCGCCAAGCCAGGCGGTGCCACCGCCCACAGTGTTTTCAGCCCGACTACAGTGTTTTCAGCCACTAGTTGGGCTTCAATCTTGGCCTAAACTAGTCCGAACTCGGGCCCAATTGGCTCCTAACCAGGATATAGGATTATCTTCTTAATCCTAATCCTAATTACAAGTGAACTACATAACAAAACACATCCTAAGCAATTTTATCAACCGCAAACGTCAAGTCTTGTTCCGGCGAGCTTTCCGATGAACTTCTTCCGACGGGGTTCAAGCACGCTCCTGAACTTGTGATGACTTTAATGAGTAGCCGAGACTTCTCGGTGATCTCTGCGAACCTCCGACGATCTCTTCGGCGAACTTCCAACAGGTTCCCGATTCTTTCTCGGTTGGTTCCATCAGCATCTCCGACGATTCTTCGGACTCTTAAACGTTCATCGAACTTGACTCTGGTATTCTTGCTTTGTGTTTTCTGTTTATCGTAGTTAATCCTGCACACTTAACTCAATAATATGGATTAGATTAAATAACCCATCAATTGATTTTATCATCAAAATCCGAGATTCAACAATCTCCCCCTTTTTGATGATGACAATCAATTGATGACGGAGTTAAACATAACTCCCCCTATCTATATGCCATATTATGAGAAGATAAACAATACTTGAATTCCATCCCATTGGATTCAAGCATAACCCGATAAGTTCTAACCATAGAGCTTATCGTGATCCTTAATAAACAATAGTAAGTACGAAACTTCTATGAAAATCATAATTTAAATGAAGATGGACGAATTTTACTACGACAGAAGATAAAGATTTTCAATATAAATTTTATGATGTAGATGTAAGGCATGCTTTCAATATGATCAATCATTCTTGTGATATTTTCAAGGATTTTGCAAGGCATATAAGTCATTCATATCACATAAGTTTTTGTGATCCATATAAGTCATGCTATCATTATGCTATCATTATGGTGTAGGTGATCACTTAGTCATCACTTCTCCCCCTTTGTCATCAACAAAAAGAGACAAGCCAGCGAATTTATTATAAAAAAAAATTTAGCATTTAACAGTAAACAAGGTTCATCATTCAAATTTGCCAGAAATAGTTTATCCAAGAGAAATCATGTAGATCAAAACAGTAGTTATCAAGTATCGTTTAATAGATGACAAACTTGTTGTAGGTAATCCATAGTGCTGATATCTAAAAGCAAACAGAACATAATAAAAAGATACATCAATTTAATCCTTAGGAGGTAATCCACAGTGCTGATACATGATATCTATTTTTTAATTCATTTGTCGTAGTGTCTTCAAAATTTCAACTTGTTGATTTTGAATTTGTTCTTGCTGTGATTTGATCTGAGACAGTTCCGCCATTATGCGATCTTCAGAAAAGGAAATAGGAGCTGAAGGTGCTGCGCCAAAAGGACTAGGAGGAGGAGATTCATTTCCCACAAGAATTGGTGTTTCGGGCTGTTCTATTTGTGGAGGAATTGGATCCGTCCTTCTAGGCTGCCTAACCCATATGTCATTGCTAAAGGTGCACCTAAGTCTTTTCAGCAGGTTTTTATTTATTATGTTATATCTATCATTTTGAATAGATTCTTCATCAGGTGGGATGCAAATGTCATAGGCATGAAGAAATCTAGTGATTAACCTCCCATATGGCAACATAGTATCCTTGCCCATAATATCCTGCATGTGTTGCCGAATTGAGTACCCAAAACAATTATGCTGACCGGTCATTATCCAATACATGGTACTCAGCTCTATTTGACTTATTTCGTCAAGATGAAATTGTTTGGGGAATATGATCCTTGTGATAATGTGATGAAGAATTTTAGAGTTGAAAGGCAGTAAGTGTTCACAGCTCTTGGGTAGGAAGTCAAGGTTTGGATTTTCAAAAATTGTTTCTACGGCTTCGGTATAGGTTGCTCCTATTGAGTTGATGTCCCATTTACCTTTAAAATAGCATCCTCTATTTTTTTCAGTTATGCCAATTAGCTCACAAATGGTGCTGTCAAATATTCTAATGGGTGTTCCTAGAAGGTAAGTGCTTAGGCTATCATCGTCCTCATATAGGTTGGCATAG
The DNA here is from genome assembly GCF_036884655.1 of Musa acuminata AAA Group. Classification (NCBI taxonomy): domain Eukaryota; kingdom Viridiplantae; phylum Streptophyta; class Magnoliopsida; order Zingiberales; family Musaceae; genus Musa; species Musa acuminata. Next base: position 26,104,115 of record NC_088345.1, on the reverse strand, counting down.
AACAATCTAACTAATCGCGGATAGATTGGTTCATCTAGTTGTAGTAGAGGTAGAGCTTCTAGGTGTGCAAAACACCTAATGTGATCTAAGTCTTCTAGTTCATCCAAATCAACATATTTTCCCTTATGGATAACTCGTTTTTCAAATTTTGGAAAACTAAGGGCTACCTCTTTTGATCTAAAAAGATCATGGTCAAATGAATCTCCTTCAATCCTTTTTCCTTTTGATCTCTTGGGAGCCATTATCTAGACAAGATGATGATGAAATTGTGAAAAATAAGCAAGGGAAAGAGTAAGGAAAAGAGGGAATGAGATACCAAAAAGAGGGATTTCAAGTGTTACCTTATGGAGATTATGTTGAGAGATGGAAGGCTTGGACCACCAAGAATCCTTCTCCAATGCTTCTAAGAGGTAGAATGAGGGTTAGAGGAAATGGGAGAGGGTTTTGAGAGCTCTCTCTTCGGGTTGGGGGCGGTGTCACCGCTGGCCCTAACCCCTCGGGTTAATAAGGGTCGCTCGGTCAGTGCCACCGCCAAACCGAGCGGTGTCACCGCCTGGCGCCCGAGCGCTCAGGCGGTGCAACCGCCAAATCTGGCGGTGTCACCGCTGGCATCCCGTGGAGGAAAGAAAAAAAATTTTCTTCCTCCCCGTCCCTTTTTTTTTTTTTTTGTTTGCTTCCCTCAAGATAATAAGTTATACTTTAATGGATCATTTTGAATTGAAGAAGAAATTAAATCCACAAAAGAAAGGAAATGGACAAGTCATTTTTCGTGAAGCTTATTTTAGGGACAATTTAACATGCCTAATTCCCTTCTAATGAATTCAAATTGGTCTTCATTCAAGGCTTTTGTGAATATATCTGCTAATTGATGCTTTGTGTCAATGAATTCTAGAACAACATCATTGTTAAGGACATGATCGCGTATGAAATGATGCCTAACGTCGATGTGCTTAGTTCTAGAATGTTGAATTGGATTTTTAGTAAGACATATGGCACTAGTATTATCACATTTTATGGGAATATTTTTAAAGTGAATTTCATAGTCTTCTAATGTGTTTTTCATCCAAACAACTTGTGCACAGCATGCACTTGCAGCAATGTATTCGGCTTCCGCCGTAGATAGTGCTACTGAATTTTGTTTCTTGGAAGTCCAAGAAACAAGTGCATGTCCTAAAAATTGGCATGTTCCGGATGTACTTTTTCTATCTATTCTACATCCGCCAAAATCGGCATCCGCATAAGCCATTAAATCAAAATTTTCAGATTTTGGATACCATAAACCTAAATTTGGAGTTCCTTTAAGATACCTAAATATTCTTTTAACACTTTTAAGATGAGATAATTTAGGATTTGATTGAAACCTAGCACAAAGTCCTACACTAAACATGATATCTGGTCTAGTCGCGGTAAGGTAGAGTAGACTACCTATCATACCCCTATATGTTTTTTGATCGAAATTTTCACTAATTTCATCCATATCTAACTTAGTCGCAGTACTCATAGGGGTGTTTATTGCTTTTGAATTATCCATGTTAAATCGTTTTAACAATTCTAACGTATATTTAGATTGGTTAAGAAATATACCATCCTTAAGTTGTTTGATTTGTAATCCTAAAAAGAAAGTTAATTCCCCCATTAAACTCATTTCGAATTCATGACTCATAGATTTGGCAAATGATTCACATAGTGATTCATCCGAAGAGCCAAAAATAATATCGTCAACATAAATTTGCACAATAAGAAAATTATTTTCAAAATGTTTAATAAACAATGTAGTATCAACCTTGCCTTTGGTAAAATTATTTAAAATAAGAAAGGAACTAAGCCTTTCATACCAAGCTCTAGGAGCTTGTTTCAAGCCATAGAGAGCCTTAGTCAATTTGAATACATGATTAGGAAAAAGAGTATTTTCAAATCCGGGAGGTTGTTCGACATATACTTCTTCGGAAATAAAACCATTCAAGAAGGCACTTTTGACATCCATTTGAAATAGTTTAAAATTATAACTACTAGCATAGGCAAGGAGCATCCTTATGGCTTCTAATCGAGCCACGGGAGCGAAGGTTTCTTCGTAATCGATACCTTCTTCTTGGTTGAAACCTTTGGCCACTAATCTAGCATTGTTTCTAACCACGATACCATTTTCGTCTTGCTTGTTTCTAAAGACCCACTTAGTACCAATGACTAAATGATCACTAGGTCTAGGAACAAGCTCCCACACCTTATTTCTCTCAAATTGATTTAATTCCTCTTGCATTGCAATAACCCAAAAATCATCTTTTATGGCCTCGTCAATGCACTTAGGTTCGATTTGAGAGAGGAAGGCGGCATTAGCACAAAAATTCTTGAAAGAGGAACGAGTTTGAATCCCTTTAGATGTATCCCCTATAATTAGCTCCTTTGGATGAGCATCTATATACTTCCATTCCTTAGGTAAGGAAATTTCGGAAGAAGGTGCATCCAAGTTGCTATTTTGAGGAAGGGGTTCATTTAAATTCAAATTATCAAAACCAAGATCATCGTCAAAATCATTTTTCTTAAAATTTAAGACTTCATTAAAGACTACATGAATAGACTCTTCAATTACTAAAGTTCTTTTATTAAAAACCCGAAAAGCTTTCGAAACGGAAGAGTAACCAAGAAAGATGCCTTCATCGGATTTAGCATCAAATTTTCCTAAGGCATCCCTTTCATTTAAAATAAAGCATTTACAACCGAAAACTTTAAAATAGGAAATATTTGGTTTTTTGTTATTCCATAATTCATAGGGAGTTTTTGATAAGGAAGGTCTTATTATGACTCTATTCATGATGTAGCAAGCCGTATTTACGGCTTCGGCCCAAAAATACTTAGGTAAACTATGTTCATTTAACATAGTTCTTGCCATTTCTTGTAGGTTTCTATTTTTTCTTTCAACTACTCCATTTTGTTGGGGATTTCTCGGAGTGGAGAAGTTATGATTGTATCCATTAACTTCACAAAATTTTTGAAAGTCATGGTTTTGAAATTCGCCACCATGATCACTTCGTATTGATGAAATCATGAAACCTTTTTCGTTTTGAGTGAGTTTACAAAATTTAGAGAAACACTTGAAATAATCACTTTTGTGAGTTAAGAAATAGGTCCAAGTGTATCTAGAGTAGTCATCCACAATCACAAAAGCATATTTGCTTCCACCTAGACTTGTTGTATCAATTGGTCCAAATAAGTCCAAATGGATCAATTGTAATGGTCTAGTGGTGCTAATTTGATTTTTTGATTTGAAGCTTGTTTTTATTTGTTTCCCTAGTTGACATGCATCGCATACCTTATCCTTAATAAACTTCATATTTGGAATCTCTCGTACTAGTTTTTGAGATGAGATTTTAGATATTGTTTTCATGCTTGCATGACCTAATCTCCTATGCCAAAGCCAAGCATCATCATTTACGGCGGAAAAACACATTTCATTACTTAGTTCATCAAGATTGATGGTATAGACATTATTTTGTTTTAACGCAATCATAGTCATGTTATGATTTGGTTTTTCAATAATGCACATATTTGATTCAAACCTAACGATATAACCTTTATCGCATAGTTGACTAATACTTAAGAGATTGTGTTTCAATCCATCAACTAGTAAAACATCATCAATGGAAAAACTAAATTTATTACCAATAGTTCCCTTGCCAATGATTTTGCCTTTGTTGTTGTCTCCGAAGGTGACGTACCCTTCTTCTTTGCTAGTGAGCATAGAGAAATGAGATGGATCTCCAGTCAAATGTCTTGAGCATCCACTATCGAGATACCATCTCTTGCTCCTAGCTTGTGGATTTGTCTACAAAAGAGGATGATTTTTAGGTACCCATTTGATTTTGGGTGCCTCAAAAATTGACCCACTAACTTTGTTATTTATTATTGAATCCTTTATAGTTCCTTTAGGAACCCATATTAATTTTTGTGAACTCATTTTCCTAAATGGACATTTGTAGGCAATATGTCCGGATTTGCAACAGAAGTTGCATTGCATATAAGAGGAAACATGTAATGTAGGTCCTTTTATGAAAGTGGTAGGATTTTGATGTAATCCTTTTACAAATCCAATTCCATTTCTATTTGCGATGTGACCCTTGTGTGCAAGGAGCATATCTAATCCTTTGCTACCAACCTTAAACTTGTTTAAGGTTTCTTTAAGAAGCAAATTTTCATTTTTTATTGCTTCTAAATGCTCACACTTAGAGCATGGAGGAGTTTGAATATTATCAAACTTATCTTGTAGCAAAGCATGCTCCTTTTTTAAGATACTTAACTTCTTGCTAACAGTTCTACATTCATCAAATAATTCATGAAAAGCGATAGAGAGTTCTTCAAAAGATAAATCTTCATTAAATAAATCACATACCTCTTCTCCTAAAGCCATTAGCGCGTAATGAGCAACTTGCTCGGTGTTGGACTCCTCTTCTTCGGATGCACTTGAATCATCCCACGTTGCCTTTAGCGCCTTCTTCTTTGATGTTCTCTTTTTGGCTTGAGGGCAATTGTTCTTGTAGTGTCCCGGTTTTTTGCATTCATAGCAAATCACTTGGTCCTTCTTTTGTTCAAATTTATTTTTTGTATTATTTTTAAATTTGTTCTTCCTTAAATATTTTTTGAATTTTTGAGTCAAAAGTGCAATGTCATTGTCACTGTCCTCATCACTTGATGTTCCTTTCAAGTGGTCTTCTTGTGATTTGAGTGTCATATCCTTCTTGTTCTTTGGAAGGGGGTTCTCGAGCTCATCATGAGCTTGACATGTCATTTCATAGGTCATTAGAGACCCAATGAGTTCTTCAAGAGGGAATACTTTAAGGTCTTTGGCCTCTTGAATGGCCGTGACTTTTGGATCCCAACTTTTAGAGAGGGATCTTAAGATTTTAGTTACTAGTTCAAAGTTAGTAAAATCTTTACCAAGAGCTTTGAGTCCATTGATGACATCCGTAAACCGGGTGTACATGTCTCCGATGGACTCACTTGGTTTCATTCGGAAAAGTTCATAAGAGTGCACAAGGATGTTGATTTTGGACTCTTTCACTCGGCTAGTGCCTTCATGAGTGACCTCAAGAGTTCTCCAAATATCAAAAGCCGAATCACAAATTGAAACACGATTAAATTCATTTTTGTCTAGTGCACAAAACAAGGCATTCAGAGCCTTTGCATTTAAAGCAAAAACCTTCTTCTCCGATTCATTCCATTCGCTCATCGGAAGAGAAGATTTTTGAAATCCATTCTCGACAATAGACCAAAGCTCAAAGTCCATTGAAATGAGGAAGATCCTCATGCGAGTCTTCCAATATGTGTAATCCGACCCATTAAAGAAAGGTGGTCGTGCAATAGAATGGCCCTCTTGCATGCCGGAGTAAGCCATCTCTCTTGGGTATTAAACCAAATAAGAGAGATAACCTTGCCCTGATACCAATTGTTAGGATCGGAACGGCACTAAGAGGGGGGGGTGAATTAGTGCAGCGGATTAAAACTTCGGTTTTAGAAAATCTTTCGTACGATAAAAATAATGTTTCGTATGAAATCATCTTAATTGCGTTGAAAGCGTACGTAATAAGATGAGGGCAGTGAACTTAGCAAAGTAAAGGTTTGCAGAAAGATAAATGCAGTAATGAAATGCAAACCAGAGATCACGCTGATTTTAGAGTGGTTCGGTCAAATGACCTACTCCACTTGCGAGGCCCCTCTTCGATGAGGCTCTCACCTTCCACTAGCAACTCTCTTGAAATGGAAGGGCAAATACCCCTCTTACAACTCTTTACAAGCGGTTCACTCTCTTACAGATTTTCGAGAAGGAATGAGGTGAACACTAGCAAATTGAAAACTAGACTTTCTAAGACCTTTTCTAAGAGCTTTCTCTCAATCAATTGCTGCTCAAAAGTTGTATTCTCAGCTGAGTTTTGAGGGGTATTTATAGGCCTTAAGAGGATTCAAATTTGGGCTCCAAATTTGAATTCTCTTTGGTTTCCCGATGTTGGCGGTGCCACCGCCCAGCCAAGCGGTGCCACCGCCCAGCGCTCGGGTGCTGGGCGGTGCAACCGCCCAGCCCAGGAGGTGTCACCGCCCAGCTCTCGGGTGCTGGGCGGTGCCACCGCCAAGCCAGGCGGTGCCACCGCCCACAGTGTTTTCAGCCCGACTACAGTGTTTTCAGCCACTAGTTGGGCTTCAATCTTGGCCTAAACTAGTCCGAACTCGGGCCCAATTGGCTCCTAACCAGGATATAGGATTATCTTCTTAATCCTAATCCTAATTACAAGTGAACTACATAACAAAACACATCCTAAGCAATTTTATCAACCGCAAACGTCAAGTCTTGTTCCGGCGAGCTTTCCGACGAACTTCTTCCGACGGGGTTCAAGCACGCTCCTGAACTTGTGATGACTTTAATGAGTAGCCGAGACTTCTCGGTGATCTCTGCGAACCTCCGACGATCTCTTCGGCGAACTTCCAACAGGTTCCCGATTCTTTCTCGGTTGGTTCCATCAGCATCTCCGACGATTCTTCGGACTCTTAAACGTTCATCGAACTTGACTCCGGTATTCTTGCTTTATGTTTTCTGTTTATCGTAGTTAATCCTACACACTTAACTCAATAATATGGATTAGATTAAATAACCCATCAATTGATTTTATCATCAAAATCCGAGATTCAACAATCGCTTTCTATGAGTATGTCCCCAAAGACTCCAGAAGAAAGGGCAAACATGGATATGACACCTTATGCCTCAGCAATAGGGTCTATCATGTATGCCATGCTATGTACTAGGCCTGATATAGCACATGCTCTGAGTGTCACGAGCAGGTATAAGGTGGATCCAAGCTTGGAGCACTAGAAAGCAGTAAAGTGTATACTTAAGTACTTGAGAAGCATTAAGGATCTTTTACTAGTATATGGAGGTAATAGCCTTAAGGTTAAAGGCTACACTGACTCAAGTTTCAGTCAGATGTCGATGATAGCAAGTCGAATTCAGGGTATGTGTACACCTTGAATGGAGGAGCAGTGTGCTGGAAGAGTTCCAAGCAAGATACCACTGCTGACTCGACCATAGAGGCGGAGTACATTGTTGCATCAGATGCAGCAAAGGAGGGAGTCTGGGTGAAGATGTTCATTACAGATTTGGGAGTCGTTCCGAATAGCGAGAAGTCGACTTCCTTATATTGCGACAACTATGGGGCGATTACTCAAATAAGGGATCCCGGGTCTCATCAGAAGTGTTCTGAGGAGGTTCTAACTTATTAGAGAGATCGTAACCCGAGGAGATGTAGCAGTGGAAAGAGTTCCATCCGAAGATAACATTGCAGATCCACTGACAAAGCCGTTGTCTCAGATTGTCTTTGAGCGTCATAGGAGTCTGATGGGGATCAAACACATAGGTGATTGGCTTTAGGTCATGTGGGAGATTGCTAGTCATAGGTGCCCAGCAAGCCAATCACGTGAGTGATGGCACGTGTGACTTGATACAGAATCTTTTTGCTTATTATATTTTGGCGTATATCACTTTATAACTATTGCATAAATGCATATATATATTGTGATGTCCTTGGATTTGTGTAATGGGAATCGGATCGTGATGAGATCACGATAATGAGATCGATTCACCTTTAAACACATATCCTAAATAATCCCAGTCATAGGTTACTCGAGAGGGATATCGTGATAACCGGATAGACTAGTGTGCTATATACCCGTCTATATGATGGATGCAGCTGGTCTCATAGCTGCTCGTGTAGGGACACTAGGGATACAATACAGGTGCTCATTGGAGAATGAGTTCACTTATTGATCCACTTACGGAATGCTGGATGGTTGATGATGCCTTATTGTCAGACAGCGATTCCGTAGTCCTAGTGGTGTATCTGGTCCTTAGACATGAGACACCAAGGATGTCCTGTATGAGTGCTCCACTCTTTGATACCAGACTTATAGGTTTGGCTATCCCAGATCTAGTACAGCTGGTTATTGGGAGTGGTAGTCGACCTTACGAGGGCTATTGAGTGTCGATAGAGGATCATCCACTCTCGGCGTCATGAGAAGAATATCCCATGTGTTCTTGCTCAGACAAATCCCTTGCCAGGGTCATTCGGGTTGAGAGAGAAAGAGTTCTCCGGGAGAATCCGATTAGAGCGAGACTTGAGTAGAAACCGTATGGGTCTGACAGCACCATGCTCGATATATGGTCTTTGGGATATTAGATGGATGAGGGACTATAGGTACATGGTAACTGAGGACAGACAGGTCCAATCGATTGGATTCCCCTGTATCGTCTGGGGACTACGGCGTAGTGGCCTAGTACGTCCGTAGTCGATGAGTCGAGTGAATTATTACAGAGATAATAATTCACTGAGTTAGAAGGAGTTCTAACAGGTATGACTCACGGCCAGCTCGATATTGAGCCTAGAGGGTCACACACATATGGTAGGCATTGCGATGAGTAGAGGTTCGGATATGAGATATCCGACGGAGCCCTTGTCTTATTGGATGTAGATCCAATACCCACTAGGGAAGGACCCATTAGGGTTTGACACGGGATCTCTATAAATAGGAGGGATTCACAGCCTCATAGGCTAGAGTCTTTGCTTGCCTTTCCTATTCTCCTCTCCCTCTCCACCTCAGAGTAGGCCTGGAGTTTTGAGGAGTGTCGTCGCAACCCTGCTGTGTGGATCACCGCTAGAGAGGAGGACGCTTGACCTCCTTCACCCTCTCCTAAGGATCTGCAAGGAAACAGGGATATACGATCTCCCTAGGTAACACAATCTCTATACGCAGTTTTATGTTTTGCGGATTTTTTTGCGCACCAATCTTCGCACGACGACGAACATCTTTTTGGGACTCGGGGATTTTTGTTTTCTTGTTCTTCCACTGCGCATATGATGTCGCCCCCAATGATTTCCCAACAGATTTTTGCGCACCAATCTTCGCACGATGACGAACATCTCTTTGGGAAATTGGGGATTTTGTTTTCTTGTTCTTCCACTGCGCATGTGATGTCGCCCCCATGATTTCCCTACACTTTTCACTCTCAATTCTTGTGTAAGTTAACCAGGGATGAGAGCGGTATTTATAGGCCTGAAGTGGATTCAAACTTGGAGCCTAAAAAGATCTCATCTTGGGTTTCTCAGGTCTTGGCGGTACCATCGCTTGTGTTGGGCGGTACCACTACCTACAGTACTAACATTGGGCGGTACCACCTCCCAGTTTAGTGGTACCACCGCTTGGGAGATTATGTCTGGGCCTTCTACTTGGCCCACACAACCTAAACTTGGGCCCAATTGGCCCCTAATTAAATTGGCCCAATTCCACCTCAATTATGTGCTAACTACGAATTTTAGGACATACACTAAGCAAATCAAGTCTGGTTAGTCTATGTTTCTTCTGGTGAGCTTCCGACAATCTTCCGGCGAAGTTCCAACGATCTCTCGGCAATGTTCCAGCGGACTTCCAACAAGCTCCTGGACTTCACGACGATCTTCTTGGCGAGTTCCAATAAGCTTCTTTAGCAAACTCCTGGACTTCTCGGTCAATTCTGGCAGAACTTCCGATGAACATCCGGACTTCCGACGAACTCTCAAACTCCCAACAAAATCTCGTTCTTGACTCCGGGACTTCATTCTGCTTTATGTCTTGATCGCTATCATAGTTAATCCTATACATTTAAAACCTACTTTGATCTAGATAATTATTACAAGGTTTCAATCAAATTTTATCTGACAGGTTATTGGTTCATCGACGCTTCGTCCGATTCTTCGGTGCATCATCCTCTCTTACGGCCTATCGCCCAATCGCCCAATTGAGCTCCGCAACTCTGATTTTCTTGATGGAATTTTCGCTCTTCTTGGCCCGATGCCCTAACCCATGGCCCAATGCCTTCTGCCAATACATCGATTGATCCTCTAGTTCGACATCCAATATTCTGACATTTTTCATTCCTGCCCAACATGATTCTTCCTGTATTAATTATCTCTCCTTGATCGAAGTTTCCTACATCACTCAAAACACAGATCAAATAAACACTATCAATTGGTTTCATCATTAAAATATGAGATTCAACAATCTTTTCCCTTTTTGATGATGACAACCAATTGATGATGGAATTTAAACAAACTCCCCCTATCAATATGCCATATTGATTGAATCTTGAATTCAAGTTGAATTCAAGTCAAAGCAATATTTTATCATGAAATCATTATGAGTCCAAGCAACATAAAATAATACATAATCAAATTTTTAATATATCATTCCATGCATGATCATCAATATAACTTCCCCCCTTTTGTCATCAACAAAAAAGAGAAGTGCAACTAGCAAGTTTTAGAGATATACAAGTTTGGTAACATACAAGCTAGCAAATTTCTAGCAAATTGCCTAATCACCAAAACATCATTAATTTTAAAGATATGCAAGATTGTAAATTTTGCAAGTTTGCACTTTTGCTTCTTAAGATAGGCAAGCTAGAAATTTTAGTGATGTTCAAGATAGCAAGTTCTTTCTTCTCTTTTGAGAAGTGCAATTTTTGCTTCCTTTGCAATGTTCAAGCTAGCAAAATTTAACATCATTTTACAACATGTAAGCTAGCAATGATTTTGAGTTTTGTAAGTTTGTAAATTTTGCTAAATGTGCAAGTTAGCATGTTTGCTTTACTTTATGATGTTCAAACTAGCAAATTTTTGAAAAAAAAATGCAAGATAGTAAATAGCAAGTTTAGAACAAGCAAGCTAGCAAGTTTTTTATATATGAAGGTTGGCAAAATTTTTGCATCTTTGAGATGAGAAAACTAATAAGTTTTGGCTCTCTTTGTGATGTGTACATTTGTAATTTTTGCTTTTCTTTAGATGTGCAAGCAAACAAATTTATCTCCCCTTTTGTAATTGCCAAAAAGAAGGGAAGAATATAATTTTATAATTATTTTCCCTTTACATCAATTTTCACATCATGACAAAGATAAATTATCATTCTTAATTCAATATGATTGTGCATCAATATAGTTTCAAATTAAAACATGCACAATTTCACAACCTTATATTTCATCCTTACTTCATGCATGATAAAAATAAATCAATCATCACTATGGGCATATCATACATGATACTCGAGCATTCATGACACATCATTTTGGGCATAACATTCATGATGCTAAGACTTTAAAATTTTTGCATTTAACACTTCATACATTAAATCAACAATTTTATCATGGTACCAAATATTCATAATTTATTTTCTCATGCATAATACCAAACATTAAATCAATATTTTTAAGCATTTATCACTTCATGATTGTTGGTACCAAACACTCATCATTTATTTTCTCTCTCTTGTCATCAACAAAAAGGAGTAACATTCAACAATGCAAGTGTTTGAAAGCATGTCAAGTAAGTTTTACACCAATTTATCCAAGCTAGCAAAAATGACAAGTTAAGCAAGAACTTTGTATGAAAAATGAGAAGATAGCATTTTTGCTTAAGAGCTTTTTGGTTCTTCTTAGCAAGTTTCTGTTGAATCTTGGATTTTGATGATGAAATAAATTGGTAAATTATTTGATCTAATCCATGTGTTGAGATAAGTGTACAGGATTAACTATGATAGCAGTAAGGTGTAAAGCAGGTGTTGTGCTAGAGTCAAGATCGAGAACTCAATTGGAGTTCGAGAGTTCGTCAGAAGTCTGGACATTCTGTTGAATCTCGGATTTTGATGATGAAGTCAATTGTCATTTGTTTGTCTAATCTGTGTGTTGAGATAAGTGTGCAGGATTAACTATGATGAAAGTAAGACATGCAGCAGGAGTTGCGCCGGAGTCATGACAATGATCACGTTGGGAGTTTGAGAGCTCGACGGAAGTTCGGACAGTCGTCGGAGGTTCTGCGGGAACAAATCCGAGAAGTCCAAAAGCTTGCCAAAGGAGCTCATCGGAACTTGCCAAGTGGATCATCGCAAGTCCAGGAGTTTGCCGGAAGTCCGCAGGAGGATCACCGAGGGTTCGTCGGATGATCGACGGAAGTTCGCTAGAAACTCGCCGGAAGAAGCGATTGACGCACCGGAGCAAGCTGCAGAATATGTCTTAGGAAATAATCGTAGTTAGCACATTGATTAAGTTAGAAATGGGAGGTGATCCCATTAGCTTAATCTTGGGGCAATTGGGCCCCTGAAAGAATCAAATTGGGCCGAATGGATTAACCCATTCGGACCCTGATTGCTCTGGGAGGTGCAACCGCCCAAGCCAGGAGGTAGCACCGCCCAGGCTATATCTCCCAACGAGATTGGGCGATGCAACCGCCCCAGCCAAGAGGTGGCATCGCCCCGGGCTCAGTCTCCGAGCGAGACTAGGTGGTGCAACCTCTTCTGTCAAGAGGTAGCATCGCTAGAGCTCAAGTTTCGAGCTTTGCCAAGCGGTGCAACCTCCCCAGTCAGGCGGTGCAACCGCCTGAGCTCGGTCTTCGAGCTCTGGCAGAGAGGTGCAACCGCCCCTGATAGAGGTGGCACCGCCAAGAGGCTCAGTCTTCGAGCTCTGCTAGGCGGTGCAACCGCCCCAGTCAGGAGGTGCAACCGCCTGATCCCGAAATTCCGGGAATTGACAGATTTGAGCTCCAAATTTGAACTGGGTTGGGGCCTATAAATACCCCACCCATTCAGCACTGAAAGCACAAAACACACACTCAAAATCTTGCTATCTTTCTTTGGTTCTTAGAGCTCAAAACTGCTAGTTCTCCTCTTTCTGTTCTTCAAAGTTTGAGTTGTAAAGAGATGAGAGAAAACTTCTGTAAGGGTTGTCTCCTAAGCCCGTCAAAAGGAGTGAATCTGTAAGAGGGTGGTTGGCCTTCGCCTATTGAAGGAAGGCCTTTAGTTGACGTTGGTGACCTCGTTGGTGGAGGAAGCCAAAAGTGGAGTAGGTCAAGATTGACCGAACCACTCTAAATCTCGGTTTGCATTTCCTTTAAGCATTTTACCTTCACTACAAACTTCTCAATAGCTTACTGCCCTCTGCAATTTTACGAACGAGTTTCAAGGTTCAGACGTAAATCTGCGTTTAGACGTAAATCTCCTTTTTCGTATGATCATCATATTGCAGATTGCGTTTACATTTTGAGCTTTACCATAACTGCACACTGCCTTTATACTCCTGCTTAAACTGCATCTTATCTAAATCAAGTGATTTACAAATCAGCATTTAGACATAAATCAGTTTCTTCGTACGAACGTCGGATTTCAGTTTGCGCCGATATTCTGGTTTTCATCATAGCTGCAAACTGCCTGCATAGATTGACTTTAACCTTGCTTAGTATCAACTTTCATACAGAAGTTGTTTTTATCGTTTGAACGCAGCTTTCGATTTTAATCGCAGAAAGTTTTCCGCTGCACTAATTCACCCCCCCCCCCCCCCCCCTCTTAGTGCTCTCGATCCTAACAATTGGTATCAGAGCCCGGTTAACTCTCAAATGGATTAAAACCCAAGAGAGATGGCTTACGCCGGAAACCAAGAGGGCCATTCTATTACACGTCCACCCATGTTTAATGGGACGGACTATACTTATTGGAAGACCCGAATGAGGATCTTTCTTATCTCTATGGATGTTGAACTTTGGAATCTTGTCGAAAATGGTTTTTTGAAGTCTTCTCTTCCAATGATCGATTGGAATGATTTGGAGAAGAAGGCTTTCGCTCTTAATGCAAAGGCTATGAATGCCTTATTTTGCGCATTTGATAAAAACGAGTTTAATCGTGTTTCGATTTGTGAAACTGCATTTGATATTTGGCACACACTCGAAGTGACTCATGAAGGCATAAGTAGAGTGAAAGAGTCAAAAATCAATATTTTGTTATACTCTTTCGAACTTTTCCGGATGAAACCAAGTGAGACTATTGGCGACATGTTTACCCGTTTCACGGATGTTGTCAACGGTCTAAAAGGACTCGAAAAAAGTTTTTTGGATTTTGAGCTCGTAAATAAGATTCTAAGATCCCTTCCTAAGAGTTGGGATCCTAAAGTCACTGCTATTCAAGAGGCAAGAGATCTAAACAACTTCCCTCTTGAAGAACTAATTTGGTCATTAATGACCTACGAGATGACTTGCAAAGCTCATGAAGAGCAAATAGACATCCTTCCAAAGAACAGGAAGGATATGACACTTAGAACTTTAGAAGACCACTTGAAAGAAAACTCAAGTGATGAGGACTGTGACGATGACTTGGCACATCTAACAAGAAAATTTAAAAAATTCATTAAAAGAAATAAGTTTAAGAATGACACTAAAAATAAACTTGAACTCAAGAAGGACCAAGTTATTTGCTATGAGTGCAAAAAGCCGGGACACTACAAGAGTGATTGTCCCTAAGCCAAAAAGAGAACAACAAAGAAGAAGGCGCTCAAAGCAACATGGGATGATTCGAGCGCATCCGAAGAAGAGGAGTCCAACACCGAGCAAGTTGCTCATTACGCCTTAATGGCCATCGGAGATGAGGTAACGAATTTATTAGATGCTGATTTATCTTTCGATGAATTATTAAATGCCTTCCATGACTTATTTGATGAATGCAAGATTATCAATAGAAAATACAAATTGCTAAAAAAGGAGCATGATAGTCTTACTTGTGATTTTGATAAGTTAAAAACTGAATATCATGATAGTTTAAATTCATGTATCAAATGCCATGATCTAGAAACTCTCCAAAAAGAAAACCTGCTACTTAAGGACACCTTGAAGAAATTCGAGGTTGGTAGCAAGTCATTGAACATGATCCTTACAAACAAGGGTCACGTTCCAAAAAAGAGTGGAATTAGATTTGTGAGAAGTCCTCACCTAACTCCAACCACCTTCATAAAAGGCCCCATCTTACATGTTCAACACCAAACCAAATGCAACTTTTGTTGCAAATTTGGACACAAGACGCATTATTGTCCATTCAAGAAAATAAGTCCAAACAAACTGACTTGGGTTCCTAAAGGAACCATGATAAACTCTATGCAACATGATAAATAATGTAGATCTATCTTTGAGGCACCCAAAAGCAAATGGGTACCTAAAAATCATCCTTTCTTATAAAAACCCACACCATCGCAAGCTAGGAGCAAGAGATGGTACCTTGATAGTAGATGCTCAAGGCATATGACCGGAGATCCATCTCAATTCTCTAAGCTCACTAGCATAGATGAAGGCTATGTCACCTTCGGAGACAACAACAAGGGTAAAATCATTGGCAAAGGAACCATAGGTAACAAATCCAACTTCTTTATTGAAGATGTTTTGTTGGTTGATGGTTTAAAACATAACCTCTTGAGCATTAGTCAATTATGTGATAAAGGATACACTGTCAAATTCGAATCTAATGCTTGCATCATTGAAAAACCACATAGAAACATGTCTATGATTGCATTAAAACAAAATAACGTATACACCATTAACATCAATGATTTGTGTAATGAAATGTGTTTTTCGATTTTGAATGAGGATGCTTGGCTATGGCATAGAAGATTAGGTCATGCTAGCATGAAACTAATCACTCAAATATCATCTAAAGAACTTGTAAGAGGAATTCCTCATATTAAGTTCATCAAAGATAATGTATGTAATGCTTGCCAATTAGGTAAACAAATTAAGGGTAGCTTCAAAACTAAGAATCAAATAAGCACCTTTAGGCCCTTACAACTGATCCACATGGACTTGTTCGGACCAATCTCTACATCGAGTCTAGGAGGTAGCAAATACGCCTTTGTCATTGTAGATGACTATAGCATATATACATGGACTTACTTCTTAAAACAGAAAAATGAATGCTTTAGATACTTTACCAAGTTTTGTAAACTTGTTCAAAATGAGAAGGGCTTTATGATTTTGTCAATTAGAAGTGATCATGGTGGAGAATTTCAAAACCATAATTTCCAAGAATTTTGTGAACTCAATGGATACAACCATAATTTCTCTACTCCAAGAAATCCTCAACAAAATGGGGTAGTAGAAAGAAAAAATCGAAATCTACAAGAAATGGCAAGAACCATGTTGAATGAACATAGCCTACCCAAATATTTTTGGGCCGAAGCCATAAACACTGCATGCTATATTTTGAATAGAGTTCTAGTAAGACCCTTACTCACCAAAACTCCTTATGAGTTATGGAATAATAAAAAACCCAATGTTTCATATTTTAAAGTCTTTGGGTGTAAGTGTTTTATCTTGAATGAAAAGGATAACTTAGGAAAATTTGATGCTAAATCTGATGAAGGAATCTTTCTTGGTTATTCTTCGGTTTCCAAAGCTTTTTGTATCTTCAATAAAAGAACTTTAATTATTGAAGAATCCATTCATGTTGTTTTCAATGAGATTTCCGAAATTAGGAAAAATGATTTTGATGATGATGTTAATTTTGATTCCTTGAATGTAAATGAAACCCCGTCTCAAACTAGCAACTTGGATGCATCCACTTTCAAGATTTCCTTACCCAAGGATTGGAAGTATGTAGATGCTCATCCTAAGGAGCTAATCTTAGGAAACACATCAAAGGGGGTTCAAACACGATCTTCTCTTAAAATTTTTTGTGCCAACGCCGCTTTTCTCTCCCAAATTGAACCCAAATGTGTTGATGAAGCCATGAAAGATGATTCATGGATTATCGCAATGCAAGATGAATTGAATCAATTTGAGAGAAATGAGGTATGGACGCTTGTTCCTAGGCCAAATGACCATTTAGTTATTGATACTAAATGGGTCTTTAGAAACAAGCAAGATGAAAATGGTATCGTGGTTAGAAACAAGGCTAGATTAGTGGCCAAAGGTTTCAACTAAGAAGAAGGTATCGATTACGAAGAAACCATCGCTCCTATGGCTCGATTAGAAGCCATAAGGATGCTCCTTGCCTATGCTAGTAGTAATAATTTTAAGTTGTTTCAAATGGATGTTAAAAGGGCTTTTCTTAACGGCTTTATTTCCGAAGAAGTCTATGTTGAACAACCTCCTGGATTTGAAAATAATAGTCTCCCTAATCATGTGTTTAGATTAACTAAAGCTCTCTATGGTTTAAAACAAGCTCCAAGGGCTTGGTATGAGAGACTTAGTTCTTTTCTTATTGAAAATAATGTCATAAAAGGCAAGGTTGATACTACATTATTCATCAAGAACTTTGAAAATAATTTTCTCATTGTTCAAATTTATGTTGATGATATTATCTTTGGTTCTACGAATGAATCTCTTTGTGAATCTTTTGCTAAAACTATGAGTCTTGAATTTGAAATGAGTCTAATGGGAGAGTTAATCATTGCACTAATTCACCCCCCCCCTCCTCTTGATCCTAATAGTTTCTTTCTTCCTTTGTCATAAAAAGGTAAGAAGAAGAGGAAGAAGACTAAGGAAGAAATTCATTCTAAAAAAAAACAAATCAAGAACTAAATTCATGAATGAACCAAGTCAAATCCATAATAAATGAGTTTCATTGAATCAAGCTTCTATTTTAGTAAAGAGAAAGGATTCATCGAAAAGGATCAAGATGTCCATACAAAATCAAATCTCTTTTCTTGTAAATAGAAGGAAGATATTCAAAGGAATTAATTAAGTTATTAATCTAAAAATTTATGAATCATGGCTCTTCTTTTGAAAATATAAAGATGATCTTGATTTTAAAAGAAAATCCAAGTTATGAAGAACCAAGAAATCCGAAAAAGGAATTAATACATTTGGAATATTTAGCATGCCTAATTCTCTTCTAATTAAATCAAACTATTTCTCATTCAATTTTAAATCATCAAATCATCAAAATCACTTTTCAAAAGATTCACTAAAAGTAACATAAATGGATTCATTAATCTCATTTTGACAAATCGATAAAGTAGAGAAAAAGAAATTTTTCAAGGAGAAAGTTTTTCTCTTTTTAGTGTTTCAATTCATATGATTGATTTCATATAAGTATGCCCAAATTTTTATGCCAAATCTATGCATCATTGATTAAAACTATATTAAACATAAGGCTTCTTTAAACAAGCGATTTGATTTATCATTTTGATTCTTATGATAATACATTTTCCTTTTTACGTGTTTCATTTTATGTGATTGATTTCATATAAATAAGCTCAAGTTTTTTTCGTATAAAAACCATCTATCATATTTAAAACCGAAAAGCAACTTTTATTACGGCAAAGATCGATAAGCCATAAATTACAAAGATTAATATGCATAATTTCGAAATATAAACTCATTAAGCATGATTTCAAATCATAAAGCATTTTTAATCAAAATCAAAAATCATCAATTTAGATACACATTATTTTTTCTTAAAAACATACATAGGATTAATCATAAGATTTAAATCTAACATTTTGTTGTATTTTCATAAAACATGCAATTGTCATTATCATTTTCAAAATTACTAGCATGATCTCTATAAAATTTTTTTTACTAACTAATTTAAAAATAACTCATGAAAAAGCATCAAGTACTTTCAAAATAAAGTAGAGTTTTGTTTGAGTTGTTTACCTCATTGTCGAGAGTCACCAAAGTGAAGTTCGTCACTTCATCTTTATCGATTAGCTCCTCGTATTCAGATGTACTCATATCATCCCAAGTCACCTTGAGTGCCATCTTCTTCTTTTTAGGTTCATTTTTTATTTTTAATTATTATTTCATGAATTTTTTAAATTTTATAGTGAGAAGTTCAAAGTCATCATCATCATCACTTGAGCTTTTGCTCGAGTAGTCTTCTTGAGTTCTAAGTACCAAATCATTCGTGTTCTTTGGAAGGTTGTTCTCAAATTTTTCAAATTCATCATGCGCCTTCCAAATCATTTCATAGGTCATTAATGACCTGATAATGCCGATACTTTTGAATCCCAATTTTTAGAAAGTGATCATAAAACTTTATTCACAAGTTCAAGATTCGAAAAACTTTTACCAAGAGCTATTAGACTATTAATGACATCAATAAAATGGGTGTACATGTCTCCAATAGTCTCACTTGGTTCTATCCGAAATAATTCAAAATCTTGCATCAAAATATTTATTTTAAAGTCTTTACCTCTAATAGTGCCTTCATGTTTGATTTTGAGAGTGTGCCAAATGTCAAAAGTCATTTCACAAGTAGAAACCCGATTGAACTCATTTTTGCTCAAAGCATAAAATAGAGCGTTCATAGCTCTAGTATTCAAAGAATAAATTTTCTTCTCCAAATCATTTTATTCATTCATTAGAGTAGAAGACATTTGAAATCTATTTTTAATGATATTCCATAAGTTTAAATCCATAGAAAGTAAGAAAACTATCATTTGAGTTTTTCAATAAGTGAAGTCCATCCCATTGAATACAGGAGGACAAACGATTGAAAAACCCTCTTGAAATCTGAAAAGAGCCATTTCTCTTAGGTGTTAAACCAAATGAGAAATAACATGGCTCTAATACAAACTGTTAGGAACTAGTTGACACTAAGAGAGGGGAGGGGGGGGGGGGATGAATTAGTATAGCAGAAAAATTACTTCAGTTTGAAAATCTTTGTATGATAAAAACCTGATTCTAACGAAAACCATTTCGTAAAGATATTAACTTGAAAGAGTATAGGAGTGTAGAGAAAGTAGTTAAAAGGTAAACTAGTTTGTAGTAAAGATAAATTACTCAAAACGAAATTTAATCACTTGGACCAATTTGTTCTCAATTATTGTGTACTTGTAGTCCCTCATCCATCTAATATCCTAGAGACTGTACACTAGGCATGGTGTTGTTAGGCCCATATGATTTCTCCTCGAGTCTCACTCTAATTGGATTCTTTCAGAGAACCCTCTCTTGTTGGGAACGAGTCGGCACTAAAAGGGGGGTGAATTAGTGTAGCGAAATAATTACTTCGGTTTGAAAGTCATCGTATGATAAAAACCTGATTATGATGAAAACCATTTCATAAAGATATTAACTTGAAAGAGTATGGGAGTGTATTGAAAGCAGTTTAAAGTAAAGGTAAATTGTTCAAAACAAAATGCAAACCAAGTTTTATAGTGGTTCAATCATCATGACCTACATCCACTCCGCTGATTTCTCTTTCCTCAAGGCTACCAACATCCACTAATGATCTTCCTTCAATAGAAAAAGATCAACTATCCTTACAACTCAATTCTCCTTTTGATCGGTTCAAGAGAGAACCTATACAACCCCCATAACCTCCTCTCTTAAGCTTCTCTATCACTTAGAGTTTGAGAGGAGTTCACATAAGATTGCAATAGCTTTTTCTTTCCTTTTCACTCTTAATCCTTGTGTAAGTTAACTAGGGATGAGAGGGGTATTTATAGGCCTGAAGTGGATTCAAACTTGGAGCTTAAAAAGATCTCATCCTAGGTTTCCCAGGTCCTAGCGGTACCATCGCCTACAGCACTGAAACTGGGTGGTGCCACCACCTAGTCTGGTAGTTGTTAGGAATGAGTTGGCACTAAGCAAGGGGGGCGGGGGGGGGGGGGGGGGGGGGGGGTGAATTAGTGCATTAGATAAAAATATCGATTTAAAATTTCTTCGTATGATAAAATCTGATCTCGAAAATGCTTAACTTGAAAGCATGTGGAAGTGTTATGAAAGTAAGAATTCCATTTGCAATAAATGTAAATAGCAAGAAATAAATGCAAACTAGATTTTTATAGTGGTTCGGTCGTCATGACCTATATCCATTCTAGCGATTCCTCTTCCATCGAGGCCACTGGCATCCACTAACGATCTTCCTTCAATAGGCGAAGATCAACTATCCTTACAACTCTATTCTCATTTTGATAGGTTCAGAAGAGAACATTTATAACCCATTTTTACAAAGCTTCCCTCACACTCTCTCTTAGAATGATCTCTAAACTTTAGGAGGAGGGACTCTACACTTTACAAGGGTTTTCAACTTTAGAATCATAGAGTTTTTTATCACTTTTCTTGCAACTCCATGTAGGAATAGCTGAGGTATTTATAGAACCCAAATGGCTTCAAAACTTGGAGGCAAAATTCAAATCCCCAAAATTTAAGGGTATGGGCGGTACCACCGCCGGATAGTCTCAGAGATTAAGTCTAGGTGGTATGACCGTCTGATATAGTCTCGAGATTGTGACATGTCGGTTCAACCTGTTGGGTCACTGTTTGGGCCTTTTCACTTTGCCCAACACAGCCCAAACTTCACCCAATTGTCCCCTAATTGAGTTGGCCCAATTCTAACTCAATTATGTGCTAACTACAAATTTTAAGACATTTACTAAGATAAATAAGTCTGTAAGTCTAGGTTTCTTTCCGACAATCTTTCGGCGAACTTCCGATGATCTCTTAGTAATGTTCCAGCGGACTCTTGGCAAGCTCCTGGACTTCAAACGATCTTGTTGGTGAGTTCTGACAAGCTTCTCTGATAAACTTCTGAACTTCTTAGTCAATTCCAATAGAACTTCCGACGAACGTCCGGACTTCCGACGAACGTCCGAACTTCCGACGAACTCTCAAACTCCCAATGAAGTCTCGTTCTTGACTCCAAGACTTCATTTTACTTTATGCCTTGCTATCATAGTTAATCTTGCATAGTTAAAACCTACTTCAATCTAGACAATTATTATAAAGCTTAAATCAAATGTTGTGTGGCATGTTATTGGTTCATCAACACTTCGTTCGATTCTTCGGTGCATCGTCGTATCTTGCGGCCTATTGCCCAATCGACCAATTGACCTCCGTAACTCTGATTTTCTTAGCGTAATTTTCGCTCTTCTTAACTCGATACCCGAACCCATGGCCCGAGGCCTTCTATTGATATGTTGACCAATCTTTTGGCTCGACGTCTAATCTTCTGACATGTTTCTCTCCGGCCTAACATGATTCTTCCTGCTTTAATTGTCTCTCCATGATCGAAGCTTCCTGCGTCACTCAAAACTCAGATCAAATCATAAACATTATCAACTAGTTTCGTCATCCAAATATGAGATTCAACAATCTCCCCCTTTTTAATCATGACAACCAATTGATGACGGAGTTAACCTTGACTCCCGCTATCAATATACCATATTGATAGAACCTTGAATTCAAATTAAATTCAAGTCAAAGAAATATTTCATCATGAATATTTGCAACATGTGATTATAAAATCATGCATACTCAGATTTTCAATACATCATTCCATGCATGATCATTAACATAACTTCTCCCCCTTTGTCATCAACAAAAAGGAGAAGTGCAACTAGCAAGTTTTAGAGATATGCAAGTTTTGTAACATACAAGCTAGCAAATTTTTTATCACTTTACAACATCCCTAATCACCAAATCATCATTACTTTTAAAGATGTGCAAGATTGTAAAGTTTGTACTTTTGCTTCTTAAGATAGGCAAGCTAGCAATTTTTGATGATGTTCAAGATAGCAAGTTCTTTCTTTTCTTTTGAGAAGTGCAAGCTAGAAAATTTGCTTCTACTTGGGATGTGCAAGCTAGTAATTCTTGTTTCTCTTTTGAGTTGGGCAAGCTAGCAAGTTTTAGAAATGCAAACTAGTAAGATAGTAAGTTTTACATAAAGCAACCTAACAAATTTTGCACCATGCAAGCTAGCAAATTTTACATCATTTTAGAACATGCAAGCTAGTTCTTTCTCCCCCTTTATCATTGTAAAAAAGAAGGGAAGAAAATAATTTTATAATTCTTTTTTCTTTTACAAAAATTTTCAAATCATGACAAAGGTAAAGTATCAATCTTATTTCTGTATATTTGTGCATCATTATAGTTTCGAATTAAAATATACACAATTTTGAAACCTTGCAATTCATCCTTACTTCATGCATAATACCAAAAATAAATCATCACTATGGGCATATCATACATGATACTCAAGCATTCATGATATATCATTTTTGTTGAATCTCGGATTTTGATGATGAAATCAATTGATGGGTTAATTGATCTAATCCATATTATTGAGTTAAGTGTGCAGAATTAACTACGATAGCTTGAAGACATAAAACAAGTCTATCGGAGTCAAGTTCGATGGGTGTTCGAGAATCCATCGAGAGTCCGAAGATTCGTCGGAAGTGCTGCCGGAACCAACCAAGAAGAAATCAGGGACTTGCCGAAGTTTTCGGAAGTCTGCCGGAGAGATCGTCGGAGGTTCGTGGAGATCACTGAGAAGGTTCGGCTACTTGCCAAACACTCACTAAACTCGCCACAAGACTTGGAGCTTGTTGGGAGTCCGTCGGAAGAAATCCGAGGGTGTATCGGAAGTCCGTCGGAAGTTTGCCGAAAAGCTCGCCGAAAGGAAACTCTACATTACCGGTTAAAAACTTGCTTAGGATTATGTCTTAATTTCATAGTTTGCATATAATTAGGGTTAGGATTGAGGGTTAATCCTACAACCTAGTTATGGGCCAATTGCGCCCGAGTTTGGACTAGTTTGAGCCATGTTTGGAGCCTAACCAGTGAGTTGAAATAGTCTAGGCAGTGGCACCGCTAGACTAGGCGGTGGCACCAGCTAGAACCCGAAGGATCGGGCAGTGGCACCGCCCAGCACCCGAAGGATCGGGCGGTGGCACTGCCACTGACCGGTGGTGCTACCGCTAGCACTAGGAACCCAAAAGTAATTCAAATTTGGAGCCCAAATTTGAATTCTCTTGGGGCCTATAAATACCCCTCAATTCTCAGCAGAGACTACAACTTTGGAGAAGTTAGAGTTTGAGATAAAGCCTTAGCAAAGTCTTTAGCAAGTCTTGTTTTCAATAGCTTAAGTGTTCACCTCCCTATTTCTCTTTGAAAATCTATAAGAGTATGGACCACTTGTAAAAGGTTGTAAGAGGGGTATTTGTCCTTCCCCTTCAAAGTGATTTGCTAGTGGAAGTTAGGAGCCTCATCGAAGAAGGCTTTGCAAGTAGATGTAGGTCATTTGACCAAACCACTTTAAATTGGTGTGTTCCTTAAATGTGTGAGTGTTTACCTTTCTGAAACTATTATTTACATAGTAGCAAGCTTTTGGTTTTCATCTCCTTACTTTACTCGAGCTACTCTTTGTCGAATCAAAATCTCTACACATTTACAAAATTATTTTCAAACTTACAAGTTTTAATCCGCTGTACTAATTTACCCCCCCCCCCCCCCTCTTAGTGTCGCTCTGATCCTAACAATTGGTATCAGAGCTAGGCTCACTCTCATATTTGGTTTAATACCCAAGAGAGATGGCTTACTCCGGCATACATGAGGGTCATTCCATTACACGTCCGCCTATGTTTAATGGGTCAGATTACACATATTGAAAAACTCGAATGAGGATCTTCCTCATTTCCATGGATTTCGAGCTTTGGACTATTGTCAAAAATGGATTTGAAAAATCTTCTCTTCTAATGAGCGAATGGGATGAATCAGAGAAGGTTTTTGCTTTAAACGCAAAGGCTATGAATACCTTGTTTTGTACATTGGACAAGAATGAATTTAATTGTGTTTCAATTTATGATTCGGCTTTTGATATTTGGAGAACTCTTGAGGTCACTCATGAAGGCACTAGCCGAGTGAAAGAATCCGAAATCAACATTCTTGTGCACTCTTACAAAATTTTTTGAATGAAACTAATTGAGTCCATTGGAGACATGTACACCCGTTTTACGGATGTCATCAATAGACTCAAAGCTCTTCGTAAAAGTTTTTCTAACTTTGAACTAGTAATTAAAATTTTAAGATCCCTTCCAAAGAGTTGGGATCCAAAAGTTACGGCCATTCAAGAAGCCAAGGACCTTAAAACATTTTCTCTTGAAGAACTTATTGGGTCTCTAATGACCTATGAAATGACGTGTCATGCTCATGAAGAGCTCGAGAACCCCATTCCAAAGAATAGGAAGGACATTGTGCTTACATCATAAGAAGACCACTTGAAAATAACATCAAGTGATGAGGACAGTGATGATGACATTGCACTTTTAACTCAAATTTTTTTTAAATTTATAAGAAAGAATATATTTAAAAATAACACTAAAAATAAACTTGAACATAAAAAGGACCAAGTAATATGCTACAAATTTAAGAAGCTGGGATACTTAAAAAATGAATGCTCTCAAGCCAAGAAGAAGCAACCGAAGAAGAAGAAAGCTTTAAAAGCGACTTGGGACGATTCAAGTGATTCCGAAAGTGAAGAAGCTAGCAACAAAGAGGAGGCAAACTTTATGCTAATGGCTTTAGGAGAAGAGGTATGTGATTTAATTAATGAAGATTTATCTTTTGATGAACTTTCTATCACTTTTCATGAATTATTTGATGAGTTTAGAACTATTAGTAAGAAGTTTAATCTATTAAAGAAAGAGCATGTCTTACTACAAAATAAGCTTAATAGTCTTCAAACTCCTCCATGCTCTAAGTGTGAACACTTAGAAGCAATAAAAAATGAAAATTTGCTTCTTAAAAAGGCCTTAAACTTGATAGTAAAGGCTTGGACATGATCTTTGCAAACAAGGGTCACGTCGCAAATAGAAGTGTAATTGGTTTTGTGAGAGGATCTCACCAAAATCCTACTACCTTCATTAAAGGACCCACATTACATGGTTTACCTCATTTGAAATGCAACTTTTGTTGTAAATCCGGATATGTTGTTTATAAATGTCCATTTAAGAAAATTAGTCCACATAAGTTAATATGGGTTCTTAAAGGAACTATAAATAATTCAATAATGAAGACAAAATTAGTAGATCAATTTTTGAGGTACCCAAAATCAAATGGGTACCTAAAAACCATCCTATTTTGTAGACAAACTCATAATCTAGGAGCAAGAGATGGTATCTTGATAGTAGATGCTCAAGACACATGACTGGAGATCCATATTATTTCTCTATGCTCACTACCAAAGAAGAAGGGTATGTCACCTTCGGAGGCAACAACAAAGGTAAAATCATTAGCAAGGGAACCATAGGTAACAAATCAAGTTTTTCAATTGATGATGTGTTGCTAGTTGATGGATTGAAACATAATCTCTTAAGCATTAGTCGATTATGTGATAAAGGTTACATCGTTAGATTTGAATATAATGTGTGCATTATTGAAAAATCAAGCAATAACATATCAATGATTGCCTTAAAACAAAATAATATCTACACAATCAACCTTGATGAACTTAATAATGAAATATGCTTTTCCATTTTAAATGATGATGCTTGGCTTTGGCGTAGGAGATTAGGCCATGCAAGTATGAAACTAATATCTAAGATTTCATATAGAGAGTTAGTACGAGGGATTCCCAATATGAAGTTTATTAAGGACAAAGTGTGTGATGCTTGTCAACTAGGAAAACAAATAAAAACTAGTTTCAAACCAAAAAATCAAATTAGCACCACTAGACCATTACAATTGATCCATTTGGACTTATTTGGACCAATTGGCACAACGAGTCTAGGAGGAAGCAAATATGCCTTCGTAATTGTAGATGGCTATAGTAAATACACTTAGACCTATTTCTTGGCTCACAAAAGTGATTGTTTTAAATATTTCTCTAAATTTTGTAAACTTACTCAAAACGAAAAAGGCTTCATGATTTCATCAATTCGAAGTGATCACAGTTACGAATTTCAAAACCGTGACTTCCAAAGTTTTTGTAAATCAAATGGATATAATCACAACTTTTCCATGCCAAGAAATCCTCAACAAAATGGGATAGTTGAAAGAAAAAATAGAAATTTACAAGAAATGACAAGAACCATGTTAAATGAACATAGTTTACCTAAGTATTTTTGGGCTGAAGCCATTAATACAGCTAGCTATGTCACAAATAAGGTTCTAATAAGACAATCTCTATCGAAAACTCCCTATGAATTATGGAACAACAAAAAACCAAATGTTTCTTATTTTAAAGTTTTCGGTTGCAAATGCTTTATCTTGAATGAAAAGAATGCCTTAGGAAAATTTGATGCTAAATCTGATGAAGGCATCTTTCTTAGTTACTCTTCCGTTTCTAAGGCTTTTTATGTTTTTAATAAAAGAACCTTAGTTATAAAAGAGTCTATTCATGTAGTTTTTAATGAAATTTCTAAGTCAAAGAAAAATGATATTGATGATGATCTTGGTTTTGATAATTTGAATTTAATTGAACCCCCTGCTCAAAATAGTAACTTGGATGTATCTTCTTCTGAAATTTCCGTACCCAAGGAATGAAATTATATAGATGCTCATTCAAAGGAGCTAATTATAGGAGATACATCAAAAGGGGTTCAAACTTATTCTTTCTTCAAGAATTTTTGTGCTAACGCTGCCATCCTTTCTCAAATAGAACCTAAATGCATTGACAAAGCCTTGAAAAATGATTCATGGGTTTTTGCAATGCAAGAGGAATTGAACTACTTTGAGAGGAATGAGGTATAGAAGCTTGTTCCTAGACCTAGTGACCATTTTGTCATTAGTACTAAATGGGTCTTTAGAAACAAGCAAGATGAAGGCGGTATCGTGGTTAGAAACAAGGCTAGACTAGTGGCCAAAGATTTCAACCAAGAAGAAGGTATCGACTATGAAGAGACCTTCGCTCCTATGGCAAGATTAGAAGCCATTAGGATGCTCCTTGCTTATGCTAGTAGTAATAATTTTAAACTATTTCAAATGGATGTCAAAAGTGCTTTCTTGAATGGTTTTATTTTCAAAGAAATGTATGTTGAACAACCTCTTGGATTTGAAAATTCTCTTCATCCTAATCATGTATTCAAATTGACTAAGGCTCTCTATGGTTTGAAACAAGCTCCTAGAGCTTGGTTTGAAAAGCTTAGTTCCTTTCTTATTTTAAATAATTTTACCAAAGACAAGGTTGATACTACATTGTTTATCAAACACATTAAAAATAATTTTCTTATTATGTAAATTTATGTTGACGATATTATTTTTGGTTATTCGAATGAATCACTATGTGAATCATTTGCTAAGTATACGAGTCATGAATTTGAAATGAGCCTAATGGATGAATTAACCTTCTTTTTAGGATTACAAATTAAACAACTTAGTGATGGTATATTTCTTAATCAATCTAAATATACATTAGAATTGTTAAAACGATTTAACATAGATGGTTCAAAAGCGATAAACACTCCAATGAGTACTTCCACTAAGTTAGATATGAATGAAAATGGTGAAAACTTTGATCAAAAAATATATAGGGGAATGATAGGTAGTCTACTTTACCTTACCGTGACTAGACCGGATATCATATTTAGTATAGGACTTTGCGCTAGGTTTCAATCTAATCCTAAATTATCTCATCTTAAAAGTGTTAAAAGAATTTTTAGATATCTTAAAGGAACTCCCAATTTAGGATTGTGGTATCCGAAATCTGATAAATTTGATTTAATAGCTTATGCATATGCCGATTTTGGTGGATGCAGGATAGATAGAAAAAGCACATCCGGAACATGCCAATTTTTAGGACATGCACTTGTTTCTTGGACTTCCAAGAAACAAAATTCGGTTGCACTATCTATGGTACAAGCCGAATACATTGCTGCAAGTGCATGCTGCGCACAAGTTGTTTTGATGAAGAATACATTGGAATACTATGAAATTTACTTGAAGAGCATTTCCATAAAATGTGATAATACAATTGCCATTTGTCTTACTAAAAATCTAATTCAACACTCTAGAACTAAGCATATCGACATTAGGCATCATTTTATACGTGATCATGCCCTTAACAATAATGTCATTCTAGAGTTTATTGACACAAAGCATCAATTAGTAGATATTTTTACAAAAGTCTTAAATGAAGATCAATTTGACTTTATTAGAAGGGAACTAGGCATGTTAAATTGTCCTTGTGAATGAGCTTGATTGTATGTATTTTTTGAAAATTTTCATCCTCTTTCCGGTTTTCGTGGATTTGACTTCTTTGTTTTTTGATTCCAAATGATGTCTTAAAGAGCAATCCAAGACCCTATCCTATCTTGAATCAAACACCTCTAAAAATAAAAAAAAGGGAGGGAAAGAAAAAAAAATTTTGGCACGACAGCGGTGGCACCGTTAGAACCGGCGGTAGCACCGCTTGGGCGCTTGGTCCCTAGGCAGTGGCACCGCTCAAATTGGTGGTGGCACTGCCCGAGAATCCTTATATAAATAGATGAGTTAGGGTCGGCGGTGGAACCACCCCCAACCCATGAGAACCCTCCCTAGAACTCCCGCAAAACCCTCTAAACCTCTCTCACCCTCATTCTAACCTCTAGAAGCCTAAGAAAGGGATTCTTATTGGATCAAGCTCTCTACCTCCCAGGGAAATCTCCATAAGGTAAGATCTGAAATCTTTCTCTCTTCCTCTTATTATTTGGCCTACTCTTTACAGTTTTTTTCTTGATCTATCATCTTGATTAGATATAGCTCCTAAGAGATCATCAAGAACAAAAGGGAAGAGGGTGGAAGGAGATTCCTATGACCAAAACCTTTTTAGATCTAATGAAGTAGCCCTTAGGTTTCCTAATTTTGAAACAAGAACAATACATAAGGGTAAACATGTTGATCTAGATGTACTTAGAAACCTAGAACCCATTAGATGGTTTACACATTTAGATGCCTTACCTATTCTACAAATCAATGAACCAATTTATCCTAGGTTAGTTAGGTTATCTTACTCAAACTTATGTGTGGACAATGATAGCTTAACTACCTACCTATTAGGAATACAAATTCAAATCTTTGATAACACTATATACGAATTAATTGGAATTACCGAAAAGGATAGGTGTTGTTATTTTAGAAATAAATGGGATATCAATGCAATAGGAGCAACCTACTCCAAAGCCTTAGAGACTATTTTTGCAAATCCAAACCTAGGCATGATTCCCAAAAGTTACGAGCACTTATTGCCCTTTAACTCTAAATTTCTTTATCACATCATGACTAGCATACTACTTCCCAAATAATTTATCATGATGAAATTAGTCAAATAGAGCTAAGCACTATGTATTGGATAATGATCGGCTAACATAATTGTTTTGGATACTTAATTCATCAACATATGCAGGACATAATAGCTAAAGACACAATGTTATCATATGGGGGGTTAGTCACTCCATTAATACTTGCCCATAATATTTGTGTCTCACCCGATGAAGAAATAATTCAAGTTGATCGATTTACCACTATTAATAGAAACCTGCTCAAAAGACTTAGGTGCACTTTTAGCAATGGTATTTGGGTTAGGCAACCTAGAAGGACTGATCCAGTTCCCCCACCAATAGAACACCTCGAAAGACCAATTTTTAGGGGAAATGCATCTCCTCCTCCTAGTCCCTTTGGTGCAGCACGTTCAAAATCAGCTCCTACTTCATCTTTTGAAAATCTCATTATGACATAATTACATCATATCAAATCACAACAAGAGCAACTCAAATCATAGCAAGAGCAAATTCAATTATAGCAAGCTGATATTTTAAGGGAACTATGACAAATGAATCAAAAGATAGATGTCATGTATAAGAATTATGGATTTTCTCCTAAGGATTAATCGATATGCCTTCTTAGTATGCTACCTTGACATGCGATCCTTTTATGGTTAATCTTAATGCAAAGTTAAAGCTTTGTCTTTTTTTTTTGCCATCTCCTTTTTGTATGAATGCTGAATTTTTCTAATGAGATGAATTTTTGTATGATCGATCTTTATGCTGAACTCCTTTTCTAATGATTTTATAATCACAAATTGTACGCTTAAAGTCTCATCTCCTTTTTGTTGATGACAAAGTGCGAAAAGAATGAACAAAAGATTGATGACTTGTGCCAATGTGATAGCATGACTTATATGAATTGCAAAAGCTAATATGTTGTGATAGCATGACTTATATGAATTGCAAAAGCTAATATGTTGTGCAATGCAAATGTCTTATATGCATCGCAAATGTGATAGCATGACTTATATGAATTGCAAAAGCTAATATGTTGTGTAATGTAAATGTCTTATATGCATCGCAAAAATATCTTATATACATCGCAAAACTTTTTGAGAATATCACAATATGAAAGTTTTTAGATTGGTTGTCGTTTCATCTCATGATCATATGAAATCATGCCTTACATTTATATCATGAGATTTATGTTGAAAGTTCATATCTCTTGTCAAAATGATAATTGTCTTTTATCATTCAACTTGAAAATAATTTTCATAGCTTGAAATTATGAGAAATACGAAGTTTTATATTTGCTCATGCTTATAGAAAATAACGATAAGTTCAACGGATAGAACATATCGGTTTAGACTTGAATTCAAAGAGATTGAATTCAAGAGTTTTTATCTTCTAATTATATGGCATGTAGATAGGGGGAGTTATGTTTAACTCCGTCATCAATTGATTGTCATCATCAAAAAGGGGGAGATTATTGAATCTCAGATTTTGATGATGAAATCAATTGATGGGTTAATTGATCTAATCCATATTATTGAGTTAAGTGTGCAGGATTAACTACGATAGCTTGAAGATAAAAAGCAAGTCTACCGGAGTCAAGTTCGATGCATGTTCGAGAGTCCGCCAAGAGTCCGAATATTCGTCGGAAGTGCTACCGGAACCAATC
The DNA here is from genome assembly GCF_036884655.1 of Musa acuminata AAA Group. Taxonomy (NCBI): domain Eukaryota; kingdom Viridiplantae; phylum Streptophyta; class Magnoliopsida; order Zingiberales; family Musaceae; genus Musa; species Musa acuminata. The sequence continues at coordinate 26,072,658 of NC_088345.1, read as the reverse complement.
GAGAAGAAATCGGGGACTTGCCGAAGTTTTTGGAAGTCCACCAGAGAGATCGTCGGAGGTTCGTATAGATCACCGAGAAGGTTCGGCTACTTGCCAAAGATTCGCTGAACTCACCACAAGATTGGGAGCCTATTGGGAGTCCGTCGGAAGTTTACCGAAAAGCTCGCCGGAAGGAAACTCGACATTGCCAGTTAAAAACTTGCTTAGGATTATGTCTTAATTTCATAGTTTGCATATAATTAGGATTCGAATTGAGGGTTAATCCTATAACCCGATTAGGGGTCAATTGGGCAAGAGTTTGGATTGATTTGGGCCAAGTTTGGAGTCGAACTAGTGAGCTGAAATAGTCTAGATGGTGGCACCGCCAGACTAGGCAGTGGCACCGCCCAGAACTCGAAGGATCGGGCGGTGGTACTGTCGGACTGGCGGGTGGCACCGCCCAGCACCCGAAAGATCGGGCGGTGGCACCACTAGCACTAGGAACCCAAAAGTAATTCATATTTGGAGCCCAAATTTGAATCCTCTTGGGGCCTATAAATACCCCTCAATTCTTAGTAGAGACTACAACCTTTGAGAAGTTAGAGTTAGAGATAAAGCCTTAGCAAAGTCTTTAGCAAGTCTTGTTTTCAATAGCTTAAGTGTTCACCTCCCTCTTTCTCTTTGAAAATCTGTAAGAGTATGAACCACTTGTAAAAGGTTGTAAGAGGGGTATTTGTCCTTCCCCTTCAAAGTGATTTGCTAGTGGAAGTTGGGAGCCTCATCGAAGGAGGCTTCGCAAGTGGATGTAGGTCATTTGACTGAACCACTTTAAATTTGTGTGTTCCTTGAATGTGTGAGTGTTTACCTTTCTGAAACCGTTATTTACATAGCAGCAAGCTTTTAGTTTTCATCTCCTTACTTTACTCGAGCTACTTTTACCAAGTTTGTCGAATCGAAATCTCTACGCATTTACGAAATCATTTTCAAACTTATAAGTTTTAATCCGCTGCACTAATTCACCCCCCCCCTCTTAGTGCCGCTCCGATCCTAACAATTTTATTAAAAGAAATCATAGTATTGCACATATCATTCCAAATCATAAATATTTCACATCATGATGGCACCAAAATGTCAAATTAGATTACATCCTATCATGCATGATCAGAACTTCTCATTTGTATTTCATGCATAATCATAACTTCTCATGAGTATTTCATGCATAATTTCATTTCATCACATTCATTTCATCACATGAAGAATATCAAGAAAAATTAATTGGGTGATAAGATAAACACTTTATGAATACAAGGATTTGTACATAAAAATCATATCATGAAAGATAAAATATCAAAGATCATGAAGATTTAAGTCATGAATACTAAATGACATGATTTATCTTGACAAATCACCCGTTTAGTAAATAACAAAAAGAAACATGGGAGTTTAAAAACAAGATCTTGATTCATAGAAAAATTTCAAGATCATGATATAGATAAAGACATTCTTATAGTGAAAGGTGTCATGAGAGAACATATAAAGGATCTCAATTCATGTATAATATCTCTTAATTTATTTTGAATCATAAAAATTGTAATTCTAAAAAATCATGATTCATTTGGATAGTAGATAGCAAAAAGAAACATCGAGGATAAAACATCTTTATTTATATGAGGTAAATCTTAAGTTATCAATATTGAGAAATCAAGATAAAAATCATGGTTAGATGAAACTCATCCAAATTCAAATCAACAAATCATCAAAATCACTTTCAAGAGATTCAAAATGGCATAAATAACTTTATCAATCTCTTTAGTGAAAAATCGATAAGATAGAGAAAAATTTTTTTTAAGAAAAATGCTTTCCTCTTTTTAGGTGTTTTATGTTAAGTTATTTATTTCATACAAGCATGTCTTTATCTTTTTATGCCAAATAAAAACACGCATCAATGTTTAGGATGGAAAAATAAATTTTATCATTTTAAGAACAATGATAATATAATTTTCTTTTTACGTGTTTCATTTGATGTGATTGATTTCATATAAACATGCACATGTTTTTCATATGAAAACCATCCATCTTATTTAAAACAAAAAAAAATAACTTTTATTGTGATAAAGATCAATAAGCCATGAATCACAAAAATCATCATGCATAATTTCAAAATATAAATTTATTCAGTATGATCATTATGCATCACTACTTTGGGCATGACATCAAAACATGATTTCATGTTTTCAAGGTATAACATGCACAATTTCAAACTATAATATCATCAAACATGATTTCATAAAGTATTTTCAATCAAAATCAGAAATCATCAATTTAGATACACATTAATTTTTTTATTGAAAACATACATAGGATTAATCATTAGATTTAAATCTAACATTTTTTTGTATATTCATAAAACATGTAATTATCATTATCATTTTTAAAATTAGATAGGAAAAGAAGTATGATATATTTTTTTTATTAACTAATTTAAAAATAACTCATAAAAAAATAATACCTTCCTGTTCTTTGTAAGGTTGTTCTTAAGTTTATGTGCCACATAAGTCATTTCATGGGTCATTAAAGACCCAATAAGTTCAGAAAATAGTTCAAGTCTTTTGATTCTTGTATTGCCATTACTTTAGAATCTCAATTTTTAGAAAGTGATCATAAAACTTTATTCACAAGTTCAAGATTTAAAAAACTTTTACCAAGAGCTTTTAGACTATTGACGATATCCGTAAAATTGGTGTTAATATCTCCAATAGTCTCACTTGGCTTCATACGAAATAATTCAAAATCATGTATCAAAATATTTATTTTAGAGTCTTTAACTCTACTAGTGTCTTCGTGTGTAATTTCAGGAGTATGCCAAATCTCAAAAGCTGTTTCACAAGTTGAAATATGATTAAACTCATTTTCATCCAAAGCGCAAAATAAAGCATTCATAGCTTTTGCATTTAAAGAGAAAGTCTTCTTCTCCAAATCATTTCAATCGTTCATTGTAGGAGAAGACTTTTGAAATCTATTTTCGATAATATTCCATAAATCAAGATTCAACAAAAGCAAGAAAACTCTCATCTGAGTTTTCCAATAAGTATAGTACATCCCATTGAACATAGGAGGACGAACGATAGAAAAACCCTCTTGAAATCCGAAAAGAACCATTTCTCTTAGGTGTTAAACCAAATGAGAAATAACATGACTACCAACTGTTAGGAATGAGTTAGGACTAAGAGGGGGGTGAATTAGTGCAGCGGATAAAAATGTTAGTTAAAATTTTTTTCTTACGATAAAATCTGATCTCGGAAATGCTTAACCTTAAAGCATGTATAAGTATAGTGAAAGCAAGAATTCCATTTGCAATAAAGGTAAATAATAAGAAATAAATGCAAACCATCTTTCTATAGTGGTTTAGTCATCGTGACCTATATCTACTCCGCTGATTCCTCTTCCATCGAGGCCACCAACATCCATTAACAATCTTCTTTCAATGGATGAAGATCAATTACCCTTATAACTCGATTCTCCTTTTGACAAGTTCAGGAGAGAACCTTTACAACCCCTTTTTACAAAGCTTCCCTCACACTCTCCCTTAGAATAGTCGCTAAACTTTAGGAGGACGGACTCTACACTTTACAAGGTTTTTCAACTTTAGAAACACAGATTTTTTATCAACTTTCTTGTTACTCAATGTAGGAATAGCTGGGATATTTATAGACCCCAAATAGCTTTAAAACATGGAGCCAAAATTTAAATCCCCGAAATTTTAGGGTACGGGTGGTACCACCACCTGCACTAGGCGGTACCACTGCATGCAGTCTGACACTGGGTGGTATCACAGCCCAGACTAGTGGTACCACTGCCTGACAGTCTCGGAGACTGAGTCTAGGTGGTACCATCACCCAGACTGGCGGTACCACTACCTGATATAGTCTCATAGACTATGCCATGTCGGTTCCATTTGTTGGGTCACTATTTGGGCCTTTTCACTTGGCCTAACATAGCCCAAACTTGGCCCAATTATCCCCTAATTGAGTTAGCCTAATTGCAACTCAATTATGTGCTAACTATGAATTTTAAGACATTTACTAAGCTAAATAAGCCCGTAAGTCTAGGTTTCTTTTTGGTGAGCTTCCGACGATCTTCCAACGAACTTTCGATGATCTCTCGACAATGTTCCAACGGACTCCCGACAAGCTCTTGGACTTCATGATGATATTCATGACAAGTTTTGATGAGCTTCTCTGGCAAGCTCTTCGAATTCTTGGTCAATTCTGACAGAACTTCCGACGATTGTCCGGACCTCCGACGAACTCTCGAACTCCCAACGAAGTCTCGTTCTTGACTCCGGGACTTCATTTTTCTTTATGCCTTGCTATCATAGTTAATCTTACACACTTAAAATCTACTTCAATCAGGACAATTATTATAAGGCTTAAATCAAATGTTGTCGGGTACGTCATTGGTTCATCAACGCTTTATCCGATTTATCGATGCTTTATCCGATTCTTCGACACATCGTCCTATCTTGCGGCCTATTGCCCAATCAACCAGTTGACCTCTACAACTCCAATTTCCTTGGTGCAATTTTCATTCTTCTTGGCCCGATGCCCAAACCCATGGCCCAAGGCCTTTTATCGATACGTCGACAGATCCTTCGGCTCGACGTCTAATCTTCTAATATGTTTCTCTCCAGCCCAACATGATTCTTCTTGGTTTAATTGTCTCTCCCTGATTGAAGCTTCCTATATCACTTAAAACGTAGATCAAATCAAAAACACTATCAATTGATTTCATCATCAAAATACAAGATTCAATAGTGGTACCATCACCCAGTCTAATGGTACCATTGCCCGGGAGATTGTGTTTGGGTGGTACCACTTCCTAACATTCTCAGAGACTGAGTCTGGGCGGTACCACCGCCTAACACAATCTCAAAGACTGTGCCATGACGGTTCCACCTGTTGGGTCACTATTTGGGCCTTCTACTTAGCCCAACATAACCCAAACTTGGGCCTAATTGATCCCTAATTAAGTTAGCCCAATTGCAACCCAATTATGTGCTAACTATGAATTTTAAGACATACACTAAGCAAATCAAATCCAATTAATCTAGGTTTCTTCCTGCGAGCTTCCGACGATCTTCCGATGAACTTTCGACGATCTCTCGGCAATGTTCCAGTAGACTCCCGGTAAGCTCCTAGACTTCACGATGATCTTCTTAGTAAGTTCCAATGAGCTTCTTTTGCAAGCTCCTGGAATTCTCGATCAATGGTAGAACTTTCGATGAACGTCTAGACTTTCGACGAACTCTCGAACTCCCAACGAAATCTCGTTCTTGACTCCGAGACTTCATTTTGCTTTATGCCTTGATCGTTATCATAGTTAATCCTACACACATAAAACCTACTTTGATCTAGACAATTATTACAAGACTTAAATCAAATGTTGTATGGTATGTCATTGGTTCATCGATGCTTCATTCGATTCTTTGGCGCATCATCCTCTCTTGCAGCCTATTGCCCAATCGGCCAGTTGACCTACACAACTCTGATTTCCTTATCGTAATTTTTGCTCTTTTTGGCCCGATGCCCAAACCCATAGCCCAAAGCCTTCTGCCAATACGTCGATTGATCCTTCGGCTCGACGTCTAATCTTCTAACATGTTCCATTCTAGCCCAACATGTTTCTTCCTGCCTTAATTGTGTCTCCCTAATCGAAGCTTCCTACGTCACTCAAAATATAAATCAAATAAACACAATCAATTGGTTTAATCATCAAAATCTAAAATTCAACATCTCTCTCAATATGAATGACCTTGGCCAATGATTTTTCTGAGTAAGAATATATGGGATATTCCTCTCATGATACCGAGAGTGGATGATCCTCCATTGAAACTCAATATATCTCGTAAGGTTGGCTGCCACTCTTGATGACTGGTTATACTAGATTTGAAACTTCCAAACTAATAAGTCTGATATCAAAGAATGGAATACTCATATAGGTCATCCTTGGTGTCTAAGTCTAATGACTAGGTACAACACTAGAACAACAAAAATGTTGTTTGACAATGAGGTATCATCAACCATCCAGCATTTCATAAGCAGATCAATTAGTGAACTCATTCTCCAATAAGTACCTACACTATAGCTTTAATTGTTGGGAAATATAGAGGTGACATCACATGCATAGCAAAAAAATAAAAAATAAAAACCCCAAATTTTCTAAAAAAATGTTTGTAATCATGAAAATATTGGTGCGCTAAAACTAGCAAAACATAAATTCATATGTGAGATAGTGTGTTTACCAAGGGAGATTGTATATCCCTGAATTCTTATAGATTTATGGGATTGGATGAAGGAGTACAAGTGCCTTCCTCTCTAGCGATGATCCACATAGTAAGGTTGTGACGATGCTCCTTAAATCACTACCCAAATCTCAACACCTATTATGAGGAGACAAAGGGGAGAGGAGAATAGGAGATGGCAACCAAGAAGCCCCAGCCTATGGGCCTGTAGTTCCCTCTTATTTATAGAGTTCCCTAGTTAACTTAACCCTAATGGATCTTGCCCTATTGGGTACTAGATCTTCATCCAATTACCCAAGCCTCTTAGATTAGTGGGTCACTACCCAATAATCTCTTATTAGCGTTTATTGAATGTCATCCATGGGATCCAATAATTCAGGGGCTTATTGGATACCAAAAAGATAGGGGCTCTGACAAATATCTCATATCTGAACCTCTACTCGTCGCAATGCCAACTATATGTGTGTGACCTTCTAGGCCCAATATCGAGATGATCGTGAGTTATACCTGTCAGAACTACTTCTGGCTCAGTGAATTATTATACCCATAATAATTCACTCGACTCATCGAGTGCAGATGTACTATGCTATTATGCCATAGTCCCCAAACGATACAAGGGAATCGAATCCTTTAGACCTATCTGTCCTCAGTTATCGTATACCTATAATCTCTCATCTATCTAATATCCTAGAGATCAGACACAAAATATGGTACTGTTAGGCCCATACAGTTTCTCCTCGAGTCTCGCTCTAATCGGATTCTCCCAAAGAACTATTTCTCTCTCAATCCAAATGACCTTGGCTAAGGATTTATAAGAGCAAAAACACATGGGATATTCCTCTCTTGATATCGACAGTAGATGATCCTCTATCTGCTAGTCATAGGTGCCCTGCAAGCTAATCACGTCAGTAATGGCACGTGTGACTTGACACGTAGTCTTTTTTTTTTATTATTATTATTTGGTATTTTATCATTTTAGATTGCCTATTGCTTGAAAATATATTATGATGTCCATGAATTTGTGCAATGGGAATCAGATTGTGATGAGATCACAATAATGAGACTGATTCATCTTTAAACATATATCCTAAATAAACATGGTCATAGGTTATTCGAGAGGGACATCGAGGTAACTGGATAGACTAGTGTGCTATATACTCGCCTATATGATGATGTAACTTGTCATACCCCTCAAAAATATCCATGATATTAAAATTTTCAACATAGACCAATCCAGGATCCAAACTAACAATTGAGGACACTGAAAACATTCTATCAAATTCATATCTATAAAACCTGCGCAGTTAATAAACATACAACACATTGCTCGATGATTCATAAAATCTGAACCCAACTCATCAAATTAATAACCACAACATAAATTCACAAGTGGGGAAGTCTATGCAGTCACCAAACCAACGTTTACCATAAGTTCATATCATTACACGAATTTAACTTAACATTCCAAAATCCTAAACATGAGAGATCCTTTAACTTACACAAAATCCACAAGTTTAGATTCATCGTCAACATTTCATTAGATACAGAGTGGCTTATACAACAAATACATATATGCTAATAAAGATCTGCCCAAAATCTTCTAACTTTCCACTACCTCAGCCCAATCTTAACATTGAAGCAAGTGATATGCTATCCTGAAAAATTTATACAACAACGGGGTGAGCATAAAGAGCTCAGCAAGTGACTAACATATCCATATCAAAAGAGGACAATTTCCAAAGAGATAAAGTTTCAAAATGCAAGGCAGAATATACGAATTCATAGACGTAATATCATTAGGTGTAGAATCACAATTGTCATTTCAATTATACATATTTGGTTCATAACAGATGGGGCATAGAGTAATTGGAGCATATCAGCAAAGAATGAAACGTTTTGGAGCATATCAATAACAAATGAAATATATCGGAGCTTATCAATGGCATATGAAATGTTCCGGAGCATATAAACGACATATGAAACATTTAGAAGTATATCAATAATGAATGAAACATTTCGGAGCATATAAATAACAAATGAAATGTTTCGGAGCTTATCAATAGCGTATGAAATATTCCGGAGCATATCAATGGCGTTTGGAATATTTCGGAGCATATCAATAACAAATACCAAACAGAAGCTCAAACGTCGTCTTTGACGTTGCATTCATATCATTCTTATCCAAAGCATGCACAGAAACACATAACCAAAGCTTTGGATATCATATCAAACATACAGAAGGTGTAGTGGGACCGCAGACAAAATGTGAATCATCCATTTCTGAATGACCACCAGACAGAAGTCTCCCACGTTTGGGAGCTCCATCCACCCACGTTTAGGTGAAGTCAGAGGGGGGCCGGCAGAGCATCTCAGGCTCTATGCACATACCCTTTACCATTTCTGGCAAAGGTCCAAATAATCCCACAAACACCAGAGTACAAAAGGGCAGTATGAACAATAAATAGCATATATCGGAAACACACGCGGAACAACAAACGTACATGTGCCTTTTCGAATCAGTACGATGCAAGCAACAATCTCTCACAAATGTGTTCAGATTTGGAATGAAATGAGAGCCAGATTATATACGGATTCCAAGCAATCATATATAGCTCAATTCAAATAAGAAGGTTAGATGAATTCAATATCGAAAGGAATGAAACTAAAATAGGCACATATCGAAAGCAAATGCGGAACAATGGGATATATATGTGCCTATATGTATCAATGTGATATAGCATAAACATTACAGAACAGGATTCAAGAATGTAAATAATTTACAGACAAGATCAAACCAGAATTCAAGCACCAATATAAGCCTCAATTGAGCGAAAGGGACTGAATGGAATCTATTTCTAAACGAATGAAACAGAATACGCGAAATCGACCAAAGCTCGATTTCTGACAGAATTCAAGAGGCACATTGAACAAATACTTCAGATTATCAATTATGCTCCAATACCCTCAAGAAGGCTATTGTCAAAAGATATATCAATCTATTTTCTATTGAAATAAGTTTCGTATGAATCATGGTTTCCAACAAGGAGTTACCTTTGATTTGGTAACACAAGGTCAAAAACACAATCACTGTTTTGCAGAATTCATAAGGTTGGATTCAACAGATAATAGAGTAGGCATTTGAATTTCAAAATTTTCAAATTATATGTCAAAAGAAAGGTATACAAGCCTAGTTTCGGACAAAGTCAGTTTGGTACAATTCAGAATTTCCAACAGGGACTTATAGGTATTTTAGTATCGAAAGATCAGAAATTTTGATCCCTGTTCTGCAGCATCTATAGGCTCATTTGAAACAGATTTTTGGGTATGTATTCTGTGTCCAAAATCTACAAAATCAGTGTCAAAAGAAAGATATAAGAGTCTAATTTCAAAAGTATTAGGTCCTGCCTAAATCCACCTTTGGTGCTAAAAATTATAGCTGAAACAGTGTCTAGAGGTCAGTTTACCGAAAAAATTTTAGATCCTTGGTTTTTTGTCCAAAGAGAGAAATATCAGGTTCTAAGCATAAATCTTTCAGAATCAATATTGGAACATAGACTAATACTTCTGTAGGATGGGGTTAGAACACTTGCCTTTGAGAATTTTTGACCCTAAATGAGAAGATTTGAGCAAGAAACCTTAAAGCCCAAATTTTTTCTTCTTCTTCTTCTTCTTCTACTTCTTCTTCTTCTTCTTCTTCTTTCTTTCTTTCTTTCCCTGATCATCCACACAGCTGCCTTCTCTGCTTCCTTAAGAATGAAGGCAGAGAGGCTTAAACGGTGGGATTTGTCATTTTATATATTTTGCAATTTAGTCCTTGTATTTATTATATTTACGATTAGGTCCTCAGGGTTTACATATAGGTCCTCAGATTTTTTTAAACAAATCCTCCAACTCTTATGAATAAGTTCTCAGATTCATATTTTGACTTTTTATCAAATTTAAAATAGATACTTACATTACAATTAGAAACTTATACAAAAATTCAGAAATGAGGGATGTTACACTCTCCCCCCCTTAAAAGAAAAATTTAGTCCTCTAAATTTATTATAGCTCTTTCGATGAAGAGATAGGGATAAACCTTTTTCATTTCCTCCTTTAGCTCCCAGGTTGTTTCCTCTCCAGAATGATGTCTCCAAATTACTTGAACCAAAGAGATAACCCGATTCCTTAGGATCTTTTCCTTCTTACCAACAATTTGATTGGGCTCTTCCACATAAGATAAATCTATACCCCATTCACCTTTCTATTCCATAACATAGGCTCTAAGCAAATCCTCAAGTGTTTGAATTGTTCTTTCTGACTGACCATCAGTTTGAGGATGATATGCAGTACTAAACTTGACTTTAGTGCCCATAGATTCCTGTAATCTTCTCCAAAATCTAGAGAGAAATCTGGAGTCTCTATCAGAGATAATCTCCTTTGGAATACCATGAAGTCTTACTATTTCATTGACATATAAATCTGCAAGTCTATCAAGCGAATAAGTCATATTAATCGGTAGGAAATATGCAGATTTTGTTAACCTATCAATGATAACCCAAATAGCATCATGCTTTTTAGAGGTTCTGGGTAGTCCTGAAACAAAATCCATAGTAATACATTCTCATTTCCATTCAGGAATATCTAAAGGTTGTAACAACCCTCCAGGTCTTTGGTGTTCTACTTTGATTTGCTGACAAGTCAAACATTTTGAAACATACATTACAATTTCCTTCTTCATGCCTTCCCACCAATAATAACTTTGAAGATCTCTATACATCTTAGTGCTCCCAGGATGCATAGTGTACTTTGAAGTATGACTTTCCTTTAGGATTTGATTCTTGATATCTGGTTCATTTGGTACACATACTCTCTCCCCAAATCTCAATAGGCCATCCTTTGAAACTTGAAATTTTGGCTTCAATTCCTTTTCTACTTCATTCCTCAAGTAGATTAAATGTGGATCTCATAATTGTCCTTCCTTAATTTATTGAATAAAATCAGATTGCACTTGAATGGAGGACATCAATATCATCGAGTCTTGCTCTTTCCTCAAAACTTTCAAATCAAAATTTTCTTCTAATAACTTCCATTGCTTCATGACCAGACTAGCCATAAAACTTGTAGATTTTCTACTAAGTGCATCAGCTACAACATTGGCTTTGCCCGGATGATAACGGATGGCATAATCATAATCCTTCAGAAGTTCTATCCATCTTCGCTACCTCATGTTTAACTCTTTTTGAGTGAAAATATATTTTAAACTCTTGTGATCAGTAAAGATTTCAAATTGTCGGCCATACAAATAATGTCTCCAAATCTTTAGAGTAAAAATAATTGCTGCCAATTCCAAATCATGAGTTGGATAATTCAATTCATAACCTTTTAGTTGCCTAGAAGCATGAGCAATTACTCTCCCTTCCTACATCAAAACACATCCAAGGCCCTTTCTTGAAGCATCAGTATAAACTACAAATCCCTCACTACCACTTAGAATAGTGAGAATAGGGGCACTAGTCAATCTTCTTTTTAACTCTTGAAAACTTTGCTCACAATCATCACCCCATACAAATTTCACATTCTTTTTAGTGAGGTTGGTAAGAGGTTGAGCGATTCGAGAAAATCCCTCCACAAATCTCCTGTAATAACCTGCCATGCCCAAGAAGCTTCTAACTTCTGTTACATTTGTTGGTACATCCCATTCAACTACAGCTTTCACTTTCTTTGGATCAACAGATATACCCTTCCCTGAAATCACATGGCCTAAGAAAGCAACTTGATTCAACCACAATTCACATTTGCTGAACTTTGCATACAACTTCTTTTCTCTTATTATGGAAAATACATTTCTCAAGTGTTTCTCATGCTGCTGATTACTCCTTGAATACACCAATATGTCGTCAATAAATACAATTACATAGCCATCCAAGAGCAGTTGAAATATCCTATTCATTAGTTCCATAAAAGCTGCAGGGGCATTAGTCAAACCAAAAGACATCACCAAGAATTCATAGTGACGATATCGAGTTTTGAAAACTATTTTTGGAATATCCTCCTCCTTGATCTTCAACTGATAGTAACCTTACCTCAGGTCAATCTTAGATAATACTCGTGCACCCTACAATTGATCAAACAAATCATCAATTCTGGGTATAGGATACTTATTTTTTATGGTCACCTGATTCAACTGTCCATAATCAATACAAAGCCTCAATGTTCCCTCTATCTTTTTAACTAACACTGGAGCACCCCATGATGAAATATTAAGCCAAATAAAATCCTTATTTAATAGTCCTTGTAGTTGCTTTTCTAATTCCCCTTACTCAAATGATATCATTGTTTAGAGAGGCTTCGATATTGGGATTGTCCCAAGGACCAAATCAAAAGCAAAGTCACGTTTGGAGGTAATCCAAGCAAGTCATCCTAGGATACATTAGGCAAAGAGATAAATCATGTCCAATACTTTCAAAATAAAAGATCGGATCAAATATACAAAAAGTGATAATTTGTTATATACCAATCCATACTGGTATGATAAGAAGATAGTCAATCCATACCAAGTATAATATCAAAGTTTCAAATCCCTAGGAGAACAAAATCAGCAAAAGTTCAAGTTCTCCAATAAGAATCAAACAAGAGGACCAAATTCAAGTTCGTTATCAAAGAATCTCCAATGATTGTATTTACATATATCACATAATGCAGTGGTCTAGGATGAATACCCAAGTGATAAGCAACATATTACGAATCAAATCGTAGGTAGGACCCATAGTCAAACAAATATTTGCATTCTTTCATAAACATGCATAATACCTTTGACCACTGATTCAGAAGTTTTAGAATCATATTCAGTGATAGCATACACTCTAACATGGGCTGATGATTTATGAGGCAATGACTCTTTCTTCTTGTTCAATGGGCAGTCTTTTATTTCATGATCCAACTTTCCACAAGTGAAAATAGACTCTAGTCACCCACAAACATAAACTTGTTTCATAATTTAACTTATAATTCACACATTATTAAGTCTTTTGTGGTGACTTCCCTTTTCAAATCCAAATGTCTTAACCCTCTTGTTATTAATTCATTTCCAATCATATTTTTATTAGTAAACTTGTCCTTATCATTCTTGCCACTAATCTCCAAAAATTTCTTTTCGTTGTTGCTATTAATAATCAGCCTCTACTTCCAATATAAGGTAGCAAAAGAAATCTTTTGATAATCAGAACAATTTTGTACATCAAATATCTTTTCTATTTGCATCATCCATTATTCTACCACCAATGAAATTAGGTCCCCCATGCTTTCATTGCGCTACTCTGATTTAGTATCGTCGATCAACCATTTCATCCCCCTTAATTAATCAAAACCAGATGAAGTAGGAGGACTAAATGTCCTCGTCATCCTAGACTCCAAAAATGCATCAAAGAAAATTTTCACCGATCACTATAGTTCACTAGACCTCAATATATTTTGCATGTCAACATATCAAATATTTCAGTGATCCTCAAACAATGATCTGATACCAACTCTGTCACGCCCCTCAAAAATATCCATGGTATTAAAATTTTCAACATAGACCAATCCAGGATCCAAACTAACATTTGAGGACACTGAAAATATTCTATCAAATTCATATCTATAAAACCTGCGCAGTTTATAAACATACAACACATTGCTCCATGATTCATAAAATCTGAACCCAACTCATCAAATTAATAACCACAACATAAATTCACAAGTGGGGAAGTCTATGCAGTCACCAAACCAACGTTTACCATAAGTTCATATCATTACATGAATTTAACATAACATTCCAAAATCCTAAACATGAGAGATCCTTTAACTTACACAAAATCCACAAGTTTAGATTCATTGTCAACATTTCATTAGATACAGAGTGGCTTATACAACAAATACATATATGCTAATAAAGATCAGCCCAAAATCATCTAACTTTCCACTGCCTCAGCCCAATCTTAACATTGAAGCAAGCGATGCGCTATCCTGAAAAATTTATACAACAACGGGGTGAGCATAAAGAGCTCAGCAAGTGACTAACATATCCATGTCAAAAGAGGACAATTTCCAAAGAGATAAAGTTTCAAAATGCAAGGCAGAATATACGAATTCATAGACGTAATATCATTAGGTGCAGAATCACAATTGTCATTTCAATTATACATATTTGGTTCATAACAGATGGGGCATAGAGTAATTAGAGCATATCAGCAACGAATGAAACGTTTTGGAGCATATCAATAACAAATGAAACATATCGGAGCTTGTCAATGGCATATAAAATGTTCCGGAGCATATCAACGGCATATGGAACATTTCGAAGCATATCAACAATGAATGAAACATTTCGAAGCATATAAATAACAAATGAAATGTTTCGGAGCTTATCAGTAGTGTATGAAATGTTCCGGAGCATATCAATGGCGTTTGGAACATTTCGGAGCATATCAATAACAAATACCCAACAGAAGCTCAAACGTCGTCTTTGACATTGCATTCATATCATTCTTATCCAAAGCATGTACAGAAACACATAACCAAAGCTCTGGATATCATATCAAACATACAGAAGGTGTAATGGGACCGCAGACAGAATGTGAATCATCCATTTCTGAATGACCACCAGACAGAAGTCTCTCACGTCTGGGAGCTCCATCCACCCACGTCTAGGTGAAGTCAGAGGGGGGCCGGCAGAGCATCTCAAGCTCTATGCACATACCCTTTACCATTTCTGGCAAAGGTCCAGATAATCCCACAAACACTAGAGTACAAAAGGGTAGTATGAACAATAAATAGCATATATCGAAAGCACACGCGGAACAACAAACGTACATGTGCCTTTTCGAATTAGTACGATGCAAGCAACAATCTCTCACAAATGTGTTCAGATTTGGAATGAAATGAGAGCAAAACTATATATGGATTCCAAGCAATCATATATAGCTCAATTCAAATAAGAAGATTAGATGAATCCAATATCCAAAGGAATGAAACTAAAATAGGCACATATCGAAAGCAAATGCGGAACAATGGGATATATATGTGCCTATATGTATCAATATGATATAGCATAAATATTACACAAATGGATTCAAAAATGTAAATAATTTACAGACAAGATCAAACCAGAATTCAAGCACCAACATAAGCCTCAATTGAGCGAAATGGACCGAATGGAATCTATTTCCAAACGAATGAAACAGAATACGCGAAATCGACCAAAGCTCGATTTTTGACAGAATTCAAGAGGCACATTGAACAAATATTTTATATTATCAATTATGCTCTAATACCCTCAAGAAGGCTATTGTCGAAAGATATATCAATCTATTTTCTATTGAAATAAGTTTCGTACGAATCATGGTTTCCAACAAGGAGTTACCTTTGATTTGGTAACACAAGGTCAAAAACACAATCACTGTTTTGCAGAATTCATAAGGTCGGATTCAAAAGATAATAGAGTAGGCATTTGAATTTCAAAATTTTCAAACTATTTGTCAAAAGAAAGGTCTACAAGCCTAGTTTCGGACGAAGTCAGTTTGGTACAATTCAGAAATTCCAACAGGGACTTATAGGTATTTTAGTATCGAAAGGTCAGAAATTTTGATCCCTGTTCTGCAGCATCTATAGGCTCATTTGAAATAGATGTTTGGGTAAGTATTCGGTGTCCAAAATATACAAAATTAGTGTCAAAAGAAAGATATAAGAGTCTAATTTCAAAAGAACTAGTTCCTGCCTGAATCCACCTTTGGTGCTAAAAATTATAGCTGAAAAAGTGTCGAGGGGTCAGTTTACCGAAAAAATTTCAGATCCTTGGTTTTTTGTCCAAAGAGAGAAATATCAGGTTCTAAGCATAAATCTTTCAGAATCAATATAGGAACATAGACTAATACTTCTGTAGGATGGGGTTAGAATACTTGCCTTTGAGAATTTTTGACCCTAAATGAGAATATTTGAGCAAGAAACCTTAAAGCCCAAATTTTTTCTTCTTCTTCTTCTTCTTCTTCTTCTTCTTCTTCTTCTTCTTTCTTTCTTTCTTTCTTTCCCTGATCATCCATGCAGCTGCCTTCTCTGCTTCCTTAAGAACGAAGGCAGAGAGGGTTAAACGGTGGGATTTGTCATTTTATACATTTTGCAGTTTAGTCCTTATATTTATTATATTTACGATTAGGTCCTCAGGGTTTACATATAGGTCCTCATATTTTTTTTTAACAAATCCTCCAACTCTTATGAATAAGTTCTCAGATTCATACTTTGACTTTTTATCAAATTTAAAATATATACTTACATTACAATTAGAAACTTATACGAAAATTCAGAAATGAGAGATGTTAAATAACTAGTCTTATAGTTGCTCGTGTGGGGACACTAGGGATACAGTACAGGTGCTCATTGGAGAATGAGTTCACTAATTGATCCACTTACGGAATGATGGATGGTTAATAATGTATTATCATCAGACAGTGATTCTGTATTCCTAGTGGTGTATTTGGTCATTCGACTTGAGACACTAAAGATATCCTATATGAGTACTCCATTCTTTGATACCAGACTTATAGGTCTGAAGGTTTCAGATCAAGCACAGTTGGTCATCGGGAGAGGAAGCTAACCTTACGAGGACTATTGAGTGTTGATAGAGGATCATTCACTCTTAGTATTATGAGATGAATATCCCATTTGTTCTTGCTTAGACAAATCCCTAGTTAGGGTCATTCAAATTGAGAGAGAAAGAGGTCTTTAGGAGAAATTGATTAGAGCGATACTCGAGTAGAACTCGTATGGGTCTAATAGCACCATGCCCGATATACGATCTTTGAGATATTAGATAGATGAGGGACTATAGGTACATGATAATTGAGGATAGACAGGTCCAATGGATTGGATTCTCTTATATCGTTTGGGGACTACGGTGTAGTGTCCTAGTACGTCCGTAGTCGATGAGTCGAGTGAATTATTATAGAGATAATAATTCACTAAGCTAGAAGGAGTTTTGATAGGTATGACTCATGACCAGCTCGATATTGGGCTTAGACAGTCACACACAAATGGTAGGTGTTACGATGAGTAGAGGTTCGGATATGAGATATCCGTCGGAGTTCCTATCTTATTGGATATCCAATAATCCCCAGAATTATTAGATCCTATGGATGAGATCCAATAAGAGCTAATGAGAGATTATTGGATGGAGCTCCACTAATCTAAAAGGATTAGGTATTTGGATAGAGATTCAATACCCAATAGGGCAGGATCCATTTGGGTTAAGTTGATAGGGGACCTCTATAAATAAGATGGAACTAATTGTTCATAGGCTAGAACCTTTTTGGGTTGTTATCTCCTATTCTCCTCCCCTTTTCCTCCTCTGATAGTAAGCTAGGAGTTTTGAGGAGCATCGTCGTAGCATTGCTATGTGGATCACCGCTAGAGAGGAGGACCTTGACCCTCTCCTACAGATCTGTAGGGATTCAGGGATATATATGATCTCCCAAGGTAACATAATCTTCATATACATAGTTTTTGGTTTTGCGGTTTTTGTGCACCAATCTTCGCATAATGACAAACATATTTTTGGGAAATTAAGGATTTTGTTTAATGTTCTTCCACTATGCATGTGATGACATCCCCTAAGATTTCTCTACAGTGGTATTAGAGCCAGGTTGTTCATGTGAAAGATTGGTTTTGAACTATGTGTATTGTGTTTTAGAGAAGCTTTTGATGTCAAATTATTGATGCAAAAATGAGAAAAGGTAGCAACTGTTGCTGCCCTTGGCTCCCATCTGCATGCAAGGG
Source organism: Musa acuminata AAA Group (assembly GCF_036884655.1). Lineage (NCBI taxonomy): Eukaryota > Viridiplantae > Streptophyta > Magnoliopsida > Zingiberales > Musaceae > Musa > Musa acuminata. Next base: position 26,054,591 of record NC_088345.1, on the reverse strand, counting down.
GTTGGCGACCGTCAGGATTGTTGGGAAATCTTGGGGGTGACATCACATGCGCAGCGGAAGAACAAGAAAAATAAAATCCCCGATTCCCAAAGAAATGTTTATCGTCGTGCAAAGATTAGTACGCAAAATCTGCGAAACTGAAAACTGTGTATAGAGTTGATTGTGTTACCTAGGGAGATTGTATATCCCTGTTTCCTTGCATATATTTAGGAGAGGGTGAAGGAGGTCAAGTGTCCTCCTCTCTAGCGGTGATCCACACAGTAGGGCTACGACGACGCTCCTCAAAACTCTAAGCCTGCTCTAAGGTGGAGAGAGAGAGGAGAATAGGAGAGGCAAGCAAAGGCTCTAGCCTATGAGGCTCTGAATCCCTCCTATTTATAGAGGCCCCCTATCAAACCCTAATCGATCCTCCCCTAGTGGGTATTTGATCTGCATCCAATAATCCAAGCCTTTTAGATTAGTGGATCTCTATCCAATAATCTCTCATGGGCTCTTATTGGATCTCGTCCATGGGATCCAATAATTCAAAGGCTTATTGGATATCCAATAAGACAAGGGCTCCTTCGGATATCTCATATCCGAACCTCTACTCATCGTAATCCCTACCATATGTGTATGACCCTCTAGGCCCAATATCGAGCTGGCCGTAAGTCATACCTGTCAGAACTCCTTCTAATTGTGTGAATTATTATCTCCGTAATAAATCACTCGACTCATCGACTACGAACGTACTAGGCCACTATGCCGTAGTCCCCAAACGATATAGGGGAATCCAATCCATTGGACCTGTCTGCCCTCAGTTACCTTGTACCTATAGTCCCTCATCCATCTAATATCCCAAAGACCGTATATCGAGCATGGTGCTGTCAGACCCATACGGTTTCTACTCGAGTCTCGCTCTAATCGGATTCTCTCGGAGAACTCTTTTTCTCTCAACCCGAACGACCCTGGCCAGGGATTTGTCTGAGCAAGAACAATGGGATATTCTTCTCATGAAGCCGAGAGTCGATGATCCTCTATCGACACTCAATAGCCCTCGTAAGGTCGACTACCACTCCTAATGACCAGCTGTACTAGATATGGGATAGCCAAAACTATAAGTCTGGTATCAAAGAGTGGAGCACTCATATAGGACATCCTTGGTGTCTCAAGTCTAATGACCAGATACACCACTAGGACTACGGAATCACTGTCTGACAATAATGCATCATCAACCATCCAGCATTCCGTAAGCGGATCAATCAGTGAACTTATTCTCCAATGAGCACCTGTACTATATCCCTAGTGTCCCTACACGAGCAGTTATGAGACCAGCTGCATCCATCATATGGACAAGTATACAGCACACCAGTCAGTCCGGTTATCACGATGTCCCTCTCGAGTAACCTATGACAGGGATTATTTAGGATCTGTGTTTAAAGGTGAATCGATCTCATTATCATGATCTCATCACAATCCGATTCTTATTGCACAAATCCAAGGACATCACAATATATATATATGCATATATGCAATAGTTATAAAGTGATATATGCCAAAATACAATAAGTAAAAAGATTCTGTATCAAGCCACACGTGTCATCATTCACGTGATTGGCTTGCTGGGCACCTATGACTAGCAATCTCCCACTTGACCTAAAGCCAATCACCTATGTGTCTGATCCCTATCAGACCCCTGTGATGCTCAAAGACAATCTAAGACAACGGCTTTGTTAGTGGATCTACAATGTTATCTTCGGATGGAACTATTTTCACTACTACATCTCCTCGGGTTACGATCTCTCTATTAAGGTGGAACCTCCTCAGAACATGCTTAGATTTCTGATGAGACCTGGGTTCCTTCACTTAAGCAATCGCCCCGTTGTTGTCGCAATATAAGGAGATCGGCTCCTTGCTACTCGGCACGACTCCCAAATCTGTGATGAACTTCTTCACCCATACTCCCTCTTTTGCTGCATTTGATGCAGCAATGTACTCCACCTCTGTGGTCGAGTCAGCAATAGTATCTTACTTGGAACTCTTCCAGCACACTACTCCTTCATTCAAGGTGTACACATACCTTGAATTCAACTTGCTATCATCGACATCAAACTAAAAACTTGAGTCCGTGTAGCCTTCAACCTTAAGACTATTACCTCCATATACTAGTAAAAGATCCTTAGTCCTTCTCAAGTACTTAAGGATACACTTTACTGCTTTCTAGTGCTCCAAGCCTAGATCCACCTGATACTTGCTCGTGACACTCAAAGCATGCGCTATATCAAGCCTAGTACATAGCATGGCATACATGATAGACCCTATTGTTGAGGCATAAGGTATCATATCCATGTTCGCCCTTTCTTTTGGAGTCTTTGAGGACATACTCGTAGAAAGCGATATCCTATGTCTCATCGGTATGAGACCTCTCTTGGAATTTTCTATGCCAAACATTTTGACAATGGTTTCTATGTACCTGTATTGGGACAAGCCAAGCATCCTCTTGGATCTATCTCTATAGATTCTAATCCCCAAAATATAGGATGCTTCCCCTAAGTCCTTCATGGAGAAGGGTCTAGATAACCAAGCCTTTACTGTGGATAACATTCCTATGTCCCAATGATCATGATGTCATCCACATATAACACCAAAAAGGTAATAGCGCTCTCACTTACCTTCCTGTACACACAAGGCTCATCTTCGTTCTTAACGAAGTCATAAGATATGATTGCCTCATCAAATCTTATGTTCCAACTTCGGGAAGCTTGCTTTAGTCTATAAATGGATCTAAGCAACCAACACACCTTATCTGGGTAGTTCTTAGACACGAATCCCTCAAGTTGCATCATATACACCTTCTCCTCGAGGTTCCCATTGAGAAATGCAGTTTTCACATCCATTTGCCAGATCTTATAATTATAGTGTGTTGTAATAGCCAATAGAATTCTGATGGATTTTAGGATTGCTATGGGTGAGCAGGTTTCGTCGTAGTCAACACCTTACCTTTGACGATATCCCTTAGCCACTAGCCTTGCTTTATAGGTCTTTACCTTTCCATCTACTCCGATCTTTTTCTTAAAGATCCACTTACAACCGATGGGTACAATACCTTCGGGTACATCAACTAGGTTCCAAACCTTGTAGGATTACATAGAATCTATCTCAGAATTCATGGCTTCTTGCCACTTCCCGGAGTCTATACTCATAATAGCCTCCTCGTAGGTCTAACGATCAATATCCTCAACATCCTCTCCTCTAATATGTCCCACATATCTCTCAGGAGGATGAGATACTCTATCAGACCTACGTAAAGTTAAAACTTGTGTATTATGTACCTGAACAGACTCGGGCTGTAGAGTGATGCTTGAGCTTGGTTCTCCAACCTCGCTCAACTCTATCATTCTCCCACTATCTCCGCCAAGAATGTTCCTTCTCAAGGAACACTGCTCTCTTACATACAATGACCTTTTGGTCCTCAAGATGGTAGAAATAATACCCACAAGTTTCCTTAGGGTATCCCACAAATTTGCATCGCTTTGTCTTTGATTCTAACTTATCGGGGTTGTGTCTTTTAACGTGGGCATGACAGCCCCAAATCTTAATAACCTTAAGATCAGGCTTCTTCCCTTTCCATATCTCATATGGTATAGACACTACCGACTTAGTTCGAACTCTGTTCAGAAGGTAAGCTGCGGTCTCTAGGGCATATCTCTAGAATAAGATGGGTTGGTCAGCGAAACTCATCATGGACCGTACCATATCTAACAATGTACAATTCCTCCTTCCAGAGACACCATTGAGTTGAGGTGTATAAGGAGTTGTCCATTGGGATAATATCTCATGGTCCTTGAGGAACTGAGTAAACTCTGTACTTAAGTACTCACCTCCTCGATCTGTTAAGTACTCACCTCCTTGATCTGATCAAAGAGTTTTGATACTCTTTCCAGTTTGGTTCTCGACCTCATTCTTATACTCTCTGAATTTCTCAAAAGCCTCGGGCATATACTTCATTAAGTACACAAATCCATACCTTAAGAAACATCAGTAAAGGTAATGAAGTTGGAGTAACCACCAATGGCATGAGTTAACATGGGTCCACATACATCACTATGTATGAGTTCCAACAGCTCAGTGGCTCTCTCTCTAGTTCCACTAAATGGAGAGTTGGAGAGTTTTCTACGAATGCAAGGCTCGCAAATTGCATATGACACATAGTCGAATGGATCTAGATATCAATCATTTAGTAACTTTTGAATCATTCCCTCATGGATGTGACCTAGCCTACAATGTCATAGGTATGCACTGTTCACCTCATCTAGTTTCCTCTTAAACACATACATTCATGATATGTGGAGTAGTGTCTAGCATAAATAAACCTTTATGCAATATTCCTCTCGCCAATCTCCCCTCGGCTTTGCTAGAATTTATAATAAATTATAGATGTGATAAGCAATACTGGTATCCAATACCAATGTACTATCACAAAAATCTGACAATTAGAGATTGATCATGAATGTACTTGAAGCTTCTCCAAGCTTCTATTTTGCCCTCTCTACAAGGTACTCTTTGCAGTTCCTCTTCTAATGCCCATCTTTACCATAGTGGAAGCACTGGCCTTTGTCCTTTATTGGGTCTTTCTTAGCAACCTTTGCTTTACTTGGTCTACCCTTGCCCTTTCCCTTCTTAAGGCACCTTTCTACTTTCTTTTTCTTTCTGGTCTCACTAGTGTAGAGAACTGACATCTCTTTCTTAATAGTACTCTCTGCCTCCCTCAACATATTGAGGAGCTCTAGGAGAGTCACCTCATGTCACGCCCCCCCGAATTTAATTCTCATTTAGGAGGTGTGAACCTAATTCAAGATTGATAATATTTAATTCAACAAACAATCCAGGATCCAATCACACATTTGAGGTCACTAAGAAAAACATTCAAGTCATTCACCTCTACAATCCATAATTCACAAAACCTGTGCAGTTTATAATCATACATCATGTCACTAGATGATTCTTAAAATCCAAAAGCAACTTAACTAAACCATAACTATATCATAAATCCATAAGCGCGGCAATTAACACAATCGCAAAACCAACATGTACTACATGTTTATATCAGTACACAGTTTAGACTTAACATTTTCAAAATCCTGACATAAGAGGTACTTTTCAAATATTTACAAGATACATCAATCTAGATTTGTCATTAATATTTCATTACTCCCAAAAAGAACTTATACAACATCAACCTATCAAGTACAAAATATTTGCCCCAAAATCTTCTAGTCTTCCACTACCTCAACCCAATTTACACATTTTAGTGAGCGATAAGCTATCCTGAAAAATTTATATAGCAACGGGGTGAGCATATAAAGCTCAGCAAATGACTAACATATCCATAGCAAAGAGGACAGTTTTCAAACAAATGAGGTATCAAAATACAAAGCAGAGATACAGGATGAAACAGTAGCATGTTTTGTTTGAATGCAGAATTTCAATATAATATCGTTCGAAGCATGTTTTATTCATACAATCGAGGAAAGGTAATTGGAGCATATCATTGGCATAAGGAGCATATCGATGACATATGGTAGTTTTCAAGGTATAACAAAGACTTATAACATTTCATAAATATATCAAAGAACAAAACATGAATAGAAGCTCAAATGTCACATGACGATGCATTCATTTCATTCTTATCTGAAGCATGCATAGAAACATAGCCAAAGCTTTGGATATCATATCAAACACATAGAAGGTGAAGTGGGATCATAACATAATATGGTCCATCCATTTCTGAATGACCACCAAACATAAGTCTCCCACGTCTGGGAGCTCCATCCACCCACGTCTGAGTGAAGTCATAGGGGGCCGGTAGAGCATCGCGGGCTCTAAGCATAACTCCCTTTACCATTTCTGGCAAAGGTTCACATTTATCCCACAAACACCAGAGTATAAAGGGACAGTATGAACAATGAAATTAGCATATATTGGAAGCACATGCGGAACAACGAAATGTACATATGCCTTTCGAGTCAATACGATACAAACATAATCTTTCACAAATGTATTTAGATTTGAAAGGAAACAAAAGCAAGGGCATACAAGGATTTCAAGAAATCACATATAGCTCAATTGAAATAAGAAAGTTAGATAAATTCAATGTCCAAAGAAATGAAATTGGAAGAGGCACATAACGAAAGCAAAATGCGGAACAATGGGATGCATGTGCCGAATCATTACGATGCAAACATGAACTTTAGATGATAGCTGCGGATATACAAATAAATTAAGGACAAAAGTATACAGGAATTTAAGATAATAATGTAAAGCTTAACTGAAGTAAGAGTTTTTGCTAAAATCGATTTCCAAAGGGAAGTAACAAGGAAAGCCGAAATCGACCAAAACTCGATTCTGGCGGAATTTGATAGGAACATTGTATGAACTATTTGGATAAGCAATTATGCTCCAATTTATATAAAATAGGTGTCATTAGAAAGTTTTGTCAATCTAGTTTTAGGAAAATCAAGTTTAACAAGAATTGGAATTTACGACAGGAAGTTACAGATAATTTTGTAGCGTAAGGTCTGAAAATATTAGCTCTGTTTTACTGAATCCATAGGGTCGATGAGAGCAGATGTTTCAGTTAGCAATTGTACTCCAAAAATTTCAAATCAGGTATACACAGAAAGCATTTTGAGTCTAGCTTCGAATAAATCATACTTTGTATGAATCTGAGTTCACAGCAGAAAGTTATAAGTAGTTAAGCAACAAGAGGTCAGAAATTTCGTTCCCTGTTTTACAGAATCTATAGGGTTAATTTAAACAGAAGTCTTAGTAGGCATTTAAACTCCAAATCGTTCGATCTTAGTATCAAAATAAAGGGTTTTTTGTCTACTTTCAAATGGAACAGGTTTTGTCTAAATCAGAGTTTATTACAAAATGTTATGACCGAAACATTGCATAGAGGTCAGATTACCGAAAAATTACAGATTCATAGCTTTATATCAAAACGAAAGGAGGTCTGGTTCTCAGTTGAAATCTTTCAAATTTTGTAGAATAAAAATGGAAACAGAGATTAAGGTTACTGTGGGATGGGGTTAGAACACTTGCCTTAAAATTATTTGAATCCCAAAGGTGAGAAAATTTGTGAAAAACCTCAAGCTCTTCTTCTTCTTCTTCTTCTTCTTCCCTTCTCTTCTCAAAGTCACGTTGGCTAAAACTCTTCAGGTTTGTTTTCTTTAACCTTTCATCTAATTATTTGGGTTTTGGCTAATGCAAAAGTTGCAAGGTGTCATGCATGCATGAAAGGGGCTAGGTGTCATCTTTAGAGCAAAGATAAGTGGCACTCTTATGTTAGCTAGTGACACATGTCTACTATTCATATATATATATATATATATATATATATATATATATATATATATATATATATATATATATAAACTTAAATCTGAATCTTTCATAAATTATATCAAACTTCTAATATTTACTCTTAGGTCCCTAGTCATAAACTTTTAATATAATATCATTTAATATAAAATAATTATTAAACAATCCTTATTTTTACAAACAAACTTTTTTTACTAAATTTTAAAAAATGGGCGATGTTACACCTCAAGCTTGTTCATATTAAAATTCATTATGAACTATGAAAAGAAATATGGTAGGGACTGAAGCACAAAGTCCACACACAAGTTATCCTCTAGGACCATTCCTAAACCTGTGAGTATCTCTATCCACTCAATCGTCTTTAGGACATGGTTCTGAACCGGTGTCCCCTCAGTCATCCTAGCACGGAAGAGGCTTTTGGATATCTCATATCGTTGAGTCCTTCCCTGCTCCTCAAACAATTTGCGGACATGTAGGAGAATGGATTTGGCATCCATCTTTTCATATTATATCTGTAACTCAGGAGTCATAGAGCCTAACATATAGCACTGAGCAAGAGTGGAGTCATCAATGTACTTCACGTAGCAAGCGATCTCATCCTCGCTTGCCCCTTCTTCGGGCGTAGGCATCACTATATCAAGGACGTACATAATTTTCTCTACCGTGTGAACAATTCTCAAGTTATGGAGCCAATCCATATAATTTAGACCAGTGAGGCGGTTGACATTAAGTATGCCACGTAAGGGAATTGAAAGCGACATTTTCTAAAAATAAAGATGTAGCAGAAATGAATAACATGTAAATTTTGCAAGAAAAAAACTATCAAGATATTGACTTCTATCTTAATATGCTCCTACTATTTTTCTAGCGAGTCACGCGACACCCTCAGTATGTGAAACGGAAGTCTCCGACAAACTTCTAGTGGGGATCAGGATCCAATAGTGTAACCTCGAGGGACTCGACCAATCACACTAAGCCTAAAAGTTAGGCAACTCTTACCGATCACAACTCCTTGTGATTCACGTCCTGTTCAGCCTCCGAATCACCATGGCCTTGAGAGACTCGACCAACCATGATGCTCGATTAAGTCAACACCTTCGTTACAAGATGAGTCTGATTTGATGATATACCCTCGAGGGACTCGACCAAGCATACCATGTCCTCAGGTCACCGGTGACATCTCTATGTCGCAAGCAAGATAGCTAATCGCGATATAGGTGAGTCTCGAGAGACTCGACCAACTCAACCTACACCGGGAATCGGTTCCTACTTATAATGATGGAAGGCCACGTGGGTCAATCTAATTGCCTCACGTTTACCGACTTAATATTATCGAGAGAGATGTTTCTATGATTTGGTCTCCTAATATGACATGTCACACATATATATATATTTAATATATATCTACATCGCATGTAAATATATATACATATCTAGTATATGTATAAGCAATCACACCAGATGATCATGGAGCACAACCTAATGTGATTAGGCCCGAGCAAGTAGGCCTAATCACTCACATCAAGATCTATGTGTGCAACGGTACATCTCCATGCCCTGTGATCGTCCTTCTCATCCTCGTCGGTTCCGTCGACATCTCGATGCATCTTCATGCATCGCTATCATCCGTCTCGTGGGTCCCGCTATCGCCTCCATGCTCCCACTGCGGCTCCTCATGTGATTACAATTTAATCATAGGCACGCAGGCCCGATAATAAACGAGAAATATAATGGAGGCTCGCAGACCCCAATAATAATAATCACAAGTACATGCTAGTCATAGGTGCCCAGCAAGCCAATCACGTGAGTGACGGCACGTGTAACTTGATACAGAATCTTTTTGCTTATTATATTTTGGCGTATATCACTTTATAACTATTGCATAAATCCATATATATATTGTGATGTCCTTGGATTTTGCAAAGGGAATCGGATCGTGATGAGATCACGATAATGAGATCGATTCATCTTTAAACACATATCCTAAATAATCCCGGTCATAGGTTACTCGAGAGGGACATCGTGATAACCGGATAGACTGGTGTGCTGTATACCCGTCCATATGATGGATGCAGCTGGTCTCATAGTTGCTCGTGTAGGGACACTAGGGATACAGTACAGGTGCTCATTGGAGAATGAGTTCACTGATTGATCCGCTTACGGAATGCTGGATGGTTGATGATGCCTTATTGTCAAACAATGATTCTGTAGTCCTAGTGGTGTATATGGTCCTTTGACTTGAGACACCAAGGATGTCCTGTATGAGTGCTCCACTCTTTGATACCAGACTTATAGGTTTGGCTGTCCCAGATCTAGTACAACTGGTCATTAGGAGTGGTAGTCGACCTTACGAGGGCTATTGAGTGTCGATAGAGGATCATCCACTCTCGGCGTCATGAGAGGAATATCCCAAGTGTTCTTGCTCAGACAAATCCCTGGCCAGGGTCATTCGGGTTGAGAGAGAAAGAGTTCTCTGGGAGAATCCGATTAGAGCGAGACTTGAGTAGAAACGGTATGGGTCTGAAAGCACCATGCTCGATATACGGTCTTTGGGATATTAGATGGATGAGGGACTATAGGTACATGGTAACTGAGGACAGACAGGTCCAATGGATTGGATTCCCCTATATCGTCTGGGGACTACGGCGTAGTGGCCTAGTACGTCCATAGTCGATGAGTCGAGTGAATTATTACAGAGATAATAATTCACTGAGTTAGAAGGAGTTCTGACAGGTATGACTCACAGCCAGCTCGATATTGGGCCTAGAGGGTCACACACATATGGTAGGCATTGCGATGAGTAATGGTTCGGATATGAGATATCCGACGGAGCCCTTGTCTTATTGGATGCAGATCCAATACCCACTAGGGAAGGACCCATTAGGGTTTGACACGGGATCTCTATAAATAGGAGGGATTCACAGCCTCATAGGCTAGAGTCTTTGCTTGCCCTTCCTATTTTCCTCTCCCTCTCCACCTTAGAGTAGGCTTGGAGTTTTAAGGAGCGTCGTCGCAACCCTGCTGTGTGGATCACCGCTAGAGAGGAGGACGCTTGACCTCCTTCACCCTCACCTAAGGATCTGCAAGGAAACAGGGATATACGATCTCCCTAGGTAACACAATCTCTATACGAAGTTTTGTGTTTCGCGGATTTTGCGCACCAATCTTCGCACGACGACGAACATCTTTTTCGGAATCGGGAATTTTTGTTTTCTTGTTCTTCCGCTGCGCATATGATGTCGCCCCCCATGATTTCCCAACAGTGGTATCAAAGCCAGGTTGTTCGTGCAAATGATTGGTTTTGAACTGCATGTGTTGTGTTTAGGAAGAATTTTGACGTCAAAATCGTTGACGCAAAAGCGAGAAAGGGCAGCAACAGTTGCTGCCCTCGATCTGCGTGCGTGAAGCGCAGTCGAAGGCGGGCAGCACTGGGGCTGCGTCTGCAGTAGCCGATCGGCGGCCTGCTTGCAGCAGCCTTGTTGCTAGCGGGGCTGGCAGCCCAAGAGCAGAGGTGCCGCAGGGCAGCGGCGCCTGCCGCCGCAGGGCAGCGGCGCCTGCCGCCGCAGGGCAGCGGCGCCTGCCGCCGCAGGGAAGCGGCGCCTGCCGCTGCAAGGCAGCGGCGTCTGCCGCCGGAGGGCAGCGACGCCTGCCGTCGCTGCTCCCGCGAGCGAAACCCCCCCCCCCCCCCCCCCACAAGAGCGGCCGCCCGGCGGGATAGCACCGCCTGCGGAGGCAACGGCGCCCGCGGGGGAGCCCACCTGCAAACGCAGCGTCGCCAGCGGGCGTGCCGCCTGCAAGCGAGGGCAGTGCCCTCGCCCCGCCGCATAGGCCGCCGCCAGCAGGGTGGCGGTGGCGGTGGCGGCGGTAGTAACAAAGGATAGTAGGGCATTTGGGTTTTCTAGGAAAAAGACCGTTTTACCCCTCGGAATTTAAGAAATTCCAGTTTCTGTCTTTTATCCAAATTATGAAAATACCCCTATAAATTCAGAAATTCCCTACATGTCCCTGATTTTAGAAAATATTAATTAATTAAAAGGTTTAGTTGATTATTATTTTATTATTATCTAGTAGTCCTACATGATGATGATTATTTATACATGTGATGTATGATGTGTGGACGGATGATCGTGGACCGTGTGATGTGTGTACTTGTGATTATTATTATTAAGGTCTGCGAGCCTCCATTATATTTCTCGTTTATTGTCGGGCCTACGTGCCTATGATTAAGTTGTAATCACATGAGGAGGCGCAGCGGGAGCGTGGATGCGATAGCGGGACCCACGAGACGGACGATCGTGATGCATGGAGATGCATCAAGATGTCGACGGAATTGACGAGGACGAGATGGACGATCACAGGGCATGGAGATGCACCGTTGCACACATAGATCTTGATGTGAGTGATTAGGCCTACTGGCTCGGGCCTAATCATATTAGGTTGTGGTCCATGATCATCTGGTGTGATTGCTTATACACATACTAGATAAGTATATATATTTGCATGCGATGTAGATATATATTAAATATGTATATGTGTGACATGTCATATTAGGAGACCAAATCTTAGAAACATCTCTCGATAATATTAAGTCGGTAAACGTGAAGCAATTAGATTGACCCACGTGGCCTTCCATCGTTATGAGTAGGAACCAATTCCCGGTGTAGGTTGAGTTGGTCGAGTCCCTCGAGACTCACCTATATCGCGATTCGCTATCTTGCTTACGACATAGAGATGTCACCGGTGACCTGAGGGCATGGTATGCTTGGTCGAGTCCCTCGAGGGTATATCATCAAATCAGACTCATCTTGTAACGAAGGTGTTGACTTAACCGAGCATCATGGTTGGTCGAGTCCCTCGAGGCCATGGTGATTCGAAGGCCGAACAGGACGGGAATCACAAGGAGTTGTGATCGGCAAGAGTTGCCTACCTTTTAGGCTTAGTGTGATTGGTCGAGTCCCTCGAGGTTACACTAAGACGTTGATTGGATCCTGATCCCCACTAGAAGTCTGCTGGAGACTTCCGTTTCACGTGATGAGGGTGTCGCGTGACTCGATAGTAAAATAGTGGGAGCATATTAAGATAGAAGTCCATATCTTGATAGTTTATTTCTTGCAAAATCTGCATGTTATTCATTTCTGCTACATCTTTATTTTCAGAAAATGTCGTTTTCAAATCCCTTACGTGGCATACTTGATGTCAACCGCCTCACTGGTCCAAATTATACGGATTGACTCCGTAACTTGAGAATTGTTCTCACAGCAGAGAAAATCGTGTACGTCCTTGATACAGTGATGCCTACGCCCGAATCAGGGGCAAGCGAGGATTAGATCGCTGGCTACGTGAAGTACATTGATGACTCCACTCTTGCTCAGTGCTATATGTTGGGCTCTATGACTCCAGAGTTACAGAGACAACATGAAAAGATGGATGCCAGATCCATTCTCCTACATGTCCGTAAATTGTTTGAGGAACAGGGAAGGACTCAACAATATGAGATATCCAAGAGCCTTTTCCGCGCTAGGTTGACTAAGGGGACACCGGTTCAGAACCATGTCCTAAAGATGATTGAGTGGATAGAGAAACTCACAGGTATAGGAATGGTCCTAGAGGATAACTTGTGTGTGGACATTGTGCTTCAGTCCCTACCAGATTCTTTTTCACAGTTCATAATGAATTTTAATATGAACAAGCTTGAGGTGACTCTCCCAGAGCTCCTCAATATGTTGAGGGAGGCAGAGAGTACTATTAAGAAAGAGAAGCCAGTTCTCTACACTGGTGAGACCAGAAAGAAAAGGAAAGCAGAAAGGTCCCTTAATAAGGGAAAGGGCAAGGGCAAACAAGGTAAAGCAAAGGTTGCTAAGAAAGACCCAGCAAAGGACAAAGGCCAGTGCTTCCACTGTGCTAAAGATGAGCATTGGAAGAGAAACTGCAAAGAGTACCTTGCAGAAAGGGCGAAACAAAAGCTTGATGAAGCTTCAGGTACATTCATGATCAGTCTTCATTTGTCAGACTCTTATGATAACACATGGGTATTGGATACCGGTAGTGCTTATCATATATGCAATTCGTTGTAGGTTTTGGCAAGGCCTAGGAGACTAGAGAGAGGCGAGATGGATCTCAAGATGGGTAATGGAGCAAAAGTTACTGTATTAGCTATTGGCGAGGTCGCCCTACATCTGCCTAGTGGAGCTTTTATTGCATTAGATGCATGTTATTTTGTTCCTTCTATTATCAAAAATATTATCTCCATTTCAAGTTTAACAGTTAGTGGATATAAATTTGTTTTTGAGAACAATGGTTGTTCGATATTATTAGATGATAAGATCATCACGAAAGGAACATTGCATAATGGTTTATTTATGTTAGATACCACTCCACATATCATGAATGTAAATGTGTCCAAAAAGGAAACGAGATGAGTTGAACAGTGCATACCTGTGGCATTGTATGCTAGGTCACATCCATGAAAGAAGGATTCAAAAGTTGCTAAATGATGGATATCTAGATCCATTCGACTATGTGTCATATGCAACTTGTGAGCCTTGCATTCGTGGAAAACTGACCAAATCTCCATTTAGTAGAATTGGAGAGAGAGCCAATGAGTTGTTGGAACTCATACATAGTTATGTATGTGGACCCATGTCAACTCATGCCATTGGAGGTTACTCCTACTTCATTACATTTACTGATGATTTCTCAAGGTATGGATATGTGAACTTAATGAAGTACAAGTCAAGGCCTTTGAGAAATTCAGAGAGTATAAGAATGAGGTGGAGAACCAGACTGGAAAGAGTATCAAAACTCTTCGATCAGATCGAGGAGGTGAATACTTAAGTACCGAGTTTACTCAGTTCCTCAAGGACCATGGGATATTATCCTAATGGACACCTCCTTATACACCTCAGCTCAATGGTGTCTCTGAAAGGAGAAATCGTACATTATTAGATATGGTATGGTCCATGATGAGTTTCGCTGACCTACCTATCTCATTCTGGGGATATGCCCTAGAAACTGCAGCTTACCTTCTGAACAGAGTTCCAACTAAGTCGGTAGTGTCTACACCATATGAGATATGGAAAGGGAAGAAGCCGGATCTTAAGGTTGTTAAGATTTGGGGCTACCCTGCCCACATTAAAAGACACAACCCCGATAAGTTAGAATCAAGGACAGAGCGATGCAAATTTGTGGGACACCCCAAGGAAACTTGTGGGTATTATTTCTATCATCTCGAGGACCAAAAGGTCTTTGTAGCTTATAGAGTAGTGTTCCTTGAGAAGGAACACATTCTTGTCGGAGATAGTGGGAGAATGATAGAGTTGAGCAAGGTTGGAGAACCAAGCTCAAGCACCACTCTACAGTCCGAGTTTGTTCAGGTACCTAATACACAAGTTTCAACTTTACGCAGGTCTGATAGAGTATCCCATCCTCCTGAGAGATATGTGGGACATATTAGAGGAGATGATGTAGAGGATATTGATCCTCAGACCTACGAGGAGGCTATTATGAGTATAGACTCCGGGAAATGGCAAGAAGCCATGAATTCTGAGTTGGATTCTATGTACTCCAATAAGGTTTGGAACCTAGTTGATGCGCCCAAAGGTATTGTACCCATCGGTTGCAAGTGGATCTTTAAGAAAAAGATCGGAGTAGATGGAAAGGTAGAGACCTATAATGTAAGGCTAGTGGCTAAGGGGTATCGTCAAAGGCAAGGTGTTGACTATGACGAAACCTTCTCACCTGTAGCAATGCTAAAATCCATCAGAATTCTATTGGCTATTGTAGCACACTATGATTATGAGATCTGGCAAATGGATGTGAAAACTGCATTCCTCAATGGGAACCTCGAGGAGGAGGTGTATATGATGCAACCTGAGGGATACGTGTCCAAGAACTGCCCAGATAAGGTGTGTAGGTTGCTTAGATCCATTTATGGACTAAAGCAAACTTCCCGAAGTTAGAACATAAGATTTGATGAGGCAATCAGATCTTATGACTTCGTTAAGAACGAAAATGAGCCTTGTGTGTACAGAAAGATAAGTGGGAGCGCTATCACCTTTTTGGTGTTATATGTGGATGACATCCTCATCATTGGGAATGACGTAGGAATGCTATCCATAATAAAGACTTGGTTATCTAGACACTTCTCCATAAAGGACTTAGGGGAAGCATCCTATATCTTGGGGATTAGAATCTATAGAGATAGATCCAAGAGGATGCTTGGCTTGTCCCAGTCCAAGTACATAGAAACCATTGTCAAAAGGTTTGGCATTGAAAATTCTAAGAAAGGGCGAACATGGATATGATACCTTATGCCTCAGCAATATGGTATATCATGTATGCCATGCTATGTACTAGGCCTGATATAGCGCATGCTCTGTGTCACAAGCAGGTATCAGGCGGATCCAGGCTTGGAGCACTGGAAAGCAGTAAAGTGTATCCTTAAGTACTTGAGAAGGACTAAGGATCTTTTACTAGTATATGGAGGTAATAGCCTTAAGGTTGAAGGCTTCACTGACTCAAGTTTTCAGTCTGATGTCGATGATAGCAAGTCGAATTCAGGGTATGTGTACACCTTGAATGGAGGAGCTGTGTGCTGGAAGAGTTCCAAGCAAGATACCACTGCTGACTTGACCACAGAGGCGGAGTACATCGCTGCATCAGATGCAGCAAAGGAGGGAGTCTGGGTGAAGATGTTCATCACAGATTTGGGAGTCGTTCCGAATAGCGAGAAGTCGACTTCCTTATATTGCGACAACTATGGGGTGATTACTCAAATAAGGGAACCCGGGTCTCATCAGAAGTGTTCTGAGGAGGTTCCAGCTTATAAGAGAGATCGTAACCCGAGGAGATGTAGTAGTGGAAAGAGTTCCATCCGAAGATTACATTGCAGATCCATTGACAAAGTCGTTGTCTCAGATTGTCTTTGACCATCACAGGAGTCTGATGGGGATCAGACACATAGGTGATTGGCTTTAGGTCAAGTGGGAGATTGCTAGTCATAGGTGCCCAGCAAGCCAATCACGTGAGTGATGGCACGTGTGACTTGATACAGAATCTTTTTGCTTATTATATTTTGGCATATATCACTTTATAACTATTGCATAAATCCATATATATATTGTGATGTCCTTGGATTTGTGCAATGGGAATCGGATCGTGATGAGATCACGATAATGAGATCGATTCACCTTTAAACACATATCCTAAATAATCCCGGTCATAGGTTATTCGAGAGGGACATCGTGATAACCAGATAGATTGGTGTGCTGTATACCCGTCCATATGATGGATGCAGCTGGTCTCATAGTTGCTCGTGTAGGGACACTAGGGATATAGTACAGGTGCTCATTGGAGAATGAGTTCACTGATTGATCCGCTTACGAAATGCTGGATGGTTGATGATGCCTTATTGTCAGACAGCGATTCCGTAGTCCTAGTGGTGTATCTGGTCCTTTGACTTGAGACACCAAGGATGTCCTATATGAGTGCTCCACTCTTTGATACCAGACTTATAGGTTTGGCTGTCCCAGATCTAGTACAGCTGGTCATTGGGAGTGGTAGTCGACCTTACGAGGGCTATTGAGTGTCGACAGAGGATCATCCACTCTCGGCGTCATAAGAGGAATATCCCATGTGTTCTTGCTCAAACAAATCCCTGGCCAGGGTCATTCGGGTTGAGAGAGAAAGAGTTCTCCGGGAGAATCTGATTAGAGCGAGACTTGAGTAGAAACCATATGGGTCTGACAGCACCATGCTCGATATACGGTCTCTAGGATATTAGATGGATGAGGGACTATAGGTACATGGTAACTAAGGACAAACAGGTCCAATGGATTGGATTCCCCTGTATCGTCTGGGGACTACGGCGTAGTGGCCTAGTACGTCCGTAGTTAATGAGTCGAGTGAATTATTACAGAGATAATAATTCACTGAGTTAGAAGGAGTTCTGACAGGTATGACTCACGGCCAGCTCGATATTGGGCCTAGAGGGTCACACACATATGGTAGGCATTGCGATGAGTAGAGGTTCGGATATGAGATATCCGACGGAGCCCTTGTCTTATTGGATGCAGATCCAATACCCACTAGGGAAGGACCCATTCGGGTTTGACACGGGATCTCTATAAATAGGAGGGATTCATAGCCTCATAGGCTAGAGTCTTTGCTTGCCCTTCCTATTCTCCTCTCCCTCTCCACCTTAGAGTAGGCCTGGAGTTTTGAGGAGCGTCGTCGCAACCCTGCTGTGTGGATCACCGCTAGAGAGGAGGACGCTTGACCTCCTTCACCCTCTCTTAAGGATCTGCAAGGAAACAGGGATATACGATCTACCTAGGTAACACAATCTCTATACGTAGTTTTGTGTTTCACGGATTTTGCGCACTAATCTTTGCACGACGACAAACATCTTTTTGGGAATCGGGGATTTTTGTTTTCTTGTTCTTCCGCTGCGCATATGATGTCGCCCCCCATGATTTCCCAACAGTACACACATCACACAGTCCATGATCATCCGTCCACACATCATACATCACATGTATAAATAATTATTATCATGTAGGACTACTAGATAATGATAAAAATAATAATCAACTAAACCTTTTAACTAATTAGTATTTTATGAAATCAAGGACATATAGTGAATTTCTGAATTCATAGGGGTATTTTTATAATTTAGATAAAAGGACAGAATTTGAATTTCTAAAATTCACAGGGGTAAAACTATCTTTTTGCCCAAGAATGCCCTACTCCCCTGCTGTCGCTGTAGCCACCCTGTTGGTGGCGGCCTGTGCGGCGGGGCACGGGAGCGCCGCCCTTGTAGGTGGGTGCCACCATGGGTTGGCGCCCTTGCAGTTGGCGCAGCCCTCGCGAGCGCTGCGCCCGCGAGTGCAGTGCACCGCCGAGCAACCACCCCTGCGGGGGGGTTTGCCTGCAGGAGCAGTAGTCGCAAGCGCCGTTGCCCTGTGGCGCCTTAGGCCATGGGCATTACGGCCGCAGGCGCCTCGCCCCGCGGTGCCTTTGCCCGCTGTTGAATCTTAGATTTTGATGATGAAGTCAATTGTCATTTGTTATCTAATCTATATGTTGAGATAAGTGTGTAGTATTAACTACGATGAAAGTAAGACATGCAGTAGGAGTTGCGCCGGAGTCAAGACAATGATCACGTTGGGAGTTCGAGAGTTCGAAGGAAGTTCGGACATTCGTCGGAGGTTCTGCGGGAACAAATCCGAGAAGTCCATAAGCTTGCCAAAAGAAGCTCGTCGGAACTCGCCAATTGAATCATCACAAGTCCAGGAGTTTGCCGGAAGTCCGCAGGAGCATCACCGAGGGTTCATCGGATGATCGACGGAAGTTCGCTGGAAGAAGCGATTGACGCACCGGAGCAACTTGCAGTAAATGTCTTAGGAAAAATTGTAGTTAGCACGTTGATTAAGTTGGAAATGGGAGGTGATCCCATTAACTTAATCTTGGGGCAATTGGGCCCCTGAAAAACCCAAATTGGACCGAATGGATCAACCTATTCGGACCCTGATTTCTGCCAAGCAGTTGAACCGCCCAAGGCAGGAGGTTGTACTACCTGGGCTCAGTCTCCGAACGAGACTGGGAGGTGCAATCGCTCCAGCCAGGCAGTGGCACCGCTTGGGGCTCAGTCTCCGAGCGAGACTGAGCGGTGCAACCTCCCCTGACAAGAGGTGGCACAGCCTTAGCTCGGTCTTCGAGCTCTGCTAGGCGGTGCAACCGCCCTAGTCAGGAGGTGCAACCGCTTAAGCTCGGTCTTCGAGCTCTGTCAAGAGGTGCAACCGCCCCTGACAGGAGGTAGCACCGCCTAGAGGCTCAATCTTCGAGCTCTACCAAGCGGTGCAACCGCTCTAGTTAGGAGGTGCAACCGCCTAATCCCGGAATTTCGGGAATTGACAATTTTGAAGGAATTGACAAAAGGGTGGTTGGCCTTCGCCTATTGAAGGAAGGCCTCTAGTTGACGTCGGTGACCTCGTCGGTGGAGGAAGCCAAAAGTGGAGTAGGTCAAGATTGACCGAACCACTCTAAATCTCGGTTTGCATTTACTTTGAGCATCTTATCTTTACTGCAAACCTCCTCAATAGCTCATTGCCTTCTGTGTTTTTACGAATGTGTTTCAAAGTTCAGTGCTTTCCGAATCGGGGTTTAAGACGCAAATCAGTTTTATCGTACGAACGTCGTATTTCAGTTTGCGCTTACATTCTGATTTTCATTATAACTGCAAACTGCCTTCATATCTTTGCTGCATCTCTCCTAGTCAAAAGTTGAAGTGATTTACGAATCGGCTTTCTTACTAAAATCACTTCTATCGAACGAGCGTAGTTTTCGATTTTAATCGCAGAAGGTTTTCCGCTGCACTAATTCACCCCCCCCCCCCTCTTAGTGCTCTTGATCCTAACAATTGGTATCAGAGCGGGATTAACTCTCTAATGGATTAAAACCCAAGAGAGATGGCATACGCCGGAAACCAAGAGAGCCATTCTATTACACGTCCACCCATGTTCAATGGGACAGACTACACCTATTGGAAGACCCGAATGAGGATCTTTTTTATTTCTATGGATTTTGAACTTTGGAATCTTGTCGAAAACAGATTTTCGAAGCCTTCTCTTCCAATGATCGATTGGAATGAACTGGAGAAGAAGGCTTTCGCTCTTAATGCAAAGGCTATGAATGTCTTATTTTATGCACTTGATAAAAACGAGTTTAACCGTGTTTCGACTTGTGAAACCGCATTTGATATTTGGCACACACTCGAAGTGACTCACGAAGGCACAAGTAGAGTGAAAGAGTCAAAAATTAATCTTCTGTTACATTCTTTTGAACTTTTCCGGATGAAACCGAGTGAAACCATTGGCGACATGTTTACCCGTTTCACGGATGTCGTCAATAGTCTAAAAGGACTCCGAAAAAGTTTTTCGGATTTTGAGCTCGTAAATAAGATTCTAAGATCCCTTCCTAAGAGTTGGGATCCTAAAGTCACTGCTATTCAAGAGGCGAAAGATTTAAACAACTTCCCTCTTGAAGAACTAATCGGGTCATTAATGACCTACGAGATGACTTGCAAAGCTGAAGAGCAAGAAGACATCCTTCCAAAGAACAGGAAGGATATGACACTTAAAACTTCAGAAGACCACTTGAGAGAAAACTCAAGTGATGAGGACTGTGACGATGACTTGGCACTTCTAACAAGAAAATTTAAAAAATTCATTAAAAGAAACAAGTTTAAGAATGACGCAAAAAATAAACTTGAACCCAAGAAGGACCAAGTTATTTGCTATGAGTGCAAAAAGCCGGGACACTACAAGAGTGATTGCCCCTAAGCCAAAAAGAGAACATCAAAGAAGAAGGCACTCAAAGCAACGTGGGATGACTCGAGCGCGTCCGAAGAAGAGGAGTCCAACACCGAGCAAGTTGCTCATTACGCCTTGATGGCCATCGGAGAGGAGGTAACAAATTTAATAGATGCAGATTTATCATTTGATGAGAATTGATGATGAATTATAATATTATTGATTTTAGATAGGGTCACACTTCCTGAAAATGAGAATTAAATTCGGGGGGGGTGACAATTATGACATACATTCACTTCTGATTCCTCCTCCGTTGAGGTCACCGGTGTCCACTAATGGTCTTCCTTCAATAGGTGAAGACCAACCACCTCTTTACAACGCTTTCTCCTCTTTACGGGTTTAGGAGATAACCCTTACAAGCCTCACACCTCTCTTAAATGATTACAAAACTAAGGAGAGGGAGGAGGAGGACTCTTCTCATTTTTACAACACTTTTAAAACCCCAACACTTAGAATTTTTCAACACTTTAATTGTACTTTTTGCTAGTCATATATGCCCTGCAAGCCAATCATGTGAGTGATGGCACGTGTGACTTGACAAGCAGTCTTTTTGCTTATTATATTTTGGTATTTATTATTTTATATTACTTGTTGCATAAATGCACATATATATATTGTGATGTCCTTGGATCTGTGCAATGGGAATCGGATCGTGATGAGATCACGATAATGAGACCGATTCGTCTTTAAACACAGATCCTAAATAATCTCAGTCATAGGTTACTCGAGAGAGACATCGAGATAACCGAACAGACTAGTGTGGAGACACTAGGGATACAATACAGGTGCTCATTGGAGAATGAGTTCACTGATTAATCCGCTTACAAAATGCTGAATGGTTGATAATGCCTTATTGTTAGATAGCGATTCTGTAGTCATAGTGGTGTATCTGGTTCTTAGACTTGAGACATCAAGGATGCTCTATATGAGTGCTCCAATCTTTGATACTAGACTTATAGTTTTGGATGTCCTAGATCTAGCACAGTTGGTTATCAGGAATGATAGTCAATCTTATGAGGGCTATTGAGTATTGATAGAGGATCATCCACTCTCGATGTCATGAGAAGAATCATGTGTTTTTGCTCAGATAAATCCCTAAGTAGGGTCATTCGGATTGAGAGAGAAAGAGTTCTCCGAGAGAATCCGATTAAAGCGAGACTCGAGTAGAAACCGTATGCGTCTAATAGCACTATGCCCGATATACGGTGATTATGAAATAACTTACAAAAGGTGGAAAGAGAATGTTGTTGCAAATGCGCTTTCGCAGCTACCTGAGCAAGCTGAATTTTCGGTCGTTTTACTTCCAACCAGCGACTTCCTTGAGGATATTAAGATAGAATGGCAGGAAGATTCGGAGACCAGTAAGATACAAAAAAAATTAGAGGAAGCACCATGCTCTATGGCTCATTACAATCGGTACTCAAAAGAATTATGCTATAAGGGACGCATTGTGCTTGTGACAAATTCTACTTGCATCTTCAAGAGTAGATTTTGGACAAAGTTATTCTATATGCAGGGTGCTAAATTGAAAAGGAGTATGATATATCACCCACAAACCAACAACCAGACAGAAGTTTTAAATAGATGCTTGGAGATAGCCCAAAGCCAGCCACCAAATATGACTACCTAAAGAGAACTCCAGACCCAGCCAAGTGCCATTATTGATCGACGAATCGTGACTCGACGACGACAACCCACTAATGAAGTGCTAATACAGTGGGCGAACCTACCAATAGAAGATGTCACTTGGGAGAACTATGACGACTTGAAGATCAAATTCCCAGAATTCACGAATCATCAGCCTCGAGGATATGGCTGATTTGAAGAGGGCGGGTCTGTTAGGACTCTAGCTTGGAGAGTCCTAATTGAGAGGGTCATTCATGTAAAACTGTTAGGACTCTAGCTAGGAGAGTCCTAATTGAGAGGGACATTCTATTATGACTCTAGCTAGGAGAGTCATAATTGAGAGGGGCATTCATGTAGGAGGTTTTTTCTTAGAGAAGAATTAGGAGTTGTAACGGAATAGGAGGCTTGAGTAGGAGTCCTATTAGGAGTTGGTTAGAAGTAAGAGTCTTAAGTAGGAGTCCTATTACGAGTTAGGGTTTAGAAGCCCTATAAATAGCCATGTATTCCTTCTCTTTTCTTAAACAATAGATGAATCTTTTCTGCAGCCTTTGAGAAGCAACTTGGAGGGAGGAACCCCTATAGAGTTCCAAGGAGGCCGATCCCCTAAAGAGATCAACCCCAAGTTTAGAATCTACAAGGGTTCTAACACGCAACTACTTGCTCTGAACACAATTAGAAGGAAGCAATCTTAGATGAAATGTGTCACGCCCCCCGAATTATCACATTCAGGAAGTGTGACCCTGTCTAAAATCAATAATATTATAATTCATCATCAATTCAATCCAAGATCCAATCTAACAATTTGAGGATACTAAGAATCATTCAAAAATCAATATTCACAATTCATAAACATGTACGTTACATAAATCATAATCCACTTCACTTAGAGATTCACAAAATCGAAAGGCAATTCAGCTAAACATCAACCACAACACAAATCCATAATCGTAGTAGTATATACAATTACAAAAAGATAATTATTTACCATGAGTTCTTATCCTTATACAACTTAAACTTATCATTCCATACACATGAGCGGTCCTTTAAACTTTTACAACACATAAGTATCAACAGATCCTTAACATTACATCAGAAGTAAAGTATACTATATAACAAAAACCTATCATCCAACAAAGATTAGCTCAAAAATCTTCTAGCCTTTCACCGCTTTAACCCAATTCTAACTTTTCAGTGCGTGACAAGCTACCTTGAAAAATTTATATAGCAACGGGGTGAGCATAAAGAGCTCAGCAAGCGTCTAATATATCCATGGCGATAGAAGAAGTTCAAGCAGGCTTAGTATCAAGATACAAAAGTAGAAATACAAGTGTTCATTTGAAGTCATCTCATTTGATATAAAATCACAAAGGTTTACCTCATTTAAAAACAGGCATTAGACATAACAATAGGAGAAAGGAAATTGGAGCATTTCATTGGCAAAAGAAGCATTTAGGCATGTATCAAATGGCACATGAAGCATTTAGGCGCATATCAAAGGCATAAGAGTGTTTGGGGGCATAATAATGACAAACGAAACACTTCAAAGTATAACAAGTGAACCGAATAATAAACACAAGCTTGTATGTCATTTTTGATGTAGCATGCATTCCATTTTTATCCAAAGCATAATATGAACTCATAAACAAAGCTTTGGATATCATATCAACAAACATAGAGGGCGCTGTGCGACCACATACATAATGTGATTCATCCATTTCTGGATGACCACCAAGCATAAGTCTCCTACGTCTGGGAGCTCCATCCACCCAGGTCTGAGTGAAGTCAATGGGGCCGGCAGAGCAATCGCGGGCTCTAAGCATAACTCCCTTTACCATTTCTAGCAAAGGTTCACAATATCCCACAAGACACCAAAGTATAAAAGGGTTGTATGATCAATAACATTGACACATATTAGAAGCACATGCAGAACAACGAAGATATGCATGTGCCTTTATCAAACAAGGAAATGCAAACAAAGCATTACATAATAAATTTCAGATATATAATAATTTCAGGATGAATAATACAAGAACTTCAAAGGACTAATATAAAGCTCAATTGAAGAAGAATTTAACAGAAATCAAATTTCCAATATGATGAAAATTGAATAGGCAAAACCCAACAAAATTTTCAATTATGACAGAATTTGAATGGTACATTTTCTGAATTGTTTGAGTGACCAAGCATGCTCCAAATCACTAAAAATAGGTGTCATTGGAAAGTTATATCAATCTATTTTCAGATGAACTCAGATTTATAATTTTATGAGTTCTTAAAAGGAAGTTACAACAAATAGAGTAAAGGAAGGTCAGAATTGATCATCCCTATTTTGCAGACTTGATAAAATCAATTTAAATAGATGTTTCAGAAGGCAAACATACTTCAAAATTTCCAACTAGGTTACAAAAGAAAGATATGTGAATCTAGTTTCCAAAGAACTAAGTTTTGCATAATTCAGAATTTTCACTAGAGCGTTACGAGCAATTTAATAACAGAAGGTCAGAATTGATCATCTCTATTTTGCAGAATTGATAGAATCAATTTAAATAGATGTTTCAGAAGGCAAACATACTTCAAAATTTCCAAAGTCTGTGTCAAAAGAAATATAAGTAAATCCAGTTTCCAAAAAAAATAAGTTTTGTATAATTCAGAATTTTCTCTAGAGAGTTATGAGCAATTTAGTAACAGAAGGTCAGAAATTTCAGTCCCTATTTTGTAAAATCTATAGGGTTAATTGAAACAGAAGTCTTAGTAGGCATTTAAACTCCAAATCATTCAATCTCAGTGTCAAAATAAAGATATTTGAGTCTACTTTCAAATGGATTAGGCTTGGCCTGAATCAGAATTTAGTGCTAAAAGTTAGATCCAAAACAATGTATAGAAGTCAGATTACCGAAAAATTTCAGATTCATGGCTTTGTATCAAAAGGAAAGAAATGTTTGATACTAAGCTGAAATCTTTTGAATTATGAAGAATTAAAAGGAAAACAGAGATTAGGAATTCTGTAGGAAGAGTTTAGAACACTTGTCTTAGATGAGTTTGATTCCCAAATATAGGGAGTTGATGCAAAACCTCAAACAAAGTTTCCTCTTCTTCTTCTTCTTCTCCTCTTATTCTTCTCCTCAAACTAACGTTGGCTACAAAGTTTCTTTTTAATGGTGCCTTAAATTACTTAGGTTTGGCTCATGCTAAAATAGTGAGGTGGCAAGTATGCATGGGGGTTTAGGTGTCAACTTTAGAATAAATGCAAGTGGCTCATCCTTGTTAATGACACATGTCCTCCATTTTATTTTATTTTATTTTTATTTACTCAATTCTGAATATTCTATAAATCATATCAAAATTTTAATATTTACTCTTAGGTCCTTAGCCATAAACTTTAATATAATATTATTTAATAAAAAATTATTAAATAATCCTCATATTTACAAACAAGCATTTACTATTTTTTTTTTTTAATGGGGTATGTTACACTGAACTAATCCGAAGATGAAGGACAATCCAATAAAGGCGAGGTGATAAACTACGCTTTAACGATTTTCGACAATGAGGTAAAATATTCAAACGAAACCCCCTTAGTTTATCTCGAAATAACATGATGCTTTACATGAGTTATTTTTAATTTGACTTAAAAAATTATTTTTCTTAAAAATTGCATGTTTAATAATATAATGATAAAAATAAAAATTTTAGGAATCATGCTTATCCTTCTAGTAATGATCATGAAAATTACATGTTTTATGAATAAAATGTTTGATTTAAATCTAATGATAATCCTATGTATGTTTTTACAAGAAGAAATAATGTGTATCTTGATTATTTTCGATTTTGATTGAAACCATGCTTGATGTCTTAATGAAAATGCTAAGAGGTTTGATATCATGCTTAATGTGAATCTATGCATGATGATTTGAAGAAATGATGATTTTTTGGGTAATTTATGATTTATTGATCTTGATGGTTTTTATGACAATTTTATTTTTTGATCCTAAACGATTGATGCATATTTTTATTTGGCAAAAAAGGACAAAGGCATATTTGTATGAAACTAACAACTTAAAATAAAATATCTCTATCTCATCAAGTTTTGAATAAGAGATTAAAATATATATTTATATTATTTTGAATCTCTTAAACTATAAAAGTGATTTTGATGATTTAAATTTGAATAATTTTTTTTTAACCAACTCATGATCTCGATTCCTTGGCATTTAGAAATTAAGATTTATTATGAATCAAGATTTTTTTTAATCATTCTTCTATGATTCTACTTGGTATTTTCTTAAGAGGAGATTTTCTAAATGAATCATGATTTTTCGGAATTATAATTTTTATGATTCATAATGAATTGAGAGATATTATACATGAATTGAGATCGTTTATGTGTTCTCTCATGACATCTTTTTGCTATAAGAATGTCTTCATCTATATCATGATCTTGAATTCTTGATATTGATATTTGAAATTTTTCTATGAATCAAGATCTTATTTTTGAACTCTCATGTTTCTTTTTGTTATTTACTAAAAATGAGATTTGTTAAAGTTAATCATATCTATTCATATGCATAAATTGAGATCTTGTTCTTCTACTATTCTTTTTGCTATTAACCAAAAAGAAGACTTATTCTAATAAATCATGATATGCTACATGATATCTTTTAAGGTTTATGACTTGAATTTTATTATGTAAAATTCCTTGTATTCATGAAGTATATCTCATCACCAAGTTCTTCTTGATATTCTTCATGTGATAATATGAATGCATGCAATACTATGATTTTGACATTCATGACTTGATTTTTTATCTTTGTTATTTACCTTTGTCATGATTTGAAAATTATTGTAAAGGGAAAAAGAATTACAAAATTATTTTCTTCCCTTTTTTTTGGACAATGACAAAAGGAGAGAAATTTTGCTAGCTTGCATACTTCAGGAAGAAGTAAAAAGCGTGCTCATCCTAAAAGATGTAAAAAATTTTGCAAACTTCCATGTGTAAAATGATGCATGCAATATTTATGATTTTATTATGATGATGTATTTGATGTATTGCATATCATGTATGAGAATCATGATTAAAATTGCATTGACTTGAATTAAATTTAAATTCAAGGTTTATCTCAATTATGACATATTGAAATAAGAATGACACTTTATTTTTGTCATAATTTGAAAATTGATGAATTACACCATTGTTTTGTTATTTCTCTCTTTTTGCCAATGACAAAGGGGGAGAAAGAATTTCTAGCGTGCACATCATGAAAAGAGGCAAACTTGTTAGCTTGCACAAGTCAAGAAGATGCAAAAACATGTTAGCTTGCTCATCTAAAAAGAGAAGCAAAGATTGTTAACTTGTATATTTCAAGAAGCAAAAGTTACCTTCTTAAACATCTTAAATATTGCTAGCTTACATGATGTAAAACTCAAAATTTTTGCTAGCTTGCAATGATGATAAAACTTGAGATTTATTATGCAATGATTTGAACTTGGATGTCTAAAAACACTTGCTAGTTGCACTTTTCCTTTTTGTGATGACAAAGGGGGAGAAATATGATGTTATGCATAAGTTTATGATAACATGTTGCTTGGATTTTTGAATCCAAGAGTATCTATCAATATGACATATTGATAGGGGGAGTTTGTTTAAACTCTGTCATCAATTGGTTATCATCATAAAAAAGGGGAAGATTGTTGAACCTCGAATATTGATGATGAAACCAATTGATAAGTGTTTATGAATTGATACGCGTTTTGAGTGACGTAGGATGCTTCGATCAGGATGAAATAATTAAAGCGAGAAGAATCATGTGGGCCGGTGGAACATGTCAGAAGATTAGACGTATAGCCGAAGGATCATATGATGTATCGACAGAAGGCTTTGGGCCATGAATTCGGGCATCGGGCTAAGAAGAGCGAAAATTGCGCTAAGGATATCGGAGTTGCAGAGGTCAACTGGCAAATTAGGCAAAAGGCCACAAGAGAGGACGATGCGTCAAAGAATCGGACGAAACGTTGATGGACCAATGACATGCTGAATAATATGATTCATGCTTAGCAATAATTGTCTAGATAGAAGTGTGTTTTTACATGTGCAAGATTAACTACGATAGCAAGGCATAAAGGAAAATGAAGTCCTGGAGTCAAGAACGCGATTTCATTAGGAGTTCGAGAGTTCGTCGAAAATTCTATCAAAATTGACTGAGAAGTCCTGGAGCTTGTCAAAGAAGCTTATTGAAACTCGCCAACAAGATCATCATGAAGTCTAGGTGCTTGCCAATAGTCCGCTGGAACAATGCTGAGCGATCGTCGGAAGTTCGCTAGAAGATCACCGGAAGAAACCTAGACTTACAGACTTTGTTTAGCTTAGTAAATGTCTTAAAATTCATAGTTAGCACATAATAAGGATTAGAATTGGGCCAACCCAATTAAGGACATTTAGGCTAAGTTTGGGATATGTAGGGTCAAGAGAAAGGCCCAAACAGTGACTAAACAGGTGAAACCATCGTGGCACAATCTCCGAGACTATGTCAGGCAATGGTACCACTAGTCTGGTCAGTGGTACTACCCATACTCAATCTCTAAGATTGTCTGGGTAGGGGTACCACCAGTCTAGGTGATGGTACGGCCCAGTGTCTGGCTGCAAGCGGTGGTACCGCCCCCTGAAATTTCGGGGGTTTGAATTAGATTTGTAAGAAATATTGAGCAAAACCCTATGATTCTAAAGTTATAAACCTTAGAAAGTTGAGTTCCCTCCTCCCAAAGCTTAGAGAGTGTTCTAAGGGAGGTGTGAGAGGGATACCTTGTAAAAGAGGGTTGTAAAAGGTTGTCTCCTAAACCTATGAAAAAGAGAAGAGGGGTGTAAAAGGGTAGTTGGTCTTTGCCCATTGAAAGAAGACTGATAGTGGATGCTAGTAGCCTCGACAGAAGAGGAATCAACGAAGTGGATGTAGGTCATGACGATCGAACCACTATAAAAATCTAGTTTGCATTTCTCTTATGCAATTTACTTTACTACAAACTACTTTACTTGCTTTACATCCACTAAGCTCTTTCATACGGTTTCAAAGTTAATACCTTTATGAAATAGTTTTTCGTCGGAAATAGATTTAATCGCAACGAAGTTTTGAACTGACATAATTTTTACCGCTACATTAATTCACCGCCCCTCTTAGTGCCGACTCTTTTCCTAACAGTAAGATCATAAAAAAAAAAATTGGAGGAAGCACCAACCTCCGTGGCTCATTACAATTGAGACTCAAAAGAATTACGCTATAAGGGCACTAAATTGAAAAGCAGTACGGCGTATTACCCGTAAATCGATGGCCAGACAGAAGTGGTAAATAGGTGCTTGGAGACAGCTCAAAGCCACCCACCAAATATAACTACTCAAGGAGAATTCCATACCCAATCGAGTGCCATTATTGATCGACAGATCGTGACTTGATGACGACAACCCACTATTGAAGTGCTAATACAGTGGGGGAGCTTATCAGCAGAAGGTGCCACTTGGGAGAACTATGACGACTTGAAGATCAAATTCCCATAATTCATGGATTATCTGCCTCGAGGACAAGGATAATTTAAAGAGGGCGGGTCTATTAGGACTCTACCTAGGACAGCCCTAATTGAGAGTGGCATTCATGTAAAACCTACCTAAGCCGACCCTTATTAAAGGGGTGAAGAGGCCAGTTAGGGTTTGGAGGTTATTTCTTAGAGAATAATTAGGAGTTGTAAAGGAATAGGAGTTTTGAGTAGGAGTCCTATTATGAGTCTTGAGTAGGAGTCCTATTAGGAGTTAAGGTTTAGAA
This sequence comes from Musa acuminata AAA Group, assembly GCF_036884655.1. NCBI lineage: Eukaryota > Viridiplantae > Streptophyta > Magnoliopsida > Zingiberales > Musaceae > Musa > Musa acuminata. The sequence goes on along the minus strand of NC_088345.1, from coordinate 26,024,428 downwards.
ACCCTATAAATAGCCATGTATTCATCCTCTTTTGTTAAGCAATAGATAAATCTTTTCTGCAGCCTTTGAACAGCAACTTAGAGGGAGGAACCCCTATAGAGTTCCAAGGAGGCTGATCCCTTAAAGAGATCAACCACAAGTTTAGAATCTGTAAGGGTTCTAACACATTTCTACAAAAAAGGATAAATTTTAGGTACCCATTTGACTTTGGGTGCCTCAAAAATCGATCTACACAACTTATTATGTTGCATTGAGTCATTTGAGAATCCTTTAGGAAACCAAATCAGTCTATGTGGACTATATCTCTTAAGTGGACATTTATAAGCAACATGTCCAAGTTTGCAACAAAAGTTACATTTGGTGTGGGGTGATACACGCAAGGTAGGGCCTTTAATAAAAGTTTTTAGATTTTGATGACAGCTATTCACAAATCTGATTCTGCCTCTTTTATGAACTTGACCCTTATTAGCAAGGATCATGTTCAAGGACTTGCTACTAATCTCAAACTTTTCTAAGGTTTCTTTAAGTAGCAAGTTTTCCGTTTTAAACATTTCTAATTCATTACATTTTGTGCAAGGAGCTAAACTATCATCATGCTCAATTTTTAGTCTATCAAAGTTGTTAACAAGAGAGACATGCTCCTTTTTCAACAATTTATATTTTTTACTAACTAATTTGCATTCATTATATAATTCATGAAAAGCACTTTGTAGTTCATAAAAAGATAAATTTGCATCTAATGAACTGCTTACCTCATCTCCGATAGCCATTAGTGCATAGTAAGCAACTTGCTCGGTGTTGGTTAGTTTCTCTTCTTTGGATGCACTTGAATCATCCCAAGTTACTTTAAGAGTCTTCTTCTACTTTGGTTACTTCTTCTTTGCTTGGGGACATTAGTTTTTGAAATATCCCAGCTTCTTGCATTCGTAGCCTATAACTTGTTCTTTCTTGGGTTCAAATTTATTTTTAGAGTCATTTTTAAATTTATTCCTTTTTATGAATTTTTTGAATTTTCTTATCAAAAGTGCCAAGTCATCATCATAGTCCTCATCAATTGAATTTTCTTTCAAGTGGTCTTCTTGAGTTCTTAGTGTCATATCCTTCCTATTCTTCGAAAGGTTGTTTTTAAGCTCTTTATTAGTGTTGTAAGTCATCTCATAGGTCATTAGTGACCCAATAAGTTCTTCGAGAGGAAAATTATTTAAATCTTTAGCCTCTTGAATGACTGTTACTTAAGGGTCACAATTCTTTAGACGGGATCTCAAGATTTTATTAACAAGTTTAAAATTTGAAAAACATTTGCCAAGAGCTTTTAGACTATTGACAACATCCGTAAAACGGGTGTACATGTCGACAATAGTCTCGCTTGGCTTCATCTGAAATAATTCATAAGCTTGAATTAAAAGATTTATCTTAGACTCCTTTACTCTACTAGTTCCTTCATGAGTTATTTTGAGAGTGTGCTAAATATCAAAAGTCATTTCATAAATAGACACTCAATTGAACTCGTTTTTACCTATAGCATAGAACAAGGCATTCATAGCCTTGGCGTTTAAGCGAAAGTCTTCTTCTCAAACTCATTCCAATCGCTCATTGGAAGAGAAGACTTTTAACAGTCATTTTTTATAAGATTCTATAACTCAAAATCTATTGAAATTAGAAAAATCCTCATTCAAAATCCATCCCATTTAACGTAGGTGGACGTGTAATTGAATGACCCTCTTGGTTGCCAGCAAATGCCATCTCTCTTGGGTTTCAAACTAAATGAGAGTGACCTTGCTCTGATACCAATTGTTAGGATCAAGAGTGGCACTAATAGGGGGGGTGAATTAGTACAGCGAAAAAATTACGTTGATTCCAGAAATTTCATATGATAAAACCCGGTTTCAACTCAAATCATTGTTTCACTTTGAATAAGTAGAGAAGAAGAGGTAGGGTAGTCTACAATGTAGTAAAGTTGAATATAATAAATAAAATTTGCAGTAAGGAAAGAACACTTAGGAATTTATAGTGGTTCGATCATTGTGACCTACATCTACTTCTGATTCGTTGTCTGTCGAGGTCACCAGCATCTACTAATAGTCCTCCTTCAATAGGCAAAGACCAACCACCTTTTATAGCTCTTTCTCCTTTTTTTGGGTTTAGGAGATAACCCTTACAAGCCTCACTCCTCTTTCTTCGATGGTTATAAAGCTAAGAGAGGGAGGGGAGGACTCTTCTCACTTTTACAATAGTTTAACACCCTAAGAATTCAAGATTATATTAACACTTTTATGCCCTTTCATGCAAAAAATGGTAGGGTATTTATAGGCCCCAATGGCTTCAAAATTAGAGCTAAAAAGTTTCTCATCCCGATTTTTAGGGGTACTGGCGGTACTACCACCATTACTGGATAGTACCACTGCTTATCACTCTGACATTGGGCGGTACCACCACCTAGTTTAGGCGATACCATCGCCTGACAGAGCTCGAAGACCGAGCTCTTGCGGTACCACCGCTTGACAAGGGCGGTACCACCGCTTGGCTGTGGTGCCACCATTGGCTGTGGTTTCAAGTGTTGAATGGGCTTATTCAATCCATCCCAATTCAACCCTATTAAGGGCCCAATTGATCTCTAACTGAGTTAGTGGGATTACCTCCCAATCCTAACTCAATTTAAGTTCTAACTACAATGATTAAGACATTTAACATATCATTCTTATTTAGGTACGTCAATTGTTTTTCTGGCGAGCTTCCGGAGATCTTCCAACGATCTCTCAGCAATGTTCCAATGGACTCCTAGCAAGCTTCTAGACTTTACGATAATCTTCTTGGAAAGTTCTAACAAGCTTCTTTGGCAAGCTCCTAGACTTCTTGGTCAGTTCCAACAGAACTTCTGACGAGCTCTCGATCTCCCAATGAAGACTCGATCTTGACTCTGGCACAACATTTGTTTTATGTCTTACTGCTATCATAGTTAATCTTACACACTTTTTTCAATATATAGATTAGATCAAACAAATTACCAATTGATTTCATCATCAAAATCTTAGATTTAACTGATCTTAATTTTGATGCTTTAAATTTAAATGAACCATCTCCTCCAACTAGCAACTTGGATACATCATCTTCCGAAATATTCTTACCCAAGGAATGTTAGATGCTCATCCTAAAGAGTTAATCATAGGAGACATCAAAAGGGGTTCAAACTTATTCTTCTGTTAAAAATTTTTGTGCCAACGTCGCTTTTCTTTCTCAAATTGAACCTAAATGCATTGACGAGGCCTTGAAAGATGATTCATGGGTTATTGCAATGCAAGAAGAGTTGAACCAATTTGAGAGAAATGAGGTGTGGGAGCTTGTTCCGAGACCTAGTGACCATTTAGTTATCGATACTAAATGAGTCTTTAGAAATAAGCAAGATGAATTTGGTATCATGGTTAGAAATAAGGCTAGACTTGTAGCCAAGGGTTTCAACAAAATAAAAGGTATCGATTATGAAGAAACCTTCACTCTTGTGGTAAGATTAGAAGCCATAAGGATGCTTCTTGCCTATACTTGTAGTAATAATCTTAAGTTATTTCAAATGGATATTAAAAGTACTTTTTTTAATAACTTTATTTTTGAAGAAGTTTATGTTGAACAACCTCCCGGATTTGAGAATGATAATTTTTCGAATCATGTGTTTAAGTTGAGTAAAGCTCTCTATGGATTAAAACGAGCCCCTAGGGCTTGGTGTGAGAGGCTCAATTCTTTCTTTATTCAAAATAATTTTATGAAAGGTAAGGTCGAAACTATATTGTTTATTAAACATTTTGAAAATAATTTTCTTATTGTCCAAATTTATGTTGATGATATCATTTTTGGTTCTTCAAGTGAATCTTTGTGTGAATTGTTTGTCAAAAGTATGATTCAAGAGTTTGAAATGAGCTTAATGAGCGAATTAACCTTTTTCTTAAGATTACAAATCAAGAAATTAAGTGATGAATTTTTTCTTAGTCAAACCAAATATACATTAGGTTTGCTCAAACGATTCAAGATGGATAGTGCTAAAGTTATTAATACACCAATTAGCACTTCCACAAAATTAGATATGGAAACTAATGGAGAATGTTTTGATCAGAAATCCTATAGGGCTATGATAGGTAGTTTACTATACCTTATAGTAATATGACCAGATATTATGTTTAGTGTTGGATTATGTGCTAGGTTTCAATCTACCCCAAAGTAATCTCATTTAAAAGCTGTTAAAAGGATTTTTAGATACCTAAAAGGAACTCCTAAACTAGGATCATGGTATCCAAAATGTAAAAACTTTGAATTATTTAGTTCTATCGATGCCGATTTTGTTGGCTTCCAAATAGATAGAAAAAGCACATTCGGAACATGTCAACTTTTAGGACACACACTTGTCTCTTAGTCTTCCAAGAAACAAAACTCAGTTGCATTATCTACAACCAAAGCTGAGTATCTAGCAGTAGGTGCATGCTGTGTTTAAGTTATTTAGATGAAAAACACTTTAGAGGATTATAGAATTCACTTGAAAAACTTACCTATAAAATGTGATAACACTAGTGCAATATGCTTAACAAAAATCCTATTCAACACTCTAGAACTAAACATATTGATATTAGGCATCATTTTGAAAGAGATCATGTTAATAACAATGACATATCTCTAGAATTTATTGATACAAAATATCAATTAGCTTATATTTTTACAAAACTTTTGATTGAGGAACAATTTGATTTTATAAAAATAGAATTAGTTATGTTAAATTTTTTTGATACTTGAGTTCTTTAAATTGTTCTCTCCGGATTTTCTAAAATTGAGTCCGCTTTTTCAAGATCATTTACTATTATTTCTTCACTTGAGAAAAGATTTGATTCATGGATCTATGGTATGTTTGATAAGCCATATGAATTTTTCCATATGAATTTTCTCCTCTTACGAAAGTAGAACTTCAATAACCTGATATGATGTTTGCACCACATAATAATAAAGATCTTGCTTAATATTTGCACCGCATCTAAAAAATAAACTACTAGAAAACTAAAAGCAAGACAAAGTACCGGCGGTGGCACTGTCGGATTGGCGGTAGCATCGCCAATGCTCATTGCCTATAGGTAGTAGCACTACCCAACTGGCGGTACCACCACTCGCAACTTGCCCTATATAAACACAAGTTAGGGCTGGCAGTAGAACTGACCCCAACTCACTCTATACCTCTCTAAACAGCCCCAAATCCCTACTTCCTTTTACTCTCCCTCTAGTAACTCAAGAGAACCCTCATCCTTTACAAAACTAAGGATCAATCTCGAACCCCCCTTTGGTGATCATATGAAGGCTAAACTACTAAGGTAATCCCTAAACCTTTAATAAATGTAGTCTCCATGACTTCTAGAAGATCCTCAAGGGACAAAGGGAAGAGGAGATTAGATCAAACCTATGATTCCCTACTCTTTAATTCTCCGCAACATGCCCTTAAATTCCCAACTATTGAGTCTAGAAATGTTTATAAGAGTAAATATGTAGATGTAGAAGAATTGAGTAATTTGGAACCAATTCAATGGTTTGTTAACTTAGATATCCTCTCAATTCTTCAAATAAGTAAACCTATTTATCCTAGATGTGTTAGGTTGTTTTACAACAACTTGCATGTGGATGAACACGATAGGGTATCCACTTATCTCTTAGGACATCACATACCCATTACAGATAGTGTAATTTGTAATCTTATAGGAACTACTGAGAAAAGGAGCGGTTGTTACTTTAGAGGATAATGAAACAAAAAATTAGTTAGGACCACTTATTCTGAAGCTTTAGGTACTAGTTTTAGTAATCCAAGCTTGTCTATCCTTCCAAAAAGTTATGAACATTTACTACCTTTCAACACCAAATTGCTTCATCACATCTTAATAAGTAGTATACTTTCAAAACAATATCATCATGATGAAATTAACCAAATGAAATTAGGAAGGATATATTGGATTATGAAAGGATATGAGAATTGTTTTGGTTACCGGATACAACAAAACATGATTGAACTATCGAAAAAATATATGATGCTTCCATATTGTAACGGACAAACTTCTAAACAAGATGTTGGATGTAATGCTTATGTCTGTCCGTTGTCTTTTGGCATGTTCATGCCTTGTACAGCAGGTAGAGGGGTGGCCGAAGGCTAAATAGTCCCATGTTAGTTGGGTTGGTGGCCTCTTTAGGCTTGTAAATAAAGGTTGTGTCATGTAGACACGTGCGAGAGCTTTTCGGTCTATAATGGACCATTTTACCCTTTGTTGTGCAACTATTCAGAGCTTGTAAAGTCTGTTTGTAATTTGCATTGTCTATGAAGTGTTTTTCGGACATGTTTGCTTGTGGATCCCGATTGAGGCGTTCTCTTTACCCGTTCTCTCTTTTGTTGGTCGTCCTAAGGGACAATGGGAGGCTTCGGGGAGGCTGACCTTTGCGGACGGACGCGCGAGGGTGCCGCACGCCTTAGGCAAAACCAGCAAAGGTCGTGACATTATGGTATCAGAGCGGGACAAGCACTCATAGAAACACTTGACATGCAAATGTGGGGGACCTAGCGGGACTGCGTTGAGGGCAGTCAGCAACGCGCGACCGTTTAAGGGAAAACGGGCATGGAGATGTAGGGAAAAGAGTCGCTCAGAGGAGCGGGCATCTAACATTGGCATTCAGAGGAATGGCCAACCCTTCGCGAAAAAGGCACCACGAGAACAGGCAAGCTTGGAAGAATCCGGAGCGCACAAAGGCTGGGATGGCTGAGTTTGAGCTACGGCTCAACGTCGACAACTTTACTTGATGGTGCTCAAGGCAAGTGAGGCGCTTGGCAAAGGATGAGACCATGCAAAGTGGAATGAGTTGCTCAGCGACCGAAAGAGTTGTGCAAAGCTCACAGAGGTGAGGGGAATTGCTAACTCGAAGAATTCGGTACTCATGCATGGGCTTGTATGCGGACGATGGAATGTTCGTGGCCATCCCAAGGCGGTCGAGACTCGGCGCCATAGAGCATTGAAACTTTCTCTTCGGCATGCAAAGGATACGTCCGGAGGAGGCTGAAGTGTGCAACGAGTTTAGCATGTTGCTAGGCCTTGAGGGGTGCGGCGGTGGCTGTATTGACGTAGAGGCACAATCTAGCAAAGTGCGTTTGCAAGAGGCAGAACAATGCACAGTTTGTTCAGCAGATCGGAGTAGTCCAAGGGGATGGTGGTCTCCAAAACGAAGAGAGATGTTGCTCCAACGAGACAGTTATCTAGGAGGGATAAGTCTCGGCACTCCAGAGGGAGAATCATATGAGACGGACTTCACATGTTGAGGAGGAGTACCTCACAAACAACAACTTCATGAAGCTCGATGGACTGAGCAAGCGGCGAGGAGTTGTCGCATGATCTCGCTCGAGAGAATGCATTGGTGGATGCATTGCGAGATCAAGTGGGGGAGCGACCTGAAGCAACTTAAATGAAGGCACACTTAGAGTCGATATGGAGATCGGACTTAAGGGAGGGCTGACCCGTGGAATGGTGGGCGTGAGGGCCACCATCGACTCAATGCAAGAACGAGGAGCGGAGCAACTTGGGTGTAACTTGGCGAAATACCCAAGCCGCATGAAGGGAGCCAGCATAGAAGTTGGAACATGGAGCAGAGGCACAGTGCTTTCCTTAGACAGAGGTCAAGGACATGAACTCTTGCAGAGGCAAGAGTAGGATCATGTTGTTCCATGGGTCCTTTCTGACGGAGCGGACTCATCTTGCATGGTGCCAAAGACGAAGGGTGCTTCGCGGCACATGCACCTTAACTCGGAGAAGCATTTGATGGAGGAAATAAGGCGACTCAAGTTGCGGAGGCGAAGTTGGGTTCAGAAGGGCCTTAGCACAGGGCAAGAGGACGCAAAGGCGGGTACTCTTGAAGAATATGCCACAGTGTTGCCATTCGAGTTGCTAGGAAGGAAGCGGTGCACAGCGGAGATTGTGCTGGTAGGGGCAGAGGCCCAGGATCCAGACAATGGTGCACAGATTACAGTGAAGTCGGTGGACTTCGAGAGCTACTAGGCGACGGACTGTCCTAGAGCGGTGCTTCATCTAGGTGTGACCCAGGAGTGGGTGGATGAAGGTCGATTGCCAGAGGAGCGAACAAAATCGAAGGTGGAAGGGACCCTGCGATGTATTGGCAGAGGCCACACATGGAGGGTTCACAATTCGAGTTTATTCCACAAGGATCAGAATGCAATGGAGATGTCACCAGGAGGCGACATGGTGCAGCGGATCGTGGTGGAACAGTTCGTGGCAATGCGATACACACAATCTGTCCCGTGAGGGATGAGATCATATGGAGGTATGATCGGGAGCTACTGGGAGCTCCGCTTTGGTGAACAACACGACGGCAAGAAGGGCTATGGATTCAAGGAGTGAAGGCCATGGTACCGCAGAGGCGGGTCTTCCGGGCGTGCACCGAATTTTGCATCGGATGAAAACCTTGGTCATCAGCATATGGGGGCTGGGTTCCACCAAGGGAAAAGTTCGAATGCAAGTACCAGTGAGTTCCATGGAAGGGACTTGATCATGCAGAGGTATGATCGAAGCAGCTGGAGAGTTGGACTTCTCCAGAGCTCATATTCGCTTAAGGGAGCCCGACAAGTCAGAGGACAAGGTCGAGTAAGCGAATGTTGCTACCAAGGAAGCTAAGGAGAACAAAATCGGTGCAAACTCTACAACGTGATGGCAGAGGCCATGCATGGGAGTTGCAGTCTGTCTTTCCATCGACCAAACGGACTGCTTGGAGAACACAGTGGTGTTGAAGCAGGGGGTCGAAAGGGGCGAGGAAGCGACGACGAGTCCAGAGGGACTTAGCTACCCAAAATCAAGCATCAGTTAGAATGGAGGTGGACGCAGAGGAGTGCCACGGAGACATCTCTACTGATTGTGAAGAAAAGGGATACAGAGGCGAGGCGACGGATAGTAGGGCCATGGGCATGGCAGCGCCATGGTACCGCAGAGGCGGGACTTCCGTGCAAGTCATTGATCCCTTGCTCTCATGGAGGGAGAGCGCTTGGTCGTGAAAGGGGCTGAGGAGGTGGAGCATGCAGAGGCAATCTCCAAGTACCGAGACAGGGCTGAAGGGCAGAGGCCAAGAAACTTCGTAAGACCGGTGTCAACAAGTTTCTCATCAAGATAGCCGTAAGTGAAGGACTTCGGGTCATGCAAGAGTGCACGACCAAGGAACGAAGCAAGCAGTACGCGGTGTTGTACCTTTGCTACTCAGTGGAGTAGGCGGCAGGGTTGATGGAGAAGACGGTACAATCCCAGAGGCGACCTCATCTATCAGAGAATTACTCCAAGTTGGGGTGAAAACTTCCTGCATTCCAGAAGTTCAATGGCTTTGAGAAGGTGAATCACAGTAGCTAACTCAACGCAAGGAGTGCAAACACTTCAAGTGCTTCAAAAGTGTGAGCAAAGAGCAGGCGAAGACCAGTAACCAGCTCGATGCATGAAGTACAACCTCGAGGAGGCGGGCGAAGTCAAAGTAACCTTTGCATTCTCAACTCTTAAGAGAATGGGCGAAACCGAGTACCCCAGTTCTCTTATCTATCCAGCAGAGGAGCTCTGCATAAGTTCAAAGACTCTTCGAAGATAATGGAAGACAATAGTTGTCAAATCCTCACCAACGGTGATCAGTGCTACTGAGAGTAGATCGTCCGCTTCATTTCCTAACGAAATGCCAATCGAAAGCAGAAGTGATGCGAACCTACTTGGATGTGACAACTAACTGAAAGAAGAGTCAATGAGCAGATTTTGTGGAGGAAGGACCCAAAACTTCAGAAGTTTGCGAGGCGATGCTCGTTAAAGCTCCAACAAGCATCCACCCAGTTCAAGCAGCATGTGAAAATTTTTAGAGACTGGCGCAGAAAAGATGGTCTTTTCCTTCATTTGGTGGATCCGCAAGAATCGACAAGGATCAACACAACTCAGCCAACCCCACACCAGAGTCAAAGTCATTGGCGAGTTGAAGCAGCATGGCGGATCAAAGGTTCGACTACTCAGAAACAGCAGCGGAGAGCAGCTGGGAGCCAGGAGGTGCATTGCAGCTGGAGCAGAAGATTGAAGACTCAGCAAAGGCGAAGAGTTGCAGTGTTCACAAAGGCTTTGACGAGGACGTTGAAGGGATAAGTGTAACATCCCCCATTTTTAAAAATTTAGTAAAAGGTTTGTTTATAAAAATAAGGATTATTTAATAATTATTTTATATTAAATGATATTATATTAAAGGTTTATGGCTAGGGACCTAAGAGTAAATATTAGAAGTGTGATATAATTTATGAAAGATTCAGATTTAAGTTAGAAAAAATAAAAAAATAAAAAAAAAATAATATAGTGGACATGTGTCACTAACTAACATAAGGTTGTGCCACTTATCTTTGCTCTAAGGATGACACCTAGCACTTTTCATGCATGCTTGCCACCTTGAAACTTTGCAACTCTTGTGTTAACAAAAAGTAATTAAGTAAGAGATTAAAGGAGAAACTAAATGTAACCTTCAGATGCTGCATCCAACGTGAGTTTAAGAAGAGAAGAGAAGGGAAGAAGAAGAAGAAGAGGAATTGAAGAAGAAGATTTGATTGAGGTTTTGCATCAACTCCCCCCATTTGGGAATCAAATTTGTTTAAGGCAAGTGTTCTAACCCAATCCCACAGTAACCTTAATCTCTGGTTTCATTTTTATTCTGTAAAATTTGAAAGATTTCAACTAAGAACCAGACCTTCTTTCGTTTTGATATAAAGTTATGAATCTGTAATTTTTCGGTGATCTGACCTCTATGCAAAGTTTCAGTCATAACATTTTGTAATAAACTCTGATTTAGACAAAACCTGTTCCATTTGAAAGTAGACAAGAAAATCTTTATTTTGATATAAAGATCGAATGATTTGGAGTTTAAATGCCTACTAAGACTTCTGTTTAAATTAACCCTACAGATTCTGCAAAATAAGGACCGAAATTTCTGACCTCTTGTTGCTTAACTACTTATAACTTTCTGTTGTGAACTCAGATTCATACAAAGTATGTTTTATTCGAAGCTTGACTCAAAATTCTTTCTGTATATACCTGATTTGAAATTTTTGGAGTACAATTGCTAACTGAAACACCTGCTTTCATCGACCCTATGGATTCAGTAAAACAGAGCTAATATTTTCAGATCCTTCGCTACAAAATTATCTGTAACTCCCGGTTGTAAATTCCAAATCTTGTAAAACTTGATTTGCATAAAACTAGATTGACAAATCTTTCTAATGACACCTATTTTGTATAAATTGGAGCATAATTGGTTATCCAAATAGTTCATACAATGTTCCTATCAAAATCTGCCAGAATCGAGCTTTGGTTGATTTCGGCTTTCCTTGTTACTTTCCTTTGGAAATTGATTTTGGCAAAAACTCTTACTTCAGTTAAGCTTTACATTATTGTCTTAAATTCCTGTATACTTTAGTCCTTTATTTATTTGTATATCTGCAGCTATCATCTAAAGTTCATGATTGCATCGTAATTCGGCACATGCATCCCATTGTTCCGCATTTGCTTTTGAAATGTGCCTCTTCCAGTTTCATTTCGTTGGCCATTGTATTCACCTAACTTTCTTATTTCAATTGAGCTATATGTGATTTCTTGAAATCCTTGTATGCTCTTGCTTTTGCTTCCTTTCAAATCTGAATATACTTGTGAAAGATTATTGCTTACTTCGGATTGACTCGTAAAGGCACATGTACGCTTTGTTGTTCCGCGTGTGCTTCCGATATATGCTGCTTATTGTTAAAACTGCCCTCTTGTACTCTGGTGTGTGGGATTGTCTGGACCCTTGCCAGAAATGGTAAAGGATATGCGCTTGTTGCCCGCTATGTGGGATCCCGCTATGTGGGATATGCGCTTGTTGCCCGCTATGTGGGATGACTTATGTTTGTTGGTCATTCAGAAATGGATGGACCATATTATGTTATGATCCCACTTCACCTTCTATGTGTTTGATATGATATCCAAAGCTTTGGCTATGTTTCTATGCATGCTTTGGATAAGAATGAAATGAATGCATCGTTATGTGACATTTGAGCTTCTATTCATGTTTTGTTCTTTGATATATTTTCGAAATGTTATAAGTCTTTATTATACCTTGAAAGCTACCATATATCATCGTATGCTCCTTATGCCAATGATATGCTCCAATTATCTTTCCTCGATTGTATAAACAAAACGTGCTTCGAACGAAATGACATCGTAATTCTGCATTCATGGTATCCAAAATGCTCCTTACGTCTTTGTTATGCCTTGAAATTACCATATGTCATCGATATGCTCCTTATGCCAATGATATGCTCCAATTACCTTTCCTCGATTATATGAATAAAACGTGCTTCGAACGATATGATATTGTAATTCTGCATTCAAACAAAACATGCTACTGTTTCATCCTGTATCTCTGCTTTGTATTTTGATACCTCATTTGTTTGAAAACTATCCTCTTTGCTATGGATATGTTAGTCATTTGCTGAGCTTTATATGCTCACCCCGTTGCTATATAAATTTTTCAAGATAGCTTATCGCTCACTAAAATGTGTAAATTGGGTTGAGGCAGTGGAAGACTAGAAGATTTTGGGGCAAATATTTTGTACTTGATAGGTTGATGTTGTATAAGTTCTTTTTTGGGTATAATGAAATATCAATGACAAATCTAGATTGATGTATCTTGTAAATATTTGATAAGTACCTCTTATGTCAGGATTTTAGAAATGTTAAGTCTAAACGGGGTACTGATATAAACATGTAGTATATGTTGGTTTTGTGATTGCATTAATTACTGCGCTTATGGATTTATGATATAGTTATGATTTAGTTAAGTTGCCTTTGGATTTTAAGAATCATCTAGTGACATGATGTATGATTATAAACTGCACAAGTTTTGTGAATTGTGGATTGTAGAGGTGAATGACTTGAATGTTTTTCTTAGTGACCTCAAATGTGTGATTGGATCCTGGATTGTTTGTTGAATTAAATATTATTAATCTTGAATTAGGTTCACACCTCCTGAACGAGAATTATATTCGGGGGGGGGGGGCGTGACAATAAGTGGGGGAGAATGTAACGGACAAACTTCTAAACAAGATGTTGGATGTAATGCTTATGTCTGTCCGTTGTCTTTTGGCATGTTCATGCCTTGTACAGCAGGTAGAGGGGCGGCCGAAGGCTAAATAGTCCCATGTTAGTTGGGTTGGTGGCCTCTTTAGGCTTGTAAATAAAGGTTGTGTCATGTAGACACGTGCGAGAGCTTTTCGGTCTATAATGGACCATTTTACCCTTTGTTGTGCAACTATTCAGAGCTTGTAAAGTATGTTTGTAATTTGCATTGTCTATGAAGTGTTTTTCGGACATGTTTGCTTGTGGATCCCGATTGAGGCGCTCTCTTTACCCGTTCTCTCTTTTGTTGGTCCTAAGGGACAATGGGAGGCTTCGGGGAGGTTGACCTTTGCGGACGGACGCGCGAGGGTGCCGCACGCCTTAGGCAAAACCAGCAAAGGTCGTGACAATATGGTGGCTTGATCACTATACTAATCCATGCATATGACATAGTCATTCTGTTAGGATCAAGAGTAGCACTAAGAGGGGGGGTGAATTAGTGCAATGGAAAGTTTTCACGATTTTAAAAGTCTACATTTAGATTAAAACTGAATGTAACGAAAATCATTTCGTAAGGAGTTTAACTTGAAAGCGTATGTGAGTGTTGAGAAGGCAGTAAGAAGGTAATGTAGCTTACAATAATGAAACTTATACAAATTGAAACGCAAACCAGAATTCAGAGTGGTTCGATCTTTGTGACCTACATCCACTTTCGGATTCCTCTTCCGTCGAGGTAGCCGGCATACACTAAAGGCCTTCCTTCAATAGGCAAAGACCAACCATCTCTTACAGTGCTTTCTCCTTTTCACGAGTTTAGGAGAGAACCCTTATAAGTCTCATTGAATGATCTCAAAAAGTTAGAAAGGGAGGAGGAGAACTCTAACACTTGTTTAAAACACTTTTACACCCCAACAACTCAAGATTATCTCAATGCTTATTTGCCCTTTCATGGAGAAAAGGGTGGGGTTTTTATAGGCCCCAATGGCTTCAAATTTATCTCCGGTGGACTCCCGACAAGCTCCTGAACTTTACGACGATCTTCTTGGCAAGTTCTGATGAGCTTCTTTGGCAAGCTCTTGGACTTCTCGGTTAGTTCCGGCAGAACTTCCGATGAACGTCCGAACTTCCGATGAACTCTCGAACTCTCAACATGATCTCGATCTTGACTCTAGCACAATATCTGCTTTAATCCTACACACTTTTCTCAACATATAGATTAGATCAAACAAATTATAATTGACTTCATCATCAAAATCCAAGATTCAATAATCTCCCCCTTTTTGATGATGACAATCAATTGATGATAGAGTTAACCTTAACTCCCCCTATCTATATGCCATACTTTTAAGAAAAGACACTCTTGAATTCCAAGCCTTTGAATTCAAGTATCAAACTGATAAGTTAGATTCATTTAAACTTATCAACATGGACATCATGATCTAACATTCTCAAGATACGATGCCAAGTATGATGTCAAGTCATGACATCCATTTTCAAGTAAGATATTTCAAATATGAAAGATGATAAAGATAGAAATTCATCATTCTATGGCAAGATATCATTTTTAAAATTGCAAGTTAAGCTCTAGATATCTTATACGAAAGACATTTATCAATTTGATACGATAAGATATGTTTTTACTATATTTTAACTCATGATATCTTATATGAAAGATATTTTTTCCATATTTCAATATGTTTCGAATGATAAGCACATAAGCATTTATAATAAGATGCATTGCATACATTGTCATCAATTTACTATATTTTGGTATCATTTCTCCCCCTTTGTCATCAACAAAAAGGAGAACAATTCAACAATGCAAGTAAAGATTCATGCCACATTTCAATTTGTATTTGACAATACCAATCATATTTCTAGCATTCATGACATGGTATCATTCAAAAGTTCTCAACATTAAATGTTATCAACATTAATGGATTTCCTCATTTCTTTCCTTCTTCATGTAAAGTCTTGATGAAAAAAAAAGAGAGAAGTTGATGGAAGCTATCGCTTTCAATTTTCACAACTTTGTGAAATAAAAACCAACTTTGTGAAATGATTTGAATCAAGTAAAAAATGATAAAAGAGATTCATTAAATCATGTTTCAATTTTCACAAGAATCAAGATATTCATGTGAAATCAAATCCTCACTCTTGCAATTGTTCATCTCATACTAAAAAATTCATATAAATTTTTCTTTCATTAAGAAAGAATTCATGTGAAAGAATAAAAGAAATTTCATGAATGATCACATCAAACCCATTTCTCATAAAAATATTCATAAGAGTGAAATTCGTGAGAGATGCATTTGTCAATGAATTTCATGTATCCAACATTATTACTTAATGAAGCAAGGATATGGAATAAACTTGATATGGCATTAAACGCACGGAAGTTCCATTCAAGAAGATAGTCAAGAAAAGAAATTCACCAAATTCATGCATTCGGATAATTTAACATTCCTAACTTCGCAAATGAACATCAAATAATGAGTCAGGTTGTAAATACCAAATTTTGAATGTATCAAGGAATTTATTTAGTTAAAAGATTTATCAAGTCTAATTCTTAGATTGATACATTCATCAAAGTAAGCACAGAATTTCACCATCAGAGTAGGTAACATAAGATTACAACATAAAAGAGATCACAATGAAATTTTTACATCAAAGTAAGCAGCATTTCAATATTACAAACAGCAAGGTAATCAACATAAGATTACAACATAAAAGTAAGCATAATATAATAGAGAGATTTCATCCACTACTCATTCAGGTGGTGGTCAGTTAAAATATCTAAATATAGTATTAAACTGTCGGTGAATCTGTTGCAACTTAGATAAGATTTGATCTTAGCATTGTTAAAGTCGATCTTGTCGTTATTCAAAATGATCCATCTGAGTCCCTATGTCGTCGATAGATGAGGGAGGTGCTTATTCTACCAAAGATGATTCCTCAAAGGGACCAGTTGGAGGAGATAGATTACCCTTAAAAATTAGTGTTTTAGATTCTGGTTCTAGTTGGAGGGGATTAGTCCTTCTAGGCAGTCTAGTCTATATACCATTTCTAAATGTACATCTCATCCATCGAAGTAGATTTCTATTTATGATACTAAATATGTCTAGTTTTATAACTTCTTCGTGGAATGACAATATCATAGAAATGGGGTAGTCTTATGATTAAGCCACCATATGGAAGCATCATGTCCTTTTTTGATAGTTCAAACATGTTTTGTTGGATTAGGTAACCAAAACAATTGTTATGTCCCTTCATAGTTCAATACATGGTACCTAGTTCCAATTGACTTACTTCATCATGATGATATTGTTTAGGGAGAATTATACTTATCAAGATGTGATGAAATATTTTGGTGCTTAAAGGTAGTAAATGTTCGCAGCTTTTTGGAAGAATCGTTAAGTTAGGATTGCCAAAAATTGTTCCAAGGCATCAACGTAAGTAGTCCCAACTGTTTCATCATTCCATTGTCCTCTAAATTAACACCTTCTTTCTTTTACCGGAATTCCTATGCTGTTGTAAATGGTTCTATCCTTAATGGGTATATGATGTCCTAATAGATAGATAGATAGATACCCTTTCATCTTCATCTATATGTAAATTGTTGTAAAATAGTCTAACAAGTCTAGGATAGATAGGTTCACTCATTTGAAGGATTGGGAGAATGTCTAGATTAGCAAACCATTGAATAGGTTCCAAATCAATTAATTTGTCTAAATCAACATATTTACCCTTATGAACATGTCTAGACTCTATTGATGGAAATTTTAGGGCATGTTGATTAGAATCAAAAAGTAGAGAGTCATAATTTTTATCTAATCTCCTCTTCCCTATGTCCCTAGAGGATCCTCTAGAAGTCATGAGACTAAACACATAAATGATACTAAGAACTACATATAAGAGGCAAGATCTATTGATAAATTGAGAGAAGAGGTTTGAGAATTACCAATCTTCTTGAAAGATTGAGATTGATCCTTGAATTTGAAGAAGAGGAGGTTTTCCTTGAGTTTCTAGAGGAGGATCAAGGAGAATGAGGGGTAGAGAGGTGTTTAGAGGTGTTTGGAGGAATGTAGGAGGGCTTGGGGTCAGTTCTACCATCGGCCCTAAGTGCCTTTATATAGGGCAAAGGTTGCGGGCGGTGGCATCGCTAGCTGGGCGGTGCTACCACCTGCCACCCGTGACAACTGGTGGTGCTACCACCAGTTGGGCGATGCCACCGCCTACAGGCAGTGAGCATTGCTCACATTAGTGTGTGTTGCTGTCATAGGTGATTCCAATTTTGTAAGATTTTTATTGTTGTGAAGCGCACAACCTTATTTACATCATCATGTAAAATTCGCATCATAAGAGGAGAAGATTTGTATTGAAGATTGTACGTTCATGATTTATCATATAAAATACATACCATACTTAAACATTATATAGAACTTGTATAAAAAAAAATGAATACTATAATTTCATGATTCACCATATAAAATTTGCACGCAAGCATCGTAACAACTCATATGGAAAAATGTATATGGCTTATTGTGCACACTATAAGATCATGATTTAAGTGAGTGATCCAAAGAATCAAGAAAAGTCTAAAAATAAAATTTAACAAATTCATGATCTTGTTGGATAGAATTTGATCCCAAAAAAAAATTGAGGGAATGTATCCGAGAAATTTAGAAATCCGAAAGAAGTGAGAAACGGAACTGATGCATAAGAATTCTCAGGTTTGAGAGATCAAGATCAAGTGTTTCACATAAGATTTCAAATAATTATTACATCATAATCTTATAAGTATCATTTTGTAACTGATAGTTTTAATTCTTATGATCCCCTTTTTTATTATTTTGGCTAGAGAGCTTTATGAGTTATTTTGAATCTCTGGTCATAAGTCATGACCATCCAAAATCAAAGTATCATCTCTTGCTCCTAGCTTGTGATGGTGCATTTTTCTACAAAAAGAGATGATTGTTAGGTACCCCTTTGACCTTGGGTGCCTCAAAATCATCCAAAGAGATGATTTTTATCATGTTGCATTGAGTCATTTAAAGTTCTTTTAGGAAGTCAAATCAATTTATGTGGACTATATCTCTTGAATGGACATTTGCATGCAATATGTCCATGTTTGTAACAAAAGTTGCATTTGGTGTGAGGTGATACATGCAAGGTAAGGCCTTTAATAAAGGTGGTTAAATTTTGGTGAGAGCTACTCATAAATCTGATTTCGTCTTATTTATAAATGTGACACTTATTGGTAAGGATCATGTTCAAGGACTTGCTACCAACCTCAAATTTCTTCAAGGTTTCTTTGAGTAGCAAGTTTTCCTTTTAAAGTATTTTTAGTTCATGGTATTTTGCACAGGAAGCTAAGCTATTTTCATGCTTAATCTTTACTCTATCAAAGTCGCTAATAAGAGAAGCATGTTCTTTTTTTAAAGAGTTATACTTTTTACTCAAGATTCTACATTCATCAAATAATTTATTAAAAGCACTTGAAAGCTCATCGAAAGATAAATTTGCATCTAATGAACTTGTTACCTCATCTCCGATAGCCATTAGCGCATAGTGAGCAATTTGCTCAGTGTTGGTTGGCTCCTCTTCTTTGGAAGCACTTGAGTCATCCCATGTAGCTTTGAGAGCCTTCTTCTTTGGTTGCCTCCTCTTTGCTTGGGGACATTCACTCTTGTAGTATCTCAGCTTCTTGCATTCATAACATATCTCTTATTCTTTCTTAGGTTCAAATTTAATTTTAGTATCATTTTTAAATTTAATTTTTTTATGAATCTTTTGAACTTCTTTGTTAAGAGTTCCATGTCATTATCAAAGTCCTCGTCATTTAAGTTTTCTTTCAAGTGGTCTTCTTGTGTTCTCAGTGTCATATCCTTCCTATTTTTTGGAAGTGTGTCCTCAAGCTCTTCATGAGTTTTATATATCATTTCATTGGTCATTAGTGACCAAATTAGTTCTTCAAGAGGAAAAATATTTAAATCTTTGACCTTTTGAATGACCGTTACTTTAGGCTCTCAACTTTTTGGTAGGGATCTTAAAATCCTATTAATAAGTTCAAACTTCAAAAAAAATTTACCAAGTCCATTTAGACCATTGACGACATCCGTAAATCGAGTGTACATGTTTCCAATGATCTCACTCGGTTTCATTCAAAACAACTCATAAGAATGCACCAAAAGATTAATTTTTGACTCCTTCACTCTACTAGTGCCTTCATGAGTCACTTCGAGTGTTTGCCAAATGTCAAAAGTTATTTCACAAATTGATACTTGATTAAACTCATTTTTATTTAATGCACAAAACAAGACATTCATAGCCTTGGCATTTAAAGTAAAAGTCTTCTTCTCTAACTCATTCCAATCATTCATTAGAAGAGAAGACTTTTGAAACCCATTTTCTATAATATTTCATAATTTAAAATCCATTAAAATTAGGAAGATCCTTATTCTAGTCTTCCAATATATGTAATCCATCCCATTGAACATGGACGGACGTGTAATTGAATGACCCTCTTGGTTGCCAACTAATGCCATCTCTCTTGGATTTTAAACCAAATGAGAATGAACCGTGCTCTGATACCAATTGTTAGGATCAAGAGCGGCACTAAGAAGGGGGGTGAATTAGTGCAACGGAAAACTTTCACGATTTCAAAAGTCTACGTATCAATTAAAACTTATTTCGACAAAAATCATTTCATGAGTTTAACTTGAAAGTATATATGAGTGTAGAGAAGGCAGTAAGAAGGTAATGTAGCTTATAGTAATGAAACTTACACAAATTGAAAAGTAAACCAGAATTTAGAGTGGTTCGATCTTTGTGACCTGCATCCACTTTCGGATTCCTCCTCCGTCGAGGTCACTAGCATCCACTAAAGGCCTTGCTTCAATAGATGAAGACCAACCACCTCTTATAGTACTTTCTCCTTTTCACGGGTTTAGGAGAGAACCCTTACAAGTCTCGCACATCTCTTGAATGATCTCAAAACTTAAAAAGGGAGGAGGAGAACTATAGCACTTATTTACAATACTTTTACATCCCCACAACTCAAGAGTATCTCAATGCTTTCATGCCCTTTCATGCAGAAAAGGGTGAGATTTTTATAGACCCAATGGCTTCAAAAATGGAGCAAAAAAGTGTCTAATCATGGATTTTCGGGGTCCTAGCGGTACCACCGCTATTACTAGGCGGTACTATCGCCTACAATCTGATACTAGGCGATACCACCACCTGGCAAAGCTCGGAGACCGAGATCTGGTGGTACCACCGCTTGATAGGGGTGGTACCACCGCTGGCAGCAAAAACTGCCAATGGTACGACTGCCCAGACCACTTGGGAGACTGGGTCTTCTGGGTGGTGCCACCACCGGCCCTAGCGGTGCCATCGCTGGCCATGTTTTTAGGGACTAATTGGGCTATTCAATCCAACCCGAATCAGCCCTATTAAGGGCCTAGTTGGCCCCTAATTAAGTTAGTGGGATTACCTCCCAATCCTAACTTAATTTACACTCTAACTATGATAATTAAGACATGATCATAGCACTTCTTATTTCGTTGTGTCAATTGCTCTTTCGGAGAGCTTCCAGCAAACATCCGATGAACTCTCGGCAATGCTCCGACATACTCCCAGCAATCTCCTGGACTTTACAACAATCTTCTTGGCAAGTTCCGATGAGCTTCTTTAGTAAGTTCCTGGACTTCTTAGTTGGTTCTGTTGGGATCAAAAGCACTAAGAGGGGCGGGGGGCGAATTAGTGCAGTGGAAAACTTTCATCGATTAAACCGACGTTCGTACGATGAAATCATTTTCGATGAAAACTATTTTGGAAAGTTCTTCAACTTAAGAGTAAACGGAAGTATAGTTGACGTAAAGCAACAGAGGTAGTTTGTAGTTAAGATAAGGAGCAGAATGTAAATTCAAACCGAGATTTATAGTGGTTCGATCAATCTTGACCTACATCCACTTTTTACTTCCTCCTCCGATGAGGTCACTAATGTCCACTAGAGCCCTTCCTTCAATAGGCAAAGGCCAACCACCTTTTTGGCCCGGCACATCCTCTCCTACGTCCTATTGCCCAATCGGCCAGTTGACTCCGCAACTCCGATATCCTTGGCGCAATACCTGCTCTTCTTGGCCAGATGCTTGAATCCACGGTCCAAAGCCTTCTGTCGATACGTCGACTGATCCACCGGCCCGACGTCCAATCTTCTGATATGTTCCTCCGGCCTAACATGATTTTTCCTGCTTTAATTATCTCATCCTAATTGAAGCATCCTACATCACTTAAAATGTAGATTAAAACATAAACATAATTATCAATTGATTTCATCATCAAAATATGAGATTTAACAATCTCCCCCTTTTTTATGATGACAACCAATTGATGACGGAGTTAAACTTAACTCCTAAAGTTTAAACAAACTCCCTCTATCAATATGCCATATTGATAGAAACTCTTGGGTTCAAAAATTCAAGCAACACGTCATGATAAAATCATGACATATAATCAACATACTTCTCCCCCTTTGTCATCAACAAAAAGGAGAAGTACCATAATCAAGTGTTTGTGATATAAGTTCAACTCATTGCATGAAAAACATAATATCCATTTTTACCGTCATACAAGTTTGCTATCATCAAAACACAAGCTAGCAAAAAAAAAAAATTAATATTTTAAAACACGCAAGCTAGCAATTTTGAGATGTTCAGGAAAGCAACTCTTGCATCTTGAAATATAAGTTTTTCTAGATGTGCAAGTTAACTTTTTACTTCTTGAGATAAGCAAGATAGCACTCCTTGGTGATATTCAAGATAGCAAGTTCTACATCATGCAAGCTAGTGAATCTTACAATATTTTAGAATATACATAATCACCAAAGCATTATAAATTTTAATGATGTGCAAAATTACAAATTTTGCATGTTTGCATTTGTGCATCTTAAGATTTGCAAAATAGCACTTTCTTGGTGATGTTCAAGATTTCTTCTCTTTTGAGAAGTGTAATTTTTGTATTTTTCTTGAATTGTGCGAGCTAGCAAATTAGCTTTCTAGCATGTTTTGCTCCCCTTTTGTCATTGTCAAAAAGAAAGGAAGACCCTTTACGTTAATTTCTAAATTATGACAAAGGTAAATAGCATAGATGAAAATTTAAGTCATGAATGTCAAAACAATTATTTTATCATGAATATTTCATCATTGTATACATCATTATTATAAGTTAAAGTATTGCATGCATAATTCCAAATCATCATTTATTTCACATCACGATGGTACCAATTTTGACAAATTACATCCTACCATGTATGATTGAAATTTCTTATTTGTATACATCAAAACAAATTAATGAATATTTCATATATTCATATCATTACATAAGAAATATCAAGAAGAATTATTGGGTGATAAGATAAATATTTCATGAACAAAAGGAATTACATAAAAATCATATCATGAAAAGATAAAATCATGTGAATACCAAAATACATGATTCATTTTGACACATCTCCTCTTTAAAAAAAATGAAAGGAATTCTTAGGAGATCATGATTTAGATAAAATTCATTCAATCTTACAGGAGAACAAGATATTAATTCAAGTATATAAAATTTCTCAATTCATTATGAATCATAAAAAAATTGTGGTTCCGAAAAATCATGATTCATTTAGGAAAATTCTCTTTAGTACACGACCAGAAGAAATATAACAATGATACCAATCATGATTCATTTGGATGGTAGATGGCAAAAAGAAGCATTGAGGATAAAAGATCTCGATTTTTATAGAGTAAAATCTCAAGTTATAAATCTCAAAAAATCAAGATAAAGCTCATTCAAATTCAAATCATCAAATCAAAATCATTTTCAAGATATTCATAAAAAGATGATAAAATAGATTCATTAAAGTCAATAAGATAGAGAAAAAGAATTTTCAAGAAAAATGCTTTACTTTATTTAGTTGTTTCATACAAGCATGCCTTTGTCCTTTTTGTGCCAACACAAATATATATCATCAATCGTTTAGGATCAAAAAATAAATTTCATCATAAAAACCATTAAGATCAATAAACCACAAAAATCATCATGTTTAAATTTAAAATCTCATGCATAAAATCATCAAATCATGGTATCAAAATTTCAATATTTCTATTACAACTTTTAAAAAATATGCATCATTAAGTATACAATCGTCATGACTCTTACACTATTTCATATAAGCATGCCTATTTTATTTATGTCAAATCAAAACACGCAACATTTTTTTTTTAACCGAAAAAGCCACTTTTATTATCATGAAAATTGATAATCCATAAATCATAAAAATCATTATGTATCATTTCGAAAGAAAACTCATTAAGTATGATCATTATGCATTACTTCAAATCAAACATAATTTTATTTATTTTCAAAATATTCATCATGATAGGACATACAAGGCAAAGAAATCATTAAACATAAAACATATTCATCAATCATAGTTTCATTGAGCATAAGATATTTTCAATCAAAATCATTTTGTTATTTGTTGTAGTCATGCATTTTTCTTTTTAGGTGAATCTATCTTTTTCATGCTTAGTTTTCCATACAAAAGCCATGCATCATCATTAAGCATGATATTAAACTTCTTAATATTTTCATTAAGACATCAAGCATGGTTTCAATTAAAATCAGAAATCATCAAGATACACATTTTCTCTTCTTAAGAAAAACATACATATGATCATTAGATTTAAATCTAACGTTTTATTTAATTAACATAAAATATATAATTTTTATTATTATTTTTAAAATTACGAGCATGATCATATTCTTGCATTTTTAATTTTTTAAACATGTAATTTTCAAAAAAAATAATTATTAAAAAAAGAAAATACATCATGGAAAACATCAAGTAATTTCAAAATAAATTAAGGGGGTTTCGATTACCTCATTGTTGAATGTCGTTAAGGCATTTTTTGCCACCTCGCCTTTCTTGATTTTCTCCTCGTCTTTGGAAGAGCTTGATTCATCCTAATTTTTGTTCTTCTTCTTGCGTTCAAAGCAAGTAGTTTCATTCTTTCTGTTCTTTAATTTTTGTTTCATTAACTTTTTAAATTTCTTAGTGAGTAGTTCTTGTTCACCATCACTTGAGCTTATGCTCGAGTGGTCTTCAAATATTCTATGTCCCAAATCCTTCCTGTTCTTTAGAAGGTGGTTTTGTTCGCCATGTTCATCAAGTGCATTGTGCACCATTTCATATGTCATCGCTTTTCTCTCCCAAATTTTTGTGCCAACACCGCTTTTCTCTCCCAAATTGAACCAAAATGCATTGACGAGGCCTTGAAATATGATTCATGGGTCATTATAATGCAAGATGAGTTAAATCAATTTGAGAGAAATGCGATGTGGAAGCTTGTTCCTAGGCCAAATAACCATTTAGTTATTGGTACTAAATGGGTCTTTAGAAACAAGCAAGATGAATCTGGTATCGTGATTAGAAACAAGGCTAGATTAGTGGCCAAAGGTTTAAACCAAGTAGAAGGTATCAATTACGAAGAAACCTTCGCTCCTGTGGCTTGATTAGAAGCCATAAGGATGCTCATTGCCTATGCTAGTAGTAATAATTTTAAGTTATTTTAAATGGATGTTAAAAGTGATTTTCTTAATGGCTTTATTTTCAAAGAAGTTTATGTTTAACAACCTCTCGGATTAGAGAATGATACTCCCTAATCATGTGTTTAAATTAACTAAAGCTCTCTATGGTTTAAAACAAGCCCCAAGGGCTTGGTATGAGAGACTTAGTTCATTTTTATTGAAAATAATTTCTCTAAAGGCAAGGTCGATATTACATTGTTTATAAAAAATTTTGAAAATAATTTTCTTATTGTTCAAATTTATGTTGATGATATCATTTTCGGTCCTACGAATGAATCTCTTTGTGAATCATTTGCTAAAAGTATGAGTCTTGAATTTGAAATGAGTTTGATGGGGGAATTAACTTTCTTTTTTAGCTTACAAATCAAACAACTAAGTAATAGTATATTTCTTAGTCAAACAAAATATGTCTTAGATTTGCTAAAAAGGCTATCAACACTCCTATGAGCACCTCCACTATGTTAGAAATTGATAAAAGTGAAGAAAGCTTTGATCAAAAAGCTTATAGGGGTATGATAGGAAGTTTACTTTACCTCACTACAACTAGACCGGATATCATATTTAGTGTAGGACTTTGTACTAGGTTTCAATCTAATTCTAAGATATCTCATCTTAAAGCAATTAAGAGAATACTTAGATATCTTAAAGGAACCATAAATCTAAGATTATGGTATCCAAAATCTGAAAACTTTGAGCTAATTGCTTATGCTGATGCGGATTTTACTGAATGTAGATTAGATAGAAAAAGCACTTCAGGAATATGTCAATTTTTAGGACACACTTGTTTCTTGGACTTCCAAGAAACAAAATTCAATTGCACTATCTACGACCGAAGCCGAGTACATTCCAACTAGTGCATGTTGTGCACAAGTTGTGTGGATGAAAAATACTTTAGAGGATTATAAGATTCATCTTAAAAATATCCCCATAAAATGTGATAACATAAGTGCAATATATTTAACAAAGAATCTCATTCAACACTCTAGAACAAAACATATTGACATTAGGCATTGCTTTATACGAGATCATGTCGTTAATCATGATGTAATCCTAGAGTTTATTAATACAAAACATTAATTAGCTGATATTTTTACAAAGCCTTTAAGTGAAAAATAATTTGATTTTATTAAAAGAGAGTTAGGAATGTTAATATGTATGAATGAGTGAATTTGTTAAATTTCAGACTATCTTAATTCTTTGATCACTCACTTAAATTATGTGCTGATAATTGTATGATGCGAATCTTACATAATGATAAGGTTGTGTGCTTCAAAAACATGTTTACTTTGATATTGGAAATTTTGTGCTTTGATGCTAAAAATTTCGATGATGATGAGTGTGATGCAATATCATGTCTACTTTCATGATTATGATTGAATATTAAGAAGTTTTAATCATACATCAGATTCTTAATCTTTGAGTACTATAAAGCACTAATGATTTTGCCTCATGCAAGTGATGAAAAGCTATGACAAAACAATTTATAAATGCATAAATTTGATGCATATTTTCTTTCCGAACTATCTTTCACTTAATGTATTTCTTGAATGGAGCTTTCATACCATATCAAGTTGATTTTTGATACATAGAAGCCATTGACAAATGCATCTCTCATGGATTTATCTCTTGTCAATTTTTAATTGAGAAATGGATTTGATGTGATAATTCTTTCACATGAATTCTTTCTTAATGAAGAAAGAATTTTTTTTTTTTTGGATGAACACTTGCAAGGATTTAATTTCAAATGAATATCTTGATCCTTGTGAAAAATGAATTATGATTTAATGACACTCTTTTATCGTTTTTAATTTCGTTTAAAGTTGGTTCTCAATGGTTTTATCTCCTTACTTTCCTCCTTCATGCGAAGTTTTAACAAAAAATAAAAAGGGAGAAGTTGATGGAAGCCATCTCGTTAAATATTTATAACTTTTAATGTGAGAACTTTTGAATGATATCATGTCATGAATGCGTAAAATATGATTTGAATGAATTTCTTTATAATTTGAAATATGACATGAATTTTTACTACACTTGCATTTTTTGTTGAATCGTTCTCCTTTTTATTAATGACAAAGGAGAAGAATTAATACCAAAATGTGATAAATTAATGATAAAAGTATGCAATTTATTGATGATAAATGTATGTAATTTTACACTTGAAAAGTTTGTATGTTAACTTTTCTCATTATGATAAGATATCTGGAGCTTAACTTGTAATTTTACAAAGTGATATCTTAGAATGATGAATTGCTATATTTGTCATCCTTCATAACTGAAATATCAAGACTTGAAAATGGATGTCATGCCTTGACATCATTTTCAAAATGTTACGTCATGATAGGAATCATGATGTATGTATTGATAAGTTTAAATGAACTTAACTTATCAATATTTCTCGTGAATTCAAAAGGTTTTGAATTCAAGAATACCTTTTTCTCTAAGTATGGCATATAGATAGGGGAAGTTAAGGTTAACTCTGACTTCAATTGATTGTCATCATCAAAAGGGGGAAATTGTTGAATCTCAGATTTTGATGATGAAATCAATTGTAATTTGTTTGATCTAATCTATATATTGAGAAAAGTGTGCAGGATTAACTATGATGACAGTAAAACTTGAAGTAGGTGTTGTGCCGGAGTCAAGATCAAGATCACGTTGGGAGTTCGAGAGTTCGTCGGAAGTCCGGACGTTCGTCTAAAGTTCTGCGGGAACCAACCGAGAAGTCCAGAAGCTTGCCATAGAAGCTCGTCGGAACTCACCAAGAAGATCATCGCAAAGTCCAAGAGCTTGCCAGGAGTCCGTCGAAGCATTGCCATGAGTTTGTCAGATGTTCATCGGAAGTACGCCGAAAGTACGCCGGAAACTCGCCGGAAGTGCGATTAACGCATCGGAACATAAATTATAGTAATCATGTCTTAGTTATCATAGTTAGAATATAAATTAAGTTAAGATTTGGAGGTAATCCCACTAACTTAATTATAGGCCAATTAAGCCCTAAAATGGGTTAGTTTGGACCGAATTCAAGGGCCAACCAAGACCCAAAATTTTCGATCAGCGGTGGCACCGCTTAGGAGACTCGGTCTCCCAGGAATTCTGGGCGGTGGTACCGCCCTTATCAGGTAGTGGTACCGATAAAGCTCGGTCTCCGAGCTCTATCAGGCGGTAGGACCACCCAAACTGAGCGGTAGTACCGTCCAGTGTCAGTTGTCAGACGGTAGTATCGCCCAGTAATTGTGGTGTTACCGCCAGGACCCTAAAAATCCAGGATTAGATACTTTTTGGCTCCATTTTTTAAGTCGTCAGGGCCTATAAAAACCCCACCCTTTCCTGCATAAAAGAAAAACAAAACTATTGGCAAATCTTGAGTTCTTGAGCCTTAAAGTTTTGTAAATGCTAGAGTTCTCCTCCTCCTTTTTAAGTGTTGAGATCATTCAAGAGAGGAGTGAAACTTATAAGGGTTGTCTCCTAAACTCGACCAAGGAGAAAAGCTGTAAAAGGTGGTTGGCCTTCGCCTATTGAAGGAAGGCCTCTAGTGGACGCCGGTGACCTTGTCGGAGGAGGAAGCCGAAAGTGGATGTAGGTCACGATTGACCGAACCACTCTAAATCTATTTTGCATTTCGTTAGAGAAGTTTTGGAGGAGTTGTGGGAGAGCTTGAACTAGTTTCTCACGGGTTGGGGGTGGTTCCACCGCCGGCCCTAATCCCTCTTTTTATAAAGGGGATTTCGGGCGGTGCCACTGCCAATCCGAGCAGTGCCACCACCTGGTGCCCGAGCGCTCAGGCGGTGCTACCGCCGATTCTGGCGGTGCCACCGCTGGCATGCCACGGAAGAGAAAAAAAAGTTTCTTTCTTCCCCTTTTTGTTTTTCAATGGTGTTTAGCTCAAGATAAGATAGGATCTTGGTTGTACTTTAATATGTCATTTGGAATCGAAAGAGAAGGAAGAAATCAAATCCACGAAAGAACGGAAAGAGTATGAAAAAACTTTTCGGAAAATACATTTAAACAAGCTTATTCTCGGGGACAATTTAACATGCCTAGTTCCCTTCTAATGAATTGAAATTGGTCTTCATTTAATGCTTTTGTAAAGATATCTGCTAATTGATACTTTGTGTCAATAAACTCTAGAACGACATTATTGTTAAGAACATGATCGCGTATGAAATGATGCCTAACGTCGATATACTTAGTTCTAGAGTGTTGAATTGGATTTTTGGTAAGACATATGACACATGTATTATCACATTTTATGGGAATGTTTTTCAAGTGAATTTCATAGTCTTCTAATGAATTTTTCATCCAAACAACTTGGGCACAGCATGCACTTGTAGCAATGTATTCGGCTTCCGCCGTAGATAGTGCAACTGAGTTTTGTTTCTTAGAAGTCCAAGAAACAAGTGCATGTCCTAAAAATTGGCAAGTTCCGGATGTACTTTTTCTATCTATCCTGCATCCGCCAAAATCGACATCTACATAAGCTATTAAATCGAATTTATCGAATTTCAGAATTCGATAAATTCTCACCATTTTCATCCATATCTAACTTCATCGAAGTACTCATAGGAGTGTTTTATCGCTTTTGAACCATCTATGTTAAATCGTTTTAACAATTATAATGTATATTTAGATTGATTAAAAAATATACCATCACTAAGTTGTTTAATTTACAATCTTAAAAAGAAGGTTAATTCACCCATTAGACTCATTTCAAATTCATGACTCATACACTTGGCAAATGATTCACATAGTGATTCATCCGAAGAACCAAAAATAATATCGTTAACATAAATTTGCACAATAAGAAAATTATTTTCAAAGTATTTGATAAACAATATAGTATCAACCTTGCCTTTAGTAAAATTATTAAAAATAAGAAAGGAACTAAGTCTTTCATACCAAGCTCTAGGAGCTTGTTTCAAGCCATAGAGAGCCTTAGTCAATTTGAATACATGATTAGGAAGAAGAGAATTTTCAAATCTGAGAGGTTGTTCGACATATACTTCTTCGGAAATAAAACCATTCAAGAAGGCACTTTGGACATCCATTTGAAATAGTTTAAAATTATTACTACTAGCATAGGCAAGGAGCGTCCTAATGGCTGCTAATCTTGCCACAGGAGCGAAGGTTTCTTTGTAGTCGATACCTTCTTCTTGATTGAAACCTTTGGCCACTAATCTAGCCTTGTTTCTATCCACAATACCGCATTCGTCTTACTTGTTTCTAAAGACCCATTTAGTACCAATGACTAAATGGTCATTAGGTCTAAGAACAAACTTTCATACCTCATTCCTCTCAAATTGGTTCAATTCCTCTTGCATTGCAATGACCCAAGAATCATCTTTCAAGGCCTCGTCAATGCATTTAGGTTCGATTTGAGAAAGGAAGGCTGCGTTAGCACAAAAATTCTCGAAGGAAGAACGAGTTTGAACCCCTTTTGATGTATCTCCTATAATTAGCTCCTTTGGATGAGCATCTACATACTTCCATTCCTTAAGTAAGGAAATTTCGGAAGAAGATGCATCCAAGTTGCTATTTTAAGGAGGGGGTTCATTTAAATTCATATTATCAAAACCAAGATCATCATCAAAATCATTTTTCTTTAACTCAAAAATTTTATTAAAAACTACATAAATAGACTCTTCTATAACTAAGGTTCTTTTGTTAAAAACACGAAAAGCCTTAGAAACGGAAGAGTAACCAAGAAAGATGCCTTCATCGGATTTAGCATCAAATTTTTCTAAGGTATCCTTTTGATTCAAAATAAAACATTTGCAACTGAAAACTTTAAAATAAGAAACATTTGGTTTCTTGTTATTCCATAATTCATAGAGAGTTTTTGATAGAGACGGTCTTATTAGAACCCTATTCATAATGTAGCAAGCCGTATTCACGGCTTCGGCCCAAAAATACTTGGGTAGACTATGTTCATTCAACATAGTTCTTGCCATTTCTTGTAGGTTTCTATTTTTTCTTTCAACTACTCCATTTTGTTGAGGATTTCTTAGAGTGGAGAAGTTGTGGTTATATCCATTAACTTCACAAAAACTTTGAAAGTCACGGTTTTGAAATTCGCCACTGTGATCACTCCGAATTGATGAAATCATGAAGCCTTTTTCGTTTTGAGTGAGTTTACAAAATTTAAAGAAACATTTGAAACAATCACTTTTGTGAGTCATCCAAGTGTATCTAGTATAGTCATCTACAATTACAAAAGCATATTTGCATCCTCCTAGACTTGTCGTGTCAATTGGTCCAAATAATTTCAAATGGATCAATTGTAATGGTCTAGTGGTGCTAATTTAATTTTTTGGTTTGAAACTAGTTTTTGTTTATTTACCTAGTTGACACGCATCACATACTTTGTCCTTAACAAACTTTATATTGGGAATCCCTTGTACTAATTCTCTAGATGAGATCTTAGATATTAGTTTCATACTTGTATGGCCTAAGCGCCTATGCTAAAGCCAAGCATCATCATTCAAAGCGGAGAAGTACATTTCATTACTTAGTTCATCAAGGTTGATGGTGTAGACATTATTTTGTTTTAAAGCAATCGTTGATGAGTTATTGTTTGGTTTTTTAATGATCCAGGCATTAGATTCAAATCTAACGATGTAACATTTATCGCATAATTGACTAATGCTTAAGAGATTATGTTTTAATCTATCAACTAGTAATACATCATCAATTGAAAAATATGATTTGTTACCTATGGTTCCCTTGTCAATGATTTTGCCTTTGTTGTTGTCTCCAAAGGTGACAGTTCCTTCTTCTTTACTAGTGAGCATAGAGAAATGAGATGGATCTCCAGTCATGTGTCTTGAGCATCCACTATCAAGATACCATCTCTTGCTCCTAGCTTGTGGGTTTGTCTACAAAAGAGGATGGTTTTTAGGTACCCATTTGATTTTGCGTGCCTCAAAAATTGATCTACCAATTTTGTTATTCATCATTGAAATATTTATAGTTCTTTGAGGAACCCATATCTACTTATGTGGACTAATCTTCCTAAATGGACATTTATAAGAAACATGTCCGGATTTACAACAAAAGTTACATTTTAAACAAGGTGAAATGTGTAATGTGGGTCCTTTAATAAAAGTAGTAGGATTTTGGTGAGATCCTCTCACAAAATCAATTCTACTTCTATTTGCAACGTGACCCTTGTTTGCAAGGATCATGTCCAATCCCTTGCTACCGACCTTAAACTTGTTTAAGGTCTCTTTAAGTAGCAAATTTTCACTTTTGATTGCTTCTAAGTGTTTGCACTTAGAGCATGGAGGAGTTTGAAGACTATCAAGCTTATTTTGTAGTAAGACATGTTCTTTCTTCAAAAGATTAAACTTCTTACTAATAGTGCTACACTCATCAAATAATTCGTGAAAAGCAATAGAAAGTTCATCAAAAGATAAATCTTTATTAATTAAATCACATACCTCTTCTCCTAAAGCCATTAGCGTAAAGTTTAACTCCTCTTTATTGCAAGCTTCTTTGCTTTCTTAAGCACTTGAATCATCCCAAGTCGCTTTTAAAGCTTTCTTCTTCTTCGGTTGCTTCTTCTTGGCTTGGGGGCATTCATTTTTTAAGTTCCCCGACTTCTTGCATTCGTAGCATATTACTTGGACCTTTTTATGTTCAAGATTGTTTTTTATGTTATTTTTAAATTTATTCTTTCTTATAAATTTTTAAAATTTTTGAGTTAAAAGTGCAATGTCATCATCACTGTCCTCATCACTTGATGTTCCTTTCAAGTGGTCTTCTTGTGATTTAAGCATCATATCCTTCCTGTTCTTTGGAAGGGGGTTCTCGAGCTCTTCATGAGCAAGGCATGTGATAAGACCCTTGCTAGTCATAGGTGCCCAGCAAGCCAATCACGTGAGTGATGGCACGTGTGACTTGATACAGAATCTTTTTGCTTATTATATTTTGGCGTATATCACTTTATAAATATTGCATAAATGCATATATATATTGTGATGTCCTTGGATTTGTGCAATGGGAATCGGATCGTGATGAGATCACGATAATGAGATCGATTCACCTTCAAACACATATCCTAAATAATCCCGGTCATAGGTTACTCGAGAGGGACATCGTGATAACCGGATAGACTAGTGTGCTGTATACCCGTCCATATGATGGATGCAGCTGGTCCCATAGTTGCTCGTGTAGGGACACTAGGGATACAGTACAGGTGCTCATTAGAGAATGAGTTCACTAATTGATCCGCTTACGGAATGCTGGATGGTTGATGATGCCTTATTGTCAGATAGCGATTCCGTAGTCCTATTGGTGTATCTGGTCCTTAGACTTGAGACACCAAGGATGTCCTGTATGAGTGCTCCACTCTTTGATACCAGACTTATAGGTTTGGCTGTCCCAGATCTAGTACAGCTGGTCATTGGGAGTGGTAGTCGACCTTACGAGGGCTATTGAGTGTCGACAGAGGATCATCCACTCTCGGCGTCATGAGAGGAATATCTCATGTGTTCTTGCTTAGACAAATCCCTGGCTAGGGTCATTCGAGTTGAGAGAGAAAGAGTTCTCTAGGAGAATCCGATTAGAGCGAGACTTGAGTAGAAACCGTATGGGTCTGACAGCACCATGCTCGATATACGGTCTCTGGGATATTAGATGGATGAGGGACTATAGGTACATGGTAACTGAGGACAGACAGGTCTAATGGATTGGATTCCCCTGTATCGTCTGGGGACTACGGCGTAGTGGCCTAGTACGTCCGTAGTCGATGAGTCGAGTGAATTATTACAGAGATAATAATTCACTGAGTTAGAAGGAGTTCCGACAGGTATGACTCACGGCCAGCTCGATATTGGGCCTAGAGGGTCACACACATATGGTAGGCATTGCGATGAGTAGAGGTTCTGACATGAGATATCCGACGAAGCCCTTGTCTTATTGGATGCAGATCCAATACCCACTAGGGAATGACCCATTAGGGTTTGACACGGGATCTCTATAAATAGGAGGGATTCACAGCCTCATAGGCTAGAGTCTTTGCTTGCCTTTCCTATTCTCCTCTCCCTCTCCACCTCAGAGTGGGCCTGGAGTTTTGAGGAGGGTCGTCGCAACCCTACTGTGTGGATCACCGCTAGAGAGGAGGACGCTTGACCTCCTTCACCCTTTCCTAAGGATCTGCAAGGAAACAGGGATATACGATCTCCCTAGGTAACACAATCTCTATACGCAGTTTTGTGTTTTGCGGATTTTTGCGAACCAATCTTCGCACGACGACGAACATCTTTTTGGGAATCGGGAATTTTTGTTTTCTTGTTCTTCCGCTGCGCATATGATGTCACCCCCATGATTTCCCAACAGTGGTATCAGAGCCAGGTTGTTCGTGCGAATGATTGGTTTTAAACTGTGTGTGTTGTGTTTAGGAAGAATATTGACGTCAAAATCGTTGACGCAAAAGCGAGGAAGGGCAGCAACAGTTGCTGCCCTCGATCTGCATGCTTGCAGCCACCTGCAGCGGCAACCGTAGCCACAGCCAGGCAGCACAGCGCCGGCGCATGCGCAAGCGCTATGCCTGCAGCAACCGGCCGACGGTCTGCTTGCAGTAGGCTTGCTGTTGGCGGGGCTGGCAACCCACAGGCAGAGGCGCCGTAGGGCAGCGACGCCTGCCGCCGAAAGGAAGCGGCGCCTACCGCCGTAGGGCAGCGACGCGCGACGCTTGCCGCCGCTGTTCCCGCGGGCGAAACCCCCCCCCCCACAGGGGCGGCTGCCCGGCGGGACAGCACCGCTTGCGGAGGCAGCGACGCCCAAAGGGGGAGCCCACCTGCAGCGACAGCGCCGCCAGCGAGCGTGCTGCCTGCAGGTGAGGGCAGCGCCCTCGCCTCGCCGCATAGGCCGCGCCGGTAGGGTGGCGGCGGCGGCAACAGCGAAAAGGGGAAAGGGTATTAGGGTTTTCTAGGCAAAAGACAATTTTGCCCCATGGAATTTGAGAAATTCCAGTTTCTATCTTTTGTCCAAATTACGAAAATACCCTAAGGAATTGAGAAATTCCCTACATGTCCCTGATTTCAGAAAAATATTAATTAATTAAAAGGTTTAGTTGATTATTATTTTTATTATTATCTAGTAGTCCTACATGATAATGATTATTTATACATGTGATGTATGATGTGTGGACGGATGATCATGGACCGTGTGATGTGTGTACTTGTGATTATTATTATTGAGGTCTGCGAACCTCCATTATATTTCTCGTTTATTGTCGGGCCTGCGTGCCTATGATTAAGTTGTAATCACATGAGGAGGCGCAGCGGGAGCATGGATGCGATAGCGGGACCCACGAGACGGACGATCGTGATGCATGGAGATCCATCAAGATGTCGACGGAACCGACGAGGACAAGATGGACGATCATAGGGCATGGAGATGCACCATTGCACACATAGATCTTGATGTGAGTGATTAGGCCTACTGGCTCGGGCCTAATCATATTAGATTGTGGTCCATGATCATCTGATGTGATTGCTTATACACATACTAGATATGTATATATATTTGCATGTAATGTAGATATATATTAAATATGTATATGTGTGAAATGTCATATTAGGAGACTAAATTATAGAAACATCTCTCGATAATATTAAGTCGGTAAACGTGAGGCAATTAGATTGACCCACGTGGCCTTCCATCGTTATGAGTAGGAACCGATTCCCGGTGTAGGTTGAGTTGGTCGAGTCCCTCGAGACTCACCTATATCGTGATTCGCTATCTTGCTTACGACATAGAGATGTCACCGGTGACCTAAGGGCATGGTATGCTTGGTCGAGTCCCTCGAGGGTATATCATCAAATCAGACTCATCTTGTAACGAAGGTGTTGACTTAACCGAGCATCATGGTTGGTCGAGTTCCTCGAGGCCATGGTGATTCGGAGGCCGAACAGGACGGGAATCACAAGGAGTTGTGATCGGCAAGAGTTGCCTACCTTTTAGGCTTAGTGTGATTGGTCGAGTCCCTCGAGGTTACACTAAGACGCTGATTGGATCCTGATCCCCACTAGAAGTCTGCCGGAGACTTCCGTTTCACGTGCTGAGGGTGTCGCGTGACTCGTTAGTAAAATAGTGGGAGCATATTAAGATAGAAGTCCATATCTTGATAGTTTAATTCTTGCAAAATCTGCATGTTATTCATTTCTGCTACATCTTTATTTTCAGAAAATGTCGCTTTCAAATCCCTTACGTGGCATACTTGATGTAAACCGCCTCACTAGTCCAAATTATACGGATTGGCTTCGTAACTTGAGAATTGTTCTCACAGCGGAGAAAATCGTGTACGTCCTTGATACAGTGATGCCTACGCCCGAAGAAGGGGCAAGCGAGGATGAGATCGCTCGTTACGTGAAGTACATTGATGACTCCACTCTTGCTTAGTGCTATATGTTGGGCTCTATGACTCCAGAGTTACAGAGAAAACATGAAAAGATGGATGCCAGATCTATTTTCCTACATGTCCGTAAATTGTTTGAGGAACAGGGAAGGACTCAACGATATGAGATATCCAAGAGCCTTTTCCGTGCTAGGATGACTGAGGGGACACCGGTTCAGAACCATGTCCTAAAGATGATTGAGTGGATAGAGAAACTCACAGGTCTAGGAATGGTCCTAGAGGATAACTTGTGTGTGGACATTGTGCTTCAGTCCCTACCAGATTCCTTTTCACAGTTCACAAGGAATTTTAATATGAACAAGCTTGAGGTGACTCTCCCAAAGCTCCTCAATATGTTGAGGGAGGCAGAGAGTACTATTAAGAAAGAGAAGCCAGTTCTCTACACTGGTGAGACCAGAAAGAAAAGGAAAGCAGAAAGGTCCCTTAAGAAGGGAAAGGGCAAGGGCAAACAAGGTAAAGCAAAGGTTGCTAAGAAAGACCTAGCAAAGGACAAAGGCCAATGCTTCCACTGTGGTAAAGATGGGCATTGGAAGAGAAACTGCAAAGAGTACCTTGCAGAAAGGGCGAAACAAAAGCTTGATGAAGCTTCAGGTACATTCATGATCAGTCTCCATTTGTCAAACTCTTATGATAACACATGGGTATTGGATACCGGTAGTGCTTATCATATATGCAATTCGTTGCAGGTTCTAGCAAGGCCTAGGAGACTAGAGAGAGGCGAGATGGACCTCAAGATGGGTAATGGAGCAAAAGTTACTGTATTAGCTGTTGGCGAGGTCGCCCTACATCTGCCTAGTGGAGCTTTTATTGCATTAGATGCATGTTATTTTGTTCCTTCTATTATCAAAAACATTATCTCCATTTCATGTTTAACAGTTAGTGGATATAAATTTGTTTTTGAGAATAATGGTTGTTCGATATTATTAGATGATAAGATCATCACGAAAGGAACATTGCATAATGGTTTATTTATGTTAGACACCACTCCACATATCATGAATGTAAATGTGTCCAAAAGGAAACGAGATGAGTTGAACAGTGCATACCTGTGGCATTGTAGGCTAGGTCACATCCATGAAAGAAGGATTCAAAAGTTGCTAAATGATGGATATCTAGATCCATTCGACTATGTGTCATATGCAACTTGTGAGCCTTGCATTCGTGGAAAATTGACCAACTCTCCATTTAGTGGAACTAGAGAGAGAGCCACTGAGTTGTTGGAACTCATACATAGTGATGTATGTGGACCCATGTCAACTCATGCCATTGGAGGTTACTCCTACTTCATTACATTTACTGATGATTTCTCAAGGGATGGATATGTGTACTTAATGAAGTACAAGTCCGAGGCCTTTGAGAAATTCAGAGAGTATAAGAATGAGGTGGAGAACCAGACTGGAAAGAGTATCAAAACTCTTCGATCAGATCGAGGAGGTGAATACTTAAGTACAGAGTTTACTCAGTTCCTCAAGGACCATGGGATATTATCCCAATGGACACCTCCTTACACACCTCAGCTCAATGGTGTCTCTGAAAGGAGAAATCGTACTTTATTAGATATAGTACGGTCCATGATGAGTTTCGCTGACCTACCCATCTCATTCTGGGGATATGCCTTAGAAACCGTAGCTTACCTTCTGAATAGAGTTCTAACTAAGTCGGTAGTGTCTACACCATATGAGATATGGAAAGGAAAGAAGCCTGATCTTAAGGTTGTTAAGATTTGGGGCTGCCCAGCCCACGTTAAAAGTGCTAGTCATAAGTGCCCAGCAAGCCAATCACGTGAGTGATGGCACGTGTGACTTGATACAGAATCTTTTTGCTTATTATATTTTGGCGTATATCACTTTATAACTATTGCATAAATGCATATATATTGTGATGTCCTTGGATTTGTGCAATGGGAATCGGATCGTGATGAGATCACGATAATGAGATCGATTCACCTTTAAACACATATCCTAAATAATCCCGGTCATAGGTTACTCGAGAGGGACATCGTGATAACCGGATAGACTGGTGTGCTGTATACCCGTCCATATGATGGATGCAGCTGGTCTCATAGCTGCTCGTGTAGGGACACTAGGGATATAGTACAGGTGCTCATTGGAGAATGAGTTCACTGATTGATCCGCTTACGGAATGCTGGATGGTTGATGATGCCTTATTGTCAGACAACGATTCCGTAGTCCTAGTGGTGTATCTGGTTCTTAGACTTGAGACACCAAGGATGTCCTGTATGAGTGCTCTACTCTTTGATACCAGACTTATAGGTTTGGCTGTTCCCAGATCTAGTACAGCTGGTCATTGGGAGTGGTAGTCGACCTTACGAGGGCTATTGAGTGTCGATAGAGGATCATCCACTCTCGGTATCATGAGAGGAATATCCCATGTGTTCTTGCTCAGACAAATCCCTGGCCAGGGTCATTCGGGTTGAGAGAGAAAGAGTTCTCCGGGAGAATCCGATTAGAGCGAGACTCGAGTAGAAACCGTATGGGTCTGACAGCACCATGCTCGATATACGGTCTCTAGGATATTAGATGGATGAGGGACTATAGGTACATGGTAACTGAGGACAGACAGGTCCAATGGATTGGATTCCCCTGTATCGTCTGGGGACTACGGCGTAGTGGCCTAGTACTTCCGTAGTCGATGAGTCGAGTGAATTATTACAGAGATAATAATTCACTGAGTTAGAAGGAGTTCTGACAGGTATGACTCACGGCCAGCTCGATATTGGGCCTAGAGGGTCACACACATATGGTAGGCATTGCGATGAGTAGAGGTTCGGATATGAGATATCCGACGGAGCCCTTGTCTTATTGGATGCAGATCCAATACCCACTAGGGAAAGGACCCATTAGGGTTTTGACACGGGATCTC
Organism: Musa acuminata AAA Group; assembly: GCF_036884655.1. Classification (NCBI taxonomy): domain Eukaryota; kingdom Viridiplantae; phylum Streptophyta; class Magnoliopsida; order Zingiberales; family Musaceae; genus Musa; species Musa acuminata. Next base: position 25,985,329 of record NC_088345.1, on the reverse strand, counting down.
TATAAATAGGAGGGATTCACAGCCTCATAGGCTAGAGTCTTTGCTTGCCCTTCCTATTCTGCTCTCCCTCTCCCCCTCAGAGTAGGCCTGGAGTTTTGAGGAGCGTCGTCGCAACCCTGCTGTGTGGATCACCGCTAGAGAGGAGGACGCTTGACCTCCTTCACCCTCTCCTAAGGATCTGCAAGGAAACAGGGATATACGATCTCCCTAGGTAACACAATCTTTATACGCAGTTTTGTGTTTTTGCGGATTTTGCGCACCAATCTTCGCACGACGATGAACATCTTTTTGGGAATCGGGGATTTTTGTTTTCTTGTTCTTCCGCTGCGCATATGATGTCGCCCCCTATGATTTCCCAACAGTGGTATCAGAGCCAGGTTGTTTGTGCGAATGATTGGTTTTTGAACTGCGTGTGTTGTGTTTAGGAAGAATATTGACGTCAAAATCGTTGACGCAAAAGCAAGGAAGGGCAGCAACAGTTGCTGCCCTCGATCTGCATGCCTGCAGCCAGCCGCAGCCGTAGCCAGGCAGCACAGCGCCGGCGCATGCGCAAGCGCTGTGCCTGCAGCAGCCGGCCGGCGGTCTGCTTGCAGCAGGCTTGCGGCCGGCGGGGCTGGCAGCCCGCTCGGTAGAAGCGCCTGCGGCCACTGAGCCCGCGGGCAGAGGCGCCGCGGGGCAGCAGCGCGGGCTGAGGCACCGCAGGGCAGCGGCGCCTGTGGCCGCTGCTCCCACGGGCAAAAACCCCGCAGGGGCGGCCGCCAGCGAGACAGCACCACCTGCGGGAGCTGACTCGCGGGCAGAACCGCCCGCGGGGGCGCCCACCTGCAGCGGCAGCGACCCCAGCGGGCGTGCCAACTGCAGGCGAGGGCAGTGCCCTCGCCCTCGCCGCACAGGCCGCCGCCAGCAGGGTGGCGGCGGCGGCGGCGCAGCAGCAAGGGGGAGAAGGGCATTAGGGTTTTCTGGGCAAAAAGATAGTTTTGCCCCCTCGGAATTTGAGAAATTCCAGTTTCTGTCTTTTGTCCAAATTACGAAAATACCCTTTGGAATTGAGAAATTCCCTATATATCCCTGATTTCAGAAAATATTAATTAATTAAAAGGTTTAGTTGATTATTATTTTTATTATTATCTAGTAGTCCTACATGATGATGATTATTTATACATGTGATGTATGATGGGTGGACGGATGATCATGGACCGTGTGATGTGTGTACTTGTGATTATTATTATTGAGGTCTGCGAACCTCCATTATATTTCTCATTTATTGTCGGGCCTGCGTGCCTATGATTAAGTTGTAATCACATGAGGAGGCGCAGTGGGAGCGTGGAAGCCATAGCGGGACCCACGAGACGGACGATCGTGATGCATGGAGATGCATCAAGATGTCGACGGAACCGACGAGGACGAGATGGACGATCACAAGGCATGGAGATGCACCGTTGCACATATAGATCTTGATGTGAGTGATTAGGCCTACTGGCTCGGGCTTAATCATATTAGGTTGTGGTCCATGATCATCTAGTGTGATTGCTTATACACATACTAGATATGTATATATATTTGCATGCGATGTAGATATATATTAAATATGTATATGTGTGACATGTCATATTAGGAGACCAAATCATAGAAACATCTCTCGATAATATTAAGTCGGTAAACGTGAGGCAATTAGATTGACCCACGTGGCCTTCCATCGTTATGAGTAGGAACCGAATCCCGGTGTAGGTTGAGTTGGTCGAGTCCCTCGAGACTCACCTATATCGCGATTCGCTATCTTGCTTACGACATAGAGATGTCACCGGTGACCTGAGGGCATGATATGCTTGGTCGAGTCCCTCGAGGGTATATCATCAAATCAGACTCATCTTGTAACGAAGGTGTTGACTTAACCGAGCATCATGGTTAGTCGAGTCCCTCGAGGCCATGGTGATTCGGAGGCCGAACAGGACGGGAATCACAAGGAGTTGTGATCGGCAAGAGTTGTCTACCTTTTAGGCTTAGTGTGATTGGTCGAGTCCCTCGAGGTTACACTAAGACGCTGATTGGATCCTGATCCCCACTAGAAGTCTGCCGGAGACTTCCGTTTCACGTGCTGAGGGTGTCGCGTGACTCGTTAGTAAAATAGTGGGAGCATATTAAGATAGAAGTCCATATCTTGATAGTTTATTTCTTGCAAAATCTGCATGTTATTCATTTTTTCTACATCTTTATTTTCAGAAAATGTCGCTTTCAAATCCCTTACGTGGCATACTTGATGTCAACCGCCTCACTGGTCCAAATTATACGGATTGGCTCCGTAACTTGAGAATTGTTCTCACAGCGGAGAAAATCGTGTACGTCCTTGATACAGTGATGCCTACGCCCGAAGAAGGGGCAAGCGAGGATGAGATCGCTCGCTACGTGAAGTACATTGATGACTCCACTCTTGCTCAGTGCTATATGTTGGGCTCTATGACTCCAGAGTTACAGAGACAACATGAAAAGATGGATGCCAGATCCATTCTCCTACATGTCCGTAAATTGTTTGAGGAACAGGGAAGGACTCAACGATATGAGATATCCAAGAGCCTTTTCCGCGCTAGGATGACTGAGGGGACACCGGTTCAGAACCATGTCCTAAAGATGATTGAGTGGATAGAGAAACTCACAGGTCTAGGAATGGTCCTAGAGGATAACTTGTGTGTGGACATTGTGCTTCAGTCCCTACCAGATTCCTTTTCACAGTTCATAATGAATTTTAATATGAACAAGCTTGAGGTGACTCTCCCAGAGCTCCTCAATATGTTGAGGGAGGCAGAGAGTACTATTAAGAAAGAGAAGCCAGTTCTCTACACTGGTGAGACCAGAAAGAAAAGGAAAGCAGAAAGGTCCCTTAAGAAGGGAAAGGGCAAGGGCAAACAAGGTAAAGCAAAGGTTGCTAAGAAAGACCCAACAAAGGACAAAGGCCAGTGCTTCCACTGTGGTAAAGATGGGCACTGGAAGAGAAACTGCAAAGAGTACCTTGCAGAAAGGGCGAAACAAAAGCTTGATGAAGCTTCAGGTACATTCATGATCAGTCTCCATTTGTCAGACTCTTATGATAACACATGGGTATTAGATACCGGTAGTGCTTATCATATATGCAATTCGTTGCAGGTTCTGGCAAGGCCTAGGAGACTAGAGAGAGGCGAGATGGACCTCAAGATGGGTAATGGAGCAAAAGTTGCTGTATTAGCTGTTGGCGAGGTCGCCCTACATCTGCCTAGTGGAGCTTTTATTGCATTAGATGCATGTTATTTTGTTCCTTCTATTATCAAAAACATTATCTCCATTTCATGTTTAACAGTTAGTGGATATAAATTTGTTTTTGAGAACAATGGTTGTTCGATATTATTAGATGATAAGATCATCACGAAAGGAACATTACATAATGGTTTATTTATGTTAGACACCACTCCACATATCATGAATATAAATGTGTCCAAAAGGAAACGAGATGAGTTGAACAGTGCATACCTGTGGCATTGTAGGCTAGGTCACATCCATGAAAAAAGGATTCAAAAGTTGCTAAATGATGGATATCTAGATCCATTCGACTATGTGTCATATGCAACTTGGGAGCCTTGCATTCGTGGAAAACTGACCAACTCTCCATTTAGTGGAACTGGAGAGAGAGCCACTGAGTTGTTGGAACTCATACATAGTGATGTATGTGGACCCATGTCAACTCATGCCATTGGAGGTTACTCCTACTTCATTACATTTACTGATGATTTCTCAAGGTATGGATATGTGTACTTAATGAAGTACAAGTCCGAGGCCTTTGAGAAATTCAGAGAGTATAAGAATGAGGTGGAGAACCAGACTGGAAAGAGTATCAAAACTCTTCGATCAGATCGAGGAGGTGAGTACTTAAGTACAGAGTTTACTCACTTCCTCAAGGACCATGGGATATTATCCCAATGGACACCTCCTTATACACCTCAGCTCAATGGTGTCTCTGAAAGGAGAAATCGTACATTATTAGATATGGTACGGTCCATGATGAGTTTCGCTGACCTACCCATCTCATTCTGGGGATATGCCCTAGAAACCGCAGCTTACCTTCTGAACAGAGTTCCAACTAAGTCGGTGGTGTCTACACCATATGAGATATGGAAAGGGAAGAAGCCTGATCTTAAAGTAGTTAAGATTTGGGGCTGCTCTGCCCATGTTAAAAGACACAACCCCGATAAGTTAGAATCAAGGACAGGGCGATGTAAATTTGTGGGATACCCCAAGGAAACTTGTGGGTATTACTTCTATCATCTCGAGGACCAAAAGGTCTTTGTAGCTAAGTGAGCAGTGTTCCTTGAGAAGGAACACATTCTTGAAGGAGACAGTGGGAGAATGATAGAATTGAGCGAGGTTGGAGAACCAAGCTCAAGCACCACTCTACAGCTCGAGTCTGTTCAGGTATCTAATACACAAGTTTCAACTTTACGCAGGTCTGATAGAGTATCCCATCCTCCTGAGAGATATGTGGGACATATTAGAGCAGAGGATGTAGAGGATATTGATCCTCAGACCTACGAGGAGGCTATTATGAGTATAGACTCCGGGAAGTGGCAAGAAGTCATGAATTCTGAGATGGATTCTATGTACTCCAACAAGGTTTGGAACCTAGTTGATGCGCCCGAAGGTATTGTACCCATCGGTTGCAAGTGGATCTTTAAGAAAAAGATCGGAGTAGATGGAAAGGTAGAGACCTATAAAGCAAGGCTAGTGGCTAAGGGGTATCGTCAAAGGCAAGGTGTTGACTACGACGAAACTTTCTCACCCGTAGCAATGCTAAAATCCATCAGAATTCTATTGGCTATTGCAGCACACTATGATTATGAGATCTGGCAGATGGATGTGAAAATCGCATTCCTCAACGGGAACCTGGAGGAGGAGGTGTATATGATGCAACCTGAGGGATTCGTGTCCAAGAACTGCCCAGATAAGGTGTGTAGGTTGCTTAGATCCATTTATGGACTAAAGCAAGCTTCCCGAAGTTGGAACATAAGATTTGATGAGGCAATCAGATCTTATGACTTCGTTAAGAACGAAGATGAGCCTTGTGTATACAGAAAGGTAAGTGGGAGCGCTATCACCTTTTTGGTGTTATATATAGATGACATCCTCATCATTGGGAATGACGTAGGAATGCTATCCACTGTAAAGACTTGGTTATCTAGACACTTCTCCATAAAGGACTTAGGGGAAGCATCCTATATCTTGGGGATTAGAATCTATAGAGATAGATCCAAGAGGATGCTTGGCTTGTCCCAGTCCAGGTACATAGAAACCATTGTCAAAATGTTTGGCATTGAAAATTCTAAGAAAGGGCGAACATGGATATGATACCTTATGCCTCAGCAATATGGTATATCATGTATGCCATGCTATATACTAGGCCTGATATAGCGCATGCTCTGAGTGTCACGAGCAGGTATCAGGCGGATCCAGGCTTGGAGCACTGGAAAGCAGTAAAGTGTATCCTTAAGTACTTGAGAAGGACTAAGGATCTTTTACTAGTATATGGAGGTAATAGCCTTAAGGTTGAAGGCTACACTGACTCAAGTTTTCAGTCTGATGTCGATGATAGCAAGTCGAATTCAGGGTATGTGTACACCTTGAATGGAGGAGCAGTGTGCTGGAAGAGTTCCAAGCAAGATACCACTTCTGACTCGACCACAGAGGCGGAGTACATTGCTGCATCGGATGCAGCAAAGGAGGGAGTCTGGGTGAAGAAGTTCATCACAGATTTGGGAGTCGATACAGATAGCAACAAGTCGACTTCCTTATATTGCGACAACTATGGGGTGATTACTCAAATAAGGGAACCTGGGTCTCATCAGAAGTGTTCTGAGGAGGTTCCAGCTTATAAGAGAGATCGTAACCCGAGGAGATGTAGTAGTGGAATTGTTCCATCCGAAGATAACATTGCAGATCCACTGATAAAGCCGTTGTCTCAGATTGTCTTTGAGCGTCACAGGAGTCTGATGGGGATCAGACACATAGGTGATTAGCTTTAGGTCAAGTGGGAGATTGCTAGTCATAAGTGCCCAGCAAGCCAATCACGTGAGTGATGGCACGTGTGACTTGATACAGAATCTTTTTGCTTATTATATTTTGGCGTATATCACTTTATAACTATTGCATAAATTAATATATATTGTGATGTCCTTGGATTTGTGCAATGGGAATCGGATCGTGATGAGATCACGATAATGAGATCGATTCACCTTTAAACACATATCCTAAATAATCCCGGTCATAGGTTACTCGAGAGGGACATCGTGATAACCGGATAGACTGGTGTGCTGTATACCCGTCCATATGATGGATGCAGCTGGTCTCATAGCTGCTCGTGTAGGGACACTAGGGATACAGTACAGGTGCTCATTGGAGAATGAGTTCACTGATTGATCCGCTTACGGAATGCTGGATGGTTGATGATGCCTTATTGTCAGACAACGATTCCGTAGTCCTAGTGGTGTATCTCGTTCTTAGACTTGAGACACCAAGGATGTCCTGTATGAGTGCTCCACTCTTTGATACCAGACTTATAGGTTTGGCTGTTCCCAGATCTAGTACAGCTGGTCATTGGGAGTGGAAGTCGACCTTACGAGGGCTATTGGGTGTCGATAGAGGATCATCCACTCTCGGTATCATGAGAGGAATATCCCATGTGTTCTTGCTCAGACAAATCCCTGGCCAGGGTCATTCGGGTTGAGAGAGAAAAAGTTCTCCGGGAGAATCCGATTAGAGCGAGACTCGAGTAGAAACCGTATGGGTCTGACAGCACCATGCTCGATATACGGTCTCTGGGATATTAGATGGATGAGGGACTATAGGTACATGGTAACTGAGGACAGACAGGTCCAATGGATTGGATTCCCCTGTATCGTCTGGGGACTACGGCGTAGTGGCCTAGTACTTCCGTAGTCGATGAGTCGAGTGAATTATTACAGAGATAATAATTCACTGAGTTAGAAGGAGTTCTGACAGGTATGACTCACGGCCAGCTCGATATTGGGCCTAGAGGGTCACACACATATGGTAGGCATTGCGATGAGTAGAGGTTCGGATATGAGATATCCGACGGAGCCCTTGTCTTATTGGATGCAGATCCAATACCCACTAGGGAAAGGACCCATTAGGGTTTTGACACGGGATCTCTATAAATAGGAGGGATTCACAGCCTCATAGGCTAGAGTCTTTGCTTGCCCTTCCTATTCTCCTCTCCCTCTCCCCCTCAGAGTAAGCTTGGAGTTTTGAGGAGCGTCGTCGCAACCCTGCTGTGTGGATCACCGCTAGAGAGGAGGACGCTTGACCTCCTTCACCCTCTCCTAAGGATCTGCAAGGAAACAGGGATATACGATCTCCCTAGGTAACACAATCTTTATACGCAGTTTTGTGTTTTTGCGGATTTTGCGCACCAATCTTCGCACGACGATGAACATCTTTTTGGGAATCGGGGATTTTTGTTTTCTTGTTCTTCCGCTGCGCATATGATGTCGCCCCCTATGATTTCCCAACAAAAAGACACAACCCCGATAAGTTAGAATCAAGGACAGAGCGATGCATATTTGTGGGGTACCCCAAGGAAACTTGTGGGTATTACTTCTATCATCCCGAGGACAAAAAGGTCTTTGTAGCTAAGAGAGCAGTGTTCCTTGAGAAGGAACACATTCTTGGCGGAGACAGTGGGAGAATGATAGAATTGAGCGAAGTTAGAGAACCAAGCTCAAGCACCACTCTACAGCCCGAGTCTGTTCAGGTACCTAATACACAAGTTTCAACTTTAAGCAGGTCTGATAGAGTATCTCATCCTCCTGAGAGATATGTGGGACATATTAGAGCAGAGGATGTAGAGGATATTGATCGTCAGACCTACAAGGAGGCTATTATGAGTATAGACTCCGGGAAGTGGCAAGAAGCCATGAATTCTGAGATGGATTCTATGTACTCCAATAAGGTTTGGAACCTAGTTGATGCGCCCGAAGGTATTGTACCCATCGGTTGCAAGTGGATCTTTAAGAAAAAGATCGGAGTAGATGGAAAGGTAGAGACCTATAAAGCAAGGCTAGTAGCTAAGGGGTATCGTCAAAGGCAAGGTGTTGACTACGACGAAACTTTCTCACCCGTAGCAATGCTAAAATCCATCAGAATTCTATTGGCTATTCCAGCACACTATGATTATGAGATTTGGCAGATGGATGTGAAAACCGCATTCCTCAACGGGAACCTCGAGGAGGAGGTGTATATGATGCAACCTGAGGGATTCGTGTCCAAGAACTACCCAAATAAGGTGTGTAGGTTGCTTAGATCCATTTATGGACTAAAGCAAGCTTCCCGAAGTTGGAACATAAGATTTGATGAGGCAATCGGATCTTATGACTTCGTTAAGAACGAAGATGAGCCTTGTGTATACAGAAAGGTAAGTGGGAGCGCTATCACCTTTTTGGTGTTATTTGTGGATGACATCCTCATCATTGGGAATGACGTAGGAATGCTATCCACAATAAAGACTTGGTTATCTAGACACTTCTCCATAAAGGACTTAGGGGAAGCATCCTATATCTTGGGGATTAGAATCTATAGAGATAGATCCAAGAGGATGCTTGGCTTGTCCCAGTCCAGGTACATAGAAACCATTGTCAAAAGGTTTGGCATTGAAAATTCTAAGAAAGGGCGAACATTGATATGATACCTTATGCCTCAGCAATATGGTATATCATGTATGCCATGCTATGTACTAGGCCTGATATAGCGCATGCTCTGAGTGTCACGAGCAGGTATCAGGCGAATCCAGGCTTGGAGCACTGGAAAGCAGTAAAGTGTATCCTTAAGTACTTGAGAAGGACTAAGGATCTTTTACTAGTATATGGAGGTAATAGCCTTAAGGTTGAAGGCTTCACTGACTCAAGTTTTCAGTCTGATGTCGATGATAGCAAGTCGAATTCAGGGTATGTGTACACCTTGAATGGAGGAGCAGTGTGCTGGAAGAGTTCCAAGCAAGATACCACTGTTGACTCGACCATAGAGGCGGAGTACATTGCTGCATCAGATGCAGCAAAGGAGGGAGTCTGGGTGAAGAAGTTCATCACAAATTTGGGAGTCGATACAGATAGCGACAAGTCCACTTCCTTATATTGCGATAACTATGGGGTGATTACTCAAATAAGGGAACCCGGGTCTCATCAGAAGTGTTCTGAGGAGGTTCCAGCTTATTAGAGAGATCGTAACCCAAGGAGATGTAGTAGTGGAAAGAGTTCCATCTGAAGATAACATTGCAGATCCACTGACAAAGCCGTTGTCTCAGATTGTCTTTGAGCGTCACAGGGGTCTGATGGGGATCAAACACATAGGTGATTAGCTTTAGGTCAAGTGGGAGATTGCTAGTCATAGGTGCCCAACAAGCCAATCACGTGAGTGATGGCACGTGTGACTTGATATAGAATCTTTTTGCTTTTTATATTTTGGCGTATATCACTTTATAAATATTGCATAAATGCATATATATATTGTGATGTCCTTGGATTTGTGCAATGGGAATCGGATCGTGATGAGATCACGATAATGAGATCGATTCACCTTCAAACACATATCCTAAATAATCCCGGTCATAGGTTACTCGAGAGGGACATCGTGATAACCGGATAGACTAGTGTGCTGTATACCCGTCCATATGATGGATGCAGCTGGTCTCAAAGCTGCTCGTGTAGGGACACTAGGGATACAGTACAGGTGCTCATTGGAGAATGAGTTCACTGATTGATCCGCTTACGGAATGCTGGATGGTTGATGATGCCTTATTGTCAAACAGCGATTCCGTAGTCCTAGTGGTGTATCTGGTCCTTAGACTTGAGACACCAAGGATGTCCTGTATGAGTGCTCCACTCTTTGATACCAGACTTATAGGTTTGGCTGTCCCAGATCTAGTACAGTTGGTCATTGGGAGTGGTAGTCGACCTTACGAGGGCTATTGAGTGTCGACAGAGGATCATCCACTCTCGGCGTCATGAGAGGAATATCCCATGTGTTCTTGCTCAAACAAATCCCTGGCCAGGGTCATTCGGGTTGAGAGAGAAAGGGTTCTCCGGAAGAATCCGATTAGAGCGAGACTTGAGTAGAAATTGTATGGGTCTGACAACACCATGCTCGATATACGGTCTCTGGGATATTAGATGGATGAGGGACTATAGGTACATGGTAACTGAGGACAGACAGGTCCAATGGATTGGATTCCCCTGTATCGTCTGGGGACTACGGCGTAGTGGCCTAGTACGTCCGTAGTCGATGAGTCGAGTGAATTATTATAGAGATAATAATTTACTGAGTTAGAAGGAGTTCTGACAGGTATGACTCACGGCCAGCTCGATATTGGGCCTAGATGGTCACACATATGGTAGGCATTGCGATGAGTAGAGGTTCGGACATGAGATATCTGACGGAGCCCTTGTCTTATTGGATGCAGATCCAATACCCACTAGGGAAGGACCCATTAGGGTTTGACACGGGATCTCTATAAATAGGAGGGATTCACAGCCTCATAAGCTAGAGTCTTTTCTTGCATTTCCTATTCTCCTCTCCCTCTCCACCTTAGAGTGGGCCTGGAGTTTTGAGGAGGGTCGTCGCAACCCTACTGTGTGGATCACCGCTAGAGAGGAGGACGCTTGACCTCCTTCACCCTCTCCTAAGGATCTGCAAGGAAACAGGGATATACGATCTCCTTAGGTAACACAATCTCTATACGCAATTTTGTGTTTTGCGAATTTTTGCGCACCAATCTTCGCACGACGTCGAACATCTTTTTGGGAATCGGGGATTTTTGTTTTCTTGTTCTTCCGCTGCGCATATGATGTCGCCCCCATGATTTCCCAACAACCTTAAAGTCTTATCGTAGGCTCTTATACCAAATGATAAGACCCTAAAATCTTATCCTGGAAGAAAAGGGAGAAATGAGGATCGCTTCGAGGGGATCGGCCCTCCTTGGCAACCGGTGGCTGCGGTAACGATGCAGAGCAAGGGGGCTACAGCAACGGTGCAGATCGAGGGGGTTGAGGTGAAGTCTTATCATAGGCTCTGATACCAAATGATAAGACCCTAAAGTCTTATCGTAGGCTCTGATACCAAATGATAAGACCCTAAAGTCTTATCGTAAAAAAGAAGAAGAGAAAGGGGATGATCACTTCGAGGGGATCGACCTCCTTGATCGCTTTGAGGGGATCGGCCTCCTAGGGTTTGTCAAAAGACAGAAATGGGGATGATAATGATCGCTTCGAGAGGATCGGCCTCCTTAATCACTTCGAGGGGATCGGCCCTCCTTGATCGCTTCGAGGGGATCGGCCCTCCTTGATCACTTCAAAGGGATCAGCCTCCTAGGGTTTGTCCAAAGACAGAATAATATTTTTCATAGATTTTTTAAAAGAAGCAGTTACATCCCTATTTATAGAGTTCCACCCAGAGTCCATCAGGACTTGAACTCTAATAATAAATAAATTTTAAATAAACCTCTACTTGACTCTAACTGAACCAAACCAACTCAATAAACAACTGGACTAAACAAACTCAATAAATATTATTCAAAAGCTCAGAAAAAGGGTCCTAACAGCATGTCATTTCGTAGGTCATTAAAGACCCAATAAGTTCTTCAAGAGAAAATGTTTTAAGATCCTTGGCCTCTTGAATTGTCGTAACTTTTGGATCCCAATTTTTTGGGAGCGATCTTAAGATTTTAGTTACTAGTTCAAAGTTAGAAAAATCTTTACCAAGAGCTTTGAGTCCATTGATGACATCCGTGAAACGGGTGTACATGTCTCCGATGGACTCACTTGGTTTCATTCGGAAAAGTTCATAAGAGTGCACAAGAATGTTGATTTTGGACTCTTTCACTCGGCTAGTGCCTTCATTAGTGACCTTAAGAGTTCTCCAAATATCAAAAGCCGAATCATAAATTAAAACATGATTAAATTTATTTTTTGTCTAGTGCACAAAACAAGGCATTCATAGCCTTTGCGTTTAAAGCAAAAACCTTATTCTCTGATTCATTCCATTCGCTCATCAGAAGAGAAGATTTTTTAAATCCATTTTCGACAATAATCCAAAGCTTGAAATCCATGAAAATGAGGAAGATCCTCATACGAGTCTTCCAATACGTGTAATCCGACCCATTAAACATAGGTGGACGTGTAATAGAATGACCCTCATGCATACCGGAGTAAGCCATCTCTCTTGGGTATTAAACCAAATATGAGAGTGAGCCTAGCTCTAATACCAATTGTTAGGATCCGAGCGGCACTAAGAGGGGGGGGGTGAATTAGTGTAGCGGATTAAAACTCGTAAGTTTGAAAACGATTTCATAAATACATAGAGATTTGAATTTGATAATGAATGTCTTGGAGAAAGTAGCTCGAGCAAAGCGAGAAGAAGAAAAAAAAATGAGATCTTGCTGCTATGTAAATAACGGTTCAGAAATGTAAATACTCACACATTCAAGAGACACTCCAATTTAAAGTGGTTCAGTCAAAATGACCTACATCCACTTGCGAAGCCTTCTTTGATGAGGCTCCCAACTTCCACTAGCAAATCACTTTAAAGGGGAAGGAAAAATATCCCTCTTACAACCTTTTACAAGTGATTCACACTCTTACAAATTTTCAACGAGAAAGAAGGAGGTGAACACTTAAGCAATTGAAAACAGGGCTTGCTAAAGACTTTGCTAAGGCTTTTATCTCAATCTAATGCTTCACAAAAGTTAAATTATCTGCTTAGAATTGAGGGTTATTTATAGGCCCCAAGAGGATTCAAATTTGGGCTCTAAAATTTGAATTCTCTTGGGTTTCCGAGGCTGGTGGTGCCACCGCCTATCAATGTCATTGACCGGTGACTAGCGGTGCCACCGCTTGTCGGTGGCGGTGCTACCGCCTATCAATTTCAACATTGACAGAGTTCTTACGGTGCCACCGTCGGAACTCTCGGGTTTTGGGCGGTGCCACCGCCCGAACTCTTGGGTGTTGGGTGGTGCCACCGCCTAGTCCGACGGTACCACCGCCCGACCCTTTGGGCTCTGGGCAGTGCCACCGCCCAATCTGACGGTTCCACCGCCTAACCGTACGGGTCACTAGTTGGGCTTCAAGTCTGGCCCAAACCAAGTCACATTCGGGCCTAATTGGCCCCTAACCAGGATATAGGATTATCCCTTAATCCTAACCCTAATTACATGCAAACTATGCAACTAAAAATATAGTCCTAAGCAAGTTTTAAAATGGCAAACGTCGAGTCTCGTTCCGACGAGCATTCCGGCGATCTTCCGACGGACTCCCAGTAGGCTCCCGATCTTGTGGCGAGTTCAGTGAGTAGCCGAGCCTTCTCGGTGATCTCCGCGAACCTCCGACGATCTTTTCGGTGGACTTTCAAAAACTCCGACACGTCCCCGATTTTTTCTCGGATAGCTCCAACAACATCTCCGACGAATCTTCGGACTCTCAAACACCCATCGAACTTGATTCTGGTTTCCTTGCTTTATGTTTTCAAGCTATCGTAGCTAATCCTGCACATTTAACTCAATAATATAGATTAGATCAATTAACCCATCAATTGATTTCATCATTAAAATCCGAGATTCAACACAAGGCACATGACCGGAGATCCATCTCAATTCTCTAAGCTCACTAGCCTAAACGAAGGGTATGTCACCTTCGGAGAGAATAACAAGGGTAAAATCATTGGCAAAGGAACCATAGGTAACAAATCCAACTTTTTGATTGAAGATGTATTATTGGTTGATGGCTTAAAGCATAATCTTTTGAGCATTACTCAATTGTGTGATAAAGAATACATCATTAGATTTGAATCCAATGCTTGCAGCATTAAAAAACTACACAAAAACATATTCATGATTGTCCTAAAATAAAATAATGTATACACTATTGACATTGATGATCTTTGTAATGAAATGTGTTTTTCGATTTTGAATGACGATACTTGGCTTTGGCATAGGAGATTAGGTCATACTAGCATGAAACTAATCTCTCAAATCTCATCTAAAGAACTTGTAAGAGATATTCCTAACATTAAATTCGTTAAAGACAATGTATGTAATGCATGTCAACTAGGAAAACAAATAAAAGATAATTTCAAGCCAAAGAATCAAATAAACATCTCTAAACCATTGCAATTGATTTATATGGATTTGTTTGGACCAATCAATACATCAAGCCTCGGAGATAGCAAATAGGCCTTTGTAATTGTAGATGATTATAGTAGATACAGTTAGACATACTTCTTGGCACACAAAAGTGATTGCTTTAGGTATTTTTTAAAGTTTTATAAACTTGTTCAAAATAAAAAAGGCTTTATGATTTCATCAATTCGGAGTGATCACGGTGGCTAATTTTAAAACCATGATTTCTAAAATTTTTGTTTATCTAATGGATACAATCATAATTTCTCTACTCCGAGAAATCCTCAACAAAATGGAGTAGTAGAAAGAAAAAATAAAAATTTACAAGAAATAGTAAGAACCATGTTGAACGAACATAGCCTACCCAAATACTTTTGGGCCGAAGCTGTTAATATAACATGCTATGTCATGAATAGGGTTCTAGTAAGACTATTACTTTCCAAAACTCCTTATGAATTATTGAATAACAAAAAACCCAACGTTTCATATTTTAAAGTTTTCGGTTGTAAATGTTTTATCTTTAATGAAAAAGATGCCTTAGGAAAGTTTGATGTAAAATCCGATAAAGGAATTTTTCTTAGCTATTTTTCTATTTCTAAAGCATTTCATATTTAAAAAAAAAACTTTGATTATAGAAGAATCTATTCATGTTGTCTTTAATAAAGTTTCCAAATTTAAGAAAAATGAGTTTGATGATGATCTTAATTTTGATGCTTTGAATTTAAATGAACCATCTCCTCCAATTAGCAACTTGGATACATCTTCTTCCCAAACATCCTTACACAAGGAATGGAAGTACATAGATGCTCATCCTAATGAGCTAATCATATGAGATACATTAAAATGGGTTCAAACTCGTTCTTCTCTTAAAAATTTTTGTGCCAACACCGCTTTTCTTTCTCAAATTAAACCCAAGTGCATTGATGAGGCCTTGAAAGGTGATTCATGGGGTTATCATAATACAAGAAGAGTTGAATCAATTTGAGAGAAATGAGGTGTAGAAGCTTATTCCGAGGCCAAATGACCATTTAATTATTGGTACTAAATATGTGTTTAGAAACAAACAAGATGAATTTGGTATCGTGGTTAGAAACAAGGTTAGATTAGTGGCCAAGGGTTTCAACCAAGAAGAAGATATCGATTATGAAAAAACCTTCGCTCTTGTGGCATGATTAGAAGCCATGAGGATACTCCTTGCCTATGATAGTAGTAATAATTTTAAGTTATTTCAAATGGATGTCAAAAGTACTTTATTTAATGGCTTTATTTCCAAAGAAGTTTATGTAGAACAACCTCCCAGATTTGAGAACGATTATCTTCCTAATCATGTGTTTAAATTGACTAAAGCTCTCTATGGATTAAAACAAGCCCCAAAGACTTAGTACGAGAGACTTAGCTCATTTCTTATACAAAATAATTTCTCTAAAGGCAAAGTCGATACTACATTGTTTATTAAAAATTTTAAAAATAATTTTCTTATTATTTTAATTTACGTTGATGATATTATTTTTGGTTCTACAAATAAATCTCTATATGAATCATTTGCCAAAAGTATGAGCCAAGAGTTTGAAATGAGCTTAATGGGTGAACTAACCTTCTTTTTAGGCATACAAATCAAGCAACTTAGTAATGATTTTTTTTAATCAAACAAAATATGCATTAGACTTACTAAAACAGTTTAAAATGGATAGTTCAAAAGCTATCAATACACCTATAAGTATCTCCACTAAGTTAGACATTGACGAAAGTGGAGAAAGCGTTGATCAAAAAGCTTATCGGGGTATGATATGTAATTTACTATACCTCACAGCAACTAGACCGAACATCATATTTAGCGTAGGACTTTGTGCTAGGTTTCAATCTAATCCTAAGCTATCTCATCTAATCCAGGATTATGGTATACAAAATTTGAAAACTTTGAATTAATTGCCTATGTTGATGCGGATTTTGCTGGATGTAGATTAGATATAAAAAGCACATCTGAAACATGTCAATTCTTAGGTCATGCACTTGTCTCTTGGTCTTCCAAGAAACAAAACTCGGTTACACTATCTACAACCGAAGACGAATATATGGTTGCAAGTGCATGTTGTGCACAAGTTGTGTGGATGAAAAACACTCTAGAGGATTATAAAATTCACCTTAAGAACATTCGCATAAAATGTGATAACACAAGTGCAATAGCCGCCTAGTTAATAGACATCATTTCATAAATATATTAACATTAGACATCATTTCATAAGAGATCATATTAATAACCATGACATATCTTTAGAATTTGTTGATATGAAACATCAATTAGCCGATATATTTATCAAACTTTTAAATAAAAAATAATTTAATTTTATTAGAAGAGAGTTAGGGATGTTAATGATGTTAGGATTAAGAGCACTAAGAGGGGGGGGGGGGTGAATTAGTGCAGCGGAAATCTTTCAACGATAAAACACGTTCGAACGATAAAAACAATTTCGGTGTGAAAGCCAATCCTAAGATTACTTCAACTTAAGATCAAGCGAGATGACGTTAAAATCAATCTATGAAGGCAATTTGCAGTTATGATGAAAACCAAAATATAAGCGCAAACTGAAATATGACGTTCGTACGAAGAAACTGATTTACGTCTAAATGCAAATTCGTAAATCACTTGATTAGGCGAGATGCAGTTTAAGCAAGGATATAAAGGCAGTTTGCAGTTATGGTTGATTCAATTCATCTTGCATTGCGATAATCCATGAATCATCTTTCATGGTTTCGTCAACACATTTGGGTTCAATTTGGGAGAGAAAAGCGGCGTTCGCACAAAAATTTTTAAGAGAAGATCGAGTTTGAACCCCCTTTGATGTGTCTCCTAAGATTAGCTCCTTAGGATGAGCATCTACATACTTCCAATCCTTGGGTAAGGATGTTTCGGAAGTGGATGCATCCAAGTTGCTAGTTGAAGACGGTATTTCATTTAAATTCAAGGAATCAAAATTAACATCATCATCAAAATCGTTTTTCCTGATTTCGGAAATCTCATTGAAAACAACATGAATGGATTCTTCAATAATTAAGGTTCTTTTATTGAAGATACGAAAAGCTTTAGAAACCGAAGAATAACCAAGAAAGATTCCTTCATCGGATTTAGCATCAAATTTTCCTAAGTTATCCTTTTCATTCAAGATAAAACACTTACACCCAAAGACTTTAAAATATGAAACATTGGGTTTTTTATTGTTCCATAACTCATAAGGAGTTTTGGTGAGTAAAGGTCTTACTATAACTCTATTCAAAATATAGCATGCGGTGTTTACGGCTTCGGCCCAAAAATATTTAGGTAGGCTATGTTCATTCAACATGGTTCTTGCCATTTCTTGTAAATTTTGATTTTTTCTTTCTACTACTCCATTTTGTTGAGGATTTCTTGGAGTAGAGAAATTATGGTTGTATCCATTGAGTTCACAAAATTCTTGGAAATCATGGTTTTGAAATTCTCCATCGTGATCACTTCTAATTGATGAAATCATAGACCCCTTCTCATTTTGAATAAGTTTACAAAACTTGGTAAAATATCTAAAGCATTCATTTTTCTATTTTAAGAAGTAAGTCCATGTATATCTGCTATAGTTGTTAGTGTAAGTAACTTTTTTAGCCGGGGCCTCGGGGCCGTCGCGGCTTGGTTCGGGTCCGGAAGGCGGTGATCTCCTTGGGGGCGCTCCTTGGGGTCTCTCAGCAGCCGAGCTCGGTGGTTCGGGTCGGGAGGTCGGGTCGTCCCGGTCGGGAAGAAGTCGGGAGGTCGGCTCGTCCCGGTCGGGAAGAAGTCGGGAGGTCGGGTCGTCCCGGTCGGGAAGAAGCTTCGCCACAGCGCCAGGAAGAGGCGACACCGTCTCGCACCTGCACACAGGTCGGGCCAGGAGCTCGGCCCGACCCCTCCGACGATCAAGTTAGAGAAAGATGTGGAGGGGGTTTAGGAGGAGGAGAAACCTCCCTCTGTTGAGTGTGTGATCCCCCCATTTTCTAAGGGCTCGGGGGTATTTATAGAGGGGGTTTGATGTTACCTGATGTAGCTGTCTGCAGGGCAGGACTGTGCCTTCGGTTGCGTGTGAGGCCGAGCTGCTGCAGGGTATGGCGAGCCTCGGGCAGTGCGTTGGTCAGGGGGATGACGTGTCACATTGCCATTTTTTGCCATATCAATAGTCATCTACAATGACGAAGGCATATTTGCTACCTCCTAGACTTGATATAGAGATTGGTCTGAACAAGTCCATATGGATCAATTGTAAGGGCCTAGAGGTGCTTATTTGATTCTTAGATTTGAAACTACCCTTAATTTGTTTACCTAATTGGCAAGCATCACATACATTATCTTTGATGAACTTGATATGAGGAATTCCTCTAACAAGTTCTTTAGATGATATTTGAGTGATTAGTTTCATGCTAGCATGACCTAATCTTCTATGCCATAGCCAAGCATCCTCATTCAAAACCGAAAAACATTTCATTACACAAATCTTTGATGTCAATAGTACATACATTATTTTGTTTTAATGCAATCATAGACATGTTTTTGTGTGGTTTTTCAATGATGCAAGCATTAGATTCGAATCTGACAATGTATCCTTTATCACATAATTAACTAATGCTCAAGAAGTTATGTTTTAAACCATTAACTAACAAAACATCTTCAATAAAGAAGTTGGATTTGTTACCTATGGTTCCTTTGCCAATGATTTTACCCTTGTTGTTGCCTCCGAAGGTGACATAGCCTTCGTCTATGCTAGTGAGCTTAGAGAATTGAGATGGATCTCCGGTCATATGTCTTGAGCATTCACTATCAAGGTACCATCTCTTGCTCCTAGCTTGCGATGGTATAGGTTTCTACAAGAAAGGATGATTTTTAGGAACCCATTTGCTTTTGGGTGTCTCAAAAATAGATCTATATTGTTTATCATGTTGCATAGAATTTGTCATGGTTCCTTTAGGAACCCAAATTAATTTATTCGGACTAATTTTCTTGAATGGACAATAATGCATTTTGTGTCCATGTTTGCAATAAAAGCTGCATTTGCTTTGGTGTCAAATATGTAAGATTGGGCCTTTTATGAAGGTGGTTGGATTTTGGTGAGGACTTCTCACAAATCCAATTCCACTTCTTTTGGGAACGTGACCCTTGTTTGCAAGGATCATGTTCAATGAATTGCTACCAACCTCGAATTTCTTCAAGGTGTCCTTAAGTAGCAAGTTTTCTTTTTGGAGAGTTTCTAGATCATGGCATTTTATGCATGAGCCTAAACTATTATGATATTCAGCTTTTAACTTATCAAAATTACAAGACTGTCATGCTCCTTTTTTAGCAATTTGTATTTTCTACTAATAATCTTGCATTCATCAAATAAATCATGGAAGGCATTACATAATTCATCAAATGATAAATCTGCATCTATTAAATTTGTTACCTCCTCTCCGATGGCCATTAAGGAGTAGTGAGCAACTTGCTCAGTGTTGGACTCCTCTTCTTCAGACGCGCTCGAGTCATCCCACGTTGCTTTGAGCACCTTCTTCTTTGATGTTCTCTTTTTGGCTTAGGGACAATCACTCTTGTAGTGTCCCGGCTTTTTGCACTCATAGCAAATAACTTGGTCCTTCTTGGGTTCAAGTTTATTTTTTGCGTCATTCTTAAACTAGTTTCTTTTAATGAATTTTTTAAATTTTCTTGTTAGAAGTGCCAAGTCATCGTCACAGTCCTCATCATTTGAGTTTTCTCTCAAGTGGTCTTCTGAAGTTCTAAGTGTCATATCCTTCCTGTTCTTTGGAAGGATGTCTTCTTACTCTTCATGAGCTTTGCAAGTCATCTCGTAGGTCATTAATGACCCGATTAGTTCTTCAAGAGGGAAGTTGCTTAGATCTTTCGCCTCTTGAATAGTTGTGACTTTAGGATCCCAACTCTTAGGAAGGGATCTTAGAATCTTATTTACGAGCTCAAAATCCGAAAAACTTTTTCCGAGTCCTTTTAGACCGTTGACAACATCCGTGAAACGGGTAAACATGTCGCCAATGGTCTCACTCGGTTTCATCCGAAAAAGTTCGAAAGAATATAACAGAAGATTGATTTTTGACTCTTTCACTCTACTTGTGCCTTCGTGAGTCACTTCAAGTGTGTGCCAAATATCAAATGCGGTTTCACAAGTCGAAACACGGTTAAACTCGTTTTTATCAAGTGCACAAAATAATGCATTTATAGCCTTTGCATTAAGAGCGAAAGCCTTCTTCTCCAATTCATTCCAATCGATCATTGGAAGAGAAGACTTCGAAAATTCGTTTTCAACAAGATTCTAAAGTTCAAAATCCATAGAAATAAGAAAGATCCTCATTCGGGTCTTCCAATAGGTGTAGTCCGTCCCATTGAACATGGGTGGACGTGTAATAGAATGGCCCTCTTGGTTTCCGGCGTTTGCCATCTCTCTTGGGTTTTAATCCGTTAGAGAGTTAACCCCGCTCTGATACTAGTTGTTAGGATCAGGAGCACTAAGAGGGGGGGGGTGAATTAGTGCAGCGGAAATCTTTCAACGATAAAACACGTTCGAACGATAAAAATGATTTCGGTATGAAAGCTAATCCTAATGTTACTTCAACTTAAGATCAAGCGAGATAACGTTAAAATCAATCTATGAAGGCAATTTGCAGTTATGATGAAAACCAAAATATAAGCGCAAACTGAAATACGACGTTCGTACGAAGAAGCTGATTTACGTCTAAATGCTGATTCGTAAATCACTTGATTAGGCGAGATGCAGTTTAAGCAAGGATATAGAGGCAGTTTGCAGTTATGGTTGAAATCAAAATGTAAATGCAAACTGAAATATGATGATCGTACGAAAAACCAGATTTACGTCTAAACGTTGATTCGGAAAGTGCAAAGCTTAAAACCCGATTGTATATGCGCAGAAAGCAGTAAGCTATAGAGGAGGTTTGCAGTAAAGATAATATGCTCGAAATAAATGCAAACCAAGATTTAGAGTGGTTCGATCAATCTTGACCTACTCCACTTTTGGCTTCCTCCACCGACGAGATCACCGACGTCAACTAGAGGCCTTCCTTCAATAGGCGAAGGCCAACCACCCTTTTACACTTTCACTCCTTTTGACGGGCTTAGGAGACAACCCTTACAGAATTTTCTCGCCTCTCTTTACAACTCAGAACTTGGAAGAAAAGAGGGAGAAGAACTTTTGGCCTTTACAACAATTTTGAGCTCTAGGAATCACATAAAAATATCAAGATTTCGGTGTAAGTTCATACCCTTTCATTACTGAATGGATGGGGTATTTATAGGCCCCAACCCAGTTCAAATTTGGAGCTCAAAACTGTCAATTCCCAAAATTTCGAGATCAGGTGGTTGCACCTCCTGACTGAGGCGGTTGCACCGCCTGGCAGAGCTCGAAGACTGAGCCTCTGGGCGGTGCTACCTCCTGTCAGGGGCGGTTGCACCTCCTGCCAGAGCTCGAAGACTGAGCTCAGGCGGTTGCACCTCCTAACTAAGGCGGTTGCACCGCCTGGCAGAGCTCGAAGACCAAGCTCAGGCGGTGCCACCTCCTGTCAGGAGAGGTTGCACCGCCCAGTCTCGCTCGGAGAATGAGCCCAAGCGGTGCCACCACCTGGCTGGAGCGGTTGCACCTCCCAGTCTCGCTCGGAGACTGAGCCCAGGCGGTGCAACCTCCTGTCTTGGGCGGTTCAACCGCCTAGCAGAAATCAGGGTCTGAATGGGTTGATCTATTCGGCCCAATTTGAGTTTTTCAGAGGCCCAATTGTCTCAAGATTAAGTTAATGGGATCACCTCCCATTTCCAACTTAATCATTGTGCTAAGTACGATATTCCCTAAGACATTTACTGCAACTTGCTCCGGTGCGTCAATCGCTTTTTCCGGTGAACTTTCGTCGATCATCCGATGAACCCTCGGTGATGCTCCTGTGGACTTCCAGCAAACTCCTGGACTTGCGATGATTCACTTGGCGAGTTCCGACGAGCTTCTTTGGCAAGCTAATGGACTTCTCGGATTTGTTCCCGCAGAACCTCCGACGATTGTCCGAACTTCCGTCGAACTCTCGAACTCCCAACGTGATCATTGTCTTGACTCTGGCGCAACTCCTGCTGCATGTCTTACTTTCATCATAGTTAATCCTGCACACTTATCTCAACATATAGATTAGATAACAAATGATAATTTACTTCATCATCAAAATCCGAGATTCAACAAATGAATACATGAATTTGATGTATATCTTTTCTGGTCTTTCTCTTTTTTTTTTTTGGGCTTTCATGAAATCTGAAATATGAAATATGAAAACTGAATTATATTTGATACATAGAATTCATTGACAAATCCATCTTTCACGGATTTCACTCTTATGAATTTTTGGTATGTGATAATCACTTGCAAGATTAGGGATTTGATTTTGTATGGATATATTGATCCTTTTCATGAATCCCTTCTCTTTAATTAAAGCATGTTTTAACGAAAACTTATTTAGTGATTTTGACTTCATAAATTTGGCTCTTAATGGATCCCCTCATTACCTTCCTTCCTCTTCTTCATACAATGTTTTGATGACAAAGGGGGAGAAGTTGATGGAATCTATTGCTTTAATGTTGATAACTTATGATGTTGAGAACTTTTGAATTTTACCATGCAACGATGCAAATTGGATAAACTAGTGTGATACTTGCATGAATTTGTATCATACTTGCATTGTTGAATTGTTCTCCTTTTTATTGATGACAAAGGGGGAGATATGATATGACAAATTGATGACAAATTGGCATTGTATATGTATGTAATATATCTTATCGTCTTGTATGTTTTAACAAATTGGCATAATAAATGTATGCAATGTATCTTAACGTAAATGCTTGTATCTTATCATGAATACTTGAAATATGATTGGTATCATCAAATACAAATACTTGAAGAATATCAAATGTTTGCTTAAAACGTTTCGTAATGTAGCATGATTACTTATAAATGTTTTATTCTAGCATCATATTTGATTTCGTATCAAAATGATAAATGTCTATAATGAAATTACCATGCTTTGTTTCGTATTGGAATTATGCCTTAGATTAATGAATCATCATTTTTTGAAATTTGACTCTTCGAAAGTTGTTAGGATCAAGAGCGGCACTAAGAGGGGGGGGTGAATTAATAAAGCGAAAAAAGTGTTGATTCTGAAAAATATTCTTTTCGATTCAATCCATTTCAGAAAGAAAATAAACTTAAAAGCTTTTGTAAGAGTGCAAAGAGAAGGTTAAGGAAGTTTATCGTAATGTAAATTGCATAAATAAAAGAGTAAACCAGAATTTAGAGTGGTTCGGTCGTTGTGACCTACATCCACTTTCGATTCCTCCTCCGTTGAGGTCACTAGCGTCCACTAATGGTCTTTCTTCAATAGGCGAAGACCAACCACTACTTTATAGCGCTTTCTCCTTTTCAAGGGTTTAGGAGATAACCCTTACAAGTCTCACACCTCTTTTGAATGATCTCAACACTTAGAAAGGGAGGAGGATGACTCTAGCACTTTTACAACACTCTAACACTTCAAAGATTCAAGATTATGCTAATACTTTCGTGCCCTTTCATGTAGAAAAGGGTGGGGTATTTATACGCCCCAATGGCTTCAAAATTAGAGCCAAAAAGTGTCTTATCCTAGTTTTCCGGGATATTGGCAGTACCACCACTATTACTGGGTGGTACCACCGCTTGACACATGACACTGGACGGTACGACCGCTTGACAGAGCTCGGAGACCGAGCTCTAGCGGTACTACTACTTGATAGGGCCGGTACCACCGTTGGCAGCATTAATTGCTGGCGGTACCACTGCCTAGTCTGGGTGGTACCACTGCCTAGTCTGGGTGGTACCACCGCCTAGTCTGGGCGATACCACCACCCAGAACACTTGGGAGACCAAGTCTGCCAAGCGGTGCCACCGTCGAACGTGATTTTAGGTGTTGAATGGGCTGTTCAATCTGGCCCAATTCAGCCCTATTAATGGCCCAATTGGCCCCTAACCGAGTTTGTGGGATTACCTCCCGATCCTAACTCAACTAATGTTCTAACTATGATTAAGGCAAGCAATTAGTCTGATATGTCGATTTTTCTTTCGGCGAACATCCGGCGAACTTCTCGGTGAAACTTCCGACGAATTCCCGATGAACTCTCGGCAATCTTCCAACATCAATATGCCTAATGTCAATATGTTTAGTTCTAGAGTGTTGAATGATATTTTTTGTTAAACATATTGCACTTGTGTTATCACATTTTATGGGAATGTTCTTAAGGTGAATCTTATAATCCTCTAAAGTATTTTTCATTCATACAACTTGTGCACGACATGCACTCGCAGCTATGTATTCGGCTTCGGTTGTAGATAGTGTAATTGAGTTTTGTTTCTTGGAAGACAAAGAGACAAGTGCATAACCTAAGAATTGACATATTCCGGATATACTTTTTCTATTTAATCTACATCCAGCAAAATCTGCATCAGCATAAGCAATTAGTTCAAAGTTCTCGAATTTTGAGTACCATAATCCTATATTAGTGGTTCCTTTAAGATATCTAAGAATTCTTTTAACTACTTTAAGATAAGATAGCTTAGGATTAGATTGAAATCTATCACAAAGTCCTACGCTAAACATGATGTCCAGTCTAGTTGCGGTGAGGTATAGTAAACTATTGGAAAATCTTTCGGGGTGACATCATATGCGCAGCGGAAGGACAGAAAACAAAATCCCTTATTCCTAAAGAGATGTTCATCATCGTGCGAAGATTGGTGCACAAAAATTCATGAAACCTAAAACTACATATAGAATAGATTGTGTTACCTAGGGAGATCGTATACCCCTGAATCCTTGCAGATCTCTAGGAGAGGGTGAAGGAGGTCAAGCACCCTCCTCTCTAGCGGCGATCCACACAGTAGGGCTATGATGATGCTCCTCAAAACTCTAGGCCTGCTTTGAGGTGGAGAGGGGGAGGAGAATAGGAGAGGCAAGCAAAAGCTCTAGCCTATCAACTAAACCCTAATGGATCCTCCCCTATTGGGTATTAGATCTTCATCCAATTACCCAAGCCTCTTAGATTAGTTGATCTCTATCCAATAATCTCTTATGGGCTTTTATTGGATCTCATCCATGGGATCCAATAATTCATGGGCTTATTGGATATCCAATAAGATAGGGCTCCAGCGGATATCTCATATCCGGACCTCTACTCCTCGTAATGCCTACCATATGTGTATGACCCACTAGGCCCAATATCGAGCTGGCCGTGAGTCATAATTGTCAGAACTCCTTCTAGCATAGTGAATTATTATCTCCATAATAATTCACTGGACTCATCGACTACGGACGTACTAGGCCACTATATCGCAGTCCCTAGACAATACAAGGGAACGCAATCCATTGGACTTGTCTGTCCTCAGTTACCATGTACCTATAGTCCATCATCCATCTAATATCTTAGAGATTATATATCAGGCATGGTGTTGTCAGACCCATACGGTTTCTACTCGAGTCTCGCTCTAATCGAATTCTCTTGGAGAACTCTTTCTCTCTCAATCCAAATGACCTTAGCTAGGGATTTGTCTAAGCAAGAACATATGAGATATTCCTCTCATGACACCGAGAGTGGATGATCCTCTATCCACACTCAATAGCCCTCGTAAGGTTGATTGCCACTCCCGATAACCGATTGTATTATATATAGGACATCCAAACCTACAAGTCTGGTATGAAAGAATGGAGCATTCATACAGGACATCTTTGGTGTCTCAAGTCTAAGGACCAGATATACCATTGAGACTACAAAATCATTCCTAATGATTAGGATGTCATCCACATTTAACACTAAAAAGGTGATAGTGCTACCACTTACCTTTCTGTATATACAATGC
This sequence comes from Musa acuminata AAA Group, assembly GCF_036884655.1. Taxonomy (NCBI): domain Eukaryota; kingdom Viridiplantae; phylum Streptophyta; class Magnoliopsida; order Zingiberales; family Musaceae; genus Musa; species Musa acuminata. The sequence goes on along the minus strand of NC_088345.1, from coordinate 25,959,211 downwards.
TCATCTTGATTCTTAACGAAATCATAAGATCTTATCACCTCATCAAATTTTATGTTCCAACTTTGGGAAGCCTGCTTTAGTCCATAAATGGACTTAAAGCAGCCTGCACACCTTATTTAGACTCTACTTGGACATGAATTCCTTAGGTTGTATCATATACACCTCTTCCTCGAGGTTGCCATTAAGGAATGTGATATACTGCAATAGCCAACAGAATTTGAATGGATTTTAGCATAGCTACGAGTATGAAGGTTTCGTCATAGTCAACACCTTGTCTTTGACGACACCCCTTAGCCACTAGCCTTGCCTTATCAATCTCCACCTTTCCATCTACTTTGATCTTCTTCTTGAAGATCCATTTACAATCGATGGGTATGATACCCTTAGGTGCATTAACAAGGTTCCAAACCTTGTTAGAGTACATAGATTCCATCTCTGAATTCATGGTTTCTTGTCACTTTCCGAAGTCTATGCTCATAATAGCCTCCTCATAGGTCTAAGGATCAACATCCTAAGTGTCCTCTCCACGGATATATCTCACATATCTCTTAGAAGGACATGACACTCTACCAGACCTGCACAAAGTTGGAACTTATGTGTCAAGTACCTGAACAGACTTGGTCTCCGGAATGGTGCTTGAGCTAGGTTCTCTAACCTCGCTCAACTCTATCATGCTCCCACTATCTCGGCCAAGAATGTATTTCTTCTTAAGGAACACTACTCTCTTAGCAACAAAGACATTTTGGTCCTCGGAGTGATAGAAATAATACCCATAATCCCACAAACTTGCACCGTTTCATCCTGTATTCCAACTTATCAGGGTCGTATCTTTTAACGTGGGCAGAGCAGCCCCAAATCTTAACAGCCTTAAAATCAAAATTTTTTTCCCTTCTCATATCTCATATAGTGTAGACACTACCGATTTAGATGGAACTCTGTTCAAAAGGTAAGCTACGGTCTCTAGGGCATATCCCCAAAATGAGATGGGTAAGTCAACAAAACTCATCATAGACCACACCATATCTAATAACATATGATTCCTCCTTTTTTGATACTCCATTGAGTTGTGGTGTATAAGAAGGTGTCCATTGGGACATTCTCTCATAGTCCTTGAGGAATTGGTTGAACTCCGTACTCAAGTACTTGTCTCCTCGATCTGATCGAAGAGTCTTAGTACTCTTTCGAGTTTTGGTCTCTACTTCATTCTTATACTCTGAATTTCTCGAAGGCTTCAAACTTGTACTTTATTAAGTACACATATCCATAACTAGAGAAATCGTCAATGATAGTAATGAAGTAGGAGTAACCACCTATTGCCTAAGATGACATAGGACCACATACATTACTATATATGAGTTCTAGTAACTTAATGACTCTCTCTCCAATTCCACTAAATCGAGAGCTGGTCAATTTTCCATGAAGGCAAGGCTCGTAAGTTGCATATGACTTATAGTTAAAGGGATCTAAGTATCCATATTTTAATAACTTTCAAATCCCTCTTTCATGGATGTGACATAGCCTATAGTGTCATAGATATGCATCGTTCACCTCATCTCGCTTTCTCTTAGACATGCTTACATTTATAACATGTTGAGCAGTGTTCAATATAAACAAACCATTGTGCAATGTCTCTCTAGTGATGATCTTATTATCCTTAATAATCGAACAACTATTGTTCTCAAAAACTACTTTATAACCATTCGATTACAAA